>NC_092820.1:27902579-29291746 GCF_023375885.2 Dermacentor andersoni | reverse complement strand
AACTGTCGCCGTGCCGTCGTCGTCACGCTGTCATTTCCCATCCTCATCGCCTCAGTAACATAATCCTATTGTCCTCAAACCCCCTTCATCGTTCCATATACATCAATCCTTCATTTTAGTGTACTCATAGATGTCGTCATTAAGTAGTAATTATTCCGCCGTTGTCGTGTCCTCGTCGTCATTGCGTCGTCAGACAATAGCTCTCATGCATCCGTTGTCATACCCTCGTCGTCATGCAGCCTTGATGGTGCCATCGTCGTCATCCTACTCTTGTCATACAGCCGTCGTCACACCACTGTCGTGATACACTCGTAATTTTCCGATTGTTCCCATGCCATTGTATACCGCCGTCGTGATTGCGTCATCATACATTGCCTGCGATACCGTCGTAATTATGGCATCACTATCGTTCCATCACCGTCATTCTAACTTCGCTATTATCTCTCGCCATGCCATTGTCGTAACGCCATCGTTGTCACACAGACGCCGTCATACAATCATCGCTACGCCATTCTCGCCAGGCTGTCGTTTGACCATCGTCAATATTTGAGTCATCATCATCACCATCATCAGCATGTCTACGTCCACTGCAAGGCGAAGGCTTCTCCCATACGTCTCCAACTACCCTGGTCATGTACGAATTGTGGCCATGTTGCCCCTGCAAACTTCTTAATCACATCCGTCCACCTAACTTTCTGCCGTCTCCTGCTGCGCTTCCCTTCTCTTGGAATCCAGTCCGTAACCCTTAATGACCATCGGTTATCTTCCCTCCTCATACCATGCCCTGCCCATGCCCAATTATTTTTCTTGATTTCAACTAAGATATCACTAACTTGCGTTTGTTCCCGCACCCAATCTGCTCTCTTCTTATCCCCCTTAACGTTACGCCCACCATTATTCCTTCCGTAGCTCGTTGTGCCGTCCTAAATTTAAGTAGAACCCTTTTCCTAAGCCTCCACGTTTCTGCCTCGTAGGTGAGTACTGGTAAGACACAGCTGTTATACACTTTTCTCTTGAGGGATAATGGCAACCTGCTGTTCATGATCTGAGAATGCCTACCAAACCCACCCCAGCCCATTCTTATTCTTCTGGTTATTTCAGTCTCATGATCCCGATCCGCGGTCACTACCTGCCCTAAGTAGATGCATTCGCTTTCCACTTCCAGTACCTCGCTACCTATCGTAAACTGCTGTTCTCTTCCGAGACTGCTAAACATTACTTTAGTTTTCTGCAGATTAATTTTTACACCCACTCTTCGGCTTTGCCTGTCCAGGTGAGTGAACATGCATTGCAATTGATCCTCTGAGTTACTAAGTAAGGCAATATCATCAGCGAATCGCAAGTTACTAAGGTATTCTCCATTAACTCTTATCCCGAATTCTTCCCAATCCAGGTCTCTGAATACCTCCTGTAAACATGCTGTGAATACCGGAGCAGGATTGGCCACGCTGGTGCAATACTTGGCCACAACCTCCTATATGAATACAACAATCAGTATTTGAGTAGGAAGGAAGGAAGGAAGGAAAAAGTGGAGAAGGAAGGCAGGGAGGTTAACCAGTTTAGCTTAACCAGTTTGCTACCCTGCACATAGAAGCGGGATGGAGGGATGAAAGACGGCGAGAAGCGATATCACATAACACGGCGCACACATCGTTGGTTACAGTCTGTCACTCTTGCGCGGTACGTGACATCGTACCGCGCAAGTCGTGGTCGTATTTGAGTAGCGTTATATTATTGCCATCACGCTGTCGCCACCATACCGCCTTTCTTGATAGACTGATTTGAATACGTCGTCATTCTGTGGTAATTACGCTGTCGTCACTAATTGTGGTTATGTGGCGCTGTCATGCCATAGTCGTCATTGTGTTGTCGTCAGACAATCGCTATCAGGCATCCATTGTCATATGATTGTCATGCCGGCGAAGTCATGCCATCGTCTTCATTATTGTCTCGTCATACAACTGGCAACCAGACGTCATCGTCACGCTGTTTTTTTACAATCATAATCACTTAAGCAGCGTTATCCAATTATGCTCGTGCCGTCGTCTTCATAGCGCCTTGGCTAATCCATTTCATCAATCCTTCTTCGTCATTTTTTCGTAATTATGCTGTCGTCATCAAACATAATTAGACGCCGTTGTCATGCCGTCTTCATGAAGTCGTGGTCGTGCTCATTCCAGCTTGAACAGTCGGTTGTCGTCACACCGCCACTGTCACGCCATCGTATTCTAAACTCATCATCGTTTCATTGTCTTCATGCCGTCGTCGTCACGCTGTCGTCGTCATACCATCGTCATCATTCAAGGTTCATTATCGCATTGACGTCATACCGTCGTCGTCATACCACCTTTACAATTCCATCAATCTCATTCCTTCTTCATCATTCTGCCATAGTCACTGCATCGCCGTCATACAGTGGTCAATGTGCCGCCACGTTCATGGTAGACCTTGGACGCCAAGTTGGACGCCGAAGCAACCGAAGTATTACAATGACTGCTGCGGATGTTAAAGAAACGTTCCTGTAGAAATACGGTCTGTGGCGACACTGCTCGAATACTAATCGCGTTACCATCCACAGAGTACTGCTGTAATATATTTCTTCGTTCTTGAGGGGCTTCATTTTAGGCGACATGATGACTGCTAGGGCGAACACATTATTGTATGGCGAGCTTGGCAACTTTTCAAAAATTAAATGCGATGAAGGTGTCCTAGGAGCGGAAAAGGCGACCCTGAGCTTGTTTCTGCACAGATCGGGAGCGTAATCCTCGCCGAGTAATGGCGTGTTCTAGAAGGTTAGGATATCGGTTCTTGTATTTTCGGTGCTGCGAAGTGCGGTCTTCAGCAAACGCTTCGACGGAGAGCCTTCAGTAGGTGCGCGGAATTGAGATTCGCAGCGCCTCTCAATGTACGGTGTTGCTAACACAACTGCTGCAGAAGTTCGATTTAAAGCGAAGGAAGTCACCAGACATGTCAACTTGTTGACACGCAAGAAAGGTCCAGTTTGAAATATGTAAAAAGAGCTTCTCGCGATAAATGAATACGATACAGACTACGAACTCGAGGTCTATACCGTCTGCAACGAGAAGATCCTCTATGCAATATTCGAGGCCAAGAGCTTTCTGGAGCAATGCCAACAGCCTACCAACGTAGGCTGTCCAGTAAAACTACTAGCAGCTTAAAAACTAGGCAGCAACCATCAAATGTAGCAAACATCAACTAGCTGCGTTGCAAATCAAGGTAAATTGCAAAAGTTATGAGATCACTACAGTTCGAAGACTCCACCAATATGCCGAGCTGCCTTGCATAGAAAATTTAGGTGTGTTGAAGTGCTGACAGGAACTGCCAAACCAACATTCGAAGGAATCACGTTGGTCGATTGCAATAGTGGCATGGCAACCAACATTTTTACGGAATGCTTTGGTCGACGGGAGGATCAGGTTAATGAACCCTTTCACCAGGTCCTATTGTTGTCCCCGCTGACGATTTTTAAAGACCTTCAGCAGCTGCGCTTGCAGCATGACACCTTGCGCTTCCACGTAAGCGCTCTAGAAAGCGGTAGCGTACCACTTATATGTACACCATGGTGTTCAATCGCATCTCGGGGACGCACTTTCAGGAAAACTCGGCGATATTGTACTGGCAGAATAAAAAGTAAACTATTCAGAACAGCACAGATGAATACACGGCGCCGGAAGCGAGAACAATGAAAACAAAAGGCATTACGCTGTTTTGCAAATTCAAGCAAGGTGCGGGAGAAAGGTATACAAAAGGTGTTATCGCAGCAAACTTAGCGTCTGACAGCGGAACGTGACGGGCTGAGGCTGAGCACAATGCCGCGACGTGTCGCTTGCATTCTGTAACTGTTCGCTTTAGCAGCGACAGAGTCAACCACGTACACCATCTTGCCCGTTGTGCAACAGCGACGCTTACATCATCCCCTAATGCAAAACGAACATTACTGATACCCGCCGTGGTCGCTCAGTGGCTATGGTGTTAGGCTGCTGAGCACGAGGTCGCGGGATCGAATCCCGGCCACGGCGGCCGCATTTCGATGAGGGCAAAATGCGAAAACACCCGTGTACTTAGATTTAGGTGCACGTTAAAGAACCCCAGGTGGTCGAAATTCCCGGAGTCCTCCACTACGGCGTGCCTCATAATCAGAAAGTGGTTTTGGCACGTAAAACCCTATAATTTAATTTAATTTAACAGTACTGATGGCTACAAACCGATGAGACTGCGTTATGGGCACTGCTACTATCTAGCGAAAAAAAAAAGTAATGTAAGTAATGTAGATCGATTTTACAATCGGCCTCACGTGCATTACGTGCCAGCTTCTTCAGCTCACAACACTCTTCTAATTGGAGAGTGCCATCGCAAGAAAGCCAGTTCTCCGGTGTATGCATTGCAGGGATGGCCGACATGCTGACATTGTTAATTGGAATGATGATGAAGCAACAGCCGCCGACCCGTGACGATAGTGCGAAAGCGACGGTGACAGATGGGGCGCATGATGTTCCGCGCGTTATGACTGAGCGTGCTCCACATTTTATGTGACATCGCCAAAGAAAAAATATGGCAGAACTCATCTCCCGATGACTTCCGACGGTGATGCCATTAGCATTCAAGCAATGTCAAGACATGCCGTATTCCTGAAGCACATTTAGGTAACATGTGTAGTCGTCATTCCACAACTTTCGTTGCTTTGACTATACGCGGCGTATTCCGATATGGCCCCTTTTTGTCTGTGGAACTCGATTTCCTAAGCCGCACGGGATCCTGATGGCATGAAGACAACTGTATGACGCCGACGCTGTGACAACAACAGAATGACGGGGGAACGACATCGATGGAACGACAATGGCGGTATAACGATGACGGCATGCCGACAATGCGACGTCGATTCTTAAATGTCTACAATGGTATCACGACGACAGCGTGACTGCAACAGTTTTAGGACAATGATATCACGACAAGTGCACGTCGATGATGGCGGGACGACGACGGCCTCACGGCAACCGGACGACGACGATGGGACGACCACGACGACACGGTGATGACAGTATAACAAATCTAGGATAGCGATTGTGTGGCGACGACACGATAACGGCGATAGCATGGCAACAGCGGTATAATAACGACTGAATGTGGACGGCATGTTTACGATCGAATGACGAACAAGAAATAATGTTGGTGGATTGACGATGGCGGTATTACGACGTAAGCGCGACGACAATGCGATGACGTTGCTGAAACGACAGCGTGACGACGCTAGAATGACTAAAATGGTATGGCGACTGTTTGACGGCGGTGGCTGACGACGACGCCATGACAAGAGTCGGATGTTGAAGTTTAAATGACGACAATGGGATGACCGCGAAGGCATTGCGATGGCAGTATTACAGCGTGCGTGACGACGATGGCATGACGACAATAGGATGACGTTACAGAAGCGGTGACTATGGTTAAGACAGCTTTACCACAGTGGTATGTCGATAACTGTGTGACGACGATGAAATGACGAGAGTAGCATGACGAAGGTATAATGATTACAATGAAGTGACCGATACTGGAAAGACTATGGCGGCATCGCGACAGCGGTGTGATGCAGTGAATGAATGTGACGTGAATGTGAATGGTGTGAATGAATGCCGGACGAGTGTTGACGACGATGGCGTAACGACGACGTAATTGCGAGAGTCGGCTGACACATGTGCAATGACGAGGATGCAACGACCACGAAGAAATAGCGACCACGAGAACATACCCAGTGGCTCAGGCTGTTTAGACAGCTTGGGCCACGGGTTCTGAGTAGAAGGCGTGGCGGCGACGGCACGACGAGTCAGATCACAAAGCGGTGATGACGACGACTAAATGAACACGACGGCATTGCGGCGGCGGTGTGAGAAGGGATGCTTGGCGACTGCATGACAATGATGGCGTGTCGACGATGCGTGAGGACAAAGCGTTGGAGGCAGTCAGATAACAAAGTTCGAGTGGCGGGATCACAACCGGGACCACTACGGGATCACAACCATGAGCACGTACCAAGCAGTTCAAGCACAACTTGGGTCACTTTGCCGAGGCAAAAGGCACGTGTACGATGGCATGACGACAGTCAAATCTCTAAGCTGCATTGAGGATGATGGAGTGACCACGACGGCAAGGCAACCACGCGAACATACCTAGTGGCCCAAGCAGGTAGACTTGCCCCGCTGGTTAGGCGTAAGACGCTGGACAGACAGACAGACAGACAGACAGACAGACAGACAGACAGACAGACAGACAGACAGACAGACAGACAGACAGACAGACAGACAGACAGACAGACAGACAGACAGACAGACTCAAAATGTCTGAAGTAGGCAAATAATGCTAATTACGTTAAATGACAAAGCTGTAATGACAACTGTACAACGACAACTACGGTATGACAACCACGAGCACATACCTAGCGGCCCAGCGTATTAGACAATATGGGTCACTGGGTTGGAATAGAAGTGCACGACGGCGATGGCATGAAGAGAGTCAAACCACGAAGCCGTATTGAAGACGCTGGAACGAACACAATGGTATCACAACAACAAGCACATATCTAATGGCCTATATGCGTAAGAGGATAGATAGATAGATAGATAGATAGATAGATAGATAGATAGATAGATAGATAGATAGATAGATAGATAGATAGATAGATAGATAGATAGATAGATAGATAGATAGATAGATTTAGAACTGTTGAACTAGGGCTAGCCTATTAACATTTAAAATTTGATTAACGATTAATTATTCATTGATTTAGCCTTCAATTGATTAATCGCTTTCAATGTAGTGTTCTTCCTCAAATAATTGATTAATCGAAATATTTGCCCTGCTGCACGCACGGCTTTAGAGATGCTACAACTCTGTGAACTTGTACATACGCATTTCTTCCTCATACCATCATCATCATTCATCAGCCCGTTTCCTCCCCGTCCCTTTACCCCAGTGTAGAGTAGTAAGGCAGAGCAAGTTATAGCTCAAGCCGACGTGTCTGCCTTTCTGTAAATAAATCACTCTCTCTCTCTTGCCGGACTCTTTTAAAAGGTTGACACACAGTTACCTATTTTTGTAGAAACCTGTTTTAATCTTTGAGAGGTGGAGCCAAGTACGGAATACAAGTGTATAAACGTTTGATAAGGATAATCTTTAACTTGTTAAAGACTAAATATAGTTAGTACTGGTGGTGTTTGAAAAGAAAAGCAATATATGTATTCAGGTCTCTGAATACCTCCTGTAAACACGCTGTGAATAACATTGGAGAGATCGTATCTCCCTGCGTGACGCCTTTCTTTATTGGGATTTTGTTCCTTTCTTTATGGAGGACTACCGTGGCTGTGGAGCCGCTATAGATATATTTCAGTATTTTTACATACGGCTCGTCTACACCCTGATTCCGCAAAGCCTCCATGACTGCTGAGGTTTGGACTGAATCAAACGCTTTCTCGTGATCAATGAAAGCTATATATAAGGGTTGGTTATATTCCGCACATTTCTCGATCACCTGATTGATAGTGTGAATATGGTCTATTGTTGAGTAGCCTTTACGTTCTCCTCCCTGGTCCTTTGGTTGACAGAAGTCTAAGGTGTTCCTGATTCTATTTGCGATTACCTTAGTAAATACTTTGTAGGCAACGGATAGTAAGCTGATCGGTCTATAATTTTTCAAGTCGTTGGCGTCCCCTTTCTTATGGATTAGGATTATGTTAGCGTTCTTGCAAGATTCCAGTACGCTCGAAGTCTTGAGGCATTGTGTATAGAGGGCGGCCAGTTCTTCTAGAACAATCTGCCCACCATCCTTCAACAAATCTGCTGTTACCTGATCCTCCCCAGCTGCCTTCCCCTTTGCATAGCTCCCAAGGCTTTCTTTACTTCTTCCGGCGTTACTTGTGGGATTTCAAATTCCTATAAACTATTCTCTCTTGAATTATCGTCGTGGGTGCCACTAATACGGTAGAAATCTCTATAGAACCCCTCAGCCACTTGAACTATCTTATCCATATTAGTAATGATATTGCCGGCTTTGTCTCTTAACACGTACATCTGATTCTTGCCTATTCCTAGTTTCTTCTTCACTGCTTTTAGGTTTCCTCCGTTCCTGAGAGCATGTTGAATTCTATCCATATTACACTTCCTCTTGTCATCTGTCTTACGCTTGTTGATTAACTTGGAGAGTTCTGCCAGTCCTATTCTAGCTTTAGGGTTAGAGGTTTTCATAGATTCGCGTTTCTTAATGAGATCTTTCGTCTCCTGCAATAGCTTACCGGTATCTTGTCTAACGAAGTTACCACCGACTTCTATTGCACACTCCTTAATGATGTCCATAAGATTGTCGTTCATATCTTCAGCACTAAGGTCCTCTTCCTGAGTTAAAGCCGAATACCTGTTCTGTAGCGTGATCCGGAATTCCTCTACTTTCCCTCTTACCGCTAACTCATTGATCGGTTTCTTATGTACCAGTTTCTTCCATTCCCTCCTCAAGTAGGTTAATTCGAGTTCTTACCATCCTATGGTCACTGCAGCGGAAGAGGCAAATTCTGCCTTATATTGCAGTGTCTGATCATAAATATGAGCTTGTATCGATATATTTCAGTGCAAGTGAGACTGCATCTTACTATATAAGGGGTAGGTATGAATATTTGTCACACACGAATGCAAGTGCGACATTCCTACTGCAATACGTGCGCTCTGAAGACCATGTGTATACATACCAGGTGTCCAGCAGCTAACGTTAGCTAAGATGCTCCAAAGAAATCACTGCCAATTCACTCCTGTGAAGGAGCTTGGCTAGCGAAGATGTAGATATATGTTTCGCCTAACGTAGTGGAACTTGTCAAACACTGATCCCGTGATATGCTAGCCATTAGGCGCATTTCTCTTCAAATTTATATATGGTACAAACACAGGTTTGAAAGCAATGCGCATAACCTTTATTTTATATCTTATTTCGAACTTACTGCTATAACTGCTCTGTGGCCGCTATGATACACAAAGTTGTTTTCCGTAGTTATCTGAGAATTTTTTTTCGCCAAATTTAAACCCATGCATGACCCTTGTACGGTAGTTCATTGAAACGGATCGTTGAAGTAACCGAGGCCAAACTCTTCCACACTTTACGGTTTGGAGATGCATACGTTAAAGTGTCCGACAACGATCACGAGCGAGCGGTTGGCGGCAACGTACGTTGATCAACGCGGAAGTGCGTGCGTTTGATCATCAATCATGTGATTTCATGGCGTTCTTTGATTTGTGCGTTTCGCATTAAAATGAAAGCTGTCCTGTATGTTTAGTCTACGCCTCAGCGTTACGGGGGTATGAGGCATTGCTTCTGGCCCTCAACTGCCGCAGCGATTAGCTCACTGGGTGTTACGTCGACGTGACGGACGCGAAAAAATCTCTGGATCCTAGCCATGGAGCGGTTCGCTGTAAAATGATTTCTGAAACATGATGCAAGATACAATTATATGACCTAGGGTATTCAGGTCTTAGAGGTTTGTTGACCAAACGCCGTAGGTCTTAAAATAGTATGCTGCACCGTCTTTTTTAAACCGCTTTTTTTTTTTTGCTGAGTACCTTGGCTAAAGTTAGCTGGGATAAGCTATAGACCACCTGCGCGGAAGCTTTCGACAATTAACCACAGCGCCGCAATGCACAGCCTGGCGAGCGGGGAAAGTAAATCGCGTCCGTGATTCCAGTGGCCAACGCCGTATGAGATGCCGCGGTTGTCTCCACTCTGTACGGAGCGGCACACGTGGAGGACATCGAGGCATCCTAGCACTGACCCTGACCCACCCTGACCCTCCTGCCTCGCGCGCGACAGGAAAGGGTGCGCATCCGAGCAGCGGTCCGCGATCGCGTACGTGAGATTGAACCGCGTTCGCCGGCTCACCCTCACCACGCTTTCACTAATACGGAACATCACGGCGACGCCGACGGCAGAAATGCGCCTGGAGTGTTCATATAATTCCTATCGCAATAAAAGGGGCAGCCGGCCCATGCCATCGTCAGACTCATCTACGCTAAGGGTGTTGTTGAAGGGAGGAACTTGTTCTCATCGAGAACGAGGAGTACAGGGTTTATTTACAATATGTGCATGAAGGGTGGAGAGCGTTACATTTTATCAGTCTAGCGTGACTGAAACGAAGCACAGCGACGAGCCGAAAACGGCGGCTTAAAGTCCCTTCTGTTCTCCCTAGATTCCTGGGCCAGGGAAACTGCCGTCCAACCTTCGTCCAATCGGAGCGTCCAAAGCCGCCTTTGAGGGAGAGGGGTCACACACTCACTGCTGCACGTTTGTTTCAGTGAACATACCAAGAGGAGTAGGGCCTCGTAGACAGGGGTTGTCACGCTTGACTCAAGCTGGCATGTCTTGGTTCCTGAGCTAACTCCGCAGTTAGCTGCCACGTCTTTCAAACGACCGTGACGACTACCGGAGTCCGCGGGGAAAACCGTAGAACACCCTTTTTCAGGAGCTTTATTGCTCCAATTGGACGGTGAAGGCGACAGCGAATCAGCTAACAATGCGGTGGCAGCTACATTGTTCAACTTATCACCATCTAAACGCATCCCGCATATATTTCAGGTGTGTGAAATCAAATTTCTGCGCTGAAATGGCGTGCTTTTTTAACTTTTTTCTCGTTGCTGCTGCTGCTGCTGCCCATTGTTTTATATGCCTATCACTGCTTCAGCCTGCAATCGTTAAAAATAGACCGCTCATTATACTCTTAACACATGTTCATTTTACCACGAAGCATTTGAAGAACGTGAATTGACGATGATATATATAAACCGAGTCTTGCATGCACTTTCACGTTGGGAAATGCTCCGGCATAGATGAACGTTCGTTCCGTGCAATGAAAGACACAACCCGTAGAGCTCAGAAGTGTGCTAGTTATAAGGCTAATATTGGCTAAAATAAACCAAAAAATTATCCTGGCCATTCGCAATCAGAGCTACTGGAAACTAATAGAAAATTGTCTCGGCTTTCGACACTTGAGTCAAAGCTGGACAACCTTATGGACCTGAAGGAGACAGAGTTGAAGATCGAACAATCGATGCACCATCAGTCAGACACGTATGGCGAAAACGCCGACAGCCCCTTTAGCATACGCTAAAGAGGATGAAAGCGAAAGCTAGCGTGCTCACGAGACATTAATTAAATTACTTTCACAGTCTCATTCGAATGCGTTGGTACTTCCTGTTACTTGATTTCTGTTTGTTTTCTTTTTACTTGTTCTCTTTTCTGGACGGCAAGACATTGCCACTGATTCTTCGTGGTTAATATCACGTTAGAATGGCCGTGGGAGATCTACGAAGACCATTACGCCAGATACGAAGGTTTACTCAATAATTTTGTTTTAATTTTAGCACTCTAATCGACAAGGGTAGCTATATGGGCTTGTATATATGATGCCTTCTAGTTTCTTGTAGTGCAGGCAGAATGAGAGGGACACGGAAGGGCAAATAAGATTTACACACACTGCTAACCTTTAACAGCTTATTTATTTCCAGTTCTCGCACTCATACTGTTCAAAACATCACAAGACACGTGTACATTGCTCGGTCAATATGAACAAAACCGGGAAAACCTAGGGAATACATTTTTGTGGCCACACTGATTATTTAGAAGGGTGTCCATTCAACGCGAACAGAGATAAACGAGCTCATTTATTGGTAACAAAATGCATGGCTTACTGGTGCATGCGATTGAATTTTGGTGGCATAACGCCGGATGGTCATCGGATTTTTCAACCCATGTGCCCTCTAGGGCTTGCGCCTTCATAAAAACAGCTCTGACTCAGCAAGAGAGAGAGATATGTGACTTGCGGCATCAAGTAGACAATGTCGAGAAGTACCATGGAGAAGTGCATGTCAGCAAACTAAGTCAGCAAATTGGCGAGCTGGAGCGATACAGTCGCTGACAGAATATTGAAATCCATGGCTTCATGCCTAGCGAGAATGAAGGTTTGATGGCAGAAATAAATAAAATAGCCCACTGTCTCAATCTACCAGAAATTTCAGAAGACGCTGTTAAAGGTGTGCACCACATTCCACGCAAAACAAGGCAGACCACGTGCTGTCATAGTTAGGTTTTCGTCCAAATAGAAAGAACTAAATGATTCAACGAAAAACAGGAACTCAAAAGCAACGTGGCAGGAGTGCAATTTTTTGACAACTTGATGGCTGCGTCGAAACAAAAATCAAGAAAAAAAAACGTTGACCATTTCGTTTGGAGCACTGAAGGACGAATGTTTGCACGCAAAGTCAAAGTCACGTGCTGCCAGGATTGCTACGTGATATGAAGTGCTTGGAAGTACTGTGCTAACGCGTGTCAAACTAGAAGTGACGCGAAGAGCTGTGCTAACACGTGTCAAACATGATTCGTTCTTTTGTGTTATATCATAGGCAAGCAGCCTACATATATAGTTCGTTCTCTCTGAAATAAAGGTTGTGCGATTGTTCTTGGGCCGCCTCCGTCACTCTGTCATCCGCTACAACAGTGGCGACGAGGGTGACCACCCCGCGGAGCCCCCGCCACCAACAGTGGCGTCTCGGTTGCACTGGGAGTCCTACTGGGTATTGGAAATAATCGAGTCTACGGAGCATCGGCGATCATGGCCCTGGCTACGAATCTCGATACCCGAAGTTTAGATAAAATTCAAGTGGGATATTTACTTGACTCGACTCGAGGCATTCTTTGAAGCGAATGATATTAAGACAGAGCCGGTGTTGGTGGCGTGTCCGATCAAGAATACGATCAATACGATATACGATCAAGAATCGTATAGTCAAGGCCTCAAGGATGCCCCAACTGCCCGAGGAGCATCGGAAGATTATAATCAGGCCACGAGCAGGACTAAATTTGATCAAAGTAAATACAACCGCTATTGGAACTGCAGTGATCGAGGCTTCAGGCCTAATGGCAGAGTAAGCAAGTGAAGACATGGTGTGCCCCAACTTCACACAAAATATCGTGGTGGTGAGCACGCCTGAACCAGATACGTGAGAATCAAGTCCTTCAAAATCGTGGAAACGGAGTACGAAGTCAGTGCGTACGAGACGGCCCCGCACACCACATGCAAAGGGGTGATTAGACGAGTCGACATCAGGGACTCCCAGTGCACGATCACAAGAAATCAAGAAATATCGTGCATGAGCGCAACCCGTTCGCTTTGGCCGTCAATCGCATCTAGACGTCGGGCTCAGTCATCGTCCTCTTCGATGGACTGAGAGTGCCAAACTTTGTGCGCTACGGGCTGACCTTGTCGAGATGTTATCTCTACAGGAAAAAATTTGATGTGTGCTTTACTTGTGGTAGGGCAGGACACCACTCGGACGCGTGCCCCCCGCCGGACTCTGTTCAGTGTAGAGGATGTGGAGCCCTCAACCCACGAGCAGACCACGTTTGCACGCCCAAGTGCAAGTTCTGTGGAGGAGACCATCCCACCGGAGACAAGGCATGCAAGCAGAGATTTCAAGCATCCTATGTGGTACAAGGTTGCCGAAGGGAACGCGCCCGGTCACGATCAGCCACGAAGGAGAGAAGCCGCTCCAAGTCTGAAGGAGCGCAGGTGCAAAGAAAACGCGCCCGGTCGCGATCGGCCGCGAGGGAGAGAAGCCGCTCCAACACGGGAGGAGCGCAGGTGCCAAGGGAACGTGCCCGGTCGTGATCGGCCGTGAGGGAGAGAAGCCGCTCCAAGTAGGGAGGAGCGCAGGTGCAAAGGGAACGCGCCCAGTCGGGATCGGCCGCGAGGGAGAGAAGCCGCTCCAAGTAGGGAGGAGCGCAGGTGCAAAGGGAACGCGCCCGGTCGGATCGGCCACGAGAGAGAGAAGCCGCTCCAAGTAGGGAGGAGCGCAGGTGCAAAGGGAACGCGCCCGGTCGCGATCGGCCGCGAGGGAGAGAAGCCGCTCCAAGTCGGGAGGAGCGCAGGCGCGCTTAGAAGATGGAACCCCTGGTGCCAAGCCGACAGTTGGGACCGCCTGGGCGGATAAAGTCAAAGGTACGGGGAGAATCATTGGTGGCGCCAGTACACCGGCGGTGACTGCAAGGAATGATGCCAGAATAGAACAGTTGATTAGGGAGGTAAACTCTTTGCGTAAAGCTAACGAATAGCTGACCAAACAGGTAGTAGAACTGAAAAAGAAGGCACAGCCGAGCCCTGCCAGCGTAGCAGTAGCCAGACCAGTAGGTCAAAGCGACGAACCAAGCGAGGGAGATAACCCCGAAAAAAAGAGCAGTAAACCCCGAAACTGACTCGGTTTTCTCAGTCCTCAGCGAGCTGAAAGAGGTAATCAAAGAAATTAGAGAGACGACGGAAAGGACTAACTTTAAAGTGGATAAACTATGGAAATGGAAGTTAACGGCCGAACAGCGATTCAGGAAGCTCGAAACGATATGCGACGACGACGAATTCTGGCCGTCAGAATCAGAAAGCGTAATTTATAGCAGTCCCACCTACAAGAAACAAAGCTTTAGGGCACTTTTCAACAAGACACTCGCAGTCGCAAATAGCTCCCCGCTCATCATCGGAGGGGACTTGAATGCCCCCTACCAAGCGTGGGGATACGCTTGGAACGTAAAGAAAGGTGAGGGGTTATGGGACCTTGCCATGGACCTGGGACTGTGCCTGATCACCGATCCTGCTTTCCCCACCCGCTGTGGCACGTCCACGTGCAGGGACTCTACACCCGACCCAGCTTTTGTCAACAACTCGAAACAAGCTAGTTGGGAAAACTCGGGCACCGATCTAGGCAGCGACCACTATATCATACACGTAGGTATAGGTATGCCGAAACAAGAGACTAGAACCTCTCGTTGCACAGACTGGGACCTCTTAGGAAAGTTAGAGCGAAGAGACTAGAATCGTAACCGATAGAAGCGGGCAGACAGTCCTTCCAGACCTGGATCAACCAGCTCGAAGAGGACCTCAGGGAGGCCACTAAAGAAATTAAGACCCAAGAAAACATAGAGAGCATAGACAGTAAGCTCGCGCATCTGATCGAGGCGAAACAATCCATCCTGCAAAGATGAAAAACGCAAAGACTGAACCGAAAGCTCAGAAAAAAGATAGCATTGCTAAACAGACAGATCGAGGAGCATTCGAGAACGCTCGTGAAACAGTAGTGGGATGAAGTTTGCCACTTGGCAGACGGCAGAATCAAACATGGAGGCAGTTGGAACATCCTCAAACATCTATTTAACGAGAGCGACACTAAATCAAACAAGAGAATGGTAATTACAAAACTAGTACATCAAGTAAGCCAGTACACGACTCAAGAGGTAGTCATGAGACAGCTCGCGGACAAATATCTCCCGCTCAAACAACCGGGTGATAGCGACGAACGCGTGGAGTACATGGGAGGACCGTGCGAGGAAATGGACCGCAATTTCACCGAGGGTGAGGTACGGGCCGCCTTCCGTGATCTCTCTAGTTGATCGGCAGCCGGACTCGACGGTATTACCAATAAACTGTTAATGAATCTAGACGATGAGTCGATCACTTTCTTGACGGATCATTTCACCGAGTTGTGGAGAAAGGGAGACTATCCGGAGGCAAGGAAGATGGCCAACACCATCCTCATACCAAAACCGGGTAAACCGCTCCATCTGGATAACCTACGTCCAATCTTGCTTACATTGTGCATAGGTAAAGCTATTGAACACGTTATTCTCAGCAGACTCATTAGATACGTCGAGCAAAATGACATACTTCCGTATAACGTGATCAGTTTCCGGCCCGGACTATCGACTCAGGACGCCATGCTCCTGATCAAACACCAGCTCATACACGTTAGCCCGGTGCACGTGAAAGCGATTCTGGGGCTAGACGTCGAAAAAGTGTTCGATCGCATTGAGCACAAGGCCATCCTCGAGGTTCTGTCCGAGCTGGGGTTGGGCGAGAGGCTATACAGCGTAGTCAAGGCGTTTCTGGGCGGTATGCAAGCGAGCCTCACGCTAGGAGAACTAAAATCTAAGGTGATGAACCTTGGAAACAGCGGCACCCCGCAAGGGGCTGTACTTTCGCCCATGTTATTTATTCTAGCAATAACCACAATCGCGAGGAAACTGGAGTGTATAGAAGGTATACACTTTGCAATATACGCCCATGACATAACCATATGGACGTCAACGGTAACGTAGGCCAAACGGAGACCAGACTGCAGGAGAGCATACACGCCGTGGAAAGCACGCTAGGTGAGATGGGACTCAACTGTTCGGTGGCAAAGTCGGAGCTTTTGGACCTAAAACAGCGGCGCAGGGGTCGAAGCCCCAGGGGCTACGTCCCCGGGGAGGAACCCAAGATTTTCTTACGCTGTCACGACGGATCCGCGATAAAGCAGGTGTAAAAGATTACAGTTTTAGGCTCCCACATAGCAGCGGGAGGTGCCAACCTCAATGCCATTCAACACAATTCAAACAAGACGGACCAAGTCATCAGGTTACTAAGGAGAATCAACAACAGACACAGAAGCCTGGGTGAGGATAGCGCTCTAAGGCCTTCGCTCTCCGTCACTTGAGCTACGTGGTAGGTCTATTTAAATGGTTGCAGGCCGAGCTGAACAAGCTCAACACTATGATCAGAAAGTTAGTCAAGGCTGCCCTAGTTATACCCACCAGCACCTCGAACGTGAAGCTCATGAACCTAGGCGTGCACAATATTATAGAAGAGGTGGCGGAAGCGCAACAGATGGCGCAGCAAGAAAGACTGACGAAAACGCGAGCGGGCAGGCTTATACTCAAAGCGATAGGGACAGACTCCAATAGATCGATGAACCCGAAGGAATCCGAGGTAGAATTGAGCGCGTACCTTAGAGACGAAATGAGAACCACCCCCCTTCCGAGAAATATGCACCCTGAACACAATGTTAGCAGGAGAAAAGCGAGAGCGAAAGCTTTGTTGAAAGAAATTGAACAGCTAGGACAACAGGCGGCACTTGTGGACGTTGCCTGGGTCAAAGGCAAAGAGGCATACATGGCCGTGGTGGTCGATAGCCGGAGCGAGGTACGGGACGCCGTCACCATCTTCACTAAGGATTCCATGGTGGCGGAGCAAGCCGCGATTGCACTAGCCATCAGGAACCGTAAATGGTCTTTCATCTATAGCGATTCCAAAGCAGCAATTAAGAGCTTTGACAAAGGCTATGTCGCTGGGACTGCGGCTACAATTATCGACAATGGCGAAATTATCAAAACTGAAATCCGATGGTTTCCTGCACATATAGGACAAGTGGCCGAGACTCGGCCGAACCTCAACGAGGTGACGAACGACCTGGCACGAGAACTTGTCTGTCGTGTCGGTCAGAACCGAACCGACACCCACTACCATTCCGGGGAGCATAAAGATCACTCACTAACTTACAACGACATCACTAAATATTACTACTTGGGGCGTAGGCCATTCCCACTGCCACACGTAAAATTGAACAGGGCGCAGGCAGTCACGCTACGTTTACTGCAAACCGGGACGTACCCCACTTTGTATTTCATCAATAAAATTCACCCCGAAAGAGAAATTAGGAAAGAATGTAACGTGTACGATGGCGTCATTGACATCAGGCGCATGCTGGCGGGCTGTCCCGCGACTCTCGCCGACCCCGACGAAAAATGGCTTTACTGGCACAAGATGATATCAAGCTCTTCATATCAAGATCAACTACGGGCTGTCCAGAGGGTCCACGATGACGCCATAAGGCTTGGCCTGGTGGTGCCGACATGGACGCGGCCCGCCTCGGTGTGAAAAGGCCGGGCTTCAGGACTCTAATAAAGTTTTGTGAATGAATGAATGAATGAATGAATGAATATTAAGGCAGGTGATAAGAAACGGGCGCTCTTCTTTTTGACACTGCCGACGAAGACGGTAGGCATTCTTGCTGGACACTGCGTCCCCCAGAAAGTAAATGGCCCGAGTTACAAGGAAGCACTTACCTTCCTAAATGACCGCTATGCGCCGAAGTTTAATGAGGTTGCCACAAGTTACACGTTCCTTACAAGGGACCAGGCTTGAAACGAATCTGTCCGGGACTATGTTGCTGAGCTACGCAAGCTTGCGGATAAGTGTAACTTCGGCACCAGCTTGGACCACATGTTACGACGCCGCATTGTTTGTAGCATCCGAAATCGTGCGGTGCGGCAGACGCTGCTTGAAAGAACTGAGCTCACACTTGCCCAAGCTGAAACGATTGCTACGGCGGCAGAGACAGCCGCACTGGAAGTAAGCGCCATGACTAGACCTGATAATTAGGCAGCGGTGTGCAGTGTAGCGAAAAAATCGAGCTGATATCAGACCTTCACCAAAGATAAGCAAAACCATACTGATTGCGCACGCTGCGGGAACTACTATCACGACGCAAGCGGCTGTCCGCACAAGCTAGAGCACGTAAATTATGGGGTTTTACGTGCCAAAACCACTTTCTGATTATGAGGCAGGCCGTAGTGAAGGACTCCGGAAATTTCGACCACTAGTGGTTCTTTAATGTGCACCTAAATCTAAGTACATGGGTGTTTTCGCATTTTGCCCCCATCGAAATGCGGCCGCGGTGGCCAGGATTCGGTCCCGCGACCTCGTGCTCAGTGACCCAACACCATAGCCACTGAGCAACCACGGCGGGCAAGCTAGAGCAGTGTTTTCGCTGTCTGAAAACTGATCATTTCGCAATGAAATGCCGCTCCCAATTAGGGCTCCGGGCTGGTCGTAGGCGCGATGGCGTCGCCAACGCCGTTCATTATGAGAGCGCTGTATCCGAAACGGAGGAAAGCGATATTTCAACACTCTTCACATTGCAGACGATGAAGAAAACGAGAACAAGGTGAAAGCAGGACCGAACGTTTCGACAAGTGGTCGTGTCTTCTTCAAGGCGACATATGCTTTCCTCGCCACAGTATATATAGGTAGGGTTCTTCTAAAGGGAAGAGGGCGTAAGGCGGGTGGGTGCGGCAACGAGCGAAGGTGTGTTAGCAGCGAGAGTGTCGAATTGAAGATAAAGGAGTGTTGTGCACAAGGCCAGTGACACGGCCGGCGGTCAATCACGTGTCAACGCCCGTGTGTTAGCCGGCGTGTCAACGGTTTGCACAGCAGCCCTCTATTACCTGTTTCACTGGTGTTCATAGCTATCGTGTCTCTGAAAGAGATAATAGAGGGAGCGGCAGAAACCGGTGCTCGTAAAAAAAAAGAAAAGAAAATACTGAAACGGTATAATTAAATAAATAAAAGAAAGAAACGGAAGGAAGGAAGTAACAGAAAAAAATGCTAAGAAACCAAACTAAGTGTTATTGCCTATGGCTTGAAATTTAGCATAACGAATAGATTCTAAAGCTCCCTTTGAAACGTTTATGCCTCTTGGCTGCTATATCTTGAACTTATGGACAAGGTGTGATTCTTTGTATTTTCTTTCTCGTTCATAACGGAAAGTTGACTGTAAGATGTAGAGTTTAAGTTCATCAAAGTTATGACCTGGTCGGTTGAAATGCTTGGCATGGCTATGGGAAGCTTTTTTGTCCGCGCGATGCCCGTTTTATCTGACGTTCATTGATTGTACTGTTTCGCCGATATATTGTTTCTTACAGAAGGGACATTCAAGCAGATAAATCACATCCGAACTTGTACAAGTGAAGCTAGATTTGACTTCGTGTGTATAACTTTTTGCGGTGCTTTTAATTTTAATGTCACTTTGAAGGTGCCTGCAGGTTTTGCACCTGGGGCGGCAACATGCTTTTATTACGGGGGAATGCTGTTGGCTGACTTTTACGTGCACTAACATATCCTTAAAGTTCCGGTTTCGGCGATAGGTAACGCTAGATACATCCGGGAACGCTTTTCTCAGACGCTCGGTAGTTGATAATATTGGGTGCTATTTTCGTAGGATGTTGCCTATGTTTGGGAGTGCATTAGAATATTTTGTTTTAAAGGCCGGCGGTCTGTCGGATTCTAGTGTGGGCTGTTTCTTCGCCAATTCCGACTGTCTTTCCTATCTTGACGGGGCATCTTAAGCTCTATCGAGAGCAACTTGGGGATAGTTCCTTTCTGTTAGCGTTGTTCTAAGGCCATATAGGTGGTGGACATAATCGTGGTCTTCGCTGGAGATTCTTCTTATTAGTTTTGCTTGTCCAACAAAAATTCCTTGCTTGCAGTGTCGCGGGTGATGACTGTTCTAGTCTGAATATTGCTCGCCATCCGTAGGCTTCCAGTAAAGTGTCGATCTCAGTTTCCAGTTTTCTTTGTAGACCGTCGTGTCCAGGAAGTTCATATGACTAGGAGAGTGGTGAGCAGTAAATTTAATACTCGGGTGAAAGCGTTTGAAATGGCTAATTAAGTCAGTTAACGCGCTTATGGCGTGTTCCCATATTTTAAATATGTCGTCAATGTAACGAAGATAGGTGTGCGGCTTTAAAGGGTAGCATTTGAACAAGTCTGCTTCAAGCTGTCCCATGAAAATGTTCGCATACGCGGGAGTGACTGGTGTTCCCATGCTATTGCCGAAAGTTTGCAGGTAGTGGATAGAATCGAATTCGAAATAGTTGAACGTGAGAACAAACCTAAGCAGCGGCAGGTAAACTTCACAAGCGAGCGCTTGGAGATTGATTGCGAGGGATTTAGAAACGGCTTCAATTCCTTCACTCACGGGTATGTTAGTGTAAAGGGCAGAAACATCCAAAGTGACTAGAATAGCGCGGTCAGAAAGGTTTTGGGTGGCGTTGATGCCGTCGGTAATTCGAAGGAAGTGCGGTGTGTCTTGAACAAAAGATGGGAGGCTCGTGGTGATGTTTGACAGGTGGTGATTTAAAAATTTATATAGTGACTCAGTAGGCGTGTTGTTATTATACACAATAGGCTGACCTGGGATTTCTGATGTAAATATTTCCTTAACATCTGTGGCGATTTCAAAGCCACAATCAATGCTGCCTGCGTAACTGAGCAGTACCCTTTACCAAACATTGAAGTTATTTTGGTGACGATACGTGGGGTATCATTTTTCACAACACTGGAGCTTCAGAATGGATATAACCAACTCTCTTTGGATGTGGAGGCGAGGGAGACGGCCGTGATAAACACTCACAAGGGTTTGTTCGGCTATAACCGCCTTCCATTTGGAGTTGACTCGGCTGCCGCGATTTTTCAGCGGCGCATGGAAACGATCCTGGCCGGCCTTCCAGCCGTGCAGGCGTATTTGGACGATGTATTGATGGCGGCACATCAAGACCGTAATGGCTCAGTGCTCCTGGGTGTCTTGCGCAGGCTTCAAGAGAATGGCTTCAAGCTGAAGGCCGAAAAATACCATTTTTGCAAGGACGCCACCGTCTACCTGGGCCTTCGCATCGACAAAGACGGCTTACATCCACTTCAGAAGAGCCTAGCAGCAATACGCGACCCACCACGGCTTACGAATGTGAGCGAACTGCGCTCGTTTTCGGGTCTATTGGCTTATTATCCCCAGTTCTTGTCACACATGTCAACGATGGTGGCCCCATTGTATCTTTTGCTTGGAAAAGAACATAAATGGCAGTGGGGAACGGCGCAGGAAAATTCATATCTCCAGGCTGAACAAACATTTTTGAGTTCGCCTGTTCTGTCGTATTTCGGTCCAAACCAAACTGTGGGCTTGGAATGTGATGCGTCACCTTCGGGTTTAGGTGCTGTAATCTGGCCCCGAATTGGGAAATTGGATAAACCCATTGTCTTCTGTTCACGCGCGTTAACACACGCCGAAAAGAATTATTCTCAGCTCGAGAAGGAAGCTCTCGCACTGGCGTTCGGAGCAACAAAATTTCGAGACTACCTGCTGGGCCGCGAGTTTGTATTGATCACGGACCACCAACCACTAGTAGGACTTCTACGAGAAGATCGACCTGTGCCGCCATTTGCGTCGGCGCGTATTGAGAGATGGGCTCTGTTTCTAAGTCAATATCGGTACCACATCCTGTACAAGGCCGGCAAGGAAAACGCCAACGCGGACGTACTCAGCCGCTTACCCGTGACGATACCAGATGCTTGTCGATCGGGAACCTTACCAGAATACGTGCTGTCTTCAGAGAACCTTGACAGCTCGTTCGTACCAGTGAGTGCCATACGGGCGCTGAAGGATGCAGATGAATACCTCGGCGTTGTGCAGCACTTTGTATTTAATAGATGGCCTAAACGCTTGCCATCGTGTCACAATCACCTTCAACCGTATTTTTGCACAATACTGGATGTGTCAAGCGTAAGAGGCCTGCCCTACTGTTGTCATCGCATTGTCGTACCCCGCAAAGCGCGAGTCGCCATGCTCGCTGAGTTACATTGGTCACACCAGGGTGCATCTGCGATGAAAAGACTGGCTCGGACGCTGTTCTAGTGGCCTGGGTTGGATGGTGAGATCGAAAGCCTTGCACGTTCGTGCATCTCATGGGTACAAGCGCAGCGAATGCCTCATCGCCAGGCTCCTATCTGTTGGCCAGAAACGGAAACCAAGTGGTCACGGCTTCACATTGATTATGCCGGACCAATCGAGGGACGCATGCTATTGATAGCCGTCGACTCGCATACTAAATGGATCGATGCACTTCCCGTCAGGTCGGCGACCACAGAAGTCACAATCGCGTGGCTTCGCGAATTGTTCGCTCGTTTTGGCTTGCCGCAAACAGCTGTATCAGATAACGGGCATCAATTTGCAAGTCAGCAGTTTTCCCACTTCATGACTGCCAACAGCTTAACTCATCTACGCAGTGCGCCGTACCACCTACAATCTACTGGTCTCGCAGAGCGCGCGGTCTGCAAAATAAAGGATGGCCTTCACAAGCACTCGATGGTGAACGATCTCGAAACAAAACTAGCGCGAGTGCTGCTGGGCTATCGACGTACCCCACTACTGTGCGGCAAGTCTCCTTCAGAGATGCTGCTGAACTACCAAATTCGTTCATGCTTGGATACTTGTGTCCATTCTCTACCTCGAAGTTACTCGCGGCCTCCCAGATTTCAGTCCGGGGACCAGGTGTTGGTGCGCAACTTTGGCCAAGGGAGGCGTAGGCATCCAGGCATCGCCAAGAGCACCGAGGGTTCACGGCTGGTAACGGTCGACTCTCCAGATGGCCTAGCCAGGCGTCACTTGGACCAAATTTTCCGTCGGGTGCCTGTGTCACCCGTGGCCCCAAAACCGAGGCTTTCGGCTTGTTTCAACCCAGCCTGGACAACAAGAATCGGCCAACGTCAACGCGAGAAGGCCGGTCCAGTCCGGCCACTCCAGAACAAACCGGCGCTGAGCCAGTTCCTTCGACAACACCTCCAACATCTTTTCCAGCCTAACAGGCTCTCTGTCCCCCAAGTACGCCGGCCTTACGGAGGTCTACCCGGCAACGAGGACCCGTGGAAAGACTGGAGTTTTAAAAGAGAGGGAGAAGTGATATGAAGTGCTTGGAAGTACTGGGCTAACACGTCTCAAACTAGAAGTGGTATGAACTGCTGTGCTAACACATGTCAAACATGATTCGTTCTTTTGTGTTACGTCATAGGCAAGCAGCCTATACATATAGTTTGTTGTCTCTGAAATAAAAGTGGTTGTGCGTTTGCTTTTGGGCCGTCTCCGTCACTCTGTCACCCGCTACAACACTACGGAAGTCGGCCTGAACAAGAATGTCTAGTATTCATTTGCTGAGTGCCGTTACATTATTTAGAAACGATGGCTAACTATTACATCACTGAGTCTTAATAATTTGATAAAAACTGGCTATTTTTTTAGGAAAATACATTTTTGCTATTTCCAACGAATACGAAAAGCTTGCGGAACAAACGTACTGAAACTGAAGCGTACTCATCTCAGTCTGATAGCTGCCTCGATGTTTTGGCATTCTCAGAAACGGGGTACTTGGATTGCGCGGATCTGAACAATCTTTAGGATTATGGGAATCCTCCAGTATATGGCTCTGCAAGACGTTGTGGCAGTATCTCTATTTAGGTACGACAGCACTACCAATTCGATCGACTTCAAGGTTACACTTGCGTGTGCGACGATTTTCAAATATTTACTGTTTTATACCGTAACATTCTCATTGTTGCCCTTTACCATCCCCCTCGAGGTGTAGCTTGTACCTTTCTGAACCTAGTCGATAACCTTTATCTTTCGCACATACCAAGAAAAGAAAAACTGGCACACTGTCAGTAAGTGATTTTAACGCTGATTTACTCTGAAATAACGAATCAAAGTTTTAATTACTTGTTGTCGCCCAAAATTGCGAGAACTCATGAAATGAGGCCCCCAGCGTAACTGTGCGTACTAATACATTATTTGACTTATGGTTTACTCACTTGCCTATGTCTACCAGCTGTATTGGCGTTCGTTACTCAGACATTCATGATAATAACTCATTATTTGCAATATTTCCCATTAAGGATCCTTGCCCTCATACAAAACACAGTAGGAGATACATTAACCAAAGAACCACAAGTAATTTACAATCCTTAATCGATAGCTTAAACTGGCCAGATGTCTCTGGCGAACGTGATCCTCTAAGGTCCTGTAATAATTTTGTCTCTGCATATCAACATTGTTAAAAGACAATAATTCAAGATAATAATTATGCAAAACTAGGCCTTGAAACTAGGCCCCTAAATGCAATAATTAGGCACAAAAGAAGCCTGGAACGCATGGATTGCCAAAGACTTCAACAGCTGCATCAACCAGAAAGAAAGGCTATACAACCAGTTCTTAAAGACAAGTGACAGAAATTTTACGAGCCCTTAAAAAATACAAAAATCTATGAAATCTTGATCTCAAGAATGCGACATTCGCATTTTTTTTTTTCAGCTTAAGTTTGAGAGCTGCATGGACAACAGTCAGAAAGCAGGGAAACTTTTTCGCGAATTGTCCAGCACTCTACGGCTGGTGTGCCGTTAGAATGATCAATTTGTGGAACAAGATATTCTAATTTATCTTCAGCGAATTTGTTCAATGAATGCGCGATATACGTTCGTGCGACGCAATCCCCATCTACCACCCAAGCCGGACACCGTTATTTGACATACATCAACCATGCTGTCCGAGACAGTTTGTTCCTGAAAGATGAGGATAAAATTATATGTATCTTGAATGCCATCGATAACATATCTGCAGCTGGACAGTATACTATTAAGGGTTTACTAGTAAAGCCTCTTGCATCTGAAATCGCTTCACCGCTAACTAATATTTTTAATAATATTCTTACCTGTAACATTGTTGCTTCTTATGTTGAGATCTGGAATGTTTCCAAATCATCTGGAAATCGCTCGCGTCACTTTAATTCACGAGGGCAGTAAATATAATGAGCTTAGAAATGTTAAACCCATAACTGTGTTGCGGTTATATTCAAAGGTTTCAGAACGCATTTAACTACACGATTTAATAAATTTCTGCTATCATAGAACATAATAGTGACACGTGTACTTATCTTTATCGGGCGACAACGTTTCGCCGCCTAACAAATGCTATCGCACAGCGCGGGACGCGCCTGCATGTATCCGAAGTTTCTGGAAAGTTATCAATGCTTCTATCCACCGTCTGTTGTCGCCAAACCTTGTGTTATCTAATTTCACCGCCTGACGCGAATGGTGTAGAACTTTGTGGAAGGTACGCGGGTCCCAACGATTAGTCTGGAACATTCGACGACTGCTGTATAAAAGCCGACGCGCTTGACCCGCTGATCAGATTTTCGACGATCGCCGACCGTGTTCGCCGCTATCGTTGTGCTATAAGTGTAGCCTGTTTTTGTGGGCACAGGTTCGCCCAGTAAAAGCTAGTTTTGGATTCCACCGTATTGCTGCTTTTCTTCACCGTCACTACCACGTGACATCTGGTGGAGGTGCTTGTGCGTTCATGTACCGAACGCCCCCGCAAAGCCGCGATTCAAGCCCGAAGCCCGAGAACAGAAACAACATCGCTCGGCGCCTGCAACGTTCCAGCGCGTGATGGACACGGTTTTAGCAGGATTGAAGTGGCAGACCTGTCTCGTTTACTTGGATGACGTTGCTGTATTCGCCGGCAATTTCGACGATCACCTTAGGCGGCTTGCCACAGTACTAGAGGCCATCAAGTCATCAGGGCTCACTCTGAAACCAGAAAAGTGCCGCTTCGCTTACGATGAGCTTCTGTTTTTAGGTCACGTCATCAGCAAGTCTGGAGTCCGCCCTGACCCGCAGAAGACAGCTGCCATCGCAAAGTTCCCGCAGCCCACCGAAAAGAAGGCAGTGCGTAGATTTCTTGGCATGTGTGCCTACTACAGGCGATTTGTCAAGGACTTTCAAGTGGGAAACGCAGCAGGCCAAGGCATTTCAAGAACTCAAACGACGCATGCAGTCGCCGCCGGTACTTGCACACTTCGACGAGGATGCCGATACCGAAATACACACTGACGCCAGTAGCCTAGGCCTCGGTGCCGTCCTAGTCCAGAGGAAAGGACTTGAACGGGTGATATCGTATGCTAGCCGGTCGCTGTCAAAAGCGGAAAGCAATTATTCTACGACTGAAAAGGAATGCCTCGCCATAATTTGGGCTACAGCTAAATTCCGCCCTTACCTCTATGGCAGGCCATTCAAAGTCTTCAGCGACCACCACGCGTTGTGTTGGCTAGCTAACTTAAAGGACCCTTCAGGACGGCTGGCGCGGTGGAGCCTCAGACAACAAGAATATGACGTCACGGTAATATACAAGTCCCGAAGAAAACACTCCGACGCCGACTGCTTATCACGCGCCCCCATCGATCCCCCGCCACAAGACGACGAGGACGACGACGCCTTCCTTGGGATAATATGCGCGGAAGACTTCACTAAACAGCAATGGGCAGACCCGGAGCTAAAAGGCCTCGTCGAGTATTTGGAAGGGAACACCGACGTTGTCCCTAGGGCATTTAAGCGCGGGTTGTCTTCGTTCACGCTACAAAACAACCTGCTCGTGAAGAACTTCTCACCAGTCCGCGCCAGCTACCTTCTTGTTGTACCGTCAGCGCTGCGTCCAGAAATACTGCGCGCCCTACACGACGATCCAACCGCTGGGCACATCGGGTTCTCTCGGACGCTGTCGCGAATACAGGAAAGGTATTACTGGCCGCGTCTGACCGCCGACGTCGCCCGTTACGTCAAGACATGCCGAGACTGTCAATGACGCAAGACACCACCGACAAGGCCAGCAGGATTACTACAGCCGATCGAACCTCCTCGCCGACGATTCCAGCAGATTGGGATGGATTTGTTGGGGCCGTTTCCGATGTCAACATCCGGGAATAAGTGGATCGTCGTGGCGACGGTCTATCTCACCCGCTTTGCTGAAACTAAAGCTCTACCAAAAGGCAGCGCAGCCGAAGTGGCGAAATTTTTCGTCGAGAACATCCTGCTGCGACATGGTGCTCCAGAAGTCCTCATCACCGACAGAGGAACGGCTTTTACAGCAGAGCTCACCCAGGCCTTTCTGCAGTACAGCCAGACAAGCCACAGGAGGACAACTGCCTGCCATCCGCAGACGAATGGTCTCACGGAGCGCCTGAACAAGACCCTCGCCGACATGCTAGCAATGTACGTCGACGTCGAGCACAAGACGTGGGACGCGGTCCTGCCGTATGTAACCTTCGCTTATAACACGGCGGTGCAAGAAACAACACAGATCACGCCGTTTAAGCTGGTTTACGGCAGGAACCCGACGACGACGCTCGACGCCATGCTGCCCCACGTCACTGACGAAGAGAATGTTGACGTCGCTAGCTATCTCCAGCGCGCCGAAGAAGCCCGACAGCTCGCCCGCCTGCGGATCAAGAACCAACGCAGGACCGACAGCCGACACTACAACCTCCGACGACGCTTCGTCGAGTACCAGCCCGGCGACCGTGTTTGGGTTTGGACACCGATACGCCGACGAGGACTGAGTGAGAAACTATTGCGCCGCTATTTCGGACCCTAAAAGGTCATTCGACGTATTGACGCACTGGACTATGAGGTCGTGCCAGACGGAATTTCGCATTCACAGCGGCACCGCGCACGATCTGAAGTGGTCCACGTGGTGCGTCTGAAACCCTTTTACGGACGCTGACGAACTTCCTTATTTTGTTGTTTTCTTTGCTACGGGTGTTTTTCCTTATTTCGTTTGTATGCAGCATCGGGTCGATGCTTTTTTAAGAGGGGGGTATTGACACGTGTACTTATCTTTATCGGGCGACCACGTTTCGCCACCTAACAAATGTAATCGCACAGCGCGGGACGCGCCTGCATGTATCCGAAGTTTCTGGAAAGTTATCGATACTTCTACCCGGCTATCTGTTGTCGCCGAACGTTGTGTTATCTGATTTCATCGTGTGACGCGAATGGTGTAGAACTTTGTGGAAGGTACGCGGGTCCGAACGATTAGTCTGGAACATTCGATGACTGCTGTATAAAAGCCGACGCGCTTGACCCGCTGATCAGATTTTCGACGATCGCCGAGTGTGCTCGCCGCTACCGTTGCTCTTTGAGTGCAGCCTGTTCTTTAGGGCACAAGTTCGCCCAATAAAACGCTCGTTTCGATAATCGCAGTTTTGCTGTTTTCTTAACCGTCACTAACACGTGGCATCTGGTGGAGGTACTACTGCGTTCATGTACCGAACGCCCCCGCAAAGCCACGATCCAAGCCCGAAGACCTAGGACAAAACCAACATCGCCCAAGACCAGCGTGCTAGCCGCAGACTGCAAGGACGGCCCCCAGAGCACGGACTTCTACTTGCGTCGACAAAGAAAATCGTGGTCAAAACAACCCCAATGGCTGCCCCAGCGTCCCCCGTTATCCTACAACAACCTCGGGACCCACCGATCTTCCATGGAGCAGCGACTGAAGACCCTGAATCCTGGCTGGAGACCTACAAACGAATAGCGACCTTTAGCAACTGGGACTCCGACGACAAGCTGCGGCATGTGTACTTCGCATTAGAAAGCGCCGCCAGAACATGGTTTGAGAACCGGGAGTCGACCATGACAACATGGGACCTGTTCCGTAGCGGCTTCCTGCGCACCTTTACGAGCGTCGCGCGCAAGGAAAGGGCCGAAGCTATGCTGGACGCCCGAGTGCAGCTACCTAACGAGAACGTTGCCATCTTTACGGAAGAAATGAGCCGTCTGTTCCGCCATGCCGACCCGGATATGCCCGAGGAGAAGAAAGTCCGCCTACTGATGCGTGGTGTAAAGGAGGAACTTTTCGCCGGAATGGTACGAAGCCCACCCAAGACTGTCGACGAGTTTCTTC
The DNA here is from genome assembly GCF_023375885.2 of Dermacentor andersoni. Classification (NCBI taxonomy): domain Eukaryota; kingdom Metazoa; phylum Arthropoda; class Arachnida; order Ixodida; family Ixodidae; genus Dermacentor; species Dermacentor andersoni. The sequence continues at coordinate 29,262,508 of NC_092820.1, read as the reverse complement.
GCGAGGCCACTAGCATCGAGAAGACACTGGAAGTGCGGAACCGGCAATTCAACCGCCGCACGAACTCTACAAGCTACGCCGGAGTTCAGTCACTGGCCACCGACGACCTGCGCGAGACTATCCGAGCTGTCGTGCGGGAGGAGCTACGGAAGCTGTTCCCGTCTTCACAGCCTCAAGTGGCTTTCATTGCCGACGCCATCCGTGAGGAGCTCCAACAACAACTCGGAGTAGCCCCTGAATCGCCGCAGCCTCAGCCGCAAGCGATGACATACGCCGCTGTAGCCCGCCGTCACGTACCCCATCCGCGCCCACGGCAGGGCCCAGTGACGACACAGTTCTGTTGTCCGCCACCACCGCCGCCGCCAGCACGCCAACCCATCGCCCCACGCAGCATTCCAAGGAAGACTGATGTTTGGCGTGCCCCCGACCCCCGTCCGATTTGCTATCACTGTGGAGAAGCCGGGCGCATCTAACGCCGATACCCATACCGGGAGTTGGGACTCGGAGGGTTCGCCGTTAACGCGCCGCGACCACAGATTGGCGAACGACCGCGCGATATCGCAGACTACCTCGCCGCCACTCAGTGGAGCCCTCGACGACCGTCCCGTTCGCCGTCACCAGGCCGCTACGTGTCGCCGCAGCGCCGACCATACACTGGCCCAGCCCGGGGCCGGTCAGCGAGCAAATTACCAATTTGGTTTTCATGACGGCAAGTCTACCGGGAAAGCTATAATTGATACTGGCGACAACTAGGATCCCGAACAACACCAAAAAAGAAATATTTTATGATTGCAATATATCTCGATTTTCGAAAGACCTCTGACGACCGGCCTCAAGCACAAGATTTTGTTGGGGAAACTTGAAGGATATGGTATTACAGGTGTGCCGCATTCTCCTGTACGTAACTGTTTTCACTGTAAATCTAAGTTCGTTTATGAGTAATGTAGTAAATCTGATAAAACCATTATTAAATATGGCGTACCACAGGGTTCTGTATTGGGTCCTATGTTGCTTATATCGTACATTAATGACGTAGTCAATAAACGATGACTGATAAAGTATTTTTATTTGCAGATGACACGAAGTGTTTTCTTTTCTGGGGCAAACCTACAGGAACTGGTATTTCTGTCAAATGTGTTCGGAGCTCGGTTTGGCGGAGGCAAAGAATACACGTTTTGACAACTCGAGAACGGAGAGTCGACTGGCTTTGTTGAAGAGTAAAAGCAGGTTTGCCGAGTGGCTGTGGTGGCACCCCAGTCGGGCAGCCACCTCGGTTCCAAGAAAGAGCAGGGGGCAATGACTCTCGCGGCGAGGCACGACAAATTGACGGACGGTCGCTACAAATCCATGGCTGCGCAGACTTAACATGTGGGTATCAAGTAAAAAACTAAGCATGGATGCAAATAAGACAAAGTTGATGCTCTTTGAGCCAATAAACAAGAAAGATTATGACGTCAAACGGAAATACGGTGAATCTTTCCTTGAACAGACAGATCATTATTCATTTCGGGCGTTATTTTTCAATCAAGCTTACACTGGTCTCATCATGTGAATACCGTTCGAGTGAAAGTGGCTACGTCTATCGAGGTTTTGAATCGCTTTTAGAAACTTTAGGCCGGGGAGATCACAGAAACAATTTTATTTTTCCACCATTCATTCTCATTTTAGTTATTGTTTACATTTTTGGGGAAAAGGAAAGAGAAATGATAGCGATAAATTTGCTTCGTTACAAAGAAGAGTGGTGAGATGAATACGCACAACAGGGGAACACACAGGTACATCGCTATTTTTAAGGAAACAACATTCCTTTTTTACGGAGCCTATAAAATCAAACTCTCTTTGTAGATTTTTGGGGAAGTCAGGAAAGACTGCAATGCCTTCATGAGTCGTTACCTAAACAGGAACATCGGCCACATTCTGCGGGGAACTTATAGTTGTAGAAAGAGCTCGTACAAATTATAGGAAACAGACTTGATTATCAAGTAACGAATATATATAAGCAGTATCGTAATATATTTGAATTGCCGCAAGTGTGTAACACACAGCTAATTGTTTCGAACGATACCCTCCGTGGTTGCTGAGTGGCTATGGTGTTGGGCTACTGAGCACGAGGTCATGGGATCGAATCCCGGCCACGGCGGCCGCATTTCGACGGGGGCGATATGCGGAAACACCCATGTGCTTAGATTTAGGTGCACGTTAAAGAACCCCACGTCGTCAAAATTTCCGGCGTCCTCCACTACGGCCTGTCTCATATCATAAAGTGGTTTTAGCACGTAAAACCCCATTATTTCAAGTTTTACACCTGAAAACTTACCAGTTCTTCCATTCTTTATTGCTGTAAATTAAGTATTCTGACGAGACATGGACGCTGTTGGCCGAATGCTATGCATTTTTTCCTGTTGCTAGCTTGCGTGAGTTTCGTGTTATGTCGTTCATTATACCTAAGCGAAAGTGTTTTTTTATTCATTGTTTTTTTTCGCTTACCTGCGTATGGCACACGGTTTTCGTTGCCTTAGTGGTTTCTTTTGCTTCTCATTTGTCTTTTTGGGCTGTTTACAGCATGCAAGTTAGAGCTGTTACATTTAGTGAAAACACTAGAAATAATATGAATCAATTCGTTTCGCGTGCCCATACAAATGAACCTTGTTTACTTAGGCGGACATAAGTTTACCATGCCTGCTATTGTATGCAGTGAATGATGGTGTTCTTTTTATTGTGTACAAAAGTGATGTTACCCTACGACCAAGCTGGCGCAGGGCATTTGTCAGGAAGGCAGTAGCCTCCTTTTGTTGATACCTGCGGGCTATTCCATTCATTGTTCAAAAGAATGAATATATAAAAAATATATATATGGTGAAATGTTTTCGAGTAATCGTTTTTATAACAGAAAAAAAAATAGAAACACTGTAATTACTCGGATTGGACACATGCAATAGCCGAATGCACCAAGCAAGGGCTCCAAGCTAAGTCTCTTTATATTTACTATAAGCACCATTTTCAAGGCATCTATCTTTTACTAATAAGTTCTTAAAAAAATTGTCCTTTTGTTTACACTACCTCGACCTGGCAAAACTTCAATCAGTTCTATTGACACTAAAATCTATTCTTGCCTTAGCAAATAATCCATAAAGGCTAAGACACTTGAAGTGGTCTTGGTTCACTAGTAATACCACAAGTTTAATAGAGAGTTTTAGTTTAGGGGACGCAAGCGGCTTGCGTACGCAAGAACTAGGGGCGACGGTACTGCGCATGCGCAGACCGCTACGTCTACTTGTGTCCTTGGGTTCTTTGGCCGGCCGAAAACATCGCTGCCCCTAAGTGGTCGCGTTACCTACGTGACTCTCGCGGCGTCGGAGAACTTACGAGTAGCTGGTGGGTAGATTTTCTAATAAATCTTTCGGCAAGTGTCGACAGACGTCGTTTTTATATATATTAGAGAGGTTTAGCGTGTCCGGTATTCGGATAGACGCAGTTGAGGCGTTGGGGTGGAGCCATAAACGGGAGCGGCCTGCATGGTGCATCCATCTGGCGGCGCAAAGCTCAAACGGACAAAAGCAGCTAATATTGCTATAACCAAGTCTATTCTACTTTGCTGCTGGTGTAAATTTTCGGCACTGGCGTAATTGTGTTGCTGCCAAAAGTTTATACCCGCAGCAAAGTAAAATAGACTTGGTTACTGCAATATTAGCTGTTTTTGTCTATTTGAGCTTTGCGCCACCAGGTGGCTGCACCATGCAGGGCGCTCCCGTTCATGGCTCCACTCCAACGCCCCAGCCTGCGTTTACCCGACTACCGGGCACTCTAAACCTCTCTATTAACTGCTTTTAATAAGAATAGTTTTATGTGCTTTACTTCGTATGCTTGATTTCATGTTTTAAAGAATGATAACGCAGCAAAGATCAGACGTTGGTGGCGCTGCGAGCGCATGCGACATCATTGCGGCTTGCGTTTGGGACCGCTAACCTATAGACCAGAACACGCTAGCTTCGCACCCAGGCTAATCGAACGCATACTCGCGCACCCGGATTGCCCGGTCGACCAGCGCCATTTTGTTCTGGGCTGCCAAAGCGTGTTCGCCGGCGACCAGCAGACATGGCTAGCGCTAGCTCTAGGACTCCAAAGTGCGGAAATGTGCCCATTCACGCGAATCCAAAGTACAAGAAGTCATCTGGGCATCGTTGCGTCGTGTTTGGATGCCAAAATAACCAGCGGAAAAGGAGCAGGTTGCTTAGCGCTGTTTGCGAAGAGCACAATACACGTAGGGAATCGTGCCGGTGCGGTATTTTCAGCCTGCACCGATTTCCATCCGCAACGAAGAATGACAAGCTGCGCCACCGGTGAATAGCTGCAGTGAATAGGAAGAACTACCAACCCAGTGAAAATGCACGAGTGAGTATTCGATCTGTGTATATTTTGGTGCCACATTGAACTTTGCGCCCTACGAACGTAATATGTGTAACACGCAAGTTTGCTCCGAGCACTTTCTGGACAAGCCCACAGAGCAGAATCCCGCGCCGGTTTCGCCTTGGCTATAACAAGAAGGCAAGCCTTTTCGTGTTTTCATTCAGGCAGAGCTCCCGACGGTTAAGCGGAACAGTTGAGTTTGCGGTTAGCGATACTTGCAGCTGCTGCACGGCATGACCATTAAGCGTGAACAAGTTGTAAACGATAGTATGTTGCCCTGCTGGGGAGCGTTATTGCTAATGAAAGTAAAACGAAGTCTGCTCGTCACGGAGCATGCGTCGACAAAAACGTAAACAACGACTGCTCGTCGCCGAAGGCGTTCTTGCAGCGCGCCTGTCTTTACGAGCTGGTGTTGCAGGTGTCATTCGTAACGAATTCATTTGAACATCCTGAGCTCTAAACTGCGTGCGGGCTGTTATGCAGGGCAAAGCGCAAAATTTTTCCGTTCATAAGGCGAGGATAATAAGGTGCTTAATTATTGTTGTATTTTGTAACAACATCTTGCTCGTTCTCACCAGTTTCTTTTACTGTTTTCTAAGGGAGCGCTAACAATCCGATATGGCCTCGCACAAGCGAAACAGGTCTGATACCAGGTAGCTGCAGTTGGTGGGGCTAATTTTTTGGAATGCAGGTGCGGTTGTCTTGTACCAAAGGTTTCCCTGATGATGCAGCTTTAAGTAGGGATGGTAATTTTATGTGCCCTGTCATGGTTTGTGCAACTATACAAAACCTGCATCCGTCATGCTCGCCCTGTTATATGGGCTTTGACTGCACACGTAGTTGAACATTATAACTACTGTAGTTCCTCATTTTCCAATGAGTGCAGGTTTAGCATCACATGCTGCTTGTTCGAGTACTGTAGGCTTGTGTACTTAATGTTGTACTCTTAAGGGGTTGCACGATACAATTGGCCTGGTGCATTTTCTATTTCATTTTGAGAGGACATTATGTCTTCGCAACAGTGATGGCATGGGAAAGAACTACAGCCCTTCTTACTATAACATATATATTGTTTTCAATGTGCAGGTGGTGAAGGGCAGGCGTCTGCTAATCAGGCAGTCAAACGACCTCGCCAGTTGGTTGCCGAACGCGGCCAACCCAGTATAGTGACCATGACAAACAAGACCAAACTGAAAGTGCAGAGGACAATGTTCTGCGTGCTTTAATAAAATGTGGCACCAACACAGTGCTGTAAAATCCTTCACAGGTTACGTGCTTACGTGGTTACCCGATGTATTCGCTTCTGCAGTCTGCACATCACTCAGTGTGGCCATTGCGGACTTGCATGAGGTCTTGAAGTTCGATTGAATCGAGACAGCGAAAATGACAGGCTAGAAAAAACGCGAAACACGCCTTCCGCCCAGCTAAAAAGCCAAAGTTTCGCTTTCGCGCCGGGTCGCATCTCCCGGCGTGGCAGCCCAGGCCTGCTACTTCGCGGCGCTTGGGATAGATGGCGCGACCGGCGCTCATCAATATGGCGGCGCGCTTTGAATTCACGGTGTTCTGGTGTATAACGTGTTTCTGCTTGCGTACGCAAACGCAAACGCACCCAAGCGCTAGGGGCCCCAACGCCTTGCGTCCCCTAAACTAAAACTCTCTAATATATGTCACTCTCGAATATTGCTTTCATCCCATTTTTTTTTTCCATTTGGGCTGTGTGAACGCGTTACATTTTTGAGCGCTCACTGTATTCGGGGGGGGGGGGGGGGGGCGGGGGGGGGAGCAGCTTCGGCGCAAAGCCGCGTTCCTTTGGTCGCACGGACTACGGCTCTCACATTCCTTGGGCTTTTGGGCGCGGCTGCACCCCCTCTTCTTTTTCCTGTCACCTGCAGCGTGCTTTCTTGCACTACCGAGCTGTCGCCTTAATTCGCGCTTAGGGGCGACACTGACGGGCGGGTATTGAGACAAAAGCAAAAAGGGTGCTTTTGCCAGTACGAGCAGTAGTCGTTTGAAGAGCGATGCGAGCAGGCAAAAAGCCACCGAGGGGCCACGCCTGTGGTGGCCGCGGGTCAGTAGTATGGATCGAGAGGCACTTTCTCGGGCTCGCCGTCTGCGGCCGAAATTATCGGACCACGTTCCTCTAGAAACACAGAGATCTTGCACGAGGAACGGTTGATATGCCAGAATATTGATTTATCGAAATATAGTATTTAGTGTGTCTAATTATAATCTTCTTTTTTATTGCTGTGGCCATTGTTCTTGAGGCGGTAGCTTTATTAGGATGCTTCACGCACTTACCGGGGGCTGTGTGTCTGTGCTTCTGCGCATCTAACCGTTTTCCAGCCTACCTCAGTCACCGAGTGGTTCGTGGTCGAATAGGTTGCGCATCGGGCTGCTCTGCTGATGTAACAGGTTTCTAACTCAACAATCAGAACAACTTGGGTCACTGAGCATCCGCCGACGTGTACGTACGTGCCGCTCTTCAACGAACCTCCTTCACGCCGACATGAGTCCCTGCATGCAGACGCGGGACTGGGTAGGCAAATCGATGCGCGAAGAAACTTGGCCGCGACTTGGCGCATTAGGCATGTGCCACTTGCTCTGTGCTGGGCTTCAATAAACCCACTTGATGCCAACTTGGGTCACTGGGTATATGACAGTATGTGTGTGCCGTTCTTCAACAAACTTCTCTGTAGCCAAGTTGGGTAGCTGGGTAACTGGAAATGCGCCGCTCTACTATGACGACACAAATACACTGAATTTATGCGATGTTGAGCGGAATAGAGTCCACGTCACAAGGGTTACTCAAAGAGAGCAACCCAACGCATTAGAAGGCTGCGCCACAAGTGGGCTGGTAGGCGCCACTTTTAGATGAACGCCTTTCACGCCAACGCTTGAACGAGGTCCACCGTTAATGCACTGGGTAGTATGTGCTACTGAGAGCGTGGCAAGCGAACGAACAATTCTCAGCGAGGGCGGCCACTGGCGCACCACGCCTCTAGTCTCGGAGTCCACGCGCGGACTTCTCGGCAGTGCCACTAGATGGCGTAGCATCTCCAGTGAGGAGCGTGAGAGAGGAGCTCCGTTTCCGGATCAGCGTGTTTATCAGCATTGGCACATTACGGCGCGCCATAAATTTCACCAGCCACAGCCATGCTTCTCAGCGGTGGCGCTAGATGACGCTGGGTGTTCTTAAGGAAGCGCGAAAGAGGAATCCCGCTGCAGTGCACACTTCAGACACAACCCGTTTAGACGGTGGAAATATGTTGTGTCCCTATATCGATTCAATTCTGACACATTACCGTGGGTAGCAATTGTGGGATGGGTTCTGCCTCAATGTTTCCTCTTGTCTTGGGGTATATTTCACAATTACTTCACGGGTGTGTCAAGCTTTGCTGTGGCGCATTCGGCCTTGCTTCTTTATTAGTTTACTTGCTTCCTGCCCTATGAAATAGGTATACTGTTTTTAATGCTTTGGAGAAAATCACACAGCGCAAAAAAAAAAAGATAGGATCACGAGAGAGTGACACGAACACGGCGCTCTCTCGTGTCCTCGTATTTTTTTTTAGCTTTGTCGTTTTTTTTTCAGTGAATCAGCAACAGGCCCAAAATTCCACGCTAAGTCAATTTTAGTACGTTAGCGTATTTAGGATACTTAGTTCGCGCACCTTCCGGGGGCTATCTATCTCATACACGCCTCATGCACACAACTCGTTTCGATGGCGGCAATATGTTTCGTCGCTATATTGATTCAATGCTAACACATTACCGTCGTCCCGTGTGTCGGAACTGAACGAAAACGGAAACAACAAACGAATGGAAAGAATCTTTTTGACCTGAACAAAAGCGTAACAGAGAAGTCCTTATTTTGTTTTGGAGTGAAACCTACGTATCTTTTATCGGTTTTCGGTTCAAGGGGAAAGTCGGCAATCCGAAACAACTGACGTCAGGCAACGTCACCATCAGCGCGTACCTCAAGGATGCGCATAAGCGCGTATCTCGGGCACAGATAAGCGCGAGCGATAGCCGGTCGAGCGCTCCACCAATCTAAGCCAGCCACTCGGTGCACTAGCAGATCGGCGCCGTAGCAAATCCCAGGGCTTGTGTGCTGAAGAACTTATCGTTTCATTTCCTCCGCCTACAACGCTTTGTTACCGAAGTTTTATCGTTTGTTTATGTTCGTTTAGGTTAGTTTTATCGGAACAGCCTCTCGCATTTCGGCTGGTACACTCGATGACATATTGCTTCTGAGATCACGCCCAGTGCCTTGACTCTACACACTGAGCATTATCTCAGAATTCGCAATGCACTTATTCGGAAAAATAAACACTCTTTTTATCATTCCTTTGCTTCGAAGATTTTTCTCACGCGAACCAAAGCCGTTATGAATCGATACGTATATTTTTTTTGTTCCGGGGCAGAAACAAAACGGAACGTGTTTCAATGGAACGAAACAAAAACCAGAACAATAAACATTTCGCCCCGACATCCTGCCGTCGACAGGCATGGTGAGATTGGTATTGCCGCCATTTGTTGCATACGTAAATGCGTGTGCCCGCCTTGAATCCTAATCGGTCTGAATCGACCTAGAACGTGCGTGTGGAACGGATGGACCATCGAACGCAACAAATTTTTTATGCGCCAAGCCAATCAGACATTTATTGTGCAGCACTCGAAAACGTGAAATGGCGGATACATGCGCCTCGAAGCTGTAGCATTCACAAAAGGCTTCGCGGGAGTAGCATATAGGCCAAATGTGTTTGTCGCTGGCTGAACATAACTTACCCATCTGAATATCCCTGAATGGCTTAGATGATGAGGTATGAATATTGCCTTATTGATGTAATGAAGTACACACAAATTGGGCAGAGCTGCTTGCTAAGAATGAAATGAGATACAGAACGGTATGTATCCGATATGTCAACCTAATATACAGCTACAAACACCATGTTCACAGAGAGCTGGAAAAATGCCAATAATATACTAATCCATAAGAACAAAGCCGTTACAATATTGGAGAAATTTAGGCTCATTAGCTTGCTTTCAGTATTGTATGAAATACTCAGCAAGATAATTTCCAAATAAATCAGGGATATACTTTACTTCAATCAATGAAGAGAACGGAGACACTTCAGCGAGGGATATTCTACGATGGGTTACCTCCATATCATCAACGAGGTAATTGAGAAATATGCGGAGTACCATCAACCTCTCCAAATGGCTTTCACAGATTATGAAAATACATCTGATTTTGTAGAGATATCAGCTGTCACAGATGCATTGCGTATTCAAAGATTACTGGAGGCATACGGGAATATCTTGCGAAATATTTGCAAAGGTTTCACAGCTACCTTGTTTCTCTATAAGAAAATCAGAAAGTTACCTATTAAGAAAATGGTCAGGTAAGGAGACAATCTCTGCAATGCTATTCACTGCATGCTTAGAAGAAGTGTTAACACAATGAGGCTGGGAAGGTTTAGGAGTGTGGATCAGCTGCGAATATGTCAGCAACCTTTGGTTTGCAGATGACATTGTCTTGTTCAGCAACACTAGGGATGAATTGCAACAGATCATTGAGGACGCGAACTTACCAAGTGTAAAAGTAGGGTTGAATATTATATAAAGCAGACAAAGGTATTGTTAAATAACGTGACAAGGCAACACGAATTCATGATCGCCAGTCAACCTTTAGAGTCAGTGCAGGATTACGTTTATCTAGGTGAATTCCTCGCTGAAGACTCAGATCATGACAGGGAAACGTACTGAACAAAACGCGTTACAGTGCACATTACATGAATTACCAAATCCTCACTGGGAGCTTAGCACTGTCTTTGAAAAGAAACGTGTACAATCATTGCATTCTGCCGGTGCTAACATATGCGGCAGAAATTTGGAGGTTAGCACAGAAGCTCGAGAACAAGTTAAAGACTACGCTAAGAGTGATAGTATGACAAGGTTAGGTGTAGCGATAAAAGATAAATGGGAAGAGGCGACATACTACTTGACATGAACAGAAAGAATACGGAGTTGGCAGGCCATGTAACGCGTAGGGTAGATAATTGGTGGCCATTGGAGTTACGGAATGGGTGCCAAGTGAAGGGAAGCGCAGTTGAGTACGTCAGAAAACTAAGCGAGGTGATGAAATTAGGAAATTAGCAGGCGCAAAGCGGAATCGGCTAGCACAAGGCCGGGCTAATTGGAATTCGCTGGGAGAAATCTTCGCCCTGCATTGCACTTAAACATAGGCTGGTGATGATGATGATAATGCAGCCCCAGTTACTTGGCATATGTAGAAGGTAAACGCCTATAATTTTTCAAGGGGCTAGACCTATAGTCATACAACATTTCACAAATACGACCAATAAGATGACCATATATAGACATGTTAAAATTGGGCTAATATAGCGTTATTTGGTACATACGCGTCATAAAAGTAGCTTATATACCATATACGGCAGTCGCTTCATCTATGGACATATTAAGAACTGGCCAGAGATAGGTATGCGGTAAATATCGCCCCTGATACGCCATCTACAGATATATCTGCCAGATTCTTAATGTTTCCATATGCGAATTTTTTATATCAGTGCAAATATGAGCTTTTGGTAAAGGTTTTCTCGCTCGCCATGGTCCGTAAACGTTTCCATTGGGCTTGAATGCTACCGATCCTACGGGGCGGACGTTCCGTACGTTTATGACTGGATTATTATCTTTGCATTACATTACAATGTGCTGCGTCATGTCCGTATCTTTTCTGCTGTAGAAACATGCCCCTTTGGCAAATATTTACTCGTGTACGGTTTCTCCTGTGTTAGCTCGGGACTCAAAAAACAAGGCACTGGCTTTCGTGCTGCACAAATTTTGTTTCCTTATCTCTTGCTTGCCGTTTTTGTAAAGCTCCATGGACCTTTTTGTTTCCATCTTTTGTATCCAATTTATATGTCGCTGATTCTCTCACTTCCATTTAGGTGGCTGCTAGATGTCTACTTGTACTTCTAAGAAGGAATTACTTGGTCGCCAACTCTCATAACCTTTTTCTCCACTTCATGTCCATGCTATTGAAATAGAGATGTTCGAAACGAAAGTATAGCGAAGCGATGTGTCCTAGCTCACGCCACTTCCCGATCATGTTTCTCCTCTGCTGCTGCGCAGCACTATCCCTTAAGGCACTGTTAACAATCAGCATTTTTTTTTCGGCAACACAACTCCTATTTGAGCCTGTGTTAAAAGTGAAGGAAATGAACGTGTCCTCATTTTTTTTATTAGAGATGCAAGAAAGAAGGGAGGAACGGGGGTTTCACATTTAGCATAGAGACATGAACGTTGTTATTAATATATTATTTGCGTAAATATTATGTAAGCTTGAAAGAAATCGAAACGAAAGCAAGGAGCAGGCTGGCAACAGCCACTGGAAGTGGCACAACGCCTGCCCATTCTGTATAAATAAATAAACAGAAGCATAGAAATCGAAGACAGGAAAAAGGGAGCTGGAAAAAAAGGAACTACATGAAAAATCCCAAACAATCACATAAATAATGACAAAATGTGGAGCATGGCCAGTCACTGCAGGTCGCTCTACTCAAGGAATGCAAAAAGGAAGAAGTTATGTACAAGGTTTTGTGAAACTGAAGAAGATGAATAGCTTACCAAGACATCATCATCTGAACGAGGCTTCGCTGTAGCTGCTTAACAAAGGCTAACGGGTGGTAGCCATTGATGACGATCATGCGGTGTACTAAGTTCCCGTGCAGGGTAACGAAGCAGAAGCCGATCATGCCTCCCCAGCCATGCCCGACGAAAACCAACTGCCTCGAGTTGTTGGGATCTGCACAACACGGAGAAACTGTGAGGACTCAACGATGAACAGTGACATTGCGAATGATTTCTAAATGAAGTAGAAAATCGCATTTTTAAAGACAAGGTGATTTGCTCCACATCACTCGAGATTTTCTCCCACCGTGTGGTTCAAACCTCCCAAGTCGCCTTACCCACCAGCAGAAGCTGGAGTTGCGGACACTCCACGTGAGGGCGACACTTACCACATCAGTCACCTATGCATGGCTAGAGCACCTCCATAGACCATTCGGGAATACCTGCGCACATTGCTCAGCTCCATCATCCGCAGCCACAGGCACCTCTAGTGGGCATGCCCTAGTCTATATAGGGCTGCCCACTTTCGAGAGGACAGCGGGGGAGGGAGAAAGGGAAGTAAGGAGGGGAAAGCAGGTGGCCGGGTTTGCAGGGACCGATCCTGTCAGGAACCCCCAGTGTGTACGTGTGGCAAAATTCGAGAATTTTTAAATCCTACAATGTCGTGATTTACAACAAGAAAGTTGCACGGTTACAAATACTACTAACGCGACTGCCAATACGAATATCTGACCGTGAACGCTTAAGGACTGCGACAGAACTCGAAATACGTAAAAAAAGCGCCTTTTTGCTTACGAAAAAGCAAGAAAACACACAAGAGGAGAATTTGCTAACGAGTTGCAACGCATTATATAAAAAAACGTGGTACACTTATCCAGCTGAAGAAAACGCAAAAGTTCAGATATTTATCATTCCTGACAGCGTCATATCGCTACACGCGACATTTAACCAAAAGCCACGACTGTATAGTTGAATTCAGGACGGTTCATAACCCTAAGCCTAACCAAACTAGATCCGAGGACGCTCTCTACAAACAATGGGCCTTCATCCCAGGACATCATCAGAGTAACATCCTTTGCTTCGTGGGGCATTCAGCCTTACTGATGTATACATCACCGGAACTAACCTGCTTTTTTATATTTAGTCACTTGTCATCATCATCATCAGCCTGGTTATGCCCACTGCAGGGCAAAGGCCTCTCCCATACTTCTCCAACTACCCCGGTCATGTACTAATTGTGGCCATGTTGTCCCTGCAAACTTCTTAATCTCATCCGCCCACCTAACTTTCTGCCGCCCTCTGCTACGCTTTCCTTCCCTTGGAATCCATTCCGTAACTCTTAATGACCATCGGTTGTCTTCCCTCCTCATTACGTGCCCTGCCCATGCCCATTTCTTTTTCTTGATTTCAACTAAGATATCATTAACTCGCGTTTGTTCCCTCACCGAATCTGCTCTTTTCTTGTCCCTTAACGTTATACCAATCATTCTTCTTTCCATAGCTCGTTGCGTCGTCCTCAATTTCAGTAGAACCCTTTTCGTAAGCCTCCAGGTTTCTGCCCCGTACGTGAGTACTGGTAAGACACAGCGGTTATAAACTTTTCTCTTGAGGGATAATGGCAACCTGCTGTTCATGATCTGAGAATGCCTGCCAAACGCACCCCAGCCCATTCTTATTCTTCTGATTATTTCAGTCTCATGATCCGGATCCGCAGTCACTACCTGTCTAAAGTAGATGTATTTCCTTACCACTTCCAGTGCCTCACTACCTATTGTAAACTGCTGTTCCCTTCCGAGACTGTTAAACATTACTTTAGTTTTCTGCAGATTAATTTTTAGACCCACCCTTCGGCTTTGCCTCTCCAGGTCAGTGAGCATGCATTGCAGTTGGTCCCCTGAGTTACTAAGCAAGGCAATATCATCAGCGAATCGTAAGTTACTAAGGTATTCTCCATTAACTCTTATCCCCAATTCTTCCCAATCCAGGTCTCTGAATACCTCCTGTAAACACGCTGTGAATAGCATCGGAGAGATCGTGTCTCCCTGCCTGACGCCTTTCTTTATTGGAATTTTGTTGCTTTCTTTATGGAGGACTACGGTGGCTGTGGAGCCGCTATAGATATCTTTCAGTATTTTTACATACGGCTCGTCTACACCCTGATTACGCAATGCCTCCATGACTGCTGAGGTTTCGATTGAATCAAACGCTTTCTCGTTGTCAATGAAAGCTATATATAAAGGTTGATTATATTCCGCACATTTTTCTATCACCTGATTGATAGTGGGAATATGGTCTATTGTTGAGTAGCCCTTACGGAATCCGGCCTGGTCCTTTGGTTGACGGAAGTCTAAGGTGTTCCTGATTCTATTTGCAATTACCTCAGTAAATACTTTGTAGGCAACGGACCATAAACTGATCGGTCTATAATTTTTCAAGTCTTTGGCGTCCCCTTTCTTATGGATTAGGACTATGTTAGCGTTTTTCCAAGATTCCGGTACGCTCGAAGTCATGAGGCATCGCATATATAGGGTGGCCAGTTTCTCTAGAACAATTTGCCCACCATCCTTCAACAAATCTGCTTTTACCTGATCCTCCCCAGCTGCCTTCCCCCTTTGCATAGCTCCCAAGGCTTTCTTTACTTCGTCCGGTGTTACCTGGGGGATTTCGAATTCCTCTAGACTATTCTCTCTTCCATTATCGTCGTGGGTGCCACTGGTACTGTATAAATCTCTATAGAACTCCTCAGCCACTTGAACTATCTCATCCATACTAGTAATGATATTGCCGGCTTTGTCTCTTAACGCATACATCTGATTCTTACCAATTCCTAGTTTCTTCTTCACTGCTTTTAGGCTTCCTCCGTTCCTGAGAGCATGTTCAATTCTACCCATATTATACTTCCTTATGTCAGCTGTCTTACGCTTGTTGATTAACTTCGAAAGTTCTGCAAGTTCTATTCTAACTGTAGGGTTAGAGGCTTTCATATATTGACGTTTCTTGATCAGATCTTTCGTCTCCTGCGATAGCTTACTGGTATCCTGTCTAACGTAGTTACCACCGACTTCTATTGCACACTCCTTAATGATGCCCACAAGATTGTCGTTCAATGCTTCAACACTACGGTCCTCTTCCTGAGTTAAAGCCGAATACCCGTTCTGTAGCTTCATCTGGAATTGCTATATTTTCCCTCTTACCGCTAACTCATTGATCGGCTTCTTATGTTCCAGTTTCTTCCGTTCACTCCTCAGGTCTAGGCTAATTCGAGTTCTTACCATCCTGTGGTCACTGCAGCGCACCTTACCGAGCACGTCCACATCTTGTATGATGCCAGGGTTAGCGCAGAGTATGAGGTCTATTTAATTTCTAGGCTCGCCGTTCGGGCTCCTCCACGTCCACTTTCGGCTATCTCGCTTGCGGAAGAAGGTATTCATTATCCGCATATTATTTTGTTCCGCAAACTCTACTAATAACTCTCCCCTGCCTTGTCTCCAGCCTGCTTCTTGCCTACCTTGGCATTGAGGTCGCCCATCAGTAATGCCGATTCCACGTCTTCATAGAAGCTTTCGACTTCCTGGTCATCATGACTGGATGTAGGGGCGTAGACCTGTACAACCTTCATTTTGTACCTCTTATTAAGTTTCACAACAAGACCTGCCACTCTCTCGTTAATGCTATAGAGTTCCTGTATGTTACCAGCTATGTTCTTACTAATCAGGAATCCGACTCCTAGTTCTCGTCTCTCCGCTAAGCCCCGGGAGCACAGGACGCGCCCGCTTTTTAGCACTGTATATGCTTCTTTTGGCCTCCTAGCTTCACTGAGCCCTATTATATCCCATTTACTGCCCTCTAATTCCTCCAATAGCACTGCTAGACTCGCCTCACTAGATAGCGTTCTAGCGTTAAACGTAGCCAGGTTCATATTGCAATGGCGGCCTGTCCGGAGCCAGGGATTCTTAGCACCCTCTGCAGCGTCGCAGGTCTGACCGCCGCCGTGGTCAGTTGCTTCGCAGCTGCTGGGAACTGAGGGCCGGGGTTTTATTGTTGTGTTCATATAGGAGGTTGTGGCCAAGTACTGCACCAGGGTGGCCAATCCTGCCCTGGTGAGGGAAGTGCGTTGCCGGTTCTGGTCACCGGGATCAGGCCACACTCCAGGCCTGTTTATGCAATTTTATCAACACGCGGATTTTTTTTTTTAATCCGGTGGAAAATTGCGCGGCACCGGGATTCGAGCCACGGACCTCTTGCACGCGAGGCGGGTGTTCTACCTCTACGCCACCGCTGCACCGCCTCTTGTACTCACTTGTACCGTTGAGCAAATTTCGAATAGAAGAAAAATACGCTAAGGCCGTAATCACGCTAGTTGCACAACGAAGTTAAACAGCAAGCACAACAATGTTGAAATAACTTCCACAAAGTTCTCGTGATGCCTTTTTAATGATAACGCTAAAATGTAGCAAAAGCCTGTCTGTGACACCCACTCTGGTGCCGAACTTCGGGGGATAAATCTTCGAGTTTGCTTTCCGATAAGCTGGTTGTTAATAAATATAATCTACTAGGTTTTTCGGCTTCAGCAATAATTCAGGTAGATATCTGGAAACTGCAATGAATTGGTCAACGAAATTGTAGCCCCGAAAGGTAGATCAACTAATACGCGTCCTAGGTAAATGAACGAGCCGTTATTTTCAGCCGAATATTATATTATTCTGCTTCGATTTTGTACATTTTCCTTCACGTCCATCTAGAACTTGCGATTTTGGCCCCAGGGATACGTTAAGCACTTGGCAATTATTTCTTTATTCGCAGAAATATCGCGATGTAAGAAGAAGAATAAGTTGTCGCATTTGCGTTTGTTATACTTGCAAAACGAAATGACCGGCATTTGTAGTTTTAAGAAAAATGACAGCATATGAAGACATTGCGCACAGCGTGGAAGATAAAAACTGTATTTCGAGATTTCAAGTTAAAATTACATATGTTATGGAGTTTAACGTGCCTTTGGCAGAACTTGATTTCAAGCATGCTGTAGTTTGCGGCTACGGATTAATTTCGACTACATGGGGTTCTTAACGGGCGCATAAATCTAGGCACACGAGTGTTTACGCATTCCGCACCCATGGAAATGCGCCTGCTTCTGTCGGGATCTCCAGTTCGCGACTCGGAGCACGGCGGCGCTACGCCGTGGCCACCAGAATACCTCGAGTGGTAATAATTTCGAAGGTACGTCTAGCGCGCGAAATATGTTTTCGTGGTTTCTACACTGCAGACGGGATGTCGATCTATAGTCGAATGTACGCGTAGGGTGAACGAACTCAAAATGTTCGGGAAGCAAAGACTGCATGAGCAGAGTTGCAGAGGACAACTGCGATTCGTCGTTTGCCCACATTTTATGCGATAGAAAATATATGGACACTGGAGGCACGTTCCTGCCGGCGGCGTTGCCACCGCAGTGCTGTTTTGGTATCTACGGCGCCCGCGTATCCCGCCCGCAAAAGGTTAGAAGGCGTCCAGGACACGCTGCGTGTGGGCGTCTCCAAAAACTTTGAAGGCAAGCGGGACGCGGCCTCCGCCCTGCGGAGCGCTGCGGCTCTGCAGCGGTGCCAGGGCAGCGTTCTGCCTCCGAATGCTGGCACGAGCGCTGTTACGTGCAGACCACAAGCGTCTCTGCCGTGCTGTTGCTGTTTCTGGCATATGTATACAGTCGCCTGAGGAGGTGTGCACTTGACGCTAGAAAAGCTGACGTTTGTTTTTAATACGGCAGCATTACGAGTGTCAAAGTGGAAAACAAAGTGGATGTATTAGAAGGGTATATATATATATATATATATATATATATATATACATGTTTAAGAATGGCACCCGCATCCGCAAAGCTACTAGCATACACTACATTCGTTAGACCAGTGTTAGTAGAATATGCTAACACAGTTTGGTTCCCTCGTTGCCTAACTAGTATAACGAAATTGGCGTCACTACAACGCAAAGCCATAATATTTGTGTATAACAAGTATAAATGCACGGACTCTCCCACTAACCTTCTAGCTTCTTCTGGCATTAGGACTCTATCCACAAGGGCAAAACAGGCACGTCTCAAGTTTTTGTAGCAACTGCTGCATGACATGTATAAGATAAATGTGTCGAAGTATATCGCATTTTCACAGCCGCGCCCGACTCGTCATAAGCATAAATACACATTAACTGAATATTCGTTCAACAATGACTCGTTTGGGCAATCGTTTTTTCCACTTACGATATGCCAATGGAATCGGTTAAATCCCAATGTCACGGACGCCGAAACAGTGTCCGCTTTCACTGCAAAGTTAGAAGATACACCTAACCTCTAGTACCATCGCCATTGCCGCGCACTCTCTCATTTGAACGCTAGTTCCCTTTTCTTAGATTCCTGCACTTCTACAATGTATTTCCTTTCCTAACATTTGCTGGTGATGACCGTTGAGACGTGTGCCGGTTGTCTTGGTGTAAAAGATTGCTTATGCTATTGCACATAATTATGTTCTTGTACTATCACTTGCTTGTTTTTTTTATTCCATTCCCATTTTTGTAGCCGATTGAAATCCTGTGCCTGGTTGTTCTTTGCTTTCTTATTTGCAATCTTATTTTGTGGTGTTTGCACATTGCGCATGGTCGATACGGCGTTGATTCTCTTTGCTTGGCAAACTGGTTGTAAACCATCCTAGAGGTCGTGCTTCATTTCGTGTGCGCAGCATGCACGTTTTCGGGATGTTAATTTGAATTTGTGAGTGACCGTTGCCTAAAATGCTCTGTATAGAAGCTTGCTTTCTGCTCTTTTTCTCGAATAATAATTTGAATTTTTAATTTTTTTCAGATGTACTTGACTGTGCACTGTTAAACTTTATTGCAATACTGATGTTTTTGCTTGAATAATTGCTTAACCCACATTTATTGCTTTAATGCTACCCTGGCGGATGTTCTTCGGTATTTCCATGTCGATTCTTTTTTCTTGTTGTTGTTGTTGTTTGTCTCTTTTTCTTTTCAAACATGATTGTCTTTGTAATGCTCACCTACTATGCTCTATACTGAGATTGGCAGTATTCAAAATAAATAAATAATTATATATATATATATATATATATATATATATATATATATATATATATATATATATATATATATATATATATATAACAGTGGAAATGACAGTGGTCCGCTCCGGACCACCGTCATCATTTGCATTTCGCTCCTCGAAGACGCCGCAGGATGTCTGGCGAGTGACCACCTTAACAACTTAACAATACTTTCCAACGTGGTCAACACGGTTTAAATCCAGGATCCCGGACCTCAACGACCTGCGACGTGATGTAAACGCATGTTTCCTCGCATTTACCGCTAGGCCGCCACTGAATTTGCCGCCTACCATCTCCTTCCCCATCGGCGTGCGACGCTCCTCGCCACACCGGCGTTGCGACACGCCTGGCAGCTGAGTCCTGTCCACATGGCCTCTCTATTCCCGACAATTTTTCAGCTCAACACAATAATCAACGGGCATCTAGCCCAGCAATCCTAACCTAACGGTGGCCAGGGTTCTGTGTTCTACGTAGCCGTTCGTGTACCGCAGCAGCACTTGCTTCACCTGCTGTGGCGCGCTAACTCTTGCCTCCACGTATTTTGAGCGCAGCTCACAGCACGTGTTTTCGCGTTGAGCGTCCCCGTGCCTCGGAGTAACCGCGCGAACGCGCTCGTGCAACTGCTCGCGCGTCCGTCATCGTTTTCTTTCACAGTTGGCTCCGACGCCACTCATCAGGCCAGCGTTTCCATACTGAGTCGCCTGACCACCACAGCGGCAGGTAAACACATCCTCGAAGAGCTGGGTTACCACCCTGCGGAATTCCTGATGGTCAGTATCCCGATCCCTAGGTGCATTCGAGACAAGTTCGTAGTGGCCCCTGTGCCCCGAAACGTTCATCCCATCCATAACGAGGGCAGACGCAAGGCCAGAGCAGCAGCGATCCTCAAACAGGTCAAGCAACACGACATTAGAGCAAGCTTCGTCGACGCCGCGGAGAACAGTTACGGGAAGACCTTTGCCGTCGTTGTGGTCGACTCAAGCGGAACGATTTCCAATAGCGCCTCGATTCGCACTTCCGACCCCGGAGTAGCCGAGCAAGTCGTCATCGCCCTCGCCCTGCTAGACGGTCGGGGGTCCGAAATCTATAGTGATTCCAAAATGGCACTTAGGGCTTTTCAGAAGGGTTGCATCGCCAAGGAAGCTGTTTGTCTTCTTAGCGGCTCGAGTCGATATGCGCTCACAAACCATTCAATTCACTGGTTTCCCGCACACGTAGGGTCGGTCGAGGGTGCTCCCCCGAACCTCATTGAGCCTGCTCACGAGGCTCACGTGACCTCACCGACCGCGCTTCCTCTATTAGAAGCACTGACTCCACTCCTCTCTACGGTCACAGGAACGCTCCCGCTACTCACAACGAGATTATTAAATATTTCTACATGTCCAGAAGGGTCTTTCCACCCCCTCACCCCAAGTCGAATAGGGCGCAAGCCGTTTCGCTTAGGCTTCTACAGACAAGTACATATCCGTGTCTGTCCGCTCTCCACGATGCTTACCCCGACGTGTATCGCGACGACGCCTGCCCGTCCTGCGGCCAGACCTCCCCTCTACCTCACATGCTCTGGGAGTGCGGGTCGACGTACCCCGAGTTCATCAAGGAGGAGTGGGACTCGCTTCTGCGTAGCCCCACTCTAGAAAAGCAAATCCTGGCCGTCCGGCGTGCCCGCGACCGGGCCGGTGGGCTGCCGGTCCCGACGGGGGACTAGCCGGGTGCGCGAGGAGTTCGCGTCCTCGCCGGACCTGCAATAAAGCTTATTCACCCACTCACTCACTCACTCACTCCCTGTGCGAAGGCGCTGACGGTACTGGCCCACTGCCAATCGGTGCGGTCATTTTGGTCTACAAACTCTTTGCCTCTATGTTTTATGAACGCGCCCCGCAAATCCTGCCCCACCGGATGCCTCGGAGTCTTTTTTTTAGACAAAAAGAGCAGACGCGGGAAGCAGGTTACCCCATCCACGTAATTTCGTCAATGGCGGAAAAATGTGCTGAAAAGGCACAGGGAACCAGATGGCACGTACAAGCGCATTCGTCAAAGTAGAAAAAAGGTGGTTGTACCTTACATGCATGGCATTTAACATGGTAGCAGAAAGTGGCCCGATAAGTGGAAGTGGAAGTCGTATTTTCAGTTCAACAAAAGCTATCAAGCATATGTAAAGCCACCGATTCGTTTAGAAAGGCTCGCCGAGGACGTGCGAAAAATCACCGACCGCAGTTTGTGGACTGTGCACAAGGTGTCCTATGTCGCTTCCCCTTCTCGTGCGGCAAATTGCTCGTTTGGAAAGACAAGTAGATGCCTCAATGGCAGGTTAAGGGAACATGAGCAAAAACTGAACTGTAATCGAGATGAGCATACGTCCGTGCGCTGTGAGGATTGCGTGTGTAAACCAATGTTTAAGGATTCTTCCATCGTGTTTAGAAATACGGACAAGGCTACGCGAGAAATTGTCGAAGCAAGCTTGGTTGCAAAAGGAGCTGCTAAGTGCGTCAGCGCACCATCGAACATTTCACAACAACACTGTGCAGAAAAGAAATTAAAATTTTGGTTTGCGTGTGCGAGGATTTCTACTGCTTTTGTCAGTGTAAGTAGCATCCTCTTCAGAAATAAAATAACTTGACAGTTTGCGCACGCCCTGTCATCTTTCATGTCTGTGTTGTGAATGATGATGAATAGTAATGTTATTAATGTTATATTCTGAATGTATACCTTTTGTTATTACGAGAATGTTCTTCTTCTTACTGACATTAAACAAAGAAACTTTATTAACATTCGTTAAACACACTCTGACCAGAAAATATTATGTTTTGTATTGCATGTTTAAATTTGTGAATTGTTCTAGAATTTATAGCTTCGTCAACAATGTTAGGGTACGTATTACATAAACACATGGCTTCATATTCGATCGGTCGCGTGCCATATTTTGTCCTTGGTTTCTTTGTTACTATTGATGTGTGACGTACGTTGTATCCTGTGTCTCTACTCAGGTAACGAGTTGAAAATAGTTCACTGTTGCTGGAGATCTCTTTAAATAGCCGTATGCAGATCTTTGTTTTGTAAGAGTCTCTAATATCAGGAATGTTGTAGCGCATCATTAGTATAGAAGATCCTATGTATTGTTTCGAGTTCAGCAACCGAACAGTTTGCCGTTGCAGTGCTGCCAATTTTTCTATATCTGTTTTATTACCGTTTCCCCATACTAAGAGGCTGTAGCTAAGATGCGAGTGCACAAACGAAAAGCACAATTGTATGAGAAGCCTGATAGGGACAAAGCATCGGAGAAGAGAGGGAGAATAAACATTTTTATTCGGTGAATGAAGCTTCGGAGAGGCGTCCTCATTCCAGAATGCCTTGAGCTCGGGCCGCGTCCTGGGCCCTCGCAATCAGCCGTTGCTGATCCTCGAGGTCGGAGCTGGCCAAGGCTCTCTCCCAAAGCTCGTTAGTGGGATAAGGGTTCGGATGATTTAATGGTGCCGCTCTGCAACCCCCTACTATGTGCCTGAGGGACCCGGGCTCTGCGCAGAAGCGGCATTGCGGAGAGAATTTTGTAGGGTCTATGAGGTGATTTCTGGTTGGGTGGGGGAATGTATTAACCTGTAGAGCTCGGAGAAATCGCTCCTGCTCTCTAGGTAGTGACTTGTGTGGGGGTGCATATGTTGTGCGGGTTCGCTTGTAGTGTTGTGTGATGTCTTGGTAAGAGACTAGAGGGTGCATGCGCTCGGGTGCAGATTCCTCGGCGTCGGCTCGGTGGGTCAGATCTCGAGCCACGTGGTTGGCAACCTCGTTGCCAGGAATGCCTTGATGAGCTGGCGCCCAGATGATCATGACTGATCTCGTTGGCGGCTTTTGATTGATGATCCGGAGCGTAGTGGAATGAATTCTGCCACTAGCAAAGTTGCGGCACGCCTGTTGGGAGTCGGTCACTATGACTTCAACCTCTGTTTGGGAGAGCGCGAGGGCTATGGCCGCTTCCTCGGCTTGGAGGAGATTGTTTCGTGTGAGCGAAATGCTGCTCCGATGTTCTGTGTTGATGACTACGGTGGCTGCTGTAGCTGCGCGTCTGGAGTAAGAAGCCGCGTCCGTGTAGGCTGTAGAGGGTAAAGTCCCGTATCGCTTGTGTATGGCCAGGGCGCGGGCCTCCCTTCGCTCTTCGTGGTGCACTGGGTGCATATTGCGAGGTAGAGGACGTACGGTGATGTTTCTCCGGATGGCGTGGGGTAAGCTCACAGTCTGAGGCGGCGGATGGCTCAGAGGGGCAGAGAGCCCCAGGCGTAAGAAAATGGACCTCCCTGCTTCCGTAACCGCCAGCCTTGTTCGCTGACTGGATAAATGTGCCTCGATCAGTTCCTCGGCGGTGTTGTGCACACCTAGTCGTAGTAGGCGTTCTGTGGACGTACTGGTTGGCAGGCCCATCGCCTGCTTATATGCCTTTCTGATCATTGTGTTGATTTTCTTCAGTTCCGTCTCGTCGAGTAGTGCGTATGGAATAGCGTAAGTTATTCGAGACACGACGAAGGCTTGGACAAGCCGAAGCGTGTCCGCCTCCCCCATGCCTCTTGTCTTGGTTGTTATTCGCCGGATCATGTGCGTAACCTGGGCTGTTGTATTTTTAAGCTTTTGAATTAATATTGTATTGGTGCGATCCGACTGGAAAACCATTCCCAATATCTTTACGCTCTGAGACGGAACGATGGTGTGTCCCTCCAGTTGTATGTTGATAGTGGGCGAGTCGGATGTGTGCTTCTTTCGCGGTGAGACCAGGAGTAGCTCCGACGTTTGGGGGGCGCAGCTGAGCCCGCATGACTTAGCATTGTCGCTCACCACGTCTGCAGCTTCCTGCAAGCGGTTCTCAATTTCCCCGATGGACCTTGTGGACTACCAGATGGTACTGTCGTCGGCATATAGGCCATGCCGGATCCCTGGGATGTTATCGAGGAGCGGCGGTAGGCCTATTAGGGCGATATTGAAAAGGAGAGGCGATTACACTGCGCCCTGTGGTGTGCCGCGCCCTCCCAGTAGGAAGGGGTTTGTGGCTTTGTCCCCGACCTTTAGGATGGCTTTTCTATCTGAGAGGAAATCTCTGATATAGGAGTACGTCCTGCCCCCACAGCCCAGCGCGTTTAGCCTCTGTAAGATTGCTGTATGCTTGACGTTATCGAACGCCCCTTTAAGATCTAAGGCGAGGATAGCCGTGGGGGAGTTGCGTGTCGCTGGTACGATCACCTCCTCTTTCAGCTGAAGTAGGATGTCTTGATTCGAGAGGTGTGGACGGAATCCTATCATCGTTGTTGGAAGTTTCCCCGAATCCTCCAGGAATGGTTGTAGCCGGTTGAGAACGATGTGCTCTAGGAGCTTTCCTACACACGAAGTGAGGGAGATCGGTCGTAGGTTCTCAATGGCTGGTGGCTTGCCTGGCTTCGGTATCAGACGAACCTCGGCTATTTTCCAGTCCTCGGGAAGGTTTCCTTTCCTCCATACTTCGTTAAGATGAGCGGTAAGCTCTACTAGCGAGGGGCTGTCAAGATTTATAAGTGCCTTATTGGTAATTTGGTCCATTCCCGGGGCTGTGCGGCGTCTCAAGCCCATTATCGCCGCTGTTACCTCATGTAGATGAATGTCCTCATCTAGGAGCTCGTTAG
Source organism: Dermacentor andersoni (assembly GCF_023375885.2). Taxonomy (NCBI): domain Eukaryota; kingdom Metazoa; phylum Arthropoda; class Arachnida; order Ixodida; family Ixodidae; genus Dermacentor; species Dermacentor andersoni. The sequence goes on along the minus strand of NC_092820.1, from coordinate 29,237,712 downwards.
GGGTGCCGGTGTAGGGTGGCAGAGGCTCCGATGTCTGTGTGGGGAAGTACTGGGCTTTGAGAGCCAAAAGGAGGTCCGCCTCGTTTCCAGGAAATTGGTGAATTACTCGGGCCATATTGTGGTGGGATTCCGTTTTGCTGCTGGCCGGGTTGATTAAATACCTCAATAACTTCCACGTCTTGGAAGTACTAAGTCTTCCTCTCAAGCTGTCGCAGAGGGATAGCCAATTCTCTCGGCATAGCATGGTAGCGTATTCCGCAGCCTCTTGTGTGAGTAGTGCTATTCGCCTCTTGAGCTTGCGATTTAATCTTTGCCTTTTCCAACACTTCAGCAGATCGTGCAACAGATCCAACAGATCCAACAGATCGTGCAACCTTAGCGCGTACCTTATTTATGTGCTCTGTCCAGCTTAGGTTTTTGTGAAATGTAACACCCAGAAACGAATGGCTTGAGACATGTTCAAGTTGCGATCCAGAATAAAAAAGTTTTACGTCGTAATCTGGGGCCCTATAACGTAAAACTATTCCAATATGTTTCTATTCCAATTTCCTGACGCCAAATTTGCGTAACCACCGACGCAAGCACCGGGCGGTCACCCACAGGGTTGTCTGAACAGACCAATCAAACGCTCTCCTCGTTCATAGGAGGTCACTTTTGTTTGCTTGAAAAACGAATAACATTGCCTTCACTGAGCGGCTTGTCGTATCTAATTGGCTGACAAGAGGCGAGGAGAACGCTCAAGGGGAGAGGGATTCACTGGGGCACAGCCAGTGCACTGAAAATTGATAACCGGATGAAGTGGGTGGTACCGGCGTCTGCGATTGGTCGGCTTTCCCTTACTTAGCTTGTGGTGGCTGGTCGAAAATCGCGGCGGCATGCAACGGAAGCTTAAGAATGACGCTAAAGCTGACCCTCAGCAAAGAAGAGTTGGCAGAATGAGGTAGTAAACGTGCCGAAAGTGCTTGAAAACGTTACACGGTCACGCAAGAAGTTTTATTATACGCAAATACACCCATGCTCTCCGGCAGGTGCGAGTAGCCAGCGTCTCAGCGATCGGCGGCAGCCATCTTTTATTCCTTTCGGAACGGGGCAGCCTGCGCCTATTCCGAAAAAAAAATCAGTTTTGTTCGGCATATTAATGCATCTTTATCGCGTACACGTCACTTTGACGCGGTGAGTTCGTGCTGTTTTGTGACGTCGTGTGACAGGCAGGTGAAGTGGGTGCAGCCTGAAAACTTTTTACCAATAGCCGAGGGCTAATGGCGAAAAGGGGTCGAATCAGAAATAACTGTTTTTCTTTTTTCTGTCAAATCATGCATAATCAGTGTGTACACATCATATCAGATGGGGAAGTATTGCGGTTTTCGTGGCGTCGCGTGCCAGACAGGTGAAGTGGGGGGTGGTCGAAAAAAGTTTTTGACCAATCGCGGAGGGCTGATAGCAGAATTGGAATAAAAAAGTTTGGAATAGTATTACGTTATAGCGCCCCTGTTTGCTTATTCTTGGAATAAAAAACTGTAAATTACGGTTTTTTTTTGCATTTCAGTCCACTTTATTTAAATAGAGCCACTCGCTAAGGTCTTGTAACCAATGGGTTGCGGGAACTTCTAGTTTGGGAAGGTCTGCTCCGGAAAAAAAAGACATTAGTGTCATCAGCGTACAGTATGAGTTCCTCTGTCAGTGGAACGTTAGTTAGGTCATTTATGTAAACAATAAATAATAACGGCCTTAAAATTGAGCCTTGTGGTACCCCATATTTAATCATGCTCTTTTCAGAACTGTACCTTTTCAAGGAAGTATACTGAAATCTAGATTCAAGGTAGCTATGCATAAGTTCTAATGCTATGTCTCTAATGCCATATACTTGGAGTTTCTCTAGTAATATGTTATGTTTTATGCTATCAAAAGCCTTGTGAAAGTCAAGGAATATACCAATGGTAAAGTTTTTTTCTTCGGTGTTATTTATAATTTTATCTCGGACGTTTAATAATGCCATTTCGGTCGATTTATTCCTCTGAAAACCATACAGCTTATCCGAGATAACGCCTTTATCCAGAGGGTAAATGCCTTAGTCAGGAGGATTACGCCCTCCTTTTGCCTTACCTTGCGGGCAAACCTTGTATTTGTGTTGCCCAAATAAATGAAATGAAATAAATGAAATGAAATTAATCAAACGGTATGACCTCAGCGCGATGACCTCAATGAAACTGTAGCACAACCAGAAGCCTGTGTCCTTTACTATCCATTTGGACTAGCAGCATGGTGCACTGTTCGCCTTGGACTAGCCGTGATGTGGCTGTCACAGTAGAACTTGGAGCAGAGTTGTCATAATCGGACACTTTGCGAAGCAGGTAGCTGCACGCCACAATGTTTGATTAAGCGGTCTGGCAATGACGACAGGTTTAATTTGAATCGGTCGGGCAAGCCTCAGTCTTGCAGTAGACATAAAAATCGGCTGATGATGATGATTTACGACGAGTATGGCTGCGAAAGTCCGGTAGAAGCTTCGGGAGAAATAAAGAGGCGGCTCATTTCTTTTCCGGGTCTGTAAATCAATCCTCGTGGGAAACTTGCTTTAAGATCGCTGTTTGAAAAGATGCAGTCAGCAGCCGATGTTCTGCTGAGCGATGCTGAGATTTTGAACGTGCCACCTAGCTTGAGTGTGGGTAGCACGCGAACATCAGACGCTACAGTTCAATTACGAAGCTAGAATGAGGATGAAATGACCATCACGGCATCATGAACCCAAGCATATAGCCATCGGCCCAAGTTACTGGACAAATTGGTCCACTGGATCCGCTAAGTTCTTGTCGTGATAATGTAATGGTGTGCATGTGTATATGCATTACATAAATTTGTCATTTTTGTCATGCATATCACGACGTTAATTGTAATTAAGCAATGGCCTTACATACAGTCATAGCATTCATGCTCTTCGTGTTATGGCATGCATGCCATGACATGTCATTTATTACAAGTACGCATGTCATGACACGCATATGCAGAATACGTCCAATTGAAGAAACGCATGTCATGTCATTCAATTAATTAATGTAATTTCGTCTCATTTATGACGCTTATGTAATGACATGCATGTTATCCACGTCATGCTTCTTGGGCAATTTCAAAAATAAATGAAATTAAAATCAAATGACAAGAACTTATTCTCTGCCGGGTCCATCTTTAACCGACAAAATATAAATAAATTGTTTATTTATTATTGGACAATAATACAGTTACAAAATATATGGTATACAGAAGGAGGCCCCAAAGTAAAATATGGCTCGAAGACCATCTCTTAGGTCATGTATTTTAATTTTGAACCTTCGATTAGCAACTAATATAAAAACAGCGAAAAAATGCAAATCAAGTTAGAAGAAATAGGTAAACAAGACATTGCATCACCTAAGACTTACGATAGGGCAAGAATACCAATCAGCAAATTAGAAGTAAATATCAAATGTCTGATGGTTGAAGCTTACATAGAAATGAGCAAGAATAATTCTATATTGAAATGCACATCTAGTATGAACATAACAGCACTTTAATAGGAATATAATGATTATCTAACATCAACAGTGCGCAATCCAAGACAGCAACAAAATCAATTTATAAAGAAGCAATAGTTTAGGAACATTAACCAAGAAGAACAATGAAACATTGTACATCACTTGAATGACATGACAGGCATGTCATGACGTGTTTGTCATGAATGGCATAAATTACGCGAGCTGATGGCATCGTGTCCCTTTCGTCCTCTGAATAGGACATGTGTGACGAGACATGCCTGCATGACGTCTCAAGAATGACACGGCATGACATGCTCACGCATGTGTTGTCCTTATTTTAATGCAATATCAATCATGGCATTCAATTTATAACACGCGTGTTATCCGCATGTCGCATTTAAACAATATCCTTCATTTCAGATCATGCATGCATCCCATGTCATTCATATCCAGATATATATTAAGCTAAAGAAACCACCACGATGGCATCATGTAATTCAAACAATTTAGGTCATAACACATACGCCATGACAGATACGTCATGGCATTGATTTGAAGGTATGCCATTCATGATATTGTCACGTCGTAGTCACGGTCAAAAACACAGTAGCAAAACTGTGAAACACAAAACTAACTCCTTGCTGGGGAACTTGCTCCCCTATAAGCAGGTAACATTCAAAGCACAAGGATAGCGGAGAGTACAGTCGGTGATCATCGAAAATTTGATTCTGCGGGTCAAGCGCGTCGGCTTTTATACATGACTCGTCGAGTGTTCCTAGGTAATTGCTGCTGCCTGCGTACCTTCCAGAAATTACTACACAATTCGTGCCGCCCATACATTCTGATTACACAATGTTCGGTGAGAACGTACACAACAGTTAGAACCAACAATTGCATTCGAGTAAGTTCCAAATCGTGCTGGCTCGTCTTGCGCTAAACGAGAACACGAGATTGTCAGCGGGTGAAGTGCCCGAAAAGAGATTAAATAAGTACACGTGTCAAGATGTATGCATGCGTGTGATGCCCCCTCCTCCCCATGCCTATTCTGATATGTACTTAGTTCCAGAAATTAGCCCTGCGGTATCACAGCGTCGGAGGCTAGGTATAAGATACGCTGAAAACACCTGAAGCTCACAAAGTATGCGCTAAAACGTTTACGCTAGAATTGTTTGTAAAATATAACTTTAGCCAATGTTGACGCTGGAATATTAATATTGAAGGTAGGCAGCTAATGACGAAGTTTAGTTACAAAAAGATATCTTGTGACTATAGCTCGAGACATTTTAGTGCGCACATGGTGGACATATTTATCGCACAATTTTCACCTCCGGCTTCTCCCATCGCAGCTGTAGCGTAAGTTTGCTGTCGAGGGCAACAAACATTTTTTACGGTTTTGAGCCATATCGAAAGTGCAAGGTGGAATGCTTTTATTGTGCACCATGCTCAAAAAATCAGTTGTACACAAACGAGGCCTGATTGATAACGATCACAAAATATTAGGAAACCACGTTTTGTAAGATTCGTAGCTTATTCTGCCACGTAAGTTACAGTCATCATTCGCTTTATAAGTAAAGTAAACAGCATGGTGTCACGCAGGCACTGCCAACCATGAACATATCTAACTTGATGGCCACGAGTACTCGTTCTCACAGCACTTGCTTGGCGGAGAGCACTGGACTCAGACAGCGAACACTTTTGCAGCATCTCAGTTCAAAATTTCTCCGAAAGTTCTGGTTACGTGACTTCCAACTCTCGAGTCATGGGAAGAGAAAGCAGGTGAAGGGACGAGCTATATCGGCACGCCTATTCTTTCCACTTGCCGCAGATTAGCTTCGAGATGGGCCATGCACAGGCACGGTCAGGGTAGATGGGGAGACGCACGCTAACCTTCTCCCCACCCTCTCTGTCCTTGCGCGCATTTATTAACGTGACCTACAACATTGGGAGGCCATCCATCAAACCCCCATCCTTCTCGGCTACCACCCACATGTTTTCCCTTCTAGCAACAGCAAATGGTGCGCGGGGCATCTTATCCTACTTGGACTTATATAAAACCTCACGGCGACGTTGACGGTGACGCCGAAGATGAGAGTGAAAATTCGCCTTGTAGCCAATAAACTGCTGTTGCAATAAAATCACGCTTACATATCTAGCAGACGGAATGAGAGTTGTTGTTGAGAACTTGCTGTGTATGTGTCACTGTTTATAGCTATATTATTTGTTCAATACTCTTAGGCAAAGTCTTGGAGGTGTAAAAATCTTTAGTTACTTACCACTAAGTATAAATATTTACTTTAGTAGCTGCTGTAATGCTTCAAAAAAGTGTACTTACTTAGAGTTGCAATGAATTCTCGTGCGTCTTGGATAAGATTCGTTATGAAGTACTCCGAAGGATGTGTGGGCCGTGTGGTGTTACCGCAACCCCGTAAGTCTGGCACGACGACGCTGTGGGGAATAATCACAACAATATAATAGTAACATTTTTACTTCTGTTGATTGTGAATCCCTCAATCAAACAGTAGTTTGTTTTACGTGCCAAGGAACAACACTGGGTCAGAGTGTTGGTACAAAGAAAAAAAACACAGGAAAGGAAGAAAAGTAAAACAACCATGGCCAAGAGCTGTGAGATAAGAAATGAAACCAATTAATAAAGCAAAAAACAACCTAGTAATAAAGAGCTACATAATGAGCAACAAAACTGGAATAACGCGCGTTCGAGAGAACGAGTGCGTATGTGGAATGAGAGAGAAACTATGAAAATGCAGGAGAGGAGTGCAACTAGAAAGATGGCTCAAGCGAGAGTACGAAGCTCGAACAGAAATAAAATAACAGGTCTTGATACATGTAAACATGGGGAAAATTACAGTTCCACAGATTTTGCACTCTGCGGAGAGGTGAGTGTCGGCTGAAAGGGCCTGGAACGTGCAAGAGCCTATGTTCCCTGGTACCCGCAGTGAAAGAGAAAGTGGTAGATACGCGCATGTTATAATTTCATGAATAATTGTGTTCAGAAAGGGGACGTGAGCAGCTAACTGACAGAAGTGTGGGATAATTGATGAAACTGGAAAAACTGTTGGTACGCGAGGTAAGGAAACGATGTTTATATAATGTGCTCTTTTTCATCATCATCAGCCTATTTTATGACCACTGCAGGACGAACACCTCTCCCTGCGATCGCCAACTACCCCTGCCCTGTGCCAACCGATTCCAACTTGCAGCCGCAAATTTCGTAATTTCGTCGCACTACATAGTCTTCTGCCGTTCTCTACTGCTCTTCCCTTGTCTAGGTACCCATTCAGTAACCCTAATGGTCCAACGGTTATCTAACCTACGCATTGCATGACCTTTCCAGCGCCATTTTTTTTACTGTCGATCAGAATATCGCCTATATCCGTTTGCTCTGTGATCCAAACCGCTCTATTTCTATATCTTAACGTTATGCCTAGCATTCTTCGTTCCATCGCTCCTTTCTCAGTTCTTAACAAGTCTCTTCCCTATATGTCAGCACCGGTAACATGCACTGATTGTACACCTTCCTTTTCAATGATAATGGTAAGCTTCAAGCCAGGAGCTGATGATGTTTGCCATGCGATCCAACCCATTTTTGTTCTTCTATCACTTTTCCTTCTGATGATCAGGGTTCCCTGCGATAAGTTGAACTAGGTAAACGTGCTCCTTCACAGACTCTAGAGGCTGACTGGCGATCCTGAACTCGTGTTCCCTTGACCGGTTATTCACCATTGTCATTGTCTTTGTCTTCTGCGTATTAATCTTCAACCCCATTCTTACACTCTCTCTGTTCAGGTCTTCACTCATTTGTTGTAACTCGTCTCCAGTGTTGCTGAACAGAGCAATGTGATCTGCACGCCGAAAGTTGCTGAGATATTCAACGTCGATCCTTACTCCTAAGCGTTCCCTGTTTAATAGCTTGAGTACTTCTTCCAAGCGCGCAGTAAATAGCATTGGAGAGATTGTGTCTCCTTGTCCGGTCCCTTTCTTTAAAGGTATCTACCTACTTGTGTAGAATAAAGGTGGCTGTAGAATATATGTAGATAATTTCCAGGGTGTTCACGTAAGCGGTCTGTACTCTTTGATTACGCAATGCCTCTATTACTGCTGGTATCACTACTGAATCAAATGCTTTGTTCGTAATCCATGAAAGCCACATAGAGAGGCGGATTGCACTCTGCTGATTTCTCGATAACCTGTTTGATGGCATGGATGTGATCCAGTGTAGAGTATCCCTTCCTGAAACCTACCTGTTCCCTCGGTTGACTAAAATCCAGTTTTGCTCTTATTTTATTGGATATTACCTTGGTGAATATTTTATATAATACCGGCAATAAGCTAATGGGCCAATAATTTTTCAATTCTTTAACGTCTCCATTCCTGTGGATTACTATAATGTTTGCATACTTCCAGTCTTTCTTGGCCCCCTGCAATTGACAGACACTTCAATGGAGAGCCGCCAGTTTTCCAAGCATTATGCCGCCTCCATCTTTGATTAAATCGACTGTTATTCCATCTTCTCCTGCCGCTATTCCCCGTTTCATGTCATGCAAGGCCCTTTTGATCTTATAACTAGTTATTGGAGGAGTTTCTATATCATGTTCCTTACTGTTTCGAATGGAGTTATCCAGAGACCTCTGGGTACCGTACAAGTCAGTATAGAATTCTTCGGCTGCTGTTACTGTACCTTCGAGATTGCTGGTGATATTACCCTTCTTATCTTTCAGTGCATACACCTTGGTTTGTCCTATGCCAAGTTTCTGATTTGTGGCTGTGTCCGCTTTTACAGATTCTTCAGCCTTTCTCACGTTATAATATTGAATACCGCTAATTTTTGCTTTGTTGATCAGTAGTGACAGTTCTGCGAATTCTATCTTATCTCTTGAGTTGGACACTCATTCTTTGTCGTTTCTTTATTAGGTCCTTTGTTACTTGGGAGAACTTGCATACTGGCTGCCTTGGTGCCTTGACTCCCAGTTCAATTGCTGCCTCTAAAGCCAACCTAGTTACGGTTTAATTCATTGCCTCTATGGCATCTTCATGTCCCTGTTCTAAGGTGACATATTTTTTTGCAAGTACTAGCTTGAATTGGTCTGGTTTTACCCTTACTGCCTCTAAGTTGACCTGTTTCTTCTTGGCCAATTTTACTCTTTCTCTCTTCAAATTGATGTGAATCCAAGCCCTCACTTGCCTATGATCACTGCACTTTACCCTATCTATCACTTTTACATCCTGCGTGCACTAAGCTGGGATCTGCAGAAAGTATGCAATCAATTTGATTTCTTGTTTCACCATTAGGGCTTTTCCAGGTCGACTTTCTGTTGCTACGCTTCCTGAAAAGGTGTTCATTATTCGAAAATTATTCCTTACGGCGAATTTTCAAGCATCTCTCCTCTAGCGTTCCTAGAATTGATGCCGTGGTCGCCAATTGCTTGTTCAGCCACATGCTTTTTCCCCACTTTTGCATCGAAGTCGCCCATTACTACAGTATACTGAGTTTGCACTTTTCTCATCGCTAATTCACCATCTTCATAAAACTGATCTACTTTATCATCGCCGTGACTTGATGTTGGGGCGTAGGCTTGTACTATCTTTAATCTATACCTCTTATTTTCATTACGACTACTGCTTACCTACCACTAATGCTGTAGAAGTCGTCAATGTTGATCGCTGTGTCCTTATGGATTAGGAATCCTACCCCCTGTTACTTCTTATCTGGGAGACGTCTAGAGCAGAAGACATGGTAAGCAGTGTATAAGCCTCTCCAGTTCTTCTAATCTGACTAAGGCTAATGATATCCCAAACAATATCTCATTGTTCCTCAAAGAGTCCTGCCAAGCTAGCCGCACTCGACAAAGTTCGGGTGGTAAAGGTTGCCAGGGTCAGTTTCCATTGGCGGCCTGTCCGGACCCAGAGATTCTTAGCACCCTCTGCGGCATAACAGGTTTTATCGCCGCCTTGGTCAGTTGGTCAGCAGCTTCTGGGTACGGAGGGCGATCGAATAATTGTAGGAATCATAAGGGAGGGTTGCTCGAATATTGCACCATGGAGGTCAATTCTGGTGCCGGTGGGGGAGTGTCTTTGTTGAAGGTTAGTGGGCCTTTCTAATTTGGTTTTACCTGGATTTGTATAGCCCCACTCGCTCTCGGAATCTTTTGCCCGTATCAGGCGACGCTCCAAGCCTGCAGATGCAGTGTACTGGTGGAGGCCAAATTCAGACACACCATAGCAGCATCAAATTTTAAAAAAAATTCCTGTGGCAGATCGCGCAGTTGTAACCCAAATAACATGGAGGTAATTATCCATAAAAAAAGGTTAAGCGATACCATGGTAGACGCGTGGTATGAATAGTGATGTATCTACAAATGAAGAAAGTTTACTAATTAAACCTTTAATTGATTGCTTTAGGGCACATATTGCAGCTGACTAAAATAGCTGGTAAGTGTACAAGGCACATCCACTTGAAATGCATTCTAAGAATCGTATGGGTTTCGTAACATAGGCCGTAAGACTTAGGGTAAAATTCACTGTTCTCCCACTTACCTTTTCCAAAAAACGCTGTTGGATGCTTTTAAGCGCAAAAGTAACTGGAATGACAATGTATTTAGCCGGACACTTGGAAAATTGATGCTTCGAAACTTGCATAGTGCTAAGAATTCTTTCCAAATAGATAAGCCTTGCGAACTCATCGGCTACACTTCTTAAATAACATGTCGGCCATAAAGTATGTAATTAAAAAGAAATTTATTGTAATGACGTTTAATGGTGAACTAAGCATTTTGATTTCTCGTAGAAATAGCAACCGCCTCATTAAGCAATGTGGTGAATTGGGGCAATTCAAATTGTGCTGTCTGCCCCGGGTAATTTTTTTTAAAGTTTGATACAAAAAGATCACCCAGTATTTATTTACGATATTTTTCTGCGCACGCTGGATTTATATTGTATTTCAAGTGGTTTTGTAATTCGACGCCGCTCAGACGTAATCAAGTAAAGGAAGAGATATGGATGTGAGCAATTTGACGGAAGTGGTGAACGGAAATGTCTAGCACGTCTGCAGAGGGAACCGAGCGTGTGAAGGCCTCGTTCTGTTACGAGCTCAGAATGGTTGAAAAAGCTCACGTACTATCTATAAGCATGCCGAGATAGCTTACTTTAACAACCCTGTTGAGCACTGCACAAAAAAAAGCGAATACAATATTATAGGCTGTATGCGAAAATTACATGATTGTCGCTTTAAATAAAATTGATAGAGACCATTTATTTGGCAACATTCCCAGAATGCGGATAAGACGAACTGCAGAACGCATCAATTGACAGTACTGTGTATCTCGTTGAATATTTTGATGTCATCCGCGTAAAGCAGAAATGAATGCTTCTTGATTGTTAAGGAAACTTCTTTGATTGGAACTTAAGAAGACAAGCACATTTACCAGGGAACCTGGGGCGCACCACTATATGCCCCACAAACGAAACGAAATCGATAGTTCACTCATGAAAAGTTCTCGAGCCGTAGGGAATGACAGACTACGTAAAAGGCTTTAGAAAGGTCGCCGTACACAACCTCAACTTGCGCCGTTTACGTGGTATGCAGGAAAAGTAGTGTCATCAAGCTGACGAGGTGGGTGGTCGTTTAGTGGTCAGAGAGAAATCCGCATTGATTTTGAAAGAGAGCATTTCTTGCGCTTTTAAAGGTGTTTGTTAGCCAGCAGCGGTTGGGCCAACCGTCAGCGCAGTGCACGGACTGTCAGCACGAGCGGCGTTCCCCCAAAACAGCGCTGGAGAGCTTGACCCACTAGAAAGCGTTAGAGAGGATGGCCCCCTATAGTGTTCCTCTTCGCTACAATCACCCCCGGTAACAAGAAAGGGGCCGTCCGGTGAACTAACAACTCCTGAGTGGGCAGGGCGGACCCGGCCCTGCAACAATGCTGACCAGGCACCTGCTCTTCGTTGTGCAGGTTGGTCCCTCTGTAACATTTAGCAGAATTAGCGGGGACCATCGCTGCGTTGTGATTCTACCGTGCTCCCAACGGTGTATTAGCCTTGCTTATGAGTGTTCACAAGTGTGCAAGTTACTTCTTTTTGGTGATATATACACAAATCCTAGACCAACACAAAAGGAACTGTATCGCCAACTGCTTGAAGGTCAAAAATCTGTCCTTACAGATGTAACTGAAATGAAAATGCAGTTATGCAACATAAACAGTATACTTGCTAGCTTACAACGTACTCTGGAGGACGTGCAAACTAAACTCCCTAATTCTTCTGCAACCCTGGTTCAGGCCGGTCAAGTAGAGACCACGGTGAAATCTTTAGAGAAAGTGATGACTTTTCAGACAAAGAAATGACTAGTTTGGAGGACCATAGCCGGCGTTCCAGTGTGATTATTTACGGGGTAAAGGAGTTAGCTGACGAAACCGAATCTATGATGAAGGAAAAGATTGTCAAGGAAGTATTCCAAGGCAAGCTGGGCATGAAATGTGAGTCTATTGGTCGAATACACAGGCTAAGAAAAACAAAGGAAACCGACCGGTGATAATTTACCTTCAGGATTACAGTCAAAAGAAGGCAATTTTTGCAAACTGCAAGTAACTCAAAGGGTCTGACATCCACATTAAGAACGACTATTCCTCTTCCACACTGAAAAAAAAAAAAGAAAAATCCTCTGGGACAGCTCTAAAGAAGACAGGCTGCTTAAAAATAGCGTAATTAATCCGTGATAAGCTTAGGATTAGCAGGGGTACTTTTTATTTGATGAATGCCTAAACAGGCGCGTACAAACTCCCGAAAGCTCCTTTCGGACTCGCACAAAAAACGAACTAAACAATTCCTGAAACTTATAGGATTGACGTGCTCCCCAAGGGCTACATAAGCAGCCCAGACTAATTAATGTTAGTGCCCGCAGTATTGAAAATAAAACTGATGCGTTGGAAATTTTATTACTGAAGCATGACCCTCATATCACCGTCTTAACTGAGACTTGGCTACATGATGAAATGAGTGATGATATATTTCCTCCTTCCTATACAGTGTTCCGAAAAGACAGGCGCACCAGGGGGTGGTGTTGCCGTCCTGATCAAAAATGGCATTTCTGCCCATCTCTTGTAAGATATCCCTGATATTGAATGACTGGCCGTCAAGATAAGCTCTTGGGGTCACAGCTTTATGTTTTACGCCATATACAGACCACCGGATACTACTCCCGAATACTTACCAAAATTACAGGATGAAATGAGCAGGCACAAAAAGAGTAAGATTATATTGGCAGGTGAGTTTAATTTACCGAGCATCGATAGGGAGCGCCTCAATACTGGAAACGCTTTCAGCAAGCACACCAACATTGCCTTCAATATTATGCTACGTTATAACGTGAAGCAGGTGGTACGCGAGCCGACACGCGTACAGGGCACTTGCAGTTCAATTCTCGACTTGGTATTTCTTAGCCAGGATTTTTCGGAATATCTTATTTGTGTTGAAGAAAGACTTGCCGACCACCACCTGGTGAGCATTATCTTACTGGTTGTACAGATGGCGCAAAACTATTCCTCGATGCTTAGCTACAAGGATTATTCGCATGGCGATGATGTGTCCATCATATAGCACGTGGAAAACTGCCTTGCTGATTTTTCCATCACTGATGCCTGGTCTCTGTAGAATCGCTTCAAAATTATGTGCCACTACTGCATGAACAAATTCATCCCCAGTACAAATAAGAAAGTGCGCAAGAATACACTTTGGATGACACGCGATATTATTCGTGTTAAACGCAAGGTAAAAGGTTAAAAAGAAAGCTTGGGAATCCTGTTGAAATAAGAGGCGCAAAACTCTCTCGAACAGAAGCTGACTGCTGCAAAGAGTTATTAGTATAACAACTGTCTGCCTAATTTTATTAAAAATGATACCAGAAAATTCTTGAGCCATACGAAGGAAAAAAAATCGATTTCACAGATAATAATTGAAGGGACATCCACAACTACTTACAAAGACATAACACAGCATTTTAATGAGTAATTTCACAGTGTCGTTGCAGCATCAGATGGTTGCATTACTATGCTTCCAGTGAAACAGGTATTTGATGTTGATTCTATATCTTATGCTGGAATTGTCAACATGTTGGTAAACCTGAAAACCAAAGCTTCTTGTGGCCCTGACGAAATTCCACACATCTTTCTAAAACGCTATCCTGAACTTACTGCCAGCTTTCTTGTAAGAATCTTTCCTGTTTCTCTGCTGTCGGCACAACTGCCCGATGAATGGAGAGTGGCCCGAGTTTTTCCAATATTTAAAAAAGGGGAGCGACTAAGATTACAAAATTATCGTCCCATTTCTCTGAAATCACAATGCTGCAAGCTTTTGGAGCAGATCGTGGCAAACTATATAAAGGAATTCTTGGCGGAAAACAATGTGCTCACGGAGTTTCAGCATGGCTTCAGAAAGGCTTTTTCGACTGTAACGCAATTGGTATCAGTGATTCATTCGTTTGGTTTATCTCTCGACAATAACGGCCAAATGGATGTAATATATTTAGGTTTCACAAAAGCCTTTAATAAGGTTCCGCACGACAAATTAATCTTCAAACTTAGAATTATTAGCCTACCTGACGTTTTCATAAACTGGATTATTGCTTACCTGACCAACCGCACTCAGTACGTTACGATTGGTGAACGTGCTCGGCCACTCTCCCAGTCACATCAGGGGTGCCCCAAGGTAGTGGGGCACCCCCTTGGGGCCTTTACTGCTTCTAATGCATATAAATGACATCGTTAAAACCATAACTCTTGGTGTGCAAATTAGACTGTTTGCCGATGATTGTATATTGTACAGTATTATAACTTGTCAGAATGATCAGACTGTCCTCTAAAGGAATTTAAATAACATATTGAAGTGGTGTAATGAATGGGGTATGTTTGTTAACGCTGATAAATCCCTATTTCTTCGTATTACTCGTAAAAAAACCACTTGCTATTTCTTATACGCTAGGTTCTTCATCTCTGCGTGAGATTAACAACTACAAATACTTAGGTGTTACTTTGGCTTCCACATTGCTATGGAAGATGCACATTAACGATATTTGTTCTTTTGCTTTCCGCAAACTCTGTTTCCTAAGACAAAAACTCAAAAATGCCCCTCGTAATGTGAAATTACTGTGGTAATTTTCATTTATTAGACCAAAGTTAGGGTATGCATGTATATCATGGGATCCTTACACTAAGTCAAATATCAGGCGTCTTGAAAAAAATACAAAGGAAGGCAGTTAGAGCTGAGGTTAAACAGCGCGAAAAAGACAAGGACACAAGGAAACATATACCACAGACAAGCGCTGTCTGTGGTATATGTTTCCTTGTGTCCTTGTCTTTTTCGCGCTGTTTAACCTCAGCTCTAAGTATGAACCAACTAGCCCTCATCAAGATCTTACGAAGGCAGTTAGTTTTATATTTCATAAATTGTCAAGACTGGACTGTCCCTCTAAACTTATAACAGCAAATTCCATACCCACTCTTGAATCACGCCGAAAGCTGCTAAGGCTTGAATTCCTTTCCCTTCTTCTCAACAACAGGCTTGAAATGAAACCATCGACTTACATAACGCCTGCAATATCACGGCACACAAGGCAGCATCATCCGGACTCACTAACGCCCGATTATGCTCGAACTGAAGCGTCTAAATTTTCTTTTTTTCCCAGAACAATATAAGACTGGAACGACAGTTTACAGACACAGTGTGACTAAAAATTGTATAAATTCATACTTGGTTGTTCCTAATTTGTTCTCTTTTCTTGGCATGCATTCTATTGCCCCTCTGCTGGGACCAAAAAGTATGCAGTGTGTAGTAAATAAATAAATGAATAAATAAATAAACTATGAGTGGATCATAGTACGCCTAGAGGCTTTCGACTTTGACAATGTCTCGTTCATGACGGCGCATGTCCGAACACGGTTCAAAGGGTTCGATGACATAGTGTTAGGAATGGCCTGCCGAGGTGCCGACATGCAAGGTTTCTCAGGCAGCTGCAGTAGCAGGGTTGGCGTTTTCTAGGAACGGACCGTCCTTCTCCAGCCTCTTGGCATCACTATGTCTGCTGTGTAAGGAGGACAATACGCCGCGTCAGCGACGCTCCGTCGCGGGATGGCCGAGATGAGTTCGACGAAGCAGGCTTTGTTACTGAACCCGCCACCACCGACCTGTTCTGCCGTGAGCGGGGGAGTTCCCGAGGGAAGGTATTTGGCGGCACCTTCCCACGCGCCTTTCAAGACGTAAGCCTGGAGTTCTGCGAAGCCCGTCTCACCTCGGTGGGGGCAGTGAAACCAGTGCGTACGTGTGTGCGTGAGCTCTCCTCCTCCAAAAAGGCGGGCCAACTTCGATGACGTTGGACGCTGCGAATTGGCGGTGAAACTGCCGTTTTCCCTCACCTAGGGATCTAGGGAGGACGGAGCGTTTATAAGCAGCTGTTTGTCGGCTGCTAGGGTGTGCTCGTGAGCTGTGTGCTCGTGCTCGACGAGCGGTGTGTTTGGAGCTTCGCGCTCGTATGCTGTATGCTTCGTCTTGCGTGCTCCATTTGGGAGCCACGCTATACTGTCGAATGTATATCTCTTGTTTTAATGTCCAAATATGTAAATAAACCCTGTACGCCTAGTTCCTCCCAAGTTCCTCCCTACGACCTACAACCCTTACAACTGGTGGCAGCGGTGAGATCGTCCGACAACTCTTACAGTAGTTAAAGGGGGATGGGCGCTAGACGACAAGTATGGCCCTACATACTTGGAGAGTAGTTTTGAAGAGAGCCCAGGTCCAGTGGAAAGAGAGGAAAGCCACAGAAGCGCTCCAGGAAGGAAGGTGGGTGCAGAGGTAGGTGTCACCTCGGGTGCTTTTCTGGCACTCTTGGTCATTGGCGGTAAAGGCCCGTGCGAGATAGCGGCGCTCTTCAGCATGTCTTGCTGTGGCAGAAATGGACGCACATTCAGATGCATCCGGCCGGTATGGTAGAATTGCGCCGACGGTGTGCGACGGGTGCCTGCCGTACAGTAAAAAAAGAAGGTGAAAGCCGGTGGTGCTCTGAGTAGAAGTGTCATACGCATAGGTTGCGAAAAGATGAGTGAGGTCAGAATTTGTGTGGTTGGAGGTGACGCACATTGCAAGCGTGTTGCCGAGCGTATGGTTGAAGCTTTCTGCAAGGCCGTCGGTTTGGGGAATGTAAACCGTAGTTGGGCGGTGAACAACGTGGCACTCTTTAGGAATGGCTTAAACTACTTCGGAAAGGAGACAAGTCCGCGATCACTGAGCAGTCCCTCACTCACTTGGTTCATGACACAGGGTGAATCGATGAAACAGAAAGGAGGCAACAGCGCGCGCTGTAGCTGCAGGGAGGGCGACAGTTTCGCGTATCGCATAAAGTGGTCAACAACCACAATAATCCAGTAATTTCCAGCCTATGTCAAGAGAAGGGGTCCATACACATCGGTACCGAGGTGCCCAAACAACTCGTAGGTTCAAAGTAAAGGTTGCAGACCGTAGCGAGAGGAAGTAGCTGTACATCCCTCACCAGTAGTACCGCTGTAAAAGGCGCTGAGAAGTTTTCAAAACTACCGAGTGTGCACACTGTGGATCAGTGTGAAAAGCTGCGCATACGTCGGAACGGAGACTGCGAGCCACTACTAATAACTACTGATGCCCCTCGGGCTAATAATTGCGTCGGGGAAGCAGGTTTTTGCGAATGGCGAAATGGTGAACTTGGCGTCGCAGCGTGCGAATGTGCTGATGAACCAGAAAGCCAATCTTTAAGAGAGGTAATCCAATGGTTCCTGCGCTGCTCAGACGCGATCGTGGTAAGGTCTAGCGAAGAAACGGTAAAGTGGGATAGTGAACGGTAGGCATTGTCGTCAGGCAAGGGAGCCAGCAAGAGGGCGTCGGCGTCAGAATGCTGTCCGCTGCGGTACAGCACGTGGATATCGCAGTCCTGAAGGCGAATTGCCTGTAGATCAAGAAGGCTTGAGGGATCTTTCAAGGACGAAAGCCAACATAGTGCATGGTGGTCCATGTCTGCATCAAATGGACAGCCATACGAATAAGGCCTGAACTTGGTAAGAGCACAGATGATGGCCTAGGCATTATTTTTCTGTCACAGTGTAATTGGTCTCAGCTTTCGTAACCGTACGACTTGCATAAGATACAACATATTAGGAAACCCCTGTTTGGACTGGGTAAGAATAGCACAGAGGACAACACCACTGGCATCTGTGTGTACCTCGACTGTCAGGTCGTAATGATACAATATTGGTGGGCACGTTAGTAAACGACGCAGCTTTGTGAAGCCCTCGACTGCACTCGGACGACCACAAAGTGAGGGGCCCGTTACTTCCAAGTAGCTTCGTCAGGGGCGATATGATGGCGGCGAAATTGTGAGTGAAGCATATAAAGTACCAACACTGACCTATTAAACTGCGCAATTCATTTACGGCCGTTGGCTTAGGTAATTCAGCGATAGCCCGAAGTATGGCTGGATAGAGGAGAATTCAATGCTTGGATATCTGTAACCTAGAATTGTCAGCTGTCGAGCAACAAATCGGCACTTCTTGACGCTTAGTTGTAGCGCTGCGTTTGTTAAACACCTTAAAACAGACCGGAACCGTAGAAGGTGCGTGATGAAGTCAGCAGCAAAAGCAACAACATGGTCAAGTGCGCACAAGCGTGTGCGCCATTTCAAGCCGCGCAGAACGGTGTCCATCAGACGTTAAAACGTATTGGGCGCGTTACAGTCAAAAAGGCATCATGCTAGATTCGTATAAGCCGTCGGATGCGATAAAAGCTGTCTTCGGCCGATCGTCGTCTGCCATGGGCACTTGCCAACACCCTAAACGCAAATCTAAACATGAAAAGAATTCTGCGCCTTGCAGACTGTCAATCGCGTCGTCTATGCACGGGAGAGGGTAGACGTCCTCGCGAGTGCTCTTGTTGAGGTGGCGGTAGGGGCTGTCGGGTCGTAATGGCACAAAATTGGCGGGCACTTTAGTAAACGACGCAGCTTTGTGAAGTCCACACAAAACCGCACGGATCTATCTTTCTTCGTAACTAGGACGACAGGGGATGCCCATGGAATGTTGGAAGGTCTTATCACTTCGCGGCAAAGCAGGTACTTGACTTTCTCGTCAATTACACGACGTTCTGCAGAAGTTACGCGGTACGGACGTTGCCGCCGTGGCGGTTGCAGACCAGTATCGATGCGATGTGTGACGGTTGGAGTCCGGCCCAGGGGAGATTGTTGTACATAGAAAGAAGTACGAAATTCTTCTTGAAGGCACAAAAGCTGACACTGCTGGACCGGTGTAAGGGCACCGGCAACCGCAGAACCAAGTACATCACTGGGTGATAAGTCACACGTATAAACAGCACTGAGCACACGGGAGCTACCACGGTGCTTGTCATTGGGCACGTCCATAGCTTGCTCGTCTTCGATCGCTTCTACATTGCCAAGACATTCCCATCGGAGCAGCAACACATGGTATGGAAACGGGTTGCAAACGAAAATGGTGCTGTAGCCCTGTCTGATGTCCACTGCCACAAAAGGCAGCAGCAGATCTTTCCGATTTAGAAGTGGTCTGACGGAGAAAGTAGTGCAACAGGGTCCGAGATTGCACTGCAGGACATGGGCACGACTGTTGAGGCGTTCAGAGGAATGTGGGGGTCGGCTTGGACATGTAGTTTCCCCGAAATAAAGGAATTGTTGGTACGGCAAATCTAACAGCGGCGGGAATTCTATTTCGGCCCGTGCGTAATAAATACCGGCATTGTGGTGCGAGAGAAAATCCCAGCCCAGGATAACGTCATGAGAGCACGAGGAAATTATAAATTCTATGGCGTATCGAACGTCGGCAATGATAACAGGAGCAGCGCAAGCCTATAAAGGGTGAATATGCTGAGCACTGGTTGCGCGGAGGGACAGCTCAGAAATGGACGTCGGGACTTTTTGAAAAATGCGGCAAAGCTTAGCGTCCATAACACATACGGCGGCTCCTGTGTCCACGAGTGCAGATGCGTGAAGACTGTCAACAAACACTTCGATTACGTTCGAGGGATGGGGTGAGGACTTTCACATTTCGACGATGTCACAGCCCTGGCCTCTTGAACTGCAACGATTAGTTTTGCTCGTCCCATGTGTTGAGGTGAGATCGCATCGCCGACACTGAGCGACGGCAAGGATACGGTGAATGGCGGGTAGTTATTGGGCGCAATGGTGACGGGGGGCCGTAATATGAATGGTTGGGGTGGCTTGTAACGGGCAGTGCGGCGCTAGGAGGCTGTACACGGTTGCAATAACGTGTGACGTGACCGGCATAGCCGCACGCAAAGCATACAGACCGATTGTTGGGAGTACACCACCACCTCGCCGGAGCAGCTCCTGTCCATGTCACAAGACACGTTGCACGGGGCGGCTCTTGACATGACTGCACGGCGGGTGGCAGTCGGAGCATAGGCATAAATTCGGCAGAACGGAGACGCATACTTGAAGAGAGTGGCTGGGTCCTCGCGGCAACTTCTGCGTAGCTGAGTGGTGCAGCCACCGGTACCTGTTGGTGTGGCGAACGACGTCAGCGTAGCTTAGTGGTGCAGCCGCAAGATGTGTGCTCTGGCCTGTTAGGACCTGGGCGATTTTCTGCTCGATCACGCGACGGAGCGGAGGTATAAAATCCGATGTAGGCTGTTGGAGATGCAGCGGCTGAGCGATGGGTATCAAAGAGAGCTGTAATGCAGCTTCCTCCCGAACGAACGCTTTCATTTCACCAAGCAGTGCTGACTGGTCGAAGATGGTAGCCAAACCAGCAATGATGTCGTCACGCGTGGAAGGGCGACGTGTCAACGAGCGCTGCCTGCGTAGCTCCTCGTAGCTTTCGCATATAGTGACGTATCTGTCGCGGACAGCGAATTCTTGGCAAGTAGCATGTTGAAAGCATTGTTCTCTATCCCTTTTAAGACATTTCTGATTTTGTCGGACTCGCATTGACGTTCTTAAACTAACATAGTACATCCTAAATGTAGCTAGTAAATTATTCACTGCACTGCTGCGCTCGTTCTCTCAAACGCGATTCCGCTCGCAGCTTGCGCCCAGCAGGGCGACCAAGCGCAGCCACCAAAGAGGTCTTGAACGAGGACCACGTCGGAAAGCCGGTCTCATGGTTGTGGTACGAGAGACTGGCAACACCTCCTTGGTCGGTCCTTTGGTCTGGTGTGCCTCGCCACAGGGATCCTGCCATTTTCAGTGGCGCTTGCAGGGATGGAGTAGGAGACGTTTGCTGGGACGCGTCTTCAGGCATGGTTGAGCGTAGGGTACGGGATCGAAGTTCCAGGGTTGACGTTGTAGGCCACAAAAACCTCCACCACGTGTAAAGGTGTTCATTAGCCACCAATGGTTGGGCCAGCCATCAACGCAGGATACGGACTCTCAGCACGAGTGGTGTTCCCCGAATAGGACGCTGGAGAGCTTGACCCACTAGAAAACCCTGGAGGAGAGGGCCCGCTGTAGTTTTTCTCCTTTTTGATACACACTGATAAAGAATACACTATATTAGTAAACCGAAAACCTTGGAAATATCAGACAGAAGAGAAATCGACTGACAGTTTGGGACATGCGTTCTGACGTCGGATTCTGAGACAGAAACAACGTGAGCGGTTTCGAAGCATGCGGTAATGTCGAATTATTAAGACACAAAAAATATCGATGCCCGTACCGGCAGAGAGGTATTGATATGAGCTTTGGTAACGGCAGCCGTGATGCCATCTGGGCCGCCAGAAGAAATGATCTGAGTGCCTCAGGCATTCCACAAAGATGGTCCAAGCCTACTTTGGCATTCAGTGATGTGATTCCCATCAAAGAGTAAAAGATTGCATATATCTATATATATATATATATATATATATATATATATATATATATACATATATATATATATATATATATATACATATGTGTGTGTGTGTGTGTGTGTGTGTGTGTGCGCGCGTGTGTGTGTGTGTGTGTGAAAAATGCACAGCAAAAAAAGCTGGGACTGCTTGCGTTTCTGCACTACAGAAGTCCAGCCCACGAATACAATCTCTACGTTCGCTGCTCGAGCACAAGCGAACGTGTCTCGAAAGGTCCACAGGCCACTTGGAGATGCTCCTCTTGAAACACTCACTGTTAGACAGGATCCCGTTTATAAGGGTGATTACAGAAGGACCAGAAACGACGGAATTTATCCACCAATTTCGTAGGCCCGAGAGTTAAGGACTTTTTCTGGGGGCGCTATTTATGCTTTAGGGTGGCTCTAAGTTCTGCAGAGAACGGATAGGGAAATATACGTGCTTGGGCTTGAATTGGGGATGTAGGTATGCGTATCATTGATTTTGATCTCGGTGGACTGATCGGCCATGTTCGTCGACGTCGCATGTACTGCTCACGTGCGACTAATTAGCTATAGAGACAAACTGGAATAGGCTCACATAGTCACCAGTCGGATTTTATCACGAATACAGAAGAAAACATAATTTGGCTACCCGGAAACTGAAAAACAAAACCCTATTCCAGCTGCCATTTGAGGTCCATCCTAATTCATCCTTATTCCTGTAGGCCCTCCAGCTGGCGCAAATGCGTTGTTAAACTAATTGAATGTCTCAAAGTAAAATGTGTGAAATAATCATTAAAGCACGACCTTCACACAACCTCCAAACATGACAGCATCGCATTGCAATTCGAATATACGAGAATACCTAATTATTTTACGCAGAAACTCATACGCAAACCTCATTTTCAAGCTTCTGTGGCAGAACTGTTGTTGGACAGCGTTTCCCATAATGCCGATTAGGGTCACAGCACACGCTCTGCTGCGGCAGATGGAACGGGCAGAGTATTCACGCATCAAGGACAGCTATATTGTGTGCATACGTTCATAACGCGCGCACGCACGTGTGCGGAAGTGCAGCATACATCTTCATTCTTGTATACGCTCCGCCTGGCCCGATGGCGCTACTGAACTAATGGAATTTCTTAAAGTAAACTGTGTCACAACATTCGAAAATTACGACGTACACACAGCCTACAAGCATGATCGCATCAGACTGTAATTCGAATATATGAGGAAACATTATTCGTTTACGCGAAAATTCAAACACAAACCTCTTTTGGACTTGCCGTTTATGGCTGAGCACGCTAAAAAAATCCCGATCAAGTAGACGCTGATCGCTTCGCTATAAAATTGCTAAAACGTGGTTTTATGGCCGTTTAGAGGTTTGTCAACGTCTTTGCATTCTATTTCTACAAGAACGCTGTATGAAAGGTGTTTGACGCGTTTTATGAAACGCTTGAAAGGTTTCCCTGCTTGCGTTGAATGAATGATAATGAAAAGGAATACTGACACGTGAACTCGTTTATCGTTTACGGGTGAGCGCTTTTACCGTCCACGAAATGTTATCGCTCAACGCAGGACGCGTCTACATGTATCGGAAGTTTCTGGAACGTTATCGATGCTTCTATCCGCTGTCTGTTGCCGCCGAACCTTGTGTAATCTGATTGCATGTATGCGCGACGCGAATGGCGTGGAACTTTGTGGAAGGCATGCGGGTCCAAGCGAATACTCTGGAACATTCAACGACTGATCTATAAAAGCCGACGCGCTTGACCCGCTGTTCAGATTTTCGACAACGCCGACCGTTTTCGCCGCTATCGTTGTGCAATAAGTGTAACCTGTTTTCGTGGGCACAGGCTCGCCCAATAAAAGTTAGTTTTGCCTTTCACAGTATTGCCACTGTGTTCTTCATACGTCACTCCACGTGACAATATATAGGTGCAATTTTATGAAATTAGTGCGGCTTAACGTTTCACGTGTACGAAAGATTTGAAGCGTGTAGATTAATTAGGTGCTTTCAAAATAATTTCTTAGTACTCGTCTTCAACCAAACTTATTGCATTGGCAAAGGCATGCAGTTGCTTTTCCCCAGTTTTCTTGGTTAACTATGCGAGGCATGGAATTTATATTTCGTTGATTTAGAAAGCATATCATGAGTGATCAAGAAATAAACTTTTATTCTCGGTAGAATATTTATACATTTTATAAAAGGTTACTCATTCAAACGTTCCAGAGTGTCACATTGCACAAGATATCAACTTCAAGTTCAGCGAAAATATCAAAATTGCAAGTGTAAAGTTTGGCGCGAAAGTTATGTTTCTGGCTTTATTAGATGCATTGGAAATATTTATTGAACCCTAGCTTTTTGTATTTAAATATATGATACGAAGTTTTACTTGCTTTCTCCGGCATATTTGGTGAGCAATACAAGCCACCTTGTCTATATTTGACGAAATTTAGAGGAAGGTTATGTGCAATGTGTGCGTAAATTTGAAGGTGTGTAGGTCAGTTACGATCTTTGCAGTAAATTACCTATGCAATTGCTCGACGCATTATGAGCATATTTTATAAGCAGTGGGAAATTAACCAGGGACATCGGCCTAACTACAAACGCCACCATTATCATGTTGAGAGAGTTTGGAGGGAACGCTACGGCAAATTCATTTGCCATGGTTTAGTGCATGTGGATGAAATGCTACAAAAATTTTTTCAGTAAGTTCAGCAACGTTTCACTATGTCTCGAGGGAACTCTATGCTACACAAAGTCTAAATGTTGTAGAAAAATGGAGAATTTTAAGTGCGACATCTCCCAAAATTTAAACACGTCCCTGTCCTAAATAGGAGTGTTACAAATGATAATCGGACCCCCATCTTTCCCACTATTTCTGCACATGATGCAAAAAATTTACTTTATTTCTTCACTGTTCTCGGTAAAATATCTACAAGCCACCTTTCTTGTATTTGACAAAACTAAGGGAAAGTTTATGGTTAATTTGTGCAAAGGTAAAAGTTTGTGGGTTAAGAAAGGTCCTTCCAATAAACTACGTCTGTAAATAGTTCAGAGCTTTATAAGTGTGCTTTACGAAAAACACTGAATTTACGCGCTGCCCTAGATCTGTGAACGCAAATGAGATTGAATTTTGGAGAAAACGGGGGAGGGGTGGCAACACAGGCAAGCTTCTGGCAAAGTGAATTGAGTATTAATAAATTACTGCCGTTGTAAGAATTCCGTAACACATTAAGGAAAGCATTATGTTCGCGCAAGGCTTCAAACGGAACAGTCATGTATGGGGAACTTTTTATCTAAAGTTGTGAATAAATTTCAGGCAACTGACTCAATGCAAAAGCTCAAAAGAAACAGCTTCGCTGGAGACTGAGTTCTCATTCCTATATGTCGCACAAGCGTACTGTACTTTTTGTGTGAATTACGGTCAGACTCTGTCACTGCGAAAGGTATTGTAGTAAGCGGGAACAGGACAGAGCACATGCCACTGCACAAGCAGGTTTTAGTGAGCACAACAATAGGCAAACTAGACGAAACGGCGTTAGCAAATAGTTCAGGGGCCTTGACACGTAGACTTCGCACGTTCTGATAATAGGTGGCTAAACTACACACTTTTCCCAACTTTGGTCAATTCAGTGACATAGAGAATATGATCGTGCAGGTCAACACAAGAAAGCTTGGAAAAGCAACTGATGAGACACATCGATGCGCCATCAAGACATTTCAAAACTTCGTCGTCCGCAACCATACGGAAAGAAAAATACGAGCAGTACTTTGTTTTCAGACCGTGGCAAGAGACAGTGTCAACACTGACAGACTAAAGGTGTTTAGCGAGGTGTGCAAGGTTGGCTTGTGGGGAGAGCTTCGTCATAAAAGCTCAGTGCACTTCCACTCTGTGAAGAAGGATGACCAGCGAAGTTATGTGGGCCCCTTAACGGCTAACTGCACCTCCACCACGGGTCGGCCCGCCATCGCACTGTCTTCGGGATAGGCGCACGTACGGGGAGTGCTTAACGCCTGCTTTGTTTCTGTGCAGTGCTGAGATCCACCAAAAAGAAATTTCAAAATGTGAAACTTTGGAACCGCTGGCTCCTCCCATATAGCCCACAGGATGGGTCCGCGAAAATTATTGTTGTCTCTTTCCTGAACGGTGGCGAATAATTACAAAATTAATAATGAAAATTTGGAAGACGCTTAAGCATAGCCTTTAAGAGTAGAACGCGATAGCATTCAGAGATCCTTGACTGCTTCTCACGCTTCCTGGTAACTGCATTTTACGTAATCGTAATGTTCACCGGAAAGCCCTGGCGGCGAACGCTACGAACGAAGCCGGGCTTTCTGGTAGAAACGCGACTTCTTGCGTGGGCCGCGATGTGGCGGAGGCGAGTGCCATAAGGAAGTGTTTCAAAGAAATGGGCCGGGATATTCAAGCGCCAGCGGGCGCAAATGGCGGACGCCGTGGCCGGTCTATGGCTGGTATAAACGCTAGAAAAGGGGTTTAATTGAGTTTTCACGTAACAGAATTATGTTTTCTCGTATATTGAAATTACATTCCGACGCTGCCATGCATGTAGGCTGTGTGGAAGTTGTAATTTACGATTTTTCTACGCATTTTAGCTTGAGAAATACAATTAATGGACGGCCTGGGTATGGGTGGTTCGAAAATATTTTTGCCGAAACGGCGTCCGACGCTCGAACCGGACGCCGACGCGGGACGCCTACGCCAGCGCTGGATATTCTGCGACATGGGGCCCTTAATGCTCTCGCGTTAAAATGCTATTTCCGGCACACACTGTCCGCAATAGCCTTGCTTGAGCTTCGCTTGCGCTTTGTTTGCGTAACCTTAGGCTATTGTACGATTGCGAGAGCAAGCGTACAATAGCGTAAGATTGGGCTAGCTGAACTTTTGCACGCATTTGTATCACGCTCGGGGCACTGGCCGCGCGATTGAAATTCAACAGGCCTGTTCTTAGGGCGGCTATATTCGCGCCAAACAGTGCCACGTAGGTTTCGTGGAATAAAAAAAAACTTGTAGTCGATTTGTTAGGCTTCTTACAAGTGATCAGATGCTAATATGGTGGTGACAAGAAGTTTACTCCTCAGCTCTCAAGGACGAACGAAACGTTTGCGCTGGCTTAATTACTCGTTCGCACGTAGTCGTATTTTTTAGTACGTAACACTGAAACTTTTTCTCAGTTGACTGTTTCTTTCTCGCGCTCGTCGTGATAACCGTGTCGCTTAAGCATCTTCACGTGTTCTGTTGGCGTTTTTTTTTTTTTGTGTGTGTAACCGCGATTGCCAAAGTAATCGTATAACTGCGTACCTTTGGAAAAACAGAACTTTTGTTGGCATTTTTATTGGGACCTGAGAATTTTCTGTATGTGATGGCCCGCCGGGTTGTTGAATTTAACCGCGCCTGTATGTAAGGCTGGTGTTGTTTTGGGCTAACAGTGCCGTGCACATTGTCGGAATAACGAAACCTTTGGGCGATTTCTTAGACGTCTGCTTATTTACACGTGGACGGATGCATGCTAGTGTGGTGTTAAGGTCAACTTCAAGTCAAAAGTGTCGGGGCGTCAAAGGCGTCAGTTATGAGTAGGATGACACATCCCCACGCGCGGAGATTTGGCTGCCTGCCGATGCTAGAATGCCGGCGACCAGTTCTGGAAGCGTTGCCCATCAATTAAAAAGGAGGCGAAGCTTGAACTACACAGGCGACTTTCAAAGCCAGGCTGAAACTGTCCAGGTGCAAGAAATAGAAGAGAAGTAGACACCCTAGGAAGTCTCGACAGCGGCACAAAAGAAAATAATTAGAATACTGAGAGTATCAAATGGAATTACATTAGGGAAATCACACGCGCTCTTATGAGGTTTGGATTGATTTATAAAGTGTTTGGAAACACTACAACTAGTTAAGTTATAATGTAGGTTATGCATGCTATATTAGAGTGTCATTTGTATTTAAGAGATCGGATGTTTGTTACCCGGGTAATTGCTGGATAGAATATAAGGAATGGTTCAAATGACGGTATTGGGTGTTACGGAGATTGTTACCACGACATGCATAAAAATGGATAGAACAATAGTGCTCTTAAAGATGCTCGCTCATATGTTGTCATCATTGTTGTCGATGAAATGCTAAGAAAGTATCCAAGTTAAGGCTGCGTGAAAAGGCATATGTTTGTCATAAGGTACTTGTGGGGAGAAAAACACAGGTATTATTTTGCCATTTGAAGAGTTTGAGGTGCAGATTATGTAATGGGCGAAGTCATTGAGTAGATTCGTTTGAAGGCTGTTGCAAACTGCTCAGTGTGGTGGAAGAGGTGTGTAGTAATGCAGTAGGTGTCATAAGTGGTTTAAGTCTTGGTGTGAATGAATGTACGGCCATGTGCTACATGGACAAGTGGTCTAAGTGTTGTTTTGATATAGCAGTGTGCGACAATCACTTTTTGGTGCTCAATAGTGAACTCTGTAATGTGTGCAGTGAAGTGAATACGTGAAGTGTGGTGTGTGTATACAGTGGTGCAAATCACAAAAATGGTGAAAGACGTCAAGTGCTAATGTATGATTGACATATGAAAACCGCGGAAACGTCCAATACAAAGAGGAAGAAGCGGCTTCTCACATATAAAAACTCTTGAACGTGGGCATAAAATGTCATGAGCCAAGAGAGAAACAGGAAGAAGAAGAAAAAGCAGAAGACATGAAAAGGACAAGAAAGCACGAGGAGGCTGTGGAAGAGATAAAGAAAGAATTCTGAGCCATTACACTCTGTGAAGGTGGTTTACCAGCGAAGCTAGTTAGCACACGACATGGAGGTGACGCATAATTTTCAACAAAGGCACGAAGTCATTTATTGTCTTGATGGGCGGGGATCGTGACGAAAGGTACACACACTCATTTATTGTCTTCATCGGTGCTCATTATTTCACTCGCAACTGCAATCACATTATTTGATAGTTTCAAATCGATGCACGTACACTGCTGGGTGTTCGGTTGGACCGGATCGCTGTGGCATCGTTCTTAATAATGTATAATGATATTCTACTACCAGTGTAAACAGCTTTCACGTGTGATGCTTTTAAACATCTCTTATCAGTGTACTTGTCACATGTCGCCATGTACGTATGGTCTCCTGGGCCCCGTCAAGCTTTTTCTTGCAGCTTTTAGCCCAGGAGTCCAGCCAGGATATGTTCTGGTAAATAAAGAGATGTAAACTGAATTGAATCGCAAGGGATATGTTTGCGACACGGAACGCGTAAACTGCGTCAAATTGATGCCTGTACGCCGCTGGGTGGTCGGTTGGGCCGGATCGTGTGGAATCGCAAGGGGTATGTCTGTAACACGGAAAGCGTACATCCATATTGAAATCACCGACGTCAACAGGTGTAGTGTCATCGCAACTGATTCACTCAAAGTGAATAGCCATGAACATAACAGAACTATGAGTCATTGTATTTTTCTTTTGCTTACGGGAGTATGAGACATACCGCTATTGCTCACGGGGGTATCAACCACTGATAAGGACAGCTTTCTACATGCTTTTCTCTATGTGGTATCCACAAATAAAAAGAATTTAAGCACTGTTCGCTTCACTTCCCAGAGTGCTTGTAGCCTCTGCCTTATGGGGCTATGAGCCATTGCATTTTCTGCTTGCTTACGGGAATATGAATTCTTATGGGTGTATGAGCTATTGATGATGATAGTTTTTGTTCCCGGGGAACAAGAATGCATGGAAGGCTAGCTATATACAGCTTCGCAGCAAACGAAGTGGGAAAATACGAGAGTGTCCAATTAGAAAAAAACGGAAGAGATGAAAGAAGTGAAAACATGCACGCGTGACTACGTGCCAACGCGAAAAACCGACACGTAGCAGAAGAAAGCAGCCCAGCTAGGCTCTGGAAAGACGGACAGGAGAAGGAGCTGGAGGCCGGACGGGACGGATGGTGTGTCGAGATGGCGGCAAGCAAATGTAAGCTGCGCTTGATTTGCCGCAGCTGCGATCCGTGAGCTGGGTTCGCGCCACACCGGAGACCTCAGCTAGAGGCTGACCGGAAGTGACCGTTTCCGGGATTCCCTGCAGCTACCATCAGCAAGCTAGCGGAGTCAGCAGGGCGATCGTTCGTCCTCGTTCGTCCCAGCACCCTGCCCGCCTGACCAGGCCAAGTGGGGATTGAACGACGGAGACAGTGGCGTCGAGTCCACGACGCATCGGCGGGCCCAGTGACGTCTTGTCGGAAGCAGCGACGACGACGTGACGTGGAGACGTTGGTGGACTCAATGTAAATAATTTAGGCTTGTCAATGCGTCATACCTCAGGGCTTTGAGGAATGTGTGTCATTAGGTCGCGCTTTACATTGCTGGTTTTGAGTGGTTTTCTTGTATGTTTGATTTTTTCAATTGTCTGTCTTACACCGGCGACTTGTCCCTCTATGTCTTTAGTTTGCCGAAATTTGCATCATAGATACAATGCTAGTGACATGTGCGGAAAAGTCGAGAAGTGCTGAATGTTTGCAGCCAGAATGGGAAGGACCCGAACGGTATTCGTAAGGGTGCCTCCGAAGAAGGAGGTCGGGCACGCAGCAGTTTTGTTGGGGCTGATACACATGGAAGGACAGTTTTCGCAGCTAATACATGGTTTGTTATTGGGGGCCCAGTTGTGCACCTTTAAAGAGCGTACTTATTTCAAACGCATACCCTGAGTATCGTCATAATGTTGCAGTGGAAGTGTTAACTTGGAAATATAAACACATTCTGCGAAGATGCATTAGAAACTTCGTTTTCAGTTAATTTTTTTTCCTCACTACGGTTTTTAGTATCACAGTGACAAATATTTTTGGTGGAAGCTAAAGACATCTGGGCAGTTTAAGCATACCGGCTGCACAAAGCACTTATGCCACCTTTTCAACTTCCTTGCATACACTCACGCGATGTGCTCTTTCCATAAACAAAAAGGAGAGATCAAAAGCTAATTACAGTTTAATTGACTCAGTGCGTGCTGCTTCTCAAGCAGCCATCGTAGCAATGCGGGTATACACGCTTGCATGCGTACATCTTGCATGATGCAGGTTCTCATATGCATAAACGTATGCATGAACGTATGCATGACGGTGTTCTGTATGAACACCGTAAATTTTTCTCACTTTCTCCCAGACTAATTTACTTGTTGTGTGACTGTTTATCGAGCTCACATATTTCACCCATGATGTTCTTTTTGCCATCCGTCTTTCCCTTTTAGCCTCACTACGCTTTTGTTTAAAAAAGAATAAATTTTCGAAAGTTGGGTACCTGCTTACGAGACCATGCACAGTTTTGTTTCCTACGAGCTTTATCACATGCATCATTCCACCACGGTTTTGGTCTACGTGGAAGCTTCCCTTGTGAAAGTGGTATCGAGTTTTCAGCTGCATCTAAAATTTGTTTCGTTATCGCATCACATTAGTCGTCAATATTGAGTGCGATGACCTCACCAATCCTTATTTCAGAGCTTTCCAAAAAAAGAGACCAGTCTGCTTTACCCAGCTTCCATCTCTGTCTTCATGCTGGCATTGTTGGAGGCGCGTCGATCGGCTTGAGTATTATAGTAGTGGTCGCTGCCACGTGGGTTTTCCCTCACGTCTCAAGTAAGGAACCTAGCAAGTGACCGCGTGCCACAGCAGAGGTCAATGCTTGACGTAGATTGTGATATTGCAATAAAATATGTTGGCTTTCCATCATTAAAAAAGTACACATTGCAGTTGTCTAAAAAGTCTTCTATCATTTCCCCCCTCGCGTCAGTGCGGTTACGGCCCCAGATGTTGCTATGAGCATTAAAATCACCCAATAAAAGGAAAGCTTCTGGAAGTTCTTTCACCAGATTTTCTCATCCTTTTCTTGTGATTTTCTTACCTGGTGGTAAGTACAGGGAGCATACTGTTATTGTTTTTTCTATCTGAACATTTACTGCAACAGCTTCTAAGTTGGTGTTAAGCTTCACTTCACGTACTGGGACTCCTTGAGCAACCCCTATAGCGACTCCTCCTGATGCGACTGAAGACTGTTCCCTATCTTTTCGAAAGATGCCATATCGAAGCAGAAATTGTTTATGGCAACCTTTCAAATGAGTTTCTTGCAAACACATAACAGAAGCCTCAGCATCCTCGAAAAGATCGTAAATGTCATCAATATTAGTTCTTAAACCACGTCAGTTCCACTGCACAATAGTACCCATAATTGATGATGTGGAATACCAAGTACTTCACGAAGAGATTCTATGTAAACGGTCACAAAGATGGCATATGTAAATGAGCAAGAAACTTGCTAAAATTCTTTTAGGTCACGTAATGAGGAGAGAAGATAACCGATGGTCATTCAGGGTTACGGACTGGATTCCAAGGGAAGTGAAGCGTAGCAGGGGGCGGCAGAAAGTTATTGTGGGCGGATGAGATTAAGAAGTTTGCAGGGACAACATGGCCACAATTAGTACATGACCGGGGTAGTTGGAGAAGTATGGGAGAGGCATTTGCCCTGCAGTGGGCGTAACGAGGCCTATGATGATGATAATGATGATGATGATGATCCGGATAACGCCTCTGCCTTTTGGCTCAAGGTCACTTGAAGGTCACCCAGAACGGCAGCTAAAAACGTTTCATGCTCAAAAATTCCTGGTGTATCTCATCTACGTGAATGCGAACCTGTATAAGCGAGTTGTCACTCTTTGCGGAAGTACCGAGGTTCTGTTTACTACAGATCTTATTGGTGAGTAATCACAGACGCCCTGGTCATGTGGCCGCGTCACGCTTACATTGCAGATTGCGTTGCTGGCAGAAATTCACCACCAAAGCCGTACGAATACATATCTGATCTCCGCCGTGAAGCCGGGAAAGCGCAACGTGATTAAGGAAATACGGATTGGTGGTTATGAAAGCTGCGCTATTATGATGTCGCCTATTCATGTGACGTGTGCGGTGTGCGTCAGGTAGCTGTTACTTTCTAGTCATACAAAATTGTGTGTCGAAATTCTCAAGAGTAAACGCGAGGTACCTGAAAGGAAAGTTGAGTTGATGTGGACACCGGCTCACTCTGGGCTAGAGGGCAACGAACTTGCCCACCAGTTCGCCCGAGAGATGGAACACCGGGTAGAGGAAGGTGAGCCACAGTCCATAATCAGTTATAGGGACATTACGAACCATTACATGACGGAGAGGCGCCATTACCCCGATCCTCACAAATTGCTTAGCAGAGAACAGCAAGCGATCTACAGGCAGATATAAGCAGGAGCCTTCCCGCACCCTTGCCTTCAAAACAAGATGTAGCCGGAAAGGTACGATAAGGAATGTAATTTCTGCAAGACTCAGGTAGGCATGCTACAACACGTCATTGAATTATGCGATTTCGTCAAGGCAATGCGATTTCGTTATGCGATTTCGTCAAGACTACCCTACCTCATCCCTCATCTACATTTGCCGAGCGATGGGAGACCTTGCTAACCAGCCCCGCCCTGGTCATTCATCCTGATCTCCAGGAGCCAGGCGGCTACAGAAGCATATGGGTCCCGTGAAGTGGGAACCACTTCCATCGACGGCGTCTGAGAAGATGTCGAGCTCGGCTCAATAAAGTTGTCTCTCTCTCTCTCGAAGCAAAAGTTCAGGACTCTGATGGCTGGCTGCGTCGCTGACTGATATTGACGACACCTACAGCTTGTCTCTCACTTTCTCTAGAGCACTCCCGTCTTGCCATTTAAGCTCTCATCAATAACTTCGCTGTAAAAGAAATGTATGGGAACTATCGTACATAATTTGCAGGGAAAGCGATAATTCGTTCTCGTATTTTAGCTTCAACACATCCGCGTGCTGCGTGTACTTTGACAGGTCCGAGCGGCTGTTCTGTTGTCTGTACTTGGAAGGCATTAGTAAGCCATGTGTGTTTCGCTTTTGACACCAATTTTAGCTCTGAGCCTGGCTGAAATAGCACGCCTTTTCATAGGGAAGGTACACAAAAGGACATTATAGAGCACCTCAACCGAGCTTAGCAAGCAAGACGCCAACTGTTAGTACGCACATGGTAAGCCACAGCAGAAGGCACATGCACGTGCCGGCGCACATTATCTCTTGCACAGTACTATACAAAACACAATACTCCTTCGTTCATCAGCCATATAATGCCCTTGCGCTAATGAAATCCATAAATCATCGCGTTGTTCATTTCAAAGAAAAAGACTGTCATCGTCATCATGCTATTTTGCCTCTACTGCTGGACGAAAGCCTGTCCAGCAATGCCCATTTACCTCAACATATAGCCGGCAGTCTGTGCTCCTTCCCGGTCAATTCCCTAACCTCATCACACTACCTAATTCTCTGCTGTCCTCGACTGCTTCTCTGAGAGAGTGCGCGCTGACTGCAGACAGCAAAATAGCTGCACGCTATGAAATGGCAGGCATCTGCTCTTTCACACTTTTCTCCGCAAGTCCTACCATAAGTTTTGCTATTCCTACTGCCTTATTGAGGAACGTTCATTTACTCAGCATCTCACCTCGACTCGATGGTGATGATGAGGGTGATTTATTGGCATCTCCTTAGAAACGGGGCAGTGACAAATAGTCACCTAGCTTGCTTGAGTTAATCACGTATGCTACAGATGTTTTTCATTCAAGCATGTTTGTGTACGTCTCCTTAATATTTTTTCTCTCCCTCAAAACTTCTCCACCTACCTTGCATCACTACCTATGCTTGCAACGTATCCGGTAGTATCAATTCTGTCCCTGATTTTTTTTACACAATTACTTGAAACATCTCTTGCTTTTCTCCACTGCCGATCGGCTGTTGCTCCCGTCCACTTTAAATGCTAGCGCTTCTAGAAGGGGTACGTTACCTACGGGTCTCACTGTCTGAATCCCTTCGCATTCTAATAGGATCAGCCGAGTGATCTCCGTATTTTTGCTTGCATGCTGCAGGAAAAATACGGCAACTTTGCCTTGAGAGACGGTTAGATACCGCATAGGCAACGACAACAACAGAAAACATCGTTACAGCGTCCATGCAAAAGCATTACTGTCAGCCTCGAACTCATGGCCGACGCACAGGGCACATAAAAGTACAAAGTCTCTACTCAGGCAAACAGAATTTGGGTATCATTCTGGCTGTAGGAAGCCTTTGCCTAGGGAGACAGTTAGGTACCGCGTACACCAGCGGCAAAGAAATTGAGCTTCACCGAGTCTCAACTACTGTTCTTCAAGATGGACCCATAATATCACCTGTAGTTTGCACATTCTGGAGTACATTGCTCTATTTGACTGCCGACATCTTTCTGCAATGTTGCGGAAGCACCACAAAACGTAGCTAACGCTGTAGTAGACGAGACTAGCAAACCAATCTCGGTGCTGTGGTAGCCACACAGTGGACATTCCAAATACTCATGCAACTAACTTCCGGAAGGTGCGTGCTACAATGCATTCCTTTACTATATGCGTGCTGGTCTCTGTTTGTGCGCAATGTATGCATTTACGATTCGCCAACATTAACCAGCGTTCAAGCTTATCTCTTGTAGGTAGAATGGTTCCTGATATTGCCAATGAAAATCTTTCACTTGAAAGGGAAAATAGGGAGAAAGCACGAATGTCTTTGTTTGTGTAGTAGCTGTCCCTGGAAGCACAACTGTCTCACACAACGTTTCACAAAACCTGGAAACTGGTGTCGCACGCTCTTTGTATTTCTTAGTTGTACAAGCTGGCTTCGCAAGCGCGCAGTCGCCGCGTACTGCGGTGCTGGCGTTACCGCTTTCGGAAGCAAGTTCCCTGTACTCTGCAGTATAAGTGGACGACGTAACGGCCCAGCCAAAAAAGGAACAGTGGCCTACGTGGGTACTCATCATATTTGATCTGGTACCTTGCTGTATTAGGCAACCAGTTCGACCCTCAAATATCAAGTCATTGCCCTTTGTGTTGTGCAGATTTTCCCTTCTAATGTCTTTTTTGTCATTCTTCTAAATCTCCATGGTCCTTTTTGTTTCCATTCTTTGCATCCAATATACTGTCGCAGTTTCTCTCACACTCTTTCAGTTGACTCGTGGTTGCCTATATAAAGTTTCATTTACCCTGTGCTTGGTTGCCAACTTTCCTTACCTCTCTCTCCATTTCGTGTCCACGCTTCTCAAGTACAGATACTTCTCCAGTTTAATGGATGGATGGATACAACTTTCTTGTACGTCCGGCAAGGTTTAACGCGACCCGGGCTCAGGTCTCCCACGGGGGAACGTCAAGGCCCTGCCTCAACGCCGCCTCACGGGCTTGCTGAACTGCCCACGTCTGGATTCCGAGGTCTGGGCTTCGCAGAGCGGCGGCCCACCTCGACGACAGGGTGTGCGGAGTAACTGCCATCCCTCCTATAACTACATTGCACTCCCAGAGCATTTGTTTGAGTGTTGTTGGTCCTTCCTTGCACAATTTGCACGTGTCGTCCTGATGCTTACCTGGGAAGATACGTTTCAGACGGAATGGATTAGGGAAGGTGTTCGCCTAGAGTTGTCGCCAGGCGACGGCCTGCCTCCTGTTCAATTGGGGACTCGGCGGTAGGTATATCCTTCTGGCGTTCAAATATGCACTGGTTATGTCGTTGTATCTGGTGAGCCTGTCCCGTTCTGCTCGAGAAGCGTTCGCTATCGTGCGAGAGGCGTTGCCCTGTTCGGCGCGGCAGGTGATGTCTCGCGCCGTCTGGTGCGCCGTCTCGTTTAGGTTCGGGAGCGCGTCGCCTTCCGTGGTGACGTGCGCGGGGAACCATATGATCCTCGAGCTCGCGGTTTTGGATCTGCCCGCTTTGGCCAGAATGGACAGGGCTTCCTTGGAAATTCGACCTTTGGCATAAATCTTTACTGCGTTTGCGAGTCACTTAGTACGACTTCGCATTCCTGTTCTGTGAGGGCCAGCGCAATCGCTACTTCCTCCGCTATTTCCGAGTGTTTGGTGTATACACTGCATGTGGTTCTGATTTTTGACTCTGCGTCTATGACTACGGCGCTTTATTTTTGGCCGTTCGCATATTCGGCTGCGTTAACTGCTCATTTATTTTCATCCATGTTTCTGAGTCTTTCTTCAACACTGATATTGCTCTTTGTTTATTTGAATTCAAAGAGGCCCAACTTAGTTCACGCTGCACTGCTCATTTGTGGTTTTATCAAGGGCTTCCACAGCCAACTGGCCCATTGATTTTTGGTTAACTACACCTCCCCCCCCCCCTCACCAGAGAGGATATTCGATTTTATGCACAGAATGACATCTGGGAGCGCTAGGGCTGGCAACAATACTCCTTACCAAATTCCACGCACCAACGTATCGTGGCCCCATAATTCTCCATGTTTCATAGTTGCTCCTGCATTCCGCCGTCGTGTTAGTGGGCGGAAGGGCTGCCTCTCAGAAAAAGTGATCACAGCGCTTCCCTGACAATCCACAGCAATTCTTGTGAAGCGCTGTGTCTTGTTCACTAGACGGGTGGCACGGTGCTCAACATGGTAGAGTGGAATTAATGTTTGGAGTTAATGATTGTTTGCGAATACGGGGGTTAGGTTATTATCAAAGAAATATGGCCGTGCCGTTCTTACCAGAAGTGAGTGCTCAGCTGTGGTATCTGCCTGTTCCAGATGAACCAAAAATCTGGGAATCCATGCAACAACAGCAACATGATGCGATTGCCATCGTCGTCATCGCATCCCTTGGTCATGTAATGAACGGTGATATTCTGTACAAACATGACAGAGAGGGAAACCCAGTGTTACTGCGGCTTACGGCTTGAACGTCGAATCACTGTTGATTCTAAAATAGGTATTAGCTCGGTTACTTTACTAAGTTTTAACATACTCTTGCAAGCCCGCGTGCGCATGGACATGCAATATATATCAAATGTATTACGTAACTATTACAAACGTCTAAAAATAGAGTGGTATAAATTTGATGAACGAGACCAACATCATGTTTGTTGTCGGCTTGAGTTAAACTACTTTTGTGGGTGCTTTTAATTAGCTATTTAGTTACTTAAATATGCCAAATTCGAATTACTCATTTATAGTATGAGTAATTGGTGAAACATTCAATATCTGGATGAGGAACACCGAATAAAGTTGTCATGAAGTGACCTTCTGCGTGTTTCTTATTCTGAGCTGTAAAAAAATGCCCACGAAATATGAGAACATATGGTCACTCAAAGAACTGTTCGGTAGCACGTCTCGATAACAGCCCTCTCAAAGATGTTTCGAAAGAAGGAAGCTGCTATGCCAATACGGAAAGAGAGACACCGGTCAAGGCATCCTGTGTAGCTCCCCACCATCGTCGTAAGAATTATAATCCGCCATGGTCCTAAACGATCATCGACCAAGGCCGCCCCCTCTACAGAGATACGAGGATAAGAGCGCAGTGGCTTTCTGCAGGCATTCTCATCTCGTGCTTTTTAAACACAATTAGGAGGACTGCGTACGGGCAAACAGGCAGTCACGCCACTTTTTCCCAATTTTCGCATGCTTCATTTGGAGCTCGGAAAAAACCGCGCAAGAGGTACCCTAATGAAAATACGTTTTTTAGAGGTTTGCAAGCACTTTCTACAACTTTTCATATATGACATAAATCGCACAACAGATTTAAAGTTTTCCATAAATAAACATTTTTGGCAGATGATCACAGTTTAAAGATAATGTGAGTAGCTCAAGACGACTACAAACAATATGCTCTTCGTCTCAATCGTTTATTATGTACCACTTTGCTTTTAAAGTTTGCTTCGAGTTACATAAGAACACGTCTGGTTACCGAATAGTTCACAACCTTTTTTTATTTCTTGTCTGACACATAGGTGACTTTCATAAAATTTTTCGCGAGACTCTAGCGACACATGAACAGCTATAGTAATTCAGATACAACCAAATTAGGAAGTCCCACTAAGCTTCAAGAAAGGCACTCCCTCACAAAAGTAGGAATTGGCCTCCGTGCTGCAGTATTCGGCCACTACATCCCTCATGATTCCTACAATTAACCCATGGCCCTCAGTCCCCAGCAACTGAAGAGAACTGAAGGCGGTGGTCAGACCTGTAACGCAGCAGAGGGTACTAAGAATCTCTGGATCCGGACAGGCCGCCAATGGAAACTGACCCTGGCAACCTTTAACACCTGAACTCTGTCGAGTGAGGCTAGACTAGCCGAACTCGTTGCGGGACTATGAGACATTGTTTGGAATATTGACACGTGTACTTATCTTTATCGGGCGACCACGTTTCACCGCCTAACAAATGTAATCGCACAGCGCGGGACACGCCTGCATGTATCCGAACTTTCTGGAAAGTTATCGATGCTTCTACCCGGCTGTCTGTTGTCGCCGAACCTTGTGTTATCTGATTTCATCGCGAGACGCGAATGGTGTAGAACTTTGTGGAAGGCACGCGGGTTCGAACGGTTAGCCTGGAACATTCGACGACTGCTGTATAAAAGCCGACGCGCTTGACCCGCTGATCAGATTTTCGACGATCGCCGACCGTGTTCGCCGCTATCGTTGTGCTATAACTGTAGCCTCTTTTGTGGCCACAGGTTCACCCAATAAAAGTTAGCTTTGTGTTTCACAGTATTGCTACTGTGTTCTTTGACGTCACGACCACGTGACATTTGGTGGAGGTGCTTTGCGTTCATGTACCGGACGCCCCCACAAAGCCGTGACCCAAGCCCTCACGCGGAAGACACGAGCGTCGCCAAGAACCAGTGAGGTAGACGCAGGCTGCAAGGACTGCCCCCGGAGCACGGACTTTTGCCTGAGACGACTAGGAAGATCGCCACCAAGTCCAGCCCAATGGCAGCCCCAGCGTCCTCCGTCGTGCTGCAGCAGCCCAGGGAGCCTCTGAAGTTTCGCGGTTCAACTTTCGAGGACCCGGAAAGCTGGCTTGAGACGTATGAGAGAGTCGCTGCGTTTAACAACTGGAACAGCGACGACAAACTGCGACATGTCTTCTTCGCATTAGAAGACGCGGCCAGGACGTGGTTCGAGAACCGAGAAGCCACCTTAACGACCTGGGAACTTTTCCGTAGCGGCTTCCTGCAGACATTCGCAAGCGTCGTGCGCCGAAAACGAGCCCAAGCGCTATTAGAAACCCGGGTGCAGCTACCTAATGAGACAACCGCGATCTTCACGGAGGAAATGAGCCGTCTCTTCTACCACGCCGACCCTGAAATGCCCGAGGAGAACAAAATCCGCCTACTCATGCGTGGTGTGAAGGAGGAACTTTTTGCCGGAATGGTACGAAGCCCACCGAAGACCGTCGACGAGTTTCTTCGCGAGGCCACCAGCATCGAGAAGACACTCGAGATGCGAAACCGGCAATTCGACCGCCGCACGAACTCGACAAAGTACGCCGGAGTTCAGTCACTGGCCACCGACGACCTACGCGAGACCATCCGAGCTGTCGTACGGGAAGAGCTACATAAGCTGTTCCCATCATCACAGCCTCAAGTGGCTTCGATTGCCGACGCCGTACGGTAGCAGCTCCAACAACAACTCGGAGTAGCCCCTGAATCACCGCAGCCTCAGCCGCAAGCGATGACCTACGCCGCCGTCGCCCGCCGTCAGGGTCCCCCTCCACGACCACGCCAGGGCCCCGTAACGCCGCAATTCCGTCGACCACCACCCCCGCCGCCAGCACGCCCACCCGTCGCCCAGCGCAGCTACACGAAGACAGACGTTTGGCGCGCTCCTGACCACCGCCCGCTCTGCTACCACTGGGGAGAAGCGGGTCACGTCTACCGACAATGCCCATACCGGGAGATGGGACTGCGAGGTTTCGCCGTGAACGCTCCGCGCCCACAGCAAGGTGAACGCCCACGCGATATCGCTGATTACCTCGCCGCTACTCAGTGGAGCCCTCGACGGCCATTCCGTTCGCCGTCACCAGGCCGCTATCTGTCGCCGCAGCGCCGACCATACACTGGCCCAGCCAGGGGCCGGTGAGCGAGCCCGTATCCGGAAAACTAAAAGCAGCAACCGATGGAGGTGCGGTCGCTGTTCGTCGAACTGACGAAGATCCTCCGCCGCCGACGAAGACACCGAAGAAACTACCTCGACGACATAACGACACGCCGCCGTCCCGGTGAAGTCTGGAAGCAAAGACTACGACGACGAAAGACGAACTGACGACTCGACGTTCCAGCTTCAGTTCAACACGACGCAGCCGTGATCCGACGCCGAGACCTAACTACAACGCCAGACAAAGAACCACCAACCTCGACGTGCTTCTCGACGGCCACGCAGTTACCGCCTTAGTGGACACAGGCGCCGATTAATCCGTAATGAGTGGACACATCGCCGCCCAGTTGAAGAAAGTTAAAACTGCATGGGAAGGCCCCCAAATTCGAACGGCTGGAGGACACCTCATCACGCCGACTGGAATTTGCCCGGCAAGAATAACCATTCATGACAGGACTTACCCTGCCACCTTCGTTATCCTCCAACAGTGTTCACGAGACGTCATTCTCGGTATGGACTTCCTGAACCAACACGGCGCAATCATCGACCTGAAGTCGAAGTCAATTACGCTGTCGGAAGATAAAGCGATACTGACGGAGAGCCCTCGTAGTCACCACGCCTTGAGTGTGCTCGAAGATCAAGTGAGCATCCCGCCTCGCTCCAGCATTGTTATTCCGGTCGACATCGAAATGACCGCTGACGTAGAAGGCGTCATCGGAGGCGACCAACGTCCACTACTAGACCGTGAAATTTGCGTCGCAAGAGGGATCGCTCGACTGCATAGAGAGAAAACTGAAGTGTTGCTGACAAACTTCAGCCAGGAGTTCAAGCACATCAACAAGGGCACGACGATTGCGTACATCGAGGAAATTCTGGAAACCAGTAATGCGTTTGTCCTCTCGGATTCCGCCGCATCTTCCCCGACGACGATGGTTCCCGAACGAGACTACGACATCAATCCAAGTCTCCCCGTGATTAAGCAACAGCAGCTCAGAAGTTTGCTCCGACGATACAAAGGCTGCTTTTCGACGTCATCGAGGATTCGACAAGCACCAGTCGCCAAGCATCGCATAATCACCGAGGAGTGCGCTAGACCACTCCGCCAGAGCCCTTACCGAGTTTCGCCGCGACAACGTGCAGCTATAAGAGAACAAGTCGACGAAATGCTGCGCAACGACATCATCCAGCCGTCGAAAAGCCCGTGGGCATTCAGTGTTGTCCTGGTAAAGAAAAAGTACGGAACCCTACGTTTCTGCTTCGATTATCGTCGTCTGAACAAGATCACGAAGAAAGACGTATACCCCCTCCCACGAATAGACGACGCATTGGATCGGCTCTGCAACGCTAAATACTTCTCGTCGATGGACCTCAAGTCTGGCTATTGGCAAATAGAAGTCGATGAAAGAGATCGCAAAAAGATGGCCTTCATCACCCCAGACGGCCTCTACGAGTTCAAGCTTATGCCATTCGGACGGTGCTCGGCGCCTGCAACGTTCGAGCGCGTCATTGACACGGTATTAGCAGGATTGAAGTGGCAGACCTGTCTCGTTTACTTGGATGTCGTCGTCGTCTTCACCGGAAATTTCGACGATCACCTCAAGCGGCTTGCGACAGTACTAGAGGTCATCAAGTCGTCAGGGCTTACTCTGAAGCCGGAAAAATGCCGCTTCGCTTACTATGAGCTTCTGTTCCTAGGCCACGTAATCAGCAAATATGGTGTCCGTCCAGACCCGCAAAAGACAGCTGCAATCGCACAGTTCCCGCAACCCATCAACAAGAAAGCAGTGTGTAGATTCCTTGGCATGTGTGCCTACTACAGGCGCTTTGTCAAGGACTTTTCAAGCATCGCCGAGCCGTTGACATGTCTAACTAAATGTGATGTTGAGTTCAAGTGGGAAACGCCGCAGGCCGGCGCATTTGAAGAACTCAAACGACGCATGCAGTCGCCGCCGGTACTTGCGCACTTCGACGAGTACGCCGATACAGAAATCCATACTGACGCCAGTAGCCTAGGCCTCGGTGCCGTTCTAGTCCAGAGGAGAAACGGAGTCGAACAGGTGATAGCTTACGCTAGCCGGTCACTGTCAAAAGCGGAAGGCAACTATTCTACGACGGAAAAGGAATGCCTCGCCATCGTTTGGGCTACAGCTAAATTTCGCCCTTATCTTTATGGCAGGCCATTCAAAGTCGTCAGTGACCATCACGCGTTGTGTTGGCTAGCGAATATAAAGGATCCTTCAGGACGACTGGCGCGGTGGAGCCTCAGACTACAAGAATACGACATCACTGTAACCTACAAGTCCGGACGAAAACACTCCGATGCCGATTGCCTATCACGCGCCCCCATTGAACCGCCGCCGCAAGACGACGAGAATGACGACGCCTTCCTTGGAATGATAAGCGCGGAAGACTTCGCTGAACAGCAACGGGCAGACCTGGAGCTAAAAGGCCTCGTCGAATATTTGGAAGGGCACACCGACGTTGTCCCCAGGGCCTTTAAGCGCGGATTATCTTCCTTCACGCTTCAAAACAATCTACTCGTGAGGAAGAACTTCTCACCAGTCCGCGCCAACTACCTTCTTGTTGTCCCGTCAGGTCTTCGTCCAGAAGTATTGCACGCCCTACATGACGATCCGACCGCTGGACACCTCGGATTTTCCCGGACACTATTGAGGATACAAGTATTATTGGCCGCGCCTGACCGCCGACGTCGCCCGTTATGTCAGAACATGCCGAGACTGTCAGCGACGCAAGACACCGCCGACAAGGCCAGCCGGATTACTACAGCCAATCGAGCCTCCTTGCCGACCATTCCAGCAGATCGGGATGGACTTGCTGGGACCCTTTCCGACGTCAACAAACGGAATTAAGTGGATTGTCGTGGCGACGGACTACCTCACCTACTTCGCTGAAACTAAAGCACTGCCGTAAGGTAGCGCAGCCGAAGTGGCGAAATTCCTTGTCGAAAACATCCTGCTGCGACATGGCGCCCCAGAAGTCCTCATCACCGACAGAGGAACGGCCTTTACAGCGGAGCTCACCCAAGCCATTCTGAAATACAGTCATACAAGGCACAGGAGGACAACGGCCTACCATCCGCAGACGAATGGTCGTACGGAGCGGCTGAATAAGACCCTCACCGACATGCTAGCGATGTACGTCGACGTCGAACACAAGACCTGGGATGCCGTCCTGCCGTACGTAACATTCGCTTACAACACGGCCGTGCAAGAAACAACACAGATCACGCCGTTTAAGCTGGTTTACGGCAGGAACCCGACGACGACGCTGGACGCCATGCTGCCGCACGTCACTGACGAGCAGAATCTTGACGTCGCTAGCTATCTCCAGCGCGCCGAAGAAGCCCGACAGCTCGCCCGCCTGCGGATCAAGAACCAGCAGAGGACCGACAGCCGACACTACAACCTCCGACGACGCTTCGTCGAGTACCATCCCGGCGACCGTGTTTGAGTATGGACCCCGATACGCCGACGAGGACTCAGGGAGAAAGTACTCCGACGTTATTTCGGACCCTACAAAGTCATCCGAAGTATTGGCGCTCTGGACTATGAGGTCGTGCCAGACGGCATTTCGCATTCACAGCGGCACCGCGCACCGTCTGAAGTGGTCCACGTGGTGCGCCTTAAACCCTTTTACGGACGCTGACGAAATTCTTTATTTTTGTTGTATTTTTGTGTATTTCTTTCGTTTGTATGTAGCATAAAAATAAATTGTGGGGTTTTACGTGCCAAAACCACTTTCTGATTATGAGGCACGCCGTAGTGGGGGACTCCGGAAATTTC
Organism: Dermacentor andersoni; assembly: GCF_023375885.2. NCBI lineage: Eukaryota > Metazoa > Arthropoda > Arachnida > Ixodida > Ixodidae > Dermacentor > Dermacentor andersoni. The sequence goes on along the minus strand of NC_092820.1, from coordinate 29,193,558 downwards.
GACCACCAGGGGTTCTTTAACGTGCACCTAAATCTAAGTACACGGGTGTTTTCGCATTTCGCCCCCATCGAAATGCGGCCGCCGTGGCCGGGATTCGATCCCGCGACCTCGTGCTCAGCAGCCTAACACCATAGCCTGTATGTAGCATCGGGTCGATGCTTTTTAAGAGGGGGGTATTGACACGTGTACTTATCTTTATCGGGCGACCACGTTTCGCCGCCTAAAAAATGTAATCGCACAGCGCGGGACACGCCTGCATGTATCCGAAGTTTCTGGAAAGTTATCGATGCTTCTACCCGGCTGTCTGTTGTCGCCGAACCTTGTGTTATCTGATTTCATCGCGTGACGCGAATGGTGTAGAACTTTGTGGAAGGCACGCGGGTCCGAACGGTTAGTCTGGAACATTCGACGACTGCTGTATAAAAGCCGACGCGCTTGACCCGCTGATCAGATTTTCGACGATCGCCGACCGTGTTCGCCGCTATCGTTGTGCTATAAGTGTAGCCTCTTTTGTGGGCACAGGTTCGCCCAATAAAAGTTAGCTTTGTGTTTCACAGTATTGCTACTGTGTTCTTTGACATCACGACCACGTGACAATATCATCGGCCTTGGTAAGATTAGAATAACTGGAGAAGCTCATACACTGCTGACCACGTCTCTTACTATAGAGGTCTCCTAGATAAAATGCAATACGGGTAGGGTTCCTAATATATAAGGACTCAGCGGTCAACACTGACGAATTCTACAGCATTAGTGAGAGGGTAGCAGTAGCCGTAATCAAACTTAATAAGAGGCATAGCATAAAGGTAGTACAAGCCTACGCTCCAACGTCTAGTCACGACGATAAGGAAATGAATTAGTTTTATGAAGATGCTGAATTAGCGATAAGAAAAGTGCAAACTCGGTATACAATAGTAATGGGTGACTTCAATGCAAAAGTGGGGAAAAAGCAGGCCGTTCAACAGGCAATTAGCAACTACGGCCTTGATTCTAGAAACGCTGGAGGAGAGGTGCTCGTAGATTTCGTAAAATGGAATAAGCTGCGAATACTGAACACCTTCTTCAGCAAGCGTAACAACAGAAAATGGACCTAGAAAAGCCCTAAGGGTGAAACAAGAAGTGAAATTAATTTCATACTTTCTGCGGATCCCAGCTTAGTGCAGGATGTCGAAGTGTTAGGTAGGGTAGTTCAGTGATCATAGGTTAGTGAAGGCTAGTATTCACCTCAATTTGAAGAGAGGAAGAGTAGAGTTGGTGAAAAAGAAACAGGCCAACCTAGATGCAGTAAGGGTAGAAGCAGACAAATTCAACCAGACACTTATAAACAAATATGCAGCCTTAGAACAGAGAGATGAAGATGACATAGAGGTAATGAATGAAACCGTAACTAGGCTAGCTTTAGAGGCAGCAATTGAAGTGGGAGGCAAGCACCAAGGCAACCAATAGGCAAGCTCTCTCAAGTAACAATGGACCTAATAAAGAAATGAGAAAAATTCAACTGACCAAGTCAAGCGATCAGATATAATTCGCAGAACTGTCAAAACTGGTCAACAAGGCGAAAAGAATAAATATTAAAAAATTGAGAAAGACTGAGGAAGACGTAAAAATAAGAACGCAGTCTGAAATCAGTCAGACGAAAACTTGGCATAGGACAAACCAAGATGTGTGCATTGAAAGATAAGCGCAGGGTAATATCATCAGCAATATATAAAGTGTAGTAAAAGCCGCGGCAGAATTTTATACTGACCTGTAAAGTACCCAGAGGAGCCACGATACGTGCATTCGAAGCAGTAATGAACAAGTTTCAGAGAAACTAGCGATCAGGTGAGAAGGGCCTTGCAAGACATGAAACGGAGAAAAGCGGTAGGAGAAGAGGCAATAACCGTTGATTTAATCAAAGATGAAAAAGACATGTTGATTTAAAAACTGGCGGCTCTCTATACAAAGACTCTATCGACTTCATGGGTCCCAGAAAACTGGAAGAATGCAAACCTTAGACTAATCCACAAAAAGGGAGTTGTTAAAAAAATTTTAAATGATAGGCCCTGTAGCTTATTCCCAGTATTATATAAAATATTCACCAAGATAATTGGCAATAGAATAAGGGCAACACTGGACAACCAAGGGAACAGGCTGGCTTCAGGAAGAGATATTCTACAACCGATCCCATCTCATACATTGATCAGGTAATGGAGAAATCCGCAGAGTACGTTGAGCCTCTCCATACGACTTTCATAGATTACGAAAAGGCATTTGGTTCAGTTGGGATACCAGCAGTCATCGAGGCAAAACGTAATCAATGAGGACAGGACGCTTACGTAAATACAATGGAAAATATCAGGAGATTCTACAGCCACCTCAATTCTCCACAAGAAAAGTAGGGAGATAGCTGTAAAGAAGGGGGTCAGACATTGAGACACAATCTCTCCAATGCTATTCACTGCGTGTTTGGAATAAGTATTCAAATCACTAAACTGGGAAGGCTTAGGGGTAAGGATCGATGGCGAATATCTCAGCAACCTTTGGTTTGCCGATGACCTTGTTCTATTTTGCAATAGTGCAGACGAGTTACCACATATTGGTGACCCTAACATAGAGAGTGTAATAGTTGGCCTTCAGATTAATATGCCGAAGACAAAGATAAGTGTGAATACCCGGGCAAGGAAACAAGAGCTCAGGATCACCAGTCAGCCTCTTGAGTCTGTGAAGGACTACGTTTACCTAGGTTAGATAATCACAGGGAACCCTGATCATGAAAAGGAAAGTCACAGAAGAATAAAAATGGGTTGGAGCGCATACGGCATTAATTGTGAGCTCCTGACTGGGAGCTTACCATTATCATTGAAAAAGAAGGCGCACAATCAGCGCATTATAGCGGTCTGACATATGGGGCAGAAACTTGGAGACTGACCACGCAAGTTAAAGACCACGCAAAGAGCGATGGAACGAATAACGCTAGGCATAACGTTAAGAGACTGGAAGGGAGCGGTTTGGATCAGAGAGCACACCGGTATAGCCGATATTCTAATCGACATAAATAGAAAGAAATGGAGCTGGGCAGGTCATGTAATGCGCAGGTTAGAAAATCGGTGGGTGATTAGGGTCACAAAATGGTTGCCAAGAGAACGGAAGTGACAAGGGCAGAAGATTAGGTAGGGCGAGCCATCTGCGATGAGTACAAAGTTTTGGTGTGCCGAAGGCTGATAGCTTCGTACACTGTATTCTCGTCGCTTAGTTCGCGCTGAGGCGAGAGGCAGTACGAAGGCCCATTCAGTCTCTGCTGGTGCCGCTCTTCCTCATGGCAGCGCTTTGACAGCGAGTGTACGCGGTAATCGAGTTAGATGTTTTCATGTTCGCCTGTGGTTGAGCGAGACCATGCTTATTAATTTAGTCCGTAAGGCAGTTTTCAAGAGTTTATACAGCCGAAAAGCTACTATCCTTACTCCGTATAGCTGTCTAAAATTTGCTGTCGGAACTTATGCTTTGGCTTTCGGGCGAAACTGCAACTTCCTTCATATGCATGTTGGTGGGAAGTGATGTCCATACTTTTGATGTCAAGTGATGTGATTCAAGTGTCGAGTGATTCAAGTGATGTCAATCTTCCCTGCATATCGAAATGAGCAAGTCAAGGGAGCAGCGATTTCGCGTAAAATGCTATGCGAAACTCGGAAAGCTTTTGCGGATGGTTAAGCGGTGGAAAAGACTGCAATGCGAAGTGGTACACACTCTTTACAGACGACCGTACATCTGTTGAAGACGATGACTGTTCAAGAGCGCCGTCGACATCAACACCTGATTCTGTTGGGGACGAAGTGAATGAAGTGATTCATCCGTACCGTTGTCTAACAGATCAAAAAGTCGGTGAAAGTGTTAGCATCTCAAAAATTGAGATTCTCCCCAACATGTACGAAAAGCGCTACTTGATGGCAAAATACCTTTCGCAGCTTTTGTCAGATAAACACATAAGGAAATACGGCATAGATAGAGTGGTGTCGCTCTCACGCTGCCTAGATCGTACAACGGATGCGTGGAAAACATCATCACTTTGGACGGGAAAGAGATTTATGATTATGATGTGGAAGCCAACCATCAGTCGTCGTAGTCGACGGGGCAATTTTACGGTGACCCAAGAAGGTACGATAAGTTGGGTCCAACGTTATTTCTTTTTTTTTTTTTGCTCAAGAGGTATCATTCACCATGAACTTCTTCCAGAAGGGCCGATGGCCAATACGGAATGTTACCTCGAAGTTTTAAAATGTCTTCGTGAAGCGTTTCCGAGAGAAAGACCAAATACTTGGGAGGACCAGCTCTGGATGTTCCATCGTGATACTGCATGCACTCACAGATCGCTGCTAATTAGAGAGGTTTTAGCCAAAAACTAGACTCTACTTCTTCCCTAACCTCTGCATTCAGCTGCCTTAGCTCCAGCAGGCTTTTTAATTGCTTTAACAGTCTTTGGGAACTTGGCCCGGTCACTAGGTCGTCCATGTTCAAATGGATAGAGCACCGGGTTGCTGTGCTCGGGCAACCGGATTCAAAACCAGCCGCCGGACCAACTGGGGTCGCTGGTTATGTAACAGTGCCTATGCCATGGTACGGCAATGCTTAGTGCCATGAAGGTGGTTGAGGAAAGTGAAGAATACGTTCAAATTGCCGCCCGGAATCAGTCGTAACAATGTTTGGGAATTCGAAGGGGGAAACCCATGCTGAATCGAAGAGTTTGGCGACCGTTTCAGCAGCAGTAATGCCCGGAATGAGCCCGGCTTTGGGTGAACGAGTGAAGCGGCCAATAATTCTCAAAAATGTACCGGCAGTCACGAAAGGAAGGAAAGCGGTCTAACCAAATCAAGATGGACGTGGTCAAAGCGACAGCGAAGTGAGGAGAAAAAGTGCATGAAACTCTTCGTGGGGAGGATCACTTTGGCGGCCTGGCAAGCGGTTCACGAGCGGGCCCACTGGTGTTAATCTTCGGCCAGACGTACCACTGTGTAACAAGGCCCTGCGTGTTTCGGATGTTGGGATGGCAGCTGTCTTGCAGTGACTATAAAACTGCACATTGAAAGGCAGTCGCGATGAACTGGCGAGGTACAGCCACTGGCATAGCACAAAAGTGAGCTAGGTACAAACGTGTGAAGAACGAGCTGCAGCAGAAGGGAACGGGGGTGCTCACGCCGAGCTTATAACTCAGAGTCTCCCATCTGCGCCCAAACTAGACGTTCCCAGTCCTCAGAAGATGCAGAAGTGCAGAGGGAGGCCATGCGTGAAAGTGCGTCAGGTGCCTCTTGGCCGGTCCCTTTCATGTGTCAGATATACGTGGTGAACTCCGATGAATTTGACAAAGTTTACGTGGGACGTACTTAGAAGAGTTCATGCGAATGACGTACACCAGAAGCTTCTGGTCGGTTAGAACATAAAATGGGTGGCCTCCAGGAAGTGCCGGAAGTGCTGAATGGTGGAGCAGATGGCGAGCAGCACAAGGCCAAAAACGCTGCAGTGAGTCTCGCCAGGTTGGAGCTTCCAAGAGAAGGAGCCCCATGGGTGCCACTCGGAGTCGATTTGCTGCTGGAGAACAGCGCCGATGACCACGCTGGAGGCATCCACTATGGCTCTGCGTGGAGTAGCCTCGGTATTCTGGCTTTCTAAACTTCCTCAACGGCCGCTTTACTTTTATGTAAGTACTTTGAACATTCTACATGCACCAATAAATTCCTGAGCGTATCTTCTTCTATGAAATAAGCGCCCGCAAAAGAAATAGCTGCCCAGAGATATAACTTGTCGCGGTCTTTCAAGAAAAACAATTCTGGGATTTCACGTGCCAAAACCACGCTAAGATTATGAAGCACGCCGTAATGGGAGACTCCGGAATAATTTTGACCACCTGGGTCGTTTACCTGCAACTAAATCTAAATAAACCGGCGTTTTTGCATTTTGCCCGCATCGAAATGCGGCTGCCGTGGTTGGGCGGTCTCAGTCCCGATTTTTTTCTGAGCTGGTCGTCTGAACGCTTAGATAGGTACCGCTTTTTAGTGTTTGCCTGACACCGCGCATTCGCAACGAAGTGCCAGGGGTGCCACCTGTAAACAGAGGCAAAATCTAGGCTGTTAAACCCCCACCTACCCGTAAGTAAACGTGAACTCTCAGTTGCGCATAGCGCCAGGCTGTTAAACGAAAGCTGGCGCTGTTCACTTTCTGGTAAACCACGAGCAACTTCTTGCGCTTCAGATTGCTCGGCAAAGCAATGCAATTTCTGAGTGAAATTTAGGTAGGCTAAATGTAAGGCAAATCACAAAACTAAATGTCTTGGATGCGGCTTTCATTGTAGGATTAAGGCGAACGTTAAGTGTTAGGACCTGCAACTGCATTGTAATCAGGTACTTGTCCTAGTAAGCAGTCATTTAGAAGTGCCAGTAAGCCCACCACTTATACACGTTGCTCGTTGTTTTGAAGCACGAGATACGAGACTAGGTACTTTGGTTCTTATGGTGCAACTATTTGCAAGAGCTGAAAATATTGTAATCGCTGTTCTTGACATTTTTGTCATGGTGCAATAAAGGGAAATAAATGCGTTATCTATATCAATCAGAAAAAGAAATAAAATATATTGATGCAAAAGCATCATACAACCACGATCATTGTTTTACTATTCACAATAAGTGACATAAACAAAACAGAAAGGGCGGTCTCGTGACAAATTCTGCACCATTCACATTGCAAGAAGTTTGCTAAAGGCATGGTACTGATATAGGAAACATAAAGAAAGAATATCAAAACACGGGCGCTACGCATTCGGGCACACGAAACACCAGAAAACAAAGGCAATATATGCAGAATGCATAATCGATTCTTTCTACACACAAGAAAGCGTAAAGCATAAACATGACCATAGCACATGCCAAATCAACTCTTAAACAAACAAAAGTAGCCGCAGTACCAATACCGCATTTTCTTACTCCAACAATTTTTAAAAATTAAAAAGAATCAACACTCTTCAGGCGTTTCCGGCAATTCACCTGGTCACTTGCATGGGGGTAGAACTGTGGTTGAGCAGGTCCGAGGATTTGGTTTCGTCGGACACACCGAAGACCTTCAAAAATTCTTATGATGGCGTAAGGCTTCAGCGTCGGCTTTTCACGCTCCAGGAACATATAGAAATTGTAGGCAGTGATGATGTCCGAGGCGTCGAAGTGTTTCGCGCGCAAACGCGTATGTATTCAAAGTCAAAACCACCAATTTCCTGCCGCGGTATGGCCCGCTTCCATTTCTCGCGCTGCTCCTTGTCACTCGGTAAATAACACAACGACACCTTTTTGGTCGCTGCCTTGTAGACGGAATAGCATCGCAGCACACAATACATGTTGAGCATTCTCGTCCCACCCTGCCACTTCAGCTAAAGAGTCCAGGACGCGAACAATAGCGCAACACATGCACAGAACGCCCCTTATCATTCAGCTCGTCTCGCACCGCGCAAGCCTCTTGGTACGTTAACAATGTCCTCTGAGGCACTGTGGCGACATGTTGCGGCAGCTTTGAGCAGCGTATGAACCTCTCTCATAGCGTGACGGCGGAGTTTCGTGACCAGAAAACATGAAAGGGCTCTGGTTGTACGCAGAAAATCAATCAGTGGGCGCAGAATCTCGAGGCAGTGCGGAATAAAGCAGCATCAGAAATTCACTGGGCCTAGGAACTCATGCAGCCGGCATAGGATGTAGTCGGTTTTCGTAAGTATTGCACGGCCTGGACGCGAGTGGGCAGCGGATGAACTCCAAGCGCCGAAATTTGGTGACACAGGAACTTGAGCTCGAAAGACCCGAAGACGAATTTCTGGTGGTTGAAAATCAAGCGAAATTGTTTAATGTGATGAAAGAGTTCCCGGAGGTGACGCTCATGATCGTTCGGGGGAGTCTTGCGAAGAGGAAGTCAAGGTAAGGCCGCACCTTGCCTTGGAAATTATTTTTTGGAAAGTTTGAAGTGCGCTGCGTAGAGAAAACGGCAAGCGAATGTACTCAAACACGCCAAAGCGTGTAGTAAAGGCCGTCTTCGGGATATGCACAGGCTCAAGGAGGATTTGGTGATATGCCTTGACAAGGTGCACTTTTTTAACGGTATTACGTCCTTCAATGTGGCCCGTGAAATCTTGGAACAGCGGAAGGAGATAGCTATAGTGGACCGTGTGGGCACTGAGACCTAGGTAGTCGCCGCACGGACGCCTGTCACCCGGTTGTTCCTGGGCCCCACATGGAGTGGGGAGGCCCAAGTGGTGGACAAAGGACGAATAAAACTCATCTGGAGCATGTTCTCGAATTCTCGTTTAGCAAGCGCTAGACGCTCATGAACAGGCGGCGCAAGCGAGCTGCGACGGATGGACAACGCTTGACAATGTGTTAGGTTACACTGTGCTTGGGTGGCTGAATTAAATTGCAGAGCCTCGTGACCTCAGGAAAGTCTTCGAGGACTGTAGTGTATGGGCTTCGTGTACTCGAGACATCGAGTATTGTAGTGTATGGGCAATCGCAGGTGCTCCCATGGGTTCTAGAATGTTATAGCACTATTCGTGTCACCCATGCAATGTGATTAGATAAGGGTTCTTTCGCCATAGAATCGGCGACGGCATTCAGGAATGTTGCAATACAACAAGGTGCGTCTTACGCCGGGATATACATCTCCATTTTTATTAGCAGGAAAATAGCTGTCATAGAAAATACAAACAATTCCCACGTATCACTTTTTTTTTTTTCCCACGTGTCACCATCTGTCACCGCAAACAAGTTCAATATACTTTATAAGAATCAATTCCTTGCATTTATCTACCATTTATATAATACGGGATGTCCCACGTAACTTGAGCCAAGGCTTTCACCATGAAAGGCGCTTCGGAAGCGAACTGAACGAAACGCATACTATTTTCAATAGCCTATAATAACTCAGGAAATTTCTTGTTTTCCCTTTAACTCACTGATTATTTGGGTTGATTACCCATCTTTTTCAACATTGGCTAAGGACCACAAATATGATATGATTGTAATGGATTCCTTGCTTTCCCAAGTACATCCGAAGCCAATTGAACCAATCGCATACTATTCGAGCTGGCCTATACGCGCCGTGCACGCCGACGGACGCGCCACTGGTGGCGGCCTTGCGCAGAACACGCGGGAGAGGAGCCTGGCGCGCGCCGTAGTTTGTTGTGTCGTTGATCGTGCTTCTCTGTCTTATTCACGTTTTCAGAGCAAGATAGGCAACACCATTCGCACGTGTGGGGTGGCCAAAGCGTCAGAGAATGTCGAAGAAGAATTGTTGCAGGGTGGGGGGCTCAAATACCGGTGAAAGCGTGCCGGCGATACGGTTCTAATCATTCCCGGCAAAGCCTCATCAGCGGGAGCAACGGTAGCAAAAATGGATCGTCGCTTCGAAGGGAAATTTCTTGTTCTCATCCTTTCCTTTGTCTCGTCGGTGTTTTTTCCACACTCGATCATAGTTAGACGCGTGAGCAACGAAGTTCGTCTGCAGTGCAGCATGAGGTTTAAAGGCATTTCGCTTAAGTTCGGAATGCTGTTTGCCGCTTATATTGTTTTCCGCTTCTTTACCGCGTTGCACTAGCTAGGCAGCACGACTGCAACAGCGCATTGCGTTGTATGTTAAAGCTACTGAAGTTTGCAAGAACTGAAACTGCTGGTTTCATGTGGCGCGGTAAATCCTCGCACCAGCTGTCGCGCACTTCATGTTTTTACATCTATTTTATGCGTGGCTTCGCACATGTTTAACTGTTGCTAGTTGCTCCATGCATAACTCTTGTCGATTCTTTTCAGCTGCGAAGTTTTCACCCTGCCTTGTTTGTAAAGGGTATAAATCACGCTTTGTCTTATCGGAATGATACCAAGGAAGTGCTTCTTTAACAGCTTTATTCTTTTCGCCCGAGGGCATCTTAGATATTGTTTGCGTTTTTGGAAATGTGTTTAGAAAATAGGTAGTGCAGGGCGAGAATTGCCAATAGCTGCTGCATATGGTATTTTTGTTCCATTTCTCGCTGAAAAGTTCGCGTCCCGTTTGGGAAGTCATCACACCTCGATGCTGCCTGAGCAAACTTAACACGCCGAGTGATTTGTTTGTTTCACAACGTAGTCCCTTCTTGCATGTGAGTTTTGTACTCAACTGAATTCTTTCTTATACTTACGCTGCAGACGGCTAAACCGGGCCTTGCCGCCAGCGCTCATCTACTTTGACTGGCGCTGCTTTGCTTTTAAATATATCATGTGGCACCTCTCTCTCGTAATATAAAGAAGTATTGAAAAGTTAGTCAGTCTTTAGCTTTGTACGTTTCCAAGCAGCTCCCTTAGGAAATTTAAAATTGCACAAACTGCAGCGGGAACGGTAGTTCATCGGCGTATGCAGCAGAATTGCATCGGCGGTACAGCACTAACACGCGCTTTTATTAACCCGTCTGTTTGGTGACTTCGTTGGATAGTGTACGCGTTTCCATCATTAAATTGGCAATTACTCTTCTTGAGGCGACTTCGACTGCACTTATTCGGCGATGTCACATGTATTGATCGGCAGAAAAATCACAACGGCATATGCAGAGATTGCACCGTGCGGATTTGTTTGATATAAGTCTGCACTAACGACGGGTGCTTATTATTCAGGTACAGAAGCAGCATTGCGGCAAGGGTAGAATAAAAAAAAACCATCGAGAGATCGCATCACTCAACAAAATTTATCGGCTAGTGAACATGAGCTCCACGTCATGTAAATGGGGTTCATGGCGTTTGTTTGCGAGACACACCTTGCACGTATGTGGACCATGTTGTCCCAAACACCGGTAACATCGTGTTCACACCTATTCGCACAGAGGTCAGCATCTTGCCTACAGCTGTCACCGCAGAAGAAGCAGCCTGGCACCCGAACAAAGGAGAAATCGCAGCCGCGAACTTCAGCCATCCTTGCTGCGAAGGGTTGTCATCTGCTACTGCTCCCGCGTGTACCGTTGGAAGCGTCCGCTAGGTGGCTTTCAGTGGCGCCTCTATAGGCGGTGCACGAGGCGTATAGTTACTGAGGCAATATTTTGTATTCGCCGTAACTCACTCATTTATTAAGTTTAATGACCCAATTTATTAATTATTGGCTGAGGATTCCCAAGTCTGATACGCAGATTTGTAGAGCACCTTCAGAAACAACCGATAGAGTTGTTTCCTCTAGAATATTTCTCACGTAGTCCTTTTTTCGGGGCTGCAAAGAAAGCCCGCAAAATATGAAAAAAAGAACTCACTGCCTATTCACTCTGTGAAGAAAAATGATCAGCGAAGCTGTATATGTGGGCCCCTTAATGGCGAACTGCACTTCCGACGCGGATTGGGCCGGTATATCACTATCTTCGGGATCGGCCCACGTATGGGGAGTGCTTAGCGCCTGCTTCAGCGCCGCCATGGGTCGGGCTGGTATTGCACTATCTACGCGATCGGCCCACGTATGGGGAGTGCTTAACGCCTGCGTGGGCGCCGCCACGGGTCGGGCCGGTATTGCAATATCTTCGGGAATGGCCCACGTATGGGGAGTGCTTAACGCCCGCTTCAGCGCCACCGCGGGTCGGGCCTGTATTGCACTACCTGCGCGATCGGCCCACGTATGGGGAATGCTTAACGCCTGCTTCAGCACCGCCACGGGTCGGGCCGGTATTGCACTATCTTCGGGATTGGTCCACGTATGGGGAGTGCTTAATGCCTGCTTCAGCACCGCCACGGGTCGGGCGTCATCATCATCATCATCAGCCTGGTTATGCCCACTGTAGGGCAAAGGCCTCTCCCATACTTCTCCAACTACCCCGCTCATGTACTAATTGTGGCCATGTTGCCCCTGCAAACTTCTTAATCTCATCCGCCCACCTAACTTTCTGCCGCCCTTCACTATGCTTTCCTTCCCTTGGAATCCATTCCGTAACTCTTAATGACCATCGGTTATCTTACCTCCTCATTACGTGTCCTGCCCATGCCCATTTCTTTTTCTTGACTTCAACTAAGATATCATTAACTCGCGTTTGTTCCCTCACCCAATCTGCTCTTTTCTTATCCCTTAACGTTACACCTATCATTCTTCTTTCCATGGCTCGATGCGTCGTCCTCAATTTCAGCAGAACCCTTTTCGTAAGCCTCCAGGTTTCTGCCCCGTAGGTGAGTACTGGTAAGACACAGCTGTTATACACTTTCCTCTTGAGGGATAGTGGCAACCTGCTGTTCATGATTTGAGAATGCCTGCCAAACGCACCCCAGCCCATTCTTATTCTTCTGGTTATTTCAGTCTCATGATCCGGATCCGTGGTCACTACCTGCCCTAAGTAGATGTATTCCCTTACCACTTCCAGTGCCTCGCTACCTATTGTAAATTGCTGTTGTCTTCCGAGACTGTTAAACATTACTTTAATTTTCTGCAGATTAATTTTTAGACCCACTCTTCTGCTTTGCCTCTCCAGGTCAGTGAGCATGCATTGCAATTGGTCCCCGGAGTTACTAAGCAAGGCACTATCATCAGCCAATCGCAAGTTACTAAGGTATTCTCCATTAACTTTTATCCCCAATTCTTCCCATTCGAGGTCTCTGAATACCTCCTGTAAACACGCTGTGAATAGCATTGGAGAGATCGTATCTCCCTGCCTGACGCCTTTTTTTATTGGGATTTTGTTGCTTTCTTCATGGATGACTACGGTGGCTGTGGAGCCGCTATAGATATCTTTCATTATTTTTACATAAGGCTCGTCCACACCCTGGTTCCGTAATGCCTCCACGACTGGTGAGGTTTCGACAGAATCAAACGCTTTCTCGTAATCAATGAAAGCTATATATAAAGGTTGGTTATATTCCGCACATTTTCTATCACATGATTGATAGTGTGAATATGGTCTATTGTTGAGTAGCCTTTATGGAATCCTGCCTGGTCCTTTGCTTGACAGAAGTCTAAGGTGTTCCTCATTCTATTTGCGATTACCTTAGTGAATACTTTGTAGGCAACAGACAGTAAGCTGATCGGTCTATAATTTTTCAAGTCTTTGGCGTCCCCTTGCTTATGGATTAGGATTGTGTTAGCGTTCTTCCAAGACTCCGGCACGCTCGAGGTCACGAGGCATTGCGTATACAGGGTGGCCAGTTTCTCTAGAACAACCTGTCCACCATCCTTCAACACATCTGCTGTTACCTGATCCTCCCCAGCTGCCTTCCCCTTTGCATATCTCCCAAGGCTTTCTTTACTTCTTCCGGCGTTACCTGTGAGATTTCGAATTCCTCTAGACTATTTTCTCTTCCATTATCGTCGTGGTTGCCACTGGTACTGTATAAATCTCTATAGAACTCCTCAGCCACTTGAACTATCGCATCCATATGAGTAATGATATTGCCGGCTTTGTCTCTTAACGCATACATCTGATTCTTGTCAATACCTAGTTTCTTCTTCACTGCTTTTAGGCTTCCTCCGTTCCTGAGAGCATGTTCAATTCTATCCATGTTATACTTCCTTATGTCAGCTATCTTACGCTTGTTGATTAACTTCGAAAGTTCTGCCAGTTCTATTCTAGCTGTAGGGTTAGAGGTTTTCATACATTGGCGTTTCTTGATCAGATCTTTCGTCTCCTGCGATAGGTTACTGGTATCCTGTCTAACGGAGTTACCAGCGACTTCTATTGCACACTCCTTAATGATGCCCACTAGATGGTCGTTCATTACTTCAACACTCGGGCGTCTATTGCACCAACTTCGCGATCGGCCCACGTATGGGGAGTGCTTACCCCCTGCTTCAGCGCCGACACGGATCGGGCCGGTATTGCACTGTCTTCGGTATCGGCCGAAGTATGGGGAGTGCTTAACGCCTGCGTGGGCGCCGCCGCGGGTCGCGCCGGTATTGCACTATCTTCGGTATCGGCCCAAGTATGGGGAGTGCTTAACGCCTGCTTGAGCGCCGCCACGGGTCGGGCCGGTATTGCACTATCTTAGGGATTGGTCCCCGTATGGGGAGTGCTTAACGCCTGCTTCAGCACCGCCGCTGGTCAGGCCAGTATTGCACTAACTTCGGGATCGGCCCACGTATGAGGAATGCTTAACGCCTGCTTCAGCGCCGCCACGGGTCGGGACGGTATTGCACTATCTTCGGGATCGGTCCCCGCATGGGGAGTGCTTAACGCGTGCTTCAGCGCCACCGCGGGTCGGGCCGGTATTGCACTACCTTCGGGATCGGTTCCCGTATGGGGTGTGCTTAACGCCTGCTTCAGCGCCGCCGCCGGTCGGGCCTGTATTGCACTACCTTCGTGATCGGCCCACGTATGGGGAATCCTTAACGCCTGCTTCAGCGCCGCCACGGGTCGGGCCTGTATTGCACTATCTTCGGGATCGGTCCCCGTATGGGGAGTGCTTAACGCCTGCTTCAGCGCCACCGCGGGTCGGGCCTGTATTGCACTATCTTCGGGATCGGTCCCCGTATGGGGAGTGCTTAACGCCTGCTTGAGCGCCGCCGCGGGTCGGGCCTGTATTGCACTACCTTCGTGATCGGTCCACGTATGGGGAATGCTTAACGCCTGCTTCAACGCCGCCACGGGTCGGGTCGGTATTGCACCATCTTTGGGTCGGTCCCCGTATGCGGAGTGCTTAACGCCTGCTTCAGCACCACCGCGGGTCAGGCCAGTATTGCACTAACTTCGGGATCGGCCCACGTAAGGGGAGTGCTTAACGCCTGCTTCAGCGCCGACGCTGATTGGGCCGGTATTGCACTATCTTCGGGATTGGCCCACGTATGGAGAGTGCTTAATGTCTGCGTGAGCGCAGCCGCAGGTCGGGCCGGTACTGCACTATTTTCGGAATCGGCCCACGTATGGGGAGTGCTTAACGCCTGCTTCAGCGCCGCCTCGGGTCGGGCCGGTATTGCACTATCTTCGGTATCGTCCCACGTATGGGGAGTGCTTAACGCCTGCTTCAGCACCGCCACAGGTCGGGCGTGTATTGCACCAACTTCGCCATCGGCCCGCGTATGGGGAGTGCTTACCCCCTGCTTCGGCACCGCCGCCAGTCGGGCCGGTATTGCACTAACTTCGGAATAGGCCCACGTATGGGCAGTTCTTAACGCCTGCTTCACTTCCGCATCGGGTCGGCCCAGCATAGCACTATCTTCGGGATCGGCCCACGTATGGGGAGTGCTTAACGCCTGCTTCAGCGCCACAGCGGGTCGGGCCGGTATTACACAATCTTCGGGATCGGCCCACGTATGGGGAGTGCTTAACGCCTGCTTGAGCGCCGTCGCGGGTAGGGCCGGTATTGCACTAACTTCGGCATCGGCCCACGTATCGGGCATGCTTAACACCTGCTTCACCTCCGCCGCGGGTCGGCGCGGCATTGCACTTACTTCGGGATCGGCACACATATGGGTGTGCTAAACGCCTGCTTCACCTCCGCCGTGGGTCGGCCCGGCATTGTTCTGTCTGTGGGATCGGCCCACGTATAGGAAGTTTTTCAAGCGATATGTTTCACTACGCTAGTCAACACCGCGCTTCGCGCGAGCCGGCGTATGTCTGAATTGGCTCCGTAAGCGTGTTCGTAGTCAGAATTGGCTCCGTAAGCGTGTTCGGAGTCGGCGCAGGTGGCCACTGCCGCGCGCTATGCGTCATCGTTTGACGTTCGCCGCAAGCGCGTGTTTATCGCGGAGGCCGACTAAATAATCGCTTGCCAGAGAATAGGCATGTGCATTCAACATGGAAGGAGAAGAGAGTGATACTACCGTTACAGAGAGCTGTGTTTATGGCTCTACAGAAATCGCAAGACAATGTGCCTAAATATGATGAATAAAGAAGTTTAATAATCCTGTATATCTTATGGTATATATCATTGGTAATCAATTTGCATAACTACACAAGGGACACGTATAGCGTAACCATAAGCTAAACGGTGAGCATATTCATAACACAAACCATAAGCATATCCATAAGTTATACCATAAGCATATTCATAGGCTAAATCATAAAGCATAACCATAAGCTAAACCGTAAGCATATCCATAGGCTAAATCATGAAGCATAACCATAAGCATCACCGAACCTTTTCGCTTCGAGATATCCAGGCTTCACCTTAGCTAAGCCCTAGCCATTTTTTTTTTTTTTTTGCTTCCGACACGAGAATTTCCTTGGACGGTAGAGGTATACGGCTTCGCTGCAAAACGAAATATCAAAGGTAACTGTGGATACAATTAGTGAAGAATATGCAATAGAGACTGGCATTCATTTGAAGAAATATTTTAGAGTGTTTTCTCGGAAAGTGACGAATATACGCCTAACTCACGGTCTCTTTAGTCGCAAGATGTAATAGTATCACGTGAGGAGGTGCTGGGAATGTTGCTCAATATTGGCCGTAAGAAATCTTCTTGACCCGATGCGATTCCTAACATGGTTTTATAGCGTTACGGTGAACAACTATCCGGCTTCATTACCCACATATTTCAATTATCACTTAATGCTAGCGTCGTACTTCTCGACGGCAGTAAGGTACGCGTTGTTCGGATCTGCAAGAAAGACGATCGCATGTAGATAAAAAAAAATACCATCCTGTTTTGATTACGAGTACTTGCCGCAAATTATTAAAACACATTCTTGCCAAATGCATTATAGAGTCTTTCATGTAACGAAATGTGCTGTCGCCATGCCAGCAGGGTTTTAGAAAGGATATGTCTACTGTCACACAGCATGTGTGTACTGTTCATGAGTTCTCTCGTATTTGTGACGTGCCGGTCAAATTAATATATTATTCTTGGCTTTTCGCAAGACATTTGATACGGTGTCCCGCGATAGTCTATTCTTTAAGTTGGAGTGTGTAGGACTCCCATCCAAAGATGTTCATTGAAGTCAACCGTATCTACACAACAGAACCCAGTTTGTTGAGGTACGTCGATGGTTCTACGATGTGTTGCGAATTGCATCTGGTGTACCGCAAGGCAGCGTGTTCGGACCACTGTTGTCTTTTAATTTATGTTATTGATTTCGCTCAAATAATTCCAAAGGAAGCGACTGTCAGAGTGTTTACGGACGATAGTGTAGATATTTTTTAAAGAAATATCGTCTGGAAGCGACCAATTTTTGCTTCAGAAGGCTTTGCAGTCTACAGATAAATGGTGCCAGGAGTGGGGCATGCAACTGAACATGTACAAAAATGTAATTTTATGCTTAACAAGAAAGGATATACTACTCCTTTCTTATGCGCTCTTCGTAATATTTCAGTTGGGCCAGTTGGTTAGGATTCATTCAAGTCCGTGTCTTATGTTGCGCTGCTACGAACCTAACAATGAATTTGCAATAATTCAGTCTGCCGAGTGCCCAAATACAAATATCTGGGTGTGATTCTAACAGATAAACTTGCAATGTCTAGTCATATTTCAACCATTTCTGTATCTGCGCTCATGCAACTTGGACTCTTAAGAGAAAGCTAAAGAATGCTCCCCTAAATACAACATTGTTAGCTTATAATGTTTGCGTTAGGTTCAAGTGTTAGCTTATAATGTTTGGGTTAGGTTCATGTGTTAGCTTATAATGTTTGCGTTAGGTTCAAGGTCAAGTATGCGGTGGACCTTTGGGATGCTCACACTAAACAAGATATTGCAACATTGAAAAAAGTTCAGAAGAAAGTCATAACATTTATTTTTGGAAACTACAAAACGTATGATTCGCCATCTTCACTCACGCAACAGCTTAATGTTTCTACATTGGAGGCCCGTCGAAAGGTTGCTCGCCAGCCTTACTGCACCAAATTATTTGAAGGAAGGTAAATGTTAATTTGCCTGATTTTTTTTATTAAGCCAGCCGCTAGAGCTAAAACTAGGCGATTCCACCGACACTGACTTGCTGTTACATTTACACGCACTGAAGGGTGTCGGCAAAGTTGCTTCCGCAAAACTGTTGCTGATTAGAATTTGTTGCCAACTGAAGTGTTCGACTTAGGAAATTTTATCAGAGAAATCGAAACACTTTTGTTGTAGGTCTTTCTACTGCACAATATTTAGTCATCTCTTGGTGTTCTTGGGCCACTGCTCGTAATGATCGACTGGTCCGCTAATGTTGAGTTTTTTTTTTATTCCAGTTAACATTACTTGTCTTTGATGCTTTCGCGATGCGAGAGCAGGACATCCGGATTAGGAGATACGATGTAGTCACCGTCTGGTATACGTGGAACGGAGGAGACACCTATGTAGGTAGCAGCACGGTGAGGGAGGCGAATATGCTCTGTGGAACGAAGCCGAATCGGAGCACTATCGGTAGGGTCAATAGCAGTAGGTAGAGCGAGTTGCACAACACCAGCAGAACAGTCTATCAAAGCGGAATATGTATGTCAAGCCCTTCTTTTAAATTATCTACTGTACACGGATTTGGCCTCCACATGGTGAACTGAGGAGGCACCATTTGTAATTGTGAGGTCTGTGTCTTACTATGTTATTTATTTATTTTAAGTGTCGCTACGGTGGAGCAATTGCCGGCAGCAACTGCAAGGCTAATCCCACCAGTAGCCTACAACAACTCAACTCAACTAGACAGAAAGTCAAGGCCCAGAATGAGGTCATGAGGGCAGTGCTCTAGAACATAAAATAAAACAGAAGTGTGATGTCCGGCGACACTCACGCGAGCCAGACACATGCCAATAACGGTTGGTGTTCCACCGTCGGCGACTTGGACCACAGGCGACGGGGCAGGAGTAAGGACTTCCTTGAGACGATTCCGAAGCTGAGCATTCATCACAGATATGTGCGCGCCAGTGTCAATCAGAGCCGTAACAGGTACACCATCCACGTTCACTTTAATGAGGTTCCGATGTGTGGGCAAGGTCAGAAGAGGATTTTTGCGTCGGGTCAGTTTGGCAGCAATATGTTTGACTCGTTGGGATGAAGATGCTCTGCTAATATCTTCTATTGGCATGTTGTTATATAAATCTGTTCATGTGTTGTAGATACGTAATTGCTGTTGCTTGGGCCAGAGCTTTTGCAAATAAATAAATAGGGTATTTGCAATTAAATAAATAAAAATAACTGCTCAAGCAGCGTTTACCACAAGGCATTGTTTCTCATCTGAAAATGTTGCACAACAGATTACCAGACAGCAGAAGTGATGTCAGAGGAAACACTGCCGCGAACGCAAAGTATACCAAGTAAGATTCTTGTTAGCCTGTTTGGAGGACATTATCCACATTGCGGAGATATCGCAGCGCACCTGGTGAAGCCGCGCTAAACGCCCGAACACCTGCGCTGCACATGCTTCTTTCCATTCTTACACCGTGCAGGAGACGTGCAAGCGCGGGAACACTTCGGATCTCTCCAGCTGCGCCTTTGTGTTCTCTGGGCCATGCCGACTCCCTTCCCTTTCCCCGTTTCGCGCCAGGGTGACCGAATGAAGTCATACACAAAAAGGTGCTACAACAAATTATGCAAGGTAAATTGCCGGTGTTTCGAGTTGCAAAAAAAATTTCCTAAGTCCATAATAAGATGTTTATACATGGCTCGCTTCATGAATTGATTCAATTTAATTTATTCACCTTGTACTTAAACAAACGAACCACGTTCATCCAACGCAGTGTTGCAATTTGAATGACGCGAAGCTTGTTTTAGTTAGTGAGCCAGCACCAGCAGAGATAGCACACGCGGCTTTGTCGCCTGTAGATATTATCTCTTTCAATTACGAGAACGAAGGTGATGTGTGATGGATGGAGGTTAAAGAATGCACGGTTTTTCTTGAGGATAAAGAAAATTCACTGACGACTACCATACGACCTAATCCGAAATTTAAACGCAGCTCTATGTGTGTTTACATCTCGCGATATATTTGCTGGCGCAGACAATCTGTCGCGTGCGACGCGTTGCAAATGCAGCGAAGTGTGGCACGACTGCCTCGCTAATCCGGAGATCGCCAGAGCCAGCGCGTGGGTGGTGCGTGGGCGCGATTCACAGCAGCCACCGCCGACAGACCTCCCAGAGGACGCGTGCTACTCTGGCGCCATCTCGCAGGCATTGTTGCCGCACTGCGCTTTTCTTCTCACGCTTTTGTCATACCCTCCTCCGCTTTCCGCCTCATGGTGCAGCAGCACCCTCCTCTCCGTTTTCCTCCTCGCGTCTTGAATCCCCTGCTGCGCTTCGCGTTCCCTTTCATCTTTCACTGCGCACGTTCGCTCGGTTACATCGTCACCGACGCTCGCCGCAGGAACGGTCGCTCTAGAAAATGCAGTCATCCATCAGCGTTGTGTCGCTAACCTCCGAAAAAGGCTTCAGCCGCGGTACATTGCGAGAGTGAGTACCGCTATTTAAACAGTGACAAAGGGAGTGGCGCCGCCTCCTGGCATAGTGAGTTTCTCGCACGTTATCTACACGCTCCCACCCCAACTCACACGCCAAACTTACGTCCACTCTATCGCCAACGTGTCAAGAATAAGTGAACGGTAGCATACTTGAATAAAAGCGCCGAAACATGGGTGACGGCTACTACACCGAGGACGTGCGAATGTTCGAAGTCCAACGTTTCGTGAGAGTACACAGAGTGAGTGCCTAACGAATATACGTCTTTGCTAAAAGCTAGTAGAAAGTACATAACATATACGTTCTAAACATCGGGCGCAGCAAGAACAAATATACTGTGGTGACCGTACTAAAGACCGTTACTGAGTTTCAAATATAATAAGTCGCTGCTTCAAAGTGTATGCCAAAATAGGATATGAAAGAAAGACACACTGATACTGATTTAATTCACAAGCAGCAATCTTGGACAGCTGGGAGTACATTACTAGCACCACTTTTTGTACAAGCACCATATACGCATCTCGCGCAGTTTGGACAAACCCTAATGAGCTCTGAGAGCTCCTGCATGTCTGTGAAGCTGTGGCGAAAGCTTTATGTCGTCCACCCCTCACCGTATGCGATATCCGCTGAAACAGAGGTTTGCTGAACCGCACCGGGTGTCAGGCACATGCATTGTAAACACGGTGGCAACCGAGGCAGCTATAGGAAGGAATGGACGCTTCGTCACGTCATTAAACATGGCGGCAATCACGGTATCACTGTGAAAAACGCCTAAAGGAAAACATGAGATGTCGTTGACTATCATGTGCTATTTCACAAGAGACCTGTATGACCGAAAGTCATGTAAGAGACGACGTTATATGTGCAGGTACTGTGTCGTGATCTATTGTCAGATTAGGAAAGGAATGGAATTGGATTGTTGGGTTTTACGTGCCAAAACCACGATTTGATTAGGAGGTATGCCGTATTGGAGGACTCAGTATTAATTGCGACCATCAGGGGATTTTTAACGTGCCCCCAATACGCTGGACACGGGCGTTTTTGCATTACCACCCCACCAAAGCGCGGCAGCGCCCCCCCCCCCCCCCCTCCCGGGATTGATCCCGCAACCTCGTGCTTAGCGGCGCAACACCTTAGCCAACAAGTCACCACGGCGGGTAAATTAGGAAAGAAGGCACGCTCACTGAAACTGCCTCGTCGCTCAAGGTAGTGTGCTATGTAAGAGCGTGCCTCATAGTCATATTGTGGTTCCGACACCTAAGACACCGAAGATTATGCCCGAGGTGGCGTCACATTTGTTACACCCCCTTACCCTCAGCTTGTTTGTCGACAGCAAAAAACGTCCAAGTTCAAAGTACGAGGTTCTGCCTCCATCCTAGCCGGGTCGATGGTGCCTGCTATCCAGGCGAGTAAAGGTCCTGCGGCCTCCGCTGTCATGTACTCCGCCTGGGCACTGGTGTTGACGGGCCGGGTGTGGCAACGCCGGGCGCTGCTTGAGACAGCCTCGCTTCATCCGAAGGGTCAGCAGTGGTCGGCCTTGTGAGTGGGGATGCGCTCGGCACCGGCTGCACAGACGCCGTACCACTGGCAACGCTTGCCGCCTCCGAGGTGGGCGATACTCCACTGGAAGCGACTCGTGTTGCCGCTAGTCCTCCTGTGGGATGGAACTCTGAAGTGGCAGTCGAGGGTGCTGGCCAGGTCTCGAGGCGAGGCCTAACAAGGTCGGCGTGTCTGTGCCACGTGGCCCCATCTGGCATGCGGACGAGCAGCGATGAGGCGCTGGCAGGAGGTACCACCTGTCCGGCGGACCAGGGTGAGTCAGGACGGAAGTTCCTGCTGAAAACTGGCGCTCCCAACTCCGGCAATGACCCGGGACGGCACCCTCGGTCAGAAGCCAGCTTCTGCTTTAGTTTCTTGAGGAGCACTGTGGATCGGAGGTCCGGATACAAGACGCCCAACGGTGTCTTGACCACCCGACCCAGGAGGAGCTCACTGGGGGCACGGCCAGTGACATCGTGGGGCGTGATCCGGTACTGAAACAGCATCCGGGCAATCTGCGTCCGGAAATCCCCAGTTTGGCTCTTCTTGAGCTTGTCCTTGATGGTTTGCGCCACCTGCTCAGAAGCACAGTTTGAAGCAGGGTGGTACAGCGGAACCATCATGCGACGGATCCCGTTCTTTGGGAACCAGGCCAGGTACTCTGTGCTGGCGAAAGCAGGACCATTGTCGGACGCGATGACACGATGACATCTGGCAACCCCATGCGGCCAAACCTGTCATAGCGCTGCAATGGTCGCACCTGCTGAATGAGTGGTGAAAGGTCACTTTGAGAAGGCATTCACCACCACCAGGAAGTAATGGCCTTTGAAGGCCCCCCCCCCCTAAATCCACAAGTAGGCGGGACCAGGGTCTCTGCGGAAACGACTGGGGGGTGATTTCCACATGACGTGAGGCCCACTGATGCTCCTGGCAAAGTTGGCAGCTCTGCACTATGTGAACGATGTCCTGGTCCACGCCAGGCCACGAAACACGGGACCGGGCCATCATATTGGCCTTTCCACGCCAGGATGACCCACGTGCAGCAACTGCAGGACCCTGGACCGGACATTTTGTGGGATCACCACCCTGGAACCCCACAGTAGGCAGCCCTGCTGCAAGCTCAGCTCGGCGACCTTGTGGGTATAGGCCTGCTGAACCAGGTCGTCTCCACGGGACACCGCCTTGATCACCTGACTCAAGACTGCGGGCCGGCTAGTCGCTCCTGATACCGCAGATTTGGAGAGTACCTCCGGGTACGTATGCTCCAGCATGAACGCTTCAGTAGGTTCTGGAACAGCATCAGGTACCTCTGGCAGTGGCTGGTGGTTCAGGACATCAGCAGGGCCTAGGTCCTTTCCCGGACGGCAAACCAGCTGGTAACTGTAAACTTCCAACCTCAAGGCCCAGCGAACCACTCGAGCTGATGCCTCACAGGAACTGCCTTTTAAGGCCCCAGCAGCCCCAACAACGGCTTGTGGTCCGTGACTGCCTTGAACTTGTTGCCTCCCCGAGCATGACGGCCAGGCCTTCCTTGTCCAGCTGCCTGTAGCGTTGCTCTGCAGCGTGAAGCCGACGAGAAGCAAACGACGCAGGGCGTTCCTGGCCATCCTTGTCCCGGTGCTCCACGACGGCTCCCATGGCGTACGGTGAAGCATCTGCGGTCCGGCCGACAGGCTTGGCAGGATCGAAGCGTACTAGCACTGGAGCCTTGGTGATTAGGTCCTTGCTGTGCTGGAAAGCCCGGTCCTGCTCCTTCTTCCAGACCCATTGCTCACCATCTCGAAGCAGAAGATGGAGAGGCTGTAGATGCTCCGACAGGTTCGGTAGAAATCTCCTGTAGAAGTTGATGTGGCCGAGGTGGCTTTGAAGGTCCTTCTTGTTCCGGGGCTTAGGCACCTTGAGAACAGCATCAACTTTGAGGGGAGCCGGGGCTAGGCCAGCCTGAAAAATGACATCTCCCAAGTACTTAACACTGGGGGCCCGAAAAATACACTTTTCCAGCTTGAGCTTGAGGCCGGCATCTTGCAGTCGTGCTAGGACATTGTGCAGGTTCTGCAGGTGGTCCCTGTTGTCGCTGCCAGAAACCAGGATGTCGTCCGAGTACACTGCCACGTGCCTCATGCCCCTGAAGCTGTTATCCATCTCCCTCTGAAATATGGCTAGGGCGGAGGCCACTCTAAAGGGTAAGCGCGTGTACTAGAAGAGCCCCAAAGTTATCGACATTGTGACATACTTCCGGGAGGTATCCCGGAGCGCCAGCTGCTGGTAAGCATCTCTGAGGTTGAGCTAGGTGAACTTCTGTCCGCTCGACAACGCTGACCAGAGATCTTCAATTTGGGGCAGCGGCTACCTATCGACGGTAGGGACGGGGTTGACGGTAACCTTGAAATCTTCGCAGATCCTGACACTGCGTCTCGCTTGAGGACTGGTACGATGGGAGCGGCACATTCAGACGTTTTGACGGGCACCAGGATGCCTTCTCGCTGTAACCATTGCAGCTCCTGGGTGACCCCTTCCTTCAGGGTGAACGTCAGTGGGCGAGGCTTGAAAAAACATGGCTGGGCTCCCCCAGGTACATAGATGCCAGCCGTCGTGCCAGCAAAAATGCCCACACCTGGCTGAAACAGGGTCTTGAACTCGGTCAAGAGGCTGAGGACCTCCCTCACCGCTAGCAGGCTGGCTTCCTGGTACTCTGGCAGACGAACGTCCTGTGCATGAATCTAGTTTCAGCCCAGCAGCGTTGGTGACGACCCCTTGGTTAAGCAAATGGGAAGGGTTGCCTCCCTGTCACCAAAGCGAACGCTGACCTGTGCCTGACCCTGGACCTTGGAGAGACGCCCGGAGTAGCTGCGCAGCATCACGCCCGAAGCCTCGACGAGCACGCCGGGGAAAGTACGCATCAAGACTTTCCCGGCCATTACTGACACGCTGGCCCCTGTGTCCAGCTCCATGGAAATGGGGTGCCCGCAGATTTCGACGGTCAGCACGTGTGGCAGCACAGACGACGGTACAAGGCCTGTGTGCCACCTGTTGAAAATCGGCGTGTCCTCGGCCACGACGTGAAGCCTGGCCGCGGAAGAAGTCGAGCCTGCTGCCACACGCCCCCGCCGCGTACCCTTGTGACGGCTACCCTGGCCACGGGCTTGTGTTGTATCTGGACTTGAACGAGGCTGCAGCTGCTGTCCGCTGTTCGTCCTCGCCCTTCGGCATACCCTTGCCAGGTGCCCAGTTTCTGCTAATGAAGCAGAAACGCTTCATTAGCGTGGACGGGGCTGGATTGACATGCGAGCGCTGTATGGCGAGCAGCTCACCCAGCGTCTTAACATGCGACTTGGCTGGCTTGAGAAGGTCGAGCAGGAGACTGAAGACGCGGGTCCCGCAGCTGGCCAGGAAAATGTCCCGGTGTTTGGCCTCGGGTGTGTCGTTTGCCTGGAAGAACACGTGGACTTGTTCCTCGTAAATTGGCCAGGCGGGTCCATCTCCCTCGAACTGCTCGAGCCTTCCGTACAGCAGCATGGCGGCAGCAAGGGGGGGCGGTGTTTCGCCGCTCACGCCGGCGTGGGACGATCCATGGGTACTCGTCGCCAGTGTCACGAACCGCCCAGCTTCGTGAAAAAGGGAGGGCTCGAGGCACCCTCCGTTAGACAGACGCTCCGCAGCATGGTGGTGATGAACGATGACTGACCGCCGAGCGGGTGTGCTCATCTGCGCTTACTGGGTGCGGTGACCAATGTTGTCTCTGAAAGTTGGCTGCCAAGTTTGCTTTCATGGGTTTATCTTTCCCGTGGCTTATTTCATGCTCCAAATACGTTACAAAGGCTTGGCCTAATTGACACTTCTTGATAGTCAAGCCCGTTCCTCTGATTCAAGTACTGTTCGGGTATGTTGCAAATGAGACTCCAAATCATTATAGAATACGATCACATCATTCAGATAGGGCAGAGTACATTCTTCTAGTCATTCAAGCACATCATCCATCAGCCTTGAAAAATATAACAGCGTGTTCACCAAGTTAAATCTCATGGTAACTGGCTGGTAAACACTAAAAGGTGTCACAAAGGCCGCGTAGCAGCTGAATCGTTCTGTTAATGGCATCTGCCAATATCCCCTCCCTAAGTCTAGGGCTGAAATGAATGTAGCCTGTCTTACGTGTTGTACCCTCTCCTCTATATTCGGAAAGCGGTAGATTGGTCTTTTGTGACGACATTTAAGTTTGCATAATCCACGCATGGCCGGGGATCCTTCTATGGCATATCAAATAGCATTCAAGGTGAGCAATATTCACTATGTGCTTCCTTGATTTCAGCCCCACCTGCCAGAACGACCACCACAGGCGTCATTGTCCATCGTGTTCAGCATCCATTGTGCCTTCCTACCATCGGACTTCACCCCTTCAGCACGTTGAACCTCAGCACTGCGGTGTATAAAACAACCTCCAGTGCGTCTTACGGTTGCAAGGATAGGAAAGAAGACTGACCTGCCTACCTTGGCCTCGAAGGAAGCAGCTCTGAATTATTTGCACCCTTTATACTTTGACCGAGTCCACATATATACAAATGGTTCTTCCACTCTGACCAGCTCCACCGGCACAGTCATTATAATATTATGATCAATAAGCATCCGATACAAGATTGCTCACGTGACAACATCGACCGGTTTGGAGCTTGTTGCCCTTCGAGGTGCCGTTGATTATATTAACAACCGACCAGCTAATCGGCAGGCAATATTCTGCTACTCGAAGGCGGCCTTACAGTGTCTTCTGTCAGCCCTTCGTCGGGGGTCCTGGGAACAACTCGTGTCGGACATACGAGAAATGCACCATCGTATGCTCGCGAAAGGACACGACGTCGTGTTTCAGTGGCTGCCGGGCCATTGCGGTATCGCCTGGAACGACTGCGGAAAGCACACGGAAAGCACACGAAGGAGCAACCCTTGTTTTTGTACCTTTATCGCGGTCTTACGCAGCCCGACACTTAAGGAGGCTAGCGCACAGTATGACATTGGAGAAATGGCACACACCTAAATTCACCCAACAGCGGTTGCATTCCCTGGACCCGCCTATGCAACTGCAGTTGTTACCTGGGCTTCCGCGCGAAGAAGAAACAATGCTATGCCACTTACGCTTGGGCATCGCATTCACCAATGCATATACGTGTTTGATCGGAATGGCTGATGGCGCCGAGTGAAATGCCTGCGGTGTCGACGAGACTATAGAACATGTACTGTGCTACTGCCCATCGTTTGAATATGAAAGACATGACCTCTGCACAGATCTAAATCAGTTAGAAAGAAGACCGTTCACATTGAACAAGATCCTGGAACCACGGCCTCGCATATCGCAGCTGCATAAGGCCACAAAAGCGCGGCTGCGACATTAGACAGCTACCGGATTTAGTCACCGTCTGTGGTCCAGACTGAGAGACTGGTCGATATCCCCAGTGGACTTTCTCTTCTTTTAGTCTTTCCCTCCCTTTTTCTGTTTCCCCAGTGCAGGGTAGCAAACCGGGCTCAGTCCTGGTTAACCTTTCTGCCTTTCACTTATCATTTCCTTTCTCCCGGTCTTGATTCCACTAAGGATGCTTCATGATCCGTTTTACTTCTGCATTCATTATGTCTAGCTGCCGTGGTGATAGGCTGTACGCTTTCGACTTAAAAGGAACCTCCGTTGTTAACTCCGTTTCATGATGTATCAAATGAGTCCTTCCCGGCTTCTTCCCAAAGCAATCCATATATTACTGAATAAGCCTCCGCATATCATGCATTTTGTCAGTAACCAGCTCCTCCTGGTTAACAGTATGCATTATTTTCTCTTCCACGTTAGGGCCCGTTTTCTCACGAAAACCAGGTTACTCTAAATGAAGGTCCTCTCATGACACCTTTATACCCATGCTGATAATGGCTGTTCGCTCAAAGAATGGTTTCATGAAGTTTACATGATAAACTAGTTCTTGACGTCTACGTCCCGGTAACCTCCCGATGTAGTTCACCTCCGAAAGGCGATGAATAACCTGGGTGGGGTCCGTCCTACTGGACGTCCAGTTTATTTCGGCGATTTGCTGCAAGATTCTCACTTTGTCACCAGTGTACAATGATGCCTTCCTCCAATATCTCTCATATTATATCTTTGAAGCGTCTTGTGCTGCCTTCAGCTTACACTTCACGGTCTCACAAGACTCGTGTAACATTTGCATTAGGCCCAAAACATACTCGACCACACTTTCGGGCACCCCGTCGTCCTCCTATAGGTCGCGAACTTTTCGCGAATGATTTCGGCCGTATTGCATCGTGTAGCACCATGCGCAACGTAAAGAGTGTGCCTGGTAGGGGACAGTCCCATTCACACTTCCTTTCATGGCAGACCGCTCTCAAACATTTCTTGAGGACGGCATGCAGTCTCTCTACACTGTTGCGCTGAGGATGATACACCGCGCTATGCAAAATTCCAATGCCACACTTTTCGACCGACTCGGAGCTGTTCGCGAAAAGGTAAAGGTGCTCTTCGGTAGCCTGTTGGACACTGTTGCCTGTGTCTCGATATCTCCGAAAGGTCCCTCAATCTGGAGTCCGTATCAACAATATTTAATGAAATAAAAGGGGGCAGAGCTTAGCAACGAAATTTATCTATTCTACCTATTCGCGTTTCTCGAGCGTATCTGTCCTTCGTGATAAGGGAAAGATGAAAAAAGTCGATCATCGTAGAATTGTGTCTGTCACCATTCTACTTGAAGATAGACGGTGCTGACCTAAAGATACCACATGAACGTCACATAATCGAACTCTCCATGCACTTTGACCGTAAACAACACAAGAAAACAGTTAGGCAACCCATTAGTTACCTTAACATACATGAATATTTCCGGTTTCCTCATGGTATACTGTTATGGAATCAGTTACGACAAGAAGTAGAGTAGTTAACGCTAATACGACACAATCGTTCGTTCACCTTGTGAATAATTTTTCTTTTGATGAATAGCGTCCTGCACACAAGGACAGAAATTCATCAGTTCTCGTGTTTTTATGTTGTATTCAAACGAGGTAAAATGCTGAATGCAGTGAACTGTTGTGTGTGCATGTCATATCACTGGTTTGTTGTCGAGTTGCAAGCTACAACTATTTTTCGTACTTCATATTTATTCTTCATAATTCTAAATTACAGATGCTGATATCCTTGTATGTCTTTTTCATTTTTTTCTTTATTGTTTTTTACTTCTCTATTTTTCGGTTTCTAGTCTCGTTTATTACCATTGCTGTCCCCACTCCTGCTTGGGTCCGAATAGGCCTGCAGTATTTGTGAATAAATAAATAAATAAATAAATAAATAAATAAATAAATAATCAGCACCTTTGTCATAGGTAGGCACACTGAATCTGCGCTTCCGGCCTGCCTTATCCACGCGCATTCGGAAACGTAGTCATCACTTTTACCATACTTTTCACAAAGCACGTACGACAAATGAATTGCCCGTTGCGAAAGAACATCCTGTCAGCCGAAAACGTAACCACTTGAATGTTATTGCCATATTGCAATATTGCCATTTGGCACATAAAATTTAAGAATAACTTTTTTTATTTGAAAAAGCTTTCTTTTATTATATGTAACCACAGCCCTCGCCGGAAGCGACACGATCTCGTGACCTAATGATAAATATCACACAGCTTTGGAAATGAAGTAGGATTACAGTGTGCTTTCCCACAATTTCGCGTCGATTAAACGGTATTGTAGTTAATTACTAATTTTAGATATTCATCTTAATTTTAGTCACTTCGTGTTGAATGAGGAAATATTTTTTCAGAACCAGATACGGATTATTTCGCTGAGAAGGTTTATCTCGAACATTAATTGCTCCACGTTAAGCATGCTTTACATTACGCTATTTAAAACAAATCTAATCTTTTTCTAGTGGAAAATTTTGTTTTTTTACGTCAGCACCAAGCTACTTCTTTTCAATGCACTTTCAGACTACCGGAGACCATTCAGAAAACGTCACTTTATCAGCGTAAGAATGAAAATGCTATGTTTCAAAAAAACTGAAAGCACAGGAAAGCTCGTGAACACTTCATTGCGATTTAAATGTTTCCTTGTTCTCTTGTGTGTTTAGCGCGACAGATGTTTATTCAGTCAAGTACCAGCACGCCAACACTCCTGAAATTTCTTCTTCTCTCGTTTAAATTGTATGACGAGCTTACAGAAACCATATACTGAAAACGGTGACAAATGCCAATGTTGTCGTCTGTTTTTGTTATGCGATATCACTAGTTCTTATGACTAGAGGAGGCTCGCCCGCGAAGTGCGTTTGCTAACCATGGTAGGCGCCAAGAATGAAAGGATTACGTTGAGGCAACTAACATGTAGGAGCGAACTGTGTCACGGTGGAAGTAATGAAGTTTAAATAAAAAGTTACATAGGCCTTAAGTCTCCTTACGCGCACTGAAGGCGACAACATTGTGACTCTTACGAGCGATAATTTTCACTTGGGCATGTGCTCGAATCGGGCAATGTCGCGGTTGATGGTGGGCCACCAAATTTTGGGGGTGGGCCAAGTCAATATTGGGGGTGGGCCCGGTCGGTTTTGAACGTGGGTCAACTAAACTTTCAAATTGGGCAAAGTCTGATTTTGGGTGTGGGCCACGACGGCCGTCCGTCGGCGTAGCTGTCTAACGTGGAATTTCGCAGTTCGAGCCACAGCAGGTCCAGCGCCGGGAACGTGACGCCATCGCTTGATCACGTGGGTTTTTGTAGCATCGGATGTTAACGCCGGTCGCCGAATTTTCCGCTTGATAGGGCATATACTGTCTTTGCCTTAATATCTTGGGGAGGTCAGCACTACAGCATAACACTACCTGATTTTGGCCTGCCCAGTAGTTTTGTCCGCCATTTTATCAAAAGTTCCGGACATCATTTCGCTGCAATGCCGCTAAAGCAGTGCATACATTAACGCACCACAGCTACCACCTAGTTTTCTGCTAATGGCATGAAATCTA
Organism: Dermacentor andersoni; assembly: GCF_023375885.2. Lineage (NCBI taxonomy): Eukaryota > Metazoa > Arthropoda > Arachnida > Ixodida > Ixodidae > Dermacentor > Dermacentor andersoni. The sequence goes on along the minus strand of NC_092820.1, from coordinate 29,162,758 downwards.
TTTCGTGATGTGCCTAACGCGCTGCGCAGCAACAAAATTGGAAGTTTGTGGCCAGCGGGGCGAGTTACCGAGCACTCAGCGCGCGTTGGACAGAGAAACACGCTATTGCACCAAAGACAGAGTAGCTGCAGTTCTCTGCCAAAAATAAAGCCGACGAGTCTTTACGAGTGCGCAATGAGGACGGAATGACGGTGGTGCGAAACCAACGCCGTATGCGGATTTGTACACACTGATACCAGCAGACGACGCCAGGGCCAATCCATGCCAAGTGGGGCAGTGATGCCGACTGAGCTCGCTTTCACAGGGGAAAGTGTTCCTCAGCATTCCCTACGTAAGGCACTTCTTATAATGAAACGCTCTTTTATGCATTGAAACACAGGAGTAACTGGAAGACCAGTGCATTCCGTCGGGAACGTTGTAAATTTATGTCTCGAAACCCATGCAGGCCTGTGAATTCCTTGCAAGTGTATATGCCTTGCGAACTCACCGGCTATAATTAATCGATATATGTACTATAAAGCAAATTATTAAAAAGTTAATTAGTGTATCTATGCTAATTATTGAAGCCCTTTCATTTCTCGTAGAACTAATGGCCACCCCACCGAGTAATTTAGATCAAGGGTTAGAATTGTACTATCTGCCACAGGAAATTTTTAAAAATTCAGGACCCGCTAAAAATGCCCGGTATATACAGGGTGCTTCAGCAAACTAGAATTCTGCTACCAGCCACAGGCAACCTTTACAAATTCTTGAAAGTGTTCGGTGAATCACCCGGTAAATATAGTGTATTCCCGTTTGCCACTTACACTTAGGTTCACGTATCGGTGTTCCCCGAAAGTTCTGCTGCCAAACTCAGGTGGCTGAGTTCGGTGCTTGGGCTTCATAATATCTTCGCCGTTTAGATATATTTGGATCTTGACATAAGCCAACATTGTAAGCGTCATTATGGTTGAGATCACGAGGAATGCTATCCTTGCATCAGTCGGCAGATATCGCATCTCGACGGCAAGTTGAGGCGCAGTGTCCGGTCTGGAAAAGGAGAAAAACAAAGAAATCACTCCTTGTGTTAGCAATGAATGTAGCGAACTAGGAACATTGGCAAATCTGCTCACTATAAACCCCAATTTTTTTATCAGCTTTTTGCTCAATGTGTGCCAATCATTTCATCTATTATAAGCGTGTATGTAATAAAGTGTTCGCAATCTAGTCCTATTGCCGCATTCAGAATACCTATGTTGTCTCCGTTTAACAAAAGACAGCACAAAAATTTATTTCTTCTTGTAAGATGCTGTGAATATCCAGTCTGAAGTACATTTGTGTCAGAAGTGCAGGATGCCGTGAGCAGAATTCGCTGTACCTGCACCTGTAGTGTATACAATTGCTGCCCTCCACAGCGCCTGGATAATACCAGGTCTGGAATTCAGGGGAAAATATTTTCTCACATTGCGACATCATAATATTTTATTGTGTGAAGACTAAAACAGCGTCAGCAACTGAAGTGCTTATTTGCTTGGTGCATCGCACGCCTTTAATAGGAAGCCACACGTGAGATAAGGGCATCGTTAAATTTTCAGTGAACGTGGCAGTTTCTTGAAAGTGTAGATGACTAAAGCACTAGTATCGTCAAGGGCAAGGGCAGTAACGTCGTCCACAGAATGTTTGATGAGGTTCTGTCGAGACAGTTAATGTTTTGCATCGTTCGATTTGACAAGGAAACACTTTTGCTCCGGAGGATGCTGTGATTATTTTCTGTGTTCAGAAGCTGTCAAACACATACGAATCGCTGCAGTTGAGAGGATTCTATCGGATGGCCAGAGGTGGCCATGATGGCGCAGGAAGCAGTGCCAGCTCGCTAGCGCATGGGTAAGCCTGTAAAACTCACTGCTGAATGTGCTTAAGTAAGCTACGCAATGAAGCTGTCGTCGGCTCCGGTGCATGTGAGAGGAGGTACAGTAGACTCGCAACCTCATCGCGGTGAGGTGTTTGACTCGCGGGAAAAGAACGGCGGGGTAGGAGCAAGATTTCGCTAAAGGCGACGCATTTATTTCACAAGGACGCCAAGAGAGGTGTTTGCCAAGGGCGTCTTTCACAAGGATATTAGATTTCAATAATAATAATAATAATAATAATAATAAAAATAATACTTTACTGATGACTTCAGTATAACACAATGCAAGAATCGGGCCTCCGAAAGCCGCAGTGGACTTGAACGGCAGTGCCTGGCAGACAGCCACAGAGCCATAAGTAACACGTCATTACTTCGTAGACAACAGTGGGGAAAAAACAACAAAAAGAACACGTGACAGGCTTCCGATCACGCATTAATGTGTCTAAGAGCCTTTCTGAGACCGCATTTCGTCTTCGCGGCTTGTATGCTTTGGGGAAGTAAATTAAGCATTGCGGGGAAATAATAGGTACGGAGTCTTCGACCGTATCTCGTCATACAGCGGGGTGTAGCATAAGGATTCCTTGGTCTCAGGCAACAAACAGGCATATAAGGAATTTTATACTGGCTTATCAAAAAAAAGTTCCTTGCAGCAAAGAATTGAAATCAGGTAAAGGCGAAGTTTTGAAAACATCATGTTTGGGGGAGACATCATATGCAAAGTGCTTCAGAATACCACGAAGGGTGGAATTGACCTGGTTTGCCAAAAATTGAGCGCCAAGACTATGTGTAGATATCCCATACCCGATTACACTGTAGTATAAGGTATGTGCTACAAGCTTTCGGACAGACAATGGCATGTAAAATTTAATATTACACAAAGCACAAGACACTGCGCGAAGTTTTTGACAAATACGTGCGAAAGGAGAATTCTAGGATAGATCAATGTACAAAACGCCCGTGTATTTAATTGAACGAGCGTGTTGCACAGGGCCACACGAGCAGGGATTGCAATGTGATGTGTGAAAATATAATGGGGACGATAGGGTAACTTGCTTGACAGGGTTGTGAAAACAGATTAGTTGAATTTTGGACGAATTGCTACCAATTATATTATTCCGAAGCCAATCCATCACTTTTGTTGTTGCCATTTGTAAAGAAGAGATGGAGTCAGTGTAACTTCTAGCGTATGAAACACGGACAGTGTCATCAGCATACTGATATAATTTGACGTTCACAACATTAGATAAATCGTCGAAATATTAATTAAATAATTATGGACTTAAACCTTGGGGGACGCCAACTTCAATTTTGGTCAGGTCGCAACGAAATTTTCCAATAGACACAAGTTGGTGCCTGTGAGATAAGAAGTTTTTCAGGAGCCACAATAACGCACCCCCCAAGCCTAGCAAGGAAAGTTTGTTTAGCATTATACTATGACAGACGCTGTCAAACACTATGTGGACGTCGAGAAACAGTGCACAAGCAATCTGATTGTGTTCAAACGCAGAGTTTAGTGCATCGAAAGAATCTTCAACCAACAACTGCGTGCCCCGATTCGGCACAAAGCCATACTGGCTAGGAGATAACACGTCAAGCTTGTTTAAAAAGTTGCTCATTGTCTTGAGCGGATGTTTTTCCAATATCTGCCCAGCACATGACCTTGACGACAGTTTGAGCGCACGTGAGAGAAACGGAAAGCGTCTTCGGTGATATATTCGATTATGTGGTGGATTTTATAAGCTTCAGCCACCAATTCACTAACCTGCTGTCAGTGCGTTACGAGAGATAGGAGCTTTGTGAAGCAGTGATACAGTGGCGTTTTTTTTTCGTCTCCTCAGCAATGTGACGTAGAACATGTTTGGAACAATGAAAGACTACGTACTGACACGCTAGCAACGGTGAATGGCGTCCTGGTTTACGTATGTGAAAGTTTCTCTCGATTAAAACGGGAGGTTTAACTCTGGCTAACCTCCCTGCCTTTCACTCATTTGCATCTCTCTCTCTTTCTCTCTCTCTCTCTCTTGGTTGCCGAGAGTGAGCAAACATTCGTCACGAAGCTTTCTTATCGCTTGGTAGCCTGCAGACTTGCGTGAAGATTGTCTTAAAGCCCTGCCAGGGTTGAGTCTCTTTCATCATTGACGTATGGAAAGTTAGCGGTACCCATGAGATAGATAATCGCGTAGTTCTGTCTTGCGGCATGATCCCATCAACAAGGCATGGTTTTTTGGAGGTAATAATATTATTACTAGTGCACAAAAAGGGAGACGTTAAAGAATTGAAATACTATAGTCCTATAAGTTTACTCCCAGTATTATATAAAGTATTCACCAAAGTAATCTCGCATAGAATATGGGGCAACACTGGACTTTAGTCAACCAAGGAAACAAGCTCGCTTCACGAAGGGATTTTCTACAATGGCTCACATCTATGCCATTAATCAGGCAATCGAGAAATCCACAGAGTACAATAAACCTATCTATATGGCTTTCATAAATTATGAAAAGGCATTTCATTCAGTACAGATACCAGCAGTAATAGAGGCATTACGTAATGAAGGAGTACAGACCGCTTGCATAAATGCCTTGGAAAATATCTACAGAGATTCCACAGCCATCTTAATCTGCACGATAAAAGTAGTAAGATACCTATAAAGAAAGGGGTTAGAAAAGGAGACAGAATCTCTTCAATGCTATTCGCTGCGTGCCTGGACAAGTATTCAAGCTATTAAACTGGGGAGGCTTAGGAGTAAGGATCGACGGCGAATATCACAGAAACCTTCCGTTTGCCAATGACATTGTTGTATCCAGCAACACTACAGACAAGTTGCAACGAATGATAGAGAACCTTAGCAAAGAGAACGTAAGAGTGGGGTTGAAGATCAATATGCAGAAGACAAGGATAATGATGAACAGCCGGCCAAGAGAACAAGAATGCAGGATCGCCAGTCAGCCTCTAGACTCGGTGAAGGAGTACGTTTACCTAGGTCAGGTAATCATAGGAAACCCTTATTATGAGAAGGAAATTCATGGAAGAATAAAAATAGGTTAGATCGCATACAGCAGAAATTGTCAGCTCCTGACTGGAAGCTTGGCATTATCATTGAAAAAGAAGATATATAATCAGTACATTTTACCGGTGCTTACCTAAGGGGCAGAGACTTGGAGACTGACAAAGAAGCTTGAGAACAACTTAAGGACCGAGCAAAGAGCGATGGAACGAAGAATGCTAGGCATAGCGTTAAGAGACAGAAAGAGAGTGGTTTGGATCAGAGGGCAAACGGGATATTCTAATTGACATAAAGGGGAAAAAAAGGGAGCTGGGCAGGTCATGTAATGCGCAGGTTAGACAACCGTTGGACCATTAGGGTTACAAAATGGGTACCAAGAGAAAGGAAACGCAGTCGAGGAGCGCAGAGGACTAGGTGGAGCTATGAAATAAGGAAATTCGAGGGTGCTTGTTGGAATCGGTTGGCACAGGACAGGGCTAATTGAAGATCGCAGGGAGAGACCTTCGTCCTGCAGTGGACACAAAGTAGGCTGCTGCTGCTGCTGATGATGATGATGAATATGAATAATGAAAATGTGATGGGGATACGACTAGGCAAAACAAAAGAGAAAATGTATTTAGGTAACATTCTTACGGCGCAACCAAGAGTGCCGCCAGTCAGAAGACAATTTGACGTGTATAGGTGGAATCGGTCTCCACAGCCATCTGTTTTTATGCATCGTTGTCTCTCTTGTAAATGTTGTATATACATCGTTATATGTGACTTCTGCAAGGCAACAAATTGGTGAGAGGTGTGGGGTACCCACTAGAACAACAACGGAGCTCCACAGTGATTGTCAACTCAGAGTGGACAACATTACGGACGAAACAGGAGGAACCGACATGGCGCGGCCCACATCAACGCCTACCAACCTGACTGCTGCGCTGGCTAAGCCGCCGGATGCAGGAACGTTCCGCTGTCCCGACCATCTCCACTCGGAAGACTGTATCGACACGTATGAGCCTATAAGGGCCCGGAACAAATGGGATCCGACAATTATGTTGGCTAACTTGGTCTACAACCTACAAGGCACGGTGAAGGTATGGTATGACAACCACCAGAAAGAGCTTAACGACTGGGGCACGTGCAAACAGAAGCTGAGGGACTGTTCGGCAGTCCACCTGGGAGGAGGAGCACCGCTAAGAAAAACTAGCTACCTGCACCCAGACGTCCACAACATTATACGTTTCTTACATCCAGTACGTGCTGGCTCTGTGCCGTAAGGCTAACAGCGATATGGCTGAGTCAGACACGGTTGGGCATGTACTGAAGGGGGTCGCTGACGATGCTTTCAACCTGCTAATGTGCCAAAATCGTGGGACAGCACAGGAGATCAGAAAAGTCTGTCAGCGCTTTGAGCAGGCTCAATTTTTCCCAGAACCATGTCTTTCAGCGACATCTCGCCTGTGAACGAATCTGAGATACCGGCTCTTGACGACGAAATTACGTCAGCCTCTACAAGAACCTTTGATTCACCGACTCTCACAGACGAACTTTGCAAGATGATTGCAACTGATCTTATTCCGGCACAGACTGCTGACCTCCGCCGTCTCTTGGAAACTTACCGCGACATTTTTGACCTTGACGGCCGCCTTGTAGCCCAAACATCGGTGGTCACCCATCAGGTTTACACCTGAGACGCCAGTCCGATACGCCGCCGGCCGTAACATGTTTCACATGCTGAACGACAAGTAATACAACGAGAAGGCCATAAGATGTTGACTAAAGCCATTATCGAGCCATCATACAGTCCGTGGGCCTCCCCTGTTTTCCCTGGCAAGAAGACGGATGGTAGTTGGCGCTTTTTTGTGGATTACTGACACCTCAACAAAATCACACGCAAGGATGCCTGCCCCTCGCCCCGTATTAATGATGCCTTGGACTGCTTGCAGGAAGCCAAATATTTTCATCAGCAGACCTCCGATCTGGCCATCGGCAAATCCCGGTATCTTGAAACTGTAAAAGCGCACAAAGATGAGAACAAGAAGAGTGGACAGGACGAGTCGCTTACTCACAATTGAAAACTTTTTAGCGAAAGGAAACAAAAATATGTGCACAAAAATGCATTCGGAGGGCTGCGCTTGCGCGTAACGGATCACGGGTTAAGTCATTCAAAGGCAACGTTAAAAATAAAGAAAATCTAACTACCAAGAAACCTGAATCCCTTATCATGTAGTAAAGCGAGGGTTTCACATAACGCGGGTCTCGAATCCGGCAGCATTGATGCCTTCAGGTAGAATGCGTGAGTTTATTAACCAGTTGTCTTCACCCAAAAAGATATCATACTCATGGCGCCTGTGGCAGAAGGAATGCTCCCCATCCGCCGCCAAGGTTTGTGAGTGGTGGGGCTGGCTAGCACTCCTATGGTTCTAGTAGGAAACATAAATACCCAAGAAAGTGAATGGGAAAAAGGCGCCGGCGGTAGTTCAATTGGTTGAGCATCGCACGCTTAATGCGAAGACGTGAGATCATTCCCCACCTGCGGCAAGTTGTTTTTTCATCTACTTTCATTTCCATTAATTTATGATTTCGTTAATTCATTTAGTAAGTACGAGTAATTTTCCCAATGTTGTCCTTGGTGTCAATGTTTGGCGGTTTCTTATGATATGCTTAATAAAAATTGGGCCACTCGGTTAACCCACTTTCTTCTTGTTTCTCATGTAGCAAGACCGACGGACGGCTGACGCAGTTATCTTCTCTTTTCTTAATGTGGTAGGCCTCCCATTTCGCGGGTTAGCTGGTTATTGCTTTTGAGGATAATGTGACTATCTAATGAAACAATACATACAGACAGAAGACGAGATGGCGGAACAACAACCACACGAGCGCTTCTTCGATCCTCGTCTTCATCCCTTTGCTGGCGCCTTCTCCAATTTACGGCAATGGCTTGTAACGTACGAGTCCGGCGGTGGGATTACCGTTTCGGCGCTCAGGGAAGGGAAGGGTTGTCGTCGGAGAAGTAAGGATTCAAACAGGCTGTGTGCACTTTATCACTAGGTGGTACGGACGATGACGAGCTACCGTCCCCCGGGGTGATCTCGTATGTGACTTCATCGATCTGGCGGAGAACCGTATAATGAGCAGAGTTACGAGACAGAAGCTCTGAAGACAGGCCCACATAGTGGCACGGCATTTAATGAAGAACAAAAGAGCCTGGATTGAAGTGATCGGGCCTGTGATGGCTGTCATAGCGGGCCTTTTGGGATATCTGTGAGATAAGGAGACGATCCCGTGCAATCTGGCGAGCTGCTTGAGCCTGAGCAGCAGAACCGCGGACGTAGTCTGTAGGAACGTAGGTATCTATTGGTATGAGAGCCTCAAAAGGGTGGCACCCGCCGTGGTTGCTCAGTGGCTATGGTGTTCGGCTGCTGAACACGAGGTCGCGGGATCGAATCACGGCCACGGCGGCCGCATTTTGGTTGAGGCGATATGCGAAAACACCCTCGTACGTAGATTTCGGTTCATGTTAAGGAAACCCCAGGCGGTCAAAATTTCTGGAGTCCTCCACTACGGTGTGCCTCACAATCAGAAAGTGGTTCTGGCACGTAAAATCCCATACTTTTTCAAAAGAGTGGTGCCAGAACAACCGATAGAAAGGAGAATAGCCGGTGCTCTTGTGGTGGGAGAAGTTGCACGGAAATGTCACAAAAGGTAAAGTGCTGTCCCGATCACAATGATCTGCAGAAACGTACATAGAGAGCATCATGGTTAGCGTGGGAATAAAACGTTTCGTAAGACTATTTGTTTCTCAATTGTAGGCTGTGGTTAGCTTTTGGCGTGTAGAACATGAACGAAGGACGTCCTCAACCACTTTCGAAAGAAATGAATGACAGCGATCAGTAAGCAGCTGTCGTGGCGCGCCATGGTAGAGAATGACCTTGCGCAGCAAAAACTCCGTGACGTCAGGGGCACAGCCTGTCGGCAGCGCCCGGATGATAGCGTACTCTGTGGTGTATGCAGTCAGTGGCCACGACAAACCACATGGTCCCCGTAAAAGAAGTCGGGAATAGTCCAACCAAATCTAGGCCCACGTGTTAGAATGGAACAGCTGGAGTTCGATCGGAGATGGTTGTTTGGCGCGTTCGTTTGGTTACCGGCGTGCGCGATTGGCCTACTTCGCGCCGACGTCGTCAGCCGCGGGGCGCGGCCACGTTTTTGGTGACGTCAAACTGACAACACGCTCCTATCAATCAGTTTGCAACCGAGCACGTCGTCTGCTAGGCGCCAAACCCAACGGGAGTTGTGAAGTTTAGAGCGATCATACGCTCGTTACGAGACCGGCTTCGCATGGCGCGTCTGGTTGATTGGATTGGATCCAACTGGCGGCTGCGGCTGTGGAATGGCACGTTTGGATCCAATCCATTGTTTAATTCGAGGAAATGGGCTTGCGTTGGGAACTTTGGTTGTTGCGCTGGCGTTGCTCGAGAAGGAAGAAGAGCGAGTGGAGCTGCGAAGCGCGTTTGAAGAAATGGCAGAAAGCGAATTCCGGCGTCGCTTTCATTTCTGAAAGCAAATAGTGCGTTGTTTGTACAGCGAAATCAACCCCATCATCGGGTGCCAGCGAGCCACTGGAATGTTGTTGCTGCCTCTTGAAAAGTGCGCCACTGTTCCCGTCTTTTCTTTTTCCATTTTCTTTCTCGCTGTGCGCGACACCACTTAGGGATGACGCAGAGAAACTAATAGTTATAAATTATAGTAGTCACACCTACTACTATTAGAAAACGTGTTTAAGCTTGAGAAGAAAAAAAATTATTTTTAGATAAATAAGTTATTTTTGGAAGACAAGAAACATTTCGTTTTGTAGTATATACTGTCTTTAAGCAGACGACAAACGAGTGAAGTAAACTTCCGGGGAGTTTACCGCTTACCGATTGGCTACTCCCTCCGCCCCGTTCTCGCAAACTTTGCATAATGGCACTTTGTGACGTTGCAGCAACCGAACAGACCGCGTATCGAAGAAAGATCTCCGATCGCGTCCGTGGTATCTCGATAGGCTGAAGTGGACCGGTGAGCAGCAAGGACGGGCGCTCGCGGCGCTGGAAGGACTCACGTGCAGCAACATACAACCGTACAAAACGCTCAAGGTCTGGCCAGAAAAAACCGTCGCCACACTCGGTCGTATGGACGCGACACTCCGAGAAGTCCAGCGGTTGTGCCATCGTGTAGCCGTTGGAGAACAGTTGAACGGACAGATGTACGAAGAGCAAGCACAGGGTCTGGGCCGTCCAAGTTAGTATTCCGTCGGTAGAGAAGACCATGACGGAGTAAAAACAGGTGGAGAGAGGGGTCGGATTGTTGAGAGCGTAGTTTATTTATTTATTTATTAGTATTACCCTCAGGGCCAGAGGCATTACAGAGGGGAGTGGAACATAAAAAAAAGACACTATACAGGTTTTTCTTCTGCTAATACAATGTTAGCTGAAACGTGAAGCAACAAAAATTCAAGCAATTGACGGATAACAAATATAATTACATAGTTGGTTAGTTACATTGCAATACATTAGTGTTTAAAACATTATGAAACTGGGAATATTGAACAGTGGACGTAACTGCTCCAGGAAGGTGGTTCCAGTCCTGTGAGGTGCGGGGTACAAATGATTGATAACATGTTTGAGTTAAGCACGACATTATTCCCACCTTTTGTGCATGATCGAAACGAGGGGAAATGTATGATGGAGGAAGAATAAGGTCGTTGTGTAGGGCGGGACTGTAGTATATCTTGTGGAAGAGACATAGGCGGGAAAACTTGCGGCGGCAGGCGAGGGACGCAAGCTGTAGGGACTCTTTCATTAAAGTGATACTGGCAGTACGACTGTAGTTTCCTATAATGAAGCGGACAGAGTTATTTTGGACAAGCTCGAGGGCAGAGGTTAATATAGCAGTGCTGGGGTCCCAGATTGAAGAGGCATATTCGAGTTTACTTCGGACTAAAGATTTGTAAAGGAGGAGTTTTAAAGAAACAGGAGCAGATGAAAAATTGCGCCGGAGGTAACCTATCGAGCGGTTTGCATTGCTAATTATTTTGCTAATATGAAGAGACCAGGAAAGAGAGGAAGTTATGTGCACACCCAAGTAGCAATAGGATGTTACGGATTCGAGAGCGGAATTCTCGAGCAAGTAGGAAATGGGGTAAGAAGTTGTACGGGAGATGCGTAATACCTTACATTTTGTAGTGTTGAGTTCCATCAGCCAGACTTTACACCAGTTAGATATACAGTTGATATCGTTTTGAAGGATCGTAACATCATTTTGGTCAATAATTTCTGGGAAGACTACGCAATCGTCAGCGAATAAGTGAATGTTAGAGGTCACGCATTGCGGCAAGTCATTAATATAAATGAGAAACAGGAGAGGGCCGAGCACTGAGCCTTGGGGCACGCCAGAATGAACTGGCTTCAACGGGGAATTATAAGTGTTAGCAGACACGAATTGTGAGCGTCCGGTTAGAAAATATTCGATCCAGGAGAGAAGTTTCCTATCAATGTTCAATTTGCTTAATTTAAAGAGAAGTAAACTGTGGCAAACTTTTTCAAAGGCTTTTGCGAAATCTAGGAAGACACAGTCAGCTATAGAACGACGATCAAGAATTGTATGTAGCTTGTGTGTAAAGGAAGCTAACTGTGTTTCGCAGGAAAGAGATCGGCGGAAACCATGTTGAGCCTTCGAAAAGAACGAGTTGGCATCAAGGAAATTAACAATGCTTGTGTAAAGAACATGTTCGATGATTTTACACGGGATACTAGTTAGTGAAATCGGGCGATAGTTTAGGGGTGAATTTTTGCTTCCAGATTTATGAACTGGAACCACCTTGCCGACTTTCCAGTTGGATGGCAGTGTGGATTCATCAAGTGATTGTTGGAATATTTTGGATAGCATAATACTAGAATATATTTTGGTACTTTTTAAGAATTTCGCATTGATAAGGTCAATTCCTGGGCTTGAGGACACTTTCAATGATTCGATAATTTTTTCGATGCCAAGGGGTTGTATAATTACTGGATCCATTGTTAGAGAGTCAAAACGCTGCACGTTGGGAAGTGTTGTAGACGAGGCTATAACAAAATTACGGCAAAATACATCATTTAATACCACAGAGCAGTCGGCAACTGGAATCGCATCACCAGAAGAGTCGAGTAACGTGATTTCGTTATTACGGTCGGGGTGAATCGTTCGCCAAAACTTTTTTGGGTCATTACTGAGCATAGCTGGCAGGGTATTTTGTAGGAAATTATTACGAGAACATTTCAGTGCGGAGACATAAGCATTATTCGCTTTCACATATGCATCCCATCGCTGCTCGGAGGGAGAATGCTTGGCAGAGCGATAGAGCCGCTTTTTTTTGTTACAAAGTTGTTTTAAATTCGAGTTATACCAAGGTGCTGTTGTATGCGAAGAAATAGTGCGCATAGGTACGTGCTTGTCGATTAGTTCATGTACTTTTCTTGTAAACATATTCCAGTTAGTTTCGGTAGTACGGCTTTCAAAATCATCTAAGAAAACGTTGAGAAACGTAGACAGTTCGTTATTAATAGCTTCAAAGTTGGCTTTACTGTAATTACGAAGGGACGTTTTGACTCTCTGGTTTATCGGCTGACAATACTTTACTTCAAAACAGAGCGTTAAATGATCGCTAATACCTGGCAGATACGATAAATAAGAGACCATATCAGGACAGTTCGTTAGTATAAGGTCAAGCGTATTTGCCGTATTGTGCGATAGCCTAGTAGGTTGGGAGACAAGCTGATAAAGAGAAAATACCGAGCAAAGATGAATAAAGTCAAAGCTTTCTGATGAAAACGGTTTCAAAGCCGGGGGCTCAGTAGACCAGGAAATGTTGGGAAAGTTGAAGTCTCCCAGGAGAAAAATGAAAGCGTTAGGATGACGTGCAATAACAGTATCAATGGCATCATGTAAATGGGCAGCAAAATTTGGGCAATTATTGGGTGGACGATAGCAAACCCCAAACACAAAGCTTTTATGGCAGATGTAAGCGTGCGCCCATACAATTTCTAGGTTAGTTTGAACAGGAATATAGGAAGACGGAATATCTCGCGAAATAGCCAACATAACACCGCCTCCTACGCGTGATTCACGGTCACAGCGATAAATGCTGAAGCTAGGTGCGTCATGAAATATTTCGTTGTCAGTAATGCTTGGGTGAAGCCAGGTTTCAGTGAGCGCAATGATAGATGAATTACACGTGTCAACAACTGATTCAAGTGACTCACGCTTATTAAGTACGCTTCTGACATTTGCCAAAAGTACAGACACACTGGGTGCCGGCAACAAACCACCACGTCCCCTCGCGCTTACCTATGATGATGTTTCACCAGTCAAGTTTGGCGCTGAAGGTCGTGATACACTGTTAGTTGAATCACCAGAAACGGGCGGGTTTAGCTCTTTAATGCTGCCGCCGGCTGCGTCGTACACGTAGCGTTTATTGTGGACAATGAGCTTGTTGTGCCGCAGCTGGAAGTTCGGTGACCCGGGTAAACCTTTGGCGAATTCAACCAGCTTCCTTCTAGCATGGCGAGTGGCGGCGGAAAAGTCTTCGGCAACTGACATTCTATCCTCTTTGAATTTTGAGCGTAATTCCAACACTTTTTGTCTAGTTTTAAAAGAAGTAAACTTTATAATAACAGGCCGACATCCTGATGCTGTGAAAGTGCCTAAACGGTGTGCGCGTTCGATCTCGGATTCCGAGATGCTACTGCCCATCATGGTGGACAACACGGCAAGCGCTTTCTGCTCGGTTTGTTGCCATGTTTCACGTGCGTCAGGAATACCATGTATGATCAAGTTTTCGCGTCTGGATCGATCTTCTAGATCGTCTATGCGATTCTGGATTGAAGTTTGCTGTGACGTCAGGCGCGTGGCAGTATCCTGCACGGCAGCTATGTGATGACTCATGGAGCTAGAGTCGTTGCTTTTACGTTCAAGGGTTTCAATGCGGTTAAGCATGTCAATGAGCCTAGATTCTAATGTTTCTTGGTTAGACTTAATTGTTTTAATATCGGCTATTGCAGTCGCTTGGCCCAATGAAAAATCTTTTGATAGTTCCTTGATGCTGTCATTTGTCTTTTTCAGCATCTGCATCATGACAGCTATCTGCGCGTGCTCCGAATCGCTTTCGGTTTGAGTAGATCGAGTGCGGGCTGGACCAGGGTTAGTCTCAATGTCACCACAGCAGAGCAACAACAAAGAAGAATCAAAGCAATTGCACAAGGTTTCACGTTGGTGGATTATGGAGTGCAAGTGTGCATGATTCAGGTGTGCCTATCAGGTATTGCTAAAATCAGAGATGGCAAGGGCACACGCGTCAGCATCACGGGAAGCGGAGTCGGGAGGATCCGCGGGAAGACAGGAGTGGCAGTCGGCATCTTGGTGCATTCGGCCGGACTTGTTTTGACATCAAAGGTATACCCCTGAAGCTTCAATGTCCAGCAACCAGGTCGTCCAGTGAGCTCCTTAAGAGAGTACGACCAGCATATTGCATGGTGGTCTGTGATGACCGAAAATGATCGGCCTAACAAGTATGGTCGAAATTTTGTGACCGCTCAAACTAAAGCGAGGCATTACAGTTCAGTGATCGAAAACGCGCTCCTAAGGGGAGAGGAGTCGACTGGCATAGGTGATTATGCGGTCTTGTCCGTGTTGCCTCTCGGCAAGGACAGCGCCGATGCCGTGTCTGCTGGCGTCGGTGCGAACTTCAATGGCAACGGACGAGTTAAACTGGGCCAAGATAGGTGGGGTCATAAGTAATCTTGTGAGTATGCGAAAGGCATCTGCTTGTTCTGAGCCCCACGAAAATGATGTACTTCTTCAGGTGTTGCGTTAAGGGACTAGGCGCTGTCGGCGAAATTTTTGACAAAGCGTTTAAAACAAGTACGTAGGCTGACGAAGCTCCGGGCATCTTTGGCTGAACGGGGTACCGGAAAATTTTTCACGCCACGAATTTTGTTGGGATGAGGTTGGATGCCACGAGCATTGACGACGGCCGAAACTGCATTTGGATGAGTTTACCTGTAGGCATGCTTGCTGGAAAACATCGAGAACTGCCGATAGGCTTGTAAGGTGGCTCCCAAATGTCGGAGAAAGAACGATGACGCCATATATATAAAAAGGCGTGTGGTCCATTTG
This sequence comes from Dermacentor andersoni, assembly GCF_023375885.2. Classification (NCBI taxonomy): domain Eukaryota; kingdom Metazoa; phylum Arthropoda; class Arachnida; order Ixodida; family Ixodidae; genus Dermacentor; species Dermacentor andersoni. Next base: position 29,147,684 of record NC_092820.1, on the reverse strand, counting down.
TTGCCGTTAAATAGAGGGTTCATCATCTTTTCAAACATTGCTCGGGCATTACACAAGTGAAATGGCATCACTTTAAATTGAAAACCTCCATCTGGGTTAACGAATGCGGTCTTTTCGCGCTACAGGTCATCTATAAAAATATGCCAGTATCCTGACCGTAGGTCGATGGATGAGAAATAGGTAGACCCATGAAGAGAATCGAGAGCGGCATGGATTCTCGGCCTCGATTCTCGGCAGAGGGTAGACGTCCTTTCGCGTGACTTTGGTCAAGTGACGGTAGTCTACGCAGAAGTGCCAGCTACTTCTTCTTTACTAGCACGACCGGTGACGCCCAGGGACTGCAGGTTGGTTGAATGACGTCTTTCGCAAACATTGTTTTGACCTCGCGTTGAACTACTTGGCGTTCAGCATGGGACACATGATAAGGACATTGTCTGATGGGGCTGGCATCTCCAGCATGGATACGGTGAAAGACGACAGATGTCTGGCCTAAAAGGCGGCCATCGACATCAACATGTCGGCGGACATCAACATGTGCCTGATACCGGCAGCCTGTGCTGGAAGGAGGTCAGGCGTGATCATCTTGGTAATACCACAATCGGCTGTGCTGCTTGAAGTGGGGAATGCAGTGGAGAACCAATGATCGCTAGCAACTAATGCAGAAAGCCCACACTCATCCATAGCAGAGACGTTGGCCAGAGTCATGCCATTTGGGACACGTTGCGTGCACCAGCTGAAGTTTAAGTTTGGAAGGAATGCACGGTTGTTAGAAACGGTGGGAATGGTTGGGGACCGGACACATTTCTGGCCAATATAGCGTCAACGATGGGAGTATGGGCGTAATCACCATCGGGAATAGAAGGAAGACACATTAGGTCTTCCCCCAAGACACGTACGTTACAGATTGAGGTGTCAGATGGATGTAATCCACTGATCACAAGCGCGGTTGACGTGTGGTCGGAGCGTCATAGGTGAAGATAAAGCAATCCGGTTCCGCAATGAATAATAAGAGAGTGGGCAGATAGAAAGTCCATGCCTAGGATGAGTTGATGGGAGCAGGGCTCGAACACAGCAAGTAATGCAGTCGTACAGCAGCCGGCAATACTTACTCGTGCGGAGCACATACTAAAAAGGGGAAGCGTTCCCCGTCGGCGACTATAATGAGCGGTAACGTGAGTGGCGGAGAACTTTCTTAATTCGACGGCGAAGCTCAGCATGCATTACTTATCGATGTGCCCCCGTATCAACGAGAGCAGCGACAAGTGTACCGTCCACCTTAACTTCAATTAAGTTGCGTCTAGTCGGCAATGTGGTCAGAGAATTTCGCGGACGAGTCGTCAATGCAGTTTCACCTCCGGGAGCTGCATCGTCTAGTTTTCCAGAGGCAGGCGTCCAATTGGCGATCGAGTGCAGCGGAATTGTGGGGTGCGAGATGATTCGTGACGAGACAACGGTGAACAGTACTCGTGACCACGCGAAGATGGAGAACGACGGATAGACACGGTCGAAGCGTCATCACCGTTGGCCTGACGGGACTCGCGGTAAAGCTGGAAGCGGCGAGGATTGGTCGGAGAGTGACGGTTAGGCGCAGAGGGCTCATGGGGCCAACACCACAGGTTATTGCAATAGCGGGTGACGTGACCAATCCGACGGCAATTAAAGCAACTGGGCCGGTCGTCAGCAATCCTCCACTCGGACGGATTGCAGCGACTAGCCTCTGGCCTTCGGCATAAGAAGCTGGGAAACGGTCAGTTTGGTGGTAGGGAGTGACGGCGTACACAGAGTCCCTGCCAACGTTCGAAAGCGCCTGGCGAACGAATGCTTGAACAAGTGGAATCATAGTATTGCTGAACTCACAGGCACCGGCACATGGGGAAGCAGGAGACATATCCTCAAATTCAAGCCTTGTGATCTTCGTCACGTGTTCCGCGGTTTGCAGTAGTTGGGACGCAAGTGCGTCTTGGCACGACGATGTTGCCGTGTGGGGAAGTGGGGTGAACTGATGGGCAATACGTCTACATTTCGCATTTTAAAAACGCCTGCCCTCATTATTAATAGCATGCACTTTGTTAGAGTCCTTGCAGATTAGTAGATAGAACGCCTCATCTCCTATCCCTTTTAGGACGTGTTCCACTTTCTCAGACTGAGCCATACCATCATCCGCTTTGCGGCAAAGGGCCAGCACATCTTGTATGTAAGATAGGCAATATTTCGTCGATGTTCGGGCACGTGATGCTAGCTCCTTCTTCGTCGCAATCTTTCGGCCAAGAGACTTGCCAAACAAAGCACGCATCTTTTGCTTGCAGGTATCCCAGCTTCCGATTTCCTCTTCATGATTCTGGAGCCAGACACTTGCTTTCCCTTAAAGATAAAATAGGGTCTTGATCAGCGTGACTTTTTCATCCCATTGGTTGTTCTTACTTGCACGCTCGTAGATCGCCTACTACTCTTCAATATCGGCACCATCAGTTCCACAAAACGTGCCTGGGTCTCTAGGCTGGGCAACGACAACCATCGACGTTGCGATTGCTGCGACGAGAACCGTCTCTTCTGTCATTCTGGGGAGAACTCAATGTCAGCCGCTGCAGAGCTCCGTTGTATCGAGTAGGTATCCCGCAGCTCCACCAAAAAGGTGACGGTGATAAGATAAGACAAAACAAAAGGGAAAATGTTTTTAGGTAATATATACAGAGAGAAGCCGAGATGGCGGAACAACCACGCAAGCGCTTCTTCGATCCTCGTCATCACAACCTTGCTGGGGTCTTCCCCAATGTATGAAATGGCTTGTAACACTACTATTAGCATTATTACCTACCAAGTGCTGTATTCATATAAACTGTTTCCTCGTACTACGGCGACATTTAGTTAAGTGAGGGTCAATGAATTATTGTCAATTCAGGGCTCGGAGCATTTGCTGATACGGGCACATCATATTTTTAACAGGAACAATGCCACTTCGAGCCAGAAAAAGGGCGAGCTTTAGTAGACATGTGTACGTGATACTTAGCTATGGCGAGAAGTGATTTAAAGATGTATCTAAGAGTTTCAACTTAGTGATGCGAAAAGCGAGGTACTACAAATGATCGCCATTCCACGTTTACATGTCTTGTTAGAGCAACTGTGAGAAATACAGTGCATAATATTTTAAGCTACAATACACTGAAAGTATATACGTGCTGAAACTTTCAGTGAGCAGATCACGTGCTTTTAAAGTAAACGCATGAATAATTTCAATTATGGCAAGAAATATGGGACGCAGCTGTGCCGCATGATAGCGAATAATAGAGGTGTAGCTGTGGGCAAAGGTCCTATTCGGCTGCGGCTAATATTAGTCACTGTTCTTTGGATCTCTGCATCAATTATCCTACTGTTCTGACTTAGAACGCGCTAGAGGTCCCTGCTGTGATCTGGAAACGATTATTACACATGTAGCTTTCAGTGTTAAGATGGCGCTATCCGTATTGGCAGCCTAAGAGAATTTCTTGCTCGTTAAGTTGATACCTATTCATTATGACTTTTTCAAGGCGCCAAATAACATGCAGCACCCAAGAAAAGACAAGACAAAGCGCCTCCCGTTGGCTTCTTTTGTGTGCTGTGTGTTATTTGGCGTCTTTAACTTGTTATAATGAGTATTAGCAGCCATTTCACCACAGCAACAGCACATCCGTCAGCACTGGCCGGACACGAGCAGATATACACTGTCACAAAGATACTCCTATTAAAAGCTATTTTCTATTCACGCTGTAAGTTTTATATCGTTGCCAGTAAAACTGTTCGCCCTACACCACAATTATTTGGTTCGTCTTCGTAGTTGAACTTATCGCTCGTTCTTTTAGGGCCTGTATTACACGCGTTGTTCTTCGCTGCACCCTTCCATTGTCTCTGTCCGCCAGCAACTGTTCTTTCGAACGGAGAGCATTTTGTTTTGATGCGTTCTGTATTCCGCACCAATTTTAGGAACAGTGTTACTGGGCAACATGTCAACCTCATTCATTGGGAAAGCCACATTAGTGAAACGTTGTTGAAGTCCGCAGCTCGAGCTTCTTCATGCAACAAGCGTCTTGCCCCTTCTTTTTATGAAAAGGCGCCATCAATTCGTTTATAATTTTATCATTACAACCTTATTTCGGTGAGCTTGCTTTTACCGACCCGACTGGCGCCACAGGACTACCTCGACATCTTCCGTCAGGTGTACTTATAAGCGCGTTGGATACTGTCATTGTTCTCTTGCTATTAGTCACCCTGCTCACATTCGCTCACGATGATATATTGAATGCAAATAGGGCTTTGTGGGCAATAAAATATACAACAAAATTAATATAGCAGCTCTTCCTACTCAGAATGTTTGAATGCGTACATTTCTCAGAAAAGTCAACAACGATTTGTTGAAAGCAGCACTATAGCAAGTTCAAGAAGCAAAAGTCATAAGTGCGCAAATTGCCTAAGATAATTCATTTTCCAAAGACAAATATAGCAAATCTGGCACAGAACAAGACACATTGTAGAGACGGTAAAAAAAAGGAAGGTTATTCGTCTAAAGAATATGTCGTAATCATCGACATCCAACATGTCTTTTTCTTACTACTCTAACTTTAGTATTTTATTTCAATGTAATTTGCTGCTTTTATGCATTTATTTCTTCATGGTGACATGCCTCTATTTGTTAGTGGCTTTATTGTGTCCTGTTTCAGCAGAACTTTATTTACAGAAAATAGTTTGAAGGATAAAGAGAAAAATTACCGCTCGTAAAGCAACACGATATGTAAGCGCATGTACGGATTATCTGGAAAGGACTCTTCCCTCCCCCCCCCCCCCCCCCAACGATGTGCGCATCACGTTATTCAGGAAAGAAATTCAGAAAGGTTTCGGTCCGTAAGTCAACAGCCAAAGGACTTCGCGAATCTAAACGTCCAGCATCATTATTGGCTGATATCTTTTTTTTTTTTTTGCGAACAACTCTAGCGTACAATGTTTTTTCTGGGTACGGGCCCATAATTTGAGAAGAAATAAATTGCACCTCTACCACACGCTTTGGAATGTATGTCAAGCGATGCTGTAGTGAACATGTATAAAGCTGTTGTTCTGCAACTACATTTGCAGCATAGTGATTAGGAGCCTACCCGGCCATCAGCAAGGTTTGCATCCCACCTCCAATCCCGTTACACACTAGCGCAGATTGTACTGTCTGCGTGATTTTCTCCACTTTTCATGTCGCCATTTTCAAGATCATCACAGTTTACTGCTGCACTATTACCCTGACCGGTGCACCTTACTCCGCGCATGCGTGTCGGAGTCTGGCACGATTGCTCGGACAGACTGAGGAGACGTGAGCAAACAAGGAAAACAAGAAATAAGAATCATCACTTTATTGAATTCATTATGCGCTTGAAAACGTATTTTTGCTGTAGTGAGGATATTTAGGGATAGTCGTTAGTTTCACTGTGTAATTATTCAAGTAGTGCAGACGTCGCTACACATAGGCCAACTCCTTATACTAGTGTCACCCTGTGCATGAGCTATTTTACAGACAGCAACAGCAACAGCAGAAGCAGCTATGATCAGCGAAGTCTGAAAAAATTCGCCGAGAGCGCCTCCCTTTGAAACAGCCCACACATAACCTTAAGGAAAGCAATGAAGGGAAGCAAACATTTACGGTGGAATTTTGCGATGACCAGATTCAGTGCTGACCATTTGAGTGTACGCGAACAACTGTTAATGCCGCAGCCCAAGGCGGACCTGTCCAGCTGTGTCCTCTCTAGAGTACTGTGTGCAAAACACAAAAGCTCTCGGCATAATCTAGCTATGACGACGATAGAATAAGTTATTACCTCTAAGGAAAGAAGGGAAAGCCACAGCCGTCGCACCTGAGAAGTTTGCCTTTGTAAATAACACTACCGCTGATTTACCTTTCTTTGTTTTACAAGAATAAAGACATTGTATAAGTAACGTCACCAAGGTCCGTATTTACGAAAAGCTCGTATGCAAGAATTTTTCGTGATCGGAAAAGCCCATGGCCACGAGCGCTTACACACGAAAAGCGTTTCGAGTACGGCATCAGATGAAAATACTACATATATGCTCAATTTGGCCACAGTCATACAAATATACACAGACAAGGTGAACACTGATAATACCTGTTCAAAATTGTGCGAAAAACAATTGTCAATAAAATGCGTACCTTGTAGCTAAAATGTGGCAAGGATAAAGCACCTCATTGACGTGTTGTTCCAGACGACTCGCTTTGATCATATACCCTTACTATGGGCAGCAATTTGAGTGGACGACGTCAGTCATGAAACCATTGGTGCAGCGTTAGGGTGCTGCGCAAATGTTTTGCCCGAGTTGCACTTTACAATAAGCGAAAATAAGTCAAATTGAACAGCACATCATCATGCCAGCATAGCGATAAATTTACCACCGTGTAAGCATCCATATATATCTAATTCTCTAAAGGATATCCCCGAGCAGGATGGTGTAAAACAGGATGATTTGTAGACGGGCCACAACATCGGTTAATTTCGAGAAAGAACATGTTGCAGTTTCACCCGAAAGGCGAAGCATTGTTTGTGATATCAAATTATTAGGCATCTAGGCAGGATAGTTGTTTCATTGGTCATACAAGATTTTAAACATTCGCTTACTAACTAAATTATCAAGCATGGTGTCTCGCGCGCACAGACAAACATAAAACATATAATTCGATAGCCGCGAACGCTCACTGTCGAAACGCTGCCATGAAGAAGTGAAGCAGCATAAGCGAGCGAATTGACCATCCTGCTGCTTTTCGCTTAAACGCGAACTAAAAGATGAGAACATAGTGCACAAAAACTATCAGCCCTCGGGGCCTTAGGTTTTGTGATCATGGCAGGTTGCTTTCAAGGTAGCGCCTATGGGGACGCGATCAACCGTGCCATTCGGAGGTAACGCCAGAGCACAACCCCTCCTCCTCATAATAATATTTTTTTTTTCATTGGGGCAAGGGCTCCCCACATCGACTGCCTTGATCGGTATGAAACACCGACTGCTTCCTCCCCGCCTCCCTCCCTTGAGGGTATGAGGTCAAGCACCATCTCCCTCGACTCAGCCTCTCAAGTTTTCACTAGCGCCCGCTGCATACGGCGCGCGGCCACGATGTTATCGCACTGGAGTTTTTAGAGAACATCACGGGGACGGTGACAACTGCGGCAGCAATGCTCATGGAGTGTCTATGCAATTGCTATCGTAATGAAAGAAGCACTGCCTCACCCGCTGCCCCTTCTTGTTGGCGTCAGAGTGGAAGAGACTATCTTAAGTTGCAAACGATGCCAATGCGCATCTTTATGTAGCAGCACACACGCTCTTAGAAAACAAAGACAAACGAAGACTATTACATGAAGCTCATTGTATATTTATGGAGGCTGACAATTATCTAAGCACTGCTTCTAACGCTCTGTCTAAAATAGAGAACGACTAGTTTTGCCAATGGTTTTGTGCTACAACTCGCCATGGTTGCTCAGTGGCTACGAAGTTGGGCTCTTGAGCCCAAGGTCACAGGATCTAATCCCGGCCACGGCGGCCATATTTTGATGGGGGCAAAATGATAGGGGCGAACACCTGTGTGCGTAGATTTAGGTGCACATTAAAGAACCCCAGGTGGTTGAAATTTACGGAGTCCTCCACAATGGCGTGCTTCATAATCAGAAAGTGGTTTTGGCACGTAAATAGATCTCTATAGCTTAATTTTTTTTTCTACTATATGCGAGTGACAAGTGCTTTGTCTCATTCAAGAGAGTTCTTTATCTACTTCCACATCAGCACAACTACAAAATATGCCTACACTCGTCGCAATCATTGTTTTCATTCTCCCATCTTATTGGCCCTGGCATCTGCCTACAACTAATTCTGCAAAAAAGACATGGCGTAGTAGAGCTTTTGCTGTAATATATTTTCTGTAGCTACTGAACACTCCGAGTTCTAATAACAGTTCGAAGTGTGTGTAAAATCAGGAGTTTGCGGAGAATATGTATTCTTATATAAAAATTCACGAGGTCTCTTATATTATCCCTAAGACGACTTGAAGGCGGAAGCCCTAGTGCGAATGGATTAAATACGGGCCCATGACGTACACATCCCCCTGAAGTCCTTTGGTCTACTTCGCTTAGTCTTACCTCCTAATTCGCTTAACCTATTTCGCTTAGTCAACCCTCTTAATTCGTGAGTCATACTCTTAATTCGAGGAGTCTACTTCGCTTTGTCAGCCTCTTCATTCAGGTGAGTCATTGTTTTAATTTGCTTGTTCATCCTCATAATGTTCAGTGTCTCGGAAAACCCGGCATGCTGTCTTCCCTATATACAAAAACTCACGCAGCACTCTTGATGGTGTGCCGGGTATTTGCCATTGATGATGATAGTGTTCGTGCCTTTCTTGTCGTCGCCGCGTTCTCGCTCAAGGATTTTGAAGGCCGACTGAACGATGAGACACATAAAGTTAATAACGTGCCTACTGATATTGCAATGACTATCCCAATTTTCGTTTTTAGAACACACCTCTTAGGCGCCCGTGCCTACAATGAGCGTCGGCGTGCCACGTCGGCGTAAACGAGCGTACGCAAAGTGCTGTTAGGGATGAAAGAAGGTGATAGCGAAGAGACCACGAGGAGGAAAGCGGTAGAGGAGGCTACAGTGAAAGTATGAGGCGGACAGCGGGGGACGAAAGTGTGGCGAAAAGCTGAGGCGAAAAGCAGGAGACTGCGATGGCAAACAAAGCCCGAGGAGAAAAGCGGAGGAAGTCACCTTGAAGAACGACCAGATGGCGCTCCCGTCCGTGCATCAGCGGCAGCTGCAGCGCCGGCTATCCGAGGGAAAGGAAGAAAAACAACTAGAAAGTTTCGCCGTCGCGCATGACGTTCGTCGCAAACGTTTTCTGGTAAAGATTACGTTTACATAAGCTGCCGTAGCCAGGAAGCGGCAACTGTGTGGTCGGTCTATATTTGGCGCCCCGCGTCGCAGCTCTGCATTCCTTGCGGGGATCGGTGCGATGCCTCAATATATCGCGAAATGAAAAGAGGTATAGAGCTGCGCTCAAATGTCGCATTAGCCAGTATCGTATTCTTCGGTGAATACTGTTTCGCGTCCGGTAAGTGCTATGGCGAAGAAAAGTAACAGGGCATGCATTCACCGTGTCGTATTATGCATAGCGAGGAAGAGAAATACACGACACATGGCCCCCACTCCTGATATGCCTATGTCTCTATCATGATTCGTGGCATAAAACGGCGTATGGGATTACCTACTTACACCTCCCCCCCCACCATTCCTCCGGTCAAGTCTGTAACCCAACTGCATGTAAATTGATGCCGGAGCGCACAGCACGCATCTATGGGCGTATAAAAATACGGCAGAACCCATCTCACGATGGCTGTGGACAGTGTTGCGCTTAGCATTGAATCAGTATAGCTACATTACGTATCGCCATTGTCGAAATGCATCACATAATCTGACAGAACCCATCTCACAATGATTGCCTACGGTATTGCGTTTAGCAGTGAATCAATATAGCGACACAACGTATTGTCATCGTCGAAACGAGTTACGTATGAAGCGTGTGCAGCAGCGGTACTTCTTTCCGCGCTTCCCTATGAACGCTCGGTGCAATCTAGCAAGCCTACCCGTGGTCTTCGAAATGCGTAGCCCGCCGGCGCTTGGAAACGCTAAAAAACGCGTCATGCGGCAACCGGGCTCGTCTCGCGTTTCTTTCACGATACGCCGCACCGTCTAGTGGCGCTGCCAAGATGTGCGCCCGTGGCCTCCGGGACGAGATGCCTGGCGCAACGGTGCCTGCGAACGCTGAGAATTATTCTCTTGCGTGTCCTACACGCGGTGCTACATAGTCAGTGGCCCAAGTCGGCCAGAGGCTCAGTCAAAAGGGCACTTGTGGGAGGCGGCGCAATGAGGTAGCCGCCGTGGCCATGGTTTACTTAGGCCAACCAGCAATGGTACCGCGGCCCCTCAGGTCGAGCACGCTGCGTGTTCTATTCTCGCGCTACACGCCCGTGAGCTGTGTTCTTCAGCGGCTCTGGAGGCGACACTAATGCCACCACAGCGGCCTAGTGCGAAGCGCGATTGGAATATTTTACGCCTACAGTTACGGGCATAGTAACCGCAATGGTAGCCATCCTCGAGGTTGGTGATATTGGATGCCAGAAGAGTGCTTCTGCGGACAGCTGGGTCGTCTTGCTACCGAGCAGGAAAGGCTCCAAGGACAGCCACAGCGAGAAAAGCAGAGCAAGAAACTACCTCTGGTATCTCGGGTCTACTAAAAACTTTCAGCAGCGCCTCACAGGTAGCCTTATTTCCCGAAGTCAGGGCGCAACCAAGAGAGGAAAAAATTTTATAAAATGAAATAGCGTCCCTTGGAACTAATTTATTGAAAGCAGACCGGTTCATGTTTACAGGCGAAGGTGGCCAGATGCGCACATATGCTTGCGCACAATACTCAAACAAGTTTGCATCATTATCCAATCATACAGTGCGGAAACTGTCATTCAGTGCAACGTAAAGCCACAAATTATTGTTGACAAAGACGTCACATACCGTGTTGATGAAACAGGCCTCCATTAATTCCCGTGCCAGGGAATCTTTGTTTTTACCGAGAATGCGGACATTGAAAAGATCTCGCTCAAACGTGCAGGAATCGCAGTGCATAGGCAAATGTGCATTAACCTTGTTTTTGCAAGACAGCTCGTGTTCCCTTGCCCTATCGTTGATCTGGCCGATATGCACTCTAGCGCAATAAGGGAATTTCGTGCACCGCACCGACCGCGCAAGTTATATTCGACATTGTATGTTTTCTGCCACAATAGGCCATCTTCTGCAGTTCTGGAATGCGTGGTCACAGGCCAGCAAGCTTCCGTGGAGCCTAAGAAACATTACATGCTTTGTACCTGCTGGCCACTTTCTTTAAATTGTGGGCTACTTTATGCATGTACGGCGCAACCTGCGGCCCCTTTTCCACTAGAAGCTAGGCTTCCCGCTCACCCTTCAATTTTTGAAGGAGGGTTTCTGCTACTGCAACCGTGATACAACAAGGGTATCCGGCGGCTCGTAGCCATGCAACATGACAGTTGAAGCTTTCTTACATTTTGTGAGGGCAAGACCTCACCAACGCCGCCTCAAGACACATGAAGGCTATTGCCTTTTTAACAAGTTTAGTATGCGCCGAGTCAAACAGTAAAAGGTCTTTGCGTGAGCGCGGGCAGTAAGACCAATAAACGCGTCGTTCAGAAAATAACAGCTTAAATCTAAATACTGCAGCTTGTCATGTAAAGGAAGCTCATGCGTAAAGGAAGGCCCTCTTTCATGTTGTCCAAATAGCCTTAAAATTTCTCCCAATGTATTAGTGGTCGTTGCAGAAAGGTTGGATTTTAAAATCACCTAAAAATCGTCCACATACCTAAAAAAAATTCTACTTCTGCAGCGTCAAAGGCAAAAGCAAATTCTCGGTCAATAACAGATAAGTACTTGTTACATAATATAGGTGCGACACAGAAACTGATGCAAATACCCTTACACTAAATGTAAACACGATCATCATACGAAATAAGAGTCGAGCACAGATAAAATTCTAGCAAAGTCATAAAGTTTTTAACAGGTACGCCTGCACCACTCTCAAAAGAAAGAACATATTTTGTTCGATGCAGTCCTAAATAATCGGCAACAGTACTGCATGTGAGACTGAGTAAAAGAAATCTTCAACATTCACTGAGCTGGCAATTTCCCAAGAGTCCGGGTTTTGCAGGTACTGTGTAACATCCGTTGAATTCTTGACAATAAACTGGTCATCTTCATCCAGTGCACTAAGATGCTTTAGTAAATAACGGCTTACGTTTTTCTGCCACGAGTCACACTTACTAACGATGCACCTAAATGGAATATCTGTCTTGTGGGTTTTTACACTGAAAACAATGAGAAGGCGTTACGCTTAGAAGCATTAACAGCGTTAGATAATTTCTCGAAATGAAGAATTTTACACAGCGCTATAGCATTCGCCTTTATTTTATTTATTTAGCCCTTTGCTGGGAGGAAATTCTTGGCTGTTGCTTGTGCAGCTTTTTCACAAACGACCCGGCAAGGTAACACAGCAAAGCCACCTTCCCTGTATGCTTGTAGGAGGCGACTGTTGTTTTGTCTGAAGTAAGTGAAGACGTCACGGGTTGAGTCATGAGAGCGTAGCTGTGTGAATATAACGGTGTTCAAAAGGAAGTCTACACTATCCAAAAGGCACCGTTCGTGGTCATCCCTATCCACCTTGATGGCTACACGCCTGCTGAGTGCTAGAAAGTCATGCACACGTACACCAGGCGACAAACAGCCTTTCGGTCCTTTCTTCAGTTTGTTCGAAATCCCTTCACGTAGCGCAACGTCCGCCAGGACAAGAAGCTGGGCTGGCTTAGTTGCGACTTTACTGGATTTCCTGGACAAGTGATTAAGCGTACAGCGCTACCAGAACTCGGTAATATGGGCGTCGCGTGCTTAAAAACCTTGAATTTTAGTTCACTAAGCCACCGAGTGTCGGTTTGGAGGCAAAACACCTTCCGAAAATCGTTCATACGCCGAATTTGTTTCCACAGTTCCGCTTTTGTTAGGTGACAGAGCCTTTTCGCATGACCAACAGAGGGCTTGACATTTCTTAAGAACTCTTGAACTTCGACCGACACCCGTCGCTTGTTGAGGCAATATGTCAGGTATCGTGCGTGGCACGTAGCAGAGGCAATAGATGCAATTAGTAGAGATGGCTTCGTAGAATAAGGAACCGCAAAAGAAGGGCCCACTATAGAAGAAATATCAAGCAACAGTACTTGTTACTGGGCCACTTGGTTCATCTTATTCTCCGATGTTGAGACGCAACCAAGGGAGGAAAAAGGGAAGTCTTAGGAACCCTGAGCCTAGTAAGCTAAGGGTTCCTAAGTAAGCTAAGGTTATCTTTATTTACTTTACATACGCACATGTTGTGATGCATAGTGTAAATATTTCCTTAAATCTTGTCCACATTTTATTGACGTCTAGTTTATCGCTAAAAGTGTTCAAGAAAAAGGTCCAGTAACGGAATATGTTCATATCATAGGCTTTACTAAAATTTCGCAACTGTATTAAACTTTCCTGTTCACGTGGCGAGCCATCGTCAATTTTGATCTCTACAACCACAAGTCTGACAAGCCTTCTTCCACAGAAATGCTGTAGCTGTCGATACACCCATGAAGAAAAGCTGAATGCAGTGTTAAATGCGCATATCCTGTTTTGACGGGTACTACAATAGACGATCTGCGTTTGGTCATGCCTGAACGCTACGTACGTACCAGCACGTACCAGTACTCACGTACGGGGCAGAAACCTGGAGGCTTACGAAAAGGGTTCTACTTAAATTGAGGACGACGACACGACCTATGGAAAGAAGAATGATCGGTGTAACGTTAAGGGATAAGAAAAGAGCTGATTGGGTAAGGGAACAAACGCGAGTTAATGATATCTTAGGTGAAATCAGGAAAAAGAAATAGGCATGGGCAGGACACGTAATGAGGAGGAAAGATAACCGATGGTCATTAAGAGTTACGGACTGGATTCCAAGGGAAGGGAAGCGTAGGAGAGGGCGGCAAAATGTTAAGTTGGCGGATGAGATTAAGAAGTTTGCCGGGGCAACATGGCCACAATTAGTACATGCCTGCGGTAGTTGGAGAAGTATGGGAGAGGCCTTTGTCCTGCAGTGAGCGTAACCAGGCTGATGATGATGATGATGATGATGATGATGATGATGATGATGATGATGATGATGAACGCTATGTCTAGAAGCTGTTTGCCGTCTACTGCTTCTTTCGATTTGGTTGAGAAGGTGTCCCAATTGATTCCAGGAAAATTAAAATCACCTGCAATTATCACTTTCCGATTCTGGGTCGAAATGCCCTCAAGGAAATGCTGTAAGTCTACCTGGTGTGAAATAGATGCCTTGGGATACCGGTAGGCGGCTCCCGCAATAAAGAAAGTACTGGGTAATTTAATTTAGCCCCAAGACCTTTCGTGATTTGCGATGCCTTCCTGAACTATAGCTTCAACATTTATCTTAAGCATTGTCGCCACAACTCCTCCTCGCGAAACGCTATCCTCCTAAATATTTATAGCCGGTTGGTACGATTTTGCTGCCCCGTATGTATTTCCTGTCGCAACCATGCCCCTGTAACAGTACTGATGTGCGGATCATAGCTGGCCTAAATATATTCTAAGTTACCAATTTTACCAACAAGACATCGAGCATTTGTACTTAGGAAAGGAAGGTCATTTGAGTCCGGTCGCAAATGGTTTGAATCATCTTTCGCAGCGCGGCATGAGCTTTTCTTGGCGAGCTTCAGCTTCACTGAGCTATTTTTATTGTAGTCCCAAAAATACACGTCTCTGTTATGACCAGCTTATCGTCATTGAGGTGCTAGCGATGTCCCTTCTCTCTAACTTTTTTCCGGAGTACCATAGCAGCTCGCGCTTGGCTAGATGTCTTTTGCAAAAGTCGTTACCTACTGATGAGGAGACACGCTTGAGCTCTGAGCAATTTTTGTTAATTTGCGATTTTTCCCAGGAATCGTATAGCTTCATTGTTACCGGACGTGGTGAACTACTTTGCTTTTTGCCTGTTCGGTGGATTTCTTCAACGGTTTCCAATTCGACACCAAGTTCCTGCAAAAAGTGTCAGTTTCGCTATGAGGGCGAATCAATGAATGCGTTAACAACATGTTAGAATGTTACACGAAGTGTAAGACTCGTAGCTATACTGCTAGTATGAATGAAGTAACCGTAAGCTCGCTATTCCGACAAATGTTCGAACTTCTTGCGTTGCTGTTTTCACAGGGATCAGTCCGGGAATATTACTTTAAGCAAAGAGATTTACAGAAGGCGTTCAGCGTTTTATTATATACCTAAAAGCTGCTCATTAACCCCCGTTGAAGGCATATTTATGGGTGATGTGTCAGCTTTAAGGTAATCAGCATTCCCTGAGAAATTCTTGCAATTTTTATATGATATCTGTATCTAAACCATATCCCAGCAATTTGCGCGCAACATGGTGTGTACCAATGGGTATGTGCCCAAATAAACAACTTCAGAATGGGTAACTTGGGCCATTTGGTATATGCCCCTACATGTGTGCAGGAACAGACAGCCTGAGCGATGGATGCGTCCAGTAAGGCATGTGTCACTGGCGATCTATCTGAACAGACAACGCAGGCGATTTCGGCATGAGCAACTGGGCCTGTCACAGTTATTGTTGGCCAATCCTCCAAAATGGGTATATATTACTATGTAGGTACTCGGATAGCCAAGCACACAAAAGTATAGAACATAAGAGCTTTGCAACCTAAAGTAGAAGAACTGCATTAGAGAGGCATAAAACATTAGTTCAGGAACACCCTAGTGTGACTTGTCAGCTAATGCGTAAGCATTAGTTCCAGTTGCTCATCTTGCACTCATGCAACGATGATTGACTGAGTGGCCGAATTAGGCACACCGCGGATCGCTGTGTCAAGGATGACGCAATGTGCTGCAAGTATTGAAATGACCTGTCGCAATTACCTAATTAGTGAACCAAACAAGTCGGAATTAATGTTATTGAGCGAAATAATCGTAACCACTCTGAATTGGGCTTAAGTAATATAATATTAGTTTTCAGTGCCTTCATTATTCTTGACTGGACGGTTATTGTAATTATTCATAATTAGTCTTGAGTCATCTTGGTTACGCTTAATTATTCATGAATAAATCTAATGAATTTATTGTTAATCACCTGAAATTGAACTTACGTCAGACTAGTTGCTTTAATTCTCGGTGGCCTCAATCAATTTATTGATAAACGATCTAAATTATGGCTAATTATTCTTAAGTACGCCTAACTAGTCCTAATTAGGCTTAATAATTACCTACCAGATGCGACAACTGTAGGGACCTGTGTTATTTCTGTACCGACTGTACGGTATGGGCGACCTTATGGTATACTTGCTGCGGCAACTATAGTGACCTACTTTCTTTGTAGACTAACTGTACGATATGGTCACTTGTTGCAATTGTTGTGGCCTGATTTATTTATGCACCGACTGCATCATATCGCCGACTGAGTGGTATCTGTCGCGGCTACTTTAATGGCCTGCTTTCTATCTGCGTGGACTTATCGTATTTTACACAAGTGATGTGTCATTGCCATCGTGTATTTTCGTTTCTGAACTCCACACTAGCCTCTGGCTATGGGTTCAGTCAGTGTTTTGATAATTTGTATGGCACAAGTTGCAGTAAAATGAAAATGAAATGAAATTAAATGTATTGGCGCAGGCACGTACGCAGGGGGGGGGGGGGGGGGCGAGAGCCCTCCTCCCCGAAATTAAGTGGCATACCTCCTCCCCCTTGCCCACACCACCACTCCTCACACACATTCTTAAAGGGCCGCCAAATCAAGCTTCAGTCTTGACAGCTATTCGGCGATCAACATTTTGCTGCCTTTTTTACTCCTTTTGGGCTGCGATAGTTATCGACATCTCCTGGGGTGTGAAGGCCAGCTTTCTCATCAATTCGGTGCCCGCGCGATGAACTCGAGATGCGTTCAGTTGTCACCATCTACTGCAACGGTCACGCGCATCGCTGTTGCTTCGTTAGTTCAACTTCCTTTGTTGAGACTTATCCAGGAAGCAGGAAAGGGATTCATTTCGTAGTCAGCTGGTCTGTACACTCGTGCTGCTAGTGGCGGCTGGAGAAAACGCCAGTTGCGTTCAGCTTTTTCTTTTGCCTCCTCACTTCCTCGAGTGACGACTCGCCGCAAGGCTGGGATATCCTCGGAACCATATACCCATGATAAGGATTAGATAAGGCGGAAAATATGATCATGCGAAACAGCATCCGGCATCAAACTCTTCAATAACCGTTAAGCCCATAAGCAATATGAAGGTCACCCGTTACCTCGTCTGGTTTTTCCCTAACTGTACAGCACGTTTCGCGCAAATTGACAACTGGAAACAAGAGTCGCAAGGAGTTCAGAAATTAAGCGATCTACTAAGGGAGAGAGCCGAGGCAACAGCCTAAGAGAAAGAAAAAGCGAAAATTAACGAATTTAACGGAAGTGGAGAATGATTCCGTGTGTTTTCAATGACGCTTCTACAGCTATGTGTCGAGCCGCCTGACGTAGGCACTTTTCTGCTGTGCTTACCTGGGTGCTTTTCTAACATTCCGTGGTGGGCGCAGTACGTCTAGAAGCGTAGAGTCCGGCGCTCTACGCGGTTGTGCGGAACCGTCGGCCACAGATCGTAACGCAACTTCCCAAATAACAATACGATTCGGTTGTGGCACTGGGTAGAGCAGTAAACGAGGGATTGAAAACAACTTTGATTGTTCCACGAATATATATTTCTGTAGAATTCTTCCAGAACTAATTCAAAAAGCGCTGCTAGAAATCTTTATTTTAAACATTCGCTTGTTTACTTGCTCTTGGCGGTGTTCTTCCAGCGCTTCTTTCCTGCACGAGTCTATTTGGTGTGGTTCCGTGTTTGTCAAGTAAAAAAGAGGCGTATCTGTGAGATACGCATTATTTAATTTCTCTTTTGCGGGTTTACGCGTCTTTATTGCAAACGGTAGGCATTATTGACGTTTGTACTAGTAAAGGTACTCCCCCTAATTTTCATAGAAACGTTAGCCTGGCTTGCCCCCACCCCACCCCACCGCCAAAAGAAACAACCCTGGGTACGTGCCTGCATGGGCGACTGTATGGTATACTTGTTGCGTCAACTGTAGCGGCCTACTTTCTTTCTGCATAAGCTTATGGTGTGGGTACTTGTGGCAATGGTCGTGGTCTGTTGTTTCGGCGTGTTATAGTTTCTGCGTGGTAGTGGTATGGGCAACTGTGCTGTCTGCTTTTTCTTTTTTTCGCGCTGATGGTTGCGGCCACGGTAGGTATTCTGTATACTTTCCTAAGTAAAACTAAATGAACGCTTTTAATCTGCTGTCCAGGCTCTGACAGCATTAAAGGCTGTGGTTTTCTTTCAGAAAGATGGTAGCATTTCCTGATGCGTGGTTTGTAGTGGCCCACTTTCTTTCTATGCCGAATGGAATTGTTGGTTTTCTATATGCTCTCCTAGATAAAGGAAAATGAAACCATTTATTCTGCTGTCTTACATTCATTATTTGCGGAAACTTGGCAGCATTACTTGTTTTGCCAACTGTAGTGTCCACTTTCTTCCTATGCCGACTGTTACTGTATGTGTTCCATAGTCATAATCTGAAATTTCAGTAGTAATACGTAGCCATTGTCAACTAAACCCCCACATGACCCCATGTGTGCCTTAGGGGAGCATCGCGCCACGCTTTACAGACGGACGTACAGACAGATTGATTTAGGAAGGAAGTAGACCTAGAATGCTTACGCATGACTGAATCCGGAATAACCCATCTCACGATGAATGTTAACGTCAGTGCCATTAGCATTGAAGCAACGCATTAGAACAGAGCATTGCAACCACCGAAACGCGTCATTTACGAGGCATGCATGCAGCCAGGCTGCTCTCGCACCCCTCCCCCCCTACCCCACGGATACTAGCGCCACTGCAACGAAGTCCCCTCGTGCAGCGTCTTAGAATATATATATTGAAACTAGATTGTCTCAATAAATATGAAGCGGGTTTGTCTCCGCCCAGCACCGAATAAATTTAAATGACTTTTTCGTTCTCCCTGAACAGCAGTACATACCCCGCGGCCCGAACCTAGCGGCTCATAAGCGTTGTTTCAAGTGTGCGTCAAAGAGATTCTTTGAAGAGCTGCGCAGATCCAGTTACCCTTAGCCAGTGTAAAACATGTTCGTTGAAGATCAGTGCACTTATCTTAGCCCACATCTTGTGGCATATACCTAATGGCACATACATGGTGATCGAAGATGTTGTAAAGTGGTTGGCTGAAGAATGGCGCCTAACCAAGACCCAAGTTGCGGTTTAAGACGTTCATAGAAAAGCGGTGTATAAGCACCGACATATACCCAAGAACACAAATTCGCGTGAAACAGATGATGTCAGTGAGGGGCCCCGCATACGCAGTAGCACATGCTCAGTTACCAAGTTGGCACCAAAGACATTCATTGAAGGTGGCACCTGCCAAGTGTCCCGTGCCCAGTGCCTTAAGTTTGCATCCGGTTCGTTGACGAGCGGTACAGACCAAATGGCCCGTACGCGGTACTATAAGTTGAATCAAAGCGGTTCTCCGAACCGCATATACCCAGTGTCACTTCTCCAGAGACCCACGTTGGCGAGAAACTGTTAGAGACCCAGTATATACATCGATAAAAAGGTAGGTTCCCTCCTTCTGTCTCTTCATTTAAATCTACTCCGTCTCCTCGTAGATAGACCTTCAGACAGCTCCCAAAAGGTGGGGGAAGTAATTAACGGAAGTGCAGACACCAAAATCTCCGGTGACGCATTTTTACGCATGAGTAATACACAACACTTAGGCGTTCATGATAGCGACTGGCATATGCACGATGAAGTATCACTGAAGTATGACTCCCTTTCTAGCGCATAGCTTCTCGTGTCAATATACCCACCAGCAAGAGGGACGTAAATGTTGTGATGTCATTGACGTAAATATTGATTACGTGCCGTCACGGAGGGGTCCTCCGGGACATCGGTGACGGCGGGTCACGGTAGTGGTCTTCTGAATCACCAAATCGTTGATGACAGCTAACTGAAGGGTCGTCTTCTCAATTTAATGCGTGCGCCCACGTTTGTCGAAGCCGGCATCGAGTTTCTTACAATAATTATTGCAGGAAACTCTATGGACGCCGGAGCTTGGTGGCAGACACGCGCTTGCGTTTACTGGGTGCTCTTTGGCTAACGCGTGTGCAGCCCTCTGAAAATGCGTCTCCACCAGAGTCTTTCACGACAAACCATTTTGCTCTTAACAATGACGTTTTATTACAATAGCGAATATACGGATGCTACATGCAAATTTTCGCCGCAGGCGTCGTCATGAGGTTTCATACATATTTAGGTATATGTATGTTATATTCCATGCTAAACTATATGACATGCGGTGCAGGTTATATTGTCACACCATTCTATCCTTAAAGTCGCCCATACCAGGTGTTACATTCTTCACGAAATTGTTCATCAGAACTTGGGAATGGCAGCCCGCAAACAAATGTCATGAAACAAAACACCACAATGGCATGCATTCTATCTTAAATTTTCTCAGACGAAAATATTACAAGTTCGAAACAATAACAATGCTCAAGCCTGGAAATGGAGTATTTTTATTGGTGCCGCTGTGCAATGCCTGTGAGAACGGCCCAGAAAAGAGTTTTGAAAGGTACGCGATAAAGAAAAGGGGTGGTAAAGTCACTAAGGAAGACGTAGGCTTTAATTATTAAATATAAACGAAACTGTCCGATGGTTCGATTTAAACCAAGGACCCTTACCACAGCAGCTCGTTTTTACTACTTAACTAACGTTTACTTTAATTCATACCAGTGCTGCAGCTTCGAATCTTACATTTCGTGTAATATTCCAACATGTTGCTATCGCATTCGCTGCTTCGCCCTTATGGAGAATGTGTGATAATTTTTATGATGACTATGCGACGATTTTGCAGAAGGGAACTGCATTTCATTTCTGCCCTATAAAATTAAGCCGTCTGCTGTCAGTCATACTTCGCAAAATCTTTCCTCTTAAGCATGCAAAGCTTATGATATAGACAACTCACCCTCTGTACAGTGTTATGCCATGTTTTCAGTTTACTTGTTTTCTTGCATTAATACATGTTAACAATTCTGCCTCTTTGCTGTATTTGCATTAACCTGAATTGTTTTGTTACTTTTATTTGTTGAAAACGCAATTCTGTGTACTATCACATTATGTTTCGGTTCGTTTGCTGTCATGTGTAATTATTTGTAGACAACTTTAAAGCTTTGCTGCGTTCGCTGTAACCTAACTTGTTTTGATCTTTCTAATTAGAACAGGAGGTCCCCCTACAGCCTTGAGCTTTGGGACCTCCTTCTGTATATCTTCTTACTGTGATTTTATTTTCGTGAGTGAATAAATAAAATTCCTCTTCTTCTAAAAAATACAATGTCTTCACTCCTTTACGGCTACTAATCGCACTGAAGAGCCGGCGTCGAAAGCAGCTGAGTCTCGAGAAAACACTGGAGTGAATAGAATTGGACCAAAACGTGCAGTGAGCGAGCAGCGAGGAGCGACAGAGAAGAGAAGGTGATGTCGGCAACAGGCAAGTCAAGTTGACTACACCGGTGCGAAGCATGTGGCCATTCCGCGTGTCGCTACATTGCCTCACTGCACTTCGCATTGACGTCCACGTTCATTGTGAATAGGACGTGGCATTTTGAGGCCACTACACGCACTTTCCTCGGGTTATTTTTCTCTGTCACTGTTTTGCCGCCGTCTTGGGTGTCTGAGTAGTGCAGGATTTAATGGGTAGAGCATCGTGCTCCCGGACCTCGGTTCAAAGCCACCCGTCAGACCAATGTGGGTGATTGGGCACGTACCGCACTTCAGCGAACCTCTTTTACACCAACTATGGTCACTGGATATGTGGCACTCATCAATAAACCTCTTTCGCATCTACTTGAGTCGCTTGGCACGTGCCGCTGCGTATGTGCCACTCTTCAATGACAATGAGGATCCTTTAAGATTCATCTGGCGCTGCGTGAAATTCAACCGGCGTCATGCATAGTTGCCGAGACAATTTTGCCTCGTGCACGTGCCACGCGTGGTCTCCCCAGCGGCTGCGTTAGACAGCGCAGCTGGTCAAGAGGGAAGCAGGAGCCAGGAGCGTGGCTGCATGAACCCCTCGTGTATGACGTGTTTCGCAGCTGGCAATACAATGCGTCGGTACGTTAATTGAACGCGAATAGCATTTATGTAGACAATCGTCGTGAGATATGCTCTGCCGAAATTGCAGGAGTCAGCTAGAGAAAAGGGAGAATGTTTGCATATTAAGCAGGAAGAAGTGAAGCGACGCGAACGGCACCAGAAGGTGCATTGAGGGAGAAACGTTGACCAAATGAGTAGTGTAGATCATGCAGTTAAAGTAAATTAAAGATCCTGGCAACATAGAAGCGAATAATATTTAAACAGTATGTGCCACATTGCTTTGTTACCCGAATACGGTGACATTCATCGTAACATGCGTTCTGGCGCAATTTTTGTGAGCATAATGAGGGCGGCACAACTGAACCGCCGCAATTCTTTATCCCCTTCCGTATTGATTATCAAAATTAAGTTCATTTTAACTTCTAATACATTGTAAGCGAAGTTCTGAATTCCAGTTGATGTAACGAAAAACCGCAAGTAGCTAGACATAATATCTATGCTACATTGAATGCGGCGCATCCAACAGCAACGACTTTGTCACAAGTGTCACGCTGGTTTCTTCTCACCAAATGGTCTATGTACATTATTCCTAACCGCGCCTAGTGAGATGGTTCCCAGAGCATTTACTCAGGAACATTAGTTTCATCGCCTTCTGCGGGAGTTTGATGCCATAGCAGCAAAGTATCGGCACATTCGTAAGAGGTTCCTGCATCCCAAATTCCTTAGTCACGTATATAACGTTGTGCATATCACTTTTGGACATCCTCGACCGCGCCTTTCTGGCCCAGTTTTGCATTGCGCTCCGTCCCCGGGGAGAAGGTTTATATAAGGCCCCATCGTCCGCCTGAGAGCAGTTGACAAAGAAAACTCATTGTCAGGGAACGCCTTGGGAGGACAAACCCAGCGAACACCTTCACACTTCACTATCAGTAAGCGTGGCATTGGTCGCCAAGGGAGACTACTTACACGAGAGATATTATGTTGGTGGAAATTCTAGAGAATACTTGCCTGATTTTGGAGAGGAACACATATATGCGAAAGTAAGACACGTAACGGGCAAGTGACCACACCAGTAAATAACACGACGTAAGCACTACAAATGAAAAGAAAGGTGCTGCGACACTACAGCTGCTTGCTTCGAAGCGGAGTAGACAGCAAGACCGATGTTCAGCGTGCGCGGAAAGAAGTAGCATTGTGCCTACCGGCTACAGCAGGTGGCAGCAGTGAATGTGAACATACGGCATTCCTTTTCAGAGTTTGCAGTGCGCCAGTGCTGAGAAAAAATTGCTGTTTTTTCCTATTCTTCCAACTGAACAGCAATAAAAATATAAACGGTGGATAGTGTCATCGGCAGGTTTTTTTTTGTTTTCACTTTTTAGCACAGCAATTTTCACAATTGGCAGTAAAATAAAAACCAATGGTAGGACTTGCCAACATGACGTCACTTGATACACCGACGTCCAAGGCAGTAGTAGGCGGAAGCATGCCCGGCAGTGCCATGATTTGTGAAGGCAAAGACAATAGACTGTCTTAATTTTAACACACTGGGAATGAAATTACCGATAAACGATAGCACACATACACAAAGTGCACTTAGGTGGTCAGCGTGTTGCCGATACTCGTCTTTTCTTCTGTTTGTACTTCCCGTATCATATGCCGGTGGGGCTGCTGTCACCAACTCAAGAAAGTGCTCGCTTTATGCCACTTTGGCTGCCGGTGCGTATTGAAGTGGGAAGACGGTTTGGACTTAATTCGAACAGCTGCTCGTGTTCGCCGATGTTGGATAAAAATCTGGGTTGCACGAAGTCAGGAATGAGGGGCCAGACAGCACACTTACCGTTGCTGCGACAGACGCACTTAAGTGAGCTGCATTTGTACGATGTTACTGTGCTTGGCAGTGCATTACAGCAATTATTAGGATTATTGCGCAAAACACATGTCCAGAAAAGAAATACACAAATAGACAAGCCAGCAGCCCCCGTGCAATGTGTGTAGTAGATCAATGGTTATCTAGTTGGTACACAAGTTTGATTACTTAGCGCATTTGCAACCTGCTTACGTGCAGAAATACTATTAAGTCACCTATTGTGCTTTAGAAGTTACATAAACAGGAACAAAATTCTTCAAAAAGGCTGCCCAACGTTTTGATAGACGGGCTTACCTTTGTCAGAGGCTGCCTTGTCATCTTCGGCGCGTTAGTATGAAAGGGTTAGTAGGGTAACGGCACGTGCGCTCGATTTCCGGCGGCTGACTGGCTTTACAGAAACTGTAAAAACAATAAGCACAGTCATTGGGCGTTTCAAGGCATCTAAGTTAGTACCGTCGCCAGTACCTCGAGCGTCGTGTAGCTAGCGTTCTACCTTCCACGTGGGCGATTGCCAAACGCTTGAAATGACGACTTTCGAATGCAAATAAACTCTTTGTAAGCTGCCTTCAGCGTAACAGACGGGGGAGATATTCGCAGTTTCGCCCACGAAGCGGAGCATTGATGCAATAGCTGGCGCACGCTCGAGGCTCTGAAGCTTCGTATTGTGTTTGACGCTTCCTCGCACGCGCTTGGTCACCCTTGCCTGAACGATTTGGTGTTCAAGGATATACATATTGGCGTTTACACTGAGTGGCTGGTACTTCCACGGTCACCAAGTTGTCCTAATGGCGAATATGCTCATGCGACTCGAATACCGCGACGTGCAGCGAGTCCTCAGAATGGACTGATTGCCCTCCAATCCTGGACGATTCCCCCCTGCGGTGACGTGGAGGTTGACGCGGATCCCATTTGGAGCATCATACAGTTATTTTTTGCTAGTAGCCTCCATTTGCCATCACCTTGCGATTGGTCGAGAGTGACGTGCTGAGACTGGCTTTGCTAAAAAAAGCATTTTGCGTCGACGATGTCATCGGCGGACTTCTGAAAGCAGATAAACCTGTCACATCTTACAGTGAGACGCGGAAAATATTCTCTGAAACAAGCATGGAACGGCGCAAGTGAGTCTCCAATTCAGATGCTTTGCGGAAACGCTTGATATCGGTTGCTATTGAAGGCAAAGTTGAATATAGTGATATGATCAAATCAAAGTCCTAGGCGTACTCTGCGAACGTGAAGGTGACTGGATTATTTTCACTCTGCGCTAAGCGTCTGACTGCGAAACGAACAATAATTCTACCAAGCGCATGGTGCTTAAGGAATTCGAAAGAGTGCAGGATACTTCGGGGTATCTAACGCCATGTATGCGCAGAGCAAAGATGCTTCTTCAAGACCTGCGGAAGAGTAAATGCGCATGGAACGATGCTCTTCCACAAGAAAAGCACAAACTCAAACAGTAGTCGTAAAACATACAGCTCCTGATAAACAAGAGCCGTGTTGCACCACCAAAACAGATTTATCTTCCACGTCTGTACCTATTAGCCTGCGTTATCGGCGTAAGGTTGCGTGGATACGTCAAGACAGTGCCATTGTTGACCTCCGTTCCACTTCACTTTGGACCAACTCGCTCGTTGCCTTTCACTGGGTTAGGAGTACGCCGATAAAAAGAGATCTGTTCGTACGTGATCGAGCGTCCGAGATTCATGGGCTGTCATCGCCGATCCAGTGGCATCACTGTGACGGAAAAGAGCCCAGCTGACTTGGCAACACGAGGAGTGTCATCCCCTTGTCCTCTTGCGTCAAACTAATGGGTGCACGGTCCTACCTGGCTTCCTGCTCTGCAACAACCCGTACCTATTGAGTGTAGTGAATTGTGAGAAAAATTTGAAGACTTGGTGATAATGCCAGTAGTCACATCAGTGTTTCCTTCTGCAGCTTCTGTTTCGAACACTATAGTACCTGTTAACAGGTACAGTCCCTTGAAAAGACTGTTAAGAGTCACCTGTTGGCGCTGCCGTTTTGCTTTGGACGCGTCGTCGAAGCATTCTTCGATTGCTGGACCATTAACTGCACCAGAGCTTTACAAGGCGGAACAGTATTGGTTGCACGTCGTTCAAGAAGAGATATTCTTCGAAGAACTACAATCGCTGCGCGTAGGAAAACGGCTGTCATCCCCAACTGCAGTTCTTCGAGTATATCCTTCCCTGGACACGAGTGGTTTACTTCTGTGGGTGGTCGTCTGCTGCAGCTCGCAGCCTCCTTGGACGTTATGCACCCAGTACTCTTACCATCGACGCCACACTCACTTCTCGTTGTTTTAGCTGAGCATGATCGTGTTCTTCATGACTAAGTCAAGGCCTCGCATTGCGAGCTTCGAGAGAGGTTTTGGATTATAAAAGTATGGTCGGCCGTTAAAAGGGAACTAATCCGTGGCTTCACTTGCAAACACCATAGGCCTATCGCCGAAAAAGCGCTGTTCGCTCCGTTTCCACCAGACAGAATCACCGGAACAAGACTGCTCTCAGTCATTGGTTTGAGTTACTGCGGCGCCTCTACACGTGTGATGCGGCTCCTACCAACAAAAGGGCATGTATGGTCATTTTCTCGTGTGTGGTCAATCGCGCCATCTACTTAGAACTGACCACGGATTTGACGAAAACCCTCATACCTTTAGCCTTCCGTCCTTTTGTCTCGTGGCGTAGAATCCTCGACACCATATAATCGGATAACACACCGTCATTCCATAGCTTTGCTCAAGTGTTTCGAACTATTTTGCCGATTTTCCAGGAATACGCAGCTGACGTCAAGATTAAATGCAATCCTATCGCAGAAAGAGCTCATTGGCGGGAAGGCGGGTGCGAGCGCCTTATCAGACTGGCAAATAACGGATTGAGATATTCACCTGGGCGCAGCAGTCTCAATGCTGAAGCCCTGTCTACTGCTCTGCGCGTAGTTGAAGCAGTCATAAACAGCAGACCTCTTACTTATCTCGACAGCATTCCGGACCAACTGCAAACGCTGACTCAATCACACTTATTACTCGGATGACGCACCGCATGCTTTCCACAAGAGGCCAGCTATTCTGATGGCACGTCCTCTACAAGAGCCGACCTGCTCCGCAGCGCGCTTTCGTGGGCATCTGACAGCGGAGATATGGAACCGGTGGAAGCGGTTGTACCTGCTCTCACTTCAGTCCACTAACAGTACTGTTCGTGAGCCACCTTGGTTACGCGAAGGCGACGTGGCACTTTTGCATGACGGCACTCTACATCCGCTACTACGGAAGCTGGACAGAGTCAGTGCACAAGGAAAATACCGTATAGCTTGCGTTTGTACACTTCTACTATCTTCTGGACAGCAGATCAAACGACCAGTTCAGAAGGTGTACTTTATCGAAGCAAGCTACCCAAAGCCAGCTGCCGAATGGCCACCTTTAACTCTTCGGTATATGTTGAAGGTTATCGCCAACAGGCCGCGATGGGGAAGAGAAGGAAAGAAATTGGAGGAAAGACACCAGCAATTCACATTGACTCGGCCCTCTCTTGCGCGGTGGTCGGGAATTTACCCAGATCGTGAAAACACCCTACGCCACCAACTCCTATCACAATTTCACAATGACGCTGCTGCAACACAAGTCACTGTCTGAGGTGTGTCCAGCAGATTCTGAAAGACAAACAGCTAGGTGACCACCGTCCGTCGGAGCTGCTGCATTATATGTGGTAACTTCTCGGTGATTGCAGGCAGGAAGCAGACAGCCCGATGCTGCGCCAGCTGTTCCTTCAGCGCCTGCTACAAAACCTAGTGACGTATTCTCGGATGGTCACTTTAGGGGATACCACTTTTAGTGCGCACTTATAGGCCGGTTGAGCTGAACCAGATTACCTGATTAGCCGGTTGAGCACTACGTCGCTCGAGAGCAATACTATCGTCGAAACGACACTATCGTGTAGGGAGCACGGCTCAGCGTTGCTAGAAAAGTAGCCCTAGCAAATGTGAGAGTGAGGAGAACGGTGGCAAGATGAGAGTGGGACTACCTTTAAATCTCAATTCAAATGCGCTATTTGCCTCATAAGACGATCAGGGTCGCCACCGAGCGATGTTACCAAAAATGGCTGACGGCGGCAAAGAGTAAAAAACCACGTCAACGATGCTCAGATTTATCTCACATTTGCCGGGAGTTTTCGGTAAGCAAAGTAAATCAGTCAGTTTGAAAAGAACGTTTGGAAAATTTTCGGTCAGGGTGGTATTCGAACCCGGGCCTCCAGGGTGCGAGTCGAGCACGCTTCCTCGACGCCACGGCGGCTTCTTTTAATATCTGAAGTTTTATTCGGACCGTTCTTTCTGAGCCGTGGCTCAACCAAATGCAAAAAAAAACGATACTTCACAGGTCACAGCTTGATAACAGCTTCACATAAACACAAAAGTTTACTTTTAACACTGCGGAAAAGAAAGGCCCAGAACCCTGCGACTAAGTCGGGCCCACATAAACAAATGTAATGAACCCATCAAAATAACAAGGTGAAAGAAAACACAAATTTACATAATTTTGTTGACGTTTCAAGAGAAATGAGGAAGAAAAAATTACGTGCGAAATATTCTTCAACAACAAATTTTTGGTACCGAAACGACTTATTTGACTAAATACCTTCAGATGCAAATCAATTTATACTTGCGCAAGAAGATGCCTATTTCGAAGAAGCAGCAGAATCATTGCATGACAAATTTGTATGATGAAGAATGCAAAAGAAAATAATCGTAGGACATCCCAAATGCACTGTATATTTCTTGATATATGCGCACGTTAGAAAAAAAGAAACCCTAAATATTGTCCATAGCTCAGTGCTATATAATAATCAGACTTCAATGGTTGCTTTCACTTTTACAAAAAAAGCTGTGAACAACCGCTAAACCGACACATACAAAAGATGCAAGTACGCATCTTTACTGGACAGATAGTATTTTTCACAGCACGTACACATGGCCCTCAGATTTGATGTTTTAGAACACATCATGTTTCTTTGCTAAATGTGTAAACAAGAATGCAGGTGTTGTTTGCATTTATATGTATTAAATAAGAAGGTATTTCAGAGGAGCAACATTTCCCTCTGCGCATGTATTTCTGGCATAAGATCAGCGCTTACGCTGTACTAACTTTTGCAGCCAATAAATACCCTCAAAATATAACAAAGTAAGAAAGAATAAGACTAGATCGATACATATGAACTTGATAATAGAAGTCAGTAAAACAATGTTGGAACTTTCTGTTGGAAATGCTGGAAACGAAAAATACCACTCGAGCTGGCTAATAGGTATGAATGAGACCTCTTTGAACGCACTTAGATTGAAGCAAGTGCAACTAGTAAGATTTCAGACCACCCGCCGTGGTTGCTCAGTGGCTATGGTGTTGGGCTGCTGAGCACGAGGTCGCGGGATCGAATCCCGGCCACGGCGGCCGCATTTCGATGGGGGCGAAATGCGAAAACACCCGTGTACTTAGATTTAGGTGCACGTTAAAAAACCCCGGGTGGTCGAAATTTCC
The DNA here is from genome assembly GCF_023375885.2 of Dermacentor andersoni. Classification (NCBI taxonomy): domain Eukaryota; kingdom Metazoa; phylum Arthropoda; class Arachnida; order Ixodida; family Ixodidae; genus Dermacentor; species Dermacentor andersoni. The sequence goes on along the minus strand of NC_092820.1, from coordinate 29,118,415 downwards.
GGAGTCCCCCACTACGGCGTGCCTCATAATCAGAAAGTGGTTTTGGCACGTAAAACCCCATTATATTATAGAAAGAGAGATTGCAGACCTGCTTTGCATAGGCAAAAGTTCGCATAAGGAAGTCTGAAAAACAAGAAGTTGCAATTCTCCAGGAACTGGCCTAGGACTGAGACTACAGTTTCAACTTCAAATCACACATGACATAACGCTAGTAAAAGAAACCAGTACATCAGCCAAGTAAAGCATAAAATACAAAATGAATGTTCCTATAGTGCTAAGTTTTAGCTATTCTTAGATGGTCACCGCGAAAATGGCTTCATGTGCCATGATTTCTCCTGACCAGATAGGATTCCAACATATTGCAAACCTATACAACGAGCTTGTATTTTCTTACGTCAAAGCATATTCAATATATTGCACTTTGCTGTCTATAAGCACATACTGCATCAGAATGTTAGAGACGTTATTTTGTGTGTCAGAACAAATATGCAAAAATCTATACCTGCAATCAACAGCAATTACCATGACGTGAGATGAGAAACAACATACAATTATAATAAAAGAATGAAGCCCAAAAATGAACTTGACGTGTATGTTCTGGCAATAATCGCACTATTCCCCCAAAGAAATGCACACAAACGCAGTTGAAGCATTTTTCGTTGGTTCTTACTCGTTTCATGTAGCTGAAACATATAAAAGCCCTTTAAATGTTGCAAGGCTTATAAAATGGCTGAATCAGGTAGTCTACATTACCGTAACAAGTGGTATATATTAGGTATTTTAAGCTTAGATTTACAAGGAAAATAACAGTTTTTGAGAAGTGGCAAAACAATCTCAAACGCCGTCATTTTCATCAGACAATGACATTTAGTCTGCGGGACTTCCAGGAAGTGTCACCATAGATGCCCTAATACCAATTATTTGTGTCAGATTTGGACAAATATCACTGATGTCCACTTTTACCTTTGTTTCGTTCCTTTTTTACCGAGCAACAAAGAAAGGAGGATACCAAGCACGATTTCTACGTAGTCAAGGAAACCTAAAATTTGGCAATGATTGCACTTACATGCAAAATTCACAAAGTGCGCCAATCTTATGTGTGTGGTGGATGCCACAGTTGGTGGACACCACGGTCCACAACCCATGGGCCATGACATGTAGAATAATGTGCGCAGCAACAAAACAAGCTCTAATAAGGACTGGTAGCAAATCAATGCAAAACAGAAGGCAGAATTCCAGATATAATGTCATCCATTTCTGTAGTACAAGAGTTGCAGGAACTCACTTCCATAAGTAATTAATGTGGCATCTGCCACGAGCATAAAACAAGTGCACCAATGCCTCAATATGCAAGCCCTTTTTAGGAACGAACCAACTTTTCTACACAGGTAATGTGGATTGAGAATGCATGGAAGTCTAGGCACAAACATACCAAATGACCTTACTGGGTCGCTTACACAACTCCACAAGTTAAACGACGCCGCGGCGGCTCCATGGCTCCGGCTGACTAAAGGTGTGTCTAGTGTGTGCCTCATTGCACACGTAACACGTAATGTCGCAACCAATGGGCTGCAAGTGGGACAACGTCATGAGTGTATAAAACAAGTGTAAAAATAAAAAGCATAATTGTCTAATGGGGCGCCGCTGAATAGTCCTCGAAGTTCTGAACTAGCGGGCAAACGAGCGCGTTGGCACGCTTGGTACATTTTGAGTTGGTCTTACCAAGAAGGAGTGAAATGCAGGCGACAACTTGCGGGGAGAAGGAATATGTGATCACAAAAGATCCATCAGCCCTACCGCTCTATGAAGAAGGGCTAGTAGCGAAGCTGTGGGGCGCTCTATCTACCTCAGTCGACCCACCTAGTATATATAGGTACCACGCTAAACACGCGTCCGGCCCATACCAGAGCTCCGCAGAAACTACCGATAAGGTCGTCTAGGCGACTATGACGCAACCACAACATACAACGCCCACAGTTGGTAATGCTCTGTATAGGACTCAGGTGGCCGTTAAACCGAACCTCGACGCAAGCGACGATAAGCGTTGACCGGGGTGCAGTCAAAGGATGGCACGAAACCAAACACGTTCGTTTGGAACTTGTGATTGAGTATACGTCCAAGTTAATTATCTGAATGAAACTTGGATGGACTAGAGTTTAATTCTAGCAGACACACATGTGACTGTCCATTTCCCTCCCGTAGAATTCCATGTACTGACTGCAAAGGATCGATGAGAACACGTAAGCAGTCAGGAAGCCGTTTATTTATGATTTATTCTAAACTATTAGCAACCTTCTGGCCACCAAGGCAGGAGTGGGTATATTGCATTATAAGTTATTTTTGGTACAGATCATTGTCGTGCTGTAACGACGAAGGAACAATGAAACACACAAACACCAACCACAGTAATACAATGAACAATCAACGCTTATTAGCATATGTACACTTTCTCAAGAGTAACAAAGAACATTTAGTCAATCACAAGAACGGAACAACGCCTGTTGAGAAAGATTCCGACGTTGACAGGTTCACCACCTCATTCGGCAGCCCGTTCCATTCAACTATAGTCCTCGGGAAAAAGGAGCCTTTGTACGCATTTGTTCTACATAGAGGTATTAAAATAACCTTGCTGTGTTTCTTATGGGTAGGTGGTGACGTGTTACATTGCATGTATGCCTGGAAATCTAGTTATACTTGACTGTTAAGAATGGGCAATAGCATTTTTAGGCGGTGCAACTTTCCCCGTGCTTCGAGTGTGCAAAGACCGGGCCGCGTATAAAGATCAGATATAGACACCTGCCTAGTATAAGCGTTGTAAACAAAGCGAATCGCTTTTCTTTAATACGTTCTATGCGGTTAGCTTCTGTTTTGGTGTGTGGATTCCACACTACATCTGCGTACTCAAGTAACGGACGTACGAGGGACGTGTATGCAACTAATTTTGTTTTACTGCTACTGTGTTTCAAGTAATTCCTGAGCAACCAGTAGTTTTGATGCTGTATATGTTTTTAATATAGGAGTCTGAACTTAATGTGGAATCAGTTATTATACCAAAGTTTTTGAACTGTTTAACAAGGCTGATTTGGTTATTTTTGACATTGCAAGCGTAGGGAAGTGGGGTTTTTTTACGAGTCATTCTCATTTGAGCACATTTTGAAGTATACAAAATCATCTCCCACACATGGCACCAGTTAGTAATAGCCATAAGACAGTTGTTTAGTGCGGCTTGATCCTCGCTTGTGTCGATAGTGTGGTAGAGAATGCAGTGGTATGCAAAAAAACGGCTGCGTATAGGAGAGTCGATGGCCAGATCATTGAGATATATAATAAAAAGTAGGGACCCAAGGACGGTGCCTTGAGTAACCCCAGAAAGCTCTGATGCTGTACGAGACTTCGATTTATCTATTTGTTCGTATTGATGGCGGTTAGAAAGGTAACAGTCAAGCCACTTTACAAGTTGGTTATTGTTTAAGAGGCTCCTAAGTTTTGTATTAAATTCAAATATGACACGAGGCCGAACGCTCTCTGGAGATGAGAAAGATTACGTCTATTTGACTACCTTTGTCCAGCGTCGCAAAAAATTCACTGATGACATGAATCAGTTGCGTGGCCGTCGACAGGCCACGCTAAAAACCATGCTGGCTGCTCGGGAACAACTTCTCGCTCTCCAGAAATGAATTCACGGGTTTAAAAATGAAGTGTTGCATAACCTTGCTGGCAGCGCACAACAGAGAAACGGGCCTATAATTTGGTAGAGAGTACTTATCGCCGGATTTGTAGATTGGCATGACCTTAGCCATTTTGCAATCTTTAGGACCTTCACATTTATGCAGGCTTGCGCAGAAGCTATATATATATATATATATATATATATATATATATATATATATATATATATATATATATATATATATATATATATATATATATATATCTTTCGCGCACCATTCGGCTATTTGTGGGGAAAATAGTTTGGAATATCGTCCCATCCGGATGACTTCTTTGTGTCAAGGTAAAGAAGTGCTGAAAAAATTCCCTCTTCGCTTATGACAATGATAGGCATATGTGTGTCTAGATTTCTGCCTCTTAATTCGGCAACAGTGCCTCTCCCATGCCGAAATGTGCTGGAAAATTGGTCAATAAAGGCTGACACTATTGCACATGTTTTCGTAGCGACAGAGTTGTTAAAAAAATTTTCCGTACAGGTTCTTTCTTATCTGTGAGATGCCTCCAAAACTATTGGGGGTCACTAGTAAGGAATTTGTGGATTCTGATGTTAAAAGCTGGTTCTTTGACAATCTAACCTTCTTTCGCAACTCCTCTCGAACAACCTTCAAGTTGTATCTTTTCTGTGAACGAGCACTTGACAAACGCTTAACGCGACGTTTTAGTTGAAGGATTTCACGCGTAATCCAAGGGTTATAACTGTTCACTTTCTTAAGTTTAAGAGGAACTTCTGTATGCACTCATGAACCGTGTACTTGAAACTCAACCATAAATCATCAGCACTAGAAGTACTACCCGCATCCATTTTATCTAGGATTTCATAGTTCCGTTCAAGAAAGTCTAAGATACTAGTGCCGTCAGCATGGTTTACGTCAAGAAACCTAGTTTTTGTCCCTCACGTCTGCGGCCATCTGAAGTTGCTTGTAAAGAGTACCATGACATGGTCAGACATTCCAGGTAGAATATTGTCACGTGGTAGTGACGGTGAAGACAGAAGCAGTACGGTGAAATACAAAACTAGCTTTTATTGGGCGAACCTGTGCCCACAAAAACAGGCTACACTTATAGCACAACGATAGCGGCGAACACGGTCGGCGATCGTCGGAAATCTAATCAGCTGGTCAAGCGCGTCGGCTTTTATAGATCAGTCATCGAATGTTCCAGATTAACCGTTGGGACCCGCATGCCTTCTACAAAGTTCTACACCATTCGTGTCAAGCGATGAAATCAGATAACACAAGGTTCGGCGAAAACAGACAGCGGATAGAAGCATCGATAACTTTCCAGAAACTTCGGATACATGTAGGCGCGTCCCGCGCTGCGCGATAACATTTGTTAGGCGGCGAAACCTGGTCGCCCGATAAATGTAAGTACACGTGTCAATATCAATTGTGAAACCAAACCGAATAACTGTATCAGAAACAAAAAACAAGATCGAGGCATGAGCTTGTGTCTGGCCTGATTCTCGTAGGTGCATGCGCCACCTGCTTGAGGCTGTAAGAAAATGCAATATCAAGGAGTAAGTCCAAATGCCGACTGGAAGGCTGGGCGCATAGAAGATCCCAATTTATTTTAAACAAGTTGAAACCACCGCCCATGATAATATGAGTGTGGCGATTGTGCAGCGATTCCAACATGACTATGTCAGCGTTCGGAAACCTGTGGACGGCACCGATAAGAATATTGAGATTGAAAACCCTGAGCAGAGCCAGACCATTTCTGCATTCGTGTAGTGGCGCACCAAATAGTAGTCTCAATATTTTTTTATTAGGACTGCTACACCACCTCCCGTTAAACAGCGGTCAAGGCGAACAATTTAATGCGAATTTGGTACGGCGTCGTTATCAGGGATGCCGCCATGAACGCAAGACTCAGTCAGGATATAAACATGTGGATCGTACATGTGAAGAAAACTTTCAAGTTCGTCGCACTTGTTCATGATACTTCGGGCACTTACATTGAGCACTGAAAACAGCTTAATGGGGAGACGAAAGGAATGAAAGAGTGCCGCTTGCTGCGCAATGACAAAACCGCTGAAGTCGCGATAGCACTTTTCTTGCAAATTGCAAGACAGTATATTTACTCTCAAAAAGCATCGCTTCAGTAATACAGAACTGTTTGCCATTATTCTTAATTTTGTCGAAAAAGAGCATCACGGTCTCGCCTTTATCTTTGTGCTCCTTTGCGCTTTGCCAGAGTCTTTTTTTTCGAACCTGTTGCACACGTGGAGAAAAATTTTTCTCAGATGCTCAATAGCTAAACGCGGAGTTTTTAAGCTTTTGATTTGCAGTTTTGAAGAATCTTGGCCTTGTCTCTTTCATCTAATAGTTTGATGATCAGCGGTCGGCGTTTATTCGCAGAAGGCCTTCCAATTCTATGGATGCGTTCAAGTGGTACGTCGGATATATTTGACAGATCTTGAAATATTTCCTTGGAAACTGTTTCCTCGAGGGACTTCTAATCCTCTTTTGTAGTTTCCTTCGCGCCATATACGACTAAGGTATTCCTCCTGCTTCTGTTTTCTAGGTCGTCTACTTTCATCATTAGATTGTTAACAGCTTTTCGCAACACCTCAACTTTCAGGGTATAATCAATCACAGTCACGGACAGGTCGTTTATTCTTTCTCAATGGGAGACAGCTTGTTAGTAGTTTCACAAATCTGGCGATTCGTGAAACCCGCGCTTTGTTTTAACTCTCGTATTTCGTCTAGTATTGTCTTAGGCATATCTTCGGATGTTGGTCCTATTTGGTTTCTGTGTCACCACAGGAAAACAGCAAATCAACAAAACAGCAGTAGGCATGCACCAGTTATACAAGCACCGACCGTGGGCACGGAAGAAGCAAGAGGCAAACGTTGTCGCTACCATACGTATATACTGAGCGCTGGTCTCTCACCTGGAGAAGAAACAAGAACGAATTCATGAGACGCATAACCTCAAAGCTTCCGCCATGCCCACTGGTTGGTGACCGCGAAGCAGTCGAGATCTTATGTTCCCAAGTAGCTGACGTCGATGACGCTGGGCGGCGATGCGCAGCCATCCACGAGGGCCAGGTGCGCATGCCCCAGGGCTCGTCGGTGCGATTGCGTGACTCTGGGCTTTGCCGGAGGACAAGCTGCTTCGTCATCTGAAGTGCGAATGGTTCGTAATATTCTTCTGTCGGTGTAGCGCTAGGGTTGGCAAAAAAGAGGTTGTTCAGTTAAAAATTAAATTTATGGGGTTTTACATCCCAAAACCGCTTTCTTATTATGAGGCATGCGGTAGTGGGGGACTATGGAAATTTCGACCACCTAGGGTTCTTTAACGAGCATCTAAATCTAAGTATACGGGTGTTTTCGCATTTCGCCCTCATCCAAATGCGGCCGCCGTAGTCGGGATTAAATCCCACGACCACGCCGTTGTTCAATGCGGAATATCGTGCAGATCAGAAGTGGCGAAGACGCAAGAGTCGGTGTCATGTGCGTCATATTCAGGGCAGTAGACAGGGTGACGGGACAAGTAGTCGGCGTCGTTGTGTTGACGGGCTGACTTGTATAAAACAGCAAATGAATATCCTTGAAGCCCTAATGCCCCTCGACCGATTTGTCCAGTGGCGTTTTTAAGCGAGGAGAACCGCCACGAGGCATGGTGATCGATAATCACGTAAAGTGTGTGCAGCCATACAAGCAGTCACGCCGTTCCGCGACTGCCCAAACTAAAGCCAGGCACTCTCGTTCGGTAATTGAAAAATTCCTCTGGGCAGGTGACAGGAGGCAGTTGGCGTATGCAAATACGCGCTCTGCGCTACGCTGCAATTCAACAAGCACAGCCATAATTTCATGGCCACTGGCATCCAAGTAAATTTCAGTGGTGGCAGATGCATTATAATGAGCCAGCAATGGGGGAGCCGTGAGCAAGCTTACGAGGGCGAAGAAGGCTTTGGTTTTAGCAAGGCTTCATGTTAAAGCAACGTCCTTCTTAAGTAAGTCGGTGAGTGGGCGAGTTGTTTCAGCGAAATTGTTGGTAAACACGGCGGAAATTAAAGCATAGCCTTAGAAAGCTTCTGACGTCTGCGGCGGGAGACAGAACAGGAAAGTTCTGGACTGCGCGAATCTTGTAAGGGCCAAGTTGAACGCGAGCGGCACTGGGCAGATAGCCAAGAACGGTAATTTAACGTCGTCCAATGTGGCACTTGAATGAGTTCAGCTGCGCACAGGTGCGTCGGAAAACAGCAAGAATAGCCAATATACGTGTCAAATGACTTGTGAAATTTCGTGAAAGGACTAGGACAACTTCTAGATAACACAGACATGTGGACCGTTTACAGTCGCGAAGTAAGCAATCCATTATTATTTCGATTGTAGCCGGGGGCATTACAAAGGCCAAACGGCATTACCTTGAATTGGTAGAGGCCATCAGGTGTTACAAAGGTAGTTTTCTCACTGTCCATATCATCTACCGAGATTTGCCAATAGCCTCATCGGAGGTGTATAGATGAAAAGTACTTGGCTCCGTGCAAGCGGTCAAAGGCGTCATCAATAGGCGGCAAGGTGTACACATCCTTGCGTGTGATTTTGTTGAGGTGTCTGTAATACGTATAAAAGCGCCAACTGCCGATTTTATTCTTATCAAGGACAACAGGGGATGCCCACGGACTGCATTATGGTTCGATAACGGCTTTAGTCAACATCTCATGGACTTCTCGTTGTATCACTTGTCGTTCAGTACGTGAAACACGGCACGGCCGGTGGCGTATTGAATTGGCGTCTCCGGTGTAAATCCGATGGGTGACCACCTATTCTGGGCTAAAGGGCGGCCGTCAAAGTAAAAAGTGTCACGGTAAGTTTCCAAGAGACGGCGGAGGTCACCAGCTTGTGCCTGAAAAAGATCAGGTGCAATCATCTCGCTAAATTCATCTGTGAGAGTCGATGAATAGAAGGCTCCTCTAGATGGCGACGGAGTTTCGGCGTCAAGAGCCGATATCTCGCAATCGTTCACGGGCGAGATGTCACCCAATGACATGCCTCTGGGAAGAATTTGAGTCGAGCAGTTAAACTTGAGGAGAGGCAGCGAAATCTGATTGCCTGTAACTGTGACCACGATATGGGGAAGGGCCAAATTTCTATCAAGCAGTATATCAGTGTTCGGACACAGCACATAGACGCCGTCAGCAACAGATGGGAACCACAGTAGAGCAATGTACGTAGTGGCGTGAGGCGACAGGCGGATGTCTTCAGCAGAGTATAACCGCGGTTGTGTGACTGGTGGATCATAGCAGCCGTGTGGCCGTTCAAGCTGAATGACACTAAACGCCCAATCAAAGAGGGCTGAATGGGATTATAAAAAGTCTAAGCTGAGTATAACGTTGTAAGGGCATTGTTCCAAAATTGTAAAAAAAAAACAGTCTTTAGACCCCCCGAGACGCTAATGCGAGCAGTTCACATACCAAGCACGCTAGGCATTCCTCCGTCGGCGACGCGGAGGGCGCGTGATCCAACGGTTGTGAGAACTTTGTTGAGGCTTTCGGCGCATTTGGGCAGTCATCAGGGATACGTGTGCACCAGTGTCAATGAGTGCTGAGACACAGACGCCATCGACTAAAACGTCTATTAAGTTCTGTTTCATCGGCAAAGTAATCAGAGGGTTTTGCGGTCGAGTCGTCAGTGCAGTGTCACCTCCCTGACCTGAATCACTTAGTTTTCTGCAGACGGGCGTCCGGGCTGCATCAGGGACGGTGGGCGACGAGCCTGCGGCGATAGGGACGATGGTCGACGAGCTGGTGGCCGACAGGACTGATGACGTTGGAATTACGACGAGAGACTGTTCGCACGAGCGTCATTGTTTGTCTGTTGTGTTGCCAATGGAGGCTGGTAACGTTGCTAGCTCTGTTCGGGGCGACAATAACTGGTGAATGGTGGTTGCAGGAGTGAGGAGAAAGTACAGTTGTTATAATGGCGAGCAACGCGACTGATACGCTGGCAGGAAAAACAGATTTGCCGATTGTCTTCGGTTCGCCACTCGGCTGGATTTCAGTAGTGTGCAGAATACCACGGACCAGTCGATGGACTGAAGCATGAGATAGCTGTGAAGCGACAAGAACACATACAGAATGAACTCCAAGATTAGCTAGTTTTTCGCTAACTATTGCCTGCACAAACGGTACTATAGGCAAGTTGTTCGATACACTGTGGCGGGAGAAAAGGCCAGCAGGAACCATGGCTTCAAGTTCTCGCCGTACTATCCGTCTCAGGTGATCTGATGGCGATGATAGCGGCACTTCTTGCCTGTCATCACAAGAGGGTGTTGCAGCTGAGTGGGGCAGATATGCGGACGGCGTTGCAATACGGCGGCTCTTGGCCTGCTCAAAGCGTTGATACTCTTTTATGATGTCCTGTACTGTTTCGCCATTCTTGCACACAAGCAGGTTGAAAGCATTGTCAGCAATTCCCTGCAGTACATGCCAAACCTTGTCGGAGTCAGTCGTATCGCTGTCCGCTTTACGGCACAGAGCAAGCACGTCCTGGATGTAAGATTATGATGATGTGTGGTGTTTTGTGGCGCAAGAGCCATGTTTGGCCAAAGAGCGCCATGACGAGTGGTAATGTTGATGTATTATGGAAGATGTGACTTGGCTGTAAAGTGGCCTAAAAGTAGTCGCTGTAAAGTGCGTAAAATCTACGTACTATAAAATTATGGCGATGACTAATGACGAATACTATGAACATTAAAATCCATCGTAGAAGAATGATGCACTGTTTAAAATATGCGAGATGTTAAATTGCTTACAGCACCACTGCCTCGCCAGAGCCCTTGAACCACAAGGGCCTAGAGGCATGTGCTACTCAAAATAATTATCACAGTGGCATCCTCTGAAGAGAGGAAACGCTACGAACGTGTGGGGCTGATAACATGCAATACAACATCTTTCAAAAAACCTAGGACGGCGTTGGTGTCAAAGAGTGGTTCTGGACCAAGTAACATAACAGGATGAAGGGGGATGTGCTGCCGGTATGCTAAGAGAAAATGTTTCCTTCTTTCATATTCGGCTTCCCGACACTCCAGTAGGACGTGGAGGACGGTCAGCTTCTCCCCGCATCTACCACAGGTTGGAGGCTCGTTTCCCGTGAGTAAAAAGTTATGTGTGCCAAAAGTGTGTCCTATTCTTAGACGGCAGAATAGGACATCTGTCCGGCGGGATTTTGTTACAGGAGGCTAGAAACCTAATTGTGGCTTTATTACCCGCAGTTTATTATTTATTACTTCGTCCCACATGCGTTGCCAGTGGTTTTGTAGTTTCCTTCTTAACAAAGGCTTCAGGTCTGTGACAGGGACCGAAGCAGTAGGATTAACTGCATGCAATGAAATTGATGTGGCCATCTGGTCGGCTAGAACGTTTCCCCCGATGCCCCTATGTCCAGGCACCCAGCATATAATCACATGTTGGTTAGATATGTATGCTTTACACAGTGCGGAGTATAGTTCATTAAATACTGGATTTTTGTAATTACAGAAAACATCAAAGCCTTCACAACACTGAGGGAGTCCGTATATATAACTGATTTCTGGAGTTGTGATTTATTTATATGCTTTACGGCTGACAGCAGTGCGTAGGCCTCAGCCGTAAAGATGCTTGTTTCCGGATGCAGTACATCGGATTCCGAGAAGGACGGGTCGATGGCTGCATAGGACACCCCCTCGCGTGACTTTGATGCGTCTGTGTAGAACTCCGTGCAGAGTGTTTGTATTGGAGTTCCCGGAAATGCATTTTTATTTCAATCTCTGGAGCGCGTTTTGTAACTTGCATGAAAGATATATCGCATTGTATCATCTGCCACTCCCAAGGAGGTAGCAGCTTAGCTGGTGGCATTAGGCGATGTTTCACGATTGGGACATCCATTTCAACACTAAGCTCCCTCACACGCAGCGAGAAAGGTTGCCTTACGGAGGGACGATTCCGAAAGAGTGTAGAATATGTCATATCATTAACGGTATTAAAACACGGATGTTGAGGATTAGAGTGCACTTTCAGAAAATATGTTTGGCTTATGTATGTTCTCTGCAGATGAATTGACCACTCATTTGATTCTACGTATAAACTTTCAATGGGACTTGTTCTGAAAGCGCCCGTGGCTAAGTGGATTCCTAGATGGTGGACCGGATCTAGCATCTTTAGCGCGCTCCGGGCGGCAGAACGATAGATCACGGCACCATAATCTAATCGTGACCGAATCAGGCTCTTATAGAGATTCATTAGGGACGTCCTGTCACTACCCCACGTAGTCTGCGATAGAAGTTTCATTAAGTTCATTGTTTTCAGACATTTTTCTTTAAGTTGTTTAATGTGTGGGATGAAAGTGAGTCTATTGTCAAGTATAACGCCTAGAAATTTGTGTTCTTTGTTTACAGGTATCTGTTGTCCACACAGTTCTAAGCAAGGATCCGGAACCAGGCCTCTCTTTCTTGTAAACAGAACACAAGAACTCCTGCGAGGATTGATTTTAAATCCATTTTTTTCTGCCCACTGTGACACCTTGTTCAAACCATGCTGTACCTGTCTCTCGCAGACATTGAGGTTGCAGGATTTGAAACCTATTTGTATATCGTCTACGTAGACGGAATAGAAAATAGCTTGTGGTAAAGATGCACGAAGCGTGTTCATCTTTACGACAAAGAGCATGCACCTGATTACGCCACCCTGGGGTACCCCAGTTTCCTGTATAAATGTACGCGACAGTGCAGGACCTATTTTCACTCGAAATGTACGGTTCTCTAGGTAGCTCTCTATAGTATTTGACATATTGCCGCGGATACCTAGCGCGGAAAGATCGCGCAGGATTCCGTAGCGCCAGGTTGTGTCGTACGCTTTTTCCGTATCCAGAAATACAGATAAGAAAGATTGCTTGTGCACAAAGGCATCGCGAATGCTCGCTTCGATGCGCACAAGATGGTCGGTTGTAGATCGCCCTTCCCGAAAACCACATTGAAATGAGTCAAGCATTTTACTGGACTCTAGGAGATGCACGAGACGGCGATTGATTATTTTTTCAAATACCTTACAAAGGTAACTTGTCAGGGCTATCGGGCGGTAACTTGCCACTGAGGAAGGATCTTTGCCTTGTTTCAAAACCGGGATCACAATGGCTTCTTTCCATGCAGTCGAGAGGTATCCTGCAGCCCAAATGGTGTTGAAAATTGTGACTAGTGTAACTTGGGTGTCTTTATGTAAGTATTTGATCATTTCATACATGCTTCTGTCAGATCCCGGTGCAGAGCTCTTGCATGCGCTCAAGGCAGCTCTCAACTCGGCAATGCTAAAAGGACAGTTGTATGGTTTATTCTGTTGACATTTTCTCATGAGTGGCTTACATTCTTCTATTTGTTTATATTTCAGAAAGGATTGCGAGTAATGGTTGGCACTTGACACGCTCTCAAAGTGCTCCCCAAGGGATTCCGCCTGATCTCGTAGGGTATCGCCTTCTGTGTTTACCAAAGGAAGTGCATATGCTTGTCGCCCTCTTATCCTATTGACCCTGTTCCAGGCTTTGGCCTCATCTCTGAAAGAGTTAATACTCGATAGAAACTTCTGCCAACTTTCTCGCCTGGCCTGTTGGCGGGTTCGCCTGCCTTGGGATTTTACTTTTTTAAAGTTGCTAAGATTCTCCACAGTGGGAGAAGCGCGTAGCAACCCCCACGCCCTGTTCTGTTTCTGTTCAGCGATCCTACAATCGTCGTTCCACCACGGCACACGCCGTTTGCAGGCCAAGCCTTTTACTTCTGATATGCATTTAGATGCGACATCTATTATGAATGCTGTAAAGAACTCGACTGCAGCATCAATTCCTAACGAAGACAGGTCAGCCCATGAGATACTAGTAAGAGATCGAAATTTCTCCCAATCAGCTGTCTCAATCTTCAACCTAGGAGCGTGTGGTGGATATTCGTTTTCTTTCGGTGATCTTAGCAGTATAGGGAAGTGGTCGCTGCCGTAAGGTTTGTCGGTAACTTCCCATTCAAGTTCAGGCAGTACAGACGAGGAGACTATGCTAAGATCTAAGAAAGAACAGCTTCTGTTTGCAACAGAGTAATATGTGTGTTCCTTCTTATTCAACAGACACGCACCAGAAGAAAAAAGGAACTGTTCGGCAAGACGTCCTCGCGCATCTATACGAGGGTCGCCCCACAGGTAGTTATGTGCATTGAAATCGCCAAGAACAACATAGGGTTCTGGCAATTCATCTATAAAGGACTGAAATTCATGTTTGCTTAGCTTATAATGTGGGGGTATATAAAGTGAGCAAACAGTGATCAGTTTGTTTAGCAGAATAACTCGGACCGCCACTGCCTCAAGGGCCGTTCATAGCTGTAAACGTTGACAGGCTATGCTTTTTTGAATTACAATTGCAACACCGCCCGATGATGCGATAGCATCATCGCGAACTTTGCGAGAAGTAACGTTCTGTCGAAGAAAATTTGTGTGTTTTGGTTTTAAGTGTGTTTCCTGTAAACACAGCACTTTTGGATTGTGTTTGTGGATGAGTGCTTGTACATCATCAAGATGCCTGTGAAGACCTCTGACATTCCGTCGGATGATTTGTGTATCCATATTTAAAGAAAATTGGTGCTGTGTTTACGGAAACGGAAGTGATGCCTTAGGTTACAAAGCTCTTTCGAGGCCCTGTAACGGGGGTTCTGCCCTTTCTGGAGCGTTCGAGCGAGTCTCGGCGCTCCTTAGGCGTTTGGTGCGCCTTGACGACAGGTGTAGTGTAAATTGCCTCCTGTGAGACGCCGGACAAGCGCTCTTGCGAGCGCGAGGTTTTCCGAGAGAGTCCTGCCCCGGAAGGCCAGACCCCTGCGCCCACCTGCGCGGAGGTCGATGGGGCTCCCTGAGGGATTTGGCTGCGCTGGCCGTTGCCAGCGCTGGAGGGGGCCTCGGAGGCGGGGGCAGCCTCGGCTGCGCCCACCTTCGGGGTCGATGGTCCCCTCTGCTATGTTGACGGAGCAGCGCTAGCTGCAACCGCCGCGGGGGAAGATGGCGTAACTGCCGACTCACTGCCTGTGGGTCGCACAGCCGCCGGAGGCCGTTGTGATGCTGCCCCCTTACACGCCACATCGGCAAAGCTGCTCTTAGACAGGTATGACACCCGCCTACGTGCCTCTTTGAAAGATATGTTTTCTTTGACTTTGATTGTCACAATCTCCTTTTCTCTTTTCCAGGACGGGCAGGACCGCGAGTATGCGGCATGATCGCCATCACAGTTGACACAATGTGGAGTGTTCTGGCATGTTTCGGAGGAATGTTCATTGTCACTGCACTTGGCACATGTCAGCCGGCCTCGACAGTTCTGTGAACTGTGGCCGAACCTTTGGCGCTTAAAGCATCTAAGGGGATTGGGCACGTATGGCCTAACACGAAGTTTGATATAACCGGCCTCGATGGACTCGGGGAGGACACTTGAACCGAAAGTGAGTATCAGGTGTTTCGTCTTGATCTCTTTACCATCTCGCCTCATCTTAATTCGCTTAACATTTATGACATTCTGTTCGCTGAAGCCCTCCAAGAGTTCAGCTTCAGTGAGCTCTAGCATGTCATCGTCCGAGACAACGCCACGGGTGGTGTTCATGGTACGGTAAGGAGGTACTGTTATTTGGGTCTCCCCAAATGAGACAAGTTTCGGCAGTTTCTCGTACTGCTTCTTATCGTGGAGCTCCAAGAGGAGATCACCACTTGTCATTCTCGACGCCTTATATCCTGATCCAAAAACTTCAGTTAAAGACTTCGAAACAAGGAACGGTGAAATGTTACGCACTAGTTTGTCTTAGTTTTCTGACTGAATCACATGATATCTAGGAAAGTTCTGGACTTGTCGTTCGAAAAACTGAAAGAGATCTTCGGTGCGCCCTCGTTTGTGAGGGCGATCTGGGACTTTAGGAAAAGCGTTTTCCATAAGTTCAGTAGGGTTTTCGGCCGCGATGCCGACCACCCACCATGGAGCCCAACAGGGGGACGTGACAGGAGTTCCTGCTAGAGAAACCCTGCCAACGCCAGCCGTACATCGCTGCTATAACCAAATACAGCATAACCAAGGCTGGCTAGCTACACAAGGTTAACCCTTGCCGCCGGGAAACTAGGAAGTGAGGAGAAGTGATGAGAGGAAGGGAAAGATGAAAAAGGCGAGAGAGAAAGACGAAGGTTGGAGAGGAGGACAGGAAAAGGCGACTGCCGATGTCCCCCGGGTGGGTCAGTCCGGGGGTGCCGTCTACGTGAAGCAGAGGCCAAAGAGGTGTGTTGCCTCCGCCGGGGGCCTGGATGTAAGATGAAAGACGTAAGATTCTGTGGACGTCTGTGCCCAGGTCACTAGTTATTTCTTAGCGGTGCTCTTTCACCCGGCTGGATGGCCGAACAAGTCTCTAAGCTTCTGTTTGCACATGTCCCAGGCCTTAAGCTCTTCCTCGTGGTTGTCATACCAAACCTTCGCCGTGCCTTGTAGGTAGGAAACCGTCAGATCCCATTTGTTATAGGCACTTACACGCTCATACGTGACGATGCAGTCTTCCATGTCGAGGTGCTCGGCGCCTCAGAACGTTTCTGGATCCCGCGGTTGAGCGAGCACAACCATCGGGGTTGTAGACGTTGATGTGGGCCACGCCATGTCGGGTCCTGTTTCGTCCGTCTTATTGTCCAGTCCGAGGTGACGACCACTGCGGAGCTTCTTCGTTGGTTCTCGTGGGTACCCCGCACCTCGGAGAATTTGTTACGTTGTTAAATTGCGTTCTTCCGACATGCGCCACTCTTGGTTGCACCGTTACAATATTTGCAACTTCCCTGCATACTGTATAATTAGGAAAAGTAGATGAACCTCGGCGTAATGTTACAGTCATCTTAGTGGCTAATTGTCATATAACCTTTTTCTGGATAATTTCGATAAAACGAGAGTTACAGCCGTTTTCTGTAAGTGTTCTTCCTCCGTAGACAGCCATGTATTGACAGCAGATGGGAATCCTGTAGCATTTACAACTTAACTGTGAACTCACTATTTATGACAATAAAACTCAGCGAAATGATAGAATCGTTCTAGGCACCAATTTGAGTTAATTGTTTTTAAGATGCATACATTGGATCGAGAGCTACAGAGCATTGACGAGGAACTGGAGACGAAAATTTTTTGTGTCGACGCGACGCGTAGACTGACGGACATGGACCACCACCGGATAATAGCTATATACAGCTTCGCTATAAAAATTCACCGATGATTACGATATTTCCTACTGCGAAACTTGAGCACAGCTCCATGCGTGTTTGCATTTTGCGATATCTTGGCTGGCGCGGACAATCTGTCTCGTGCGGCAAATTCCAAAGAGAGTCAAGTGGGGCGCGACTGCCTCGCTAATTGGGAGATCGCTAGAGGCAGCACGTGGTTGACGCGTGGGCGAGATTCACGGCAGCCGCAAACAGATTGCTCGTGCAACGCTTTGTTTCCCTATAAGCCATCGGTCGATGCGCTCGCCACACGCTGTCGCGAAATAGACGACGGCACGCTACTCTGGCACCGCCTCGTAGCAGTCGTCGCTGCAGAGCCCCTGTTGAGCAGCACTACACTTTTCTTGTCACACTTTCTTCATACCCTCCTCTTCCGCTTTTATCCTCGTGCCCTCTTTCTTCCCCGCTGCGTTCTCTGTTTGCTCTTTCATCCTTCGGTGGGCTCGTTCGCTCGGTTACGCCGAGAGACGACACCGATGCGAAAGGCAGGAGCAGCGGCCTAAGAGCTTTGCTCGAAAACATTTCATCAAGGGGCTATAGTGATTCAGTATTGCCACGCGTAAGCACTCTTAAATATATCTGCAATTTCTTTTTTAATCTAGGGACCCTAATGCATACTCTACAACGGCGACGACTTCATCATACAAGAAAAAAGTACGGCTAAGTTGTTAGTTGTCTTACCTAGTACCTCCATCAGAATTTTCATTGACGAAAGAGGTCATTTGCAAGGGACATCATGCCGAGCGCTGTCTGGGACAAAGCTGAAGAGCAATCTCTCTTTCACCGCCCGATATTCTTTCTTCATGACATTGCATAATATGTACGCTACAGGCGAATTCTCCCTCGCTGTTTCACCACGATGTCCTATTTATAGTATAAGAGTGATACGCTCGCGCGCCGCATACCCTGAGCCCGAGAAAACGCATGCGAGAGTGAGCCGAGAAAAATTGTGGCTTGATGTGCGCCGTTCTGCCGCACGCCCTGTAAGCGCGCGCAAAGAGGGATGGGGGAGGGTTAAACGTGCGGGCGACATGTCGAGCACGCACTAGGACGGAATGTGAGCGCATGATTCGTATATTATACCGCACCTTCTATCTCGCCTTTGTCCGACCATTGTACGCATGTATTAGTTGTGCAAGAGAAATCTGGGGAGTTTCATGTCTCCACATGTGCGTTTCCCTAGGTACTACAGTGCTACAGAGGAGGATGCGCAATGGTCCGCTTGTTCTTAGCTGAGCTGCACTACGCAGCAGCTCATAAATACTCCGGAATAAGCCTGTATCCGGTCTTGTTTCGTGGCGCCGCGCCAAAGCATTACGCTCTTGGCTGGAAGGACAGGTTCGAATCGCATGTTTGGCAATTTTTTCTTCTGCTTTTGCATTATTAGACTATTTTCCTCCTTGGCTTCAATAGTAGTTGTTCTTTTGAAATGCTTCACTACCACGCCTGCAACGGAGCGTTCCGGCCAAGAGGCGCGAAGCAACGTGACCTGCAGCGCGCTGTACGTGGGCTCAGACAAATGCCGCTTTAGTGGCCCCAGACCAATCAAAAAGACAAGTTGTTACTGCGCACTCAACTAGTCGTAGACATTAATGCGAAAGCATCTTATGTCCTACGAGGTAGAAAAGCCGGTGTGGTCCACAACATGCGGCAAGAAAAATTAGCATCGGCGTCTTGCATGTTTGTATGTCAAGATTAAAGTTAGAACAAGCAAGAGTAAGGTGACTTAAGGGGAAGCAGTGTGAGTTAAGGTGAAGTGAAGAGTATGAAGTTAAGGTGAACTAAGGTGGATTAAGGTAGGGAAAGGTTGGTTAACGGGTTGACTAATGTGGATTAAAATGGATAATGTCAGATAAAGGTGAATTTAGGTATACTAAGGGTGGATTATGGTGGTTCAAAGTGGATTAAGGTTCATTAACGCGGATTGTAGTGGATTAACGCGGATTAAGTTGCATTAAAGTGGTCTAAAGTTGCTTTCACATTCAAATCGCCTAAGTGTACTGAAGTCACTGTCAATTTTTTAATTACAGTTGTACTGAAGTTCTTGTTCATGGCTGGGTGGCGCATACGATGAGCATGCCCGTGTGGCGCGTAAACCTCCGGTCGCTGACGACCGTGTCACTGGCACATCTCCGAAGACGTACTGCGAAGTGCCAAACCCTATGCTACATGCTCCCCAGTGAAACAGGTTTACCAATGGCGACAAGAAAGTGAGGTTTCACCATTACAGACTATATCGGCTGCTGTGATGCCGTTTCAACGATAGTTTAGGTGGTCGTTAAACGGGAGCAAAGCGCGTCCTCATTTGTAGTACATAGGCGAAGCCCCATTTAGAAGTGAGATTCTCCAGGAAAAATTGCCCAGATTTCTCTCCAGACACTTTTTCGCTCGAGAGAACGCAAGACAGGAACCTTCGTTTCCTCTAAAACGGCAGCGGCAAGGCACGGGCATGCGCTTTATCTTGGAGGTAGTTTGCTGCGCTTACAAAGACTGGCCTAGCCTAGACAGCTAATCACTTCATGCGCGCTGTCTTCCCACGATCTTAGCGTTTGGGATTTTAGAGACGCATTGAAGTGATAGGAAGCACGAAGAAGTGTTGGATTTCCGAGGCGACCGCTCTTCATCATGGCAGCGTCGGGACAGCGAGTGTTCGTGGTCATTGAGTGATATCTGTTTATGCTTGCCTATCCGCGCGTGACACCATGCTTGATAAGTTAGTAAGGGAAGGTTTACTTCCATTGATGTGACCAATAAAACAAGAATATGTTGTACAGTTGTCTGGTTCTTTGCTATCACTATCGATGCTCGATCCTTCGGGCGAAAATGCGACTTCTTGACTTCCGCCAATGCCATAGCAATTCCTCTTGTTTATCGTCGTGATCAGAAAAAGCACTGAAACATTGCAAAACTGCAAGGGTGAGCCCCGAAAGTAGGTCCATGCGGGGAGGGGACCAATGGAAGCAGAGACCAGAAGAGGAAGAATGTTGCTAAATTTGATTTATGCAGGTGGCTGAGTGAGGGAAACTCTTAAGCATCCTTTGCCCCATGACCCTCTATATTGAAGTACGTTGGCATCACAGCCGTCCACAATGTTTGTTCAGTTGCGTTGGCATGTCTGCATGCGCATCATCTATAAATAATTGAAGCCAAGATAACGCTCTTGTTTTTGTCAAAGCCCATCGCCTCTTTCCCTCTCCATTTGATAGTACTGAGGCGTGTACTTCTTCATTCTTTTTTCGGGGAGTGCACTTCACCAACTAGTAACTTAGTTATCGCTCAGCGCAAGACGCGCCTGCATGATTGGAACCTACTGGAATGTTATCGATGGTTCTATGCGTTGTCTGTTGACACTGAAGTTTGTGTAATCTGATTGTATAAGCAATGCGAATTGTGTAGTACTTTCTGGAAGACACGCGGGCACCCACGATTACTCTGTAAGCTTTGATGACTCATGCATAAAAGCCGCCGTGCTCCATCGGTAAATTTAATGATGGGCTTTTACGTGCCAAAACCACTATCTGATTATGAAGCATGCCGTAGTGGGGGACTCTGGAAATTTAGACAGCTGGGGTTCTTTAACGTGCACCTAAATCTATGTACTAAAAATGCTTACTAGTTAGCAGTAATGACTATTAATGACTATGAAATGACCAATATGTCTAACGACAACTTCTAACAACTACAATTGATTAGAAATGACTAAAATTGCTTAGTAATGACCAGTAATTACTAATAATGACTTAAATGACTGAAATGACTTGTAATGACTACTAGTGACTACGATACAGGCCCTGTGCAGTGAAGTGCACAAGGCATGCAGTGAAGTGTGTGTCACACTTCACTGCATGATCGACTGACTGGCCGCTCTGTTTGGAGCCATTTCTGTAGCGTTACCAGGCACAGGGCCAGTATAAAATTTTGAAAGTTTGATTCTTCACATAGGTCGTTCGGCCTAATCAAGATTGCGAACTTCATGGTAAAAGTGCGCGCAATAACAATATGTCTAACGATGAGTTGTAACGACTACAACTGATTAGAAATGACTAAAAAGGCTTACTAATGGCCACTATTGACTAATAATGACTGAAATGACTTGTAATGACTAGGATATGACCAACATGTCTAACCACGGCTTGTAATGACCACAATTGGTTACAAATGACTAAAAATGCTTTCTAGTGAGCAGTAATGACTAATAATGAGTGAAATGGATTGTGATATTTAGTAATGACTATGACACGACCAATATGTCTAACAAAAATTGATAACGACTAAAATTGATTATAAATGACTAAAATATGCTTAGTAATAACTGCTACTGACTAATAATGACTGAAATGACTTGTAATGACTACTAATAACTATGAAATGACTGATGTGTCTAACGACTGATTGTAACCACTACAACTGATTAGAAATGACTGAAAATGCTTAATAATGACCAGTAATGATGAGTGAAATGACCCGTAATGACTACTGATGACTACGATGTGACCAACATGCCTAATAACGGCTTGCAGTGTCCACAATTGATTACAAATGACTAAAAATGCTTAGTAGTGAGCAGTAATGACTAGTAATCACTGAAATGACCTGTAATCACTAATAGTGGAAACAAAATTACCAATGTGTCTAACGACAACATGTAATGACTACAATTCATTAGAAACGACCAACAATGCTTAGTAATGGCAAGTAATGACTACTAATGATTAAGATATGGCCAACATGTCTTACTACGACTTGTAATGACCACATTTCTTTATTTGTACATACTGCAGCCTGATCGGGCTATTGCAGGAGTGGGCGTGAAAGGCAGGGCAATGACAAATAATAAATAATACAGGCAATACTGACGATACAATTACATAAGACAAAAATGCTTACAAATGATTACAAATGGCAATAAATGCTTAGTAGTGAGCAGTAAGGACTAAAAGAAATAAGAGAAGACAAGAGGCAAAGTGAAAGATGCGAATGATAAGAGGATGAAGAGTAGGCTTTCGCCATTCAGCTCTTAAGAGGGATCTTATGAGACCCTGTAATTTTTTTAGTGTAGCCTGTTTCGAGGGCACAGGGTCGCCAAATGCTGATGTCGTCATCTACCAGACACCCCCGCAAAGCCGCGATCTAAGCCCGCAACCCAAGGACCGCACCAGCTTGGCCCCGGACCTTCGAGCTAGCCGCAGGCTACAAATCCTGTCCCGGAGCACTGACTTCTAACCGGCATGACCAAGAAGATTGTGGTAAACTAGACAACCCCAGCGTCACCCACCGTGCTGCAACAGCAAAGGGAGCCAAGGACCATCCGCGGATCATCCTCATGTCGAGCTCTTATGGACACGTACCAACTAGCGCAACAAGCGGCCCCGGCACGAAGCTAGCGCGTTTTCAATGGAACGAGCGGGTTTTTCTCGAATAACAAAAGCTGCAGGTCGATTATTGAAAAACGCAGGTGGCAGACATGTTCTGGAAGACAATCCACATGATCCAAATGCACCGATCAAGCTGTGGCAAGCAAGGATTTTGTACCCAGAGCGGTTAAAGCTTCAGCAACGGAAGCCTATGGAAGCGACGAAAATTTGTACTCGACTTTAGAGACAGAAACACTACCTGTGAATAAACTACGGCGTCTACTGTAATAGCCGCTGCAGCGCATGTAGTCCGGAGACTCGACTATCGATTGAAACCTATCTTGATTCTTTACACATGGCATAACACTTTTCCAAAAAGCGATTTTTCAAACGCGGTCGGGCAAGTTTACGTGGTCTCTATACAAACCCGAGCGCATCACTAGAGGAAACCTTGGACGCCGTGGCCGAGTCGTTTAATCGCTCGTACCTATAGTTCAGCGTCAAGTTGGCAGAGGTTTGATGCCGTGCTGAGTGATGCGTTTCCTCAACGCCACGTAGGACTCAGTTCGACAGCATCTCACCAGATGGCCGAAACACGAAACATAGGATTTGGTTTCAGTTTCTTTTTTTTTTTTTCAGGAGGGCTCTTCAAATATTATATTTTCTATTTTTACTGTACGTGCTCGCGCGCGGGTAGATGTGTGTGTGAGCGAGCGAGCCAGCATTTTCCCGCATACACCTACTCTTGCGGATGAATGGGCTAAAGAGTTTATTTAAAGCCATATTTAAATCTACGAGACAAGAATGAATGATATTTTATTTCTAGGATTAGCTCTTTCTAAAAGCAAAATCAATGAAAGGAAAGCGCAGTTCCCTTCCACTCTGTGAAGAAGTATGACCTGCGAAGCTGTGTATGTGGGCCCTTAATGGCGAACTGCACCTCCGCCACGGGTCTGCCCGACATTGCACTATCTACGGGATTTTGTTCTACACACGGACAAGGGAGTTGTGAAAGTAGCCCTTAAGAGGAAGCTTTAAATTTAGCTCGGTTGCTCCTATCTAACTACATATAAAAGGAGAATTCGTTTCCCTCCGCAACCACTGTACCAGATTTGACGAGGTTTGTTGCATTTTAAACAAAAACTTAAATTATATTGACACTTGGCTTCAAATTTTCCATTCAAGTCATCATTGTTTAAATCAAATTGCAAAAAAATTGCACATTTTCGGAAAACAAAACGATGAAGCTTACAACTCTGTCTTTCGGCAATTAAAAACGATTTCACAATTCTGTGCATTGCATCTAACAGTACATCTAAAGCGGACAAAATTGTTATATTGCACATGAATCTCAAAAAATTTAGTAATATGGAAACAAAGCTTTTACCGAACCCTTGTACACAACGTAACGAATTCACGTCAGGTTTAAATTGACATGTCGAATTTGTCCGCTTTTAATGATGTAAGGGATGCCGTTTACAGGAGCGCGATATCTGTTCTTTCTGCAAAGCTATTATTTCTGTAAACTTTGTGCTTCTATTTTTTTTTCGCACTTTCAGATTTTTAATTAACTGATGGGGTTTTACGTGCCAAAACCACTTTCTGATTATGAGGCACACCGTAGTGGAGCACTCCGGAAATTTCGACTACCTGGGGTTCTTTACCGTGCACCTAAATATAAGTACACAAGTGTTCTCGCATTTCGCCCCCATCGAAATGCGGCCGCCGTCGCCGGGATTCGGTCCTGCGACCTCGTGCTCAGCAGCCCAACACCATAGCCACTGAGCAACCATGGCAGGTCTTCAGATTTTCGAAGTTTCTTTTAACAAAATTCAGAATTAACATTTCTCTCTCAAATGCAACAAATTTCATTAAAATCAATAATGTCGCGGGAGCATTCGCGTAAGACAAGGTAACGCGTACGAATGTAGATCCTTGAATTTCAACTCTAGTCTTGCTAGCGTCCAGTGGGGTAACGACGTGGCCACCAGCTGTCCGAATCTGCGAGTTATACCAGGGCGCGATTACGTTCAACAGCTGCGTTGCCATTTTCCCACTTAGTATAAAGTAGTCTGCGCGGTTTCCTCTAAAGTGCTAACGGCGTAGCCTAGATAGTCACTGCTATATCGAAAGAAAGTTGGTCGTCCTGTTCAGGTGCAGGTGGTGTCAGATCGGAATCTGTCCGTGTCTGCGTCCATCGGGGGTCCTCAGCACATCGATCATCAGCGGCCTCGCCCCCAATGATCGCTTTAGTTAGTTTTCCCGGCGGGGACTAAGCGACCGCTCGGTAGAATACCGCTGGGGCTGAGGCGAAAATACTCTCGGTGGCGGTGACCGTGACTGCCGCCCGGAAGGTGGTGGCAAGCGCTGCTGAGAGAGCTAGTCTTCAATGTCCCGGGGTCCCTGGCCGTATCGGGGCGGCGGCCAGTATGCGGCAAAGCCGCGAAGTCCGAGGTGCCGTTATGGGCACTGCCGGCACAGGTGGTCAGCCTCACCGCAGTGAAGGCACAGAGGCCGGCGATCGAGTGCGCGCCAAACATCTGATTTCCGGGGGCCGTGCGTCTATCGTCAACGTAACGGACCGGTTGCTCCGGACGATGGGCGACTGGAGCGGCATGAGCAAAGGGCGGTGGCGTGTACCCAGCTTCGCAGTACGATATCGGCTGCGCCGACTGGAGTGACACTGTAGGAGGAGTACGGACGAACAGCGGTGCAGAAGAAGCAGGGTTCCTTAAGGCTTCTGCGTATGCCACACGGCAGTATTCAGTAGGTCGCGCCCTAGCATTATCAGGTAGCAAGATATCACGGAGAACCTGGTGCAACTTGTCCTTGATGACGCTTGTAAGGGTGCTTACCGTAGGGTGCGGTATTGTGTGACGTCAGCCTTTTGCAACGCTTCACACACAACAGAGCAGATGAGCTCTCTCAGGCAGTCACTATTGCTTCCAATGGTCATGAAAATGGGAACAGCGGACATGCTGTTCGCTTGCGCCTCATATAGGTTCTACCGATGCAGGAGCATCTTTTCGATGGTCACGGCCTCGGAGAAGAACCCCGCGACCGTCTTCGGAGGGCTCCGCACGAAACAGGAAAGAGCTGCTCCTTGATCCCGCACATCAGATGGCGTGACTTCTTTTCCTCCGTCATTCCTGGATGAGCTCGTCTGAAGAGGCACGTCATGCCTTTGATGTACGTGGTCACAGTTTCGTTTTGCAACTGCGTGAGGGCCTTAATCGCTCGTTCCGCTCGTTCATGGCGATAAACACTGGTGTAGGTATCAAGAAGCCGACGACAAAATTCGTGCCATGACGTCAGTTGCTCCTCACGGTTCTGCAACCATGTACGCGCCATCCTGCCGGTAGAAGTAGACATGTATCAGTGTCTCACGCGCTAGAAGTCCACCATCCAGTCTTCGACGTCTTCGAATATTGAGCCATAGAACGTCGTCGAAAGCCGTGGGCTCTCAAGTGTATACCGGTTCAACATCGTGCTCTCTGTACTGGTTGGGGCGGGTTCAGCAGAAGCGCTGGTCATACCGGTTGAAGGGGTGGGAACCTTAGCGTCGACGACTTCCGGGGCTCGTCCTCTGATCCTGCGGCTGGCGCGATGCACGGTGGTGTCGACTGGCACTGGATTCGTCGTGCGGATCCTTGGAGGGGTTTGCGACATCCGTGAGGGCTACCCAGCACCTCCACCAGCTCGTCACGAGGCTTCAAAAGTACTCGGGGTTTTAATAAACCGCAGAGCAGCTGGCTCTCGGAAA
Source organism: Dermacentor andersoni (assembly GCF_023375885.2). Taxonomy (NCBI): domain Eukaryota; kingdom Metazoa; phylum Arthropoda; class Arachnida; order Ixodida; family Ixodidae; genus Dermacentor; species Dermacentor andersoni. Next base: position 29,092,335 of record NC_092820.1, on the reverse strand, counting down.
GCGCGTCCATCGGCGTTGGCTCGCGAGCAGAGAAGGCTCGAGGTCGTTGTTCTTTTGGGCTCGACCCACTACCTACATGTCGCAAGATATAAATAGCTACAGAACAACCGCCACAGTGTGGCGGCTGTTCCCGTCTCGAGGCCTCACAGGAGCATTAGAGACGCCTCTATGATTGCCACCATCGTGACGTGCACTTTTCTCCGGTTTCTCTGGTGCTTCTCTGGTCACCCATTCGACGTGTGGGCCTCTCCGAAAACCTGCTGTCGCGCTACACTGGCCCATACCGTGTGGACCGACGTCATTATGAGATCCTCCCCGCGACCTCTCAGCGTCATCGTCAGCTGCAAGTGACATCATTCACGTGGCGACACTGAAGCCATACCACACACGTTTCACCGCGGATGTGTAGATTAAGCACCTGGACGGTGCTTCTACCGCCGGGACTGATGCTACGGAACAGCCGCCACAGTGTGGCTGCACTGAGGAGGAAGAAGACTTCGTGTGCCTGCTTGATATAGCGTCGTCATTTGGCCTCCGTTAGCATCCCTGTAAAAAAATTGTAAATAGCATTCTATATCAACTCAACATGTATATATATATATATATATATATATATATATATATATATATATATATATATATATATATTGTACTGTAAAATAAGGAGCAGTGGGGCTGTGGCTAGGAGAGAGACAGCGACGACGAGAAAGAACAACCTTGTTTCGGTGCTCGGTCGGCTACACTACCTCTCGCTGCTTCAGCGTTCTAGTCGCGAACGCTTTCTGCTCAAAGTGCTTCGCGACATTTGGTGGAAGGTGCTGGACTTATTGCAAACCTGGAACTCCGAAGCCGGACGATCCCTCTCACATCTCCCATGCCTGAGGAGACTAGTACTACCGCGCCACCCATGGCACCGCCTCCAGTCGTCTGTCCTGGTGCGCCACGCCAACGGGATCCTCCCATATTCAATGGCACTGACGATCATGATGTAGAGGACTGGCTGTCATCATACAACCGAGTGAGTGCACACAACAAATGGTCCGAAGCTGACAAGCTTGGCTACGTACCATTCTATCTTTCCGGGGTCGCCCATCTTTGGTTCCGCAACCATGAGGCTGACTTTTCCACCTGGTCAGCATTCCGAACGGCACTTCAGGAAGTATTCGGTCGCCCTGCTGTGCGCAAACTTCGGGCTGAACAACAGCTTCGCTGTCGTGCCCAACAAAAGGGCGAAACCCTTACGAGCTACATTGAAGATGTAGTTGACATCTGCCGGCGTATAGACCCAGATATGACCGAAGATGCCAAGGTCAAGAACATCTTGAAAGGCATAGAAGATGACGCCTTTCAAATGCTCTTGGCAAGGAATCCTCAGACGGTCAACGACATCATAACGCTTTGCCAGAGCTATGAGGAACTGCGCAAACAACGGCTTTCTACGCGCCAAGCACTCGCTCCGGACGTCGCGCTTTCAGCTCTGAGTGATGGTGTCACCTCTACTCCTTGCAGTCCAGAAATTTTTGACAGAATCAAGCAATTTGTACGAGAAGAAGTGGCGCGCCAACTCTCTCTTCTGCCAGTCGCTCCAGCCTCAGAGCCGCGCTTGTCTCCAGATCTCCGTCACATTATACAAGAACAAGTCGCTAACGCAGTACCACTTGCTCATCAACCGCCTCCTACGCCTGTGCCACTTACGTACGCTGCCGTTGTCGCTAATCCAAGGCCTCCTTCTGCAGGTAATCAATCCAGACTTACCAGCGCCTTTTCCTCACCTCCGCAAGCAGCTGCAACATATTCTCCTGCCCCCCCAAGCAGCTACTGGTCGCCACAGCAGCCCGTGCGCCCACCTCGCCAATATTTCCAACAGTCTCCGCCCGCTGTTCTCAATCCATGGCGCACCCATGACAATCGGCCTATCTGTTATTCGTGCGGCCTACCTGGGCATGTAGCACGGCTTTGCCGTCGGCGTGGATGGTATCCTTCGGATTCTCCGAGGGCACAAAGTAACGGTTTCGACTCTCCGTCCCGTTCTGCTACTGCCGCTCAGCCCTTCGAAGCCTCGTCTCCTCTTTCCCGACCCTTCAATACCCGTCGGTCTCCGTCTCCCCGTCGGCGTTCTCTGTCGCCGCTTATCCGTCGTCCTGAAGCTATCCGAGAGGAAAACTAAGGACCGCAGTTCCGGAGGCAAGAACTGCGATCTTAGCGAACTCCTCAAGACCTCATTTATTTCCTGCGAATGTCCTTGAAGACATTGCCGTTCATGCGCTTGTAGACACGGGAGCAGCAATATCAGTGATTTCGGACCAGCTTCGTCTTACCCTTAGAAAAGTAGCGACGACTTATTCAGCCATTTCATTACGTACAGCAAGCGCTGCGCCGATTGAACCCTTAGGGAAGTGTACCATGCGTGTTATAAGCGGCGCTTTATACCATATTGAGTTCGTTGTTCTGCCTCGCTGCTCCCATGCCATGATTTTAGGATGGGACTTTCTGTCCTCTCATCACGCCGTTATAGATTGCGCCCGTGCTGAACTCGCGCTGTCGCCATTCGGCACCAACGTTTTTGAAGATACTGATGACACTTCCGGTCGTGTGTTCGTCACCGCCGACACCGAGATTCCTCCATACTCTGCCGCACTTGTACCCGTTTCCTGCGTTGGGTTTTCCGACTCCACAGTTTTTTTCACGCCGTCTAAGCTTGTTACTCGCCGCCATCCTTTCTTGCTTCCTTTTGCCCTTCTTGCTATTCGACAAGGTTCGAGCGCACTTTATGTATCAAACCTGTTTCCTTGCCCTGCTAGGCTGCTCCACAATGAGTGTCTTGGTTATGCCGACGGAATCGAAGCAAGTTTCCTTTACGATGTGCCTGACGACCCGGCTTCTCCTCCGGTTGACACTCTGGGCCTTCAAGTTTCTCCTCCCACGCCGCCGTGTGACCCAACATTTTACCAGAGTATTGATCCCAACCTCACTCCAGCGCAGCACGCCCAGATCGTCCATCTTCTAGACCGCTTTCGCACGTCATTCGACCTACAACAATCTCGCTTAGGCCGCACTTCTACTGTTGTCCATCACATCGACACCGGCAACCATGCGCCTTTACGCCACAGGCCGTATCGTGTATCCGCCACGGAGCGTAGCGTGATCGCTGAGCAAGTTGGAGACATGCTCGAACGCGGTGTCATACAACCTTCGAACAGTCCCTGGGCTTCTCCTGTAGTGCTGGTAAAAAAGAAAGATGGCACAATTCGCTTTTGCGTGGACTACCGGCGACTTAATAAGATCACACGCAAGGACGTTTATCCGCTACCCCGTATTGACGACGCGCTAGACTGCCTCCAAGGCGCTGAATTCTACTCATCCTTAGACTTACGATCCGGGTACTGGCAAGTGCCAGTGGCTGAGTCAGACCGTCCGAAAACGGTCTTCATCACACCTGACGGTTTATTTGAATTCACCGTGATGCCATTTGGCCTGTGTAATGCGCCTGCCACATTTGAAAGAATGATGGACAACATCTTGCGCGGCCTCAAATGGCAGATATGCCTATGTTATCTGGACGACATCGTTATCTTTTCACCGGACTTTCCTTCCCACTTACTTCGACTTGAACGCGCCCTAAAGTGCATCGCCGATGCTGGCCTCCAGCTTAATTTGAAGTGTCACTTCGCTGCCCGCCAGCTGGTCATCCTCGGCCATGTCGTGTCGAAAGAAGGTGTACTCCCCGATCCGGCGAAACTACAAGCTGTTGCCCAGTTTCCCCGACCAACGACTTTGAAACAACTGCGCAGCTTCATTGGATTAGCGTCATACTTTCGCCATTTCATCCGTAATTTTGTCTCTATAATAGCACCTTTAACGCAGCTTCTTCATGGTGGCCACAACCTTTCAACCTGGTCACCGGATTGCGATGCCGCCTTCACGAAGCTGCGTCGTCTCTTGACGTCACCACCAATCCTGCGCCATTTCGACCCAAGTGCTCCATCTGAAATACACACGGATGCCAGTGGCGTTGGCCTTGGGGCCATTCTCGCTCAGAGAAAGGCTGGCTTCGATGAGTACGTCGTTGCCTTCGCCAGTCGTGCACTCACTAAACCTGAATCGAACTATTCTGTCACAGAAAAGGAATGCCTGGCTATAATTTGGGCCATAACCAAATTCCGTCCGTATCTTTATGGCCGCCCGTTTGACGTCATAACTGATCACCATTCGCTGTGCTGGCTGTCGTCCTTAAAAGAACCGTCCGGTCGTCTTGCTCGATGGGCCCTTCGACTGCAGGAGTACGACATTCGTGTGCTGTATCGCTCTGGCCGAAAACATTCGGATGCGGATGCCTTGTCTCGTTCGCCGCTAACAGACGAGGCTAGCTTCCCGAAGCCTTCATTGTCCGAGTCTTCCCTTGCTGCCACGGACATTCTTATGGAGCAGAAGAAAGACCCATGGATTGTGTCTATGCTGCGTTTTTTGTCCAGCCCATCGACACCCACTACCACTCGCGCATTACGTCGCCAAGCACATCACTTCTCCATTCGCGAAGGGCTCTTGTACCGCCGCAACTACCTCCCGGACGGCCGCAAATGGTTGCTTGTCATCCCGCGACACCTGCGTTCGGATATTTGCGCAGCGTTCCACGACGATCCCCAGTGCGCGCATGCAGGGGTACTGAAGACATACGCCCGTCTACGCCTTCGTTACTACTGGCGGGGGATGTACCGATTCATCCATCATTATGTCCGCTCCTGTCTGGTTTGCCAACGCCGTAAAGATCCCCCTCGTCGTTCAACCGCGCCATTGCAGCCTTTGCCTTGCCCAGCACGTGCTTTTGATCGAGTAGGCATCGACATTTACGGACCTCTGCCAACCACATCAGATGGCAATCGCTGGGTAATCGTGGCCATCGACCATCTTACGCGCTATGCGGAAACTTCCCCTTTGTCCAGCGCTTCTGCACGTGACGTCGCCTGGTTCCTCCTGCGCCACATCATCCTTCGCCACGGAGCTCCCAGGGAACTACTCAGTGACAGAGGCCGCGTCTTCCTCTCCGACGTCATCGAGGCTCTCCTCAAAGAATGCCGCATCATTCATCGCACCACTACTGCGTATCATCCGCAGACTAATGGCATGACCGAGCGCTTTAATCGCACTCTTGGTGACATGCTGGCCATGTACGTTGCATCCGACCAAACCAAATGGGACCATGTTCTACCTTTCCTGACCTACGCTTACAACACCGCCACGCAGACTACCACGGGATTTTCGCCCTTCTTTCTCCTGTACGGACGCGAACCTTTTTCCACAATGGATACTATCCTTCCGTACCGCCCTGACTCCACGGAAACGACTACCCTATCCGAAGCTGCTGCACACGCAGAAGAGTGTCGCAAGCTTTCCCGTATATTTACGTCAGAAGACCAGCAACGCCAGAAGCACCATCGCGAAAGTTCCAATGCTCCTGTATCGTATGCTCCTGGCTCGCTAGTATGGCTTTGGGTTCCAGCCTCTACCACCGGACTGTCACCGAAACTCGCGTCGAAGTACCAAGGCCCATACTGCGTGATCAACCAAACGTCTCCAGTCAACTATATTGTGGAACCCCTCGAGCTACCTTTGGATCATCGCCGTCGTGGACGCGAAATTGTGCATGCCCAGCGTCTCAAGCCCTACTATGATCCGCCTGTGCTGTCCTACCCGTAGGTCGCCGGGACGGCTTCCTTTTCCGCGGGGGAGATAACTGTACTGTAAAATAAGGAGCAGTGGGGCTGTGGCTAGGAGAGAGACAGCGACGACGAGAAAGAACAACCTTGTTTCGGTGCTCGGTCGGCTACACTACCTCTCGCTGCTTCAGCGTTCTAGTCGCGAACGCTTTCTGCTCAAAGTGTTTCGCGACAATATATATATATATATATATATATATATATATATATATATATATATATATATATATATATATATATATATATATATATACATATATATATATATATATAGAAGAGGCGGAAGAAGAGGTCCCTGCGCGATCATTTTTCAATTGGCCTGCAATTAAAGTGTTCTGCCCTTTTTTATCAGTTCCAGCTGCTTGTGATTCATGACAATATATACATAGCCACTCCACCACAACAGCTATAGTAGGCAGCTAATACTAGTAGACACTGAAAGTCTATTTATTTACGACTTCACTACTGCATGTATAAAAGCAGGACTGATGGACCACGAGTAGGACTTTATTTCTAAATCACCAGCACACATGGTAAGGTAGCACACAGCCAACAAAATATTGCTTTTGTACCTGTGTTGCAAGTCGCACATTCATCTCTTGCAAATTTCCTGGATTCACGTGAGAAGCTGTGAAATTCTGCGCATCTTTGAGCTGTTCATCTTTCTCGATCTCGTAAAGGAGTTGGAAATGCTTAAAGTTGATGCATTCGAAGCCAGCTTCAAAAACATTAATTCTTATTAATATCATAATATCCTACAGGAGTAACACATGTAATGTTTGATGAACACTAACATTACCTCCCTATATATGTGACATTACCTCCCTATATATGTGTGACGAGAGATGGATGCGCACGCACTTAAATATGTGTGGAACATCACACAGGAAGTGCAGAAAGCGTACTTCTTTAAGTGGTGGTTGAGGTGTCTTGTTGATGGGCTCTGAAAGCTTGCCCGACACTCGCAGATAAGTCCACACATTTGTTGTTGCCTCATCCGTCGCTCACGATAGCAACAACAGTCGCCTCATGCTTGCTAGGCTGCTACGCAGACTCAATTACTATTTTTGCTAGCACAAAGCCTGGCGCAGCACCTGTAATCGTAAAAGTGACAATTGGCTCCACTCATTCATAGAATAGTGTGATAAACACTATCACAAGGCCGTGGTCAGCTGCAAGAGGTGTCTGTTTCCCCGGCATATTAAGTGCATAAAAGCATCAAAAACGTTTCATTGCCCTTAGAACGTGATTTCATACAAACTGAAAATTTTTCCAATGTGACCGCTTTATGATGTTACTCCCAAAGGAGCTGACAACCAAGTCCTCATGTAATAGAAAACGAACTAATGTTTGCTGAAAAGTCTCACAGTAACATTTCCCTTAAGCCGTGTTTGGTAGGTCTCATTTAAAGACATTGGCCCATGCTGTTACAGGGAGACGAAGATCACCCCGCAGTAGGTAAATGCTTTCAAGGACTTGTTTTGCTTCACCACAAAAGTTATTACAGCGAAAGCATTATATGCCCCGTGAAAAATACGGCGAGCATCGGGCGTTAGCCTTCGATGACATGAAAACTCGCGTGACCAAGTGTTGACGTCTTGCTCGCGGCACTGCTGCGGCTCGCACTGCGAAACGCCAAGGTGAACAGCCGCGGCGTAGCACCAACGCCGTGGCGCACACCCGACAAATTTACTTTGCCCACTTCAAAAAATGAGATGACCCACGTTCCAAAGCAACCTGGCCCACTCCCAAAATTTACTTGGCCCACCCCCCCCCCCCCCCAACTTGTATAGCACAACCGCTAAATAGACTTAGCCCGATTCAAAAATTCATTTGGCCCACATTCAAAACTTGCCTGGCCCAATCCCAAAATTGAATTGATCCACTCCCAAAATCGATTTTGCCCAATTCGAGTTGTCCCACGTTGAAAACCCGCCTGGTCCAACACCAAATTCGACTTATCCCGCCCCAAAATTTGGCTTACCAACCCCCAACGTTTGCTGTGCATAATTCAAAAATTGAGTTAACCCGCATTCAAAACTGACCTGGCCGACTGCCAAAATTGACTCGGCCCATCTTCAAAAATTTGGGTGGCCCACCCTAAATACTTGCTGCCCGATTCCAGCTTATGACCAAGTGATGACGTCATGTTACATAGCTACGTGGCCAAGTGAGAAGCTTAAGTTTCAAGGTTCAAAGTTTATTCTATCTATCTATCTAAGATGCAGTGCACCCGATCGCGCGTGGCTGCGCAACGTACGCAGTCGATGGCGGAGTAGAAGCTGCCCCCCTCCCTCCTACGCTGCCTCCCCACTTTTCTCCCTTCCGCGCACGATAGCGAGCCACGTTCGTCAGTTCCCCTTACGCACAGTCGTGAAATAAGCACTCGCTGCCACAGCACAACGCCGTCCTCCCTGCCATCCCCCGCGGCCTTTCGCGCGACCTTTTTGGCTTTCCTCCCTCGTGCGCGGAAGATTTTGCCGAAATCGTCGGCTCCCCTCGCCTGCTTTCAATCACACATACAGCATACGGCGCGCGGCGACAGTGTTATCGCTCTTGGGCTTTGTACAGAACACAATGGCGATGACAACGGCAAAGCCCCTAGAGTGTCTATATAATTTTTGTCGTAATAAAATGATTCATATACAACAGATACAGCAGCTCGTACACGTAAAACAACATGTCGCCATATGGTAAGAATGGATGAGCGACCGGTGTGTTCCAGTTGTGTGTAGAAGAGACAGCACCACTTTATCATAATTGCTCTTACAAGACAGGCAAACCAACACAGGCAAAACGAATCTACGCACAATACAAAGTGTTCAGGCTCAAGCGCTCCGGATCTGTCTAGGCCGGCCTCAGAAAGCATCAACAGTGGCTACCATTGCAATCGCTAGAGACCACTTTGTCAAGACCCACATTAAAACTGAAGCGCTGAGGACCCATATAAGGCATTTTGCCTCCTCCCCGCTACCTAGCCTCTCTACCAGCGGACAGACCATGCACATCATTCAGCCAAACAATAAGCGCACATGGTGAAGCTTGTTTCAATCCGGCTGCCAGACGTTCGATTCCTCCATGTTGCCTCGCTCAGCCAAAAATCAACCTCACAATACCTGGCATCATGAAAAAAGCTGATCTGTCATCCACACCCCTCAAACAGCTCACGTTACTACTTTTGTATTAGAACTACCGTGACTCTACGTAAATCTACACTGATTGATCTGCCCTGCCAAACAGCTCCGTTGCGGAAATCGGTGAGCCAGCGAAAGTTACAACTATCAAATTTAAGGCGACTCGCGCGAGAACATCGAAGGCAGCAGAGCTCGCAGCGCTCTTTACTGCCCTAAATTACATTGTCGATGAACCGCCACACAAGTGGACGATCTTCTATTCAAAGGCGGCACTACAGTCTCTACTGCCACCTTTACGACGCGGACCGCATGAACAGCTAATATTTCAGATTATAGAGACGATGCACCCTATAGGTGATGCAGGCTATGAAATAACTTTCCAATGGCTTCCAAGTCACTGCGGTATTATCGGGAATGAACGGACCGATCAAGCTGCCCATTCGGCCCATACTGAGGACCGCTACATACGACTACCCCTTTCTAGAACTGAGGCAGCACAGAAGCTCCGCCTGCTTGCTCGCCAGCGTACCACTTCGCAATGAAATGAGCCACATTTCAGCAATTCCCGACTATACTACCTCGATCCCACATTAAGCCTTCGAGTTCCTGCCACCAGTGTCAGCGGCGACAACACCCAAGTCAGCGTATCATCGAGCCATACTTTAGCTGCTCCTCACTGCCCCTTGCAGGAGCACTGGTCCCCGTCCCACAGCTGCTCCCGCGGCGGATGAGCATAGTCTTCCCCACCTCACGCCACCCTGGCCTCCCTCGGAAGCGCAGATCAGATCGCTCACGCAGCGGCGGATGCGGTGGCCGCCGGCAACTCAGCGCATATGCAGGCCGTTTTTCTTCTGCTCTCCCTCCACTTCCTGCCTCATGCTTTCACTGTCACCTCCTCCACTCTTCTGTTGCGCGCTCTTCTTTCATCTCCCACTGCGCTCCGCGCTCGCTTTAATCTTTCGCTCTGTTGTGAGGTACGACGCCGAGGCACGCCGACGCTCAACGTAGGAACGGGCGCCTAAGAGCTGCGTTCTAAAAGTTCATCCCATGAAAGCAGCGTCAGAAGGCTGTGCCCACGCCGATACCGCAGTTGCACTTCGGAATATGACAGGCAAGGGCCTTTTCACTTCTCTCTCTTTATAGAGGTCGCGGACCAGCTGCAGGAAAGACAGCAAAGCCACATATGTTCCTATTGAAATCCCCGACGACCTTTTCCCGCTATCTACGTAAACTGTACATGTGCGGCTCATTGTGCACTACTTGCTTCCATAAATTGAAGGAGCCGCACATTTTCAATAGTGTTGTTGCAACGCTGATTTTTTTACCTTCTGATAATTTTAATCGCACAGTGTTTTATACTGCACGAAATGAGACAAAACGCAAGTTCAGTGTTGGACTAGACGAAAAGGTCGATTTTCTGCTCCGTAATCGGAAGGGGTAGCCAAGACAAAGAAACGCATGAGGAACGCATCAGCAATCGTCGTTGTCACCTCGTCTCCGTCCGTCTTTGTTTTTCTTTTGCGCTGCCGCCTTTTGAAATATGCACCAACGCAGCTAATTCACCGCATTAAACGCATGAGGCTGTGGTTTTCTGTTCGGACGAGGTATGACAGTGGTGCGGTTTCTTTTACCACCCGCACTCGGCCTAATCAGCTACCACTTCTGACACGGACCCCGGCTCGACTATTTAGCGGTGCTAACGGCTTTCCTCGGAAACACTGATGGCACTTCGGCACGTGAATTTTTGCCGCGGTGTTGAGCTCGGAAAATGTGCTGTGGAGGCGACAATCTTACAGTAATTCCCTATAGGCGAATAGCCACTGTAAAAATAGGGAAACCGATAACACAACATATCAAACGAGAAATAATCGCGGGCTTCGCGATTTATTTTTTTAGAAAGAATTCGTTTCATGATGCGAACTCCCTTCTCAGCCAATTCATTTTAGCGTCAGAACTCGGGACTTGTCCTGATATGCATTCTGTCATCACGACAGCAAACCACGCAAGCTCTCACTATGCAAACTGAGCCGTGTAGACAGTGCGCACTTGCGTAGGAATGCCGCATCGCGAAGAGATCGCAGATATCTATGTCAGCACTTAGGGCGCTGTGCTGCAGTTGAGTTTCTAGAATTTGACTGGAATAGGTCAATGCTTGCTCAATACCACGGTCTGTCTTGCGTTTGCTGTAGCAAGGAAGGTTTGTTTGGCTCGCTGTAGGCGTATTTTGAACAAACACTGCATGCTAGGGCATGATGCTCAAAGTCGCGGCTTATTCCAGGCCAGAAAAGGAATCTACGGATTCTGGATTTGAAATTATGCCCAATACTCTTCGTGGTTTTTTGTAAGAACTTCTACGCGCATAGATTTTGGTGCAAGTATGCTGCCCTTTAGGACGATCTCATCATCTGCAGATGGGCAGAGAGACAAAGTTTAGCTCCCCATCTAACATCACGCCCTTTTGCATTTGCTGCATGATTCTCTTAAGATACAGATCCGCTTACGCTTCTTTCTGTAGTTGCCGCCTTGTTGCTTTGCTGATGACGGTGGAGACCAGTCATTCCGTGAACATTCGCATCTTCTTGGTCGTCCATTTCAGCTGGGCTTGAGCACTAGCACAGCATGTCTGCTTCAACAGAGATCAAACTTCAACCGATAATAATATTTCACAAGTCGTGCGAAACATGCGTTACAATCGTGGTGACATGGCCTCTTTTTCACGTCCAAGACCTCGGAGATCGGTTGGCGACAGCGCGCTCCACTCCTCTAGGCCCCTCTAGGTCTAGCATTCTAAAAAATACAGTGACGTTGCACTTCTTTAACGCGGGTTACGCGCAAGCGTATGGACGCCGCGAACATGCGCAACTACCACCGCGGCATCAAAGCCCAAACTCAAAGGGCGGGAATGCGGTCGTGGACGCTACATTGATATCGACGGTGCGCCGCTTGTTGTGCCACAGGCAAAGCGCAAGTGCTAGACATGCAAAGAAACGCCGCTAACATGCGCAGCGAGCAGCGCAGCCTCGAAGCACTAACAAAAAGGGCGGGAACGCGGTCGCTATGTAGCTCACTACTACGTGCCACAATGGTCCGGTCCCAAAAGGCGACGGCGACACGACGAGCACGCTGACGGTGCACGAGCAGTGGAATCGGCGGAATCAGGCTTCCGCCTGATTGAGCGGGCTTCGCTGAAAATGTGATTTGGGGACACCAGGCACCAGCGTCTGTCTGGATTTTCTGCCCCACAAATTTGCGACTCCCAACTCCGCGTCATCGCTCTCAGCTTCGGGTGCCTCAGCCGCTTCGCTTGGCCAACTGCAGCAAGGAGCTCAAGCCCCGCTGTCTTCGCAGTCCGCCTTCTATCCAGTCAGCCATGGCCTCGGATTATCCCGATTAAGTACTGCCGTCAGCACCACTACCTCGCAATCCCCAGGTATCTTCTCTGCTCTCAAGCTTCCGGAGTTCTGGTCGTCGGACTGGGAACTTCGTTCATTGCCATCGAATCCTTGGTCCGTCGCCACTGCCTCAGTTCGCAGTTGACCATGTTCGACCACGTCTTTGGAGCGCTTGCACCTACTATTGCTGCGATTGTTCACGATGTTCTATGCTCCCCGCCCGTCGATCGCTCCTATGACCACCTTAAGGCACGCTTATCAAGTGCACCACTGAAACGGAGCAGCATCGATTACTGCAACTTCTTACATTGGAGCAGCTCGGCGACCTCAAACCTACCTACTTATTGCCTCTTGTGCAAGCCTTGGTTGGAGGCCTGGCTCTTTCAACTGACAGCGCACCTCTCCGGGAATGTTTCCTACACCGTCTTCCACGACAGGTGCGCATGATCCAGGCTGCGGCTTCCTTCTCAACGTTGGAATCTCTCGCCCAGTTGGCCGACAAAGATTATGGATGTCGGTTCTCCCTCCGTGGCCAAATTTCATCGCCCTCCTGTCGCCGCAGCTGGCGACAGCTATGCACGTCTCATCGAAACTAACGAGCAGCTCACACGGCAAGTCGTGCGACTGAGAGCTGAGGCCACTGCCATCCGAAGAATGTTGGCAATCTGGCAAACACCGGTCATCTAGCTGCACACTGCCTGCGCTGTGGCTGTAAATGCTTGTTTGACAGATCAAAAGTGGTATCCAAACACGCGAATCAAGTGACTTCGGAGATTGTCAAGGAGTTCGAAATGATTAGAAGCGATAATTCTGTTAGCTGCCCATCTGTATCACTGTCGAAAAAAGAAATCGTGTTCTATATCATGATAGAGCCTGGGATTGATGACTATGCCGAATAGTAATCTATGTTGCGACGGCGGTTTGTCTCCATGTTTTATTCCTGTTTTACCATGGTATATATCTATTAACCATGAGCAATAAACCATCAATTGTTAGTAGAGCTGTATCTACGCCTCAGTATGCTGTCCTGCGCGCACTTTTTTCGCTTTGCCTCAAGTCATACCGGAGCCCGATAGACTTCGCTGTGCATGCTAAGTGTGCGATTTATTTTGTTTAGATATGATTGCTCATATTGTGTTTCATCACTAATTGAATCTAACCAGGTTACTTCGTTGCAATCCCGGCACAAAGTTCTGCGTCGGTTTTTTTTTTATTGTTTATATGTATTAGAGGGTCCGACCCTAAACCTTCCTTCTGTGTGGAGCAACGGTTCGTCACTTCGTTGTCCACGCCGTGGGGGTCAGTGCCCCTTGCTCCAGAAATTCAGTTTGCCTCGCCGTGGCAGCCATCACCCCCTGCTCTTCCTTGGAACCAAAGAGCGGCTGCCCGACTGCGGCGCCACTACTCCCACTTGGAAAACTTGCTTTTACTTTTGAATAAAGCCAGTCGACTCTCCGTTCTCAAGCTGTCAAAACGTGTATTCCTTGCCTCCCTCAAACCGAGCTCCCAACAAGGGGTGACCCGGGACATTTTAGTTTTTTTTTTTTCGAGAACTCGCCATGGACGGCGCTGTGATGACAGAGACGACACCCCGATTACATCTCCTGTCATCGCCACAGCTTCAGCTTCCCAGCTTTTGGCCCGAGAATAGCCGAGTTTCGTTTATACAAGTAAATGCCAGTTTTCAACCCCGGCGCATCCCTTCACAGACAGTAAAGTACCTGCACTACGTTGCCGCGCTGCCCTCCGACATCACCAATGCCATAGACGACTTCCTGCTGGGTACGTCTTCGGTGACAGTATACGACGGCCTGAAACGCACGGTCCTGCAGCGCATTGAGCCATCGCAACAAAGTAGGCTTAAACAGCTCCTCTCCGAGGAACTCACTGACCAACGACCGTCACAACTCTTGCACCGGTTGCGTCAGTTACTGGATGAGCACTCCGAAAACGAGAGCCATCTTCCAATTTTGCGCGAGCTGTTCTTGCAACGCCTTGCACAGTCCGATCGCATGGTACTGGTGAGTTCCGACGAGATGAATCCCCATTGGGTAGCTGGACTCGCTGACCACATATGCGACTGCTCGTCTGCGGCATGTAGCTATCACTGCTGCGAGAGTCTCATAGCCCGGAGACCAACTGTCGCTCCTGGAGGAAACAGTCGACCGCCTTACCAGTGCACTGGAAAAGCTGACGGCGGGTGGCAATATTAGCGACCAACTTCAGTGCAACCATTCGCCTTCACAGTCTCGCAGCGCAGCTTCAGACTCGCCGCGGCAGTTGTGCTGATACCACCGTCGCTTTCATGAACAAGCAAGTCACTGCACCCAGCCCTGTTCATGGACGGGAAACGCACCAGCCACTCGCTAACGACACCATGTGACATCAACTTTCGCGCAAGCCGCCTATTCTTCGTAGTCGACCGCATCACCGACACATGCTTCCTCGTCGACATCGAACTCGAGCTGTCTATCATTTCCACCACGGCTGCAGATCACCAACAGCTGCAGTTTGCACCCACGCTCCATGCAGTGAACACTGATATCGCGCCGTAGGGTCTCCAGTCAGTAATGCTACACATCGAACTCCGGCGCTTGCACAGATGGGTGTAAGTGATCACCGACGTCAGCTTTGCCATACTGGGAGCCGACTTCCTCAGCCATTTCAACCTAAATGTGAGTCTTCACGATCGGCGCCTAAGGAATAACGTCACATCTCTCAATTAACTTGGCCTGCAGTCGAACCTCATCTCATTTGGCATCCGTACGTTTCCACCGGTATCAACGTAGGACAAGATACTTGCTGAGTACCCGCAACTCATGAAGACTCGAAACGGTGCGCTGCATGTGAAACACAAGGTCCTATCACGACCACCGGCCCACCTGTCACCGCCCAGCTACGGTGGTTCGATGGACAGAGGTAGGAAGTCGCCTAGAGTGAGTTCAACACAACACATGCTTCAGCTCGCCGTTATTCCTCCTTCCTCCAGCAATTGGTGCACACTTCATCTGATCCCAAAACACGACAGTGGCGATTGGTGGCTTTGTGGTGATTATCGAGCTTTGAATGCCTTCACTACTCCGGATCAATATACCCATGCCCACATACATGACTTCGGCGCCCGTCTCGCAGGAACCAAAATATACAGCAAGATCGATTTGATGACCGCGTACCACCAAAGTCCTGTCGAACCCAGCAACACTCCGAAGACAGCAGTCACTAATTCCTTGGCCCGATTGAGTTTGTCCGTTTGATTTACGGTTTGAAGAATGCGGCGCAAACATTTCAAAGGATCATGTACGAGGTTACTCGCGGACTGCCGTTCATTTTCGTCTACCTTCACGACATTGTCGTCGCAAGTCGCACAGACGAAGACCAAAAACAGCAGATTCACCTTCTAGTTGAGTCCTGCCCTTTCTTGGAACCGAAGAGTGGTTGCCCTACTGGGGATCCACCACTGTTACTGGGGAAACAGGCTTTCACTTTTGAACAAAGCCAGTCGATTCTCCATTCTCAAGCTGTCGGAACGTGCATTCTTTGCCTCCGCCAAACCGAACTCCCAACATATCTATTACCCCTTCTGAACTCGTCATGAACACCGACTCTGTCTAGCTCCCTATTTTGTCAAAAGGAATGTATGTAAATTCTCGTTATTTCCAGACATTATTAGTGATTTGTAATATCTCTCACATGTTGCTGACCATACACTTCAATGCTACTACCTAAATTACTTTTTGTAGCGTCCTGTGTTGCTTTGTCCAATTAGCTCTCACCTTGTATGTGATGTCTCTTCATGTCTCAATTAGTGCATTTTCCGTGTATTAGCAATTAGAGGTAGTTGCATGCACATGCAATCTTTTCCCGTTGCGTTGGTCTTTGGTGCTTCTAGCAATTTTTCAATTCAATTTCTGTTATGAATTTTTGTACTTTCATATTGTTGTCTATGGTTGCGTCGTGTTCCGACTGGCCGCTTTGCTTGGGCCATGTGGCCTGCTATACTTCCAAATAAATAAATATAAGATCGGCTATCCGTTTCACGTCTAATGTACGCACGAAGAGCTCTTGCACAATTTTCCGCACCAAAGCATTGACTACCGACGTGATTCCCTCATGTTGAATGTGGTTCGAAACTTTATGGTTTTAAATAACATCGACAGCGTTAAATTTTGTGTTCACCGCTCATACAAATCTTTTTTTATGCTTGTGGATGTTGTTAGCCTGAATTGTCATACCAAGATCTATGTATAAGACATAAGGATATGCGCAGAAGGAAAAGGGCGCTGCGTGATCTGTCAGACCTTTTGCAAATTCCAGTAAGCGCTCATCTTCGGCAACCTTTCGCGTAGACGGACATGCGGTCCGTAGGCAAGGAACAATACCTATCATAAAGGGACCCGAGGCCGACGATCAAGGTAAGGCTTCCTATCATTCGAAAAAAATTCGACCTAAATTTTGAAGAGTGTATACAGATTATAGTGGCTAACCGCGAAAACCTAAGGAACCGTTTCGACAACACCATATTAGGTAGCGTCAACTCTCTCACCCCCCAAATTTGCAGGTTCGCTTTGTTGGTGTATCATGATGGAGGCAAAAGGCATTGCGCGTCATAAATAGGGCCAAATAAGAATACAGACGACACACACGTTTGGTGCTAACTTCCAACAACTAGTATACTATATTGCGGGATCACAGCATACATATACAGGGTGTTTCAGCGAACACTTCCGAAAACATTTTAAAGGTTAAATGGCAGCAGGAAGGAGAATCAGTGCACCCGTTCCTGGTAGAAATTCGGAGGCTTGCGCAATACCTTAACTTTGGTTCTATGAGAAATAGGATGCTAAGGGACCGGGTTGTATGCGGCGTGCAATCAAAGAACCTGCAAATTCAGCTGCTTGCGAAGAAAGAATGGACTCCGAAGGATGCGCAAGTACTTGCATTAGCTGTAAAAGCGCAGGAAGGGATGCGAAATCTATGGGCACAGCGCCTTCACAGCAAGGATGTGTTCTAAGAGTGAAAGAACAGCACCAGTCTACATCTGGAAAAGTTGAGCAGCCTGGCGACGAAAAACAGTGCAAGTGCTGTGGTAGTTCAAGTCACCACGGCGCGACTCTCATGGTACGCAAGCGTAGGTGTTTCTAGTGCGGCCAACAAGGGCACTTAGCCCGGAGGGGCGGACAGCACGAAACCACGAACATGACCATGATGGTACAGGGCGAGAGTGGCGAAAGCGACAATGGGGCGCACAAATGTGGCCCGTAACCATTGCGAGTTCCACCTATACGAGAAATTTGCAAGTGGAATGGCGTGAAAAATATGGACGTCGACACCGGCTCTCCAGTTTGTGTTATACCGAAAGACGTCTAGGAAGCTCGCCGTCCGTAGTTGCTGCCGCTACAGGAGGCATATAACTCGCTATCTTGTTATTGTGGAAAACTTCCAGTTCTCGGCATACTGCCATTGCACGCTTTGTACAAGTCGGCAACAGTACTATGCGGTTTGGTGGTGCTAAGCTGCAGTTACCCCAGCTTCTGTGATCGCGAATTGTCGCAGAAGCTGAATGTCGAAAGACAATCACTCCGGCATGTCGCTGTACTGACTGGTCAGAAGAACACGGACACTACCTTAACGAAAAGTTCACCGCCCTCTTCACAGAAGACCTTAGACTCGTCAAGCAGCGGCCAGCGCGCCCGCTGATCCGGGATGGAGCAAAGCACAAATTTTACAAGGTAAGAAAAGTTCCATGTGCACTGCGAGATAAAGTTTCCGATTAGCTACACAGGCTGGTGGCCGCGGGAATCTTATCACCCATCAAACACTCCGAATGGGCCACATTGATAGTTCCGGTGCTAAGAAAAGACAAGGCGATAAGAATTTGTGGTGACTTCATGGTCACATTGAACCTGGTATGTGAGTTTGAGCAATACCTGCTACGTGTGCTTCACGACATGTTTGCTAATTTGCACGGCGGCCTGCAATTCAGCATCCTAAATTTAAGAGATATTTACAATAAAAATCCTTTAGACCAAGACACTTGGAATTTGACAGTTAGCAACACACAGAAGGAACTTTTTCGATAAAACAGGCTGCCTTTTGGTATCTATTCAGCACCGGCAATATTTCAGAAAGTAATAGATCACTATTACAAGAGCTATCGGAAATACAGGCATACCTGGATGACGTTCTCGTATCATAAAAAACGTGGGAGCAAACAATAACTTGAAAGTGGTCTTGCAACGCTTCCGTGAGCATGCTGTAAAACTTCGTTCAGACAAGCGTCGTTTCCCGGAACCACCAGTAACTTATCTTCGACATCACAACGATGGCAAGGGTTCGCATCCCATCGCAAAAAATGCCGAGGCTATCAGATTAGCCCGGAAGCCGCGGAACGTCGGTGAACTGCGTTCATTCCTAGGCATGATAACGTTTTATAATAACTTCTTACCTTATTTGTCTACGATTGTCGCACCGCTTAAAGACTGTTGGAAAAAGAAGCCAGATGGGTGTGGGCCACCAAAGAGCCAACTGGTTTTAAGAGTGCTAAAGATTCGCTTTGTTCAGCGCCTGTAGTAGCCATTTCAATCCGGACCGTTAGCGCCTCTTAGGATGCAACGCATCGCCTTGCGGCATTGGTGCCGCTCTCTTCCATCCCATTGATAGCGAGCAGCAACCAATGCGATTCAGATCCCGAACGTTGACAGTTGCCGAAAAAAACTATTCTCGAATTGAGCGAATGGCACTCGCACTTGTCTTTCGTGTCAGAAGGTTTACAGATTACCTTCTTGGGCGACAATTTCGAATTAATAGAGTTCAGCAGCGGCTGTTGGGCTTGCTAAGACCAGACCATCGAACACCAGCGATGACCGCAGCGAGAATTGAAAAATGGGCGTTTCTGGTTCGTGCTTACAGGTATTGTCTGTGGTACAAGCCCAGTACACAGCCAGTAAGTGCTGACACACTGAGACGTTTGCCTCAACCCCGAACTTGGCACCGAGGAAGATTGGACGGAATGCGTGCTCATGCTGCACCAGGGGACGAGCCGGCTATTGCTTCGAAGGAAAAGCAAGCGTTAACATCCACCGACGTCACGCTTTCTGTGGTGTACATGTGTGTCGTCGACGGCTGGCCAAGAGAATCAAGTAGCTATGAAATAGACCTTCCAGAATACCAAAAAAAATTGGCACGAGCTGAAAGATTACCGGGCATTGCTGTACAGCAGCCATCTGGTTATAGTGCCAGCAGTACGATGCTCTTAAAGTTCTAGCATGCTGCTCATCAGAGCGTTGAGCAGCATGCTCCTGGCAAGATCAGGTCCATAGTGGATTTTAGAGGGGTGAATGTGGAGACGGACAACAATGCAGTTCACCGGCGCGCAAGCCGGGTTCGCAAACGAATGCCCGACGTAACATTGAATGCAGTCCCAAGCAATGACCTTGAGAAGACTGGCTCGCAGTCCAGTGACGGAAACGCACCCCAGCCTAAAGCACCGGTGGTCGTCACAAATGTTCAAACCCAACTGCGTCGCTTCACCCGTGAAAGGAAACCCTTGGAGCGTTATGTATTCTGAGGAAAGCTATATGTAGCATTCTGCAAGGCAGTTGTTACGGTTGCGCAGTGGAACACAGCGCAGGTTTCGTTACCATCTCTATGTAAGCTGCTATACTCCCCAGGTAAACGTGAATTGCTTCCAGAGCGGCAATTTCTCCCCAGGTGCTTGGTAGGCCAAACTCCGAGAGGAAAAGGAAACGAAAACTTCACCGCCTAAGCACTTCATACAGATGGTCAGCGAGCGAAGCTGAAGCGTGCGGCCCCGGTGTTCATCAATGGTTAATCCCGATGGTTTCTTTAAAGTATTTCTCAATTATTGGTTACGCCTTTGTGCTTCTTAATGAGGTTACGCACACGTTCGACTGCGACGGAGAGAACTACGTCAGTGATGGTATGCCCACCGGCCGCCGTTCCCATATTCTCACAGCTCCCATATTCCGCATGTGATCTTAGAAACTGTGCCTAGGAATCGACATGAAACTAGCTTGTTTTTGCTTAATATCTACAGTGCACCCAAATCGCGACGAGGCGACTTCGAACTTTTTTCGGCCGCCAGTAAACAAGCCAAAAAAATTATTATTGTGGGAGATTTCAATGCGTCCCGCCCAGCCTGGGGGCACCACATATAAACTCCAAAAGGCCGCCGTCTAGCCCACGCCATGAACCTTCATCAATTCACTCTGCTGACAGAACCTGACACATCAACCAGAACGGGCAACAGCGTAAGCCGGGATACCTGCCCTGACCTAACAATGGTCAAGGGGTTGACTCAATGCTCCTGGAACAACCTAATCGAGAATCTGAGCAGTGACCACAGCATTCTAGCCACAGAAGTCCAACTGGTGGCCATACGAACCCCAGAACGTGCAACAGAACCAAATCTCAACAACACGACGCGCCATCTCTACACGAGTGGACACAACAGCTACAAGCAGATTTGAAAGCAGCCACTAAGCAACTTACTGCAACAACGGAGACACCGGATCTGGACAGACATCTGCTCCATCTCTGGCATGCTCGAAGAGGCCTGACAAAACGATGGAAGAGGCAGCGGCACAACCGCAGGCTGAAACAAAGAATCGCCCGGATCACAGCAGAAGCTGAAGAATACGCCACCAGCCTCACTAATAGCAATTGGCACAACCTCTTCGACCGTCTTAATGGCACACTAAGTAGTTCCGAAACGTGGTCCCTCCTCAGAGCACTACTCAACCCAAGGCACACAAAAACGCACACAACGAACACCGTCCGCACTATCATCCACAAAGAAGAAATGGATGATGGCGCGCTCCTCCAAACACTGCAACAGAAATACATTGCTACAGGTCACCGACTGGAGTACAAAGACTATCCACACGAGGAAGGAACCCAATTGGACGGCGATATTACAGAGAAAGAAGTGAGGGCAGCCCTACACGGCATAAGACGTAACACGGCGCCCGGAGCAGATGGCATTCACTATGCACTGCTACGCAACCTCGACGACCAGGCCATACGGCAACTCACTGCTTACTACAACGACAATTGGAAAAACGGAACGCTTCCACAGGAATGGCGACACGCCGATATCACCTTAATTCCGAAACCCGGGAAACCGCTGTTCCTCAAAAATCACAGACCCATTTCCCTGACTTCGTGCATTGGCAAACTCTTCGAGCGCGTAGTTCTAAATCGCCTCCAGCCTCCCCTCGAAGCGAACCAATTCTTCCCCAATACCTTATTCGGCTATCGACCAGGTCTTTCTGCGCAGGACATACTCCTACAACTTAAGGAGGATGTTGTGGATAGTCTAAGTAAAGCTCAAACAAGAGCCATTCTGGCGTTGAACCTCAAAGGGGCCTTCGATAGCATCTCACATGACCTCATTCTAAACAATCTTGCATTCTCCCGATGCGAAAAACGCATCTATGACTATGTCCGAGCCTTTTTATCTGGCCGCACAGCCACCATCGGTCTAGGTGATATTCGGTCGGATATCATAAAACTTTCCGGTAGAGGGACTGCCCAGGGTTCGGTTCTCTCACCCACCCTGTTCAACGTGGCGATGACAAAGCTACCACCGCTCCTCAACAAACTTCCGAACGTGCAGCACACCCTGTACGCCGATGATGTTACAATCTGGGTTACCACAGGGTCAGACGGCGCCATTCAAGACGCACTACAGGAAGCCGTAAATGTAGTACAAGAGTATGCAACAGCCGGAGGATTCACATGCACAGCTGAGAAGTCGGGAGCTCCTGCTTGTATTAAAAAAACGCAATAACGTCCATATTTCACCAGCCATCACATTGCATCTCAATGGCAGCGTTATTCCAAGGGTAGACAGACTACGTGTGCTATGCGTTCACATACAACACAAAGGGAAGGCCACACATACCCTACACGTGCCCCGCCAACAACTTACCCAAGTAACGCACATGATAAAGCACATTACAAACCGCCGACAAGGACTCCAAGAAAAAGATGTACTCCGAATTGTGCAAGCCCTCATAATTAGCCGATTAACCTACCACCTCCCCTATAATAATCTGACTCAGACTAAGATACACCAGAGGGACACTCTCCTCCGTACGGCACTAAAGGCAGCGCTGGGACTACCCCAACATGCGTCTACGCAGCTCCTACTACGACTGGGGGTGCACAACACCATCTGCGAACTAGTTGCAGGCCATCTTAACAGCCAATTGCAACGTCTGCAACGAACAATGCAGGGGTGCCACATTCTATCCCGGCTAGGATACCAAACACCAAGAAAACCAGAACAGGAAAACCGCACACTTCTTCTGCTTAGCATTCGCAACAAAGTTCACGTGGGCCCAATTCCCCGGAATATGCACCCTGACCGTCATAAAGGCCGAAGAAAGGCAAGAGCACAAGCCCTGGCTCGACTCTTTGGCGATAACACATCGAACACACCGGTCCTATACACCGACGTGGCCCGCTACCCACAGAAACGTGCCCTATGTCTAGTCGCAATAGATAGTGCAGACATTTTGAGGGCTTCGGCCACGCTTAACACTGTGACAGTGGCACGGCGGAAGAGGCTGCTATCACCCTGGCCATCGTACACGCTTCAACCATGCCGGCACCGGATGCACCTATCACAGTGGTCACTGATCCACAGACCACCTGCAGGACTTTGGCACAAGGGAGAGTGACACCCTACACACACCGCATCCTTACATCATTACACCCCACAGCGTTACACAGGGTGCGTATCGTCTGGATACCTGCACACGCCTCTCTCCATGGTAATGAACGCGCTAATGCGGTAGCACGAGAGCTCGCTAACCGGGCGTCATTGGAACAGCTGTCCAACCCAGACGACGCACCGACAAAACCACTGAACTACACAGAAACTCTACAATATTACAGAGATACCAGGAGACACTTTTCTCCACCTCCATAATTCCCTTAATCGAGAAGATGCCGTCGCGTGGCGACAGCTTCAAACTAATTCATTTCACTGCCTCTTTTATCTTCGCCTTTTCCACCCCACACAATATCCCTCATACTGTCCCTATGGTGGAGCAAAGCCCGCCGTATATCATTGCACCTGGGAGTGCCCACACCCTCCGGGCTACTCCCCTATTCCTTCACCTTCCTCCTGGGAGACTGCGCTAACCAGCTCAGCCCCGCAAGAGCAGCGACGGCTGATCCGGCGGGCACGCAGAGTGGCGCTAGCCAAGGGGGCCCTCAACTAAGGGCTCCACCCTGCGAGGAAGTCGCCCAACCTCATGAAAAATAAATGTTTTTCTCTCTCTCTCTCTCTCTCTCTCTTAAACAATGGCTCATACCCCCGTAAACTCAGCCTTCCCATTACGACGACAGAAGGGAAGTGAAATTCTGCGCGGTAATGACGAGCGGTAACGGAGCAGCTGTGGAAGAAGACGACGAATGCGGGAGCAGTGGCACCAGCGCATTCGCGAGGTGATGATAGTTTTTTTCTTCTAAATGCAGCCACAATAGTAAAGAAACTAGCCCTAACAGCTTCACTGTAAAAATTAGGCATACTGCCATGACAACGATTTTGTTGATGCGCCAGGAGGAAACATCATCCTGCTTGTCTGCTATGCGCTCGAAGAACACAGGACTTTCTCTGCAGGCACCAATGGAAACCAAGAACTCTTCCATTTAATCTTTTTTTCACATAGTTTTTATGTTTCAGATCTCGTTTTCAACATCCTTCCGCTTGTAATTTTCTTTTCGTACTCGCAACATACGTACAGCGCATCTGTGTGAAAACTTTTATTTTTCTGTTCAAGATGCGTGAGCAGCATGCCATGGCGCGCGGCTGTCTTTTTTTTTTTTGGGGGGGGGGGGGGCAATGCATAAGGGGGAAAAGTTTGGTTTATTCACTGTTTTTATTACCAACCTATCGCTGCAAGGCATTCAATGCACAACAGAAAAATCTAGAGCTGAGTATCTCATTATTGAGTACAAATGGACGCATTCTGTACTACGATCATATATGCATAAGAAAGCCTCCTACAATTTCTACAAAATACACCAATGCAATTATTGTAGCAACACTTATTTGTGAATAATAAAAAAACTATCAAGTGCAGTAGATACACGTTTTTGGCATACCAGTAAAATAAACTCCTTTTTTATTCCATAGAACGGGTATGCTTGCTAGTCCGCAAAATATGCTATACCTGGTGAATTTTCGGCATCACTCTCCTTGTGCTAATGTGCCGAGAAATATTTTGCAAATTCTATGAAAAAAGTCTATAGTTTTTTATGTACGGTTTTGTTTCGCGACACAGCATGCAATGCTCCTAAAGATTCATTCAGATCTGTAGCATTGCGAACAAAGTATCCTGACGAGATTCCTTACGGACATATTGCAGATGTTCCTTAAAATTTGTAATGCACTTTGTTTGCTCTATCGTCATCTAGGCATAAATGACACATTTTCACGACCATAACAACAAATAGCGCCAAGTTTTCTTTTCTAGAAACAGTAAATTCAGCCAAAGCATGTGGCATCCCAATTTTCGTGGCGGCGACATACATTCATAGCATGTTGGTAATGGTTCGATTCGTCCACTCCGTGAGGTCATTGGTTTGCGGGTAGTAAGGAGTGGAATGACGATATGCAGAATCACAAAGCCGTAAAAGTTCTTCAACGACGTCAGCGGTGAACGACCCGCGGAGCGCCGTGACGTAGCATGACGTGATGCAACAAAAAATAGGAGACATCTGCTGCAGTGGCAGATTGGAAGTGCCTCCATTTCTGTGTAGCGAGTAAGATAATCTGCGGGTACTATAATCCAGCGATAGCCAGCTGACATATTTGGGAGCGGGCCGAGCAAGTCGATGCCGACTTTTTCAAAGGGTAATGTCGGCGCCCTACTGGTTGCAAGTAGCCTGCTGGAGACATCTTCGTTTGCTGGTGGCGTTGGCAAACAGAACAGCTGCCGACATACTGTTCAATCGTTTTCGAGAGCATGGGCGAGAAAAATCTTTGGTGAAGTCGGTTAGTGTGCGTGCGAAGCCAAGGTGCCCGGACGGAAAATCGTCATGCATGGAACGGACGACGGCAGGGTGCATGTTTTTTGGGTACAACTAGGAGCAATGGAGAACCATCCGCTAAGTATTTTTTTGTACAGCAAACCATTATGAAAAGTAAACGCTGTTGTTCTTGCTGACTCGCGTAGCTGCCCGCAGAGCTTTAAGAGTAGGGTCACAACGTTGCTCGCTCTCGAAGGTATTCAGGTCTGGAAAGCCGAAATAGATGGAAATTAGATATTCCTTGAAGTCATCATCGTCAGCTTTAGTGTGCCGCGAAGGGAGACGGGATAGGCAATCAGCATCCGCGTGACATCGTCCGCTCTTGTAGGTGACGGCGAACTGTACTCTTGAAAGCGCAAAGCCTAGCGGGCCAACCAGCCAGATGGGTCGGCAGCCCAACGAGCCAACAGAGTGCATGATGGTCAGTCACTATCGTGTATGCGTGGCCGTGCAGATACGGACGGAACTTCTGAATGGGGAAGACGACTGCTAGACACTCGAGTTCAGTAATTGTGCAGTTTCTCTCCGCTTTTTTAAGTGTGCGACTAGCATAGGCAATGACATGTTGGCGGCCACCGCATATATGAACAAGCACAGCGCCAACACCTATACCGCTACCGTCAGTATGCAGCTGTGTTGACGCCTCCGCATCAAAATGCCGTAGTACCGGTCCAGAGCAGGAGAAATGAACGTTTATTGTGAGAAACAGCGAGAAAGTGTTCTTTCTTCGCTCTAGGAGGGCGGCTCTCGTAGTCCAGAAAGCCGTTGGCTAGGTGGTAATAAACTTTATTGACAGGGGGAAGGGTAAAGAGGGACATGGCTGAGGGTTTGGGCTCAAGTAAGGCCCTGGGCCTGCTTGGCCTTTTCCGCCCAGTCCACCAATTCAAGTTGTCGGTCGACGTCCCCGGAACTGAGCCAGGCTGTCCAGTCATTCCCACATTATGTTTGTGAGTGTTCCTGTTTCTGAACAGAGCCTAAATTTGTCGCTTTCCTTGCCCCCTGTGATTTTGTTAATGTATTTTGGGTGTGGGTATGTGTTTGTCTGAAGTCGCCGAAACGCGACCGCTTGCGTTTTGTCGAGTTGCTTGGCCGGTGGCGGGAGCGCGCGACGCCTCAAGCGATACCGATGGCGATATTATGAAATAGCCGTTGGCTAATGCCGAAGCCCGGGCCCAGTCCACCAGATTTCGCTGATCTTCCAAGCTCTGTGCCCTTTAACATTGCCTCCCACGTTTTTTCAATCGCTTGTAGCGATTTTGAGGCATCATCTTGAGTGTTTTTCAGCGCGGTGTGAGTACACCAACACCGTGTGTTGGAGGGTGTATGATACATCACAATATCGGCAAAGGTATGAGACTTTTGGTAGAGTGCATCTGGTGCATGGATAATTCCATGGACATACGTATTCGTTTGTAGTTTGCGGAGGGCGGTGGCTTCTTCCTTGCTTAATTTTGGATGTGTTAAAGGATATTGTCTTCTTTTCAGTCAGTAATGATACAATATCACGGCGTAGTTGATGCGAATGTCCTTCACCCTTGTCGCTTTCCGGAGACCGTACGGCAGGAAATCCCGGCTGGTATGCTCTCGGGCAACAGCATGTGCTGCTTCATTTCCTGCCAGGCGTTCGTAGCCTAGGGCCCATGCGACGTACTTTCGGGTAGTTCTTGCTCTCTTGTTATTTCTTTTAGAATCGACTGCTGCAGCAGAAATTCGGCTATTTCGTAAGTTTCTACATGCCGTTTCTACATGCCGCTCAAGATTATTGATGTGTCTTTGCATGTAGCGATGCCGAGGATGATGATCACTTCCTCCGCCGTTTCTGGATTTCTGTCAGGTATGGTGGCGGCGATTAGCTCGTTCCCTTGGCAGTTAGTCACGGTAATTGCGTATGCTCTTCTACCTGGGTATTTTGCCGCATCTGTATATCTCGTGTTGGGGGTTCTTTGAGTATTTCTTGCTAAGCACTCTAATTCTTGCTTGCCTTCTGTCTTTGTGGTATGATGCATGCATGTTGCGAGGTATTGGAGCAACTGAGATAGAGTCACGAAGGGGCGGCCATAAGGCTTTCGCGTCTGAGTCTGCTGTGAATATTTCGCTTTATGCGAATTTGCGAAGTGCTGCTCTGCCTGTTTCAGTCAGCTTAAGGTGTTCCAGCTGGCACTTATTTCTTCCCAGGTGTTATGGGGGCCAAGTTTGAGAAGTGTCGTGGTGGAGGTCGTACTGGGAAGTCCTAGTGCGCTGTTGATTGCTTTTCTGATAACTGCGTAGAGTTTTTTAATTTCAGCTTAATTGAGGAGCAGATACGCGGTGCCATATGTGATCCGGCTTATAAGGAATGCTTGGATCAATTGGACGGTTTCTTGCTCTTTAAGTCCTCTTCTTTGGGTGGTTATACGCCGAATGAGATAAGTTACTTGTGTTAGGGCCTTCTCAAGCTTCTGAAGTGTAGCTGTGCCAGAACCATCTTTATGTATTGGGAGGCCAAGGACGCGGAGGGAGCTAACTTGAGGAATATCGATTCCATTGAGTCTGACGTTGGCATCTGGGGCGACGTAGGCTGGTGGTCTTCCCCGGGTTCTTGCCTTGAGTATAAGTAGCTGTGATTTTTCAGGGGCGCACTGGATGCCGCATCTTGAGAGGTACTGCTCTATCCGATCGATTGCCGGTCCAGACGTCAACAAAAATTTCAGCTGTTCAAGCAGACTCGCAGTCAGCGGTCCATTAGTATGGGGTGTCTTTGTGAAAGAAAGACGTGAGGGGAGAGACAAGCTGTGCGAAATTCTTGATAAAGGGCCAGAAATATGACAAAACATCCTAAAAACTTCGCAGGTCTTTCATCGTGTGTGGCTGTTGGAAGTCGCGAACCACTGCTATCCTTCGAGGGTCTGGTCCTATGCTTTGTCGACCAGACAGCCAAGTACGAGGACTTGACGCTCACCCAAATGGCAATTGTTCGAGCTTAAAATAAGGTCAGCTTGCAGGAAACAGTCAAAAACGACCGACAGGCGCTGATTCTGCTTGCGAAATGTTCGTCCGAAGATAATGACGTCGTCTAAATAGCCAATGAAAAGTTCCCATCTGAGTCCGCGGAGCACGCTATTCATCAATCGCTCGCATGTAGATGAAGTGTTGCATAAGCCAAATGGTATAACGTTGAACTCAAAGAGACCGTCAGGTGTTATAAAGGCAGTCTTCTCCTTGTCTGAGGAGTGCATTGCAATTTGCAAATACCCTGACCGTGAATCAACAGCAGATAAATACGAAGCGGAGTGGAGGCAGACGATGGCGTCGTCTATTCATGGTAGGGTAAGCGTCTTTCTTCGTGACGGTGGTCAAGAGGCGATAATCCACACAGAATCTCCATGAGTTGACTTTTTTCTTGATAGGACCACAGGAGCAGCCTAAAGGCTACAGGATTCCTGGATAACTCTTTTTGCGTAACATTTCTTCGACCTGCTCGGCGATGACTTTTCTCTCTAAAGGTGAAACGCGATACGGCTTCTGACAAATTGGCGTCGCTTGCCCTGTATGGATGCGGTGTTGAATATGAGACGCGAGTGGTGTATGGGACGCTCGTTGGTCTTGAGCAAAATCAAATACTGTTGCATAGGAAGCCAGCACTGCTCACTAGAAGACAGCGACTTCTTAATTATGCGCTTAAAGTCAGCAGAATTATC
Organism: Dermacentor andersoni; assembly: GCF_023375885.2. Lineage (NCBI taxonomy): Eukaryota > Metazoa > Arthropoda > Arachnida > Ixodida > Ixodidae > Dermacentor > Dermacentor andersoni. Next base: position 29,063,353 of record NC_092820.1, on the reverse strand, counting down.
ATGGCTGAAATCGGGGTTGGAGTTTTTTCTGGCAGTTAACGATTCGACCGTTCCGACACTGATAATGGCTTGTTTGTCAAAGCTTGCCAGTTTAAGTCCTAGCGGCAAAATTATGGATTGGGTTCAAACGTTCACTGCCCACAAACAAGTGCCACTACAAGTGGTGAGAACAAGGGAGCGAGGGACTATCACATTTTTCTTGAGCGCGTTGTTATAATCAGGCTCGGCTAAACTAAAACAAGAACCCGTACGAGGGCGAGAACATCGCTACTAGATACTTTCTAGTAGCGATGGGCGAGAAGTAAGATAATCTAGTAACGTTGGGCGAGAAGTATTGACAGGTACAAACACTGCAGTCTGAGGGAGCAAACACGCATTTTGCGGCAGGGAGAGGGCGTCCGCGGTATCACTGGTTCTATCTGTCATTGGAGTTCGCTCGTCACGACGAAGAGAAATCGTGCCACTTCCACAATCCAAAGTTGCCCCCCACTGACGCAACAAATCAATTCCCAAAATAATGTCATGCGTTGTACGTGCAGGCACAGTAAATTCACTTCGAAATGTCCGGTCCCCTATCATAACTGAAACAGAACAGACCCTCAAGTGGGAGTAACATTTCCCCGCCAACTCCGCGAAAGTAGCGTTCCGATCCCAAGAAAACATAACTTTTTGTCCAAGACGATTGATTTTTGAAGGACAGGCTCATAACAGAAACTTCCAAAAGCACTCACATTGTCAACTGAAACACAAACTTTGTTTTGTACAAGGGTAAGGGGGTCTTGATGATGAATATATTGCGGTCTCACTTCCGTCGGCCACACCAGCTTGTTTCCCAGCGGTGGCGGTGACAACGAGCGACGATGAGGTGACGGACAGCGCCGTTGTCGTGTCGGTGGGGGTGTAAGGCTGCGCTCGAAAACGGGGGAGTCACTGCGGTTCACGCGTTCCTGATGCAGCCGTTGGAAGTAACTGCGATACGGCCAGGGCTCGCCAGCGGGCACGCGGGATGTATAGGAATTAAACCGTGGAGCACGCTGCTGGCCGCGATGGCAATACCTAGCAATGTGTCTTGGCACACCACAGCTGTAGCAAATACGGGAGTCGCGGCTTGTCACAGATGACCCCGATGACATGGGTGTCACGGGTAAAAACGAACTCGCAGAGAGAGAGACAAAAGGGAAGGAAAGACAGGGAGGTTAGCCATTGTAAATACCGGCTGGCTACCCTGTGCTGGGGAAAGGGGTAAAGGCAATAAAAGGAGAAGGAACAGAGAAAAAAACATGAAAAATGCACACAGTAACGCGATGTTACGCGCAACAATAGTAGGCTGGTTGTAAGAGGGAGATGCCCGCGGAACAAATCGTTCTGGCGCATCTTGCCGGCGTCCCAGACTTGACGGTTGCGGTGGCAAGTTGCTGGTCTCCGGACGATCACTATAGGTCCTGCGAGGCTCCCGGTAACGCTAACGTGACCAGGTGGCCGGTGGCACACGAAAGTGATCGACAAATGCACAGTGATGATACACATGAGCGTCGTCAACAACTTTAAGTCGTTCAAGTTCTTCTTTAACACTTGCCGAATCACCGAGGAGATGTTGTCAAGGGCTGGGACGGACACACTTGCAATAGTAGTGACATTGTCCAAGCGTCTGAACTTTGGTCCAATCCTTCTAGATCTGACGGAGTACTAAGATCTTCCTTCGTTATAAGAAAATTATAAACATCTTCAGTGATTCCTTTAAGCAGATGTCCTACTTTGTCTTCGTCTGTCACGGTGGCGCTGACGATTCGGCATAATTTCAATACAGCCTCTATATACGTTGTACAAGTTTCGCCAGGTAATTGAGCTCGTCGGGAAAGCGTCTGCTCAGCCTTCTTTTTCTTATATATCGGGTCTCCGAAGCACTTGGTGAATTCTTCTACAAAATTATGACAGCTCGTCAGAACGTTCTCGTGGTTTTCAAACCAGAGGAGCGCTGTTAAAGCGAGAAAACAAACCACCTTATTGAGCTGCCTCGCAGTGCTCCAGTGGTCCTGGCAGCTCATTGCTTTGTAGCGTTTTAGCCAGTCGTCGACTTCTTTGTTCGTCTTCCCGGAAATGGTGCGTGGCTCTCGCAGCGGTGTCCAGTAGCCAGCCTGCCCTGCGTGAATGCTGTCTGGTTCGCCACCGGTGGGGTCATTATTGCCTTCTCCGGAATCGGCCATCTCCGCTGCTTGTGGTTGTAAACCGGCCAATGGTCTACTCCGTCAAACAGTCGGTAGAGCTGTGTCGTCCAAGATCGTCCAGGTTTTACGCAGCACCTCCGCCAAAGATGTTACTAAAGATGTTTATTGGCATAGCGAAACGAGATCCACGAGGATGCCACAGGGAAGTCCCAGCCGGCGCGGAGTGCAAACGAGCCAATGCGAGCACACCCTGCTTGCTCATTCTCTGCTTCAGTTGCGCAGTGCTGCTGTATCATCATCAGCAGCAGCCTGGTTGCGCCCAATGCAGGGCAAAGGCCTTTCCCATACTTCTCCAACTATCCCGGTCATGTACTAATTGTGGCCATGTTCTCCCTGCAAACTTCTTAATCTTATCCGCCCACCTAACTTTCTGCCCTCCCCTGCTACGCTTCCCCTCTCTTGGAATCCAGCTCGTAACCCTTAATGACCATCGGTTATCTTCCCTCCTCATTGCATGGCCTGCCCATGCCCATTTGTTTTTCTTGATTTCAACTAAGATGTCATTAACTCGCGTTTGTTCCCTCACCCAATCTGCTCTTTTCTTATCCCTTAACGTTACACCTATCATTCTTCTTTCCATAGCTCGTTGCGTCGTCCTCAATTTAAGTAGAACCCTTTTCGTAAGGCTCCAGGTTTCTGCCCCATACGTAAGTACTGGTAAGACACAGCTGTTATACAATATTGTCTTGAGGGATAATGGCCCCCTGCTGTTCATGATCTGAGAATGCCCGCCAAACGCACTCCAGCCCATTCTAATTCTTCTGATTATTTCAGTCTCATGATCCGGATCCGTAGTCACTACCTGCCCTAAGTAAATGTATTCCCTTAGCACTTCCAGTGCCTGGCTACCTATCGTAAACTGCTGTTCTCTTGCGAGACTGTTAAACATTACTTTAGTTTTCTGCAGATTAATTTTTAGACCCACCCGTCTGCTGCTGCTGTATATATATATATATATATATATATATATATATATATATATATATATATATACACAAGAAGAAAGGGGGTTGACCGAGGGGCCCGATTTTTATTAGTCATATCATAAGAAGCCAACAAACACTGACACCAAGGACAACATAGGGGAAATTACTTGTGCTTCATAAATGAAATAAAGAAACCATAAATTATAGGAAACTAAAGCGGATAAAAAACAACTTGCCGCAAGTGGGAAACGAAGCCACAACCTTCGCATTTCGCGTGCGATGCTCTACCAATTGAGCTACCGCGGCACCGCTTTCCCATCCACTTTTTGGGTATTTACGTGTCCTAGTAGAACCCTGAGAGTGTTAGCCAACGCCACCACTCCCATACCTTGGCGGCGGACGTGGAACGTCCTTTTTGCCGCAGGCGTCACGAGAACGTGATCCCACTTGCGGCAAGTTGTGTTTTCATCCACTTTAGTTTCCTATAATTTATCGTTTCTTTATTTCATTTATTAAGCACAAGTAATTTCCCCTATGTTGTCCTTAGTGTCAGTGTTTGTTGGCTTCTTATGATATGACTATATATATATATATATATATATACGTAGCATCAGGGTATTTTTATGTCCACTGCAGGACGAAAGCCTCTCCCAGGCATCTGCGGTCTTGCGCTAGCTGATTCCAACTTTCACCTCCAAATTGAATAATTTGAACGCTCGACCTAATTTTCTGCCGTCCTTGACTGCGCTTGCCTTCTCTTGGCAACAAATCTTTAACTTTATCGGTCCACCGCTTATCTCCCCATGACCTGCGCAGGTCCATTAAAATAAACTGGTATTAAATTCTGGAGTTTTACATGCGGCAATCACAATTTCATTATGACACACGCCGTAGTGGGGACTCCGGATTAATCTTTATCACTAAAGGATCAATGTCATCCGTAAACCGAAGCATGTTTAGATATTCACCAATGATCCGCTCTCTTAAGCCTTCCCATTCTAATATCTTGAATACTTCCGAGCATGCAGTGACTAGCACTGGACAGTTTGTCTCTTTGCCTAAGCCCTTGCTTCGTATTTCTTTTAACTTGTGAAGAAACACGGTGGCTGTGAACAACGTTCTTAGATACACTTCAGTTTCACAACGCCGCTCGGGAGATGGCCGAAGTTGTGGTCGCGCAATCTAGTGGCGTTGCGATCGTCACTTCTGCAGCTTCTGCTTTCACTTCTGTGTTGATTTTAGTGGTGCTCTACGGCCTGTCGGTATACTGCCGTCATGTTGTTGGCGATGCTTGACGTGAGGCTGCTTTTCCCGGTGAAAAGTATCACGCAGAAGTGTTTTGCAATCACATGACAGGGATAAGTTTCCTATGCGTTCCTGCTTTGTCCACGGCTGCTCCAGTTGCTAGATCCATACTAATGCTGGTGCTCACTGTTTTTGCTCGCACCGCGATGACGACAGAGAGTTTTACACATGGAAACACATGCTACGCCGAAAGGAAGAGTTCCTCACAGATAAGTGCGAAATGTGCGAACGTCATGTTAAGGACGACGACGGATATTTTTAAACGTTATTCTTGAAAACAAAGGTATATCGATACTTGCGGGAAATATGGACGCGGGTTCGTGGCGCGATCTTCGACCTCATTTTTTCCGATCTTTATGAACACATCTCGAAGCTAAGAAACGTGATACATGATGCGAAATTTGAGCGCAGTTCTATACGTGTTTTGATTTCGCGAAATATTGGTTGGCGCGTCTGATCTGACTCGTGCGACACGTTGCAAAGGGAGCGAAGTGTGACGCGACTCCCACACTAATCGAGAGATCACGTTAGGCAGCTTGTGGGTGATGCGTTGGCACGATTGACAGTAGCCACCGCAGAGAGACCTCCACTAATGCAGTGCATTGTTTCCATTTTTGGTACCGGGCGACACGCTCGCCGCAGGCCATCGGTGAACAGACGACGGCATTAAAGCCCCTTGCTAATGGACTTTAGACGGCGTGTTCATCTGGCGCCATCTCGTAGCGGTCGTCGCAAGTCTTGCGTGGCACTATGATTTCCTTCTCACGCTTTTACCATACACTCCTCCGCTTTCTGCCTCATGGTACCACTGCACCCTCCTCCCCGCAGTCCTCCTCACGCCTGTTCTCTTTCGCCGTTTTGTCAGTCCCTTCGGCACTACGCGTTCGATCTCATCTTTCGCTTTGCTCGGTTACGCCGTAGGACAAGGAGGACGCTAGCCGCTTAATAGCTGCGCTCTGAAATTTATTCGTAACGCATTTGGGTGGGTCCTATTTCCGGCGATTTACTCTGGAACAACCCGGTCAGGCTGGAGAAACTATGTAAAGACGCTATCTGCGAGTGCCTGCATTTGGATGAGATTATTTGTAAATCTTGGCATGCTTAATCAAGTTTTGTACGGTCATGATCATGCACTTATAAAGAAAGAAAATATTTAAGGTTATTGTTTACAGCCCACAGGTACACAGTCCGCCAGAAAAAGGCAAAAATACTTCGCAAAGGAAAATGTTGCTTAAGTAAATAAAAGGCCTCACAATGTTCGTTGCGAATTTTGTTCATCTAAATAAAAAACCTTTGAGCTGTGAATGTTCAGTTTTGTAATCGGTTCTTGCCACTTCCTGGCAGTCACATTGAACGTACATCTTTCTATATCCGTGAGTGACTGTCAAAATGCATTCTCTCTTGATACTGCTGCTTCTATACAGACTTTCATCGTCTTTATTACACATGTTAAGAATAGGCTGCAAAAAAAAAACTGAGTGCGGCAACGTGCCGGTTCTAATCTCGGGAAGTTGATTGGAAAGCTGAATCATCGTGCACGACTGCTTAATTCTGTAGTACAGCTTCAACTTCGAGCCAGCAGCTACGCGTGTTTTTGGAGATCGGCACAGGGTAACTTTTTTCGCATCATCCTTGCCATAAAGTTTTGCTGTGGCAGCTCAATTACATTCACTGACGAACGAGCGGTGCATGATAGGGGATTAAAGCAACCCTTCGCAGCAAATACACTGCAGACGAAGCACCGGGCCTGAAGAGAGACGTGACCGCGAGACACAGTGACACAGATACACAGACACAGTGAAGTCCCTGTTACTTAAGCGTTGTAGGGTCGTCCCAAAACTCTGAATGTGTAGCTAAACTGCATTTAGCAACGGACAAACGGTACAGGCCAGTCGGTGCAAACGACGCATTGCAGCAGGAGCAGACTCAGTGCGGCGCGTGGTGAAAGACGCGACTGCAGCGCCGGTAGTTCGACTGACAGCCGCTGCGGCTACACCAGCCAGTGGGCGCGGATAGCGAACTGTTAAACTTAAGTTTGCCTAAGGGCTGCGAACTCAGTGTAGGCGTTTCCTAGGGTATTCACGTATGCCTCCTGTACTCCTTGGTTACGCGACGTCTCCATGAGTGCTGCTACCTCTACTGAATCAAATACCTTTTCTTAATCTATGGAAGTCAGAGAGTGGTCGATTGTACTCCGCAGATTTCTCAATTACGTGTTTGTGACATGAACGGGATCCATTGTAGAAAATCTCTTCATGAAACAAGCCTATAAATTGACTGAAGTGAGTGTTCCCCTGGTCCTACTGGAAATTATCTTGGTGTATGACTTAACTATTCTGAAAGCAAGCCAATGGGCCTATAATGATTCAATTGTTTGACGTCTCCCTTCTTATAAATTATTATAATGTTGGAATTCTTTAGGTTCTTTTTTACGCTTGAAGTCGTGTGGTATGGCGTACAAAGGGCCGCAAGTTTTTCTTATTTTTTTTTTATTTGAATATACTGCACGCCCTTCACGGCCCATGCAGGAGTGGTACGAAAATGCAATAAAAGAAATCATGATGACAAGTAAATACACTGAATGTGGTTAGTAAAAGAGTCGATGTTATTGCAATACACAATATCGTTAGTTAACTTGTTCCACTGGGAAATGGCAGACGCGAAAAGGGAATGCTTGTGAACATTAACACGACTTGGGGGAAGATAGATTGTTTTGGAATGATTTAGTCTGGCTGAGCGTTTTGGATTATCTTGCAGGTAATGAGAACGTGCTATCTGGAAATGACCATGGCATAATTGATAGATGAATTTTAGTCGCGAATTTGCTCTTCTCTGCGAGAGGGATTTTAGGTTTGCCCTTGCTAGCAGACCTGAGTTACTGGACTGCCTTTTGTAGTCCGAATATGCAAACCTAATTGGTAATTTTTGTATGCATTCTATTTTATTTATAAGGCATTTTTGATGAGGGCTCCAGATTAGATCAGCGTATTCTAGGCATGGTCTTATTAGTGTTTTGTACGCACTTAGTTTGAGGGGTGGTGGTGCTGCGCGCAGTTTCCTTTTTATAAAGGATAGTTTGCCTATGGCTTTTTGGCACATGGTCGAAATATGAGGCTCCCAGTTAAGGTTAGGCGTGAGTTTAATGCCTAGGTATTTTACCTGGTCGCTTTTGTTGATTGTTGGCCTTCCGATCGAATATGTAACGTTAAGCGGGAGTTTCTTATTTGTGAAAGACATGCAATGTGTTTTTGATGTGTTCAGTTTCATGCCCCAAGTGTTGCGCCAAGAGTAAATTGTTTGCAGTGAATTATGAAGTTCTATCTGGTCTTCTTGGTTGTGTACGACTGTGTACACGACACAGTCATCAGCAAACAGGCGTATCTGAATTGAGTTTTTAGTGGAAAACTGGATGTCGTTAATGTACATCAAGAACAAAAGTGGTGCCAGAACTGATCGTTGAGGTACTCCGGAGTAGACATCGAGTGATTGTGAAAGATTATTATCGATTGAAACGCTCTGTTTACGATTGTTTAGAAAACTGTTGATCCATGATATTATTTTATTACTGATACCAAAAGCCCATAATTTTGTGAGTAAATCCTGGTGCGGAACTACGTCAAACGCTTTAGAAAAGTCTAAGAAAACTGCATTTAATTGGCCATCATTATTAAATGCGTTAGCTATGTCATGAGTTAACTCTGCTAGTTGGGTTATAGTTGACAGGCTTGATCTGAAACCATATTGTTGTTTATATAGAAGTTCATTTGTTTCGAGGTAAGTTATTATGGCCTTAAATATTACGTGTTCCATTATTTTGCAGCATGAGCTTGTTAATGACACTGGGCGGTAGTTATTTAAATCTAATCTCGAGCCCGATTTATGTATTGGAATTATTGCAGCCTTGCGCCAATCATCTGGTAACACTGATGTTTGAAGAGAAAGTGTGAATATTTTAAGTAGATACTTTGATGTCCAGCTTGCGTATCGACTTAAGAAAGAGTTAGAAATCTGCTCGGGGCCGGTAGATTTTTTTTAAGATCGAGCTTATGCAATCGAGACAGTATGCCCTCCTCACTTACAGTTAATTCTTCCATTGGTATTTTGACATCGTAAGGTGTTAAAGCTGCATTTGTAGCATGTTTCGTAAAAACTGTCTGAAAGAAGTTATTCATCTCTTTAGCAATGAGTTCAGGGTCCTGAATAACATGATCCGAGATTTTGATTTGCGTTATTTTTTCTCGTTCATCTGACAAATATTGCCAGAATTTGTGAGGGTCATGCGCCATAAACGAAGGTAATGTAGTGTCAAAGAAACGGGCTTTTGCTTCCGATATTTTTTGTTTGAATGTAGTGATAAGATCGTCTAACGTGCGCTTGGTTCCCTTTATCCGCCGCCGTTTTATTTTTAGTTGTAGCTGGATTATTTCACGCGTTATCCACGGGTATTCTCGGTTAACGCGTTTCTTTGTATTTGGAATCAAGGTGTTTTCGGAATACTTAACAATATTTCTAAAACGCGTCCAGAGTTCTTGTACATTTGTTAGTTCATTGAATGAATGAAACTGGAATTCTAGGAAACCTAGTACAGCAGGATCATTTGCGCGTGTGTAATCCTTAAAGTATGTAGGTTGTGGTTTTTTGTATTTTCGCGTCGTTGAAATGGGACAGGTTAGAATAAGCGCTTTGTGGTCTGAAATGCCATTCTCGATGAACACGGAAGATCCTTCTAATGTATTACTTATAAGGACTAAGTCAAGTAAAGATGATATTGAAGTGATACGGGTCTTATCAGTCACCATTTGGCTCAGTGAAAACGTAAATGCCACGTTTAGCAGTGATCCTGAACTTGCGACATCACGGCCGTCATGCGAGTGGTTGTTCCACTCTATTCCGGGAAGGTTAAAATCCCTGACAATAATAAGTTTTGATCTAGAATTAGTATGTTTTGAAAGGTAATCATGAATCTGATCGATGAAGTGAGGTGCTGCATTTGGGGGCCGATAAACGCCCCCTACAGTTGTTTTTGTTACAATATGTTATTTTGCACCATAAACAATCATGGTCGGGAATACCATCAAGTTCTAAGGACATTATATTATTTTTAATTGCTACCGCGACACCGCCGCCTCTTGATCCTCTGTCTTTACGGAACAGTTTGTATGAAGGGGGAATAACTTCAGAATCACGTAGACCAGGGTTAAGCTATGTTTCTGTTATTACTAAAATGTGAGGTTGATAAGACAGGATTAGGTTTTCTAATTGATCAAACTTATTTACCACACTTCGGGCATTTAGGGAAAGGATTCGTAAAGTTTTGGTACTGGGCTGTCACTTGGAAACTTTCTTGTTTTGAGAGGATTTCAGCGAAGTCGAAGTGGAAAGGGACTGTTTTGAAAGACTTGCTTTCTGCGGTAATTCAGTCCTAATATTCTTCACTGCGTCCCAAGTATACACTTTTTCATCGATTCTCAGTTTGTCGAATGTTAGCCTAACCTTTGCTCCGTTTGCCCTTTCATTCACCGCTGAATGCCACAAGTGCGTGCGGATTTCCCTTACTCTCTTAGAAAAATCTTCGGAAACAGTTAATGGTGTGCCTTTCACTTTGTAGCAGCAAGATAAGATTTTGGTTTTTTCGGTGTAATCAAACAATCTAAGGATGATCGGGCGGTCTCGGTTACTTGCGCGGGTACAGTCGCAATCTTTTTGAGCGTGAACACGGGAGCGCGTGGCTTCGATACTACCACCGCAGTTAAGCGGCGCCTTACAATCTCTGTGCGCATGCGCGGCGAGAGTAGCTTTCCTTCACGCGCATCACGTCATCGGAGCGCTCGCTTGTCGTCTGCTAGCTGTTTTTTGTTTCCTCGGCAGTGACCGAATTATCACTGTAAGCATAATCGAGATGTTTCCAATGTAAATGGTTTGTTCCTCATTGTTAGCGTTACGCTAAATACCTGGAAATCGTGACCTAATTTTTTTATTTCTTTTCTCCCGGGTTCCTTTAGTCACACAATGCAGAAAACAAGCTAAAAACGCAAACGTCTGAATTTTTATTTTGTGCATTTTTCACAAGATAATGAAAGACTTAGAAAAGTAATAGCTGTAAACTTGAAATAATCGCTGTTTCATTTTCTTTACTATTCTGTCATATTCCCTATTGCAGCAAGAAATGCTGTCATTCTACACGGTAGGGAAGAGCACAGGGCAGGTGCAAAGTTACTTGCTCTAAGGTGCTCCCACTCTTGGCTAACAGCTTCCCACAGCTCGTCCTCAGTTGCCAAATGAATAGGGTGCCGCACCATGGCTGCTTTTATGCGGCCCCATACATTTTCGCACATGTTCATGTAGGCGCCCTTGGCCGGCCAGGAGACTAGATGGACCCTACTAGTTTCTAGGTGCTCTTTCACAATTTTCGCTGTGTGCACCGGCGCAAGGTCATGCTGAAACACAAAACCGGCATCTGGTAAAGCGGCGTGGGCGTAAGGAAGGAGCACGTTGTCCAAGGTTTCGCTGCAGTAGCGCTGCGAAGTAAGAGGGCGCTCGATGCGGTGTAGAAGCCCGACAGCAAGTCTTGACAGCGCGCCTCACACGTTCACGCAAGTGCGTCCGCTCGCCGCGACTCCCTGCAGATTGGTTGGCTCGTAACAGCATCGAAAGCATATTAAATTTAGTTCTTCACACAAAATCAAATCCGTAGAGAAAATTGTCTTACCGTGTCCCTCTTGAGCGCCACAGCCGCGCGCACTGGTTTTGACGTGTTGAAAAAGTCGACTCCTCCAAGAAGATTACTCGGCCCCAGTCATCGGAAGTCCACAAGGCGTGAGCTTCGGCAAATTGCAGTCGTGACACCTTGTTCGAAGCGCTGAGAACGGGCTTTTATGCAGCCGCATAACTTCGCAATCCAGCGCACCTGAGGGGTCGCCGTAGGGTAAGAACTGAAGCGGCCACATCGAGCAGCTCCCGCACTTCCCTCGCGGACTGAAAGGGATTCTCCACTACTGAAGCTACCATAAGCGCGTCTCCTTCATCTGTCGCTACCATTTCCCGACGCCTATGTGGGGAGTCAGAAATGCGGCCTTCCTTCCTGAATGCTTGGATGATCCTATTGACAGTCTTCAGGGGCTTGTGCACCAATTCGCCGATGAAGCGCTGAAAATATTCCTTCAGCGAAAGTTTTACTGTTTTCGACCTCTCGTCTTCAGGAACACGGGACATGCTGAGGTTAAGCAGCTGCTCTGATAAATGTGGTAATGGGAACAAATACATACCTTCCTCGAACACAGGGGTGGTCACTGTTACGCCTACAAGTATAGGAACGTCGGCAAAGGATAACAGTTTCAAGTTTATTCATGCATCGTGTGGAATGTAATTTCAACTTCAACATTGTTACCGCTCTTGCAGTGCACGCCGATTATTCAACTCGGATCTTCATGAAAGCGCATCGACTGGATGTATGAACCTACGTGGACCACCGGGATACCCAATTCCGAGGTAGGCGTCCATTTCTTCGGTAATTAGAACCGATTTTGTGACCCACGAAGAGCGCCCACCGGCCTCGGCTTCGGCCGAGGGAAGCGGTAGGCCTACTCTCAGGCCGCATCGAGCCGCAGCCAATTACCGACCAATCGCTAATTTGGCAAGCGGACAGGGACCCAATATGTCGACCGCTATGAGAATTGAGGTCGATGGCGACGAAATTTCGCCGGATCAGCTCACGAGAGCCGAGGGGTGGAAAACCGCCGGCGAGAAGTTGCAGCAAAGGAGCCACGCAAGCCAAGATGGCGCCGAATCCACAGTTGACGTCAGCAACAGACGTGGCGATGACATCTATGGCACCACCGACAAGAGCCTTCGTCACAGGATGACGCGGGTAAACAAGGGCAAGCTGCTCAAGGGCGCGAGAATGCCAGACCTCCCGCGCGAAGACGTGAAGATTGTAATGCGGCCACGCGGCGGGCTTCAAGTGAGCGATGTGGCCCGGGTCGAAATCAGCCGAGCCATTACTGGGGCAGCCCAAGTCGATGCAATTGCAGCAAGAGAAGATATTATTTGTCCAAACCATCAACAGAACATAATCGTCGTGAGTACCTCGAAGAGGGAGCACGCCGACAAGTACGCCATGGTGAAACGCATCGACATTCGAGGAACGGCCCACGAGGTGAGCACTTACGAATCGGCGCCTCACGGAACAGTTAAAGGAGTGATACGGGGCATCCCGCTAGAGGACACCGCCCAAGAAATTCAAGACCTAGTGGTGCACAAGCACAACCCGACGGCGTTGCAGGCGAAACGGATTGGCAAGACCAGATCCGTGGTGATCGCCTTCGAGGGACCCAAGGTACCCAATTACGTGCGTTACGGGAACCTGCTCGTTGAATGTTCACTGCACCGCAAGCAGATCGACGTCTGCTACCAGTGCGGCCGCGTCGGACACCGAATGGACGTGTGCCCCAATCCCCAAAATCGCATCTGCCGGGGGTGCGGCATCGCCAACCCGGACAAAGAGCATGCGTGCGTGCCTAAGTGCGGCCTGTGCGGCGGCAAGCATCTCACCGCCGACCGGGCCTGTAAGGCAAAATTTAAGACGCCGTACGTGGTGCGGCGCCGGCGCTGGGAGCGGCGCCGGGCCATCGACGACAGCAGCCAAGAAAGAGCTCCTGCAGGCCGACCCCAACGCAGCACCTCTTCGCGGAGCCGTTCGAGAACGCCGGCCCGCAAGGGCAGCCACCAAAGCCGCCAACGATCGAGATCCCGTTCCCGGGATGGCCCGAACAGGGCCGACCAGGCGCCATCGGCCGGCTCCAAGGACGGCCGCCGCTGGGAGACGATGGGGAAAGGAGGCAGTCGTAGCTCGAGCGCAAGACGCCGGGGGTCCCGTTCGAGGTCCCGGACCAGATCAAGAACCCGGGTCGAGTCCAACCAACGAGGGATACTCGCCGAGAAAAAGGTGGGCTGGACCAACAGGTCTTCCGTCGCTCTAGGGAACGACAGAGAGTTCCCACCCCTCAACCCTACCCCACCTCCCCCCTCTAACCAAAACGCCGCAACACGCCAAGAGTGCGGCGAATGTACAGAACTTAAAAGACTAATCGAAAGGCAAAACATCCAGATTCAGGAACAGAATGTGCAGATCAGAGCACTCATGAGTAAAATAGATGCGCTAGTTAGCGGCAACTCAGCAACTAAAATAACCAAAACGAGCACGGTGCCCGAGGACGCCAACGAGAAACGCAAGGTGCCGCGGCGGGACTCCCTCTCACCCCGTGAAGAGCGGAGAGTAGATGCGCAGCCCATGCAACAAGCATTGAATGTTCAAGAAGAGATGGACGCTGAAACCACCGCTGACTGCAAGACGGCAGCAGCGGCACCGCAGACGTCACATCAACAACAGCAACCGCCGCAAGAGGGCAAACTGGCAGCGATACTCGCAGCCATGAATCAAATTAACGAGAATCTCGGCAATATGAATGCCAGGTTAGAGGCCTTCGAGGGTCAAATAAAGATCCTGTCAGTCAAGCACGAACGACTGGCGGCGAAGACAGCGACAATAACCGTGAAGAACAAGTTCGCAGCGCTAAGGAATGAACGCGCCAATAAAGTCAAAGAATCGATCGCGTACAGGCGCGGTCGCATCAAAACGTTAAAGGAAAATGGCGCAGACGCCGAACAGTAGAAAGCAAATCCGCGGGGGGGAAACAACGATCATTTACCAATGGAATTGCAGGGGCATCCGCACCAAGGAAGCCGAGTTACAACTTCACATAGATGGGCTCGACCAGAAACCGGATCTGATCGCGTTACAAGAGACACACGGCAGACCCAGACTCCCGGGTTACGTGACCTACACGGATCCGACGGAAGGCGGGACGGCGTTACTGGTGCGCACCAACATAGCAGCCACCCAGCACCTCACGGCGCAAGAGGGCTGCGAACACACGCTGGTCGAGGTTCACACAAGGACTATTGGCAGTGCCGGAAACCTGTTTGTAATGAGCGCATACTGCAGACCGTCACAAAGGCAGTACGACTTCGAAACAACAGTAAGCCAGGCGAAGAGGTTGGCGGGGAACAGGCCGCTCCTGGTCCTAGGCGACTTCAACGCCCCTCACACTACATGGGGTTACAAATACCAATCTGAACGAGGCAAGGCTCTAGCACAGGCAATGGAGGACCAAGGAATGGCGCTCCTTAATGAACCGGGCGTCGTCACCCGAAAGGGAAACAGCGTCAACAGGGACACCACCCCGGACCTGTCGTGGATGGCGGGCTCCCTAGAAGTGGTCTGGCGGAACGAAGACGTAGACCTGGGCTCCGACCACAGCATCATAAGTGTAACGATCAAGGGACCAAGGTACCGGGCAGCCCTCGGCAAAGCCCGGATCACCGACTGGGACCGAATGCGCAAGCACACGGACGAAGAAAACGAGACCTCCGGAGAAAACGAGAATGAGGACAGACATCAAACGTACGCAGAATGGGCGCGAGAACAAAAGATGGTGCTCGACAGATTTACTCAAGAAGTTGTAACAACGATGCAGACGCCCTTCGTCGACGCCAAACTAGCACACATGTGGGAGGCGCGGCACTCGCTCACGCGAAGATGGAAGCGTCAACGACGAAACAAGAAGCTCGTCAAACGCATCGCGCTCCTCAACAAACAGATCGCTGAATACGCAACCAAGCTGTGCCGAGAGAACTGGATGAGTACGTGCGACGGGCTGCAGGGAAAGCTCTCGGCGCGCAAGACCTGGTGCCTGCTCAGACACCTGATCGAACCGTTGAGCAGCAAGACCGCAACCAACCGCAACCTCACCAAAGTTCTGAACGCTTACGATGGCAACGGCCAAAGGCTCATTGAAGACCTCAAGGCGATCTATCTCAAGACGGAGAGAGGGCGGTTTCCGATACCGGACGAGTACGGGGGGCCGGAAAATCCGGCATTGGATGAACCGTTCACCATCACGGAATTATTAACATCCATAGACGAGAGTAATAAGAGGAGCGCACCCGGAACGGACGCCATTACATACAAGCTGCTCAATAACATGAGTGATGCGGCGGCACACGGGCTCCTGGGTCACATCAACAGAACCTGGGAAAGCTCGAGGCTGCCCGTAGAATGGAAAGAGGCCGAGGTAAGGTTCATACCTAAACCCGGCAAACCTCTGACGATCGAGAACATGCGCCCTATCTCGCTCACGTCCTGTGTGGGCAAGGTCATGGAACGCATGGTTCTCAGAAGACTTCAAGCACACCTGGACGAGACAAATCAGATGCCAGCGACCATGTATGGATTCCGCCAGCACCTGAGCACCCAAGACGTCCTGATCCAATTACACGAATTAGTGATTAAAAGAGCAACGAGGCACGCGCCCCGGGGTATACTGGCTTTGGACCTGAAAGGGGCCTTCGACAACGTGTCCCACGCCAGCATGCTCGAGAACCTGCGCAAGACGGGTTGTGGCCGCAAGACCTACGGCTATATTAAAGATTTCCTGACCAATAGAACAGCAACTATCCGGATAGGAAATGAACGGTCAGAGCCTGTGGAGCTCGGAGACAGGGGTACCCCACAGGGGTCTGTCCTGTCGCCTCTGCTTTTCAACCTAGCACTCCTGCCCCTGCCCGAACTACTGAATCAGATCGAGGGCGTGGACCACGCGTTCTATGCCGACGATATAACGGTGTGGACGAACCGCGCGGGGTCCGACGCCTGGGTGGAGGAAGCCCTGCAGAGAGCGGCAACGACCGTCCACGAGTATGCCACGACCTGCGGCCTGAGCTGCGCTCCACAGAAATCGGAGCTGCTCATGGTACAGCCCGGAGGACCGAAGAAAGAGCCGCCGCCAAACATAATCATCACCATCGACGGCACAGTGATCAAACCAACGCAGCAGATCCGGATACTGGGCCTTCTGTTGCGCAGCGACGGCAAGGCGCACGCAGCCGTCAACAAAATCAAGACCACATCGGAGCAAGTCCTGAGCATGATCCGGAGAGTCACCAACCGGAACAGAGGAATCAAAGAAGAAGACGCACTGCGCCTGGTGCAGGCATTCGTCGTGTCACGCGTAACGTACTCCGCCCCGTACCTCCAGCTTGCGAAGGTGAACCGCGAGACGCTGAACACGACGATAAGGAAAGCAGTGAAACTCGCGATGGGCATCCCAGTCTACTCGTCAACGCAGAAGCTGCTGGAAATGGGTGCCCACAACACGGTGGAAGAGCTGGTGGAAGCACACCTATCCCACCAGAGAGTAAGGCTGAGCCGGACAGAGCACGGTCGGGCCGTCCTACGCAAGATAGGATGGCAAATTGAACAGCAACCGACAACGGAGCCACTCCCCACAACGTGGAGAGACATTATTAAGACCAAGCCTCTCCCCCGGAACATGCAGCCGGGGAGGAACGACGAGAGACGCTCTGCGCGGGCCAAGGCAATGGCTCGACAGCTGGAAAAGGACCCAGAGGTTCTCTACGCGGACGCCTCGCTTCCCAAGCACGGAACCAGAGCAACGGCGGTCGTCACCACCATCGATAAACTGGTCACAGGCGCGTCGATACGGACGACAAATATAGCCGAAGCAGAAGAAGTGGCCGTGGCCCTCGCACTCGCACAACCGGGAGTGAGGACCGTGGTCACAGACTCCCAGACCGCCTACGCAAGCTACCGCAAGGGGAACATCTCTCCCGCGGCACTAGCGATCCTCACCAAATGCAAATCACCGGGACGGGCCGTTGAGCTCGTGTGGGTCCCGGCTCACTCGCAAGTGGAAGGCAACGCACTCGCCGACCACTATGCCCGAGAACTGTCAATCCGGGCCGAGGACGAGCCAGAGCTACCGCACCCCGTGACAAGCTACAAAGAAATCACGCAAATGTACAGAAGCGGCAGATGTAGGCTTCCCCGTCCGCATCAGCAACTCAGCCGACAGCAGCAAACGATCCTGCGACGCACGCAAGCGGGGTCGCTAGCGCATCCCGTGCTCTTGCACAAGATGTTCCCAACAGAGCATGACACTTCATGCCCTTTTTGCAGACGGTCAAAAGGCACTCTAGCACACATCATTGCAGAGTGCACTAAGCTCAAGAACCCCCCACCATCCCTACCCCCCACCCTCCCCAGCCCCAACCCCCCCGAGCGATGGGAGACCTTGTTGTCCAGCCCCGACCTACCGACCCAGCTCGCGCTGGCGGCTAGGGGCCAGGAACTGCTGGACGCATATGGGACCTGCGAATAAGGTTCCACCCCATCTGGTGCCAGCGCGCACCAACCGCCACTAAGCGCTCAGTTCAAAAGTTGATTCTCTCTCTCTCTCTCCCTTGTCGCGGTGCGCGTGTAGCAGACGACCCGCGCGTGCTTGAGTGACGCAATGCGCGAGAAGGTAGAATTCTCACACGAGACGCACTGCGCATGCGCACTGCTTCTCGGTGATGCCACTAAACTGCGCTGGCAGTACGGAAAGCCACGTGCTGCCGTGTTCACCGTCAAAAAGATCGCGACTGTACCTATCCTGTGAGTCCTTTCAAGGGTTTTCACTTCAATGCCTAGCGTTTCTTTTAAAATGTTTTCTCTCACTATCTTTTCGAGTGAAACCATATCTTCGTTAGGCTTTTCCGTTACGCCATAAATAATCAAGTTGTTCCGTCGACTTCTATTTTCTAAATCGTCCAATTTCAATGCAAGATCTTGGATTTGATTTTTCGTGGTGTCATAATTATTTTTACATTCGGCCAACTTCTCTTCGTAATACTTCTGTCGTTCCATGTCGTTTTCAATTGCGGGAAGCCTTGTTTCCATGTTATCAACTGTTCGCTCAACCTTTTTGAAGTTAGTTGCTAGTTCTTTTAACGTTTTGTTGGTTTTAGATTGTTCTTTCAGAATTTGTTTCAGAACGTCGTTACTAGGACGAGTATTCGATTCTGAGTCTGACGTCGGACCGGGGTTAAGCTCGACATCGCCCGATGTTAGTAGCAATAGCTTAAATACATCATAGCACTCAACACTCAGTACAGCAAGAAAGCGTGGACTTGGAAGCACCGTCAGCGTTACATCATTGTCCCGTAAAGAGGGTACAAAGTAGTTACTGACCTGCACAACGAAAAGAGCAGGAATAAGCGTGGTCGTCTGGTCGGTGCCACCAAGTCCACTTAAGCGGATGGGGGTCATGGGTCGGGTTTATATACTACCGAGTGCCTGATAAGGTTGACGTGACCGCATCCGTGACGTGGTCGCTGCGTAGTTGAAGGGCGTCGATCGTGATCGGAGTCTGCGCAGATTTGTTGTCCCGTGCTCTGTCATCCGAAGCGACTGGCATTGTTCCGTTTGCGTGCATACGTGTGGCCTGCCCGGCGGTGAGGCCGCTTGGCCACAGCGCAATCTGCACAACGAAAAGAGCAGGAATAAGCATGGTCGTCGGGTCGGTGCCACCAAGTCCACTCCATATTATCACCAAGTCCACTCGAGCATAATATCACCTCCATATTTCTTGAAATTGCCCACTTTTCTGTCTTCTTCTGCCGCTTTTTCTGGGGACATGGCTTGCAAAGTCAAGCTTTATGGCTAATTATAGAAGAAACCTCTGTCTCTTCTTTTCACTACTTTCAGTAAATGTTGAGTGGCTGCTCTTGGTACTCTACAGGTCAGTACAGAATTGCGTTATTTCTGCTATAACATCGAGATTGCTGTTGACATTACCCTGCTTATCTCACACTGCAGGCGTGTTGCCGTGTACTATCCCAAGTTCTCTTCTCACTAATTTCATACTGCGGCCATTTTTTACTGCTTTCTAAATATTTCTGACATTATGACTTCAAATATTGCTTCCTTTCGTCTTTTTACCAGCTTTGACAGCTCAGCGAATTCTATCTGATCTCTTGAGTTCAACACTTTCATGCTTTGTCGGGTAGTATTTTTTATTATTTCCTTTGCTACTCAGGGGAGCTTACCTACTGGTTAGCTTGGTGCCTTATCTCCCACTTTCATTGCTGCTTCTGAAATCAGCCTAGTTACAATTTCATTCATTACCTCGGTGTTATATTCATCCCCCTGCTCTATAGCTGTTTTTTTTGTTTGCAAGCACCAGCCTTACATTCGTCTGCTTTTGCCCTTACTGCATCATGTTGGTCTGTTGCTTCTCGACTAATTTTAATCCATCTCTCTTCAAGTTAAGAGCAATCCTCTACTTCAAGAATTCATGATCGCTGCTCTTTACCCTACCTAACAGTTCTACATCCTGCACTATGCAGGGATCGGAAGAGAGTGCAAACTCTATTTCATTTCTTGTTTCCCCGTTTTTCCAGGTCCACTTCCTGCTACTGCGCTTGCTAAATCATTAATTATTCGGAGTTTATTTCTTTCGGCGTTTATTTCTTTCGGCGTTCGGAGTTTATTTCTATCCTCTACTGTTCCTCAAATCGATACTGTAGTTTCATGTTGCTGGTTCCCCTGGGCAGCCTGCTTTTTCCTTGCCTTTGCATTGAAGTCGCCCGTGGCTACGGTGTACTGAGTTTGCCCCTTTGTTTTGGTAATTCACCACCTTCATAAAACTATTCTATTCCTCATCATGACGGGAATTCGGAACGTAGGCATGTACTACCTTCAATATATATCTCCACTGTAGCTTGATTACAACAACTTCTACCTTTTGAATAATGCTCTAGAATTCATAAATATTGCCCGCTATGTCCTTATCAACTGGAAATCCCACCCCTTATTCTCGCTTACCAAAAAGACACCGGTAGCTGATGAAACAGGCGTTCTTCCTATATATATACATACATATTCAAAGAAGTGCAGGCGCACGTAGAAACGCCCAAACTAACTTTTCATTTGGACGCTTCAGCCAGGGTCCGGCGTTTAACAAGAGCGCGATTGCAAGCAACCAAAACTCAATTTCTACATTTTCTCTATACGGGTGAACCATCTTTTTAAAAACGTACGGCGTCATGAATACCAGCACGCGTGTTTGTATTCAAAGGCTACCTACGGTTCTTTTTATTTTCTTCGGCCTTGTTGGTACGACGCGTCAAATATTTCCATGCATGTCTATATTCGCGCCCTGTTTAAAAAAATCATTTGTTGAAGCTAGCGTATGGGTCTTGTATCTTGTACTACCTTAGTCCATGTTTTCTTTTCCCTTTATTTAGAGTATCAACATTGTGGTCTTGTTCTCGCTAACCTTTAACATATTTTCAATTAGTAAAATCAGTAACTGATCCACGACGTTTTATTTCCCACATTTGCGGGGGGGGGGGCACCAGACGAATAGCGCCTCAATGCAGCTTCAAGGTGCGAGGCACACCGCAAATACAAGAACACGAAAATCACAGTTCTCTCATCCATATTAGACAAAATAACGTCAACTTCATTTGTTATAGACACCATAAGAATTAACAGGAATAAACAGATTGCGGCTACTCTACCCTATCGTGCACTTTACAATGTCCACTAATGCGCAGCAACATAGGCTTTGCCAAAGTGCTTTTTTCGTGCATCTTTCTTACCTGCTCCCAGCAAGAGATCCGTACCCCACATTTTCTGTTTTACTGCGCATCATACAATTAGTGGTTCACGTTATGAATTCGAACCATAATCATATGGTCATGCTTTGATAGCAGAATTGTCAAAGCGTACAAGTTGCAACTGAGCGGCAGGCCACTACAAGTTTGCTCGCTGGCCACATACAACCCATAACGAGCGCGGAATTTCGTGCAGCCACAATTTAAAAGCTTTCTTCTGTCACAGGTATGAAGACCACGTGCGTCGTATTTCTTACGTTCATGTGCGGGGTGTCCTATTTCTGCGAAGGTAAGTTGCCCTATCTTGTTTTAAGTACATGGCTTCCCAGACCGTTAGGTCTTTTAAGAAAAAAAGTTCGCGGCATACTTTATGTAATGGAACGACGATTGTCTTATTTCGTCAGCGAAACGACGTCTGTAGTGCGTCGCAACATGGTAACTTCTCAACGAATATTTTCCGAGTGAGCAGTAGTACGCAACTTGTTGGCAATAGACCGATATCACTAACATTTTCTGTGGCAGCCCCACGCAGTGCATTATGGTCCCTGTAGTCAACGTCACGACTGGTCCCTGCTTTCTCAGCCTTCGTATCGACATTGCAGCTGTACACCAGGCGGTTCGGCAACGAGTGCATCGACTTTCATCCATGCTCAACGATGGTTGGGTGTGCGTCCTGCGTGCCAGGATACAATAAAATACGAAAATGCATCAACTTTCTTACAAAGGACAATAACTGCAATAACGCACCTGGAATAGCAGCAAAGCCCGGGAGATCGATAGACCAGCAGATGTGTTTTGCGCCTATCCTTGCTTAATTTTAAGTATACGCAAATAAACGCATCCTTTAAAACGGTACGCCGAGCGGTGGTTAGGTTAAAGAAAGAGAAAAAACAGGCTTGTCGACTTCGTGTAGAAAGCGTTCGCAAGTGCTTGATACCCGTTCGCTCTTTGCATGCGGTGTACGCATGCGGAGTTAGAGTGGCCTTAACTGCGGTTTTGATAAGTTCAGCACATTTTTCTTTTGAGTTAGGCTTCGCACCTAGAGAGAATTTTTTTTATTCCTCATCTTTCAATAAAATCATTGAAATGGTTCTTTCTTCTGGTTCGTACTCGGCAGGCAGCGATACTCCACATGTGGAGGTGCTTACGACGTTCTGTTATTTTGTTTTTCAAAACGTGTCGCAAATACAAAGGTATTTACTGCTTGACCGAACAACGCATGTTTAAAGAATACAATCTTCCTGCAAAATTCGGGTCAGAACAATGCGGTGCGCACCAAGCATTTCAATTTTTTGTAGAATCCAAACGTACCTTCCCGTAAATTTTGTCGCGGCATTTTATAAACAACACAGTATATAGAAGTTCGTAATGCAAAATTTTCTTACCTGACAGAGCTGCCATGTTTTAGGAAATATTTCAAGGAAATCACGTGACAACCGCCTTAAACGAAAACGTGTAGCTGGCGCAGATGCGATCAGAACACTATTAGCAAAACGGCGGCGCATAACCGGCGAAAACCTGGCGCATGCGCGTGAAGGTCGGCGATGTCAGTCAACGTGCGGTGCTCCCTAAGCGACCGTTTTGGTGCCAGTATGTTGGAATCGCACACTCACCAGCTTGTCTCCTCGTCGTAAATGAACAGTTGATACACTAACGTGAGAGCTCACGCTCTTCAAACTGATATTGACCAAAAAAGTATTCCGCCTGAAAAGGAAGACCATGCAGCCTTCATTTCTTCGAAGTAAGATATGCTCTGCCGTAATCAAACAGTGTCAGCAGGACAAATCAATACCAACTGCAGTTATTATGCCCTGTTTAATAAAGCGTGTGGGAGTGTCCGAAGGTTTAGCCCACGGTGTGGACGCGGTGGTGTGTGGTGTAACTGGGGAGCCTTCCGGCAAGGTTAGGCACGATATTCCTTTTGTTTGAATACGTCTTAATACAACATACGACACTGACACCCCACTGCTTACAAGGTTTGCCACAGTGGGCCAGCGGAGTTGCGAGACGGCTTCATGGGCAAAACCTGCTACGCTTTTCCTTGTGGCGCGCAGTTTTGTCCTTGTGGCTCACGAAAGCTTCGATTCCACCGAATTCATGGATTCAAGTTATGGCATGGCCGTAGTTGATGATATGTTTAAATCTATGCATGCTATGTTTTACGTACCAGGACATAGTACGTTCGTTCTTTGACATTAAGCAAGCATGTAGAAGATGAAAACTAGGGAAGTCTTTAAATAAACACCCTCTTGTATCGCAGCGAGAATTTCCCCACAGAGTTTAAATTAAATTATGGGGTTTTACGTGCCAAAACCACTTTCTGATTATGAGGCACGCCGTAGTGGAGGACTCCGGAAATTTCGACCACCTGGGGTTCTTTAACGTACACCTAAATCTAAGTACACGGGTGTTTTCGCATTTCGCCCCCATCGAAATGCGGCCGCCGTGGCCGGGATTCGATCCCGCGACCTCGTGCTCAGCAGCCCAACACCATAGCCACTGAGCAACCACGGCGGGTTCCCCACAGAGTGCCGTACGCATTGACATCTCTTGCAACAGCATAGTGTTCAGGAAATTCATCTATGAACCTTTCGAAACTAGTTCCACGAAGCTAATAACTAAGAGAAATGCATATAGAGCTGATGGTAACAAGCTTATTGAAGAAGAACGCTCTAACATCAACTGCCCCAAGGGTTGTTTCGTGTTTTAAATGCTGGCAAGCAACACCTTTGTGGACAAATAAAGCCAACCCAGTCGACGAGGTGGTAGCTTCCTCGTGGTCTTTGCGAAAAGTGGCATATTGCCTCAGAAAGCCTGTGTGCGCTGATTCGCAGAGCGTTTCCTGAACACACAACACTCTCGGGCTAAATTTGTGAAGTTGCCTTCAAGCTTATGGAGAAGACACCTTTCGTGCCATTGCAATATTTGCGTGTAAATCGTAGAAAAGAGGTTTGTTCTCTCCGTCTGGGAAATAAAAGTTGGCTTAAAGAGCGCTTTTTGTGGCCTGTGATACGGACAATTTTTTTAATTGATCGCAATAATCTCACTGTTTCTTAGGGGCTGACATAACACCGTCTATCTCGGTGTTATGTCCACCGACTCTTGCCAGGTGAGGGACACCCACCCTTGCGAGCAGCGTTTTACCACGGATTTACGCAGCGGACGCTCCTTGGCGGCATCTACAATGCCAGCGCAGGCGGGGACGAGGATGCTTCGGGCAGCTCGCCATCCATGCCTCAACCATTCGCCGCAAACCACCCCGGCGTCTTCGCACAACCGCACGACCAAGGTACCTATTCTGGCTCCGACAACACCGGCGTCGAAGACTGGCTTCAACTGTAAGAACGGGTGAGCGCTAGCAACAACTGGGACCCGACGCTGATGCTAGCGAACATCATATTTTACCTAGCAGGCACGGCAAAAGTGTGCTTTCTGAACCACGAACACGAATTTACGGGCTGGGAGGTATCTAAGCAAAAGCTCATCGACCTGTTCCGGAAGCCAATCGGATGGCGTCGTGCTGCCCAGAAATAACTTCCATGCCGAGCTCAGACTTGCGCCGAGTCCTCTGTGAAGTACATCCAGGACGTGCTCCCGCTTTGCGGCAAAGTCGATAAAACGATGCCGGAAATGGAAAAGGTTGCGCATATCCTCAAAGGTATCGCGAATGACGCGCTTACAATTCTGGTTATTGCGAACTCATCCACAGTGCAAGACATCATCAATCAATGCCGACGCTATGAAGAAGCAGAAAGTCGCCGCGTTACTCCGAACTTCACACGTCTTCTGAACACGGCTGCAACGTCTACCTGCGAGGACCTCGATTCCAGGAAGGGGTTGGAACGACCCGTTCCACTCCTTCCTGCTGCATCCGACAATATTGTGCGCATCATTTGGCGTGAGATTGAAGCTGCCTCACCAGTTCCCCTTCAGATGCGTAACCCCGACGAGTCCCATGCAACCATTTCCCTTATCCAAACCATTGTGTATCCAAAACTAGCGGACGCAGAATTGCAGACGCTTTGCCCAGTCAACGGACGTGACTACCGCCCACCCGATGCACCTGAGTTATACAGAATCCCATACGTTAGCCGTCGTTATCAGAATTCCGCGCAATGGCGTGCTTCCGATAGCAGGCCCATCTGCTTTTGTTGAGGACGTGTTGGACACGATTCCCGCCATTGTCGCAGTGCTTGGAACTTGCAGCCTTGACCGAGCTATCGAAACATCCGACGTTCAGGTGGCAGTTCCCGAGCGCCGGTACACAAAGACGACGACAGTGCTCCGCTTTCATGACCAGCACGATCAAACCACTCCAATTCGCCATTCTGACAATTGTCCCACTCACCTCTGTGTCGTCGCTCTCCTCCCTCATACTCCTGCCACTCACCGGAAAACTGACGGGCGCAGCTCCGAGAGGTGAGCCTACTGGTCGATCCGACCCGAAGTTCATCTGCTCACACTACCTGCACACCACAACCTCATCAACGTAGATGTGCACGGTACACCCGTCATCGTGCTTATTTACACTGGCTCCCACACGTCGGTCATGAACTCAAACCTCCGTATCCGACTGAAGAAAGTTCTTACCCCTGCTCCGATCACTGTAGTCCGTGTACCCGATTGTGCGACTCCGGTTGTT
Organism: Dermacentor andersoni; assembly: GCF_023375885.2. Classification (NCBI taxonomy): domain Eukaryota; kingdom Metazoa; phylum Arthropoda; class Arachnida; order Ixodida; family Ixodidae; genus Dermacentor; species Dermacentor andersoni. The sequence goes on along the minus strand of NC_092820.1, from coordinate 29,037,737 downwards.
TCTCGGTTGTGTACAGCCCGTGTCACTGTTTCCGGCCGCCACCTTTGACCGAGCGCAATATAGCAGATATCTGTAGAAGATATATCAGACAAATGTAATCCAGCAGCTACCACTGCTTAGGACGCTCGCGCAGTTCGAAAACGGCCGCTTTGCTGGACAGGCTTAATTCACACTATAAGGTGTGCTGTTATTACTAACGAAAACTACCTTATTCGTGGGTGGAAACCTCGTCCACTGAACCAAGTAGTCACGCAATGTAATCTCCAGCTGACACTTAAACGCTTCTCAAAGTATAACAGCACAATCCCTATCGTCGCAGAACGGTGGCCACGCTGTTACGATCGTCGCGTATGTTTCATTGCTCCTAAACCGTAGCTCAGAACTCGAGCATAATACTGCAATAAGGACGCATTAGTGAATGGAAGTTTCAGAAATACACAATTGACCTCCAAGGCTGATTGTAGGCTCAAATATATGGGCGCACACATCGCGCTGCGTGCTCCGTCCGCCTCAACGCAAGCAGAAAGTCCGGCCATACCGGCTTAAACCACTTCAGTACGTCTCACAGAACTGTAAATTACCACGTACAAGACGCACGTCATACTAAATAGACCGCACGAGTGCGAAAACAAACGCCAGCAGCTACCGCCAAAGCGTATACCTGCCACGCAAAACAGAGCGCTTGCCCAAGGCAGCATGCCGACTGCCCATAGATGGCGCCACTTAGTAGAAATATGAGTTTTTCCTGTGTCTGTACACGAAAAACATTGATTCACAGTGGAGCAAAAGAACTAGGAAGCTTACCAGCAAGTATGCGGCCTGTAGGGTGGGCAACACAGCAACAAAGAAGGTCAAGCGGAAAGTCAGAGAGGCTGAAATAATCTCATGGGTGGCGGCGATGGAAAAGAAACCTACCATGAGTAACTACTTAAGAGGAAAAAACGAAATCAAGAAAGAAACAATTTATGATAACTCAAAGGGAAGCTCATTACTTTTCGAAGCGAGATCGGGATGCCTTAGAACACGCACCTATAAAGCGAGATATTAGAAGGAAGAAGAATGTACTTGCTGCGGTAAAGCTAGGGAAACTAAGGAGCATGTTTTATTATAATGTGAAGACTTCAACCCAGCGGTCGATTTCGGCACCACTGGCCTGCTTGAAGCCCTTTGGTTCAGCAGGAGCAGTGGTAAACTAAACATGTCCGTAATCGGGATCAGTAAGAGGCGATTGGAGGATTGGTGGAAGAAACGTAGGAAAACGACAAAAAACTGACACGTACAAAAGCGCAGTTCGCAATAGGGGATCAGAAAATTTGGTTATGGGAGTTCACAGTGTTTTTTTTTTATTGTTTAACCTAGGTAGGACATTAGGCAGCATAATAGCAAGAGCTTGGTGGCGCAACCAACCATGCCGTTCCAAAAGGGATGCTCATAACATCCATCCATCCATCTATCCATCCATCCATCCATCCATCCATGGCGAGATATAGAGCGAGATATAAGAAGAAGCATGTGCTTGCTGCGGTAAATCTAGAGACAAGATGGAGCATGTTTTATTACAATGTGAAGACATCTGCCCAGTGGTCGATTTAGGCACCACTTGCCTCCTTGAAGCCCTTGGGTTCAGCGAGAGCAGGGGAAAAGTAAGCATTCCGCAATAGAGATTAGTAAGAGGCGACTGGAAGATTGGTGGAAGTAGGGAAACGACAGAAAACTGAGATGTACAAAAGCAAAGTTCTCAATAGGTGGTCAGAAAATTTGGTTGGGGGAGTTCATATTGGTTGTTATCTCTATTTCTTTTTAACCTAAGTAGGAGATTAGGCACTATAATAGCAAGAGCTTGGTGGCGCAACCCACCGCCCCGTTCCAAAGGGGACGCTCATACCATCCATCCATCCATCCATTCCATGGTGGCGCCCATGAAAAAATGATCTATATAACAGGCGCGAGTAAGAGAGGTAAGGCGACACTATAGACTCGTTTTCACCTCTTCCCGTTGAACGTGCACAATGACCCCTGGAGCTCCCTGGCCGTCGCCACATAGCAGCTTGACAGCTGTAATTATTCGTGACTCCCCTCAGAAGCATTGCAGAAACTGCAGTGCTTCCCTTTGTACGAATATGTGAAGCCTGAGGGTGCGCCGACGGAACTGTAGAGAGAAGAAGGAGATAAGAAGAAAGGCAGTTCGCGTACAAGAGAGGGGTGAGGTGACGTGAGTAGGCAAGGAAACCCCTCTACTATACGACAGAGGTTGCCCTGAAACAGGATAAGCTTAAGTTCAAGGTACAGTGCAGTACGTTGCTGCTATTTCTGAAAAATAAACGGTATGCAAATATGTCAAGCGGGCAACTCACGCAAGGCTTGCAGAATCAGAGCCAAATTAATTAAAGCGCACCACAGGACCCAGGAGACACTGCGGAAGCGGTCGACCGTCAAATCAACATTTCTGTGCCCGCCATGTTAGCTTAGCGGCTATGGCATTGCTAGAGGTGGTGGATTTGATCCCAATAGCGGCAGCCGTATTTCGACGGCGCCAATATAGAAAACGCACGTGCTCTTAGATTTTGGAGACGTTAATGAACGTCACTGTGTCGAAATTAATCCGGCGCCTGCCACTATGGCTTCCCTCATAATCCGAGCGTGGTTGTGGCACGTACAGCCCCATAATCCAATCAAGTTTAATACTTCTGCCACAATGCGACGTGCCATGGGAGGAAATGACAAAGGTCAACCCTCTCAAAGGTTATAAACCCCTTTCCCTGTGTGTTCTGTGTACTACGCAGACAAACAGCAGTGGTGCACGCAAGATAACGTTTAACATCAACTTGCCCCTCTCGTGTTAGCCTCAATGCTCAAGAAATGAAGCTTTAGCTGTGAATATCAACGCTAATTATAGTCAGCCAAAGCATCTAGCACGGAAAGCTTCGCTTACATCGATTCCCATCGTACGTGGCATCTGCATAATATTTTTTTAGTTAGATGGTGTAATTTGTGTGCCGTTTTTCTGCCGCAGCTTTCTGGTGATGGCGGGGTCGCACAATGAGCCAAGCAATGCTCTCCCATTAAAAGAAAATCAACAATAAATATGTGAATCTGGGTATGCGCATCATAATTAACTATTAGCAGTGCTTTCCGCACTTCTGGAAAAACTTCTAGTTTATCGAATCAATCGACGCAACACCGAACATTCAAAAGGATATGCCTTTACACGAACCAGCGGGGCGTGGGAGTGTTCCGTCGTTAAAATATTTGTGCATAATCTACGCGTCAGTGATCATATTGAAAAATGCGTGAAACATATGAAGCATCGTAGCTGTTCTTCCTAAGTTGACGTATGTATTTCACGTATATGTACAGTTTACTGTTATTTCACGATGTTTAATTTTTATTCCATCCAGGACAATTTTTAACTCTGAACTGTGTAAGTTCGATTCAAAGCACGCACCGATCAGAGTGAGTAAAATATTCCTAAATCTAAAAGGCACTGGGATTATACGTGTGAGAAGGACAAATCGCTGGACCGTATGCAAATAAAATACAAAAGTACGAGCGTCCCATCATTGTGTGCGTTATGACTGGTACTCGTCATGTACTATAGATGCGTTTCTAATTTCAACAGTTCGTCTATCCGATATCACACTTAGACATGCGGGTTCAAAACATGTGATACGCAATCGTTGGTCAAAGCGGTCTGCTTTACGATGCTTCTTGAAATAATGTAATAATGGTGTTTTGGTGTTTTGTATTTTTTCATGAAAACATTCACTGCGCCTGATCTTTAATAAAGCGAAGCATTCATTGTGTTTGATTTTTTATAAAAAACTGATGCAACGCCTTCATCGTCGTGACATATTGCTGTGTCGTCGTGCCAGAATGTTCATCCGCCTTGCTTGGTGTTTACATCTGAGCATAGCTTTTGAACGGTCAAGTCCGTAGACGTCAACACTCCCAAAGAAAGACGTGCACCAACCAAGTAAAACTTTTCAAAAAGCAAGACGTTTCGGCTTCCGTATGGAAGCCTTGCACAAAGAATCATCATGCCTTTTAATACATTTACTTGGTCGGTGTACGTCTTTCTTTATGACGTCTCATCCCTACCAGACAGGTTTCCGTCGAACTCCCGATTACAGACCTAAAAACTGCACGAGTTTAACGTTGTCATCTGTCAGCTGCGAAAAGAAATACGGCATGAAATTAAAGGGCAAGAGAATAAAATTTTTTCTATTGAATTTATTTAACTGCTTGGTTAAAGTTTTGCTGCCCATGGATTCCAAAATATAGCTTCCGTGTTAAAAAACTTCTTTAGTATAGATCAAATTCAGGGGATATGCAAATCAACCAGTGTTAACTTCGGCGGCATGACGCGGAAGAATTGCGTGCGCCAACACAAACTGTGTTTGCAATGTCAGTGCTTCTTAATTTTTATTCTGCCGCACAAGCATTATTTGTTTTAAAATTTTACAGCTTGTGCAGGGAATGAAAAACGTGTGAGGTGTCCGAAGAGTGGTTACATTCCTGGAAAACAGTGTGCAGGAGTGGCGTCCTGGAAGTGCACACCCGGAAGGAACAGGTGCGGGTGTAAAGATGACAAATACTTGAACATCAATGGCCAGTGTGTAGACCAGAAGGAGTGCGGTAAGTGCCAGCACAATGCCAAGGACACACTGCATAGAAAAAGAAGCAACTCTCTGGACCATGCTATGAAAGTTTATGAAAGAGAACTTCTCTTTACAAAGAAATGTGTCGACAATGGCGTTGACGAGCCCGAGCTCAACGGCGGTGTTTTGTGCACATTTATTTTTCACTACAGGCGAAGATTATCAAATAGATTGGTTGCAATGAAAACACTACGCAAATACTTTTGTTGCCAGGAGTCAGTACAATCGAATGCCTTTACATCAAACGCCTATATAGCGAAATGAGCTGTATAACCAAGCATTGATTACGTCCCGGCCTGATTTCTAACTTTCGCATGTGTTGTGAGCGCTTCTGCAACAAAGACTACAACAAGTTTTCCTGTACAACGAAGCATATTTGGCGTCCCCGGAGATTGATTTCTTGCTGTACGATGAATGCCACATAGGAGGACCGCCATTGCCCTCCGCAGACGTCGCCAAGGTGCACTCTGCGCTAGAGCTAACGCTAGCGACGCAATTAACGAGGGTGTCAGAAGTAGTCCTGCTGCACCGCCCCAACAATCGCTCAACTGGTGCGCTGCTTGTTCAATGGTTGAGATGGCTGGAGAATACGCCGCTGTTAATGAGGACGTCATGATGTAATCGTAACTGACGATAGACGACGTCTTCAAAGCCATCAAGGGTGCAATCGACCAAAATTTGAACAAAGGAAAAAGTATGTGAATATCATGTAGACCAACAACAAAATTTTGACGGCGAGGGAGATGATGGTGGCATTCGACGATTGGCAGCTTTATTTTGCGCAGTTCCTACATCTCGCCGCGGGGCATGCCGTCAGCTTTGGTAAAATAACTTTGGCTGCAATCACCAATTATATCAGAAAGAGCTTGCACAAAAATCAGCGAATTCTTTCTCTCGAACTTATGTTCAATAAAAGTTCTCTTTTGTTGCAAGTGCTTAGCCTGCTCTATTGTGTGTGGGGCGGTGCTCGACCTTTACTACAAGTGACCTGTATATGTAAATGTTTCGGAGGTCCTGAGCACACTCTTCTAGAGGCGTTTGACTCTGCACAGCTTACAAAGTTGCGCAGTATTGACTTCACCCAAAGAAAAACCACCTGGATAATTAAAACCTTTGTATATTCAGAGAAAGGGTCGCATAGTAGAGTCCCAGCCCCTGCAATATATCGTTGCACAGGGAAAAGAATACACGCGTTTCTCGCTTCTTTTTTCTTAATTTCTTTTACACCTAGGTCGGCAATGAAACATTTGGGGCAGGAATGTAACGTTATTGCGCTATGTTCTCGGAAAGGTATATTGTGTACACTGCAGGACGAAACTTCCTGACAGATATGTAAGGGCTATGATGAGCTGTACTCGAACTCTAAGTGTCATTGCTTTAGGGGATCGACTACCACTTTTTAAGGGCTTTTTTGGCATGCGATACCAAAAGCTATTTTATAACTTATAGAGACCTCCAGCCGTTTTTTTTTTATTTATGACTATTCTACCACTAGGGCCCAGCCTCTGACTATATGGTTAGGATGCCTTCGGCACGTAAACAACCAATACACGTAAAGACCACAAGGATGTGAAAATCGATCATGAACCAAACGCAGCAGCATTCCAAGCATGAAAATAAATTTCTTACTATGTAGACGGCAATTTTATACGCTGTGGCAGCTGCAAGTACAAGTGTGAATTTCAGTGAGTTTAATTTAATGCGAGAGCAGTGAGTTGTTTGCGATGGTGATGTGCGTGTCAATCGGTGTACTCTGGGGAAAAGAAAGAAAAGTTGGTTGAACAAAAGAGCTGAGCATATTTTTGGTGCGATAAGCACGCTTCTGGCAGCTTTTTCAGCAGCAGTAATACGTTTTGTTGGCCCAGCTGGGAACAAAAAACAAACATTAATGAGAGGAGAGTCAAAATAGAAACATCAGGGTACGTATACAACGCTTTGCTCAAGGTGGTAGACATTGCCGTAAGAAATATATATAAATTAAGAAATGGGGTTAAGCCCTGCTTTTAAAAAGCTGTAAAAGTTGCAAAACAGATTTAGCTGCCACCCAAAGCAGTCACAAGAGCTAAAAACGATTTCTAAGCAAGAACAGAGTCAAAAGTAGAGCGATAACGTAACGCATGGAAACCTGCATTTTATGGCCAGTTCGTGAAGCCTCAAAGTTTTACATTGATGCGACTACGCCAGACCTCTCTAGATACCATCAACTGGAAATAACCTAATGAAACGGTCGGTCGGTCGGTCGGTCGGTCGGTCGGTCGGTCGGTTTTAGCGCTAGTGGTACTAGTGCGTTTTGTCGTTTTTGCTGTCGGTTTAACGCAATTGTTTACAGTGCACGACTACCGCCACGCACGGGCCAACCAGTGTCGCTGTATGCAAGGGATACTAGAGCAAAATAAACACCAACGCCACCTGTTGTCGCGATTGGTGTTTTCCGCATAATGCTTTATATTTTCTTATTTTCTCTGAAACCTTTTTGAACTTCATTGCCGCTCCACTGACATACGGAACATTTGTAAGTGAGGCTCCCTGTGATCAGGGTAACATATATTTAAACTAATACGCAAGCCTCCCGGAAAAGCATGGCTCAACAACCAGCGCTGACGTACCAAACGAAGAACTGGCCAAAAATCTCAAATAAAGGTTGCATTAGGCTGTCGCTTCATCTTTACTTAACGATTTCCCAACATATCTAGCGCAAGATTTCGTTCCTCGAAACTACACTTTACCTGAATGGGCAAGCTTAAACGGAAGTTCTTAGTTCATATATGTCTCAAAACATTATATCTTACATAAATGGAGGTAGACGCATAGATGGAGGGAGTCAACATGTTTCAAACGAGTGATGAAACCACCCCTTGCCTGTTTGTATCTAGGTGCTAACCCTTACAAGAGCGTCTTCTCGAAGCGCCCAACGTGGAGTCAAAAGCAATACAAAAATGCCTCGAAGGTGAGAGCTATACTACACTTGGTGTTATCTGTTATTACTTCTTTTCGTCACCTGGGTTGCCAAGCTGCCTAATGTAGGAATAAAATTGTGTGTAAGCATGGAGCCGCGTTTATTACAGACTGTGTGACGGCGACTCATGAAACATTGTTTATGGTCCATCCTTCACAGCTGTCAGAATTGTCTGCTCACAACTTCACACCACTAGGTAAAAATTTGCGAACCACATTGTCTCCCTACAAGCCTTAAGTAGATTACGGGGATTGACTGGAGATGCAAGAGCGGAGCACTTTAAACATTTGCTTCACATTGTATACATATATATAGGCACCACGTACAATTTGTGGCTGGTTTAAGGGATGCGTTGGACCGGCATTTCCAGAGGAAGTCTTTCTTCACCCGAGAATAGTTTACGGAATCAAACAGACACATGATGGCGACAAAAGCACCGTGTACCACCGACGGGTAGATTTCCGGGCAATGAAAACAGCAGGCCACAGAGGGAAGGCAGCTAGGAGGAGTGTCATGTGGTTGTGGCATGTGTCTGTGGCTAACATAAATCTGGCATCTGCTGTTATTAATGGCGGAAATGAGCGACCGCTGTGATAACCAAATATATTGGTGGGGACATGACCGTGTTCTTGCATCCAGTGTGCAATAATGTTAACAGGGTAATATTTGTTATAATGCCAATCCGCAAAAAAATCCACAGTGCTTTTGTTCCTTGTTTGATTGTCCTACCAGCAGTGAGGGTGTCAGTATAAATGTGGGCTTCTTTGACGTGGAAGTTGCGAAAATTTCGATCGCATCGCTGTAGGGATTTTACAAGAGTAATAATGTCTTCCTCTTCCCGGCTATAGTCGAAGGCAAAGCGCGTTCATCTACGGTTTTAGTCAAAAGCAGGTTACTAAGACTGAAAGCATCGTTTCGGCTGCACATATTTCACACATATATTCGTGTGCAGGCAAAACGATGCCTGTGCATCGTTTTGCCTGCGCACGAATTTTTCTTCAACTGCGAAGCTTTTCTTTCGAGGAACCCGTATGGGTTTCCTTCGTAGCACTTAGCTACATTTGGGTGGATGTCTCGTTTACCCTTTATTCATATATGAAACATTACAAACTTGATTGATTTGCTAGAAAAAGAATTTTCATGTGCCATTTGTATTTGTTATTTAGCAAAAAACTACCACTTATTGTTTCACCGCCCTTTAAAGTGACGAATTTTTCATGTACCGGCGAATATTATTGAGCAATCATTTCCACCGAGGAGCCGAACAACACATCCAAGGTGGCTCAACACGGAAGGTGGCTCAAGCGTGAACAGCTATAGCCACAAGAGCAGCTTGAAATCATGATGAGCAGTAGACCAAGGAATGTCGCTGCAAGCCAACGTTGGGTCAAGGGGATTTGTTCTCATCAGGTAAGCTTGAGTCAAAAGCAAGAGAATCTTGAGCAGCTCTTGCTTACCAGGAGGGTGCCAAATAAAAACCGGTCCAAGAAAGGTGATAACACAAGATTACTCCAAACATGAGAGTGGGCTATTGATCAATGGATCCAGAGCGGCCACCACGAACAAACCGCAAATGGGAACGTTACGCGCCTGAACCTCATGTCAAAATAATGCGATGCGATAACCAATGACTCCCAGTGCGATAAGACAAAAATTCTGGTTCTGTTTCTTACAGCTATTTCGGTACCGAGAGCGTCTTGCTCTAACATACGTTTCAAAAAAATTGCGGGGAAATACGGATTGGTTCTGCATTGAGTCCGGCTTTTTGTCAAGTAAAGAAGGAATATTTCACAGGACCATCGAGTCTAGGACAGTGTATCGGTGAGTGCCGTGTTTGTCACTGCATGATGTAAATACACTAGGGCAGCTGTTTTTACTACAGCAGGTGTTTCAGCGACATATCTCTCTTTTTATTCAAATAAGGAGAAGCGAAACCTAATAGCTTTTGTAGAATAAGGCCTGCACCAAAGGTAGACAGTAGAATGTCTCCAGTCACATTGAAATTCAACTACCGTATCCCGTTTTGGCTGCCTAATCATTATTAGGCAGCCCAAACACGATTCTCTATTTCAGTTTTTAAGTATCAACGCTAGGTCACAAATGTTCATTGAACGTTTGTAGTTTCTTGCCTGAATTATTGTCATATTCTGTATATCTCCCTTCTACTCAAGGCTCATCCGAGCCTGTAGGGTAAATTGAATAAAGTTAATACATGAATAAATAAATGAGGCGCTTAAAACAAATATGTTCTTAAACCAGCCAAAAGCCTTCATTTAATCACGCTGGCACAGAGGGTAGAGACTCCTTTCCTCGCGGTTCCGAAGTCGAGCACGGCATGCAGTAAGTCATGCACTGAGGTTGCGTCACATGGTAACGTCACTTTTTGATGCTCTAGGGCACGGGATAATTCATAATTCAACCACGGGACACCTTCTTCTTGCAGTGACCAAACGAGAGCAAAAGGTTTGATCGATTTCGAACCATTTCAGGACTGCGCGCAAAGCCCGGAAAGCGTCAACTTCAAGCTTTACCAAACGATGTACGTGAGGAAGCCGGGGAGAACAATGCCACATCTTCTGCCTCTCTGAAGCCCGCTCAGAAAACTTCAGTGCAGCCATAGGGAAGTTCAGAATAGCTTCATCCCGTTTCTCAATGCCAAAATGAGAACATGCGACATTCAACACCATAGTGCAGAAAACTGCCGCTGGAAAATTCTGTTGCTGCACTTCACATACATTTGAAAGACTGAACCTTGGCGCTTTTCGAGAAGACCTCGTGCGTGACCGCCAGGTAGTTGGGGAAACAGAAAAGGGGATATCCAGCCAGGCTGTAGCTCAATAGAACCCTCACTTTTCGAAGGCTATTGAGTTCGTCCGCTTGCCACAAGCCCAGCTCCGCAAGGAAGTCCCATTTGTGAGCTAATTTGCGTCCGGCGACCAAACGATTTGCTGCACTTCGAAACGGCAAAAAGGCGACACGGGTTCAAGCGGTGCAGCAGAGCAGTCTTCATCCTCCGGTAAGAACAGAGTATCAGAAACACTCACGTATTTTCTGCTTAGTAAAGCCCACCCGGAATTCGGCAGAATTGCCGCAAAAAGCGTTCCTGTGCTTCGGTGTACATGTCGTGGCGGCTTAATTGTGTGAAAAACTAACAAGGAACTCCAGACCTATGATTCCACGAGGCAGTCGAATTGTCCAATGATTGAACTTTAGACTCAAGTCTTGTTTCAACGTAAGCCAGTGGATTTCAAGATCAGGAATTCTACCCACGAAATACGCCTTCCTAAGCCACCATTGGGGAGGCTCAAGAATAAGCTTTCGCCCTTAGTTTTATAAAATGCATTTTTTATCAATCTGAAAGGCTCCAAGAACTAACCTCGCCTTTTGGGCTGTTATACTACAAACGATTCCTCCAATAGCACTGCTAGACACGCCTCACTAGATAACGTTCTAGCGTTAAACGTTGCCAAGTTCAGATTCGAATGGCGGCCTGTCCGGATCCAGAGATTATTAGCACCCTCTACTGCGTCACAGGTCTCACCGCCGCCGTGGTCAGTTGCTTCGCAGCTGCTGGGGACTGAGGGCCGGGGTTTGATTGTTGTCATATAGCAGTTGGTGGCCAAGTACTGCACCAGGGTGGCCAATCTTGCTACCGCCATTAAATGGGATATAATAGGCCTCAGTCAGGTTAGGAGGACAAAGGAGGCATATACAGTGCTAAAAAGCGGGCACGTCCTTCGCTACCGGGGCTTAGCAGAGAGACGAGAACTAGGAGTCGGATTCCTGATTAATAAGGTTATAGCTGGTAGCATACAGGAAATCTAGAGCATTAACGAGAGGGTGGCAGGTCTTGTTGTGAAACCTAATAAAAGGTACAAATTGAAAGTCGTACCGGTCTACGCGCCTACATTCGGTCATGATGACCAGCAAGTCGAAAGCTTCTATGAAGATGTGGAATCGGCGATGGGTAAAGTCAAAACAAAATACACTATACTGATGCGCGACTTCAATTCCAGGGTAGGCAAGAAGCAGGCTGGAGACAAGTCAGTGGGTGAATATGGCATAGGTTCTAGGAATATCAGGGAAGCGTTATCAGCACAGTTTGCAGAACGGAATAATAGGCGGATAATCAATACCTTCTTCCACAAGCGGGATAGCCGAAAGTGGACGTGGAGGAGCCCGAATAGCGAGACAATAAATGAAATAGACTTCGCACTCTGCACTATCCCTGGCATCATACAAGATGTGGACGTGTTTGGCAAGGTGCGTTGCAGTGACCATAGGATGGTAAGATCTCGAATTAGCCTAGACTTTAGGAGGGAACGGAAGAAAGTGGTACATAAGAAGCCAATCAATGAGTTAGCGGTAAGAGCGAAACTATAGGAATTCTGGATCAAGCTAAAGAACAGATATTCGGCTTTAACTCAGGAAGAGGACCTTAGAGTTGAAGCAATGAACGACAATCTTATGGGCATCATTAAGGAGTGTGCAAAAGAAGTCGGCGGTAACTTCGTTAGACAGGATACCACTAAGCTTTCGCAGGAGACGAAAGATCTGATTATTAAACGCCAATGTATCAAAGCCTCTAATCCTACAGCTAGAATAGAAATGGCAGAACTTTCCAAGATAATCAACAAGTGTAAAATAGCTGACATAAGGAAGCATAATATGGATAGAATTGAGCATGCTCTCAGTAACAGAGGAAGCCTAAAAGCAGTGAAGAAACCAGGAATAGGCAAAAATCAGATGTATGCGTTAAGAGACAAAGCCGGCAATATCATTACTAATATGGATGAGATAGTTGAGATGAGAAGTGGCTGAGGAGTCCTATAGAGATTTGTACAATACCAGTGGCATCCGCGACGATAATTGAAGAGAGAATAATCTAGAGCATGGGCATGGGCAGTACATGTAATGAGGGAAGATAACCGATGGTAATTAAGGTTTACGGATTGGATTCCAAGAGAAGGGAAGCGTAGCAAGGGGCGGCAGAAAGTTAGGTGGACAGATCAGATTAAGAAGTTCGCAGGCTCAACATGGCCACAATTAGCACATGACCGGGGTAGTTGGAGAAGTATGGGAGAGGTCTTTGCCCTGCAGTGGGCGTATTCAGGCTGCTGCTGCTGATGATGATGAGGGAACTGAATATCTGAGATGACAGAAAGATGCAAGCGAGTGCTTGTTTGTAGATTAAGGATAGTGCATACCTACGTCAATCATTCTTACCAACTGACTAGAAGGGATACTGAGACATGTAGTAGGTGTCGCAACAGCCTCACCGTTATCCATGTTCTTTAGCGCTCTCCCATAGAAGCAAACATAGAAAAGCATTTTCCTTCCCTGGATCGTGAGCACATACCTCTCCACCCCACATTTTTTCTAAGCAATGAACCGCTTTTTATATTACTGCGATAGAAATTATGTGGATACTCCAGACGCATTTGCCGTGGCCATCGGCGTCGCTCTTATGTTCCGTATAAAGTCCAAGGGCGGTAACACCGTCGCCACGGGTCGTAGACTGTACGTGCGATTGAAAGCAGGCGAGGAAAGCCGACGATCACGGCTCAATCTCGCGCGCCATATATGGAGGAAAGCGAGGAGGCAGGGAGCGAGGGAGGGGAGGGCGCAGCTTCGACTCCACCAACCAGTGAGTAGTTTGAACGGCCACGCGCGGTCCCACGTTCCCTATCTTGAAAGGGATCTGCAGGCGGCTCATGCTTTTGTGTGCGCTCTCGTCTAGCCGCTCTTGCGTTGAAGCGATAGACGGCACGAAGGTCACTTCGCTAGCTGCTGCTACCGCGCTTGCTCGCACCAGCGCTTTGACAGCGGCTGTGATGTGTTCATGTTTATTTCTGCGCGCTGACACTATGCTTGTTAATTCAGTTATTAAGCGAATGTTTCCATGTATGTGCGGATGATAACACTATTATCTTTATTTCTTTTAGCTGTCTACTAAATTGATTTCGCAATGAATGCGTTGCCTGTCGGACGAAACTGCGACTTTCTTGAACACGGTATTAAACTTTTTAACCGAAACCTTTTGAAACTTTTTGACCGCTTTAAAGCTCACTTGGACATGTTATTTCAGCAGAACTGGTTGTAGCTGCAATGCAAGCATATTTTTAGAGCCCGTGCCTGCCAGCCCTTCCGCCCAAGGGCTCTGTGAGTTATTAGTGCTACTCTCACCTATACGGCAAACTAACGATTCTTCATCCCGAAACATATGTGATCCTAGCGCATATCAGTAATAATTGTCATTATTTAATTATATTTATATCCTAAGCAATCTACAGCGAATGCTTTTAGGCCCCTTTACAGCTATTTTACGTCGTTTATGCCATTATTAACTCATAAGACCATGTGCTGGCCGCTCTGTGGCCGTAATTGACCCTTGCACCATTAAAGAGACTGGCAATTGGCCAGAATCTGTTGTGAGATGTTGATCAAAATGAAATGACCGTGGTTTGCAGCGATATAATCCAGCACGCTGGCTGCGATATTAGCAGAAACGATAACTTTAAATCGACCAAGAATGTCTCAAAATCGGTAAGTCGCGCGGCCTGCCGGTGAAGTCTTAGTAATTTGAATGTAGTATATCAGACTGGCTATACGTAAGTAGACTTAACAAACAGAGCATACTTATTGCTTAAAATTGCAATTCATAGATTATTCAGCCTTGGCGCTTTATTCTATGCGTATCACGTAGCAAAAAAACATCACCGACGATTACGATACACCATAATGCGAAATTTGAGCCCATCTCTATAGTGTTTTAATTTCGCGATATATTGGCTGGTATGCTGCAAATGGAGCGAACTGTGGCCCGACAGCCTCGCTAATCTGGAGATCGCGAGAGTCAGCCAGTAAGTGACGCGTGGGCACGGTGCACAGCAGCAGTCACCAACAGACATCCCAGACGACGTGCACTAGTCTGGCGCCACCTCGTAGTCCTCGTAATCCATTCTCACCGCACTACGCTTTTCTTCTCACCCTTTTGCCATACCCTTCTCCTTCGCTTTCCGCCTAATGGTTCCGCTGCACCCTCCTCCTCCGCTTTTGTCCTCGCGTCTTTCATGCCCACCTGCGCTCCGCATTCGCTCTTTCATCCTTCGCTATGCCCATTCTCGCGGTTACGCCGGCCCTGATGCTCGCCACGGGAACGGGTGCCTAAGAGCTGCGCTCTGAAAACGCAGTACGTGAAAACCGTCAATTAACGGGCAGTCTTCTTTACTTGTTGTACCGGAACAATCGCTACGCAACTTACGAAGTTGACACACCCATCCAAACGCTTTCTGCTTGCTTACCCTTCGTTCGGATCCACACCCTCGCTATCGCTGGGGCTGAGATGCGGTCGCCAAGCCAGCACGGATCCACATCCGCTCCTCAGAGCTTTCGCCCTATCAACGGCAACTGCCCCTATAGGACTCCAAAACTGTGCTACGAAAACATCTAAAGGTACCCACCTTCCAGTGAGACGAAGTTTTCATCCTTTCTCTACAGTTTTTGCAAGAAGTTTGCCGGGTTTCCGGTCGCCGGCCGCTAAGCTTACTCCTTGGCTGGACGCCACCTCACACCACCGACGCCACGCGCATTTGTGGGCTTCTTATGCATGGAAATCGAGCAAGCAGCGGCGTCCGCTTCCACACTCGGCCAGTGGAGCACCGTTGGAGCAACGCCGTGCCCGCAACAAGCCACCACGGTGATTGTTAAACTCACGGCATGCCTGAACCTTACCACGATATACGTCGGTAGCCTCGGCAACGATGTCCGCTCGGCTGCAGGACTCAACACAATGGAACGCAGTGACACATACTTCAAAATTCGAACTAGCCAAAACCTGATGGCCGTCGACACCTATCGTCTATCTGCTGCGACAAGCTAGCGGAACTAAAGAGCATCACCATCAACGGTGCGTCTTACGAGACAAACACCTACGTGGCTGCTGATCCTATAAACAGACGCGGCGTCATACAAAGAATACCCTTTTCGCTCTCCGACGAAGAGCTGCAGAGTATTGTGAAAGCAGAACAAGCGAAAACACTTTACTATCCGCCGAATAGGCCCGTCCAGTACCGTGCTCTTGACGGTGGAAGGCCCACGTTTACCCAGATTTGCCCTTATTAATCACGTTGTTCAGCGTCTCCATCGATTTCGACGCAGAAGTTCACTGCGCTCCCATTGCTTCACGTTGGATCACGCCACCGACGTATGCTCAAATCGTTTAACGCATTGTATATGCCACCATTGCAGTAGAACATTTGTTGGTCCGCAAAGCCTTCCTCACCCCATGACTGCTTCCCCTACTGCCCTAAGTGTGGAGGTGAAGATTCGCCAACATTGAAAGACTGTCCAGCAAAAAAAGAAGCGCACCGTGCGGCGCGTTCGCGGGCTTCCACGCACTGTGGCTGATAGATACGCAACAAGAAGACCTTTCAGTAAACGATGAATTTCCTTGCATTGTCACATGGGACACACCGTCCCCCTCAACAGGACTGAAGAGTCACCATAAACAGAAAGACGCCAGACACTTCCACTGCCACTTCGCCAGAACTTCGCCAGGACAGTCGCTGCCGCAGTCGGAGTCACAGTACCAGCCGAACCAGCAGAAGAAATTCTCTGCGTGGAAGCCCGCGGTTTACGGCCGCCAAGCGATCTACCACTCCGGAGCCAAAACGTTCCACAAATGACAACAGCCAGCTAGCCTCTGAGGTCGGTGAGCCAGTCCGTCCAAACCCACCTGCTAACTCCTCACAACCCTCATTTAACACTTCACAAGCTACGAGTTCTATTTGATGAATTCCAGCTCTTGATAACTCGTACTCCGAAGCTCTTCAGCGCCCTACAACACCATCTACAACACCAACGCCTATGTCTGACCAAACAAGCATGCAACGCATTTGACGAGCTGTCCAGGTTCTAATAGCTAAACAAGACAGCCTCGCGAACGAGGTTACGGTGATTCGCACAATAGAGGCTGAAATGCAGTATCTAAAACAAAAACTCGCACGCACTATGTCGTGGTTCAATAGCTAGTAGCAAACGCACAAATATTCGCTTGTGCACAGACATCCATGCAGTCCAAGTTTGATGAGTCCTGCGTCTTTGCCGATCTATAACAAGGCAAGTCCTAATAAACCTCAACCAATCAACCAATGGAATAGCAGAAGCCTTCGAACGAAGAATGCTCTCGTGCAACAATTGATCCGCCGAGAAACGCAAAACCCAGATGTCCTTTTAATTCAAGAAGCTTGCGGACTTATACCATTATCGTGATATTAACATTTTATGCCAGAAAGTATTGCTAAACGAGACGAAAGAGGCCCACAGGGTATGGCCATCCCAATTAGCACTGTCGCATACGTGGCAAAACACAATCCTGCTATACAAATCGATAATGATGCTGTTACAACGCTATTGGATGGATGGCGTTTCAACACACCTGACGAAGGCATTATAATTTGAGGACAAGCGCAGATTCAAACGCTTCAAACATCCCCACAAAAGCACAAACTGCTCGAACATCATGGATATCACACAGGTGCTCTAACCCCTATTCCACCACTGTATTCACCACCATGAGACTCACTACCCAGATTCACAGTCCTACCCATACCACAACATGTGCAGTCACAGAAACACGAAGCTAGCCGCTCCCAGTTAGTCAAACCAGTAAATAGGGAAAACCCACTACGTATTACTATACGGATGCTAGAGAAAAGACGGGCAATGCGGGAGATGGAAATTCAAGACGATGAGCAAAACGTGAACAATGTGAATGCAGGACCCAACGTTTCGACAAGTGGACTAGTCACTTGGAGGGTAGATATCTGAATGCAGTAGTTGTCCATGGCTACGAGCCTGTAAACGCGCACATAGGAGTCCCGGGCTCATCCGACGCAGGCAGGGTGCTGCTCCAAGCAAGTCACCCTGCCTCATGATTCTACTCAACGCATCTTTACTCGCACCGACAACCAAGATGCATGCCGCATATTTCGCGACAATTGGCTACCTGGGCATATACGCCGTATATTTCAATGTCACTTGTATGTACACCCTTCGCTCCGTGTTAGCTTGCAGTGGATACTTGGGCATCAAGGGACGGGGGGAGCAAGAAGCTCCCGAGCTCAAGAGCTCGCCCGTGTAGTTAGTTTTCAGGTTCCTCCGTGCTTATGGCCGTCCGAATTTAATCCAAGGGAAAACAGAAAGACTTTGCACAAGGTGCGCACATCACTTCTAAAAGAACTTGGCACCAATGCCGTTGCCCTTATCACTCATCCTGCTGACCCCTCGAGAGAATACAATGTTATTCTCTGAAGACTTCAAAGAAAATAGTGACTCCTTTTTTCCGCCACTATATTCCACGCCTGCCTGGGTGACGAAAATGCCCGAACTGCATGGAATATCCCTCTCTACAGCATTGTCTATGGCATTTTCCTCACATTCAACCCAACCTGTAGTCAGCCCTCTCCACCATTCCCAGTAACATCAAGCCAAAGTCACGGACGGAGTGGCTCACTCCATACAACTAACATTCTACTGTCGTTGCTTATCCAGCACGTCAGAGACGTGTCGGGTGAGGACTAGTAGCTGACCGACCTTGAGGGGAGCGCCGGATGATGGCCTAAAAATAAAAGTTTTTCGGAATAAAAGCTATTTCGGATCCAATACGCAGTTTTTGGTACGAGTTGACCCCCATGGGCTTTCGATTCAGAAAGTGAACTGAGCAGACCAAAAATAAAGATGCTGAAAGGTCTTAAACGGCACTATTATGCTTTTATCAAACACCCGCAGCGCATGGAAGCAAGACGCACACTATCGCGCACTTAACGGCAACAAAGCGAATAGCCACCCCAGCAACCTTGCTGGGCACGAAGTATTTCCTATTTAAAGCCACTATCATATAGTGTCGTTTCTCAGACCCTGCACCAACCTTGCGTGAACAGCTAATGCACTCCACACAACCACAAACTTCGAACGTCGACTGCAGGGCTCGTACTTGAGCAGCTTCCTAGGTCGCTTACTTTTTGTGTAGCCAAGGACGGAACAGAGCCACTCAGAGAATGACCTTTGTACATCCCGCTCAGAAGATAAGAACACCTCTAAAGCAAACACCTGAGCAGATCTTACAACACGTCTAAATACACAATATGTGAACACACAGCAAGTGGAGCCATTTTCCCCTGTCTACTGCATTCCTCACCAGAAGGCGTAATCTGGTGTCGAGAGTAGCGACGCAGCTAACAATCGCGCAAACGAGGCCTGCGAGGTCTACGAGGCCTACGTGCTACGAGGTCTATATTGGGGGTATATCCTATGTGCTGCCATCTTGTACGCGAGCCACTGGGTGCTATAACGTAAAGCTATTCCAAACTTTTCTATTCCAATTCTGCAATCAGCCCACTGCGATTTGTCAAAAACTTTTTCTGGACCACCCTCACTTCACCTGTCTGTCATGCGACGTCACGAAAGCCGCGATAGCTCCCCATCAGATATGACGTGTACACACTGATTATGTATAGTTTGACCGAAGAAAACAAAAATAGTTATTTCTAATTCGACTCCTTTTTGCCGTTAGAACTCGGCTATTGGTCAAAAGTTTTCGGGCTGCACCCACTTCACCTGCCTCTCACGCAAAGTCACAAAACCGCAAAAACTTACCGCGTCAAAGTGACGCGTACGCATTAAGGCCCAACCACACGCGGTGAATCGTGCGCGCCTGGCTACGCGTCACGCGTCTGCGAGGCCGTACGCGCCTGTCCTACGCGTCTAGAGAGGGTAGACGCGCAGGAATCGCGCGCGTCAAGGAGGTCTTGATCTTGGGCGTCATTTTGAGCGTACGCGACAGAAGTGGCAGCTTGTGCACCGACGTCACGTGGGCCGCATGTACACTTCCGGCGGTTCGGAAAGGTTTTTGAAGTTTCAGAATCATGCGGACACGCCGGGAGTCGCTGCTGGTTTCGTGTCGATAGAGCACAGAGGCTATGGAGGCGATCAACACCGAAGCGCTGATCGCCTGCGTTGAGGCTCGGCCTGCGCTTTGGTAGCAGGCGAAACACAAGCGCCACAAGAACAAGAACATGACGAGGTGGTCGTGGATCGTCATGCCCAACGCTGCCTTACAGGTGAGTGCTCGGAATTTTATACGGGCGTCATACCGGAGCAGTTTCAATCGCGATTGAGCCCGATCGGGATCGGATTTTGTGATCACTATTGCCTGTACTGCGCAATCTGCTTACAACCGATCGTGATCGAGAAATTTGATCGCGCTCGATCGCGATCGAAAGCCTGTGTGGCGCTGGTATAAGCTGCCTCTCTCTCATCAGTCGACTCGCAGATGTCGAAAACGCGTTTCATCTGTGCAGATGACATTATCACAGCGCTGCAGAAGTGATGGAAGTCCGTGGGGAATAAATTTCGGCGCCTGGGAAGACGTTTCAGAAAGAAAAGAGCCGCACCGTGCCAGACGACGTTCAGGACGACGTCATCAGGCTGTTTTTCGACCAGATGATGTTCCTGCGCTACTCAATGGAGTGTACCCCGTAAGTGATCTTGAAGTTTCCTTCTTAGCCGGCGTGTTAAAAATGAAACACAGGATTCTAGTGCTTTCCCTTTACCACGTTGACCGGCGATGTCGTATGTTTGTATTATAGCTCACCGCACTTATGGGAATCGACTCAAAATTGTGCTTACACAAGTAAATCGACGCGCAGCATGCATTATATTCAGCTTCGTCTAATTGTCGATAAATATATTTGTGTGGCATCGCTGCTCCGATTATCGCATATCTCGTTAAATGTGATCCGGTAAGGGGACATACAAGCAGTACAAGATTAGCTTTGTATATTTATTTATTTAGGTACCCGCAAAGCCAGTTTAGCTTTGCAGTGGGGAGCAGAGAAAGCAGAAATGCAGGTACAAAATAACAAGTAAAATAGCACTTAAAAACCTTACAATAAAGCATAAGACAGAAGTACAGAGAATATCACATACAAATTAGCAGGATGAATAAAAAGAAAAGGGCTTGCATGATGCACACACAAAAACAAAACACAAAACATGCAAGTATTTTTTTTTTATTCTGTGCACTGATCCTAGAAGGCAGCGTGCAAGTCAATGGCCAGTATTTAACTGAGTATTGAATGTTGCTATATTCACGTGTACCTTGGGCACTTCAATGCACAGTTTTAATTTTGCATTTTGTTGCTTGCCAGCAGTGTGCAAATCGGTGCTTCATCACAGACCCTCAAATATTACCTAGCTTGCTTAGGGATTCATTCAGTGCCATCATGCTGTAGGAATAAATGCACCATAGTACTGACGACATTTTGAGCTGTGTAATTGATAACTCGTCTTTTTGTGTCTGCTCAGCAGTGCCCTTACCTAATTATCAGCCTGCGGTTATTCTGCAGATCCCAGGTGCTGTGGTTACTGGTTTAAACGAAGCTTTCACTATGTTTGTGAAGAACGCTGTTCCTGCTTAGCAAAATTTCCAAGGAAAGACTAGATGATCCAGTTAAACACATTCACACTGTGCAAAGAATGAAAATTGAAATTTTACATGCCAAAACCACGATCTAGTTACATTATTATAATTGGTATTTGCACTACGTCCGGTACTGGTCACTCGTGCAAGACAGTAGCAGCAGCGGTGGGAAAGCTCAGAGAAGAGGCAAAAAAAGCTTACCTTTAAAATAACCTTCTGAAAGGGTTTGCTCGCTAAGGTCAGCTTTACTGGGCCAAAACACCCTTTACAAGGCAGAGGGCAAGATGACAAACATTATTACATGTAACTTCCTAAATACAAACAACAAATTCACTGACTACTCCGTACACAGCTTCACACTGTCTTTAGACGTACATTCAGTTAAGAAAAACAGTTTAGAATGAGATGAAGTTTACAAACAAATGAAAGGAAAACAAAGTTACAAGCCAAGAACGTTTCAAGTAGAAAAACTAGAACAGGAGAGAGCCTTATGCTAAAGCAATACCTAACAATACTACTACTCTATGTTTAGAAAGTGCAAGCGTAGGTCTTTCAACATGAAATTTATTAAGGGGTTTTACTGATTAAATGTAGTGGAATTAGTGAAGTGGATACATTCCAAATATCAGTCCCTGTTTTGAGTAGAAGTTATCACTACGCTTTAGGCATGCAGATCTCATAAGAACTGTTTAAATGCATCACAAGCAAAAACAGAAAAAGATACATAAGCTACACTTAACCGCATGCAGAAACTGTCCATTCTGGTTGTGTAGGGGAGCAACTTTTGTCCCTACAAAACTGACTCGGAGCTTTGCCGTCCTCTAATAAAATCGCACATTACAACAAATGTGGACGGATTAGAGCCTTCATATATTTTTGCATTCAGACTGGCACATTATTTACACATTGACAATATGTGCAAACCTTATTACGCTCACATGCAGGATGTCCGCCAACCTTAACCAGTAACCCCCTCGAGTCCGGAGGGAAGTGCTGCAGATGTCTTAACGAAAAATGTGCCAGTTTTCCGATCTGACAACACTTGAAGTGCCATCACCGTGAAGTGAAGAATCACAAACCCCAGAATCGACTGTGTCTTCGGTGTCGCATGAGTCTGTGGAGTCTCAGGACATTTTGGAATCTCTTGAATCACCGATGTTTCAAGTTCTGGTTCCTGAGGCTTCTGAGGCACACCACAGCAGGCCGCAGTCACAAGCATCGCTGGTTTCAGCAGGCAGTCACAGGCTGGATGCGTTGGGAAGCATCGCTTCTGAAGTGGCGTGAAGAGGGAGGAAAAGGAAAAAGAAAGATGAGAGTCAGTTAATATTAGAGGAATTAGGCAATGTTTCAAGTGCAATCAAAAGATACAAACCACAGGACGACCTCAAACTTTTGCCGTCTCTCTGCTCAAACACATGAGAGAGGTCAGTGAGGAAAAGCATCTCGATATGAAAATTAAGTTGATGCAAGTAGTAAAGTAATTCAAAGATTAATGTTTTTAATGTATACTTTTTGTATAATAAAGCCAAGAGACATTGAAACAAAAGGAAATCATTGATGAATTTAATTACTTTATATCGAAATGGAGAAATAAGGAGGAAAATGAAATTATATGAAAAGGTAACTTCCCACTGATGGGAGACGAACCCACAACCTTTGAATTATGCTTGCATTGTTTTACTAGTACAGCTGCAGCAATGGCTATCCCTCTGCAGCCTTTCTTGAGCCTGTATGTGCATGTACTAGATCTCAGCCTGGTAGTGTTAGCCAGTGTGACTCGTGCAAGAACACTCCAAGAGCCTAATCTAGTACACATAAATATTCTAGGAAATTGATGGTGGAATAGCCTCCAGTTCAATTGGTTTTGGGTTTAGCTCCCACCAGTGGCAAGTTATATTTTGTCCCCTTTCATTTCCCTTCTTCTTGTGATGTCGACATTACAAATAAAACGACAGTTATTTTCCTTTAAGCTTTACTACGTTTCCTTGTCTGTTGTTGCCATATCGAAGCCCCTCAGCTCTTCTTTTTTGTACATATTACATTGTGTTGCAACCTCTCCCACACCTATCATCCACAAGCCACATTCCTAGCATTTTTTTGTGTTCCATGGCTCAGTTCCAGAGTTGGTTTTGCATGTTCTGCATTGGATGTTTGGCCAAAGTCTTTGTATGTAATCAGTGACGTTGAAGGCAGTGCGTGAATGAGACATTTATAAGTATGACCCTGCTTCTCTGGCAGGAAACAGGGCTACCTGACGGGAGCCGTGAACAGCATGTGAGCTTTAAAAAAATTCTTAAGCTGAAAAAAATGTAAGGAATTTCTGCGGCTGTCGTGCTGTTCTGAAGTTGTTTAATACTTTGCAGGCACAATCGCCACTATACGACTTACACACCACTGCAGGGTCTAGCCGCCTCAATCCCCACACAGTACGCTAAGGCAACGTCGTTTATGTCTTGCCCGGATGCCAAGTAGCTTGAATGCAAGTTGAAAAAAATTTGTGCCCATGTCTCAATTGTTTGCATACTAATTATAATGACATGACTTTTCTTGACAATGATCTGTATGGCTGTGGGGGCCCTTTTTGGGTGACATACGATCAAAATTCATTTGTGTAGGTTAGCTACTACCTTTGTTTAATACTACATGTACAATAATTCCTCAGTGTGTGTTTCACAGGTTGCGCAAGGTAAAAAGCACAGAGGTAGCTTTTGTGCGACGCCATTCGATGGCAGTTTTTTTTATTAAGTTAGCCATAACTACTACACTGGTGATGCACTAAGTTGAAACTTTGTCTCTGTGATCATGTGATCAATTTTCTTTCTGGTATTTCTTTTCACGCGCATTGTCAGTACCTTCATTACTATTTCTCGTTTTGTATCAACATTCTGTGTCCCATTTTTTATTTGTTTATGACTAAATAAATATTTAGTTGTGTATAATGAACTAGATTATGTATTAGTATTTTTTATGCACGCTCATAGTCAGCCGTCTCATTCTTTCTTTTGTTTTGCTTCAATGTTTTGTGACCCCTTCCTGATTTGGCTGCCAAAAGGCGGCGGGCAGTATTATGTAAATAAAATAAAATAAATGATACATTAAATGACAAAGAAACGGTGTTCTGTATTCCTCCGATCGCACATTAATACTCTAGGGGCAACTGTCCTTTACCAACCTCAATGTTACAGCAAGTCGTTCTCCAGGCTCCAAGGGTTTCTCGAATGTGGTGCTGCCGTGTGAGGTCCTCTGCGACAAAGCTCAATAGCTTGTCAAAGAGCTGTGGCGTCTTCCGAAAGAACTTGTAAAAAAAAACCGTGGTCATCCTGACGTATCCGTTGCATCTGTAAAAATTTGTACATTATTGCCTGGCAGCAAGACCATGCCCTGCCCACATACACGCGCAGGTATCAGGAGCTGCACACTCTTCACTGACACACACGTATAGCCACTAGCCATCATTAATTTTACCCCCCTGCTTTGTTTATATGCTTGAATACAAACAGTGTGTCGGCAAAACAGGAGAGCCAGTCAACGGTATATTAAAGCAATATCGTGCGTCCACTGCCAAGAAACTTCCAATATTAGTTGCACAGCATTTAAGCCTGCCAGGTCACAATTTAATTACATTACACTTCATATTCTACAGTCACACATCTGAGAGACAGAAAATAAATGAAATTGTATCTCATTCACAAGCTTCATATATGACAACCAACACGTGTAAAAAGGTGTTCTTGAATTTATGTCCTATACTAATGGCACAAATATAAATAACAGTCCTTAACATTTTGTAGGGGTGTGCTAATACCGAAAATTTTAGATTTAGGATAGAATATCGAATGAAAGGAAGAAAAAATAAGCTGGATATCAAATAAAATATCGAGTAGCAGAAAATGTATTACAAAACTTAATCCTTACAAATTTTGTGCAAGGGGGTGCTACCCAAGATTTGTATAAGCAGTATGGTCTACTGTTAATAATGAAGGAAGCTCCAAATTAGTATTACAGATCTTCTGTTAAATAGAATCAAGTGCTTCTTCCCCTCTGAAGCTGAATAATTAGTGACGGTATTTTGTACTGCATACACGGGTTAGACAGACGGCTGTTGAAACGTCGTGAGGTGTCGTCACCACGTATCCAATATACGATCTGTGCGCTTCCGGCGGCTAATCATCCCGATCTTCGCCTATGCTTCCGCGCTTTCCGAACTACACCCTGCTCTTGTCGTTCCCTCTGTTCGCGTACGTCACGTTATCGTTTCGATCGGTGCTGTCAATCTGGACGAACCTTGTACCGACGACGCGATACTGTTCTGCGAATTGGGCGTTCGCGCGCTGCGACTACGATCCCCGCATTGCTACTTTAACCCTTTCACTTATTTCTCATATATGCGCGCACTTAAAAACGCTGATAATTAATTGCTGTCCCGACGAAGTTAAGTCCCCATGTCCAAACACTGGCTCCTATAGTTCTACCACTGTGGATCATCGAAAGGAAAGAAGTTACTCGCAGCCGTAAAGTTCTTCTTTACGCAGTTGAAAGACTGGCCGGACCCTCCAACGTCGCCGCAGACGCTTTCTGCGCTCCCGGCGCCTTTGCGAGAGCAGCCGCAGCAAAAGCTTCTTTCCCATGTGGTACATTGCGGGAAGAGAACGCTGATGCCGGCGAAGCAAGCGGCTAAGCAAAAGCTTGACAGCAACGTCGTGTGTGGTCGCGCGCAGATGTCACCTGCAGTCGTGAGCAAGCAGACGCTATCGCGCGTGATGTTGATCATTGATGTAGCTTTTCTTGTCATAAGCATGTGTAGATAAAAACGGCGTGCATTTATCAACTTAAAACCAATGTACTAGCTCTAACATTGATAAAGTAAATAAATATGGCTGGCCATAATGCAATTAAGGATAACCTTTTCTCAAAGCCAAAGACGAACGTTTCCGCCATCGCTGGTCTGTCAGCCCTGTGCTACGCGCACGTGTGCGCGTATCGTGTGGCTGGCCGTCCTTCCCTTCATCACCCACGTACGCGCACGCAGACGCGTACGCTTACTTGTACGCGTAGCAAGACGCGTATACCGTGCTGCGTGTGGTTGGGCCTTTAAAGATGCATTAATATGCCGAACAAAAGTGAATTTTCTTCTGAATAGCCGCAGACTGCCCCGTTCCGAAAGGAATAAAATATGGCTGCCGCCGATCGCTCCGGCACCGGCTACTCGCCCCTGCCCGAGAGCATGGGTTTATTTGCGTGTAATAAAATCTTTTGCCCGGCCGTGTAACGTTTTCAATAACTTTTGGCTCGTTTACGACCTCGTTCTGCCAGCTCTTCTTTGCTGAGGATCCATTTTAGCCTCATTCTTAAGCGTCCGTTGCATGCCGCCGCGATTGTCGACAAGCCCCTCCGCACGCTAAATAAGAGAAAGCGGACCAATCGCAGACGCCGGCGCCACCCTCTTCGTCCGGTTATCGATATTCAGTGCAGTGGCTCCGCCCCATCGAATCCCTCTCCACTTGAGCATGCTCCTCGCCTCTTCTGAGCCAATTAGATAAGACAAGCCGCTCAGTGCAGGCAATGTTATTCGTTTTTCAAGCAAACAAAAGTGACCTCCTATGAACGAGAGGCGCATTTGATTTGTTTGTTCAGACAACCCTGCGGGTGACCGCCCGATGCTTGCGTCGGCAGTTACGCAAATTTGACGTCAGGAGATTGGAATAAAAACATATTGGAATAGTTTTACGTTATAAGGCCCACTATTTGCGTAACTCATAATGATATCTATTCAAAGCGGTGCAAGATAGTTTTACTTGACGGCGCTTGGTTGGTTCCTTTACATATGATGATATGGCAGCGCATGACTTCTATAGAACACTTCGAAAAGTGCTTATATGTCTGCAGAACCCGTCTTCTCGCTCCTTGTGCCTGGTTACAATACTACCTATGGCTTATAGCATCCGTATAAGTTTTAGTTGAGATGGTGTCAGCGTCAGAAATGCTTAGATAATAGGCAGCAATATTTTTAAAGTGCTATGAGCAATATCTTGCACTAAATCATAAAAATCCATAACCCACTTTACAGCGTGAAACCGTATATACCTGGTGCATCTTAACCTAATAAAAATAGAAAATTCGTTGGTTTAACGTATTGCATGCGTCCTGCGCACCTATAGACTACCGCTCATAAAAGTACAACCCAGTTTAGGCACTCTAAATCTGCAGGTGAGCTTAATGTCGTGATTAATGCTCTGCTATGAAGGTATCCATTTTATAAAGAGAACTTTTAATAAAGATGTGAACAGTGAATTAGGCCACCATACGACCACTAAGTGGTTGTCCTGTCTTTGTACCCTCCATTTTTGATATGCACAGCAAGTACTGCTTGATCGTACTGCGGCTCCACACAAGGTTAAAGAGAAAGTGGAAAATACAACAAAGTAAGGGAGTAATGAAGGAGTACGCGTAACGATGATGAAATAATACAATTACCTAAGCGCCAGCTTTCGTATAGAAAATTTTGTCACTGCCCTGGCAATTGCAGGGAAATACATACTATAACAACAGCAATGAAAGAGAAGGAGAACCGACGCGACAAATTTTTGTTAGTCACAACCACATAAAGCAATATGACACAAGCTAGCAGTATTTGCACAACACTTCATACGGACACTCCACTGTATCGAAGCTGTACTGTCATAGCACATGATCAAGCACTAAATAAACTGGCAATATACATAAATGATCTATATGTATCTGAGCCTGAAATAGTGCAGCCCATAATAATAAAATATAGACATCAGATCAACACCTGTGAACTGGCCATCGACAATGGTCACACATGAAAAGCATAACCCTACTTTCGCTACACGTAGGCGTATTCTGACGTCTTTCTGGGCACATAGAACTTCCTCAGAAAGAAGCTGCCAGCCTAGAGGAGATAGAGCCGCTTGAAGTGTGCTCCGCTAAGTCGCATAGTGCAGGCGAAGGCAGAGTACATGGCGGATCTTTTCAGGAGTAGAGCACACGCCGCAGTTAGGACTAACATCTTGAGGTATTTTTTTTTCATGTTTTGTTGTGTACATGTCAATATGATACATCAAGTCCTCGCCGTAGCAGTGTCTCTTGGCCTCGTAGAATCCTACTAAGAAGGCGACATCCTAAACAATGTTCAAAATTAAAGCCACCGTGCTCTATGACCTCAATCTTGCATGCCATAACTTTTGGGGAAATAGATCACCTGTATTATGCAATATTTTACTTCCGCTCCATGCGTGCGTAAATAGGTTACGCTTCACGTTCGTTTGTCTAGGGGTACTGGAGAGTGCTGTATTTTATAAGAGGCTCTTATTCCTTTCCAGGGAGCCTTCTGGCATGCTGGTGAAAGAGTACGTATGTATAACTAAATTTTTGTCATTGCCATTTATCCATCTATTCCGGCAGAAATCGTAAATTTCTCATTTAAAGTACTCATAATAACGCGTAACTACGCCAGCGAAGTGCATAGAAACAGTTTGACATATGTTTCCAATAATGAATTGCTATATTAAAATATATATATATATATGCTTAGGCCGCATACTGTGGAAACAATGTTTATGCGAATGATGCACGAAAGCGATAGCGAGAGTATTTCACCGTTATTATCATGTCGACGTCATTAGTATGTGGTTCGTGTTCCGTCAGTACTGTCCCTGTGTATAGAATTGCCGTAATGCATCACAGTGTTCGTGCCATCACAATTTTTTGTTCTAAATTGTCGTCACGCCTTCGTAGTTGACATGCAGCTGTCGTCAAACTGGCATAAGCGCAATGCTATCGTTATTATCATGCTGTTGTAATTTTTAAAACGCCATTGCCACTATTGTCGTAGTCATGCATCGTTGCCGTCTCCATCGCCGTTTTCCTGGCACGAAACTTCATTTGGGTGCAATTTACGACGAAAACACCAATCCCGTCGTAGTTTCGTCGTCTTGTCGTCATTATGTCCTTATCGTTTTCATCTACGTTTCATTGCCCGCACACTATAGTCACCACCTTTCCGTAATCTTTGCGCCATTGTAGGCGTCATGGCGTTTTCGGTGGCGTCGACGTCATTTTCGTGCTACCGCCATTGTTATGCCGCTGCCATCGTTGTCGACGCGATACTTCGTAGTTGTCGCTGTCGTCGTTGTTGTGCCACCGTCTGCCCTGGCATTCGTCACGTCATTATGGTCGTCATGCTGTTCTTGTCGTCGTCGAATTCGTCTTGTTATGCCATCGCCGTCAAGTTGTGGTCCTTGCCAAAGTCACCCTTCATCTCCGGTTCCGTGGTCGTATGGCTGCCTTGGCGGGCCTTCTCCTTATCGTTGTCATTACGCAAGCCATTGCTCGTCTGGCAACGATGCTGATGGTGATATCACGGATCTATTTTGAAAAGAGGCCATCGCATATGTCAGGGGATTCGTTCAACTGTTATTGCGAGAGCAATTCTAACGACACTATGGCCGCGGTCACACATACATACATACATACATACATACATACATACATACATACATACATACATACATACATACATACATACATACATACATACATACATACATACATACATACATACATACATACATACATACATACATACATACATACATACATACATACATACATACGGCCTGGATTTTTCAATGGGCCAAGCTTTTTCGAAGGATGACAAGCACAATTTCGTGGTTATCTTCGGTTTATTTCGGTCAGTGGGTCGATCTTTTCCAACGGTTACAGTAAGCTAAAAAGAAGACGGAAAAAAAGAAAAAAGAAAGCGTTAACGAGATTACTCGTTTGTAAGGGGTGCAGTGCGAAGCAGGACAGAAGGACACGAAAAGGATGAGGACCAGCGCTTACTGCCAACGCAAATCTTATTTTTGATGGGGAAGTTTATATAGAAAACATAGAAGAAGAACAAGATGCGAAAATTCGACGTAAAACACTGACACACTCACCGCCCTCTGTTCGCGTCGAGTTTGTCTAGAAATGCCAACTCCCGTTGCGATGAGGCCAGAGATGACTTACTTACGAAGGGACAACCTAGACATGTCGTGCCTGCTGCTTCGATAACGACGCGCGTGTGGTCGCCCATGCGCGCAAAAGTTGCTTTTGTTTTGCCGAACATGGGGGCACAGCCACGCGCACTGCAATGTGTGGCTAGAAGCCTTTCCCTTCCATTCCTAACGTTGTTGCCATGCTCTCGCAGTCAACCGTCTAAACACCTGCTAGTCTGCCACACGTAGCATGCACCACAGTTCAAACGAATTCTGTACGAATTCTGTAATTCCACGTACGGTTACGGTGCTTCACTTCACATTCTCGCATCTTTCTTTCTTCAATTTCTTTTACGTAAACTTCATTATCAAACAACAAAATTGCACATGGCAGCAAACACTCGTCCTCGTCCTTTCTGTGTCCCTTTGGCCTGCTTCACGCTGCACCACTTACCATTACGCAAAAACGACTAGTCAAAACCACTACCCTTCCAAATTACTCGTTGGTTCCAGGGGTATATACACCGCGCATTCACGGAGTCATGCCCCTCATCAGTGATGACAGTGCTCAGGTCGTTGACACATTCCTCAAGACAAGCACGATGGGGTCAGGAAGTGAGTAGAGTGAGAAAAGTAATTCGTTACGCGTGCTACGTGATGGTGGACGAGCACGCAAGCCCCTTTTTTGTGGTGTTCTGATCAAACAAAAGCGTTGCAAGATGATAAGAATGTGCCAAAAAAAAAGGAGTGAAGGGACGAGGCAGATAGTAGAGTCAGTTCCGAGGGGTACTATACACCGTTTCAGACATCAGGTGCAATGCTGTGGTAGCTACGCAAGTAGTTTGGTCACGAAAATGTATCACTCCGCGCGTTCTGTCAATGCTTCGCTGCTGCGCACCAACGGCGTTTCCTCGTGCGCGCACACACGGGAGGCTGCAAATAAAAGCCGGAAATGAAAACTACGAAGCCCAAATTGATCTAAAACAACGCATTTGCAGTTGTATAACACAGTTGCTTTGTTTGTAAGGTTTGAACTTTATTTTTCATTCAATATTGACCCTATGTCTAGAATCGCATTTCGGTCAAACAACATCGAACTATTCGCAAGTTCTAAAGCAGCCACTGCAATGAGCATCTCTAGCTTCCACAGCGTTGCACCTCATGTATGAAACGAATTATAGGAACCGATTGAGTGAGTGAGTGAGTGAGTGAGGAAACTTTGTTGTGAACGCCTGCAGAACGGTTAGCCTTCCCCTGTTAGGGAGGAGTTACCGTGACGCGGCCATGACGTCTTCGCGGCGTGTGGCGCCTCTACTTCGGCCGCGGCCGCACTATTCCCTTTGGTCGACCGCGCCTGCCCCTCTTTTGGGGTGGCAGCCTCCCTCCGGTTTCGCTCGGTCGTTGCCTTTCGAGGGCCGCCGAGATCTGCTGGACGGCCTGGGTTCGGACATCTTGGTCATAGCATCTCGTTGCGGCCTCGAGTCGCGGCGGGATCGTTGTTATTGTTGCAGCTTCATGCGGATTCTTAGCACAGTCCCAAAGGATGTGAGCTGCAGTGGCTCTTTCCTTTCGGCACACACAACACAGATCACTTTCATAAACACCTGGACACACGTGCCTCATCAGCACCGGGGTGAATAATGACCCCGTTTGAAGTTGTCGATATAAAACCGCCTCCTTACGGGTCAAGCCCGGATGAGGTGGCGGCATAGTCCTTCGCTCTAGTCGGTACCATTTCACAATTTCGTTATAGGAAGTCATTTTGTCCTTGGTTTCCCACCACCACGACGGGTCGGCTGTAGTAGCAGCGGCACGGTTGGTTAGTCCTCGCGCCGCCGCGTTCACCGTCTCGTTGTGGTTAGCGTTGCCGCGATCCGACACATCACTGCCCATGTGGGCCGGAAACCACTTTATCACCACACACCGACTTTCACTCGCGAGATCGACCACACGCAACACACGCGCGGCTTCACCACACACTCTTGCTCTGGCGTAATTTTTCACTGCCGTCCTAGAATCACAGAGCACAGTCGTGCACTCGGGGTCGGCGATGGCCAAAGCAATGGCCACCTCCTCGGCTTGATGCGCGCCACGAGTCCGCACACTCGCAGCTGTTCTCGTTGCACCGGTCGATGCCCCGACGACTGCAGCGGCGAATGCCCTTCTGTCATGTTGATACTCTGCCGCGTCCACAAACACGGCACCCCTGTCCTTGGCATAGAGATCGATGAGCGCCTTGGCCCTCGCCGCCCGCCGCTCTTTGTGGAACTCAGGGTTCATATTCCTTGGCACCGGACATACCCGTAGCCTTCTACTAATTGCGTCCGGTACAGGCACCTCTGTATTTTCGGGTCCCATTTCCTTTGGTCCCAGGCCTAGGTCACGCAGCACTTGTCTGCCCGTTCTTGTTTCTGATAGCCGCGCGAGCTGAGCGGTCCTCTGCGCCTCGGCGATTTCCTCCAGGGTGTTATGCACTCCCAAGGCCAGGAACTTGTCGGTGCTTGTGCAGTCGAGAAGTCCGAGTGCACCCTTGTACGCTTTGCGTATGAGCGCATTGATCTTATTTCGTTCGCACTGCCTCCAGTTGTGGAAAGCAGCAACGTATGTAATGTGGCTTATAGCGAAGGATTCCACTAGCCGGGTGAGGCTTTCTTCCTTCATGCCTGCTGTTCTGTGCGACACCCTCTTAATGAGGCGGATGGCCGTGGTGACTTTGGCCGCCAGACGGTTGACCGTCTCGCCGTTGACTCGTTTGCGCTCAATCAGCATCCCTAGCACTCGGATCTTCTCGACAACCGGGATCATGTGACCACCGCTCGTCCTGATCTTTATTGTGTCTTGCTCTCTCGCAGGTTCGTTGCCTTTCGTCTTCCTAGCTGTCCTTTTCGGAGGAATCACCAACAGCTCAGACTTGCTTGGGGAGCAGACGAGCCCAGACCCGTCCAGCTGCTCCTCGATAGCGTCAACCGCCTCTTGCAATGTATCCTCGATGTGTCCGTCGCTTCCTCCTGGGACCCAGAGCGTTATGTCGTCGGCATAGATGGTGTGTCGGACCCGCGCCACTCGTGAGAGGCGCTCGGCCACCCCTATAATTACAAGGTTGAAAAGCAATGGCGAGATGACTGAGCCCTGGGGGGTCCCGACACTGCCGAGCTTCTTCTTTTGGAGCCGCAGGTCACCGGCGATGATTTCGGTAGTCCGCTCCGTCAAAAAATCCTTGATGTACGCATAAGTTCTCTTGCCCATGTTTAGCCGTGACACCTGGGCCAGAATCGCTGAGTGTCTCACTTTGTCAAAAGCACTCTGCAGGTCCAAACCCAAGATGGCTCGCTTGTCTTTCGTGTTGGTAGTGTCATCGAGGATTTCATTTTTCAGTTGTATCATGGCGTCCTGAGTTCCGAGCTTGTTTCGGAACCCGATGACGGTGTTTGGGTAGAGCCCCGAATCTTCCAGGTACCTCTGCCACCTGTTCATGAGTACATGCTCCAACGCTTTGCCCACACAGGACGTAAGCGAGATCGGCCGGAGGTTCTCAATGTTGGGTGGCTTGCCCGGCTTGGGAATCAAGATGGTCCTGGCTGCTTTCCACTGCCGGGGTAATGATCCGGCTCGCCAGCAAGTGTTGAAGTATGCCGTGAGGTTCTCGATGGCCGCTTCGTTAAGATTTTTTAGCGCTCTGTTCGTAACGCGGTCGGGACCAGCGGCGGAGTTGCTGTTGAGATCGTGCAGGGCAACCCTTACTTCCCATACTTCAATGTCTCGATCTAGCCACTCGTTTGCTTCGCCTAGGTAGTCCGGGTGCGTCTCTGTGGGAGTGACCGGGAGGTACTTGTCGTCGAGGCGTTTCTTCACTTCGTCTTCCCCGTGCTCGGTCAGCGCCCTGTGGGTGATCTTGGCTAAGTTGTGGTGCTGGTGAGACTTGTTCGTGGTCGCATCCAAAAGATGCCTCAGCATGCTCCACGTCTTGCCGCAGTGCATCTGGCCGTCCGCTGCGTTACAAACCTCATTCCATTGCTGTGTGCATAGCACTCGGCTGTGGGACTCGATCTCGCGGTTGAGTTCGGCGACCTTCTTGCGTAGCTTTCTGTTTGTCCTCTGCGTCTTCCACCTTGACAGGATGGACTGCTTGGCTGCCATGAGGTGGGCGAGGCGGCTGTCGACCCTGTGGACACGCTCGTCAGTCTCGACTTCCTTGGTGGCCTTTTCTACCTTGTTTACAATCTCGGTGGACCACTCCTCAATGTCCGTAATTTCGGTTTGCTCCTCGGGTAACAATCCTCGAAACGCGTCCCAGTCAGTAAATCTATGTTTCCGAAGGCTTCTGCCAACTCCGTTGTTACCACCGAGCGGGACAACGACCTCCACAATGTAATGGTCACTTCCCAATTCGTGGCCCGTGTTGCGCCATTCGAAGTCCTCCATACCATCGCCATTACTCCTGACGAAAGTGAGATCGGGCGTTGTGTCTCGGGTGATCGAGTTGCCGATTCTTGTAGGGTATGCTGGGTCGGTCATTAGATTTAGTCCCAAGTCGGTAGCATCTTGCATTAGGTCCCTGCCCTTTGCCAATGTTTTGGGGTAACCCCAGGCTTGATTCGGCGCGTTGAAGTCCCCGCAGATTACCAGCCTGTTGTCGGGCCCCGCAACTTTGCACGCTTTGTGCAACAGTGCTTTGAATTTCTGCTTTCCGTGTGACGGGCTACTGTACACGTTTACCAGAAAAGTGCTTTCCTTCTGCTTTTTCCCGGTAACCACCTCTACCATGGTGTGCTCGATTGGGCTTTTGTTCAATAACTCGTGCTCGACGTACGGGAGGCCTTTTCTCACCAAGGTGCAAACTCCCCTGCCGTTACTGCCGGCCGCGGTCCGGAAGCTTGGTGGGCTGGCGTGGGGCCGGTAACCTGAGAGCTTTACTTCCTCAATGAGGGTCTCTTGCAACATGATAATATCTGGCTTTCTTGATGCTTGTTCTAAGTGTTGCTGAAGTACTGCCTTTTTCCCAGCAAAACCGTTGCAATTCCAATGCCAGACCAGGAGGCCTTTCACTGCTGTTGTGGTTGCGGTGGTTGATGTCCTATCCATGTTTGCTGAAAGTTAGCCATTTGCGTTGCCAAATTCTGTACTGTCGTAGTAAATTGCTGGCACGTCTGTTCAATTGCTATGAAACGGTCGGTGATTGTCTTGGTGAATGTCGTGCGAATATACTCTTCAAAGTGGGTGAGCCTGTCTTCAAGGTTGTCTACCCTATCGCTGAGTCTCCGCTCTTTGAGATTTTCAATTGCTCTTCTCTTGGGTGCCGGACCCGCCGAGGCCGCGTTCTCTGTCCTCGGGTTCACCGCTACTTCTGGTTCATCCTCGGTCATTGCCATCTGCTGTGGTTGTGGCGATAAAGGCTGTGCCTGCTGCTCATGTAGCTGGACCGTCATCATTTTCTTGATCTCTGCCATTTCCTTGCTGAGCTTATTGACTGTCGCCTCTAGTTCAGTGTTCTT
The DNA here is from genome assembly GCF_023375885.2 of Dermacentor andersoni. Lineage (NCBI taxonomy): Eukaryota > Metazoa > Arthropoda > Arachnida > Ixodida > Ixodidae > Dermacentor > Dermacentor andersoni. The sequence goes on along the minus strand of NC_092820.1, from coordinate 29,002,146 downwards.
CTTCCGCAACGCCTGGTTTGCTTCTCTTAGCGCCTTCATTGCCTCACTTTCGTCTTTAAATTTCCCTCCACCACCTCGAAATGGCGGTGACTGCTGCTGCTGTTGCTGCTGCTCTTTCTTGGCTACCCCCGACTTTACTACGTCTGCCCAGGCTACTCTGTCTTTGGATTGGGATCGGCGGTGGCGGCTCATGCTTCTGTTTCGACTTTCGCTGTTGTTCCCGCGCGAGCGTGACTCATGGCGACCAGCTGTGCCGCTCGCTCCTGCTGACGTCATCAACGGTGGAAACTCTCCGGATGCTAGTTGTTGCTGTACGCGCTGTTCCGCCATCTTGCGCTCCCACTGCCTTTTCGTTACTACGTAGGGAGTTTTGTATTTGTTCTTGCATTCTCTATCGGCGGTTGGGTGTTGTCCCCCACATAGTTTGCATTTAGGCGTACACTCGTGGCCATCGACAGGGTTATTGGCCCCACAGTCGAAGCACACTTTCATATTGGGGTTAGGACAAACGTCTCTTCTGTGGCCTATTTTGCCGCACTGTTTGCAGACATCGAAATGCTTGCGGTACAGACTGCACCTCGTTAACACAGGGCCATACCATACATAATTTGGAACCTTTTGGCCTTCAAAAACTACAATTACGGTAGTCGTATTGCCAATTCTTTGCGCCCCTCTTGCTAATGGATTTCTTGAGCTAACAACGTTCCGGTCAATCTCCGCCGGAGTATCTTCAATGGGAATGCCTCGAATGATCCCCTTGACCGTGCCATATGGTGTGGTTTGGTACGCGCCTACCTCGTGTATCTTGTCCCCGATGCGGATGGCCTGAATCTTGGCATAGGACAAAGCACGCCCCTTATCGGGGGTACTCACCACCATGATATTCTGGTGTAGGTTGGGGCAGAAGGTATTCGCCGCACCGTCTTCTCTGGAAACCCTCGCCGCAGCCATGATGGCCGAGGCAACGATCCCAGTCTGCGTTCTTGCGATGTTTAGGCCTCCCCGCGGCCTCACGATCACTTTGGTGTCCTCTCTCGGCAGCACGTCTGGCATTCTCGCTGCCCTTGTTGTCGTTGCGATCACTTTTCTGTTGACGTGGTCTCTTGTTTTAGGCCTCGACTGGCGAGCGGCGGAGCCCTCGCTCGCCGGGGATGTTATGCGCTGGCCCACTTGCCACCAGCCGATCCCAGTGTGGAACTCCTCAGGAGAAATCTATTCCCCTTGCACCTCGACGCACATCTGGCCGGAGCCAGGGCTCGATGTCGTCGGAGATGTGGCCGTCTCCATCTCGGACGCCAAGTCGTATGGTTCCACGCCGGGGTCAGGCCCAATCCCGGCGGCCACGAAGCAAGCCTAGGCTTAGCACACCACCGCACCGACGACGGCGAACAAGTTCCAGAAAACGGCGAAAAACTTGCCTTACGTTGAAAGTTGGGTATCGGGCGATTCCTAGCGCCTTCACAAATACACTGGTAACAACGAAACTGCGATTTGAGTCAAAAGACACTGTCAAATCGGTCATCGAAGACGGAGCCAGTGCCAGCGTTCAACTAGAGAATCACTTCGTCGTCTTCCCAGGAACCGATTATGAAAACAAAATGTAGAAAAAAAGAAAGAACTTCATGCAGAAAATACTCTGGGAGTTATCTAAGTATGTGTAAGCATTGTGCCCCTTCCTCATCTCCACGCAGCCTGTTGCCATTATCAATGCTACTCACCGGTGTACTTAGTTTTCCTTTTATCGGAGACTGCATTTCCCCCACTATATAACAACCTAATGTTACAGCTCAGCGCAAGACGCTCCTGCGTGGTTCCGAATTTACTTTAATGTTACCATTGATTCTGTTTGTTGTGTATGTTCACGCCGAACCATTTGTAATCGGGTTGTATGCGCGACAACAATTGTGTAGTAGTTTCTGAAAGGCACATGCGCACCAGCGATTACCCTGGAATGTTCGACGAGTCGTGTATAAAAACCGACGCGATTGACCTGCAGATAATCTTGCGACGACTGATTCACGTGGCCCCCGATGCATGAGTCAGGACGACGACGACGATGCTACAAGAGCCATCTCCACCACGCAGCAACGACCCACTGCTACCCAGAAAATTCAAAGCGGTGACGTAATAACACAGGGGTAATCATGGAGGAAGGAAAACAGAGGTGGGGCCCTGGCATCACTCTTCGCTAAACTAAGTGAAGCCGGATTTTGGCGTTGCTCCGCCATCATATCGGGCCAGTTCTCCTCTCATGTTTACATTTCTCGCGAAACCACGCCGCGCTGCGCGCAACTGCGCTGCTCGGAAGCGCGCGCTCCGCAGCAATACTAAAGGGAGTGAGTGAAAACTTTTATTGAGTCTTTTAAAAGTTTCGAGGTTACGAGGTCTCCGTCGTCTTCATCTTTTTGGCGCTGGCGACTTGAGACTTCTCTTCAGCAAGGGTGGGCCCCTATTCCAAGGCTCCACGGAGTCGTGCTGCATCGCTCGCGTGCTGCACTAGGGCCCTTTGGGCCGTGAGCTCGCTGCTGGTGAGCCGACTCTCCCATTGCTCCGCACTCGGGTGTTCGTGTTTATGGAATGCTTTGTTGCGTTCGCACTCCCAGGCGATGTGGTAGAGTGATGGTGTGGCCCCGCACCAAGGGCAGGTGGCCCTGTATTTTGTCGGAAACATCTTATTGAGCACGTGTAAGTTGGGGAAGGAGTTTGTTTGTAGCCTGCGCCAGCTGGTCGCTTCCTCCTTTGTGAGGGCTTTGTGTGGTGGCGGATATCTAATTCTAGTTCCTCTATATAAGTTCAGGGTCTCTGCGTATCCCCCCTCGCAAGCCTGTAGGTGGGTCTCCGGGGCATTAGACCGTCCTGCTCGGAACGCTTCGCCTCGAGCTAGGCTGTCTGTCCTTTCGTTCCCCCCTATGCCTACGTGACCCGGGATCCAGAATAGTTTGTGCCTGGGCTTTTCCTTCTCGGCGGAGGTGGCTCCGCTGAGTATTCTGAGCTGATTCTGCCCCTCGTGTAGTTCCTGCACGCCTCTTTTGAGTCCGTCAGTATGTTGAGAGATCGGCCTGTTCTAAAACCTTCCGCTGCCGCCAGCGCTATGGCAATCTCCTCGGCCTCCGCTGTGCCAGCGACCTTTGCCGTGGCATACGTGATCGGGTTTTCTTCCTTGTTAACCACTACCGTAGCGGCCACGCGTTCTCTTCCGTGTGGATATACGGCGGCGTCCGTGTATACTGTACTAAACTAGCAATACTAAAAAAAAGCATGTAATCGCGATGTCTCATTGCACTACCGTTGCCGACGTCATGTTGAAAGTTGTTCATAATGAACTTCGCATATTGGGCCATAACGTCGAATAGGCTGCTTTTACTGGCTTTTATGAAAGTAGGCAAGCTTTATAAGGCCTGCCAACTGAACTGTTCTCATCAACCGCAGGTAGCGGCTGCTGCCCAGTTCTCGCGCTTTTAAAGAAGGTCACCTTTATCACTGCCTTCTACTTTCATTTCTCTGCTTATGCTGCCTGGGGCTCTCAGACGGACTTGCAATCTAGACGACTGGCGATACGAAAAGAATGTACGCATTCTCACTGCACTGCAAGAACACATTTGCGATCCATTTGGAGTTAATGAGCACAAACACATATTCTCGCTGTGGCTTGAAGAAACGTCGTGCTTTATTGAACAAATTTAGGGTGGCCGCGCATCGCTACGACAGCGCGCCGCCGAGGAGGACGTCATTTCTGACTCCGCGTTTAGATTCGTTGACTGCGGCCTGAGGTGCCTTCTTTCCCACGGTAAGTGAAGCTTCACGGAACCAAAGTTTCGCGATAGCCGGCGCACGGTGCAGAACAGTACGCGCGTAGAACCATGGAACCGCGACCATGGAACCACCGTTTGATGTGTTCGCAGGTGTACTACATTGTCTGGAGCGTTGCTCACTCTTGCAGCGCATCCGCTAATCTTCACTTCCCTGCGCTCCTCGCGCGCACAGATAAGATATGCCTGTGGTAGAGAGGCTTTGGTCCTTAAGTAAATGCAGCCACTTCCTTCCCATTTTCCCGGATGAACTGTCGACTGGCCGGAGCACGGTGCCGAGGGCAGCAGAATGCGCATATTCTGCGTAACACTCTAACAGCACGTGTATTGTGGTACACCTGTGCAAGTGTGCATGAACCTCGAACGCTCTGCTTAAAAGACTTTGTGCTGTCGCGAGTACTACAAGAAGCAAGCAACAGTTAAGCAACGTGTAATATGCACAGAAGCAAGTTGTTACTGAACACGAATGTTCTAAAACCAGGACTATGCATTCTTGCATAACGTACGTTCCACGTGTCGCAAATGCAGGAAGTCAGAAGCAGGAACCACTGACCTGCAAGGCGTTCATTGTACAGGTACCGATTCTGTAACGCATCGGTTTCGGCCTGCGATGGCACGTTAGCATGATTCCGCCGAAAAAGGCAACATTTCCCGTGGATATTCCTTCGTCCGTTCCTATTACCGTGGCGCGGTACATTGCGTACAGCGTTCTTTGCGCGTTCATTTCACGAGCTTTAGTTCCTCCTGTGCCACCTTACCACAGCGACATCCGGGAGAGAACAGTCCTGATAAGACAGCGCAAGAAAGCACGGAGACTAACGCAAACCTGCCCACACGGCGCCTTTGCCACGCTACGTAACCTACGGAGCAACACGTGTGAAAGCACAGAACCATAACAAAGCCGCTATTGTGGCCCGAAAAGCGTGGCCGCTACAGCAAAAAAAAAAGATCAGCAAATAAAAAGGAGGACCTTCTACGTCATTTACTCCACATTTTTCTCCTAGCACGCGGACTAAGTGGGGCCTCTCCTAACGCAGCCGTGACCCTGGGGCGTACACGGAAAACATATCCCCTGGGCGCCGGGGCGACAAAGTTGCTCTCGCCACAGGCGACTTCCGCTAGCAGGGCGACACCCAGAGCCGCGGCCTCCGACGTTGCCTCTGAGATTTAAGCTTGTTTACGCTCCGACGCTGAGCTGCCGCCACGGTGAACGCGCTGCAGCAGTGGGCATTGACGCCCATTTGCTGATAGTAGCACGCATCACTCCTTTGTGGGGTATCCGAGGTACGTGAAGCAACTTGAAATGCTGCAAGAAATGCCTGTGCGCGCAGGGGTTGTGTGCAGGCTCCTGACAACACCACGCCTCGCTGCCGGAAGCTCCGTTTTCAACGACAAGAAAAAGCATTCATGCGGAACGTACACACCCGCCGCATTGAAAAGGAAGAAGATGGCGACGGCATGATCATGGAGCCATGCGTTGAGGCTACAGCAATAACGACGACACGGTAAGTTTTTGTTGCAGTTCAGAGCGTACTGAACCCTAATACGATCAGGTAAGACCACTGCATACGTTACGCGGAGCGCGCACTTGTCCAAAATATTTCGACGCCACACAGAGTGACTGAGTGCGTTCCGCGCGGAACGATAAGCGCACACGTATTTGCAGATGTGCGTCCATGAGCCTTCTAAGAATGCGTCAAAACATAAGCACTTTCCTGCTGCCCCGCGTGCGGCTTAACTCTAACGCCTCATTCTTCGTGGGATGATTTTCTTATATCCGCTATGCGTAAAGGGAAAGCGCGTGGCCAACACGTGATTGTGTCCTCTTTTTTTTTTTGGAATAAAGCGTAGATCACGGGGGAAACTATACTAAAACATTGAGCATGCTGCGATTCTTCAGTTATGAAAATAAAACGGAAATTCTCAATGGCTGCTTCAACGCACAGCACCTGCGTATTGCGGCGAAGCAATCGGTGTATTGCAGTGAATAGCAGTGACAGGAGTGAGAATTTGCGCGCATACGCAGTGCAAGCAACGCGTTATTATAGAAACTGTAAACCTCACTCGGCCACGCTTCTAGCATTTATTGTTATCTCAGGTGCTCACCTGAGGCCTCCGCGCTGAAGCATACAGTGTGCTGCAGTGAAGCGAAGTGAGGATTTGTTAAAAAGCTGTAAACACCAGTCGGCCACGGTTGTAGTCTTTATTATGTGCGCACCTAAGCCTAGTCGACTGCCGGTATGTTTTCTTTTATCTTGCTATACAATGTCACCGCAGTACAAATAAGTATTGTGAAGAAACTTTTTAAAGCATATTCACCATCATGACATGAGTTTCTTTTTGTATGCCTTTTTATACGTCTTTCTATGCTCTAAATCGTGAAGTAAGCCTGATGTCACAACAACAACATGCAAGTCTACTGTTGCTCATGAGGACAACACTCTGCAATTTTCTACGTTTGGATGAAAGCATTTTCATTTACCGCACTTCTGCACGCACATATAAATAACTCCCGCTTACGTCAGCATGCCTTGAGGATTAAAAGCAAATTAAAAAGTGCGTCCCTGTCAGTACAATGTTTCTTCTAGGCTAGTTGAGTGATCTCATAATTATAAAAACAAGTCTAGAAACAATATGCTGCCGTCAAGTGGATAACCTCTACACTTGCTTCGTTTTGTCAGGTGGTTTCTCTGAGGTCTCTCGTTAGTATACAGCTGTGGCTCAAGTATTTCCACTTGCACTCGTAACTGCAAGGCATTATAGAATCATCTACACTTTTTTTTAGATTATATGCCTTGTTTCAATAAGCATTGGTTTCAAAAAAATGTGTCTGAAGAATACCAATAAAACCAAAACATGTTCGTATATTTGCAAGATGAGCGATGATTTCTAAAGACTACGCTCCTGTTTCTGCTTCCATTTCATGGACCCTTTCTTGCGTCATTTGCGATCTAGTAGGTATTGTTCTTGTGTTCTTAGAGGCGAAGGTGGGGGTACTTCAGCATGTCTTGAGAATTAGGAGCAAATGAAGAAGTGTTTCCCTGTCAGTACACTGTTTCTTCCAGGCTACTTGAGTGCTATCCGAGTAATAAGACCAAGTGTGCAAATAGCTCAAGACATGCTAAACGAGCAACAGTAGACTTGCGTTTTGTTATTGTGACATCAAGCCTACTTCACGATTTAGAGCATAAGAAAGACGGATAGAAAGAGTACAGAAAGAAACGCATTACATGATGGGGAATGTGCTTTAAAAAGCTTCTCCACAATACTTTTATGTACTACGGTGAACTTGTATAGCAAGCGGAAAGAAAAATAACACTGGCAAATGGAAGCCTCAGGTGCGCATCCGAGATAATAATAACGACTACAACCCTTGCCCAGTGGAGTTTCCAGATTTTATAACATGTTGCTGACACTTTGTACGCGCGGAAATTCTCCTCTTCACCGCAACACACTGTATGCTATAGCGCGGCGGCCTCAGGTGAGCGCCTGAGATAATAAAGGCTAGAAGCATGGCCAAGTGAGCTTTACAGTTTTTATAATAACGCGTTGCTTACACTGTATGCGCGAAAATTATCACTGGCTTCACTGCATACACTGAGTGCTTCGCCGCTTTACACGAATTGCATGCGCTGAAGCCATCAAAAATTACCTTTTCCTTTCTTTTTTTGCATAACTGAAGAATTGCGGCAAGCTCGGCGTTTTAGTAGAGTTTGCCGCTTGGTCTAAGCTTTATTCAAATAAGAGACGAGACAATTACGTGTTGGCCATACGCTTTCCCTTCACGCATAGCCGGTGTAAGAAAATCATATCCCACGAAGAATGGGGGGCCAGAGTTAAGCCGCAAACGCCGCCGCAAGAAAGTGCTTATGGTTTGAAGCAAGATTTGAAGGCTTATGGACGCACATCTGCAAATATATGCGCGCTCTTCATTCCGCGCGGCATGCACTCAGTCACTCTGTGTGGCATCGAAATATTTTGGACGAGCGCACGCTCCGCGTAACGTATGCGCCGTTGAGTCTCTCCTGATCGTACTAGCGTCCTGGGAAATATGCACTCTGAACTGCAACAAAAACTTACCGTGTCGTCGTTATTGTTGTGATCTCAACACATGATGATGATGATGATGATACGATGATGATTATGATGATGATGAAGAAGCTTCAATTTATGGCACGAACCCATTACGGGAAATAGGCCACAAATCAGGTGGTTGAATGATTGAAAAATAAAATAAATAAGCAACACAATAAAGGAAAATAAATCAATAATGTAAAATAAGAAATAAAGTATTAATAAATGAGATAGTGTTTCATACGTTAGTCAACCTTGCCTTCATAGGAGTAGTAACAAGAACTAATTACTGAAATATATAAAGTAAAAGATAAACTTAAGCAAGAGCAACCTAAGTTTTGAATATTATTAATAATAATATTTTACATATAAATTTGTTTTTACTTTTCGAATTTTCTAAAATGAAGTAGAAGCAAATCAAATATGGAAACTGCGAAATATCAATAAGGCTGTCTTTTTGAGTCACTATGGGGGATAGGCCACGAATCGGGTGGAGCTCCGTAATCACGTCGCCGCCGTATTCTTCCTTTTCGATGTGGCACGTGTCCACGTTCCGCGTGAATGCTTTTTCAGCGTCATTGAAAACAAAGCGACGTGGCTTTCAGCAGCGAGGCGTGGCGTTGTCAAAGGCCTGCACACAACCCTTGCGCAGCGTTGCACAGACGTTTCTTGAAGCATTGCAAGTTGCTTCACGTGCCTCGGATACACCACAATGCAAGTGCTGCGTGCTCCTGTTACCAAATGAGCGTCAGTGCCCACTGCTGCGTCGCGTTCACCGCGGCGGCAGCCCAGCGTCGGAGCGTAAACAAACTGAAATATCGGAGGCAACAACGGTGGCCGCGACCCTAGGTGCAGCCGTGCTAGCGGAAGTGGCCTGTGGCGAGAGCTAATAGACGCGCAGCTCTGACTCCCCGGCGCCCAGGGGATATGTTCTCCATATACGCGACCCGGCGCCACTACTTAACAACAATAGAACACAAAGAACCACCCACCTTGACGTGCTTCTTGACAGCCACAAAGCCACCGCCCTTGTGGACACGGAGCCGGTTAGTCCGTCATTAATGGTTCGTTATCCCCAAAGATAAATGAAATCGGGACTGAAGAGTCGGCCCCATAACCCGGACAGCTTGAAAACACATAACGCCGAATGAAATCGGCACGGCACGAAGTGCAGCTCATAACCATACATCCGCTGCGACGTTTGTCAAGCTTCAACAATGCTCAAAGCACGTAATACTCGGCATGGTCCAAGTATGAACGATCCAAGTTGATAATGCTGCCCACGGACCAAGCAATACCAGCGAACATACCTCACAGTTGCCGTGCTTTGAATTTGGTGGAACACCAAGTCAGCATCCCGCCTCGTACCAGCGTCTGTTCCGTCGACACTGAGAAACCCGCAGATGTAGAGGGCATCGTCGAGGGCCACCAACTTTTACTGCTCCACCTAACTAATAATAACTAAAGATTGCGCTCGACCATTCCGCCAGATCACCTACCGAGCTTCGTCGCGAGAACGAAAAGCTATAATGCAACAAGTCGACAAAATGTTGCGTGATGGAATCATCCGAGCGTCGAAAAACGAGTTGGCGTCTCCTGTTGTCTTTGTCACGAAGTATGATGGAAGTATGCGTTTCTGCGTGGAAAATCGCCGCCTCAACATGGTCACTAAGAAAGACGTGCGCCCCCTCCCACGGATAGACGATGGACTCAACTGACTCTGTGATGCAAAGTATTTTTCGTCGATGGATCTTAACAGTGGCTACGGGCCAATCGAGCGAGAGGTACAGAAAAACACCGCCTTTATTACGCCAGGTGGCCTCTTCGAATTCCAGTTCATGCCACTTGGCCGTTGCTCGACATTTGCAATATTCCAGCGCATGATGAATACGGTCCTGGCAGGCCTAAAGTGGCGGACGTGTCTCGTCTGCATGGTTGACGTCGCCGTCTTTGTCAGAAACTTCGACGATCACATCAGGCGGCTTGCAACCGTTCTCGAAGCAGTCAAGTTATCCTGGCTCACCCGAAGCCGGAAAAATGCTGCTTCACGTACGAAGAGCTCATGTTCCTGAGCTACTTCATTTGCAAGTTCGGAGTCCGTCCCGACCCACAGAAAACAGCTGCAATAACTAAATCCCCGTAACCCGTGGACGAGAAAGCAGCGCGCAGATTCCTTGGTCTCATTGCCTACTATAGGCGCTTTGTTAAGGAATTTCTCGCACATCCAAACCATTGACCTACCTCACGAAATCAAACTTTGAATTCAAGTGGCAAGTGCCGCAAGCCAAATTATTCCAAGAGCCTAAACGATGAGAGCAGTCTGCAACAGTACTCGCCACTTCGACAAAAACTCCAATACGGAAATCCATATTGCCGCAGGCAGTGTAGGCCTCAGCGCTATGCTAAAGAAAAGACAGGCTTGAAAGGGTTATAGCTTACGCTAACCCGCTGTGGTTGCTGAGTGGCTATGGTGTTGGGCTGCTGAGCACGAGGTCGCGGAATCGAATCCCGGCCATGGCGGCCGCATTCCGATGGAGGCGAAATGCGAAAACACCCGTGTGCTTAGATTTAGGTGCACGTTAAAGAAACCCAGGTGGTCGAAATTTCTGGAGTCCTCCACTACGGCGTGCGTCATAATCAGAAAGTGGTTTTGGCACGTAAAACCCCATAATTTTTTTATAGCTTACGCTAGATGCTCACTATCGAAAGTGGAAGGAAGTTAATCTATGGCGGAAAAAGAATGCCTTGCTATCATTTCGGCTACTGTAAAGTACATTCGCTTACGGTGCAAGAAACCACACAGATCGCGCCGTTCAAGCTGCTTTACGGAAGAAATCCGACAACGTTTCTCGACGCCATGCTGCCACGCGTCATCGACGAAGAAAATCTTTGCCTTGCCACCTGTTTGCAGCGTGCCGAATAATCCCGACAACTTGCCACTGAGCGATAACATTAAGTTATTAGCGGTTATGGTTATGAAAATGACTCTTAGCAGCATATACAGCTTCCGCATACTCTGCTTCTGCATTGTGTTGCACTTCCCAGTGATCTGAAGTGTTTTGCAGCGTTCCAGCGTGAAAAAGACGTTTCTTATTACACAAATATTTCCGATTTGATCTATACTATGGCGGTTTTTTGTTGTTGTTGTTGTTGTTGCTGTTGTTGCTTCACACACGTCGAAGGGGCCCATGCGCATTTGTCAGAACAGAGACTAGGCTTCCGATGAAATACCAGTTTTTTCTTGTACACCGCGTGTATCAAAAATGGAGGAAGAAGTATCTAAGCACTGACACATTTCTTAGTTAATAGCGACAAAATCTGCCTTGCTATCGTCTCGGATATATTTGTGTACTTTAGGCCCACGCGAAAATGACACAGTAATGTCAAAATGTACCAACAAAGGGTCGCTCAGCCCTGGAAGATATGTAATTGGCGATATGAGTTCAGTGTGTGTTGTCAAAACCAACTCTAAGGTATTAGCTGATTCATTAGTTATTCTCGTAGGTTTGGTAACAACCTGCGTGACGTTAAAACAATCGCACAAATTCGGGAAGTGCTGAGATTGTGTTGAAAAGAAGCGGAGAAAAGCAATACCAGTGTGCCAGCTAATGGCAGGAAAATTTAAATCACCAAAGGAAAAATAGCTGACGAATGGTACTAGGTTACGACAGAGCCGAGAAGGCCATGCGATTCGCCGACGAGTGGCGATGCATAGTTTGAGGGCGATAGCACATGCCTAGTATATTTTTTGTGGGCTTACTTGTTATTCCTACCCATAGCATTTCTAGAGCGGACGCAACTTTTACTTGAAAGAACTAAATTGTTTGATTTATGGCTATCAACCCGCCTCCCTTGCCTTCCCTATCACAGCGATAGACAGCATAAGTGCTGTCGGTCTGAAACATTTCTGTACTTTCTACACTTGGGTTGAGTCACGTCTCGGTTAGTATTACTAAATTTGAATTCATTGAGGAAACAATGAACTTAAGCCGATTCTTGTGTTCCTTAACGCTTCTTACGTTGGAAAAAATAACAGGAAATTTGAAAAGTAGAGAAACGTGATCGTGTCTATCCCCTGCTGATCGTTGCTTGTGAAAATGTTTGGAATGAGCAGAAGGGCGGATTATTTTTGTGGATGCGAGTGCTAGTAGCCGGTCCATTGCTACTATCAGACGGCTTATCTTGGACGATACTATGTTTTGAAGCGGAAGGCATATTCTTATGCATTTGCCTCATCTGTAAGCTATAAGTGGCCCGGTCATAAATGTAACAGGTGTTACCTACATACAACTTATCATGCCGAACCGTGAAGGCTGGTGACTCGGAAAATGAATTTGCAAACTCGAATAGTTTTTCTCGGGCAAGTCTTGTGGACAGCGAAAAATTTTGGCTTACGGTAATATTGCTACATTTAAACTTTAACTGCTGTGAAAGGAGTTGTTGCGCGCCTTAAAATGACTAAACTTGACAACAACGGGTCTGCACCTATTTTCTTGGCAGCTACTGCCTAATCGGTTAGCACGATCAATTATATCGTCGGTTAGATTCGGGTCATGCCCGAATGGACACCCCCACGACACAACAGTTTGCAAAGCACATGAACATGTTCGTCATGTGCGGTACACAGTGCGTGGGAGGCACGGGAGTAACAAAATATATATGTTGTTAGTACGCTTAGCGAACAGGGAACACGTGTTACTAACCTGCACGAAGTAGTGAAGACGCATGAAGCTGAAATTAACCATGATGCCACAGACGCTCTTCCCCTGCCCACTTCGCGTACATCAATTGTGGCTTGCTCCATAAATGTTCCCAATTTAAGTCCGACTAGCATGCGAACAGACTCCGTACAAGCGTTGACTGTCCACAAGAAAGTGCATCCGTAGATGGCTTGAAGAATAGATCGAGGGACCAACACATCCTTCTTAATCGCGTTGTTTTAACCTCGCTCGCCAAGAGCACAGCATGATCCCATCCGGACACGTGAAGAACTCACAGGAACAACATGGCTGTCCAACCAGGCAGAAACACATCTTGAGATAGCGAAAACAGACCGGCTTGATCGGTCCGCAAATCGTCAAGTATGGCCACTGGCAACGTGCTGCGTAGTAAAATCTCTCTAGTCCCACAGTCGAATGTACCACTGCATTCACACACTAAACCTGTGCCTAAAATAACATCGTGAGCTGCGTGGACCAATACAGTGAACTCGTCTCCAAAACTATTTCCTTCAATCGCAACCAAAACCAAACAACTACCAACAGGGCGCAACATTTCACCTCCAACTCCACTAAAAGTCTCTTTGCGACCCCGCGCGAACATATCTTTCTGTCCTAAGCGACCTTTGAAACGAAGGCTCAAAGCAGAAATAGCGGCACCCGTACCGACAAGAGCAATGTTATTTATAGCGTCTATACACGCACACAATTTGTTCTGCAGCATAACAACACATAGAGGGGTTGGCGAGTTTGACCGTCTCGTGACCACACGTCCGTCGGCGCACCAGCTAGTTTCCCAGCTGCGGCGAGGAAGGCGACCGACGATGATGCCGAGCGGCGCAGTCGGGTCGGCGTCGGTGCAGGGCTGCGCTCGGAGACAGGGGACTCATCGCGCTATTGGTACGACCACTGTTGCCGCCGAGGATGGACTCCAAATGGTGCGGGTGTGTCGTCGTGCACACGAGCTGTGCACGCCGAAAAACGGGGCGTGGCGCTTGCTACGGGCGGTGGCGACAATAGCGCACCATATCTCCTTGGGAACCGCAGGCGTAGCAGACAGGTAGGTCATGGTTGAAACTAAATGGACTAGGTACGCGTGACTCCGGGTATGATTCTGCAGGAGTATGTCGTGATGTTGGTTCCACGACGGATTTGTGAGGACTGGCGGCGACCGAGATTTGCGAGAGGGGCCGAAAGCTCGTGTTATTTAGGTGCAGTTCATAAGATGGTGGTCGGCGCTCGATGCGACATTCTCGCGACCGGGATGGTGGTTCGGGAATGCACTCGTCAAACGCGCACTGATAACCAGCCTCTGCTCCCTGATGTCGTGCTAGCTCACCTTGAACCACTCGACGCATGATCGAGGCAATGCCATCGTAGGTAGCGATGTCTATACTGGCAACTGTGGTGACGCTGTCCAAGTGCCCGAACTTCGGTCAGATAGATCGGGTCTTCAGAGCTTTGAACGCGCGACACTGCTGCCTGACTGACTTCGGAAGCAGAGTTCTGGTTTTTATCCGTTATTCAAAAATTGTAGACGTCTTCAGCGACACCTTTTAAAGGATGTCTCACTTTGTCTTCATCTGACATATTCGCCTTTACAATTTCGCATAGCTTCAATGTTTCTTCAATATACGTTCCACACCAGGCAATTGGGCCCTCCGCGAGAGCTTGCTTTCCGTTTTCATCTTTTTAGAATTCGAGTCGCCAAAGCAGGCTTTCAACTTCTGGGCAAAAGTTTCCTAAGTGGTTCGCAAGAATTCATGATTGTCACACCAAAGTAGAGTGGTACTGGCGAAAAAAAAAAAGCACCGTTCACAAGCTGCGCTGACGTACTCCACCCGTTATGCCAGCTTACTCTTTCGTAGTGCGTAAGCCAGTCATCCCCTTCTTCATCTGTTTTACCTGAATATGCGTGGTCCAGGCGTCCGCTGACTAGGTTGCCTTGGTCTCTGGCTGACTTGATCGACGCTCAGCTCACTTCAGTGGTGTTCGTTGACCGGCCTGCTTGAGCGTCGGCCATGCTTGCTGGCTCTGGTCGTAGTCCAGCCAGGCGTCTGCTTCTTGTCGGACTCGGTTGTCCAGGGCTTCCGATACCCAGCATTTCCACCACTTGTAACGGATTTAGAATGAATTTATTTACAATGAAAAGGGTAGAGTACACATTGGACGGTCCGAAGCAGCGGATCCCCCAAAAACCTCGCACCGCTCCTCCGAGGCGGCTTGACAACACACACACAATACAACACATTTACAATATTTACAAGAGAGACAACGATGCATAAACAAGATGGCTGTCGAGACCAATTCCACCTTTACACGTCAAATAATCTTCTTTTAACCGGCGCCACTCTTGGCTGCGTCATAACATAGCCACCACCTGTAAAAGGGTCGTCTCGGCGCTAACTATAAGGCAGGTGAACTCGCGGCAAAGTAAAGCCTCAGCCGGGACACATGCACAGCGTCCTTGGGGACACGCGAGTCCAGCGGAGCTATCTCGTAGTTCCCATCGCCAAGCTGATGCAATATTGTGTAGGGCCCTGTGTAGGCGCGGCAGCAGCTTTTCAGACAAGCCGCCGTGGCGACATGGTGTCCATAGGAGGACAACGGAGCCATGAGGAACTTGGACGTCCCGATGTTGGTTGTCGTACCGAATCTTCTGTACGCCCTGAGACTCGGTAAGCAGGGCGCCAGCAATCTGGCGTGCCGTGCGAGCCCGGGTGAAGACGTCTCGAGCATATTCTGTGGGAGTGTTCGTCGAGGAAGGAAGCAGTGTATCAAAGGGGAAAGAAGAGTGGCGGGTGAACAGAAGGTAAAAGGGTGAAAAGTCAGCTGTCTCTTGACGGGACGAATTATAGGCGAAAGTCACGAAGGGTAATTGTGCTGTCCCAGTCACTGTGGTTGTCAGAAACGTACATAGACAGCATTTTTGACAAAGTGCGATTGAGCTGCTCCGTCAGTCCTTTTGTCTGCGGGTGGTTGGCGGCGGAAAACTTGTGCTCGGCAGAACAGGAGTGACGTAGGTCTTCAACAAGTCGGTACAAGAAGGTGCGGTCGCGATCACTGAGGAGCTGCCCGGGTGCGCCGTAATGGAGGACGACGTCACGTAAAATGAAATCTGCCGCGTCAGTTGCCCAGCTAGTGCGCAAAGTTCGTGTCATCGCGTACCGGGTCGCGTAAACAGTCGGAACAACGACCCAATTATTCTTAAATTTGGATGTCGGAAAGAGCCGAGAAGATCAAGACCGACGCGAAAGAATAGCTCTGAATCCAGATTCATGGGGTGCAGGTGTCCAGCGAGAAGCACAGTGGGTCTTTTGCGGCACTAACAGAATACAAAGGCTGCAACGTAGCGGTGCAAAGAGTGGTAAAGGCCTGGCCAGTAGAAGCGGCGCCGTACGCGGTCGTAAGTGTGCGAAATGCCCAGGTGGCCTGGAGTAAGGGCGCCATGCAGATGGTCAAGAGCTGATGCCCGGAGATGGCGTGGTAGTAGAAGTCGAAATTCTGGTTCTTCAGGACGTAGACTGAGACTGCAGAGAAAGTCGTCGCAGAGCACGAACATGCGCAGCGTAGGCTCCGTATATCTGAAATTGAGACAGTCGATGAGAACACGTAAGCAGTCGTCGCGCCATGGTTCAGTGCGGATGTCGCGTAGGTGGGAAACGGCCAGGACGCAAGAGTCGGTGTCGCGCATCATATTCAGGGTGGTCAACAGGATGACGGGACAGGCAGTCAATGTCCTTGCACAAACGGCGTGACTTGTATAAAACAGTAAATTAATATACTTGGAGCAGCAGCGCCCGTCTACCAAGTCGTCCAGTGGGGTCTAAGGGAAGAGAGCCAGCACAAGGCGTGGTGATTGGTAACCACGAAAATTCCTCTCGGCGGCTGACAAGAGGTGGTTCGCACATGGAATTACGGGCTCTGCGTCACGCTGCCATTGAACAAGTACAGCCCCAATTCCATGGCCACTGGAATCCTTGTGAAGTTCAGTGGCGGCAGATGGATCATAATGAGGCAGTAATGGGGGAGCCGTGAGCACGAGTACGAGGGCGGACAAGGCTTTCGTTTGAGTAAGAACTCATATGAAAGCAACAGCTTAAGTAAGTCGGTGAGTGGGCGAGTGGTTTCGAGGAAATTCTTGATAAAACGGCGGAAATACGAACATAGCCCTACAAAGATTCTTACGTCTGCGGCGAAAGACGGAACAGGAAAGCTCTGAACAGCGTGAACCTTGTCGCGGTCGGATTGACCCCAGCGGCGCTGACGAGTTGGCTAAGAACGATAATTTCACTTCATCCAAAGTGGCACTTGGATGAGTTCAAATGAAGGCCGGTGCGTCGGAAAACAGCAAGAATAGCTGACAGACGCGTTAGACGACGCGTGAAAGTTGGTGAAAAGACAATAACATCGTCTAGATAACACGTCTGGACCACTGATAGCCATGAAGTAAGGAGTTCATAAGTCTTTCAAAGGTTGCCGGGGCATTACAAAGACCGAACGGCATAGCCTTGAACTGGTAGAGGCCGTCAGGTGTTACGAAGGCAGTTTTCTCACGGTGCATGTCATCTATTGAGATTTTTCGATAGTCTGATCGGAGGTCTATCAATGGAAATATTTGTTTCCGTGCAAGCGTTCCAAAGCGTCATGAATACGCCGCAAGGGGTAGACATCCTTGCGTGTTAGTTTGTTGAGGTGTCTAGTCCACACAAAAGTGCCAACTGCCGTCCTTCTTGACAAGGACAATAGGGGACACCCACGGACTGAAAGATCAACATATTGACACGTGTACTTATATTCATCGGGCGACCACGTTTCGCCGCCTAACAAATCTTATCTCACAGCGCGGGACGCGCTTGCATGTATCCGAAGTTTCTGGAAAGTTATCGATGCTTCTATCCACAGTCTGTTGTCGACGAACCTTCTGTTATCTGATTTATTCGCCTGACTCGAATGGTGTAGAACTTTGTGGAAGGCACGCGGGTCCCAGCGATTAGTCTCGAACATTCGACGATCCTGTATAAAAGCCGACGCGCTTGACCCGCTGATCAGATTTTCCGACGATCGCCGACTGTGTTCGCCGCTTTCGTTGTGCTATAAGTGTAGCCTGTTTTGTGGGCACAAGTTCGCCCAATAAAAGTTAGTTTTCTCGTTCACAGTATTGCTACTGTGTTCTTCTACGTCACCACCACGTGACATCTGGTGGAGGTGCTTTGCGTTCATGTACCGGACGCCCCCACAAAGCCGTGACCCAAGCCCTCACTCGGAAGACACCAACGTCGCCAAGAACCAGCGAGGTAGCCGCAGGCTGCAAGGACTGCCCCCGGAGCACGGACTTTTGCCTGAGACGACTAGGAAGATGGCCACCACGTCAACCCCAATGGCAGCCCCAGCGTCACCCGTCGTGCTGCAGCAGCCCAGGGAGCCTCCGACGTTCCGCGGTTCAACTTTCGAGGACCCGGAAAGCTGGCTCGAGACGTACGAGAGAGTCGCTACCTTTAACAACTGGAACAGCGACGACAAACTGCGATATGTCTTCTTCGCTTTGGAAGACGCGGCCAGGACGTGGTTCGAGAACCGAGAAGCCACCTTAACGACCTGGGAACTTTTCCGAAGCGGCTTCCTGCAGACGTTCGCAAGCGTCGTACGCCGAGAACGAGCCCAAGCGCTATTAGAAACCCGGGTGCAGCTACCTAATGAGACGACCGCGATCTACACGGAAGAAATGAGCCGTCTCTTCCGCCACGCCGACCCTGAAATGCCCGAGGAGAAGAAAGTCCGCCTGCTGATGCGTGGTGTGAAGGAGGAACTTTTTGCCGGAATGGTACGAAGCCCACCGAAGACCGTGGACGAGTTTCTTCGCGAGGCCACCAGCATCGAGAAGACACTCGAGATCCGAAACCGGCAATTCGACCGCCGCACAAACTCGACGAACTATGCCGGAGTTCAATCACTGGCCACCGACGACCTGCGCGAGGCTATCCGAGCGGTCGTGCGGGAGGAGCTACAAAAGCTGTTCCCACCATCACAGCCTCAAGTGGCTTCGATTGCCGACGCCGTGCGTGAAGAGCTCCAACAACAACTTGGAGTAGCCCCTGTATCGCCCCAGCCTGAGCCGCAAGCGATGACCTACGCCGCCGTCGCACGCCGTCAAGGTCCCCCTCCGCGACCGCGCCAGGGCCCTGTCACGCCGCAGTTCCGTCGTCCGCCGCCGCCAGCGCCAGCACGACCACCCGTCGCCCAGCGGACCTACGCGAGGAAGACGGACATTTGGCGCGCTCCTGACCACCGCCCGCTGTGCTACCACTGCGGAGAAGCGGGGCACATCTACCGCCGATGCCCATACCGGGAGATGGGACTGCGAGGTTTCGCCGTTAACGCGCCGCGGCCACAGATTGGCGAACGACCTCGCGATATCGCCGACTACCTCGCCGCCACTCAGTGGAGCCCTCGACGAGCTTCCCGTTCGCCGTCACCAGGCCGCTACCTGTCGCCGCAGCGCCGACCATACACTGGCCCAGCCCGGGGCCGGTCCGTCAGCCCATATCCGGAAAACTAAAAACAGCAACCGATGGAGGTGCGGTTGCTGTTCGTCGAACTGACGAAGATCCTCCGCCGCCGACGAAGATGACGAAGAAACCATCTCGACGACTTCATGACGACACGCCGCCGTCCCGAAGAAGTCGGGAAGCCAAGACTACACCGACGAAAGACGACTTGACGACGCGACGTTCCAGCTTCAGATCAACACGACGCAGCCGTGATCCGACGCCAAGACCCAACTGCAACGCCAGACAAAGAACCACCGACCTCGACGTGCTTCTCGACGGCCACGCAGTCACTGCCTTAGTCGACACAGGGGCCGATTACTCCGTAATGAGTGGACACATCGCCGTCCAGTTGAAGAAGGTTAAGACTGTATGGGAAGGCCCTCAAATTCGGACTGCTGGAGGACACCTGATTACGCCGACAGGAATGTGCACGGCAAGAATTACCATTCACGACCGGACTTACCCTGTCACCTTCGTTATCCTCCAACAGTGTTCACGAGACGTCATTCTCGGCATGGACTTCCTCAACCAACACGGCGCAGTCATCGACCTGAAGTCGAAGTCAATAACGCTGTCGGAAGATCATGCAATACCGCCGGAGAGCCCTCGTAGTCACCACGCCTTGAGTGTGCTTGAAGATCAAGTGAGCATCCCGCCTCGCTCCAGCATTGTTATTTTGGTCGGCACCGAAACACCCGCTGACGTAGAAGGCGTCATCGAAGGCGACCAACGTCTACTGCTCGACCGTGAAATTAGCGTCGTAAGAGGGATCGCTCGACTGCACGGAGGAAACACGAAAGTGTTGCTGACAAACTTCAGCAAGGAGTTCAAGCACATAAACAAGGGCACGACGATCGCATACATCGAGGAAATTGTGGAAACCAGCGATGCCTTTGTCCTCTCGGATTCTATCGCATCTACCCCGACAACCGTAGTTCCCGAGCCAGACTTCGACATAAGTCCTAGTCTCCCCGTGATTAAGCAGCAACAGCTCAGAAGTCTGCTTCGACGATACAAAGGCTGCTTTTCGACGTCATCGAGGATTCGACAAACACCAGTCGCAAAGCATCGCATAATAACCGAAGAATGCGCTCGACCACTACGCCAGAGCCCTTACCGAGTTTCGACGCGGGAACGTGAAGCTATAAGAGAACAAGTCGACGAAATGCTGCGCGACGACATCATCCAGCCGTCGAAAAGCCCGTGGGCATCCCCTGTTGTCCTGGTAAAGAAAAAGGACGGAACCCTACGTTTCTGTGTCGATTATCGTCGACTGAACAAGATCACGAAGAAGGATGTATACCCCCTCCCACGGATAGACGACGCATTAGATCGGCTCTGCAACGCTAAATACTTCTCGTCGATGGACCTCAAGTCTGGCTATTGGCAAATTGAAGTCGACGAAAGAGATCGCGAAAAGACCGCCTTCATCACCCCAGACGGCCTCTACGAGTTCAAGGTTATGCCATTTGGACTGTGCTCGGCGCCTGCAACGTTCCAGCGCGTGATGGACACGGTTTTAGCAGGATTGAAGTGGCAGACCTGTCTCGTTTACTTGGATGACGTCGTTGTCTTCGCCGAAAATTTCGACGAACACCTTAGGCGGCTCGCAACAGTACTCGAGGCCATCAAGTCATCAGGGCTCACTCTGAAGCCAGAAAAGTGCCGCTTCGCCTACGATGAGCTTCTGTTCCTAGGCCACGTCATCAGCAAGTCTGGAGTCCGCCCCGACCCGCAGAAGACAGCTGCCATCGCAAAGTTTCCGCAGCCCACCGACAAGAAGGCAGTGCGTAGATTTCTTGGCATGTGTGCCTACTACAGGCGATTTGTTAAGGACTTTTCACGCATCGCTGAGCCGCTGACACAGCTAACTAAATGTGACATCGAGTTCAAGTGGGAAACGCCGCAGGCCGACGCATTTGAAGAACTCAAACGACGCATGCAGTCGCCGCCCGTACTTGCGCACTTCGACGAGCTCGCCGATACCGAAATCCACACTGACGCCAGTAGCCTAGGCCTCGGTGCCGTCCTAGTCCAGAGAAAAGATGGACATGAACACGTGATAGCTTACGCTAGCCGGTCGTTGTCAAAAGCGGAAGGCAATTATTCCACAACGGAAAAGGAATGCCTCGCCATCGTTTGGGCTACAGCGAAATTTCGCCCCTACCTATATGGCAGGCCATTCAGAGTGGTCAGCGACCATCACGCGTTGTGTTGGCTAGCTAACTTAAAGGACCCTTCAGGACGGCTGGCACGGTGGAGCCTCAGACTACAAGAATACGACATCACTGTAACATACAAGTCCGGTCGAAAACACTCAGATGCCGATTGCCTATCACGCGCCCGCATTGACCCGCCGCCGCAAGATAACGAGGACGACGACGCCTTCCTTGGAATAATAAGCGCGGAAGACTTCGCTGATCAACAACGAGGGGACCCGGAGCTAAAAGCCCTTGTCGAGTATTTGGAAGGGCACACCGACGTTGTCCCCAGGGCATTTAAGCGTGGATTATCTTCGTTCACGCTTCAAAACAACCTACTCGTGAAGAAAAACTTTTCACCAGTCCGCGCCAACTACCTTCTTGTTGTTCCGTCGGCGCTGCGTCCAGAAGTACTGCACGCCTTACACGACGATCCCACTGCTGGGCACCTCGGATTCTCCCGGACGCTGTCGAGGATACATGAAAGGTATTACTGGCCGCGTCTTACCGCCGACGTCGCCCGTTACGTCAAGACATGCCGAGACTGTCAACGACGCAAGACACCACCGACAAGGCCAGCAGGGTTACTACAGCCGATTGAACCTCCTCGTCGACCATTCGAGCAGATTGGGATGGATTTGTTGGGGCCGTTTCCGACGTCAACATCCGGGAATAAGTGGATCGTCGTGGCGACGGACTATCTCACCCGATTCGCTGAAACAAAAGCTCTACCGAAAGGCAGCGCAGCCGAGGTGGCGAAATTTTTCGTCGAGAACATCCTGCTGCGACATGGCGCCCCAGAAGTCCTCATCACCGACAGAGGAACGGCTTTTACAGCAGAGCTCACCCAAGCCATTCTGCAATATAGCCAGACAAGCCACAGGAGGACAACTGCCTACCATCCGCAAACTAATGGTCTCACGGAGCGCCTGAATAAGACCCTCGCCGACATGCTAGCGATGTACGTCGACGTTGAGCACAAGACGTGGGACGCGGTACTGCCGTATGTAACCTTCGCTTACAACACGGCGGTGCAAGAAACAACACAAATCACGCCGTTTAAGCTGGTTTACGGCAGGAACCCGACGACGACGCTCGACGCCATGCTGCCCCACGTCATTGACGAAGAGAATGTTGACGTCGCTAGCTATCTCCAGCGCGCCGAAGAAGCCCGACAGCTCGCCCGCCTCCGGATCAAGAGCCAGCAGAGGACCGACAGCCGACGCTACAACCTCCGACGACGCTTTATCGAGTACCAGCCCGGTGACCGTGTTTGGGTTTGGACCCCTATACGCCGACGAGGACTGAGCGAGAAGCTCTTGCGTCGCTATTTCGGACCGTACAAGATCATCCGACGTATTGGCGTACTGGACTATGAGGTCGTGCCAGACGGCATTTCGCTGTCACAGCGGCGTCGCTCACGACCTGAAATTGTCCACGTTGTGCGACTCAAGCCGTACTACCAGCGTTGACGAACTTTGGGACTTCGCGTAACTGACTTTTAGACTTGATTTCTTTTCGTTGTTTTGTTACTTATGTTTAATAAGTGTCCTTTTGTGTGTCGCTCTCTTATATTTGTAGCATCGGGACGATGCTTTTTAAGAGGGGGGTATTGACACGTGTACTTATATTCATCGGGCGACCACGTTTCGCCGCCTAACAAATCTTATCTCACAGCGCGGGACGCGCTTGCATGTATCCGAAGTTTCTGGAAAGTTATCGATGCTTCTATCCACAGTCTGTTGTCGACGAACCTTCTGTTATCTGATTTATTCGCCTGACTCGAATGGTGTAGAACTTTGTGGAAGGCACGCGGGTCCCAGCGATTAGTCTCGAACATTCGACGATCCTGTATAAAAGCCGACGCGCTTGACCCGCTGATCAGATTTTCCGACGATCGCCGACTGTGTTCGCCGCTTTCGTTGTGCTATAAGTGTAGCCTGTTTTGTGGGCACAAGTTCGCCCAATAAAAGTTAGTTTTCTCGTTCACAGTATTGCTACTGTGTTCTTCTACGTCACCACCACGTGACAATATTATCGACTTCTCGTTGTATCACTTGCCGTTCAGCGTGGGAAACACGGTATGGCCGGCGGCGTATATGGGATTTGCGTGTCCGGAGTAAATCCGATGGGTGACCACCGATGTTTAAGCTAAAGGGCGGCCGTCAAGGTAAAGAATGACGGTGGGCGACGAGCCTGCGCCGATAGGGATGATGGCCGACGAACTTGTAGCCAACGGGGCTGGTGACGCCGGAATGACGACGAGAGACTGTTCCGGGGAGCACGACCACTATTGTTTGGCTCTTGCGATGCTAATGAACGCAAGTGATGACTCTCCCTCTCTCAGGGGCGATAATAACTGGTGAATGGTGGTCGCAGAGGGGAGACAGTACGGTTGTTACAACGGCGAGCAACGTGACCGATACGCCAGCAGGCAAAACAGATTGACCGATAGTCTGCGGTTCGCCAGTCGGCTGGATTTCAGTACCGTGCAGCATACCGTGGCCCAGTCGATGAACCTGGCACCTGGGACAACTGTGAAGTGGAAACACATACAGAATGAACTCCAAGATTAGCTAGTTCTTCACGGGCTATTGCCTGCGCAAATCATGCTGTAGGCAAGTTGTTCTACTCACTGGGATGGGAAAAAAGGGTTGCAGGAGCCATGGCTTCAACTTCACGCCACACTATCCGCGTCAGGTCATCTGATGATGATACTGGCTGCACTCCTAGCCTGGCGTCACAATAGAATGTCGCAGCTGTGCTCGGCAGGCGTGCGAACGGCGCTGCAATGCGGCGGCTCTTGGCCTGCTCAAGCGCTGACACGCTTTTCTGATGTCCTGTACTATTCCACAATTTTTGCGCATGAACAGGTTAAAAGCATCGTCAGCGAAACGTATGATTCTGTGGACGTTTCGGCGCGAGTCCTTAGTTCTTTCTCTTCCGCCCGGCGGGACGGTCGAACAAGTCCCTAAGCTCCTGCTCGCACGTGTCCCAATCGTTCAGCTCTTCCTCGTTGTTGCCGTACCACACCTTCGCCGTGCCTTGTAGGTAGTAGACCGAGTAAGCCAACATAATCGTCGGATCCCCTTTGTTGTGGGCACTTATACGCTCATACGTGTCGATCCAGTCTTCCGAGTGGAGATGGTCGGTACAACGGAACGTCCCTGGATCCCGCGGCTGAGCCAGCACAACCATTTGGGTTGCAGGCGTTGATGTGGGCCGCGCCATGTCGGGTCCTCTAGTTTCTTCCGTCAGGTTGTCCAGTCTGAGGTGACGATCACTGTGGAGCTTCGTTGTTGTTCTCGTGGGTACCCCGCACCTCCCACTAATTTGCTCCGTTGCAGAAGTCACATATAAAGATCTATTTACAATATTTACAAGACAGACAGCGATGCAAAATAAGGTGACTGTCGAGATCGATTCCACCTCTACACATCAAATTGTCTTCTGACTGGCGCCAATCTTGGTCGCCTCGCAAATGCACGCAAATGCACGCAAATTTGACCGCGCGACTGTTCACTCGAGGCATTTTGCGTGTATTCGCGGGTTCCTTTCACGCTCGGAAAAACACTGTTATGTAGCACCTATTGGGGATCAAAGCTTTATCGGGAATATTTTATGTCACTGTACAATTTATTCACTGACAGGTTTCATCGAATTTTAACATTTGAGAAGTTGATTATTTATTTGCGACTAATTATGTATTAAGGCGGAATGAAAAAATAGTTGCATGTCTCCAAGCGACGGCAAAGAACATTACCTTTGTTCTTGCCATCTACGTGTCATTTCCATATCTTTAAACTCTGGCTAAAGTTAGCTGGGACAGCCTGTATATTATAAATGAGATTTATTGAAGTTCGTAGCGACCGCCGTTTCTAGGATGCACCGAGCACAGTGCCCTAGCTCAAGCCTCTGCTGCGCGCTTGATACTGCCGATGCTGCTGACTCTACGCTCATGTTCATTACCTTCCTTGCAATGGCCCCGCGGAAATAAAGGAGCCATCCTGGCGCCTTAGTTTTCTGGAAGGACGGTAGAATAGTCATACGGTTTGAGACGCTGAACGTGAACGACTTCGCAGTTACGACGTCGCATGTCGGAAGGCGGCGTTAGCGGCTCAACCAGGTAATTCACGAGTGATGTTCTCTCGAGAACACGGTATAGCCCGTCGTACTTCGGAAGGAGTTTTGAAGCGACCCCTGGCGTGTGGTGTGGCACTAATAACCAGACGAGAGCGCCCGGGAGAAAAGTGGGTGTCAAGTTCTGGGCGTCGTGAACGGCTTTTTGACGGTTCTGGTCGTCCGAGGTGAATCGCCGGGCCAGCTGGCGACAATCTTCAGCGTATATGGCGGCTTCCGAGATTGGCAGGCATTCGGATGGGTCCGGCCGGTAGGGCAGGATGGTATCAATTGTGTGCGAAGGATGACGGCCGTGAAGAAGGTAAAAGGGTGAGAATCCGACAGTGGCCTGAGTCGCGGTGTTGTCGGCGTAGGTGACAAGCGGATGAACTAGGTCCCAATTAGAGTGATCACGTGAGACATACATGGCGAGCATGTCACCAAGAGTTCTATTAAAGCGTTCCGTGGTACCGTTAGTCTGCGGGTGATAAGCAGTGCATTTACGATGAACAATAGCGCATTCAGCAAGCAGTTGTTCGATGACTTCAGATAAGACGGCACGGTCTCTGTCGCTTAAAAGTTCGCGTGGACCTCCATGACGAAAGAGAAAATGGCGAAGTATGAAATTGGCGACCTCCTGCGCTGTAGCATTTGGTAGAGCAGCAGTCTCCGCATAACGGGTTAAATGGTCTAGAGCAACGATTATCCACTTGTCGTCAGGATGGGCATTGTAAAGGCTGGAGTTCACCGGCGGAGTTGTGCGGTGGCGCTTTGCGGCGTTGGACTCATGACAAGAACGGACGAAATTTCGAACGAAATTGTACATTACTCGCCAGTAATAGCGGTGTCGAAGTCTTTCGTAGGTCTTGAAGACTCCCGCGTGGCCACACATACGTCGACGTGGAACGAGGAGCAGAGCTCTGATCGCAAGAATCTAGGAATGACGAATAACCAGGTGCGTCGCTCTGGGGCATAGTTGCGTGGATACAGTAGCTAGTCTCGAATCGCAAAATTAGGAACTTGGCACCGAAGCGTACGTGACGCTGGAACTTTCGACGTATCCGAGAGAAGGTCGAGCAGAGATGCAGTCCAGGGATTATTACGCTGTGCAGCAGCGATAGTGTCAATATCCAGAGAGGACAATGCTCACTCGCAGAAGGAGTCGTGACTGGCCTTCGGGGGAAGCGGTGATTGGGATAGAGCGTCAGCGTCGGAGTGCTTTCACCCCGAATGGTAAACCACATGGATGTCGTATTCTTGCATTCGCAGTGCCCAGCCGGCAAGACGGCCCGATGGGTCTTTGAGCGTCGACAGCCAATATAGTGCCTGGTGGTCGGTCAATACGGCAAAAAATCAGCCGTATAAATATGGGCAAAACTTGCCAAGCACCCACACAATGGCCAAGCACTCCTTTTCTGTAACGCTGTAATTGGTCTCCGCCCTGGTTAACATGCGACTCGCGTATGCGACGACGTATTCTGTGTGGCCAGGTTAACGCTGTGCCAACACAGCGCCAAGGCCTACACCGCTTGCATCGGTATGGATTTCGGTTGGCGCTTGAGAGTCAAAATGGCGAAAAATGGGTGGCGTCGTGATCAGTGGGCGCAAGGTTGTGAAGGCGTCGTCACACTCTGGAGACCATGATGAGAGACCTCTAGCGCCACCAAGGATCTGCGTGAGAGGCGATATAATTGACGCAAGGTTTTGAACGAATCGTCGGAAGTAAGAGCAGAGGCCGATAAAACTGCGTAGCTCTTTCATAGTGGTAGGTTTTGGGAACGCAGTAACAGCACGTAGCTTCTCGGGATCCGGGCGAATGCCCTCCTTTGACACGACGTGGCCTAAAATTGTAAGCTGACGAACAGCAAATCTACACTTCTTCAAGTTAAGTTGCAACCCGGTGTTGGTCAAGCAAGTGAGTACGTGCTGGAGACGGAGCAGATGCGCTGCGAAATCAGGGGCGAACACCACAACATCGTCAAGATAGCAAAGACAGATATTCCATTTGAGGCCACGTAGAACATTATCCATCATCCTTTCGGACGTAGCAGGAGCGTCGCAAAGTCTGAAAGGCATGACGGTAAATTAATAGAAGCCGTCTGGTGTAACAAAGGCAGTTTTCGGGCGATCAGCCTCTGCCATCGGAACCTGCCGAATCGAAAACTCGGCTCGGCTAAAGAACTCGGCTCCTTGCAAACAGTCCAGAGCATCATCAATGCGTGGTAATGGGAGGACGTCCTTCAGCGTGATCTTGTTTAACCGTCTAACATCAACAAAGAAGAGGATGGATCCATCTTTCTTTGTGAAAAGGAGCATGAGAGAGGCCTATCGGCTCTGCGAAGGTTGAATGACGCCTCGACGGATCATATCATTGACCTGGCCTGCAATGACGCGACTTTCAGTAGCGGACACGCGATGTGGTCTTTGTCGCAGCGGTGAGTGAGAGCCAGTGTGATGCTCGACCGTCGATGCACGGCCAAGAGATGTTTGCGCAACGTCGAAGAACGGTGGAAGTGCTGAAGGATTGCGAGAAGTTGAGATCGCTGCGAGTTCGTCAAATCTTCGGCAATCAATGGGCTGAACAGACCAGTCTATGTTAAGTCGGCTACGGAGAGGGCACTCAGTTCATGGACGGCAGTAGAAGGCACTTCGTCGAGCACGGAGACAACTTGTGTTGAATCGACCGACTCGACGTAACCTAGGCATTCGCGGCGGAGCAATGATAGCGGCGATGAAAAATGAGTGTAAATGGGCATTGTGCTGACACCGGCGGCAAGGTCAAGAGCTGTAAAGGGCATAGCAGGCACTTTTCGGATAACAGAGTGATGAGAGGGCATGAAGAAGACCGTCCCGTCGGATATGGTACTACAGAAGACTGGTACGAATGCTGAAGGGCACAGGGGAATACAGATGTCTTCTTTCACGAAAATTCTAGCGGCAGGATGAGCATCGACCGAGGCCAGGTCACCAAGTTTTAAAAGTTCAACCTCAGCCCGAGCGCAATTGATGATGGCATTGTGGCGTGAGAGAAAATCCCATCCTAGAAAGAACTATGAACTCAGCCGTGTATACAACGTCCTGTGTGGTCACACCGGCAGTACAAGTAGCGGTAGGGCGAATGGGTTGAGCACCCGCAGTTCGAAGTGACAATCTAGACAGAGACGTCGTCACTTTACGAAGCGAACGGCAAAACCTGGCATCCATAACTGAAATAGCGGCACCGGTATCGACAAGGGAGACTGTAGCTACATCTTCAATAAACACATCATTGACATTGGCAGGTAAAGGAGGAGGACTTGGGCATGTCGACACTTGCGCAGTTCTTGCCTCGAGAACTGCGTCGTATAGTTTCCCTCTTCGTTAGAGACGGGTTGTCGACGCATAGGGGAAAGCGATCGGCAACGTGGGGAGGGTGACCGGAGGTGTTCGAAGCGAGGATGGCGATCAGTCTGAAAGCGAGCTGGTGATGGCTCAAAGGGTCCGTAAGGCGCATTTGGATCAGGCGGCACATAGGGCACTCGTCGATCGTCATCGAACGCCTGCGATCGGCGGCGGCAGAACCTTGCGGCAGGACCGGGATACCTACATGCGAAGCATATAGGGTGATTGTCCGGCGAGTGCCACGGTTTAGCGACGGCAGTGGTGGCGCAGGGAACGGGAGGGGCAGCGCGGTGCACAGGCTGCTGGAGGCGACGTACGGGCACACTGCGAGGGGCCATTGCAGCGACGGTAGCATAAGTGACTGGTGTAGTCACGACATCCTGCTGGTGAACAGCCGGCAGCGGTTCCGCGCCTTCTTCAAGGATCACGTTACGGAGATGAGACGGCAAAGTGCTGGCAGACTCCTGAGTGACGGACACCAGATATAGCTGTCATGCGACTTTTTCGCGGACGAAATCTTTGCTTTGGGTTATCAGGGAGGCTTGTTCGGGGCTGGTGGTCAGGCTGCAGAGTGACGCCGCATTTGGTGTGGGATGTCGCTTTGTCAGAGCTCGCTGCTTACGTAATTCATCATAGCTCGGGCACAAGCTTATAACGTCGCCAACATTGCGCGGGTACTTGGCCAGAAGCATCTGGAACGCGTCATCATCGATTCCCTTCATGACGTGCTTGATCTTTTCCGCTTCTGTCATGGCACCGTTCACGCGCCTGCACAAATCAAGAACGTCTTCTATATAGCTTGTAAATGTCGCACCCGTGTCCTGTGCGCGTGTACGCAAACGCTGCTCGGCTCGCAGTTTCCTGACGGCGGGTCGGTCAAGTACTTCTGTAATCGACGTCTTGAGCGGCCACCCCGTTCGGATATGCCTCTCATGATTTCTGAACCAGAGACTAGCCACGCCCGCGAGGTAGAATGATACGTAAGCCAGCTTGTCCGAGTCATTCCATTTGTTGTGAACGCGCACCCGTTCGTAGGACGACAGCCACTCTTCAACGTTGTTGTCGTGGGTTCCGCTGAAGATGGTAGGCTCCCGCTGGCGAACGGTGCCAGCGCAAGGGACGGATGGCCGTTAGGTCTGGCCTGCCGAGGTGCCGCCATGCAAAGTTTTGCTAGCCAGGTGCGACAGCGGCGTCGACCTTTCCTGGAAAGCCACCGCCACCTTCTAGCCACACGGCGTCACTGAGTCTACTGTGTGCGGAGAACAATACGCAGCGTTCTCGACCCTTCGTCGCCGGAATGCCGAGACGTGATCGACGAACCAGGCATTGTTACTGAACCCGCCACCGCCGACCTCGTCTGCCGTGAGCGGGGGAGTTCTCGAGGGTAGGTGATTGGCGGCACCTCCCCACGCGCCTTTCAAGACGCAAGACAATGGAGAACCGGGGGCCACGTGGCGGGGGTCAGCTTGGGGAATAAGAGGCACCTCCTTTGGGCAAGAAGTAAGCTCCGAGTACTGCGAAGCCCGTCTGGCCTCGGTGGGGGCAGTGAAAGCTGTGCGTACGTGTGTATTTAAGCCCTCCCGCTCAAAGGCGGCTCGGCTGCGATGACTCGAACGTTTCCCACACCTAGGGATCTAGGGAGCACGGAGTGTTTATAAGCGGCTGTTTATCGACTGCTAGGGTGTGCTCGTCAGTGTGCTCTGTGATCGTGCTCGTGAGCTGTGTGCTCGTGCTCGTCAAGGAGCTCGTCAGTGTGCTGTGATCGTGCTCGTTTACTGTGTGCTCGTGCTCGACCAGCCGTGTGCTGGGTGTGTTTGGGACTTCATGCTCGTATCAGTCACGCTAGATTGTCGAATGTATCCCTTGTTTAAAATGTAAATACGGTAAATAAACCCTGTACGCCTAGTTCCTCCCAAGTTCCTCCCTACGAACTACAACCCCTTCAACTGGTGGCAGCGGTGAGATCGTTCGACAACTCTGACACGGCGATGGAATAATCTGCTGGTCGGCGTCCGGCATGGCGGAGGGTAGCGTCCGAGAACGGAGTTCCAGGATGGTAGAGTGGAACGTTACCCCGCACGGCTCCACCATTTATAAAGGAGATTATTGAAGTTCGTAGTGGCCGCCGGTTCTAGGATGCACCGAGCACAGTCCTCTAGCTCGAGCCTCTGCTGCACGCTTGATGCTGCCGATGCTGCTGACTCTGCGCTCATGTTCGCTATCTTCCTTACAATATACAATATCCTTGCATTGCGCTCAGTTTACATCATGGATCCGCAACGTCAAAGCGGCGCGCCGTAACGCTAACTCATTTCTCTCACATTTAGCGCAAGATCAGGCCTGAGTTTGATTTGTTTTTTTCAAAGACTTAAGTTACTATTACCGCATCATTAGGTTTTGTCGATTTCTCGTGTCACCTTGCGTGAGCCTTTTTCCGGCAGATGTCCCCTAGTTGAAACACATTTGTAGTGCCCGCGTGTCAGGGATATTCGTATTTCATAAAAATGCTGTTATAAGGCTTTAGCAACATATGTAACACATGTGGTATGAACTTTCAGAACTTCAAGGGTTTCTCTGGTGTTGACTAACTATCTTGGAAGAAATTACCTTAGACTCAGTGCTGACGGAAACGGTGAGAAAGAAAGTATTTCATGATATTGGGTTCGAACGTCCCCAGGAGTTTGCACAAATACTTGCTTGAGTCATACATTTTCTTATTTGTAACGATAGTTTAATGAAAACTAGGCGGATGATTACGTAACTCTGGACATGCTCCAGTAAGTGCAGTGTTTCAACATAATGTCACTACTGGGAGCGCATAGGCACAGGTAAGTGCATGAGCCCTGGTTATATCTGCGCACTTCGCACTACTTTAGACAATAATACGTTAGGTTCCGCAGCTGGTGCGTACGTACGCAACCCTCAAAGGTGCTGCAGTGCACAACTCTTAGTAGCTTTTTGTTTCCCGTCCCATACGCATTGCAATGCGGACCGCTGTAGAGAAATATTTGCCTTGCCATTTTTAAACAGCATCCTTTGCAGCACTGCAGAAAATATAACGCCAACGTTAACGCTCGCATCGCCAATTCCAACGGCCACTGATTTGCCGACATTCCGACGACCTCGCCAGCAACGAGAGCGCTGCGCAGGTACCCTCAAACTCTGTACTCAAGCAACAAATTCAGGCGCACGCTCACAAGGCATAACCTTGCTTTGCTTTGTATGAAAGCACACTATTGACGCGCCACTGCCATGTATGTGCAACGCCGTTGCACACCTTAAACTGGATCTGACTGTTGCCTTTTATGCTAAAGGTTCACTCATACTAGACCGACCAGACGCCGATTTCAGTCTGCCGACTGCCGGTGACTGCTTTTTTCACCTTCGTGTTGGCGCCTCTGTCACACTATACCGAAGCCGACAATCGGCCGACGGTAGGGAGAGAGCTCGGCATCGCTACAGTGTGACAGAGGCGCCGACACGAAGGTAAAAAACGCTTTCGCCAACAGACGGCAGACGGAAATCAGCGTCTGGTCAGCCTAGTATAAGTCAGCCTTAAATACTGCCGCGCAAGCAAAGTACGTCGATCTAGTCATAACTGCCGCACTGAGCCGAAAAAATTGAAGGTTCAGCGCGGCATTTGTGACCACATCGACGTGCAATGTCGGGAGTTACTTTTCACGAAACTCCACCAGAACAATTTGCGCAATGTGCGGCATTGAGGTCACCGATGCAAACTTACACGATCACATGGATGCCTGCGAGCTTTCTATCATATCCTCAGGCTATTTTAGGACAAATACAAGGCGACGCTTTAAGAAAGTGATCTCCCATGTCTTACATCAAACGACGTCATTCACCTATGCCTACTTGGCTCAGAATTTCGTAACACCGCCTAGCTGTCAGCAGTCCATCACGATATTTTGCTTCTCCTCAGCACCGGCAATATTTAAGCAATACTATAGCCTTGATAATTAGGCGCTTGCAGGCGCCTTTAAAAGTCAGCTACTTCTATCAATCTGCGTTTTAACACAATGCAACGAAAACAACAAAGTACGCAAAATATATTAGTTGGCATTCAAGTGCAATATGTGGCACACAGAAGCAAGCGCGTTTTAAATCTAAATCGACGCACTATAGGTTCAAGGAAACGAGCGCATGCAGGCAGAATCGACGCACTGTATGGCACACAGAAACAAGTGCGCTTTCAGGCGACGCACTATATGGCACACAGAAACAAGCGCGTTTGCGAGCAGAATCGACACACTATATGGCACACAGAAACAAGGGCGTTTTCAGACATGGTCGACGCACTATATGTAACACAGAAACAAGCGCGTTTTCAGGTAGAATCAACACACTATATGACACAGAGAAACAAGCGCGCTTTCAGGCAGTATCAATGCACTATATGGCACACAGAAACAAGCGCGTTTTCAGGCGACGCACTATATGGCACACAGAAACAAGCGCGTTTGCGAGCAGAATCGGCACACTATATGGCACACAGAAACAAGCGCGTTTTCAGACATGGTCGACGCACTATATGTAACACAGAAACAAGCGCGTTTTCAGGTAGAATCAACACACTATATGACACAGAGAAACAAGCGCGCTTTCAGGCAGTATCTACGCACTATATGGCACACAGAACCAAGCGCGTTTTCAGGTGACGCACTATATGGCACACAGAAACAAGCGCGTTTGCGAGCAGAATCGACACACTATATGCCAGACAGAAACAAGCGTGCTTTCAGGCACAATTGACGGACTATATGGCACCCAGAAACAAGCGCGTTTTCAGGCATAGCCTACGCACTATATGCAACAAAGAAACTAGCGCATTTTCAGGCAGTATGGACGCACTATAAGGCATCCAGAAACAAGCGAATTTGCAGACAGAATTGCCGCACTATAGATATATGCCACAAAGGAACAAACACGTTTGCAAGCAGAATCAACACACTTTATGGCACACAGAAACAAGCGCGTTTTCAGGCAGGATCAACGTGATAGTTGGTACACAGAAACAAGAGCGTTTGCAGGAACGATCGGTGCGCTGTATGACACCCAGAAACGGGCGCGTTTTCAGGTGAAATCGATGCACTATCTGGCACAGAGAAACAAGCGCGTTTGCAGACATAATCGATGCACTATATGGCACAGAGAAACAGGCGCGTTTCCACACATAATCAAAGCACTATATGACACACAGAAACAGGCGCGTTTTCAGGTGATATCGACGAACTATATGGCAAGCAGAAACAAGCGGGTTTGCGGGCAGAATCGATGCACTATATGACACACAGAAAGAGGCGCATTTTAAGGCAGAATCAACGCACTATATGGCACAGAGAAACAAGCACGTTTTCAGGCAGAATCAACAAATTATATTGCAAGCAGAAACAAGCGCGTTTTCTGGCGAAATCGACGCACTATATGGCAAGCAGAAACAAGCGCGTAGCCAGGCAGAATCGATACACTATATGGTAAGCTGAAACAAGTCCGTTTTCAGGCAGAATCGACGAACTATATGACACACAGAGACAAACACATTTTCAAGCAGAATCAAAGCACTTTTTGGCACACAGAAACAAGGGCGTTTTCGGGCAGAAGCAACGCACTATATGGCACACAGAAAATAGCGTGTTTTCAGGCAGAATCAACAGACTATATGGCGCACAGAAATAAGCGCGTTGTCAGGCAGGATCAACGAGATAGTTGGCACACAGAAACAAGCGCGTTTGCCCGAACAATCGACGCACTATATGGCACACAGAAACAGGCGCGTTTTAAGGCAAAATCGACGCATTATATGGCACAGAGAAACAAGTGCGTTTTCAGGGAGAATCGACGAACTATATGACACACACAGACAAACACATTTTCAAGCAGAATCAAAGCACTTTTAGGAACACAGAAACAAGGACGTTTTCAGGCAGAATCAACGCACTATATGGCACGCAGAAACAGGCACGTTTTAAGGCAGAATCAACGCACTATATGGCACAGAGAAACAAGTGCGTTTTCAGGGAGAATCGACGAACTATATGACACACAGAGACAAACACATTTTCAAGCAGAATCCAAGCACTTTAAGGCACAAAGAAACAAGGGCGTTATCAGGCAGAATCAACGCACTATATGGCACGCAGAAACAGGCACGTTTTAAGGCAGAATCAACGCACTATATGGCACAGAGAAACAAGTGCGTTTTCAGGGAGAATCGACGAACTATATGACACACAGAGACAAACACATTTTCAAGCAGAATCAAAGCACTTTAAG
This sequence comes from Dermacentor andersoni, assembly GCF_023375885.2. Classification (NCBI taxonomy): domain Eukaryota; kingdom Metazoa; phylum Arthropoda; class Arachnida; order Ixodida; family Ixodidae; genus Dermacentor; species Dermacentor andersoni. The sequence continues at coordinate 28,967,005 of NC_092820.1, read as the reverse complement.
GCACACAGAAACAAGGGCGTTTTCAGGCAGAATCAACGCACTATATGGCACAGAGAAACAAGTGCGTTTTCAGGGAGAATCGACGAACTATATGACACACAGAGACAAACACATTTTCAAGCAGAATCAAAGCACTTTAAGGCACAAAGAAACAAGGGAGTTTTCAGGCAGAATCAACGCACTATATGGCACACAGAAACAGGCGCGTTTTAAGGCAAAATCAACGCACTATATGGCACAGAGAAACCAGTGCGTTTTCAGGGAGAATCGACGAACTATATGACACACAGAGACAAACACATTTTCAAGCAGAATCAAAGCACTTTAAGGCACACAGAAACAAGGGCGTTTTCAGGCAGAATCAACGCACTATATGGCACGCAGAAACAGGCGCGTTTTAAGGCAGAATCAACGCACTATATGGCACAGAGAAACAAGTGCGTTTTCAGGGAGAATTGACGAACTATATGACACACAGAGACAAACACATTTTCAAGCAGAATCAAAGCACTATATGGCACGCAGAAACAGGCGCGTTTTAAGGCAGAATCAACGCACTATATGGCACAGAGAAACAAGTGCGTTTTCAGGGAGAATCGACGAACTATGACACACAGAGACAAACACATTTTCAAGCAGAATCAAAGCACTTTAAGGCACACAGAAACAAGGGCGTTTTCAGGCAGAATCAACGCACTATATGGCACACAGAAACAGGCGCGTTTTAAGGCAAAATCAACGCACTATATGGCACACAGAAACAGGCGCGTTTTAAGGCAAAATCAACGCACTATATGGCACAGAGAAACAAGTGCGTTTTCAGGGAGAATCGACGAACTATATGACACACAGAGACAAACACATCTTCAAGCAGAATCAAAGCACCTTAAGGCACACAGAAACAAGGGCGTTTTCAGGCAGAATCAACGAACTATATGGCACGCAGAAACAGGCGCGTTTTAAGGCAAAATCAACGCACTATATGGCACTGAGATACAAGTGCGTTTTCAGGGAGAATCGACGAACTATATGACACACAGAGACAAATACATTTTCAAGCAGAATCAAAGCACTTTAAAGCACACAGAAACAAGGGCGTTTTCAGGCAGAATCAACGCACTATATGGCACGCAGAAACAGGCGCGTTTTAAGGCAAAATCAACGCACTATATGGCACAGAGAAACAAGTGCGTTTTCAGGGAGAATCGTCGAACTATATGACACACAGAGACAAACACATTTTCAAGCAGAATCAAAGCACTTTAAGGCACACAGAAACAAGGGCGTTTTCAGACAGAATCAACGCACTATATGGCACACAGAAACAGGCGCGTTTTAAGGCAACATCAACGCACTATATGGCACAGAGAAACAAGTGCGTTTTCAGGGAGAATCGACGAACTATATGACACACAGAGACAAACACATTTTCAAGCAGAATCAAAGCACTTTAAGGCACAAAGAAACAAGGGAGTTTTCAGGCAGAATCAACGCACTATATGGCACACAGAAACAGGCGCGTTTTAAGGCAAAATCAACGCACTATATGGCACAGAGAAACCAGTGCGTTTTCAGGGAGAATCGACGAACTATATGACACACAGAGACAAACACATTTTCAAGCAGAATCAAAGCACTTTAAGGCACACAGAAACAAGGGCGTTTTCAGGCAGAATCAACGCACTATATGGCACGCAGAAACAGGCGCGTTTTAAGGCAGAATCAACGCACTATATGGCACAGAGAAACAAGTGCGTTTTCAGGGAGAATTGACGAACTATATGACACACAGAGACAAACACATTTTCAAGCAGAATCAAAGCACTATATGGCACGCAGAAACAGGCGCGTTTTAAGGCAGAATCAACGCACTATATGGCACAGAGAAACAAGTGCGTTTTCAGGGAGAATCGACGAACTATGACACACAGAGACAAACACATTTTCAAGCAGAATCAAAGCACTTTAAGGCACACAGAAACAAGGGCGTTTTCAGGCAGAATCAACGCACTATATGGCACACAGAAACAGGCGCGTTTTAAGGCAAAATCAACGCACTATATGGCACACAGAAACAGGCGCGTTTTAAGGCAAAATCAACGCACTATATGGCACAGAGAAACAAGTGCGTTTTCAGGGAGAATCGACGAACTATATGACACACAGAGACAAACACATCTTCAAGCAGAATCAAAGCACCTTAAGGCACACAGAAACAAGGGCGTTTTCAGGCAGAATCAACGAACTATATGGCACGCAGAAACAGGCGCGTTTTAAGGCAAAATCAACGCACTATATGGCACAGAGAAACAAGTGCGTTTTCAGGGAGAATCGACGAACTATATGACACACAGAGACAAACACATTTTCAAGCAGAATCAAAGCACTTTAAAGCACACAGAAACAAGGGCGTTTTCAGGCAGAATCAACGCACTATATGGCACGCAGAAACAGGCGCGTTTTAAGGCAAAATCAACGCACTATATGGCACAGAGAAACAAGTGCGTTTTCAGGGAGAATCGTCGAACTATATGACACACAGAGACAAACACATTTTCAAGCAGAATCAAAGCACTTTAAGGCACACAGAAACAAGGGCGTTTTCAGACAGAATCAACGCACTATATGGCACACAGAAACAGGCGCGTTTTAAGGCAACATCAACGCACTATATGGCACAGAGAAACAAGTGCGTGTTCAGGGAGAATCGACGACCTATATGACACACAGAGACAAACACATTTTCAAGCAGAATCAAAGCACTTAAGGCACACAGAATCAAGGGCGTTTTCAGGCAGAATCAACGCGCTATATGGCACACAGAAACAGGCACGTTTTAAGGCAGAATCAACGCACTATATGGCACAGAGAAACAAGTGCGTTTTCAGGGAGAATCGACGAACTATATGACACACAGAGACAAACACATTTTCAAGCAGAATCAAAGCACTTTAAAGCACACAGAAACAAGGGCGTTTTCAGGCAGAATCAACGCACTATATGGCACGCAGAAACAGGCGCGTTTTAAGGCAAAATCAACGCACTATATGGCACAGAGAAACAAGTGCGTTTTCAGGGAGAATCGTCGAACTATATGACACACAGAGACAAACACATTTTCAAGCAGAATCAAAGCACTTTAAGGCACACAGAAACAAGGGCGTTTTCAGACAGAATCAACGCACTATATGGCACACAGAAACAGGCGCGTTTTAAGGCAACATCAACGCACTATATGGCACAGAGAAACAAGTGCGTGTTCAGGGAGAATTGACGACCTATATGACACACAGAGACAAACACATTTTCAAGCAGAATCAAAGCACTTAAGGCACACAGAATCAAGGGCGTTTACAGGCAGAATCAACGCGCTATATGGCACACAGAAACAGCCACGTTTTAAGGCAGAATCAACGCACTATATGGCACAGAGAAACAAGTGCGTTTTGAGGGGAATCGACGAACTATATGACACACAGAGACAAACACATTTTCAAGCAGAATCAAAGCACTTTAAGGCACACAGAAACAAGGGCGTTTTCAGGCAGAATCAACGCACTATATGGCACACAGAAACGGGCACGTTTTAAGGCAGAATCAACGCACTATATGGCACAGAGAAACAAATGCGTTTTCAGGGAGAATCGACGAACTATATGACACACAGAGACAAGCACATTTTCAAGCAGAATCAAAACACTTAAGGCACACAGAATCAAGGGCGTTTTCAGGCAGAATCAACGCGCTATATGGCACACAGAAACAGGCACGTTTTAAGGCAGAATCAACGCACTATATGGCACAGAGAAACAAGTGCGTTTTGAGGGAGAATCGACGAACTATATGACACACAGAGACAAACACATTTTCAAGCAGAATCAAAGCACTTTAAGGCACACAGAAACAAGGGCGTTTTCAGGCAGAATCAACGCACTATATGGCACACACAAACGGGCACGTTTTAAGGCAGAATCAACGCACTATATGGCACAGAGAAACAAATGCGTTTTCAGGGAGAATCGACGAACTATATGACACACAGAGACAAACACATTTTCAAGCAGAATCAAAGCACTTTAAGTCACACAGAAACAAGGGCGTTTTCAGGCATAATCAGCGCACTATATGGCACACAGAAACAGGCGAATTTAAGGCAAAATCAACGCATTATATGGCACAGAGAAACAAGTGCGTTTTCAGGGAGAATCGACGAACTATATGACAGACAGAGACAAACACATTTTCAAGCAGAATCAAAGCACTTTAAGGCACACAGAAACAAGGGCGTTTTCAGGCAGAATCAGCGCACTATATGGCACACAGAAACAGGCACGTTTTAAGGCAGAATCAACGCACTATATGGCACAGAGAAACAAGTGCGTTTTCAGGGAGAATCGACGAACTATATGACACACAGAGACAAACACATTTTCAAGCAGAATCAAAGCACTTTAAGGCACACAGAAACAAGGGCGTTTTCAGGCAGAATCAACGCACTATATGGCACGCAGAAACAGGCGCGTTTTAAGGCAGAATCAACGCACAATATGGCACAGAGAAACAAGTGCGTTTTCAGGGAGAATCGACGAACTATATGACACACAGAGACAAACACATTTTCAAGCAGAATCAAAGCACTTCAAAGCACACAGAAACAAGGGCGTTATCAGGCAGAATCAACGCACTATATGGCACGCAGAAACAGGCACGTTTTAAGGCAGAATCAACGCACTATATGGCACAGAGAAACAAGTGCGTTTTCAGGGAGAATCGACGAACTATATGACACACAGAGACAAACACATTTTCAAGCAGAATCCAAGCACTTTAAGGCACAAAGAAACAAGGGCGTTATCAGTCAGAATCAACGCACTATATGGCACGCAGAAACAGGCACGTTTTAAGGCAGAATCAACGCACTATATGGCACAGAGAAACAAGTGCGTTTTCAGGGAGAATCGACGAACTATATGACACACAGAGACAAACACATTTTCAAGCAGAATCAAAGCACTTTAAGGCACACAGAAACAAGGGCGTTTTCAGGCAGAATCAACGCACTATATGGCACAGAGAAACAAGTGCGTTTTCAGGGAGAATCGACGAACTATATGACACACAGAGACAAACATATTTTCAAGCAGAATCAAAGCACTTTAAGGCACAAAGAAACAAGGGAGTTTTCAGGCAGAATCAACGCACTATATGGCACACAGAAACAGGCGCGTTTTAAGGCAAAATCAACGCACTATATGGCACAGAGAAACCAGTGCGTTTTCAGGGAGAATCGACGAACTATATGACACACAGAGACAAACACATTTTCAAGCAGAATCAAAGCACTTTAAGGCACACAGAAACAAGGGCGTTTTCAGGCAGAATCAACGCACTATATGGCACGCAGAAACAGGCGCGTTTTAAGGCAGAATCAACGCACTATATGGCACAGAGAAACAAGTGCGTTTTCAGGGAGAATTGACGAACTATATGACACACAGAGACAAACACATTTTCAAGCAGAATCAAAGCACTATATGGCACGCAGAAACAGGCGCGTTTTAAGGCAGAATCAACGCACAATATGGCACAGAGAAACAAGTGCGTTTTCAGGGAGAATCGACGAACTATATGACACACAGAGACAAACACATTTTCAAGCAGAATCAAAGCACTTCAAAGCACACAGAAACAAGGGCGTTATCAGGCAGAATCAACGCACTATATGGCACGCAGAAACAGGCACGTTTTAAGGCAGAATCAACGCACTATATGGCACAGAGAAACAAGTGCGTTTTCAGGGAGAATCGACGAACTATATGACACACAGAGACAAACACATTTTCAAGCAGAATCCAAGCACTTTAAGGCACAAAGAAACAAGGGCGTTATCAGGCAGAATCAACGCACTATATGGCACGCAGAAACAGGCACGTTTTAAGGCAGAATCAACGCACTATATGGCACAGAGAAACAAGTGCGTTTTCAGGGAGAATCGACGAACTATATGACACACAGAGACAAACACATTTTCAAGCAGAATCAAAGCACTTTAAGGCACACAGAAACAAGGGCGTTTTCAGGCAGAATCAACGCACTATATGGCACAGAGAAACAAGTGCGTTTTCAGGGAGAATCGACGAACTATATGACACACAGAGACAAACACATTTTCAAGCAGAATCAAAGCACTTTAAGGCACAAAGAAACAAGGGAGTTTTCAGGCAGAATCAACGCACTATATGGCACACAGAAACAGGCGCGTTTCAAGGCAAAATCAACGCACTATATGGCACAGAGAAACCAGTGCGTTTTCAGGGAGAATCGACGAACTATATGACACACAGAGACAAACACATTTTCAAGCAGAATCAAAGCACTTTAAGGCACACAGAAACAAGGGCGTTTTCAGGCAGAATCAACGCACTATATGGCACGCAGAAACAGGCGCGTTTTAAGGCAGAATCAACGCACTATATGGCACAGAGAAACAAGTGCGTTTTCAGGGAGAATTGACGAACTATATGACACACAGAGACAAACATATTTTCAAGCAGAATCAAAGCACTATATGGCACGCAGAAACAGGCGCGTTTTAAGGCAGAATCAACGCACTATATGGCACAGAGAAACAAGTGCGTTTTCAGGGAGAATCGACGAACTATGACACACAGAGACAAACACATTTTCAAGCAGAATCAAAGCACTTTAAGGCACACAGAAACAAGGGCGTTTTCAGGCAGAATCAACGCACTATATGGCACACAGAAACAGGCGCGTTTTAAGGCAAAATCAACGCACTATATGGCACACAGAAACAGGCGCGTTTTAAGGCAAAATCAACGGACTATATGGCACAGAGAAACAAGTGCGTTTTCAGGGAGAATCGACGAACTATATGACACACAGAGACAAACACATCTTCAAGCAGAATCAAAGCACCTTAAGGCACACAGAAACAAGGGCGTTTTCAGGCAGAATCAACGCACTATATGGCACGCAGAAACAGGCGCGTTTTAAGGCAAAATCAACGCACTATATGGCACAGAGAAACAAGTGCGTTTTCAGGGAGAATCGTCGAACTATATGACACACAGAGACAAACACATTTTCAAGCAGAATCAAAGCACTTTAAGGCACACAGAAACAAGGGCGTTTTCAGACAGAATCAACGCACTATATGGCACACAGAAACAGGCGCGTTTTAAGGCAACATCAACGCACTATATGGCACAGAGAAACAAGTGCGTGTTCAGGGAGAATCGACGACCTATATGACACACAGAGACAAACACATTTTCAAGCAGAATCAAAGCACTTAAGGCACACAGAATCAAGGGCGTTTTCAGGCAGAATCAACGCGCTATATGGCACACAGAAACAGGCACGTTTTAAGGCAGAATCAACGCACTATATGGCACAGAGAAACAAGTGCGTTTTCAGGGAGAATCGACGAACTATATGACACACAGAGATAAACACATTTTCAAGCAGAATCAAAGCACTTTAAAGCACACAGAAACAAGGGCGTTTTCAGGCAGAATCAACGCACTATATGGCACGCAGAAACAGGCGCGTTTTAAGGCAAAATCAACGCACTATATGGCACAGAGAAACAAGTGCGTTTTCAGGGAGAATCGTCGAACTATATGACACACAGAGACAAACACATTTTCAAGCAGAATCAAAGCACTTTAAGGCACACAGAAACAAGGGCGTTTTCAGACAGAATCAACGCGCTATATGGCACACAGAAACAGGCACGTTTTATGGCAGAATCAACGCACTATATGGCACAGAGAAACTAGTGCGTTTTCAGGGATAATCGACGAACTATATGACACACAGAGACAAACACATTTTCAAGCAGAATCAAAGCACTTTAAGGCACACAGAAACAAGGGCGTTTTCAGGCAGAATCAACGCACTATATGGCACGCAGAAACAGGCAAGTTTTAAGGCAGAATCAACGCACTATATGGCACAGAGAAACAAGTGCGTTTTCAGGAAGAATCGACGAACTATATGACACACAGAGACAAACACATTTTCAAGCAGAATCAAAGCACTTTAAGGCACACAGAAACAAGGGCGTTTTCAGGCAGAATCAACGCACTATATGGCACACAGAAACAGGCACGTTTTAAGGCAGAATCAACGCACTATATGGCAGAGAGAAACCAGTCCGTTTTCAGGGAGAATCGACGAACTATATGACACACAGAGACAAACACATTTTCAAGCAGAATCAAAGCACTTTAAGGCACACAGAAACAAGGGCGTTTTCAGGCAGAATCAACGCACTATATGGCACGCAGAAACAGGCAAGTTTTAAGGCAGAATCAACGCACTATATGGCACAGAGAAACAAGTGCGTTTTCAGGGATAATCGACGAACTATATGACACACAGAGACAAACACATTTTCAAGCAGAATCAAAGCACTTTAAGGCACACAGAAACAAGGGCGTTTTCAGGCAGAATCAACGCACTATATGGCAGACAGAAACAGGCACGTTTTAAGGCAGAATCAACGCACTATATGGCAGAGAGAAACTAGTCCGTTTTCAGGGAGAATCGACGAACTATATGACACACAGAGACAAACACATTTTCAAGCAGAATCAAAGCACTATATGGCACGCAGAAACAGGCGCGTTTTAAGGCAGAATCAACGCACTATATGGCACAGAGAAACAAGTGCGTTTTCAGGGAGAATCGACGAACTATGACACACAGAGACAAACACATTTTCAAGCAGAATCAAAGCACTCTAAGGCACACAGAAACAAGGGCGTTTTCAGGCAGAATCAACGCACTATATGGCACACAGAAACAGGCGCGTTTTAAGGCAAAATCAACGCACTATATGGCACGCAGAAACAGGCGCGTTTTAAGGCAAAATCAACGCACTATATGGCACAGAGAAACAAGTGCGTTTTCAGGGAGAATCGACGAACTATATGACACACAGAGACAAACACATTTTCAAGCAGAATCAAAGCACTTTAAGGCACACAGAAACAAGGGCGTTTTCAGGCAGAATCAACGCACTATATGGCACACAGAAACAGGCGCGTTTTAAGGCAACATCAACGCACTATATGGCACAGAGAAACAAGTGCGTTTTCAGGGAGAATCGACGAACTATATGACACACAGAGACAAGCACATTTTCAAGCAGAATCAAAGCACTTTAAGGCACACAGAAACAAGGGCGTTTTCAGGCAGAATCTACGCACTATAAGGCACGCAGAAAGAGGCGCGTTTTAAGGCAGAATCAACGCACTATATGGCACAGAGAAACGAGTGCGTTTTCAGGGAGAATCGACGAACTATATGACACACAGAGACAAACACATTTTCAAGCAGAATCAAAGCACTTTAAGGCACACAGAAACAAGGGCGTTTGCAGGCAGAATCAACGCACTATATGGCACGCAGAAACAGGCACGTTCTAAGGCAGAATCAACGCACTATATGGCACAGAGAAACAAGTGCGTTTTCACGGAGAATCGACGAACTATATGACACACAGAGACAAACACATTTTCAAGCAGAATCAAAGCACTTTAAGGCACACAGAAACAAGGGCGTTTTCAGGCAGAATCAACGCACTATATGGCACACAGAAACAGGCACGTTTTAAGGCAGAATCAACGCACTATATGGCAGAGAGAAACTAGTCCGTTTTCAGGGAGAATCGACGAACTATATGACACACAGAGACAAACACATTTTCAAGCAGAATCAAAGCACTTTAAGGCACACAGAAACAAGGGCGTTTTCAGGCAGAATCAACGCACTATATGGCACGCAGAAACAGGCAAGTTTTAAGGCAGAATCAACGCACTATATGGCACAGAGAAACAAGTGCGTTTTCAGGGATAATCGACGAACTATATGACACACAGAGACAAACACATTTTCAAGCAGAATCAAAGCACTTTAAGGCACACAGAAACAAGGGCGTTTTCAGGCAGAATCAACGCACTATATGGCAGACAGAAACAGGCACGTTTTAAGGCAGAATCAACGCACTATATGGCAGAGAGAAACTAGTCCGTTTTCAGGGAGAATCGACGAACTATATGACACACAGAGACAAAAACATTTTCAAGCAGAATCAAAGCACTATATGGCACGCACAAACAGGCGCGTTTTAAGGCAGAATCAACGCACTATATGGCACAGAGAAACAAGTGCGTTTTCAGGGAGAATCGACGAACTATGACACACAGAGACAAACACATATTCAAGCAGAATCAAAGCACTCTAAGGCACACAGAAACAAGGGCGTTTTCAGGCAGAATCAACGCACTATATGGCACACAGAAACAGGCGCGTTTTAAGGCAAAATCAACGCACTATATGGCACACAGAAACAGGCGCGTTTTAAGGCAAAATCAACGCACTATATGGCACAGAGAAACAAGTGCGTTTTCAGGGAGAATCGACGAACTATATGACACACAGAGACAAACACATTTTCAAGCAGAATCAAAGCACTTTAAGGCACACAGAAACAAGGGCGTTTTCAGGCAGAATCAACGCACTATATGGCACGCAGAAACAGGCGCGTTTTAAGGCAAAATCAACGCACTATATGGCACAGAGAAACAAGTGCGTTTTCAGGGAGAATCGACGAACTATATGACACACAGAGACAAACACATTTTCAAGCAGAATCAAAGCACTTTAAAGCACACAGAAACAAGGGTGTTTTCAGGCAGAATCAACGCACTATATGGCACGCAGAAACAGGCGCGTTTTAAGGCAAAATCAACGCACTATATGGCACAGAGAAACAAGTGCGTTTTCAGGGAGAATCGACGAACTATATGACACACAGAGACAAACACATTTTCAAGCAGAATCAAAGCACTTTAAGGCACACAGAAACAAGGGCGTTTTCAGGCAGAATCAACGCACTATATGGCACACAGAAACAGGCGCGTTTTAAGGCAACATCAACGCACTATATGGCACAGAGAAACAAGTGCGTTTTCAGGGAGAATCGATGAACTATATGACACACAGAGACAAGCACATTTTCAAGCAGAATCAAAGCACTTTAAGGCACACAGAAACAAGGGCGTTTTCAGGCAGAATCTACGCACTATAAGGCACGCAGAAAGAGGCGCGTTTTAAGGCAGAATCAACGCACTATATGGCACAGAGAAACGAGTGCGTTTTCAGGGAGAATCGACGAACTATATGACACGCAGAGACAAACACATTTTCAAGCAGAATCAAAGCACTTTAAGGCACACAGAAACAAGGGCGTTTGCAGGCAGAATCAACGCACTATATGGCACGCACAAACAGGCACGTTCTAAGGCAGAATCAACGCACTATATGGCACAGAGAAACAAGTGCGTTTTCAGGGAGAATCGACGAACTATATGACACACAGAGACAAACACATTTTCAAGCAGAATCAAAGCACTTTAAGGCACACAGAAACAAGGGCGTTTTCAGGCATAATCAGCGCACTATATGGCACACAGAAACAGGCGCGTTTTAAGGCAAAATCAACGCACTATATGGCACAGAGAAACAAGTGCGTTTTCAGGGAGAATCGACGAACTATATGACAGACAGAGACAAACACATTTTCAAGCAGAATCAAAGCACTTTAAGGCACCCAGAAACAAGGGCGTTTTCAGGCAGAATCAGCGCACTATATGGCACACAGAAACAGGCACGTTTTAAGGCAGAATCAACGCACTATATGGCACAGAGAAACAAGTGCGTTTTCAGGGAGAATCGACGAACTATATAACACACAGAGACAAACACATTTTCAAGCAGAATCAAAGCACTTTAAGGCACACAGAAACAAGGGCGTTTTCAGGCAGAATCAACGCACTATATGGCACACAGAAACAGGCGCGTTTTAAGGCAAAATCAACGCACTATATGGCACAGAGAAACAAGTGCGTTTTCAGGGAGAATCGACGAACTATATGACACACAGAGACAAACACATTTTCAAGCAGAATCAAAGCACTCTAAGGCACACAGAAACAAGGGCGTTTTCAGGCAGAATCAACGCACTATATGGCACACAGAAACAGGCGCGTTTTAAGGCAAAATCAACGCACTATATGGCACACAGAAACAGGCGCGTTTTAAGGCAAAATCAACGCACTATATGGCACAGAGAAACAAGTGCGTTTTCAGGGAGAATCGACGAACTATATGACACACAGAGACAAACACATTTTCAAGCAGAATCAAAGCACTTTAAGGCACACAGAAACAAGGGCGTTTTCAGGCAGAATCAACGCACTATATGGCACGCAGAAACAGGCGCGTTTTAAGGCAAAATCAACGCACTATATGGCACAGAGAAACAAGTGCGTTTTCAGGGAGAATCGACGAACTATATGACACACAGAGACAAACACATTTTCAAGCAGAATCAAAGCACTTTAAAGCACACAGAAACAAGGGTGTTTTCAGGCAGAATCAACGCACTATATGGCACGCAGAAACAGGCGCGTTTTAAGGCAAAATCAACGCACTATATGGCACAGAGAAACAAGTGCGTTTTCAGGGAGAATCGACGAACTATATGACACACAGAGACAAACACATTTTCAAGCAGAATCAAAGCACTTTAAGGCACACAGAAACAAGGGCGTTTTCAGGCAGAATCAACGCACTATATGGCACACAGAAACAGGCGCGTTTTAAGGCAACATCAACGCACTATATGGCACAGAGAAACAAGTGCGTTTTCAGGGAGAATCGATGAACTATATGACACACAGAGACAAGCACATTTTCAAGCAGAATCAAAGCACTTTAAGGCACACAGAAACAAGGGCGTTTTCAGGCAGAATCTACGCACTATAAGGCACGCAGAAAGAGGCGCGTTTTAAGGCAGAATCAACGCACTATATGGCACAGAGAAACGAGTGCGTTTTCAGGGAGAATCGACGAACTATATGACACGCAGAGACAAACACATTTTCAAGCAGAATCAAAGCACTTTAAGGCACACAGAAACAAGGGCGTTTGCAGGCAGAATCAACGCACTATATGGCACGCAGAAACAGGCGCGTTTTAAGGCAGAATCAACGCACTATATGGCACAGAGAAACAAGTGCGTTTTCAGGGAGAATCGACGAACTATATGACACACAGAGACAAACACATTTTCAAGCAGAATCAAAGCACTTTAAGGCACACAGAAACAAGGGCGTTTTCAGGCATAATCAGCGCACTATATGGCACACAGAAACAGGCACGTTTTAAGGCAAAATCAACGCACTATATGGCACAGAGAAACAAGTGCGTTTTCAGGGAGAATCGACGAACTATATGACAGACAGAGACAAACACATTTTCAAGCAGAATCAAAGCACTTTAAGGCACCCAGAAACAAGGGCGTTTTCAGGCAGAATCAGCGCACTATATGGCACACCGAAACAGGCACGTTTTAAGGCAGAATCAACGCACTATATGGCACAGAGAAACAAGTGCGTTTTCAGGGAGAATCGACGAACTATATAACACACAGAGACAAACACATTTTCAAGCAGAATCAAAGCACTTTAAGGCACACAGAAACAAGGGCGTTTTCAGGCAGAATCAACGCACTATATGGCACACAGAAACAGGCGCGTTTTAAGGCAAAATCAACGCACTATATGGCACAGAGAAACAAGTGCGTTTTCAGGGAGAATCGACGAACTATATGACACACAGAGACAAACACATTTTCAAGCAGAATCAAAGCACTTTAAGGCACACAGAAACAAAGGCGTTTTCAGGCAGAATCAACGCACTATATGGCACGCAGAAACAGGCACGTTTTAAGGCAGAATCAACGCACTATATGGCACAGAGAAACAAGTGCGTTTTCAGGGAGAATCGACGAACTATATGACACACAGAGACAAACACATTTTCAAGCAGAATCAAAGCACTTTAAGGCACACAGAAACAAGGGCGTTTTCAGGCAGAATCAACGCACTATATGGCATACAGAAACAGGCACGTTTTAAGGCAGAATCAACGCACTATATGGCAGAGAGAAACTAGTCCGTTTTCAGGGAGAATCGACGAACTATATGACACACAGAGACAAACACATTTTCAAGCAGAATCAAAGCACTTTAAGGCACACAGAAACAAGGGCGTTTGCAGGCAGAATCAACGCACTATATGGCACGCAGAAACAGGCGCGTTTTAAGGCAGAATGCACGCACTATATGGCACAGAGAAACAAGTGCGTTTTCAGGGAGAATCGACGAACTATATGACACACAGAGACAAACACATTTTCAAGCAGAATCAAAGCACTTTAAGGCACACAGAAACAAGGGCGTTTTCAGGCATAATCAGCGCACTATATGGCACACAGAAACAGGCACGTTTTAAGGCAAAATCAACGCACTATATGGCACAGAGAAACAAGTGCGTTTTCAGGGAGAATCGACGAACTATATGACAGACAGAGACAAACACATTTTCAAGCAGAATCAAAGCACTTTAAGGCACCCAGAAACAAGGGCGTTTTCAGGCAGAATCAGCGCACTATATGGCACACCGAAACAGGCACGTTTTAAGGCAGAATCAACGCACTATATGGCACAGAGAAACAAGTGCGTTTTCAGGGAGAATCGACGAACTATATAACACACAGAGACAAACACATTTTCAAGCAGAATCAAAGCACTTTAAGGCACACAGAAACAAGGGCGTTTTCAGGCAGAATCAACGCACTATATGGCACATAGAAACAGGCGCGTTTTAAGGCAAAATCAACGCACTATATGGCACAGAGAAACAAGTTCGTTTTCAGGGAGAATCGACGAACTATATGACACACAGAGACAAACACATTTTCAAGCAGAATCAAAGCACTTTAAGGCACACAGAAACAAAGGCGTTTTCAGGCAGAATCAACGCACTATATGGCACGCAGAAACAGGCACGTTTTAAGGCAGAATCAACGCACTATATGGCACAGAGAAACAAGTGCGTTTTCAGGGAGAATCGACGAACTATATGACACACAGAGACAAACACATTTTCAAGCAGAATCAAAGCACTTTAAGGCACACAGAAACAAGGGCGTTTTCAGGCAGAATCAACGCACTATATGGCATACAGAAACAGGCACGTTTTAAGGCAGAATCAACGCACTATATGGCAGAGAGAAACAAGTCCGTTTTCAGGGAGAATCGACGAACTATATGACACACAGAGACAAACACATTTTCAAGCAGAATCAAAGCACTTTAAGGCACACAGAAACAAGGGCGTTTTCAGGCAGAATCAACGCACTATATGGCACACAGAAACAGGCACGTTTTAAGGCAGAATCAACGCACTATAGGGCACAGAGAATCAAGTGCGTTTTCAGGCAGAATCGACGAACTATATGACACACAGAGACAAACACATTTTCAAGCAGAATCAAAGCACTTTAAGGCACACAGAAACAAGGGCGTTTTCAGGCAGAATCAACGCACTATATGGCACACAGAAACAGGCACGTTTTCAGGCAGAATCAACGCACTATATGGCACAGACAAACAAGTGCGTTTTCAGGGAGAATCGACGAACTATATGACACACAGAGACAAACACATTTTGAAGCAGAATCAAAGCACTTTAAGGCACACAGAAACAAGGGCGTTTTCAGGCAGAATCAACGCACTATATGGCACACAGAAACAGGCACGTTTTAAGGCAGAATCAACGCACTATATGGCACAGAGAAACAAGTGCGTTTTCAGGGAGAATCGACGAACTATATGACACACAGAGACAAACACATTTTCAAGCAGAATCAAAGCACTTTAAGGCACACAGAAACAAGGGCGTTTTCAGGCAGAATCAACGCACTATATGGCACGCAGAAACAGGCAAGGTTTAAGGCAGAATCAACGCACTATATGGCACAGAGAAACAAGTGCGTTTTCAGGGATAATCGACGAACTATATGACACACAGAGACAAACACATTTTCAAGCAGAATCAAAGCACTTTAAGGCACACAGAAACAAGGGCGTTTTCAGGCAGAATCAACGCACTATATGGCAGACAGAAACAGGCACGTTTTAAGGCAGAATCAACGCACTATATGGCAGAGAGAAACTAGTCCGTTTTCAGGGAGAATCGACGAACTATATGACACACAGAGACAAACACATTTTCAAGCAGAATCAAAGCACTATATGGCACGCAGAAACAGGCGCGTTTTAAGGCAGAATCAACGCACTATATGGCACAGAGAAACAAGTGCGTTTTCAGGGAGAATCGACGAACTATGACACACAGAGACAAACACATTTTCAAGCAGAATCAAAGCACTCTAAGGCACACAGAAACAAGGGCGTTTTCAGGCAGAATCAACGCACTATATGGCACACAGAAACAGGCGCGTTTTAAGGCAAAATCAACGCACTATATGGCACACAGAAACAGGCGCGTTTTAAGGCAAAATCAACGCACTATATGGCACAGAGAAACAAGTGCGTTTTCAGGGAGAATCGACGAACTATATGACACACAGAGACAAACACATTTTCAAGCAGAATCAA
Organism: Dermacentor andersoni; assembly: GCF_023375885.2. NCBI lineage: Eukaryota > Metazoa > Arthropoda > Arachnida > Ixodida > Ixodidae > Dermacentor > Dermacentor andersoni. The sequence goes on along the minus strand of NC_092820.1, from coordinate 28,950,443 downwards.
AGCACTTTAAGACACACAGAAACAAGGGCGTTTTCAGGCAGAATCAACGCACTATATGGCACGCAGAAACAGGCGCGTTTTAAGGCAAAATCAACGCACTATATGGCACAGAGAAACAAGTGCGTTTTCAGGGAGAATCGACGAACTATATGACACACAGAGACAAACACATTTTCAAGCAGAATCAAAGCACTTTAAAGCACACAGAAACAAGGGTGTTTTCAGGCAGAATCAACGCACTATATGGCACGCAGAAACAGGCGCGTTTTAAGGCAAAATCAACGCACTATATGGCACAGAGAAACAAGTGCGTTTTCAGGGAGAATCGACGAACTATATGACACACAGAGACAAACACATTTTCAAGCAGAATCAAAGCACTTTAAGGCACACAGAAACAAGGGCGTTTTCAGGCAGAATCAACGCACTATATGGCACACAGAAACAGGCGCGTTTTAAGGCAACATCAACGCACTATATGGCACAGAGAAACAAGTGCGTTTTCAGGGAGAATCGATGAACTATATGACACACAGAGACAAGCACATTTTCAAGCAGAATCAAAGCACTTTAAGGCACACAGAAACAAGGGCGTTTTCAGGCAGAATCTACGCACTATAAGGCACGCAGAAAGAGGCGCGTTTTAAGGCAGAATCAACGCACTATATGGCACAGAGAAACGAGTGCGTTTTCAGGGAGAATCGACGAACTATATGACACACAGAGACAAACACATTTTCAAGCAGAATCAAAGCACTTTAAGGCACACAGAAACAAGGGCGTTTGCAGGCAGAATCAACGCACTATATGGCACGCAGAAACAGGCACGTTCTAAGGCAGAATCAACGCACTATATGGCACAGAGAAACAAGTGCGTTTTCAGGGAGAATCGACGAACTATATGACACACAGAGACAAACACATTTTCAAGCAGAATCAAAGCACTTTAAAGCACACAGAAACAAGGACGTTTGCAGGCAGAATCAACGCACTATATGGCACGCAGAAACAGGCGCGTTTTAAGGCAGAATCAACGCACTATATGGCACAGAGAAACAAGTGCGTTTTCAGGGAGAATCGACGAACTATATGACACACAGAGACAAACACATTTTCAAGCAGAATCAAAGCACTTTAAGGCACACAGAAACAAGGGCGTTTTCAGGCATAATCAGCGCACTATATGGCACACAGAAACAGGCGCGTTTTAAGGGAAAATCAACGCACTATATGGCACAGAGAAACAAGTGCGTTTTCAGGGAGAATCGACGAACTATATGACAGACAGAGACAAACACATTTTCAAGCAGAATCAAAGCACTTTAAGGCACCCAGAAACAAGGGCGTTTTCAGGCAGAATCAGCGCACTATATGGCACACAGAAACAGGCACGTTTTAAGGCAGAATCAACGCACTATATGGCACAGAGAAACAAGTGCGTTTTCAGGGAGAATCGACGAACTATATAACACACAGAGACAAACACGTTTTCAAGCAGAATCAAAGCACTTTAAGGCACACAGAAACAAGGGCGTTTTCAGGCAGAATCAACGCACTATATGGCACACAGAAACAGGCGCGTTTTAAGACAAAATCAACGCACTATATGGCACAGAGAAACAAGTGCGTTTTCAGGGAGAATCGACGAACTATATGACACACAGAGACAAACACATTTTCAAGCAGAATCAAAGCACTTTAAGGCACACAGAAACAAAGGCGTTTTCAGGCAGAATCAACGCACTATATGGCACGCAGAAACAGGCACGTTTTAAGGCAGAATCAACGCACTATATGGCACAGAGAAACAAGTGCGTTTTCAGGGAGAATCGACGAACTATATGACACACAGAGACAAACACATTTTCAAGCAGAATCAAAGCACTTTAAGGCACACAGAAACAAGGGCGTTTTCAGGCAGAATCAACGCACTATATGGCATACAGAAACAGGCACGTTTTAAGGCAGAATCAACGCACTATATGGCAGAGAGAAACTAGTCCGTTTTCAGGGAGAATCGACGAACTATATGACACACAGAGACAAACACATTTTCAAGCAGAATCAAAGCACTTTAAGGCACACAGAAACAAGGGCGTTTTCAGGCAGAATCAACGCACTATATGGCACGCAGAAACAGGCACGTTCTAAGGCAGAATCAACGCACTATATGGCACAGAGAAACAGGCGCGTTTTAAGGCAAAATCAACGCACTATATGGCACAGAGAAACAAGTGCGTTTTCAGGGAGAATCGACGAACTATATGACACACAGAGACAAACACATTTTCAAGCAGAATCAAAGCACTTTAAGGCACACAGAAACAAGGGCGTTTTCAGGCAGAATCAACGCACTATATGGCACGCAGAAACAGGCGCGTTTTAAGGCAAAATCAACGCACTACATGGCACAGAGAAACAAGTGCGTTTTCAGGGAGAATCGACGAACTATATGACACACAGAGACAAACACATCTTCAAGCAGAATCAAAGCACTTTAAAGCACACAGAAACAAGGGTGTTTTCAGGCAGAATCAACGCACTATATGGCACGCAGAAACAGGCGCGTTTTAAGGCAAAATCAACGCACTATATGGCACAGAGGAACAAGTGCGTTTTCAGGGAGAATCGACGAACTATATGACACACAGAGACAAACACATTTTCAAGCAGAATCAAAGCACTTTAAGGCACACAGAAACAAGGGCGTTTTCAGGCAGAATCAACGCACTATATGGCACACAGAAACAGGCCCGTTTTAAGGCAACATCAACGCACTATATGGCACAGAGAAACAAGTGAGTTTTCAGGGAGAATCGACGAACTATATGACACACAGAGACAAGCACATTTTCAAGCAGAATCAAAGCACTTTAAGGCACACAGAAACAAGGGCGTTTTCAGGCAGAATCTACGCACTATAAGGCACGCAGAAAGAGGCGCGTTTTAAGGCAGAATCAACGCACTATATGGCACAGAGAAACGAGTGCGTTTTCAGGGAGAATCGACGAACTATATGACACACAGAGACAAACACATTTTCAAGCAGAATCAAAGCACTTTAAGGCACACAGAAACAAGGGCGTTTGCAGGCAGAATCAACGCACTATATGGCACGCAGAAACAGGCACGTTCTAAGGCAGAATCAACGCACTATATGGCACAGAGAAACAAGTGCGTTTTCAGGGAGAATCGACGAACTATATGACACACAGAGACAAACACATTTTCATGCAGAATCAAAGCACTTTAAGGCACACAGAAACAAGGGCGTTTTCAGGCAGAATCAACGCACTATATGGCACACAGAAACAGGCACGTTTTAAGGCAGAATCAACGCACTATATGGCAGAGAGAAACTAGTCCGTTTTCAGGGAGAATCGACGAACTATATGACACACAGAGACAAACACATTTTCAAGCAGAATCAAAGCACTTTAAGGCACACAGAAACAAGGGCGTTTTCAGGCAGAATCAACGCGCTATATGGCACGCAGAAACAGGCAAGTTTTAAGGCAGAATCAACGCACTATATGGCACAGAGAAACAAGTGCGTTTTCAGGTATAATCGACGAACTATATGACACACAGAGACAAACACATTTTCAAGCAGAATCAAAGCACTTTAAGGCACACAGAAACAAGGGCGTTTTCAGGCAGAATCAACGCACTATATGGCAGACAGAAACAGGCACGTTTTAAGGCAGAATCAACGCACTATATGGCAGAGAGAAACTAGTCCGTTTTCAGGGAGAATCGACGAACTATATGACACACAGAGACAAACACATTTTCAAGCAGAATCAAAGCACTATATGGCACGCAGAAACAGGCGCGTTTTAAGGCAGAATCAACGCACTATATGGCACAGAGAAACAAGTGCGTTTTCAGGGAGAATCGACGAACTATGACACACAGAGACAAACACATTTTCAAGCAGAATCAAAGCACTCTAAGGCACACAGAAACAAGGGCGTTTTCAGGCAGAATCAACGCACTATATGGCACACAGAAACAGGCGCGTTTTAAGGCAAAATCAACGCACTATATGGCACACAGAAACAGGCGCGTTTTAAGGCAAAATCAACGCACTATATGGCACAGAGAAACAAGTGCGTTTTCAGGGAGAATCGACGAACTATATGACACACAGAGACAAACACATTTTCAAGCAGAATCAAAGCACTTTAAGACACACAGAAACAAGGGCGTTTTCAGGCAGAATCAACGCACTATATGGCACGCAGAAACAGGCGCGTTTTAAGGCAAAATCAACGCACTATATGGCACAGAGAAACAAGTGCGTTTTCAGGGAGAATCGACGAACTATATGACACACAGAGACAAACACATTTTCAAGCAGAATCAAAGCACTTTAAAGCACACAGAAACAAGGGTGTTTTCAGGCAGAATCAACGCACTATATGGCACGCAGAAACAGGCGCGTTTTAAGGCAAAATCAACGCACTATATGGCACAGAGAAACAAGTGCGTTTTCAGGGAGAATCGACGAACTATATGACACACAGAGACAAACACATTTTCAAGCAGAATCAAAGCACTTTAAGGCACACAGAAACAAGGGCGTTTTCAGGCAGAATCAACGCACTATATGGCACACAGAAACAGGCGCGTTTTAAGGCAACATCAACGCACTATATGGCACAGAGAAACAAGTGCGTTTTCAGGGAGAATCGATGAACTATATGACACACAGAGACAAGCACATTTTCAAGCAGAATCAAAGCACTTTAAGGCACACAGAAACAAGGGCGTTTTCAGGCAGAATCTACGCACTATAAGGCACGCAGAAAGAGGCGCGTTTTAAGGCAGAATCAACGCACTATATGGCACAGAGAAACGAGTGCGTTTTCAGGGAGAATCGACGAACTATATGACACACAGAGACAAACACATTTTCAAGCAGAATCAAAGCACTTTAAGGCACACAGAAACAAGGGCGTTTGCAGGCAGAATCAACGCACTATATGGCACGCAGAAACAGGCACGTTCTAAGGCAGAATCAACGCACTATATGGCACAGAGAAACAAGTGCGTTTTCAGGGAGAATCGACGAACTATATGACACACAGAGACAAACACATTTTCAAGCAGAATCAAAGCACTTTAAAGCACACAGAAACAAGGGCGTTTGCAGGCAGAATCAACGCACTATATGGCACGCAGAAACAGGCGCGTTTTAAGGCAGAATCAACGCACTATATGGCACAGAGAAACAAGTGCGTTTTCAGGGAGAATCGACGAACTATATGACACACAGAGACAAACACATTTTCAAGCAGAATCAAAGCACTTTAAGGCACACAGAAACAAGGGCGTTTTCAGGCAGAATCAACGCACTATATGGCACACAGAAACAGGCCCGTTTTAAGGCAACATCAACGCACTATATGGCACAGAGAAACAAGTGAGTTTTCAGGGAGAATCGACGAACTATATGACACACAGAGACAAGCACATTTTCAAGCAGAATCAAAGCACTTTAAGGCACACAGAAACAAGGGCGTTTTCAGGCAGAATCTACGCACTATAAGGCACGCAGAAAGAGGCGCGTTTTAAGGCAGAATCAACGCACTATATGGCACAGAGAAACGAGTGCGTTTTCAGGGAGAATCGACGAACTATATGACACACAGAGACAAACACATTTTCAAGCAGAATCAAAGCACTTTAAGGCACACAGAAACAAGGGCGTTTGCAGGCAGAATCAACGCACTATATGGCACGCAGAAACAGGCACGTTCTAAGGCAGAATCAACGCACTATATGGCACAGAGAAACAAGTGCGTTTTCAGGGAGAATCGACGAACTATATGACACACAGAGACAAACACATTTTCATGCAGAATCAAAGCACTTTAAGGCACACAGAAACAAGGGCGTTTTCAGGCAGAATCAACGCACTATATGGCACACAGAAACAGGCACGTTTTAAGGCAGAATCAACGCACTATATGGCAGAGAGAAACTAGTCCGTTTTCAGGGAGAATCGACGAACTATATGACACACAGAGACAAACACATTTTCAAGCAGAATCAAAGCACTTTAAGGCACACAGAAACAAGGGCGTTTTCAGGCAGAATCAACGCACTATATGGCACGCAGAAACAGGCAAGTTTTAAGGCAGAATCAACGCACTATATGGCACAGAGAAACAAGTGCGTTTTCAGGTATAATCGACGAACTATATGACACACGAGACAAACACATTTTCAAGCAGAATCAAAGCGCTTTAAGGCACACAGAAACAAGGGCGTTTTCAGGCAGAATCAACGCACTATATGGCAGACAGAAACAGGCACGTTTTAAGGCAGAATCAACGCACTATATGGCAGAGAGAAACTAGTCCGTTTTCAGGGAGAATCGACGAACTATATGACACACAGAGACAAACACATTTTCAAGCAGAATCAAAGCACTATATGGCACGCAGAAACAGGCGCGTTTTAAGGCAGAATCAACGCACTATATGGCACAGAGAAACAAGTGCGTTTTCAGGGAGAATCGACGAACTATGACACACAGAGACAAACACATTTTCAAGCAGAATCAAAGCACTCTAAGGCACACAGAAACAAGGGCGTTTTCAGGCAGAATCAACGCACTATATGGCACACAGAAACAGGCGCGTTTTAAGGCAAAATCAACGCACTATATGGCACACAGAAACAGGCGCGTTTTAAGGCAAAATCAACGCACTATATGGCACAGAGAAACAAGTGCGTTTTCAGGGAGAATCGACGAACTATATGACACACAGAGACAAACACATTTTCAAGCAGAATCAAAGCACTTTAAGACACACAGAAACAAGGGCGTTTTCAGGCAGAATCAACGCACTATATGGCACGCAGAAACAGGCGCGTTTTAAGGCAAAATCAACGCACTATATGGCACAGAGAAACAAGTGCGTTTTCAGGGAGAATCGACGAACTATATGACACACAGAGACAAACACATTTTCAAGCAGAATCAAAGCACTTTAAAGCACACAGAAACAAGGGTGTTTTCAGGCAGAATCAACGCACTATATGGCACGCAGAAACAGGCGCGTTTTAAGGCAAAATCAACGCACTATATGGCACAGAGAAACAAGTGCGTTTTCAGGGAGAATCGACGAACTATATGACACACAGAGACAAACACATTTTCAAGCAGAATCAAAGCACTTTAAGGCACACAGAAACAAGGGCGTTTTCAGGCAGAATCAACGCACTATATGGCACACAGAAACAGGCGCGTTTTAAGGCAACATCAACGCACTATATGGCACAGAGAAACAAGTGCGTTTTCAGGGAGAATCGATGAACTATATGACACACAGAGACAAGCACATTTTCAAGCAGAATCAAAGCACTTTAAGGCACACAGAAACAAGGGCGTTTTCAGGCAGAATCTACGCACTATAAGGCACGCAGAAAGAGGCGCGTTTTAAGGCAGAATCAACGCACTATATGGCACAGAGAAACGAGTGCGTTTTCAGGGAGAATCGACGAACTATATGACACACAGAGACAAACACATTTTCAAGCAGAATCAAAGCACTTTAAGGCACACAGAAACAAGGGCGTTTGCAGGCAGAATCAACGCACTATATGGCACGCAGAAACAGGCACGTTCTAAGGCAGAATCAACGCACTATATGGCACAGAGAAACAAGTGCGTTTTCAGGGAGAATCGACGAACTATATGACACACAGAGACAAACACATTTTCAAGCAGAATCAAAGCACTTTAAAGCACACAGAAACAAGGGCGTTTGCAGGCAGAATCAACGCACTATATGGCACGCAGAAACAGGCGCGTTTTAAGGCAGAATCAACGCACTATATGGCACAGAGAAACAAGTGCGTTTTCAGGGAGAATCGACGAACTATATGACACACAGAGACAAACACATTTTCAAGCAGAATCAAAGCACTTTAAGGCACACAGAAACAAGGGCGTTTTCAGGCATAATCAGCGCACTATATGGCACACAGAAACAGGCGCGTTTTAAGGGAAAATCAACGCACTATATGGCACAGAGAAACAAGTGCGTTTTCAGGGAGAATCGACGAACTATATGACAGACAGAGACAAACACATTTTCAAGCAGAATCAAAGCACTTTAAGGCACCCAGAAACAAGGGCGTTTTCAGGCAGAATCAGCGCACTATATGGCACACAGAAACAGGCACGTTTTAAGGCAGAATCAACGCACTATATGGCACAGAGAAACAAGTGCGTTTTCAGGGAGAATCGACGAACTATATAACACACAGAGACAAACACATTTTCAAGCAGAATCAAAGCACTTTAAGGCACACAGAAACAAGGGCGTTTTCAGGCAGAATCAACGCACTATATGGCACACAGAAACAGGCGCGTTTTAAGACAAAATCAACGCACTATATGGCACAGAGAAACAAGTGCGTTTTCAGGGAGAATCGACGAACTATATGACACACAGAGACAAACACATTTTCAAGCAGAATCAAAGCACTTTAAGGCACACAGAAACAAAGGCGTTTTCAGGCAGAATCAACGCACTATATGGCACGCAGAAACAGGCACGTTTTAAGGCAGAATCAACGCACTATATGGCACAGAGAAACAAGTGCGTTTTCAGGGAGAATCGACGAACTATATGACACACAGAGACAAACACATTTTCAAGCAGAATCAAAGCACTTTAAGGCACACAGAAACAAGGGCGTTTTCAGGCAAAATCAACGCACTATATGGCATACAGAAACAGGCACGTTTTAAGGCAGAATCAACGCACTATATGGCAGAGAGAAACTAGTCCGTTTTCAGGGAGAATCGACGAACTATATGACACACAGAGACAAACACATTTTCAAGCAGAATCAAAGCACTTTAAGGCACACAGAAACAAGGGCGTTTTCAGGCAGAATCAACGCACTATATGGCACACAGAAACAGGCACGTTTTAAGGCAGAATCAACGCACTATATGGCAGAGAGAAACTAGTCCGTTTTCAGGGAGAATCGACGAACTATATGACACACAGAGACAAACACATTTTCAAGCAGAATCAAAGCACTTTAAGGCACACAGAAACAAGGGCGTTTTCAGGCAGAATCAACGCACTATATGGCGCACAGAAACAGGCACGTTTTAAGGCAGAATCAACGCACTATATGGCACAGAGAAAAGGTGCGTTTTCAGGCAGAATCGACGAACTATATGACACACAGAGACAAACACATTTTCAAGCAGAATCAAAGCACTTTAAGACACACAGAAACAAGGTCGTTTTCAGGCAGAATCAACGCACTATATGGCACGCAGAAACAGGCACGTTTTAAGGCAGAATCAACGCACTATATGGCACAGAGAAACAAGTGCGTTTTCAGGGAGAATCGACGAACTATATGACACACCGAGACAAACACATTTTCAAGCAGAATCAAAGCACTTTAAGGCACACAGAAACAAGGGCGTTTTCAGGCAGAATCAACGCACTATATGGCACACAGAAACAGCCACGTTTTAAGGCAGAATCAACGCACTATATGGCACAGAGAAACAAGTGCGTTTTCAGGGAGAATCGACGAACTATATGACACACAGAGACAAACACATTTTCAAGCAGAATCAAAGCACTTAAGGCACACAAAATCAAGGGCGTTTTCAGGAAGAATCAACGCGCTATATGGCACACAGAAACAGGCGCGTTTTAAGGCAAAATCAAAGCAATATATGGCACAGAGAAACAAGTGCGTTTTCAGGGAGAATCGACGAACTATATGACACACAGAGACAAGCACATTTTCAAGCAGAATCAAAGCACTTAAGGCACACAGAATCAAGGGCATTTTCAGGCAGAATCAACGCGCTATATGGCACACAGAAACAGGCACGTTTTAAGGCAGAATCAACGCACTATATGGCACAGAGAAACAAGTGCGTTTTCAGGGAGAATCGACGAACTATATGACACACAGAGACAAGCACATTTTCAAGCAGAATCGAAGCACTTTAAGGCACACAGAAACAAGGGCGTTTTCAGGCAGAATCAACGCACTATATGGCACACAGAAACAGGCACATTTTAGGGCAGAATCAACGCACTATATGGCAGAGAGAAACTAGTCCGTTTTCAGGGAGAATCGACGAACTATATGACACACAGAGACAAACACATTTTCAAGCAGAATCAAAGCACTTTAAGGCACACAGAAACAAGGGCGTTTTCAGGCAGAATCAACGCACTATATGGCACGCAGAAACAGGCAAGTTTTAAGGCAGAATCAACGCACTATATGGCACAGAGAAACAAGTGCGTTTTCAGGGAGAATCGACGAACTATATGACACACAGAGACAAACACATTTTCAAGCAGAATCAAAGCTCTTTAAGGCACACAGAAACAAGGGCGTTTTCAAGCAGAACCAACACACTATATGGCACACAGAAACAGGCGCCTTTTAAGGTAAAATCAAAGCACTATATGGCACAGAGAAACAAGTGCGTTTTCAGGCAGAATCGACGAACTATATGACACACAGAGACAAACACATTTTCAAGCAGAATCAAAGCACTTTAAGACACACAGAAACAAGGGCGTTTTCAGGCAGAATCAACGCACTATATGGCACGCAGAAACAGGCACATTTAAAGGCAGAATCAACGCACTATATGGCACAGAAAAACAAGTGCGTTTTCAGGGAGAATCGACGAACTATATGACAGACAGAGACAAACACATTTTCAAGCAGAATCAAAGCACTTTAAGGCACACAGAAACAAGGGCGTTTTCAGGCAGAATCAACGCACTATATGGCACGCAGAAACAGGCAAGTTTTAAGGCAGAATCAACGCACTATATGGCACAGAGAAACAAGTGCGTTTTCAGGGAGAATCGACGAACTATATGACACACCGAGACAAACACATTTTCAAGCAGAATCAAAGCACTTTAAGGCACACAGAAACAAGGGCGTTTTCAGGCAGAATCAACGCACTATATGGCACACAGAAACAGCCACGTTTTAAGGCAGAATCAACGCACTATATGGCACAGAGAAACAAGTGCGTTTTCAGGGAGAATCGACGAACTATATGACACACAGAGACAAACACATTTTCAAGCAGAATCAAAGCACTTAAGGCACACAAAATCAAGGGCGTTTTCAGGAAGAATCAACGCGCTATATGGCACACAGAAACAGGCGCGTTTTAAGGCAAAATCAAAGCAATATATGGCACAGAGAAACAAGTGCGTTTTCAGGGAGAATCGACGAACTATATGACACGCAGAGACAAGCACATTTTCAAGCAGAATCAAAGCACTTAAGGCACACAGAATCAAGGGCATTTTCAGGCAGAATCAACGCGCTATATGGCACACAGAAACAGGCACGTTTTAAGGCAGAATCAACGCACTATATGGCACAGAGAAACAAGTGCGTTTTCAGGGAGAATCGACGAACTATATGACACACAGAGACAAGCACATTTTCAAGCAGAATCAAAGCACTTTAAGGCACACAGAAACAAGGGCGTTTTCAGGCAGAATCAACGCACTATATGGCACACAGAAACAGGCACATTTTAGGGCAGAATCAACGCACTATATGGCAGAGAGAAACTTGTCCGTTTTCAGGGAGAATCGACGAACTATATGACACACAGAGACAAACACATTTTCAAGCAGAATCAAAGCACTTTAAGGCACACAGAAACAAGGGCGTTTTCAGGCAGAATCAACGCACTATATGGCACGCAGAAACAGGCAAGTTTTAAGGCAGAATCAACGCACTATATGGCACAGAGAAACAAGTGCGTTTTCAGGGAGAATCGACGAACTATATGACACACAGAGACAAACACATTTTCAAGCAGAATCAAAGCTCTTTAAGGCACACAGAAACAAGGGCGTTTTCAAGCAGAACCAACGCACTATATGGCACACAGAAACAGGCGCGTTTTAAGGCAAAATCAAAGCACTATATGGCACAGAGAAACAAGTGCGTTTTCAGGCAGAATCGACGAACTATATGACACACAGAGACAAACACATTTTCAAGCAGAATCAAAGCACTTTAAGACACACAGAAACAAGGTCGTTTTCAGGCAGAATCAACGCACTATATGGCACGCAGAAACAGGCACGTTTTAAGGCAGAATCAACGCACTATATGGCACAGAGAAACAAGTGCGTTTTCAGGGAGAATCGACGAACTATATGACACACCGAGACAAACACATTTTCAAGCAGAATCAAAGCACTTTAAGGCACACAGAAACAAGGGCGTTTTCAGGCAGAATCAACGCACTATATGGCACACAGAAACAGCCACGTTTTAAGGCAGAATCAACGCACTATATGGCACAGAGAAACAAGTGCGTTTTCAGGGAGAATCGACGAACTATATGACACACAGAGACAAACACATTTTCAAGCAGAATCAAAGCACTTAAGGCACACAAAATCAAGGGCGTTTTCAGGAAGAATCAACGCGCTATATGGCACACAGAAACAGGCGCGTTTTAAGGCAAAATCAAAGCAATATATGGCACAGAGAAACAAGTGCGTTTTCAGGGAGAATCGACGAACTATATGACACACAGAGACAAGCACATTTTCAAGCAGAATCAAAGCACTTAAGGCACACAGAATCAAGGGCATTTTCAGGCAGAATCAACGCGCTATATGGCACACAGAAACAGGCACGTTTTAAGGCAGAATCAACGCACTATATGGCACAGAGAAACAAGTGCGTTTTCAGGGAGAATCGACGAACTATGTGACACACAGAGACAAGCACATTTTCAAGCAGAATCAAAGCACTTTAAGGCACACAGAAACAAGGGCGTTTTCAGGCAGAATCAACGCACTATATGGCACACAGAAACAGGCACATTTTAGGGCAGAATCAACGCACTATATGGCAGAGAGAAACTAGTCCGTTTTCAGGGAGAATCGACGAACTATATGACACACAGAGACAAACACATTTTCAAGCAGAATCAAAGCACTTTAAGGCACACAGAAACAAGGGCGTTTTCAGGCAGAATCAACGCACTATATGGCACGCAGAAACAGGCAAGTTTTAAGGCAGAATCAACGCACTATATGGCACAGAGAAACAAGTGCGTTTTCAGGGAGAATCGACGAACTATATGACACACAGAGACAAACACATTTTCAAGCAGAATCAAAGCTCTTTAAGGCACACAGAAACAAGGGCGTTTTCAAGCAGAACCAACGCACTATATGGCACACAGAAACAGGCGCCTTTTAAGGTAAAATCAAAGCACTATATGGCACAGAGAAACAAGTGCGTTTTCAGGCAGAATCGACGAACTATATGACACACAGAGACAAACACATTTTCAAGCAGAATCAAAGCACTTTAAGACACACAGAAACAAGGGCGTTTTCAGGCAGAATCAACGCACTATATGGCACGCAGAAACAGGCACGTTTAAAGGCAGAATCAACGCACTATATGGCACAGAAAAACAAGTGCGTTTTCAGGGAGAATCGACGAACTATATGACACACAGAGACAAAGACATTTTCAAGCAGAATCAAAGCACTTTAAGGCACACAGAAACAAGGGCGTTTTCAGGCAGAATCAACGCACTATATGGCACACAGAAACAGCCACGTTTTAAGGCAGAATCAACGCACTATATGGCACAGAGAAACAAGTGCGTTTTCAGGGAGAATCGACGAACTATATGACACACAGAGACAAACACATTTTCAAGCAGAATCAAAGCAATTAAGGCACACAGAATCAAGGGCGTTTTCAGGCAGAATCAACGCGCTATATGGCACACAGAAACAGGCGCGTTTTAAGGCAAAATCAAAGCAATATATGGCACAGAGAAACAAGTGCGTTTTCAGGGAGAATCGACGAACTATATGACACACAGAGACAAGCACATTTTCAAGCAGAATCAAAGCACTTAAGGCACACAGAATCAAGGGCATTTTCAGGCAGAATCAACGCGCTATGTGGCACACAGAAACAGGCACGTTTTAAGGCAGAATCAACGCACTATATGGCACAGAGAAACAAGTGCGTTTTCAGGGAGAATCGACGAACTATATGACACACAGAGACAAGCACATTTTCAAGCAGAATCAAAGCACTTAAGGCACACAGAACCAAGGGCGTTTTCAGGCAGAATCAACGCGCTATATGGCACACAGAAACAGGCGCGTTTTAAGGCAAAATCAAAGCACTATATGGCACAGAGAATCAAGTGCGTTTTCAGGCAGAATCGACGAACTATATGATACACAGAGACAAACACATTTTCAAGCAGAATCAAAGCACTTTAAGGCACACAGAAACAAGGGCGTTTTCAGGCAGAATCAACGCACTATATGGCACACAGAAACAGGCACGTTTTAAGGCAGAATCAACGCACTATATGGCACAGAGAAACAAGTGCGTTTTCAGGGAGAATCGACGAACTATATGACACACAGAGACAAACACATTTTCACGCAGAATCAAAGCACTTTAAGGCACACAGAAACAAGGGCGTTTTCAGGCAGAATCAACGCACTATATGGCACACAGAAACAGGCGCGTTTTAAGGCAATATCAACGCACTATATGGCACAGAGAAACAAGTGCGTTTTCAGGGAGAATCGACGAACTATATGACACACAGAGACAAACACATTTTCAAGCAGAATCAAAGCACTTTAAAGCACACAGAAACAAGGGCGTTTTCAGGCAGAATCAACGCACTATATGGCACACAGAAACAGCCACGTTTTAAGGCAGAATCAACGCACTATATGGCACAGAGAAACTAGTCCGTTTTCAGGGAGAATCGACGAACTATATGACACACAGAGACAAACACATTTTCAAGCAGTATCAAAGCACTTTAAGGCACACAGAAACAAGGGCGTTTTCAGGCAGAATCAACGCACTATATGGCACACAGAAACAGGCACGTTTCAAGGCAGAATCAACGCACTATATGGCACAGAGAAACTAGTGCGTTTTCAGGGAGAATCGACGAACTTTATGACACACAGAGACAAACACATTTTCAAGCAGAATCAAAGCACTTTAAGGCACACAGAAACAAGGGCGTTTTCAGGCAGAATCAACGCACTATATGGCACACAGAAACAGGCGCGTTTTAAGGCAAAATCAACGCACTATATGGCACAGAGAAACAAGTGCGTTTTCAGGGAGAATCGACGAACTATATGACACACAGAGACAAACACATTTTCAAGCAGAATCAAAGCACTTTAAGGCACACAGAAACAAGGGCGTTTTCAGGCAGAATCAACGCACTATATGGCACACAGGAACAGGCACGTTTTAAGGCAGAATCAACGCACTATATGGCACAGAGAAACTAGTGCGTTTTCAGGGAGAATCGACGAACTATATGACACACAGAGACAAACACATTTTCAAGCAGAATCAAAGCACTTTAAGGCACACAGAAACAAGGGCGTTTTCAGGCAGAATCAACGCACTATATGGCACACAGAAACAGGCACGTTTTAAGGAAGAATCAACGCACTATATGGCACAGAGAAACTAGTGCGTTTTCAGGGAGAATCGACGAACTATATGACACACAGAGACAAACACATTTTCAAGCAGAATCAAAGCACTTTAAGGCACGCAGAAACAAGGGCGTTTTCAGGCAGAATCAACGCACTATATGGCACAGAGAAACAGGCACGTTTTAAGGCAGAATCAGCGCACTATATGGCACAGAGAAACTAGTGCGTTTTCAGGGACAATCGACGAACTATATGACACACAGAGACAAACCCATTTTCAAGCAGAATCAAAGCACATTAAGACACACAGAAACAAGGGCGTTTTCAGGCAGAATCAACGCGCTATATGGTACACAGAAACAGGCACGTTTTAAGGCAGAATCGACGCACTATATGGCACAGAGAAACAAGTGCGTTTTCAGGGAGAATCGACGAACTATATGACACACAGAGACAAACACATTTTCAAGCAGAATCAAAGCACTTTAAGGCACACAGAAACAAGGGCGTTTTCAGGCAGAATCAACGCACTATATGGCACACAGGAACAGGCACGTTTTAAGGCAGAATCAACGCACTATATGGCACAGAGAAACAAGTGCATTTCCGGGAGGATCGACGAACTATATGACACACAGAGACAAACACATTTTCAAGCGGAATCAAAGCACTTTAAGGCACACAGAAACAAGGGAGTTTTCAGGCAGAATCAACGCACTATATGGCACGCAGAAACAGGCAAGTTTTCAGGCAGAGTCAACGCACTATATGGCACAGAGAAACAAGTGCGTTTTCAGGGATAATCGACGAACTATATGACACACAGAGACAAACACATTTTCAAGCAGAATCAAAGCACTTTAAGGCACACAGAAACAAGGGCGTTTTCAGGCAGAATCAACGCACTATATGGCACACAGAAACAGGCACGTTTTAAGGCAGAATCAACGCACTATATGGCACAAAGAAACTAGTCCGTTTTCAGGGAGAATCGACGAACTATATGACACACAGAGACAAACACATTTTCAAGCAGTATCAAAGCACTTTAAGGCACACAGCAACAAGGGCGTTTTCAGGCAGAATCAACGCACTATATGGCACACAGAAACAGGCACGTTTCAAGGCAGAATCAACGCACTATATGGCACAGAGAAACTAGTGCGTTTTCAGGGAGAATCGACGAACTATATGACAGACAGAGACAAACACATTTTCAAGCAGAATCAAAGCACTTTAAGGCACACAGAAACAAGGGCCTTTTCAGGCAGAATCAACGCACTATATGGCACACAGAAACAGGCGCGTTTTAAGGCAAAATCAACGCACTATATGGCACAGAGAAACAAGTGCGTTTTCAGGGAGAATCGACGAACTATATGACACACAGAGACAAACACATTTTCAAGCAGAATCAAAGCACTTTAAGGCACACAGAAACAAGGGCGTTTTCAGGCAGAATCAACGCACTATATGGCACACAGGAACTGGCACGTTTTAAGGCAGAATCAACGCACTATATGGCACAGAGAAACTGGTGCGTTTTTAGGGAGAATCGACGAACTGTATGACACACAGAGACAAACACATTTTCAAGCAGAATCAAAGCACTTTAAGGCACACAGAAACAAGGGCGTTTTCAGGCAGAATCAACGCACTATATGGCACACAGAAACAGGCACGTTTTAAGGCAGAATCAGCGCACTATATGGCACAGAGAAACTAGTGCGTTTTCAGGGAGAATCGACGAACTATATGACACACAGAGACAAACACATTTTCAAGCAGAATCAAAGCACATTAAGACACACAGAAACAAGGGCGTTTTCAGGCAGAATCAACGCACTATATGGCACACAGAAACATGCACGTTTTAAGGCAGAATCAACGCACTATATGGCACAGAGAAACAAGTGCGTTTTCAGGGAGAATCGACGAACTATATGACACACAGAGACAAACACATTTTCAAGCAGTATCAAAGCACTTTAAGGCACACAGAAACGAGAGCGTTTTCAGGCAGAATCAACGCACTATATGGCACACAGAAACAGGCGCGTTTTAAGGCAAAATTAACGCACTATATGGCATAGAGAAACAAGTGCGTTTTCAGGGAGAATCGACGAACTATATGACACACAGAGACAAACACATTTTCAAGCAGAATCAAAGCACTTTAAAGCACACAGAAACAAGGGCGTTTTCAGGCAGAATCAACGCACTATATGGCACGCAGAAACAGGCGCGTTTTAAAGCAAAATCAACGCACTATGTGGCACAGAGGAACAAGTGCGTTTTCAGGGAGAATCGACGAACTATATGACACACAGAGACAAACACATTTTCAAGCAGAATCAAAGCACTTTAAGGCACACAGAAACAAGGGCCTTTTCAGGCAGAATCAACGCACTATATGGCACACAGAAACAGGCGCGTTTTAAGGCAAAATCAACGCACTATATGGCACAGAGAAGCAAGTGCGTTTTCAGGAAGAATCGACGAACTATATGACACACAGAGACAAACACATTTTCAAGCAGAATCAAAGCACTTTAAGGCACACAGAAACAAGGGCGTTTTCAGGCAGAATCAACGCACTATATGGCACGCAGACACAGGCACGTTTTAAGGCAGAATCAACGCACTATATGGCACAGAGAAACAAGTGCGTTTTCAGGGAGAATCGACGAACTATATGACACACAGAGACAAACACATTTTCAAGCAGAATCAAAGCACTTTAAAGCACACAGAAACAAGGGCGTTTTCAGGCAGAATCAACGCACTATATGGCACGCAGAAACAGGCGCGTTTTAAAGCAAAATCAACGCACTATGTGGCACAGAGGAACAAGTGCGTTTTCAGGGAGAATCGACGAACTATATGACACACAGAGACAAACACATTTTCAAGCAGAATCAAAGCACTTTAAGGCACACAGAAACAAGGGCGTTTTCAGGCAGAATCAACGCACTATATGGCACACAGAAACAGGCACGTTTCAAGGCAGAATCAACGCACTATATGGCACAGAGAAACTAGTGCGTTTTCAGGGAGAATCGACGAACTTTATGACACACAGAGACAAACACATTTTCAAGCAGAATCAAAGCACTTTAAGGCACACAGAAACAAGGGCGTTTTCAGGCAGAATCAACGCACTATATGGCACACAGAAACAGGCGCGTTTTAAGGCAAAATCAACGCACTATATGGCACAGAGAAACAAGTGCGTTTTCAGGGAGAATCGACGAACTATATGACACACAGAGACAAACACATTTTCAAGCAGAATCAAAGTACTTTAAGGCACACAGAAACAAGGGCGTTTTCAGGCAGAATCAACGCACTATATGGCACACAGGAACAGGCACGTTTTAAGGCAGAATCAACGCACTATATGGCACAGAGAAACTAGTGCGTTTTCAGGGAGAATCGACGAACTATATGACACACAGAGACAAACACATTTTCAAGCAGAATCAAAGCACTTTAAGGCACACAGAAACAAGGGCGTTTTCAGGCAGAATCAACGCACTATATGGCACACAGAAACAGGCACGTTTTAAGGAAGAATCAACGCACTATATGGCACAGAGAAACTAGTGCGTTTTCAGGGAGAATCGACGAACTATATGACACACAGAGACAAACACATTTTCAAGCAGAATCAAAGCACTTTAAGGCACGCAGAAACAAGGGCGTTTTCAGGCAGAATCAACGCACTATATGGCACAGAGAAACAGGCACGTTTTAAGGCAGAATCAGCGCACTATATGGCACAGAGAAACTAGTGCGTTTTCAGGGACAATCGACGAACTATATGACACACAGAGACAAACACATTTTCAAGCAGAATCAAAGCACATTAAGACACACAGAAACAAGGGCGTTTTCAGGCAGAATCAACGCGCTATATGGCACACAGAAACAGGCACGTTTTAAGGCAGAATCGACGCACTATATGGCACAGAGAAACAAGTGCGTTTTCAGGGAGAATCGACGAACTATATGACACACAGAGACAAACACATTTTCAAGCAGAATCAAAGCACTTTAAGGCACACAGAAACAAGGGCGTTTTCAGGCAGAATCAACGCACTATATGGCACACAGAAACAGGCACGTTTTAAGGCAGAATGAACGCACTATATGGCACAGAGAAACAAGTGCATTTCCGGGAGGATCGACGAACTATATGACACACAGAGACAAACACATTTTCAAGCGGAATCAAAGCACTTTAAGGCACACAGAAACAAGGGAGTTTTCAGGCAGAATCAACGCACTATATGGCACGCAGAAACAGGCAAGTTTTCAGGCAGAATCAACGCACTATATGGCACAGAGAAACAAGTGCGTTTTCAGGGATAATCGACGAACTATATGACACACAGAGACAAACACATTTTCAAGCAGAATCAAAGCACTTTAAGGCACACAGAAACAAGGGCGTTTTCAGGCAGAATCAACGCACTATATGGCACACAGAAACAGGCACGTTTTAAGGCAGAATCAACGCACTATATGGCACAGAGAAACTAGTCCGTTTTCAGGGAGAATCGACGAACTATATGACACACAGAGACAAACACATTTTCAAGCAGTATCAAAGCACTTTAAGGCACACAGAAACAAGGGCGTTTTCAGGCAGAATCAACGCACTATATGGCACACAGAAACAGGCACGTTTCAAGGCAGAATCAACGCACTATATGGCACAGAGAAACTAGTGCGTTTTCAGGGAGAATCGACGAACTATATGACACACAGAGACAAACACATTTTCAAGCAGAATCAAAGCACTTTAAGGCACACAGAAACAAGGGCCTTTTCAGGCAGAATCAACGCACTATATGGCACACAGAAACAGGCGCGTTTTAAGGCAAAATCAACGCACTATATGGCACAGAGAAACTGGTGCGTTTTTAGGGAGAATCGACGAACTGTATGACACACAGAGACAAACACATTTTCAAGCAGAATCAAAGCACTTTAAGGCACACAGAAACAAGGGCGTTTTCAGGCAGAATCAACGCACTATATGGCACACAGAAACAGGCACGTTTTAAGGCAGAATCAGCGCACTATATGGCACAGAGAAACAAGTGCGTTTTCAGGGAGAATCGACGAACTATATGACACACAGAGACAAACACATTTTCAAGCAGAATCAAAGCACTTTAAGGCACACAGAAACAAGGGCGTTTTCAGGCAGAATCAGCGCACTATATGGCACACAGAAACAGGCGCGTTTTAAGGCAAAATCAACGCACTATATGGCACAGAGAAGCAAGTGCGTTTTCAGGAAGAATCGACGAACTATATGACACACAGAGACAAACACATTTTCCAGCAGAATCAAAGCACTTTAAGGCACACAGAAACAAGGGCGTTTTCAGGCAGAAACAATGCACTATATGGCACACAGAAACAGGCACGTTTTAAGGCAGAATCAACGTACTATATGGCACAGAGAAACTAGTGCGTTTTCAGGGAGAATCGACGAACTATATGACACACAGAGACGAACACATTTTCAAGCAGAATCAAAGCACTTTAAGGCACACAGAAACAAGTGCGTTTTCAGGCAGAATCAACGCACTATATGGCACACAGAAACAGGCACGTTTTAAGGCAGAATCAACGCACTATATGGGACAGAGAAACTAGTGCGTTTTCAGGGAGAATCGACGAACTATATGACACACAGAGACAAACACATTTTCAAGCAGAATCAAAGCACTTTAAGGCACACAGAAACAAGGGCGTTTTCAGGCAGAATCAACGCACTATATGGCACACAGAAACAGGCACGTTTTAAGGCAGAATCGACGCACTATATGGCACAGAGAAACTAGTCCGTTTTCAGGGAGAATCGACGAACTATATGACACACAGAGACAAACACATTTTCAAGCAGTATCAAAGCACTTTAAGGCACACAGAAACAAGGGCGTTTTCAGGCAGAATCAACGCACTATATGGCACACAGAAACAGGCACGTTTCAAGGCAGAATCAACGCACTATATGGCACAGAGAAACTAGAGCGTTTTCAGGGAGAATCGACGAACTATATGACACACAGAGACAAACACATTTTCAAGCAGAATCAAAGCACTTTAAGGCACACAGAAAGAAGGGCGTTTTCAGGCAGAATCAACGCACTATATGGCACACAGAAACAGGCGCGTTTTAAGGCAAAATTAACGCACTTTATGGCACAGAGAAACAAGTGCGTTTTCAGGGAGAATCCACGAACTATATGACAGACAGAGACAAACACATTTTCAAGCAGAATCAAAGCACTTTAAGGCACACAGAAACAAGGGCGTTTTCAGGCAGAATCAGCGCACTATATGGCACACAGAAACAGGCACGTTTTAAGGCAGAATCAACGCACTATATGGCACAGAGAAACAAGTGCGTTTTCAGGGAGAATCGACGAACTATATGATACACAGAGACAAACACATTTTCAAGCAGAATCAAAGCACTTTAAGGCACACAGAAACAAGGGCGTTTTCAGGCAGAATCAACGCACTATATGGCACGCAGAAACAGGCACGTTTTAAGGCAGAATCAACGCACTATATGGCACAGAGAAACAAGTGCGTTTTCAGGGATAATCGACGAACTATATGACACACAGAGACAAACACATTTTCAAGCAGCATCAAAGCACTTTAAGGCACACAGAAACAAGGGCGTTTTCAGGCAGAATCAACGCACTATATGGCACGCAGAAACAGGCACGTTTTAAGGCAGAATCAACGCGCTATATGGCACAGAGAAACAAGTGCGTTTTCAGGGAGAATCGACGAACTATATGACACACAGAGACAAACACATTTTCAAGCAGAATCAAAGCACTTTAAGGCACACAGAAACAAGGGCGTTTTCAGGCAGAATCAACGCACTATATGGCAGACAGAAACAGGCGCGTTTTAAGGCAAAATCAACGCACAATGTGGCACAGAGGAACAAGTGCGTTTTCAGGGAGAATCGACGAACTATATGACACACAGAGACAAACACATTTTCAAGCAGAATCAAAGCACTTTAAGGCACACAGAAACAAGGGCGTTTTCAGGCAGAATCAACGCACTATATGGCACACAGAAACAGGCGCGTTTTAAGGCAACATCAACGCACTATATGGCACAGAGAAACAAGTGCGTTTTCAGGGAGAATCGACGAACTATATGACACACAGAGACAAACACATTTTCAAGCAGAATCAAAGCACTTTAAAGCACACAGAAACAAGGGCGTTTTCAGGCAGAATCTACGCACTATATGGCACGCAGAAACAGGCGCGTTTTAAGGCAGAATCACCGCACTATATGGCACAGAGAAACAAGTGCGTTTTCAGGGAGAATCGACGAACTATATGACACACAGAGACAAACACATTTTCAAGCAGAATCAAAGCACTTTAAGGCACACAGAAACAAGGGTGTTTTCAGGCAGAATCAACGCACTATATGGCACACAGAAACGGGCACGTTTTAAGGCAGAATCAACGCACTATATGGCACAGAAAAACAAATGCGTTTTCAGGGAGAATCGACGAACTATATGACACACAGAGACAAACACATTTTCACGCAGAATCAAAGCACTTTAAGGCACACCGAAACAAGGGCGTTTTCACGCAGAATCAACGCACTATATGGCACACAGAAACAGGCGCGTTTTAAGGCAAAATTAACGCACTATATGGCACAGAGAAACAAGTGCGTTTTCAGGGAGAATCGACGAACTATATGACAGACAGAGACAAACACATTTTCAAGCAGAATCAAAGCACTTTAAGGCACACAGAAACAAGGGCGTTTTCAGGCAGAATCAGCGCACTATATGGCACACAGAAACAGGCACGTTTTAAGGCAGAATCAACGCACTATATGGCACAGAGAAACAAGTGCGTTTTCTGGGAGAATCGACGAACTATATGACACACAGAGACAAACACATTTTCAAGCAGAATCAAAGCACTTTAAGGCACACAGAAACAAGGGCGTTTTCAGGCAGAATCAACGCACTACATGGCACACAGAAACAGGCGCGTTTTAAGGCAAAATCAACGCACTATATGGCACAGAGAAACAAGTGCGTTTACAGGGAGAATCGACGAACTATATGACACACAGAGAAACCACATTTTCAAGCAGAATCAAAGCACTTTATGGCACACAGAAACAAGGGCGTTTTCAGGCAGAATCAACGCACTATATGGCACGCAGAAACAGGCACGTTTTAAGGCAGAATCAACGCACTATATGGCACAGAGAAACAAGTGCGTTTTCAGGGAGAATCGACGAACTATATGACACACACAGACAAACACATTTTCAAGCAAAATGAAAGCACTTTAAGGCACACAGAAACAAGGGCGTTTTCAGGCAGAATCAACGCACTATATGGCACACAGAAACAGGCGCGTTTTAAGGCAGAATCAACGCACTATATGGCACAGAGAAACAAGTGCGTTTTCAGGGAGAATCGACGAACTATATGACACACAGAGTCAAACACATTTTCAAGCAGAATCAAAGCACTTTAAGGCACACAGAAACAAGGGCGTTTTCAGGCAGAATCAACGCACTATATGGCACGCAGAAACAGGCAAGTTTTAAGGCAGAATCAACGCACTATATGGCACAGAGAAACAAGTGCGTTTTCAGGGATAATCGACGAACTATATGACACACAGAGACAAACACATTTTCAAGCAGAATCAAAGCACTTTAAGGCACACAGAAACAAGGGCGTTTTCAGGCAGAATCAACGCACTATATGGCACGCAGAAACAGGCACGTTTTAAGGCAGAATCAACGCGCTATATGGCACAGAGAAACAAGTGCGTTTTCAGGGAGAATCGACGAACTATATGACACACAGAGACAAACACATTTTCAAGCAGAATCAAAGCACTTTAAGGCACACAGAAACAAGGGCGTTTTCAGGCAGAATCAACGCACTATATGGCAGACAGAAACAGGCGCGTTTTAAGGCAAAATCAACGCACAATGTGGCACAGAGGAACAAGTGCGTTTTCAGGGAGAATCGACGAACTATATGACACACAGAGACAAACACATTTTCACGCAGAATCAAAGCACTTTAAGGCACACAGAAACAAGGGCGTTTTCACGCAGAATCAACGCACTATATGGCACACAGAAACAGGCGCGTTTTAAGGCAAAATTAACGCACTATATGGGACAGAGAAACAAGTGCGTTTTCAGGGAGAATCGACGAACTATATGACAGACAGAGACAAACACATTTTCAAGCAGAATCAAAGCACTTTAAGGCACACAGAAACAAGGGCGTTTTCAGGCAGAATCAGCGCACTATATGGCACACAGAAACAGGCACGTTTTAAGGCAGAATCAATGCACTATATCGCACACAGAAACAGGCACGTTTTGAGGCAGAATCAATGCACTATATGGCAGAGAGAAACAAGTGCGTTTTCAGGGAGAATCGACGAACTATATGACACACAGAGACAAACACATTTTCAAGCAGAATCAACGCACTACATGGCACACAGAAACAGGCGCGTTTTAAGGCAAAATCAACGCACTATATGGCACAGAGAAACAAGTGCGTTTACAGGGAGAATCGACGAACTATATGACACACAGAGAAACCACATTTTCAAGCAGAATCAAAGCACTTTATGGCACACAGAAACAAGGGCGTTTTCAGGCAGAATCAACGCACTATATGGCACGCAGAAACAGGCACGTTTTAAGGCAGAATCAACGCACTATATGGCACAGAGAAACAAGTGCGTTTTCAGAGAGAATCGACGAACTATATGACACACACAGACAAACACATTTTCAAGCAAAATGAAAGCACTTTAAGGCACACAGAAACAAGGGCGTTTTCAGGCAGAATCAACGCACTATATGGCACACAGAAACAGGCGCGTTTTAAGGCAGAATCAACGCACTATATGGCACAGAGAAACTAGTGCGTTTTCAGGGAGAATCGACGAACTATATGACACACAGAGACAAACACATTTTCAAGCAGAATCAAAGCACTTTAAGGCACACAGAAACAAGGGCGTTTTCAGGCAGAATCAACGCACTATATGGCACGCAGAAACAGGCAAGTTTTAAGGCAGAATCAACGCACTATATGGCACAGAGAAACAAGTGCGTTTTCAGGGATAATCGACGAACTATATGACACACAGAGACAAACACATTTTCAAGCAGAATCAAAGCACTTTAAGGCACACAGAAACAAGGGCGTTTTCAGGCAGAATCAACGCACTATATGGCACACAGAAACAGGCGCGTTTTAAGGCAAAATCAACGCACTATATGGCACAGAGAAACAAGTGCGTTTTCAGGAGAATCGACGAACTATATGACACACAGAGACAAACACAGTTTCAAGCAGAATCAAAGCACTTTAAGGCACACAAAAACAAGGGCGTTTTCAGGCAGAAACAACGCACTATATGGCACACAGAAACAGGCACGTTTAAGGCAGAATCAACGCACTATATGGCACAGAGAAACTAGTGCGTTTTCAGGGAGAATCGACGAACTATATGACACACAGAGACAAACACATTTTCAAGCAGAATCAAAGCACTTTAAGGCACACAGAAACAAGGGCGTTTTCACGCAGAATCAACGCACTATATGGCACATAGAAACAGGCGCGTTTTAAGGCAAAATTAACGCACTATATGGCACAGAGAAACAAGTGCGTTTTCAGGGAGAATCGACGAACTATATGACAGACAGAGACAAACACATTTTCAAGCAGAATCAAAGCACTTTAAGGCACACAGAAACAAGGGCGTTTTCAGGCAGAATCAGCGCACTATATGGCACACAGAAACAGGCACGTTTTAAGGCAGAATCAACGCACTATATGGCACAGAGAAACAAGTGCGTTTTCAGGGAGAATCGACGAACTATATGACACACAGAGACAAACACATTTTCAAGCAGAATCAAAGCACTTTAAGGCACACAGAAACGAGGGCGTTTTCAGGCAGAATCAACGCACTATATGGCACACAGAAACAGGCGCGTTTTAAGGCAAAATCAACGCACTATATGGCACAGAGAAACAAGTGCGTTTTCAGGGAGAATCGACGAACTATATGACACACAGAGACAAACACAGTTTCAAGCAGAATCAAAGCACTTTAAGGCACACAAAAACAAGGGCGTTTTCAGGCAGAAACAACGCACTATATGGCACACAGAAACAGGCACGTTTTAAGGCAGAATCAACGCACTATATGGCACAGAGAAACTAGTGCGTTTTCAGGGAGAATCGACGAACTATATGGCACACAGAGACAAACACATTTTCAAGCAGAATCAAAGCACTTTAAGGCACACAGAAACAAGGGCGTTTCCACGCAGAATCAACGCACTATATGGCACACAGAAACAGGCGCGTTTTAAGGCAAAATTAACGCACTATATGGCACAGAGAAACAAGAGCGTTTTCAGGGAGAATCGACGAACTATATGACAGACAGAGACAAACACATTTTCAAGCAGAATCAAAGCACTTTAAGGCACACAGAAACAAGGGCGTTTTCAGGCAGAATCAGCGCACTATATGGCACACAGAAACAGGCACGTTTTAAGGCAGAATCAACGCACTATATGGCACAGAGAAACAAGTGCGTTTTCAGGGAGAATCGACGAACTATATGACACACAGAGACAAACACATTTTCAAGCAGAATCAAAGCACTTTAAGGCACACAGAAACAAGGGCGTTTTCAGGCAGAATCAACGCACTATATGGCACACAGAAACGGGCACGTTTTAAGGCAGAATCAACGCACTATATGGCACAGAGAAACAAATGCGTTTTCAGGGAGAATCGACGAACTATATGACACACAGAGACAAACACATTTTCACGCAGAATCAAAGCACTTTAAGGCACACAGAAACAAGGGCGTTTTCAGGCAGAATCAACGCACTACATGGCACACAGAAACAGGCGCGTTTTAAGGCAAAATCAACGCACTATATGGCACAGAGAAACAAGTGCGTTTACAGGGAGAATCGACGATCTATATGACACACAGAAACAAACACATTTTCAAGCAGAATCAAAGTACTTTATGGCACACAGAAACAAGGGCGTTTTCAGGCAGAATCAACGCACTATATGGCACGCAGAAACAGGCACGTTTTAAGGCAGAATCAACGCACTATATGGCACAGAGAAACAAGTGCGTTTTCAGGGAGAATCGACGAACTATATGACACACAGAGACAAACACATTTTCAAGCAGAATCAAGCACTTTAAGGCACACAGAAACAAGGGCGTTTTCAGGCAGAATCAACGCACTATATGGCACGCAGAAACAGGCAAGTTTTAAGGCAGAATCAACGCACTATATGGCACAGAGAAACAAGTGCGTTTTCAGGGATAATCGACGAACTATATGACACACAGAGACAAACACATTTTCAAGCAGAATCAAAGCACTTTAAGGCACACAGAAACAAGGGCGTTTTCAGGCAGAATCAACGCACTATATGGCACACAGAAACAGGCACGTTTTAAGGCAGAATCAACGCACTATATGGCACAGAGAAACTAGTCCGTTTTCAGGGAGAATCGACGAACTATATGACACACAGAGACAAACACATTTTCAAGCAGAATCAAAGCACTTTAAGGCACACAGAAACAAGTGCGTTTTCAGGCAGAATCAACGCACTATATGGCCCACAGAAACAGGCACGTTTTAAGGCAGAATCAACGCACTATATGGCACAGAGAAACTAGTGCGTTTTCAGGGAGAATCGACGAACTATATGACACACAGAGACAAACACATTTTCAAGCAGAATCAAATGACTTTAAGGCACACAGAAACAAGGGCGTTTTCAGGCAGAATCAACACACTATATGGCACACAGAAACAGGCACGTTTTAAGGCAGAATCAACGCACTATATGGCACAGAGAAACTAGTGCGTTTTCAGGGAGAATCGACGAGCTATATGACACCCAGAGACAAACACATTTTCAAGCAGAATCAAAGCACTTTAAGGCACACAGAAACAAGGGCGTTTTCAGGCAGAATCAACGCACTATATGGCGCACAGAAACAGGCACGTTTTAAGGCAGAATCAACGCACTATATGGCACAGAGAAACAAGTGCGTTTTCAGGGAGAATCGACGAACTATATGACACACAGAGACAAACACATTTTCAAGCAGAATCAAAGCACTTTAAGGCACACAGAAACAAGGGCGTTTTCAGGCAGAATCGACGCACTATATGGCACGCAGAAACAGGCAAGTTTTAAGGCAGAGTCAACGCACTATATGGCACAGAGAAACAAGTGCGTTTTAAGGGATAATCGACCAACTATATGACACACAGAGACAAACACATTTTCAAGCAGAATCAAAGCACTTTAAGGCACACAGAAACAAGGGCGTTTTCAGGCAGAATCAACGCACTATATGGCACACAGAAACAGGCACGTTTTAAGGCAGAATCAACGCACTATATGGCACAGAGAAACTAGTGCGTTTTCAGGGAGAATCGACGAACTATATGACACCCAGAGACAAACACATTTTCAAGCAGAATCAAAGCACTTTAAGGCACACGGAAACAAGGGCGTTTTCAGGCAGAATCAACGCACTATATGGCACACAGAAACAGGCACGTTTTAAGGCAGAATCAACGCACTATATGGCACAGAGAAACAAGTGCGTTTTCAGGGAGAATCGACGAACTATATGACACACAGAGCCAAACACATTTTCAAGCAGAATCAAAGCACTTTAAGGCACACAGAAACAAGGGCGTTTTCAGGCAGAATCGACGCACTATATGGCACGCAGAAACAGGCAAGTTTTAAGGCAGAATCAACGCACTATATGGCACAGAGAAACAAGTGCGTTTTAAGGGATAATCGACCAACTATATGACACACAGAGACAAACACATTTTCAAGCAGAATCAAAGCACTTTAAGGCACACAGAAACAAGGGCGTTTTCAGGCAGAATCAACGCACTATATGGCACACAGAAACAGGCACGTTTTAAGGCAGAATCAACGCGCTATATGGCACAGAGAAACTAGTCCGTTTTCAGGGAGAATCGACGAACTATATGACACACAGAGACAAACACATTTTCAAGCAGTATCAAAGCACTTTAAGGCACACAGAAACAAGGGCGTTTTCAGGCAGAATCAACGCACTATATGGCACACAGAAACAGGCACGTTTGAAGGTAGAATCAACGCACTATATGGCACAGAGAAACTAGTGCGTTTTCAGGGAGAATCGACGAACTCTATGACACACAGAGACAAACACATTTTCAAGCAGAATCAAAGCACTTTAAGGCACACAGAAACAAGGGCGTTTTCAGGCAGAATCAACGCACTATATGGCACACAGAAACAGGCGCGTTTTAAGGCAAAATCAATGCACTATATGGCACAGAGAAACAAGTGCGTTTTCAGGGAGAATCGACGAACTATATGACACACAGAGACAAACAGATTTTCAAGCAGAATCAAAGCACTTTAGGGCACACAGAAACAAGGGCGTTTTCAGGCAGAATCAACGCACTATATGGCACACAGGAACAGGCACGTTTTAAGGCAGAATCAACGCACTATATGGCACAGAGAAACTAGTGCGTTTTCAGGGAGAATCGACGAACTATATGACACACAGAGACAAACACATTTTCAAGCACAATCAAAGCACTTTAAGGCACACAGAAACAAGGGCGTTTTCAGGCAGAATCAACGCACTATATGGCACACAGAAACAGGCACGTTTTAAGGCAGAATCAATGCACTATATGGCACAGAGAAACAAGTGCGTTTTCAGGGAGAATCGACGAACTATATGACACACAGAGACAAACACATTTTCAAGCAGAATCAAAGCACTTTAAGGCACACAAAAACTAGGGCGTTTTCAGGCAGAATCAACGCACTATATGGCACACAGAAACAGGCACGTTTTAAGGCAGAATCAGCGCACTATATGGCACAGAGAAACTAGTGCGTTTTCAGGGAGAATCGACGAACTATATGACACACAGAGACAAACACATTTTCAAGCAGAATCAAAGCACTTTAAGGCACACAGAAACAAGGGCGTTTTCAGGCAGAATCAACGCACTATATGGCACACAGAAACAGGCGCGTTTTAAGGCAAAATCAACGCACTATATGGCACAGAGAAACAAGTGCGTTTTCAGGGAGAATCGACGAACTATATGACACACAGAGACAAACAGATTTTCAAGCAGAATCAAAGCACTTTAGGGCACACAGAAACAAGGGCGTTTTCAGGCAGAATCAACGCACTATATGGCACACAGGAACAGGCACGTTTTAAGGCAGAATCAACGCACTATATGGCACAGAGAAACTAGTGCGTTTTCAGGGAGAATCGACGAACTATATGACACACAGAGACAAACACATTTTCAAGCACAATCAAAGCACTTTAAGGCACACAGAAACAAGGGCGTTTTCAGGCAGAATCAACGCACTATATGGCACACAGAAACAGGCACGTTTTAAGGCAGAATCAATGCACTATATGGCACAGAGAAACTAGTGCGTTTTCAGGGAGAATCGACGAACTATATGACACACAGAGACAAACACATTTTCAAGCAGAATCAAAGCACTTTAAGGCACACAAAAACTAGGGCGTTTTCAGGCAGAATCAACGCACTATATGGCACACAGAAACAGGCACGTTTTAAGGCAGAATCAGCGCACTATATGGCACAGAGAAACTAGTGCGTTTTCAGGGAGAATCGACGAACTATATGACACACAGAGACAAACACATTTTCAAGCAGAATCAAAGCACATTAAGACACACAGAAACAAGGGCGTTTTCAGGCAGAATCAACGCGCTATATGGCACACAGAAACAGGCACGTTTTAAGGCAGAATCAACGCACTATATGGCAGAGAGAAACAAGTGCGTTTTCAGGGAGAATCGACGAACTATATGACACACAGAGACAAACACATTTTCAAGCAGAATCAAAGCACTTTAAGGCACACAGAAACAAGGGCGTTTTCAGGCAGAATCAACGCACTATATGGCACGCAGAAACAGGCACGTTTTAAGGCAGAATCAACGCACTATATGGCACAGAAAAACAAGTGCGTTTTCAGGGAGAATCGACGAACTATATGACACACAGAGACAAACACATTTTCAAGCAGAATCAAAGCACTTTAAGGCACACAGAAACAAGGGCGTTTTCAGGCAGAATCAACACACTATATGGCACACAGAAACAGACACGTTTTAAGGCAAAATCAACGCACTATATGGCACAGAGAAACAAGTGCGTTTTCAGTGAGAATCGACGAACTATATGACACACAGAGACAAACACATTTTCAAGCAGAATCAAAGCACTTTAAGGCACACAGAAACAAGAGCGTTTTCAGGCAGAATCAACGCACTATATGGCACACAGAAACAGGCGCGTTTTAAGGCAAAATTAACGCACTATATGGCACAGAGAAACAAGTGCGTTTTCAGGGAGAATCGACGAACTATATGACACACAGAGACAAACACATTTTCAAGCAGAATCAAAGCACTTTAAGGCACACAGAAACAAGGGCGTTTTCAGGCAGAATCAGCGCACTATATGGCTCACAGAAACAGGCGCGTTTTAAGGCAAAATCAACGCACTATATGGCACAGAGAAACAAGTGCGTTTTCAGGGAGAATCGACGAACTATATGACACACAGAGAAAAACACATTTTCAAGCAGAATCAAAGCACTTTAAGGCACACAGAAACAAGGTCGTTTTCAGGCAGAATCAACGCACTATATGGCACGCAGAAACAGGCACGTTTTAAGGCAGAATCAACGCACTATATGGCACAGAGAAACAAGTGCGTTTTCAGGGAGAATCGACGAACTATATGACAGACAGAGACAAACACATTTTCAAGCAGAATCAAAGCACTTTAAGGCACACAGAAACAAGGGCGTTTTCAGGCAGAATCAGCGCACTATATGGCACACAGAAACAGGCGCGTTTTAAGGCAAAATTAACGCACTATATGGCACAGAGAAACAAGTGCGTTTTCAGGGAGAATCGACGAACTATATGACACACAGAGACAAACACATTTTCAAGCAGAATCAAAGCACTTTAAGGCACACAGAAACAAGGGCGTTTTCAGGCAGAATCAGCGCACTATATGGCTCACAGAAACAGGCGCGTTTTAAGGCAAAATCAACGCACTATATGGCACAGAGAAACAAGTGCGTTTTCAGGGAGAATCGACGAACTATATGACACACAGAGACAAACACATTTTCAAGCAGAATCAAAGCACTTTAAGGCACACAGAAACAAGGGCGTTTTCAGGCAGAATCAACGCACTATATGGCACGCAGAAACAGGCACGTTTTAAGGCAGAATCAACGCACTATATGGCACAGAGAAACAAGTGCGTTTTCAGGGAGATTTGACGAACTATATGACACACAGAGACAAACACATTTTCAAGCAGAATCAAAGCACTTTAAAGCACACAGAAACAAAGGCGTTTTCAGGCAGAATCAACGCACTATATGGCACGCAGAAACAGGCGCGTTTTAAGGCAAAATCAACGCACTATATGGCACAGAGAAACAAGTGCGTTTTCAGGGAGAATCGACGAACTATATGACACACAGAGACAAACACATTTTCAAGCAGAATCAAAGCACTTTAAGGCACACAGAAACAAGGGCGTTTTCAGGCAGAATCAACGCACTATATGGCACACAGAAACAGGCGCGTTTTAAGGCAAAATCAACGCACTATATGGCACAGAGAAACAAGTGCGTTTTCAGGGAGAATCGACGAACTATATGACACACAGAGACAAACAGATTTTCAAGCAGAATCAAAGCACTTTAGGGCACACAGAAACAAGGGCGTTTTCAGGCAGAATCAACGCACTATATGGCACACAGGAACAGGCACGTTTTAAGGCAGAATCAACGCACTATATGGCACAGAGAAACTAGTGCGTTTTCAGGGAGAATCGACGAACTATATGACACACAGAGACAAACACATTTTCAAGCACAATCAAAGCACTTTAAGGCACACAGAAACAAGGGCGTTTTCAGGCAGAATCAACGCACTATATGGCACACAGAAACAGGCACGTTTTAAGGCAGAATCAATGCACTATATGGCACAGAGAAACTAGTGCGTTTTCAGGGAGAATCGACGAACTATATGACACACAGAGACAAACACATTTTCAAGCAGAATCAAAGCACTTTAAGGCACACAGAAACAAGGGCGTTTTCAGGCAGAATCAGCGCACTATATGGCTCACAGAAACAGGCGCGTTTTAAGGCAAAATCAACGCACTATATGGCACAGAGAAACAAGTGCGTTTTCAGGGAGAATCGACGAACTATATGACACACAGAGAAAACACATTTTCAAGCAGAATCAAAGCACTTTAAGGCACACAGAAACAAGGGCGTTTTCAGGCAGAATCAACGCACTATATGGCACGCAGAAACAGGCACGTTTTAAGGCAGAATCAACGCACTATATGGCACAGAGAAACAAGTGCGTTTTCAGGGAGATTTGACGAACTATATGACACACAGAGACAAACACATTTTCAAGCAGAATCAAAGCACTTTAAAGCACACAGAAACAAAGGCGTTTTCAGGCAGAATCAACGCACTATATGGCACGCAGAAACAGGCGCGTTTTAAGGCAAAATCAACGCACTATATGGCACAGAGAAACAAGTGCGTTTTCAGGGAGAATCGACGAACTATATGACACACAGAGACAAACACATTTTCAAGCAGAATCAAAGCACTTTAAGCCACACAGAAACAAGGGCGTTTTCAGGCAGAATCAGCGCACTATATGGCACACAGAAACAGGCGCGTTTTAAGGCAAAATCAACGCACTATATGGCACAGAGAAACAAGTGCGTTTTCAGGGAGAATCGACGAACTATATGACAGACAGAGACAAACACATTTTCAAGCAGAATCAAAGCACTTTAAGGCACACAGAAACAAGGGCGTTTTCAGGCAGAATCAGCGCACTATATGGCACACAGAAACAGGCGCGTTTTAAGGCAAAATTAACGCACTATATGGCACAGAGAAACAAGTGCGTTTTCAGGGAGAATCGACGAACTATAAGACACACAGAGACAAACACATTTTCAAGCAGAATCAAAGCACTTTAAGGCACAGAGAAACAAGGGCGTTTTCAGGCAGAATCAGCGCACTATATGGCACGCAGAAACAGGCACGTTTTAAGGCAGAATCAACGCACTATATGGCACAGAGAAACAAGTGCGTTTTCAGGGAGATTTGACGAACTATATGACACACAGAGAAAAACACATTTTCAAGCAGAATCAAAGCACTTTAAAGCACACAGAAACAAAGGCGTTTTCAGGCAGAATCAACGCACTATATGGCACGCAGAAACAGGCGCGTTTTAAGGCCAAATCAACGCACTATATGGCACAGAGAAACAAGTGCGTTTTCAGGGAGAATCGACGAACTATATGACACACAGAGACAAACACATTTTCAAGCAGAATCAAAGCACTTTAAGCCACACAGAAACAAGGGCGTTTTCAGGCAGAATCAGCGCACTATATGGCACACAAAAACAGGCGCGTTTTAAGGCAAAATCAACGCACTATATGGCACAGAGAAACAAGTGCGTTTTCAGGGAGAATCGACGAACTATATGACAGACAGAGACAAACACATTTTCAAGCAGAATCAAAGCACTTTAAGGCACACAGAAACAAGGGCGTTTTCAGGCAGAATCAGCGCACTATATGGCACACAGAAACAGGCACGTTTTAAGGAAGAATCAACGCACTATATGGCACAGAGAAACATGTGCGTTTTCAGGGAGAATCGACGAACTATATGACACACAGAGACAAACACATTTTCAAGCAGAATCAAAGCACTTTAAGGCACACAGAAACAAGGGCGTTTTCAGGCAGAATCAACGCACTACATGGCACACAGAAACAGGCGCGTTTTAAGGCAAAATCAACGCACTATATGGCACAGAGAAACAAGTGCGTTTTCAGGGAGAATCGACGAACTATATGACACACAGAGACAAACACATTTTCAAGCAAAATGAAAGCACTTTAAGGCACACAGAAACAAGGGCGTCTTCAGGCAGAATCAACGCACTATATGGCACAGAGAAACAAGTGCGTTTTCAGGGAGAATCGACGAACTATATGACACACAGAGACAAACACATTTTCAAGCAGAATCAAAGCACTTTAAGGCACACAGAAACAAGGGCGTTTTCAGGCAGAATCAACGCACTATATGGCACACAGAAACAGGCACGTTTTAAGGCAGAATCAACGCACTATATGGCACAGAGAAACTAGTGCGTTTTCAGGGAGAATCGACGAACTATATGACACACAGAGACAAACACATTTTCAAGCAGAATCAAAGCACTTTAAGGCACACAGAAACAAGGGCGTTTTCAGGCAGAATCAACGCACTATATGGCAGACAGAAACAGGCGCGTTTTAAGGCAAAATCAACGCACTATATGGCACAGAGAAACAAGTGGGTTTTCAGGGAGAATCGACGAACTATATGACACACAGAGACAAACACATTTTCAAGCAGAATCAAAGCACTTTAAGGCACACAGAAACAAGGACGTTTTCAGGCAGAATCAACGCACTATATGGCACGCAGAAACAGGCACGTTTTAAGGCAGAATCAACGCACTATATGGCACAGAGAAACAAGTGCGTTTTCAGGGAGAATCGACGAACTATATGACACACAGAGACAAACACATTTTCAAGCAGAATCAAAGCACTTTAAGGCACACAGAAACAAGGGCGTTTTCAGGCAGAATCAACGCACTATATGGCACACAGAAACAGGCGCGTTTTAAGGCAAAATTAACGCACTATATGGCACAGAGAAACAAGTGCGTTTTCAGGGAGAATCGACGAACTATATGACACACAGAGACAAACACATTTTCAAGCAGAATCAAAGCACTTTAAGGCACACAGAAACAAGGGCGTTTTCAGGCAGAATCAGCGCACTATATGGCACACAGAAACAGGCGCGTTTTAAGGCAAAATCAACGCACTATATGGCACAGAGAAACAAGTGCGTTTTCAGGGAGAATCGACGAACTATATGACACACAGAGACAAACACATTTTCAAGCAGAATCAAAGCACTTTAAGGCACACAGAAACAAGGGCGTTTTCAGGCAGAATCAACGCACTATATGGCACGCAGAAACAGGCATGTTTTAAGGCAGAATCAACGCACTATATGGCACAGAGAAACAAGTGCGTTTTCAGGGAGATTTGACGAACTATATGACACACAGAGACAAACACATTTTCAAGCAGAATCAAAGCACTTTAAGGCACACAGAAACAAGGGCGTTTTCAGGCAGAATCAGCGCACTATATGGCACACAGAAACAGGCGCGTTTTAAGGCAAAATCAACGCACTATATGGCACAGAGAAACAAGTGCGTTTTCAGGGAGAATCGACGAACTATATGACACACAGAGACAAACACATTTTCAAGCAGAATCAAAGCACTTTAAGGCACACAGAAACAAGGGCGTTTTCAGGCAGAATCAACGCACTATATGGCACGCAGAAACAGGCACGTTTTAAGGCAGAATCAACGCACTATATGGCACAGAGAAACAAGTGCGTTTTCAGGGAGATTTGACGAACTATATGACACACAGAGACAAACACATTTTCAAGCAGAATCAAAGCACTTTAAAGCACACAGAAACAAAGGCGTTTTCAGGCAGAATCAACGCACTATATGGCACGCAGAAACAGGCGCGTTTTAAGGCAAAATCAACGCACTATATGGCACAGAGAAACAAGTGCGTTTTCAGGGAGAATCGACGAACTATATGACACACAGAGACAAACACATTTTCAAGCAGAATCAAAGCACTTTAAGCCACACAGAAACAGGGGCGTTTTCAGGCAGAATCAGCGCACTATATGGCACACAGAAACAGGCGCGTTTTAAGGCAAAATCAACGCACTATATGGCACAGAGAAACAAGTGCGTTTTCAGGGAGAATCGACGAACTATATGACAGACAGAGACAAACACATTTTCAAGCAGAATCAAAGCACTTTAAGGCACACAGAAACAAGGGCGTTTTCAGGCAGAATCAGCGCACTATATGGCACACAGAAACAGGCGCGTTTTAAGGCAAAATTAACGCACTATATGGCACAGAGAAACAAGTGCGTTTTCAGGGAGAATCGACGAACTATAAGACACACAGAGACAAACACATTTTCAAGCAGAATCAAAGCACTTTCAGGCACAGAGAAACAAGGGCGTTTTCAGGCAGAATCAGCGCACTATATGGCACGCAGAAACAGGCACGTTTTAAGGCAGAATCAACGCACTATATGGCACAGAGAAACAAGTGCGTTTTCAGGGAGATTTGACGAACTATATGACACACAGAGACAAACACATTTTCAAGCAGAATCAAAGCACTTTAAAGCACACAGAAACAAAGGCGTTTTCAGGCAGAATCAACGCACTATATGGCACGCAGAAACAGGCGCGTTTTAAGGCAAAATCAACGCACTATATGGCACAGAGAAACAAGTGCGTTTTCAGGGAGAATCGACGAACTATATGACACACAGAGACAAACACATTTTCAAGCAGAATCAAAGCACTTTAAGCCACACAGAAACAAGGGCGTTTTCAGGCAGAATCAGCGCACTATATGGCACACAGAAACAGGCGCGTTTTAAGGCAAAATCAACGCACTATATGGCACAGAGAAACAAGTGCGTTTTCAGGGAGAATCGACGAACTATATGACAGACAGAGACAAACACATTTTCAAGCAGAATCAAAGCACTTTAAGGCACACAGAAACAAGGGCGTTTTCAGGCAGAATCAGCGCACTATATGGCACACAGAAACAGGCACGTTTTAAGGAAGAATCAACGCACTATATGGCACAGAGAAACATGTGCGTTTTCAGGGAGAATCGACGAACTATATGACACACAGAGACAAACACATATTCAAGCAGAATCAAAGCACTTTAAGGCACACAGAAACAAGGGCGTTTTCAGGCAGAATCAACGCACTACATGGCACACAGAAACAGGCGCGTTTTAAGGCAAAATCAACGCACTATATGGCACAGAGAAACAAGTGCGTTTTCAGGGAGAATCGACGAACTATATGACACACAGAGACAAACACATTTTCAAGCAAAATGAAAGCACTTTAAGGCACACAGAAACAAGGGCGTCTTCAGGCAGAATCAACGCACTATATGGCACACAGAAACAGGCGCGTTTTAAGGCAGAATCAACGCACTATATGGCACAGAGAAACAAGTGCGTTTTCAGGGAGAATCGACGAACTATATGACACACAGAGACAAACACATTTTCAAGCAGAATCAAAGCACTTTAAGGCACACAGAAACAAGGGCGTTTTCAGGCAGAATCAACGCACTATATGGCACACAGAAACAGGCACGTTTTAAGGCAGAATCAACGCACTATATGGCACAGAGAAGCTAGTGCGTTTTCAGGGAGAATCGACGAACTATATGACACACAGAGACAAACACATTTTCAAGCAGAATCAAAGCACTTTAAGGCACACAGAAACAAGGGCGTTTTCAGGCAGAATCAACGCACTATATGGCAGACAGAAACAGGCGCGTTTTAAGGCAAAATCAACGCACTATATGGCACAGAGAAACAAGTGGGTTTTCAGGGAGAATCGACGAACTATATGACACACAGAGACAAACACATTTTCAAGCAGAATCAAAGCACTTTAAGGCACACAGAAACAAGGGCGTTTTCAGGCAGAATCAACGCACTATATGGCACGCAGAAACAGGCACGTTTTAAGGCAGAATCAACGCACTATATGGCACAGAGAAACAAGTGCGTTTTCAGGGAGAATCGACGAACTATATGACACACAGAGACAAACACATTTTCAAGCAGAATCAAAGCACTTTAAGGCACACAGAAACAAGGGCGTTTTCAGGCAGAATCAACGCACTATATGGCACACAGAAACAGGCGCGTTTTAAGGCAAAATTAACGCACTATATGGCACAGAGAAACAAGTGCGTTTTCAGGGAGAATCGACGAACTATATGACACACAGAGACAAACACATTTTCAAGCAGAATCAAAGCACTTTAAGGCACTCAGAAACAAGGGCGTTTTCAGGCAGAATCAGCGCACTATATGGCACACAGAAACAGGCGCGTTTTAAGGCAAAATCAACGCACTATATGGCACAGAGAAACAAGTGCGTTTTCAGGGAGAATCGACGAACTATATGACACACAGAGACAAACACATTTTCAAGCAGAATCAAAGCACTTTAAGGCACACAGAAACAAGGGCGTTTTCAGGCAGAATCAACGCACTATATGGCACGCAGAAACAGGCATGTTTTAAGGCAGAATCAACGCACTATATGGCACAGAGAAACAAGTGCGTTTTCAGGGAGATTCGACGAACTATATGACACACAGAGACAAACACATTTTCAAGCAGAATCAAAGCACTTTAAAGCACACAGAAACAAAGGCGTTTTCAGGCAGAATCAACGCACTATATGGCACGCAGAAACAGGCGCGTTTTAAGGCAAAATCAACGCACTATATGGCACAGAGAAACAAGTGCGTTTTCAGGGAGAATCGACGAACTATATGACACACAGAGACAAACACATTTTCAAGCAGAATCAAAGCACTTTAAGGCACACAGAAACAAGGGCGTTTTCTGGCAGAATCAGCGCACTATATGGCACACAGAAACAGGCGCGTTTTAAGGCAAAATCAACGCACTATATGGCACAGAGAAACAAGTGCGTTTTCAGGGAGAATCGACGAACTATATGACAGACAGAGACAAACACATTTTCAAGCAGAATCAAAGCACTTTAAGGCACACAGAAACACGGGCGTTTTCAGGCAGAATCAGCGCACTATATGGCACACAGAAACAGGCACGTTTTAAGGCAGAATCAACGCACTATATGGCACAGAGAAACAAGTGCGTTTTCAGGGAGAATCGACGAACTATATGACACACAGAGACAAACACATTTTCAAGCAGAATCAAAGCACTTTAAGGCACACAGAAACAAGGGCGTTTTCAGGCAGAATCAACGCACTACATGGCACAGAAACAGGCGCGTTTTAAGGCAAAATCAACGAACTATATGGCACAGAGAAACAAGTGCGTTTTCAGGGAGAATCGACGAACTATATGACACACAGAGACAAACACATTTTCAAGCAGAATCAAAGCACTTTAAGGCACACAGAAACAAGGGCGTTTTCAGGCAGAATCAACGCACTATATGGCACGCAGAAACAGGCACGTTTTAAGGCAGAATCAACGCACTATATGGCACAGAGAAACAAGTGCGTTTTCAGGGAGAATCGACGAACTATATGACATACACAGACAAACACATTTTCAAGCAAAATGAAAGCACTTTAAGGCACACAGAAACAAGGGCGTTTTCAGGCAGAATCAACGCACTATATGGCACACAGAAACAGGCGCGTTTTAAGGCAGAATCAACGCACTATATGGCACAGAGAAACAAGTGCGTTTTCAGGGAGAATCGACGAACTTTATGACACACAGAGACAAACACATTTTCAAGCAGAATCAAAGCACTTTAAGGCACACAGAAACAAGGGCGTTTTCAGGCAGAATCAACGCACTATATGGCACGCAGAAACAGGCAAGTTTTAAGGCAGAATCAACGCACTATATGGCACAGAGAAACAAGTGCGTTTTCAGGGATAATCGACGAACTATATGACACACAGAGACAAACACATTTTCAAGCAGAATCAAAGCACTTTAAGGCACACAGAAACAAGGGCGTTTTCAGGCGGAATCAACGCACTATATGGCCCACAGAAACAGGCACGTTATAAGGCAGAATCAACGCACTATATGGCACAGAGAAACTAGTCCGTTTTCAGGGAGAATCGACGAACTATATGACACACAGAGACAAACACATTTTCAAGCAGAATCAAAGCACTTTAAGGCACACAGAAACAAGGGCGTTTTCAGGCAGAATCAACGCACTATATGGCACACAGAAACAGGCACGTTTTAAGGCAGAATCAACGCACTATATGGCACAGAGAAACTAGTGCGTTTTCAGGGAGAATCGACGAACTATATGACACACAGAGACAAACACATTTTCAAGAAGAATCAAAGCACTTTAAGGCACATAGAAACAAGGGCGTTTTCAGGCAGAATCAACGCACTATATGGCACGCAGAAACAGGCACGTTTTAAGGCAGAATCAACGCACTATATGGCACAGAGAAACAAGTGCGTTTTCAGGGAGAATCGACGAACTATATGACATACACAGACAAACACATTTTCAAGCAAAATGAAAGCACTTTAAGGCACACAGAAACAAGGGCGTTTTCAGGCAGAATCAACGCACTATATGCCACACAGAAACAGGCGCGTTTTAAGGCAGAATCAACGCACTGTATGGCACAGAGAATCAAGTGCGTTTTCAGGGAGAATCGACGAACTATATGACACACAGAGACAAACACATTTTCAAGCAGAATCAAAGCACTTTAAGGCACACAGAAACAAGGGCGTTTTCAGGCAGAATCAACGCACTATATGGCTCACAGAAACAGGCGCGTTTTAAGGCAAAATCAACGCACTATATGGCACAGAGAAACAAGTGCGTTTTCAGGGAGAATCGACGAACTATATGACACACAGAGACAAACACATTTTCAAGCAGAATCAAAGCACTTTAAGGCACACAGAAACAAGGGCGTTTTCAGGCAGAATCAACGCACTATATGGCATGCAGAAACAGGCACGTTTTAAGGCAGAATCAACGCACTATATGGCACAGAGAAACAAGTGCGTTTTCAGGGAGATTTGACGAACTATATGACACACAGAGACAAACACATTTTCAAGCAGAATCAAAGCACTTTAAAGCACACAGAAACAAAGGCGTTTTCAGGCAGAATCAACGCACTATATGGCACGCAGAAACAGGCGCGTTTTAAGGCAAAATCAACGCACTATATGGCACAGAGAAACAAGTGCGTTTTCAGGGAGAATCGACGAACTATATGACACACAGAGACAAACACATTTTCAAGCAGAATCAAAGCACTTTAAGCCACACAGAAACAAGGGCGTTTTCAGGCAGAATCAGCGCACTATATGGCACACAGAAACAGGCGCGTTTTAAGGCAAAATCAACGCACTATATGGCACAGAGAAACAAGTGCGTTTTCAGGGAGAATCGACGAACTATATGACACACAGAGACAAACACATTTTCAAGCAGAATCAAAGCACTTTAAGGCACACAGAAACAAGGGCGTTTTCAGGCAGAATCAGCGCACTATATGGCACACAGAAACAGGCACGTTTTAAGGAAGAATCAACGCACTATATGGCACAGAGAAACATGTGCGTTTTCAGGGAGAATCGACGAACTATATGACACACAGAGACAAACACATTTTCA
Source organism: Dermacentor andersoni (assembly GCF_023375885.2). Taxonomy (NCBI): domain Eukaryota; kingdom Metazoa; phylum Arthropoda; class Arachnida; order Ixodida; family Ixodidae; genus Dermacentor; species Dermacentor andersoni. Next base: position 28,907,239 of record NC_092820.1, on the reverse strand, counting down.
AGCAGAATCAAAGCACTTTAAGGCACACAGAAACAAGGGCGTTTTCAGGCAGAATCAACGCACTACATGGCACACAGAAACAGGCGCGTTTTAAGGCAAAATCAACGCACTATATGGCACAGAGAAACAAGTGCGTTTTCAGGGAGAATCGACGAACTATATGACACACAGAGACAAACACATTTTCAAGCAAAATGAAAGCACTTTAAGGCACACAGAAACAAGGGCGTCTTCAGGCAGAATCAACGCACTATATGGCACACAGAAACAGGCGCGTTTTAAGGCAGAATCAACGCACTATATGGCACAGAGAAACAAGTGCGTTTTCAGGGAGAATCGACGAACTATATGACACACAGAGACAAACACATTTTCAAGCAGAATCAAAGCACTTTAAGGCACACAGAAACAAGGGCGTTTTCAGGCAGAATCAACGCACTATATGGCACACAGAAACAGGCACGTTTTAAGGCAGAATCAACGCACTATATGGCACAGAGAAACAAGTGCGTTTTCAGGGAGAATCGACGAACTATATGACACACAGAGACAAACACATTTTCAAGCAGAATCAAAGCACTTTAAGGCACACAGAAACAAGGGCGTTTTCAGGCAGAATCAACGCACTATATGGCAGACAGAAACAGGCGCGTTTTAAGGCAAAATCAACGCACTATATGGCACAGAGAAACAAGTGGGTTTTCAGGGAGAATCGACGAACTATATGACACACAGAGACAAACACATTTTCAAGCAGAATCAAAGCACTTTAAGGCACACAGAAACAAGGGCGTTTTCAGGCAGAATCAACGCACTACATGGCACACAGAAACAGGCGCGTTTTAAGGCAAAATCAACGCACTATATGGCACAGAGAAACAAGTGCGTTTTCAGGGAGAATCGACGAACTATATGACACACAGAGACAAACACATTTTCAAGCAGAATCAAAGCACTTTAAGGCACACAGAAACAAGGGCGTTTTCAGGCAGAATCAACGCACTATATGGCACACAGAAACAGGCACGTTTTAAGGCAGAATCAACGCACTATATGGCACAGAGAAACAAGTGCGTTTTCAGGGAGAATCGACGAACTATATGACACACAGAGACAAACACATTTTCAAGCAGAATCAAAGCACTTTAAAGCACACAGAAACAAAGGCGTTTTCAGGCAGAATCAACGCACTATATGGCACGCAGAAACAGGCGCGTTTTAAGGCAAAATCAACGCACTATATGGCACAGAGAAACAAGTGCGTTTTCAGGGAGAATCGACGAACTATATGACACACAGAGACAAACACATTTTCAAGCAGAATCAAAGCACTTTAAGCCACACAGAAACAAGGGCGTTTTCAGGCAGAATCAGCGCACTATATGGCACACAGAAACAGGCGCGTTTTAAGGCAAAATCAACGCACTATATGGCACAGAGAAACAAGTGCGTTTTCAGGGAGAATCGACGAACTATATGACACACAGAGACAAACACATTTTCAAGCAGAATCAAAGCACTTCAAGGCACACAGAAACAAGGGCGTTTTCAGGCAGAATCAGCGCACTATATGGCACACAGAAACAGGCACGTTTTAAGGAAGAATCAACGCACTATATGGCACAGAGAAACATGTGCGTTTTCAGGGAGAATCGACGAACTATATGACACACAGAGACAAACACATTTTCAAGCAGAATCAAAGCACTTTAAGGCACACAGAAACAAGGGCGTTTTCAGGCAGAATCAACGCACTACATGGCACACAGAAACAGGCGCGTTTTAAGGCAAAATCAACGCACTATATGGCACAGAGAAACAAGTGCGTTTTCAGGGAGAATCGACGAACTATATGACACACAGAGACAAACACATTTTCAAGCAAAATGAAAGCACTTTAAGGCACACAGAAACAAGGGCGTCTTCAGGCAGAATCAACGCACTATATGGCACACAGAAACAGGCGCGTTTTAAGGCAGAATCAACGCACTATATGGCACAGAGAAACAAGTGCGTTTTCAGGGAGAATCGACGAACTATATGACACACAGAGACAAACACATTTTCAAGCAGAATCAAAGCACTTTAAGGCACACAGAAACAAGGGCGTTTTCAGGCAGAATCAACGCACTATATGGCACACAGAAACAGGCACGTTTTAAGGCAGAATCAACGCACTATATGGCACAGAGAAACAAGTGCGTTTTCAGGGAGAATCGACGAACTATATGACACACAGAGACAAACACATTTTCAAGCAGAATCAAAGCACTTTAAGGCACACAGAAACAAGGGCGTTTTCAGGCAGAATCAACGCACTATATGGCAGACAGAAACAGGCGCGTTTTAAGGCAAAATCAACGCACTATATGGCACAGAGAAACAAGTGGGTTTTCAGGGAGAATCGACGAACTATATGACACACAGAGACAAACACATTTTCAAGCAGAATCAAAGCACTTTAAGGCACACAGAAACAAGGGCGTTTTCAGGCAGAATCAACGCACTACATGGCACACAGAAACAGGCGCGTTTTAAGGCAAAATCAACGCACTATATGGCACAGAGAAACAAGTGCGTTTTCAGGGAGAATCGACGAACTATATGACACACAGAGACAAACACATTTTCAAGCAGAATCAAAGCACTTTAAGGCACACAGAAACAAGGGCGTTTTCAGGCAGAATCAACGCACTATATGGCACACAGAAACAGGCACGTTTTAAGGCAGAATCAACGCACTATATGGCACAGAGAAACAAGTGCGTTTTCAGGGAGAATCGACGAACTATATGACACACAGAGACAAACACATTTTCAAGCAGAATCAAAGCACTTTAAAGCACACAGAAACAAAGGCGTTTTCAGGCAGAATCAACGCACTATATGGCACGCAGAAACAGGCGCGTTTTAAGGCAAAATCAACGCACTATATGGCACAGAGAAACAAGTGCGTTTTCAGGGAGAATCGACGAACTATATGACACACAGAGACAAACACATTTTCAAGCAGAATCAAAGCACTTTAAGCCACACAGAAACAAGGGCGTTTTCAGGCAGAATCAGCGCACTATATGGCACACAGAAACAGGCGCGTTTTAAGGCAAAATCAACGCACTATATGGCACAGAGAAACAAGTGCGTTTTCAGGGAGAATCGACGAACTATATGACACACAGAGACAAACACATTTTCAAGCAGAATCAAAGCACTTCAAGGCACACAGAAACAAGGGCGTTTTCAGGCAGAATCAGCGCACTATATGGCACACAGAAACAGGCACGTTTTAAGGAAGAATCAACGCACTATATGGCACAGAGAAACATGTGCGTTTTCAGGGAGAATCGACGAACTATATGACACACAGAGACAAACACATTTTCAAGCAGAATCAAAGCACTTTAAGGCACACAGAAACAAGGGCGTTTTCAGGCAGAATCAACGCACTACATGGCACACAGAAACAGGCGCGTTTTAAGGCAAAATCAACGCACTATATGGCACAGAGAAACAAGTGCGTTTTCAGGGAGAATCGACGAACTATATGACACACAGAGACAAACACATTTTCAAGCAAAATGAAAGCACTTTAAGGCACACAGAAACAAGGGCGTCTTCAGGCAGAATCAACGCACTATATGGCACACAGAAACAGGCGCGTTTTAAGGCAGAATCAACGCACTATATGGCACAGAGAAACAAGTGCGTTTTCAGGGAGAATCGACGAACTATATGACACACAGAGACAAACACATTTTCAAGCAGAATCAAAGCACTTTAAGGCACACAGAAACAAGGGCGTTTTCAGGCAGAATCAACGCACTATATGGCACACAGAAACAGGCACGTTTTAAGGCAGAATCAACGCACTATATGGCACAGAGAAACAAGTGCGTTTTCAGGGAGAATCGACGAACTATATGACACACAGAGACAAACACATTTTCAAGCAGAATCAAAGCACTTTAAGGCACACAGAAACAAGGGCGTTTTCAGGCAGAATCAACGCACTATATGGCAGACAGAAACAGGCGCGTTTTAAGGCAAAATCAACGCACTATATGGCACAGAGAAACAAGTGGGTTTTCAGGGAGAATCGACGAACTATATGACACACAGAGACAAACACATTTTCAAGCAGAATCAAAGCACTTTAAGGCACACAGAAACAAGGGCGTTTTCAGGCAGAATCAACGCACTATATGGCACGCAGAAACAGGCACGTTTTAAGGCAGAATCAACGCACTATATGGCACAGAGAAACAAGTGCGTTTTCAGGGAGAATCGACGAACTATATGACACACAGAGACAAACACATTTTCAAGCAGAATCAAAGCACTTTAAGGCACACAGAAACAAGGGCGTTTTCAGGCAGAATCAACGCACTATATGGCACACAGAAACAGGCGCGTTTTAAGGCAAAATTAACGCACTATATGGCACAGAGAAACAAGTGCGTTTTCAGGGAGAATCGACGAACTATATGACACACAGAGACAAACACATTTTCAAGCAGAATCAAAGCACTTTAAGGCACACAGAAACAAGGGCGTTTTCAGGCAGAATCAGCGCACTATATGGCACACAGAAACAGGCGCGTTTTAAGGCAAAATCAACGCACTATATGGCACAGAGAAACAAGTGCGTTTTCAGGGAGAATCGACGAACTATATGACACACAGAGACAAACACATTTTCAAGCAGAATCAAAGCACTTTAAGGCACACAGAAACAAGGGCGTTTTCAGGCAGAATCAACGCACTATATGGCACGCAGAAACAGGCATGTTTTAAGGCAGAATCAACGCACTATATGGCACAGAGAAACAAGTGCGTTTTCAGGGAGATTCGACGAACTATATGACACACAGAGACAAACACATTTTCAAGCAGAATCAAAGCACTTTAAAGCACACAGAAACAAAGGCGTTTTCAGGCAGAATCAACGCACTATATGGCACGCAGAAACAGGCGCGTTTTAAGGCAAAATCAACGCACTATATGGCACAGAGAAACAAGTGCGTTTTCAGGGAGAATCGACGAACTATATGACACACAGAGACAAACACATTTTCAAGCAGAATCAAAGCACTTTAAGGCACACAGAAACAAGGGCGTTTTCAGGCAGAATCAACGCACTACATGGCACACAGAAACAGGCGCGTTTTAAGGCAAAATCAACGCACTATATGGCACAGAGAAACAAGTGCGTTTTCAGGGAGAATCGACGAACTATATGACACACAGAGACAAACACATTTTCAAGCAGAATCAAAGCACTTTAAGGCACACAGAAACAAGGGCGTTTTCAGGCAGAATCAACGCACTATATGGCACACAGAAACAGGCACGTTTTAAGGCAGAATCAACGCACTATATGGCACAGAGAAACAAGTGCGTTTTCAGGGAGAATCGACGAACTATATGACACACAGAGACAAACACATTTTCAAGCAGAATCAAAGCACTTTAAGGCACACAGAAACAAGGGCGTTTTCAGGCAGAATCAACGCACTATATGGCAGACAGAAACAGGCGCGTTTTAAGGCAAAATCAGCGCACTATATGGCACAGAGAAACAAGTGGGTTTTCAGGGAGAATCGACGAACTATATGACACACAGAGACAAACACATTTTCAAGCAGAATCAAAGCACTTTAAGGCACACAGAAACAAGGGCGTTTTCAGGCAGAATCAACGCACTATATGGCACGCAGAAACAGGCACGTTTTAAGGCAGAATCAACGCACTATATGGCACAGAGAAACAAGTGCGTTTTCAGGGAGAATCGACGAACTATATGACACACAGAGACAAACACATTTTCAAGCAGAATCAAAGCACTTTAAGGCACACAGAAACAAGGGCGTTTTCAGGCAGAATCAACGCACTATATGGCACACAGAAACAGGCGCGTTTTAAGGCAAAATTAACGCACTATATGGCACAGAGAAACAAGTGCGTTTTCAGGGAGAATCGACGAACTATATGACACACAGAGACAAACACATTTTCAAGCAGAATCAAAGCACTTTAAGGCACACAGAAACAAGGGCGTTTTCAGGCAGAATCAGCGCACTATATGGCACACAGAAACAGGCGCGTTTTAAGGCAAAATCAACGCACTATATGGCACAGAGAAACAAGTGCGTTTTCAGGGAGAATCGACGAACTATATGACACACAGAGACAAACACATTTTCAAGCAGAATCAAAGCACTTTAAGGCACACAGAAACAAGGGCGTTTTCAGGCAGAATCAACGCACTATATGGCACGCAGAAACAGGCATGTTTTAAGGCAGAATCAACGCACTATATGGCACAGAGAAACAAGTGCGTTTTCAGGGAGATTCGACGAACTATATGACACACAGAGACAAACACATTTTCAAGCAAAATGAAAGCACTTTAAGGCACACAGAAACAAGGGCGTCTTCAGGCAGAATCAACGCACTATATGGCACACAGAAACAGGCGCGTTTTAAGGCAGAATCAACGCACTATATGGCACAGAGAAACAAGTGCGTTTTCAGGGAGAATCGACGAACTATATGACACACAGAGACAAACACATTTTCAAGCAGAATCAAAGCACTTTAAGGCACACAGAAACAAGGGCGTTTTCAGGCAGAATCAACGCACTATATGGCACGCAGAAACAGGCATGTTTTAAGGCAGAATCAACGCACTATATGGCACAGAGAAACAAGTGCGTTTTCAGGGAGATTCGACGAACTATATGACACACAGAGACAAACACATTTTCAAGCAGAATCAAAGCACTTTAAAGCACACAGAAACAAAGGCGTTTTCAGGCAGAATCAACGCACTATATGGCACGCAGAAACAGGCGCGTTTTAAGGCAAAATCAACGCACTATATGGCACAGAGAAACAAGTGCGTTTTCAGGGAGAATCGACGAACTATATGACACACAGAGACAAACACATTTTCAAGCAGAATCAAAGCACTTTAAGGCACACAGAAACAAGGGCGTTTTCAGGCAGAATCAACGCACTACATGGCACACAGAAACAGGCGCGTTTTAAGGCAAAATCAACGCACTATATGGCACAGAGAAACAAGTGCGTTTTCAGGGAGAATCGACGAACTATATGACACACAGAGACAAACACATTTTCAAGCAAAATGAAAGCACTTTAAGGCACACAGAAACAAGGGCGTCTTCAGGCAGAATCAACGCACTATATGGCACACAGAAACAGGCGCGTTTTAAGGCAGAATCAACGCACTATATGGCACAGAGAAACAAGTGCGTTTTCAGGGAGAATCGACGAACTATATGACACACAGAGACAAACACATTTTCAAGCAGAATCAAAGCACTTTAAGGCACACAGAAACAAGGGCGTTTTCAGGCAGAATCAACGCACTATATGGCACACAGAAACAGGCACGTTTTAAGGCAGAATCAACGCACTATATGGCACAGAGAAACAAGTGCGTTTTCAGGGAGAATCGACGAACTATATGACACACAGAGACAAACACATTTTCAAGCAGAATCAAAGCACTTTAAGGCACACAGAAACAAGGGCGTTTTCAGGCAGAATCAACGCACTATATGGCAGACAGAAACAGACGCGTTTTAAGGCAAAATCAACGCACTATATGGCACAGAGAAACAAGTGGGTTTTCAGGGAGAATCGACGAACTATATGACACACAGAGACAAACACATTTTCAAGCAGAATCAAAGCACTTTAAGGCACACAGAAACAAGGGCGTTTTCAGGCAGAATCAACGCACTATATGGCACGCAGAAACAGGCACGTTTTAAGGCAGAATCAACGCACTATATGGCACAGAGAAACAAGTGCGTTTTCAGGGAGAATCGACGAACTATATGACACACAGAGACAAACACATTTTCAAGCAGAATCAAAGCACTTTAAGGCACACAGAAACAAGGGCGTTTTCAGGCAGAATCAACGCACTATATGGCACACAGAAACAGGCGCGTTTTAAGGCAAAATTAACGCACTATATGGCACAGAGAAACAAGTGCGTTTTCAGGGAGAATCGACGAACTATATGACACACAGAGACAAACACATTTTCAAGCAGAATCAAAGCACTTTAAGGCACACAGAAACAAGGGCGTTTTCAGGCAGAATCAGCGCACTATATGGCACACAGAAACAGGCGCGTTTTAAGGCAAAATCAACGCACTATATGGCACAGAGAAACAAGTGCGTTTTCAGGGAGAATCGACGAACTATATGACACACAGAGACAAACACATTTTCAAGCAGAATCAAAGCACTTTAAGGCACACAGAAACAAGGGCGTTTTCAGGCAGAATCAACGCACTATATGGCACGCAGAAACAGGCATGTTTTAAGGCAGAATCAACGCACTATATGGCACAGAGAAACAAGTGCGTTTTCAGGGAGATTCGACGAACTATATGACACACAGAGACAAACACATTTTCAAGCAGAATCAAAGCACTTTAAAGCACACAGAAACAAAGGCGTTTTCAGGCAGAATCAACGCACTATATGGCACGCAGAAACAGGCGCGTTTTAAGGCAAAATCAACGCACTATATGGCACAGAGAAACAAGTGCGTTTTCAGGGAGAATCGACGAACTATATGACACACAGAGACAAACACATTTTCAAGCAGAATCAAAGCACTTTAAGGCACACAGAAACAAGGGCGTTTTCTGGCAGAATAAGCGCACTATATGGCACACAGAAACAGGCGCGTTTTAAGGCAAAATCAACGCACTATATGGCACAGAGAAACAAGTGCGTTTTCAGGGAGAATCGACGAACTATATGACAGACAGAGACAAACACATTTTCAAGCAGAATCAAAGCACTTTAAGGCACACAGAAACACGGGCGTTTTCAGGCAGAATCAGCGCACTATATGGCACACAGAAACAGGCACGTTTTAAGGCAGAATCAACGCACTATATGGCACAGAGAAACAAGTGCGTTTTCAGGGAGAATCGACGGACAATATGACACACAGAGACAAACACACTTTCAAGCAGAATCAAAGCACTTTAAGGCACACAGAAACAAGGGCGTTTTCAGGCAGAATCAACGCACTACATGGCACAGAAACAGGCGCGTTTTAAGGCAAAATCAACGCACTATATGGCACAGAGAAACAAGTGCGTTTTCAGGGAGAATCGACGAACTATATGACACACAGAGACAAACACATTTTCAAGCAGAATCAAAGCACTTTAAGGCACACAGAAACAAGGGCGTTTTCAGGCAGAATCAACGCACTATATGGCACGCAGAAACAGGCACGTTTTAAGGCAGAATCAACGCACTATATGGCACAGAGAAACAAGTGCGTTTTCAGGGAGAATCGACGAACTATATGACATACACAGACAAACACATTTTCAAGCAAAATGAAAGCACTTTAAGGCACACAGAAACAAGGGCGTTTTCAGGCAGAATCAACGCACTATATGGCACACAGAAACAGGCGCGTTTTAAGGCAGAATCAACGCACTATATGGCACAGAGAAACAAGTGCGTTTTCAGGGAGAATCGACGAACTATATGACACACAGAGACAAACACATTTTCAAGCAGAATCAAAGCACTTTAAGGCACACAGAAACAAGGGCGTTTTCAGGCAGAATCAACGCACTATATGGCACACAGAAACAGGCGCGTTTTAAGGCAAAATTAACGCACTATATGGCACAGAGAAACAAGTGCGTTTTCAGGGAGAATCGACGAACTATATGACACACAGAGACAAACACATTTTCAAGCAGAATCAAAGCACTTTAAGGCACACAGAAACAAGGGCGTTTTCAGGCAGAATCAGCGCACTATATGGCACACAGAAACAGGCGCGTTTTAAGGCAAAATCAACGCACTATATGGCACAGAGAAACAAGTGCGTTTTCAGGGAGAATCGACGAACTATATGACACACAGAGACAAACACATTTTCAAGCAGAATCAAAGCACTTTAAGGCACACAGAAACAAGGGCGTTTTCAGGCAGAATCAACGCACTATATGGCACGCAGAAACAGGCATGTTTTAAGGCAGAATCAACGCACTATATGGCACAGAGAAACAAGTGCGTTTTCAGGGAGATTCGACGAACTATATGACACACAGAGACAAACACATTTTCAAGCAGAATCAAAGCACTTTAAAGCACACAGAAACAAAGGCGTTTTCAGGCAGAATCAACGCACTATATGGCACGCAGAAACAGGCGCGTTTTAAGGCAAAATCAACGCACTATATGGCACAGAGAAACAAGTGCGTTTTCAGGGAGAATCGACGAACTATATGACACACAGAGACAAACACATTTTCAAGCAGAATCAAAGCACTTTAAGGCACACAGAAACAAGGGCGTTTTCTGGCAGAATAAGCGCACTATATGGCACACAGAAACAGGCGCGTTTTAAGGCAAAATCAACGCACTATATGGCACAGAGAAACAAGTGCGTTTTCAGGGAGAATCGACGAACTATATGACAGACAGAGACAAACACATTTTCAAGCAGAATCAAAGCACTTTAAGGCACACAGAAACACGGGCGTTTTCAGGCAGAATCAGCGCACTATATGGCACACAGAAACAGGCACGTTTTAAGGCAGAATCAACGCACTATATGGCACAGAGAAACAAGTGCGTTTTCAGGGAGAATCGACGGACAATATGACACACAGAGACAAACACACTTTCAAGCAGAATCAAAGCACTTTAAGGCACACAGAAACAAGGGCGTTTTCAGGCAGAATCAACGCACTACATGGCACAGAAACAGGCGCGTTTTAAGGCAAAATCAACGCACTATATGGCACAGAGAAACAAGTGCGTTTTCAGGGAGAATCGACGAACTATATGACACACAGAGACAAACACATTTTCAAGCAGAATCAAAGCACTTTAAGGCACACAGAAACAAGGGCGTTTTCAGGCAGAATCAACGCACTATATGGCACGCAGAAACAGGCACGTTTTAAGGCAGAATCAACGCACTATATGGCACAGAGAAACAAGTGCGTTTTCAGGGAGAATCGACGAACTATATGACATACACAGACAAACACATTTTCAAGCAAAATGAAAGCACTTTAAGGCACACAGAAACAAGGGCGTTTTCAGGCAGAATCAACGCACTATATGGCACACAGAAACAGGCGCGTTTTAAGGCAGAATCAACGCACTATATGGCACAGAGAAACAAGTGCGTTTTCAGGGAGAATCGACGAACTATATGACACACAGAGACAAACACATTTTCAAGCAGAATCAAAGCACTTTAAGGCACACAGAAACAAGGGCGTTTTCAGGCAGAATCAACGCACTATATGGCACGCAGAAACAGGCAAGTTTTAAGGCAGAATCAACGCACTATATGGCACAGAGAAACAAGTGCGTTTTCAGGGATAATCGACGAACTATATGACACACAGAGACAAACACATTTTCAAGCAGAATCAAAGCACTTTAAGGCACACAGAAACAAGGGCGTTTTCAGGCAGAATCAACGCACTATATGGCTCACAGAAACAGGCACGTTTTAAGGCAGAATCAACGCACTATATGGCACAGAGAAACTAGTCCGTTTTCAGGGAGAATCGACGAACTATATGACACACAGAGACAAACACATTTTCAAGCAGAATCAAAGCACTTTAAGGCACACAGAAACAAGGGCGTTTTCAGGCAGAATCAACGCACTACATGGCACAGAAACAGGCGCGTTTTAAGGCAAAATCAACGCACTATATGGCACAGAGAAACAAGTGCGTTTTCAGGGAGAATCGACGAACTATATGACACACAGAGACAAACACATTTTCAAGCAGAATCAAAGCACTTTAAGGCACACAGAAACAAGGGCGTTTTCAGGCAGAATCAACGCACTATATGGCACGCAGAAACAGGCACGTTTTAAGGCAGAATCAACGCACTATATGGCACAGAGAAACAAGTGCGTTTTCAGGGAGAATCGACGAACTATATGACATACACAGACAAACACATTTTCAAGCAAAATGAAAGCACTTTAAGGCACACAGAAACAAGGGCGTTTTCAGGCAGAATCAACGCACTATATGGCACACAGAAACAGGCGCGTTTTAAGGCAGAATCAACGCACTATATGGCACAGAGAAACAAGTGCGTTTTCAGGGAGAATCGACGAACTATATGACACACAGAGACAAACACATTTTCAAGCAGAATCAAAGCACTTTAAGGCACACAGAAACAAGGGCGTTTTCAGGCAGAATCAACGCACTATATGGCACGCAGAAACAGGCAAGTTTTAAGGCAGAATCAACGCACTATATGGCACAGAGAAACAAGTGCGTTTTCAGGGATAATCGACGAACTATATGACACACAGAGACAAACACATTTTCAAGCAGAATCAAAGCACTTTAAGGCACACAGAAACAAGGGCGTTTTCAGGCAGAATCAACGCACTATATGGCCCACAGAAACAGGCACGTTTTAAGGCAGAATCAACGCACTATATGGCACAGAGAAACTAGTCCGTTTTCAGGGAGAATCGACGAACTATATGACACACAGAGACAAACACATTTTCAAGCAGAATCAAAGCACTTTAAGGCACACAGAAACAAGGGCGTTTTCAGGCAGAATCAACGCACTATATGGCACACAGAAACAGGCACGTTTTAAGGCAGAATCAATGCACTATATGGCACAGAGAAACTAGTGCGTTTTCAGGGAGAATCGACGAACTATATGACACACAGAGACAAACACATTTTCAAGAAGAATCAAAGCACTTTAAGGCACATAGAAACAAGGGCGTTTTCAGGCAGAATCAACGCACTATATGGCACGCAGAAACAGGCACGTTTTAAGGCAGAATCAACGCACTATATGGCACAGAGAAACAAGTGCGTTTTCAGGGAGAATCGACGAACTATATGACATACACAGACAAACACATTTTCAAGCAAAATGAAAGCACTTTAAGGCACACAGAAACAAGGGCGTTTTCAGGCAGAATCAACGCACTATATGGCACACAGAAACAGGCGCGTTTTAAGGCAGAATCAACGCACTATATGGCACAGAGAATCAAGTGCGTTTTCAGGGAGAATCGACGAACTATATGACACACAGAGACAAACACATTTTCAAGGAGAATCAAAGCACTTTAAGGCACACAGAAACAAGGGCGTTTTCAGGCAGAATCAACGCACTATATGGCACACAGAAACAGGCACGTTTTAAGGCAGAATCAACGCACTATATGGCACAGAGAAACAAGTGCGTTTTCAGGGAGAATCGACGAACTATATGACACACAGAGACAAACACATTTTCAAGCAGAATCAAAGCACTTTAAGGCACACAGAAACAAGGGCGTTTTCAGGCAGAATCAACGCACTATATGGCAGACAGAAACAGGCGCGTTTTAAGGCAAAATCAACGCACTATATGGCACAGAGAAACAAGTGGGTTTTCAGGGAGAATCGACGAACTATATGACACACAGAGACAAACACATTTTCAAGCAGAATCAAAGCACTTTAAGGCACACAGAAACAAGGGCGTTTTCAGGCAGAATCAACGCACTATATGGCACGCAGAAACAGGCACGTTTTAAGGCAGAATCAACGCACTATATGGCACAGAGAAACAAGTGCGTTTTCAGGGAGAATCGACGAACTATATGACACACAGAGACAAACACATTTTCAAGCAGAATCAAAGCACTTTAAGGCACACAGAAACAAGGGCGTTTTCAGGCAGAATCAACGCACTATATGGCACACAGAAACAGGCGCGTTTTAAGGCAAAATTAACGCACTATATGGCACAGAGAAACAAGTGCGTTTTCAGGGAGAATCGACGAACTATATGACACACAGAGACAAACACATTTTCAAGCAGAATCAAAGCACTTTAAGGCACACAGAAACAAGGGCGTTTTCAGGCAGAATCAGCGCACTATATGGCACACAGAAACAGGCGCGTTTTAAGGCAAAATCAACGCACTATATGGCACAGAGAAACAAGTGCGTTTTCAGGGAGAATCGACGAACTATATGACACACAGAGACAAACACATTTTCAAGCAGAATCAAAGCACTTTAAGGCACACAGAAACAAGGGCGTTTTCAGGCAGAATCAACGCACTACATGGCACACAGAAACAGGCGCGTTTTAAGGCAAAATCAACGCACTATATGGCACAGAGAAACAAGTGCGTTTTCAGGGAGAATCGACGAACTATATGACACACAGAGACAAACACATTTTCAAGCAAAATGAAAGCACTTTAAGGCACACAGAAACAAGGGCGTCTTCAGGCAGAATCAACGCACTATATGGCACACAGAAACAGGCGCGTTTTAAGGCAGAATCAACGCACTATATGGCACAGAGAAACAAGTGCGTTTTCAGGGAGAATCGACGAACTATATGACACACAGAGACAAACACATTTTCAAGCAGAATCAAAGCACTTTAAGGCACACAGAAACAAGGGCGTTTTCAGGCAGAATCAACGCACTATATGGCACGCAGAAACAGGCAAGTTTTAAGGCAGAATCAACGCACTATATGGCACAGAGAAACAAGTGCGTTTTCAGGGATAATCGACGAACTATATGACACACAGAGACAAACATATTTTCAAGCAGAATCAAAGCACTTTAAGGCACACAGAAACAAGGGCGTTTTCAGGCAGAATCAACGCACTATATGGCACACAGAAACAGGCACGTTTTAAGGCAGAATCAACGCACTATATGGCACAGAGAAACTAGTGCGTTTTCAGGGAGAATTGACGAACTATATGACACACAGAGACAAACACATTTTCAAGCAGAATCAAAGCACTTTAAGGCACACAGAAACAAGGGCGTTTTCAGGCAGAATCAACGCACTATATGGCAGACAGAAACAGGCGCGTTTTAAGGCAAAATCAACGCACTATATGGCACAGAGAAACAAGTGGGTTTTCAGGGAGAATCGACGAACTATATGACACACAGAGACAAACACATTTTCAAGCAGAATCAAAGCACTTTAAGGCACACAGAAACAAGGGCGTTTTCAGGCAGAATCAACGCACTATATGGCACGCAGAAACAGGCACGTTTTAAGGCAGAATCAACGCACTATATGGCACAGAGAAACAAGTGCGTTTTCAGGGAGAATCGACGAACTATATGACACACAGAGACAAACACATTTTCAAGCAGAATCAAAGCACTTTAAGGCACACAGAAACAAGGGCGTTTTCAGGCAGAATCAACGCACTATATGGCACACAGAAAGAGGCGCGTTTTAAGGCAAAATTAACGCACTATATGGCACAGAGAAACAAGTGCGTTTTCAGGGAGAATCGACGAACTATATGACACACAGAGACAAACACATTTTCAAGCAGAATCAAAGCACTTTAAGGCACACAGAAACAAGGGCGTTTTCAGGCAGAATCAGCGCACTATATGGCACACAGAAACAGGCGCGTTTTAAGGCAAAATCAACGCACTATATGGCACAGAGAAACAAGTGCGTTTTCAGGGAGAATCGACGAACTATATGACACACAGAGACAAACACATTTTCAAGCAGAATCAAAGCACTTTAAGGCACGCAGAAACAAGGGCGTTTTCAGGCAGAATCAACGCACTATATGGCACGCAGAAACAGGCACGTTTTAAGGCAGAATCAACGCACTATATGGCACAGAGAAACAAGTGCGTTTTCAGAGAGATTCGACGAACTATATGACACACAGAGACAAACACATTTTCAAGCAGAATCAAAGCACTTTAAAGCACACAGAAACAAAGGCGTTTTCGGGCAGAATCAACGCACTATATGGCACGCAGAAACAGGCGCGTTTTAAGGCAAAATCAACGCACTATATGGCACAGAGAAACAAGTGCGTTTTCAGGGAGAATCGACGAACTATATGACACACAGAGACAAACACATTTTCAAGCAGAATCAAAGCACTTTGAGGCACACAGAAACAAGGGCGTTTTCAGGCATAATCAGCGCACTATATGGCACACAGAAACAGGCGCGTTTTAAGGCAAAATCAACGCACTATATGGCACAGAGAAACAAGTGCGTTTTCAGGGAGAATCGACGAACTATATGACAGACAGAGACAAACACATTTTCAAGCAGAATCAAAGCACTTTAAGGCACACAGAAACAAGGGCGTTTTCAGGCAGAATCAGCGCACTATATGGCACACAGAAACAGGCACGTTTTAAGGCAGAATCAACGCACTATATGGCACAGAGAAACAAGTGCGTTTTCAGGGAGAATCGACGAACTATATGACACACAGAGACAAACACATTTTCAAGCAGAATCAAAGCACTTTAAGGCACACAGAAACAAGGGCGTTTTCAGGCAGAATCAACGCACTACATGGCACACAGAAACAGGCGCGTTTTAAGGCAAAATCAACGCACTATATGGCACAGAGAAACAAGTGCGTTTTCAGGCAGAATCGACGAACTATATGACACACAGAGACAAACACATTTTCAAGCAGAATCAAAGCACTTTAAGGCACACAGAAACAAGGGCGTTTTCAGGCAGAATCAACGCACTATATGGCACGCAGAAACAGGCACGTTTTAAGGCAGAATCAACGCACTATATGGCACAGAGAAACAAGTGCGTTTTCAGGGAGAATCGACGAACTATATGACATACACAGACAAACACATTTTCAAGCAAAATGAAAGCACTTTAAGGCACACAGAAACAAGGGCGTTTTCAGGCAGAATCAACGCACTATATGGCACACAGAAACAGGCGCGTTTTAAGGCAGAATCAACGCACTATATGGCACAGAGAAACAACTGCGTTTTCAGGGAGAATCGACGAACTATATGACACAAAGAGACAAACACATTTTCAAGCAGAATCAAAGCACTTTAAGGCACACAGAAACAAGGGCGTTTTCAGGCAGAATCAACGCACTATATGGCACGCAGAAACAGGCAAGTTTTAAGGCAGAATCAACGCACTATATGGCACAGAGAAACAAGTGCGTTTTCAGGGAGAATCGACGAACTATATGACACACAGAGACAAACACATTTTCAAGCAGAATCAAAGCACTTTAAGGCACACAGAAACAAGGGCGTTTTCAGGCAGAATCAACGCACTATATGGCACACAGAAACAGGCACGTTTTAAGGCAGAATCAACGCACTATATGGCACAGAGAAACTAGTGCGTTTACAGGGAGAATCGACGAACTATATGACACACAGAGACAAACACATTTTCAAGCAGAATCAAAGCACTTTAAGGCACACAGAAACAAGGGCGTTTTCAGGCAGAATCAACGCACTATATGGCACGCAGAAACAGGCAACTTTTAAGGCAGAATCAACGCACTATATGGCACAGAGAAAAGAGTGCGTTTTCAGGGATAATCGACGAACTATATGACACACAGAGACAAACACATTTTCAAGCAGAATCAAAGCACTTTAATGCACACAGAAACAAGGGCGTTTTCAGGCAGAATCAACGCACTATATGGCACACAGAAACAGGCACGTTTTAAGGCAGAATCAACGCACTATATGGCACAGAGAAACTAGTCCGCTTTCAGGGAGAATCGACGAACTATATGACACACAGAGACAAACACATTTTCAAGCAGAATCAAAGCACTTTAAGGCACACAGAAACAAGGGCGTTTTCAGGCAGAAACAACGCACTATATGGCACACAGAAACAGGCACGTTTTAAGGCAGAATCAACGCACTATATGGCACAGAGAAACTAGTGCGTTTTCAGGGAGAATCGACGAACTATATGACACACAGAGACAAACACATTTTCAAGCAGAATCAAAGCACTTTAAGGCACACAGAAACAAGGGCGTTTTCAGGCAGAATCAACGCACTATATGGCAGACAGAAACAGGCGCGTTTTAAGGCAAAATCAACGCACTATATTGCACAGAGAAACAAGTGCGTTTTCAGGGAGAATCTACGAACTATATGGCACACAGAGACAAACACATTTTCAAGCAGAATCAAAGCACTTTAAGGCACACAGAAAATAGGGCGTTTTCAGGCAGAAACAACGCACTATATGGCACACAGGAACAGGCACGTTTTAAGGCAGAATCAACGCACTATATGGCACACAGAAACTAGTGCGTTTTCAGGGAGAATCGACGAGCTATATGACACACAGAGACAAACACATTTTCAAGCAGAATCGAAGCACTTTAAGGCACACAGAAACAAGTGCGTTTTCAGGCAGAATCAACGCACTATATGGCACACAGAAACAGGCACGTTTTAAGGCAGAATCAACGCACTATATGGCACAGAGAAACTAGTGCGTTTTCAGGGAGAATCGACGAACTATATGACACACAGAGACAAACACATTTTCAAGCAGAATCAAAGCACTTTAAGGCACACAGAAACAAGGGCGTTTTCAGGCAGAATCAACGCACTATATGGCACACAGAAACAGGCACGTTTTAAGGCAGAATCAACGCACTATATGGCACAGAGAAACAAGTGCGTTTTCAGGGAGAATCGACGAACTATATGACACACAGAGACAAACACATTTTCAAGCAGAATCAAAGCACTTTAAGGCACACAGAAACAAGGGCGTTTTCAGGCAGAATCAACGCACTATATGGCACACAGAAACAGGCACGTTTTAAGGCCGAATGAACGCACTATATGGCACAGAGAAACAAGTGCGTTTTCAGGGAGAATCGACGAACTATATGACACACAGAGACAAACCCATCTTGAAGCAGAATCAAAGCACTTTAAGGCACACAGAAACAAGGGCGTTTTCAGGCAGAATCAACGCACTATATGGCACGCAGAAACAGGCAAGTTTTAAGGCAGAATCAACGCACTATATGGCACAGAGAAACAAGTGCGTTTTCAGGGATAATCGACGAACTATATGACACACAGAGACAAACACATTTTCAAGCAGAATCAAAGCACTTTAATGCACACAGAAACAAGGGCGTTTTCAGGCAGAATCAACGCACTATATGGCACACAGAAACAGGCACGTTTTAAGACAGAATCAACGCACTATATGGCACAGAGAAACTAGTCCGTTCTCATGGAGAATCGACGAACTATATGACACACAGAGACAAACACATTTTCAAGCATAATCAAAGCACTTTAAGGCACACAGAAACAAGGGCGTTTTCAGGCAGAAACAACGCACTATATGGCACACAGAAACAGGCACGTTTTAAGGCAGAATCAACGCACTATATGGCACAGAGAAACTAGTGCGTTTTCAGGGAGAATCGACGAACTATATGACACACAGAGACAAACACATTTTCAAGCAGAATCAAAGCACTTTAAGGCGCACAGAAACAAGGGCGTTTTCAGGCAGAATCAACGCACTATATGGCAGACAGAAACAGGCGCGTTTTAAGGCAAAATCAACGCACTATATGGCACAGAGAAACAAGTGCGTTTTCAGGGAGAATCTACGAACTATATGACACACAGAGACAAACACATTTTCAAGCAGAATCAAAGCACTTTAAGGCACACAGAAACAAGGGCGTTTTCAGGCAGAAACAACGCACTATATGGCACACAGAAACAGGCACGTTTTAAGGCAGAATCGACGCACTATATGGCACAGAGAAACTAGTGCGTTTTCAGGGAGAATCGACGAGCTATATGACACACAGAGACAAACCCATCTTGAAGCAGAATCAAAGCACTTTAAGGCACACAGAAACAAGGGCTTTTTCAGGCAGAATCAACGCACTATATGGAACGCAGAAACAGGCGCGTTTTAAGGCAAAATCAACGCACTATATGGCGCAGAGAAACAAGTGCGTTTTCAGGGAGAATCGACGAACTATATGACACACAGAGACAAACACATTTTCAAGCAGAATCAAAGCACTTTAAGGCACACAGAAACAAGGGCGTTTTCAGGCAGAAACAACGCACTATATGGCACACAGAAACAGGCACGTTTTAAGGCAGAATCAACGCACTATATGGCACACAGAAACTAGTGCGTTTTCAGGGAGAATCGACGAGCTATATGACACACAGAGACAAACACATTTTCAAGCAGAATCAAAGCACTTTAAGGCACACAGAAACAAGTGCGTTTTCAGGCAGAATCAACGCACTATATGGCACACAGAAACAGGCACGTTTTAAGGCAGAATCAACGCACTATATGGCACAGAGAAACTAGTGCGTTTTCAGGGAGAATCGACGAACTATATGACACACAGAGACAAACACATTTTCAAGCAGAATCAAAGCACTTTAAGGCACACAGAAACAAGGGCGTTTTCAGGCAGAATCAACGCACTATATGGCACACAGAAACAGGCACGTTTTAAGGCAGAATCAACGCACTATATGGCACAGAGAAACAAGTGCGTTTTCAGGGAGAATCGACGAACTATATGACACACAGAGACAAACACATTTTCAAGCAGAATCAAAGCACTTTAAGGCACACAGAAACAAGGGCGTTTTCAGGCAGAATCAACGCACTATATGGCACACAGAAACAGGCACGTTTTAAGGCAGAATGAACGCACTATATGGCACAGAGAAACAAGTGCGTTTTCAGGGAGAATCGACGAACTATATGACACACAGAGACAAACCCATCTTGAAGCAGAATCAAAGCACTTTAAGGCACACAGAAACAAGGGCGTTTTCAGGCAGAATCAACGCACTATATGGCACGCAGAAACAGGCAAGTTTTAAGGCAGAATCAACGCACTATATGGCACAGAGAAACAAGTGCGTTTTCAGGGATAATCGACGAACTATATGACACACAGAGACAAACACATTTTCAAGCAGAATCAAAGCACTTTAATGCACACAGAAACAAGGGCGTTTTCAGGCAGAATCAACGCACTATATGGCACACAGAAACAGGCACGTTTTAAGACAGAATCAACGCACTATATGGCACAGAGAAACTAGTCCGTTCTCATGGAGAATCGACGAACTATATGACACACAGAGACAAACACATTTTCAAGCAGAATCAAAGCACTTTAAGGCACACAGAAACAAGGGCGTTTTCAGGCAGAAACAACGCACTATATGGCACACAGAAACAGGCACGTTTTAAGGCAGAATCAACGCACTATATGGCACAGAGAAACTAGTGCGTTTTCAGGGAGAATCGACGAACTATATGACACACAGAGACAAACACATTTTCAAGCAGAATCAAAGCACTTTAAGGCACACAGAAACAAGGGCGTTTTCAGGCAGAATCAACGCACTATATGGCAGACAGAAACAGGCGCGTTTTAAGGCAAAATCAACGCACTATTTGGCACAGAGAAACAAGTGCGTTTTCAGGGAGAATCTACGAACTATATGACACACAGAGACAAACACATTTTCAAGCAGAATCAAAGCACTTTAAGGCACACAGAAACAAGGGCGTTTTCAGGCAGAAACAACGCACTATATGGCACACAGAAACAGGCACGTTTTAAGGCAGAATCGACGCACTATATGGCACAGAGAAACTAGTGCGTTTTCAGGGAGAATCGACGAGCTATATGACACACAGAGACAAACCCATCTTGAAGCAGAATCAAAGCACTTTAAGGCACACAGAAACAAGGGCTTTTTCAGGCAGAATCAACGCACTATATGGCACGCAGAAACGGGCGCGTTTTAAGGCAAAATCAACGCACTATATGGCGCAGAGAAACAAGTGCGTTTTCAGGGAGAATCGACGAACTATATGACACACAGAGACAAACACATTTTCAAGCAGAATCAAAGCACTTTAAGGCACACAGAAACAAGGGCGTTTTCAGGCAGAATCGACGCACTATATGGCACGCAGAAACAGGCACGTTTTAAGGCAGAATCAACGCACTATATGGCAAAGAGAAACAAGTGCGTTTTCAGGGAGAATCGACGAACTATATGACACACAGAGACAAACACATTTTCAAGCAGAATCAAAGCACTTTAAGGCACACAGAAACAAGGGCGTTTTCAGGCAGAATCAACGCACTATATGGCACACAGAAACAGGCGCGTTTTAAGGCAAAATCAACGCACTATATGGAACAGAGAAACAAGTGCGTTTTCAGGGAGAATCGACGAACTATATGACACACAGAGACAAACACATTTTCAAGCAGAATCAAAGCACTTTAAGGCACACAGAAACAAGGGCGTTTTCAGGCAGAATCAACGCACTATATGGCACACAGAAACCGGCACGTTTTAAGGCAGAATCAACGCACTATATGGCACAGAGAAACAAGTGCGGTTTCAGGGAGAATCGACGAACTATATGACACACAGAGACAAACAGATTTTCAAGCAGAATCAAAGCACTTTAAGGCACACAGAAACAAGGGCGTTTTCAGGCAGAATCAACGCACTATATGACACGCAGAAACAGGCACGTTTTAAGGCAGAATCAACGCACTATATGGCACACAGAAACAAGTGCGTTTTCAGGGAGAATCGACGAACTATATGACACACAGAGACAAACACATTTTCAAGCAGAATCAAAGCACTTTAAGGCACACAGAAACAAGGGCGTTTTCAGGCAGAATCAACGCACTATATGGCACACAGAAACAGGCACGTTTTAAGGCAAAATCAACGGACTATATGGCACAGAGAAACAAGTGCGTTTTCAGGGAGAATCGACGAACTATATGACACACAGAGACAAACACGTTTTCAAGCAGAATCAAAGCACTTTAAGGCACACAGAAACAAGGGCGTTTTGAGGCAGAATCAGCGCACTATATGGCACACAGAAACAGGCACGTTTTAAGGCAGAATCAACGCACTATATGGCACAGAGAAACTAGTGCGTTTTCAGGGAGAATCGACGAACTATATGACACACAGAGACAAACACATTTTCAAGCAGAATCAAAGCACTTTAAGGCACACAGAAACAAGGGCGTTTTCAGGCAGAATCCACGCACTATATGGCACGCAGAAACAGGCACGTTTTAAGGCAGAATCAACGCACCTTATGGCACAGAGAAACAAGTGCGTTTTGAGGGAGAATCGACGAACTATATGACACACAGAGACAAACACATTTTCAAGCAGAATCAAAGCACTTTAAGGCACACAGAAACAAGGGCGTTTTCAGGCAGAATCAACGCACTATATGGCACACAGAAACAGGCACGTTTTAAGGCAGAATCAACGCACTATATGGCACAGAGAAACTAGTGCGTTTTCAGGGAGAATCGACGAACTATATGACACACAGAGACAAACACATTTTCAAGCAGAATCAAAGCACTTTAAGGCACACAGAAACAAGGGCGTTTTAAGGCAGAATCAACGCACTATATGGCACGCAGAAACAGGCACGTTTTAAGGCAGAATCAACGCACTATATGGCACAGAGAAACTAGTGCGTTTTCAGGGAGAATCGACGAACTATATGACACACAGAGACAAACACATTTTCAAGCAGAATCAAAGCACTTTAAGGCACACAGAAACAAGGGCGTTTTCAGGCAGAATCAACGCACTATATGGCACGCAGAAACAGGCACGTTTTAAGGCAGAATCAACGCACCTTATGGCACTGAGAAACAAGTGCGTTTTGAGGGAGAATCGACGAACTATATGACACACAGAGACAAACACATTTTCAAGCAGAATCAAAGCACTTTAAGGCACACAGAAACAAGGGCGTTTTCAGGCAGAATCTACGCACTATATGGCACACAGAAACAGGCACGTTTTAAGGCAGAATCAACGCACTATATGGCACAGAGAAACAAGTGCGTTTTCAGGGAGAATCGACGAACTATATGACACACAGAGACAAACACATTTTCAAGCAGAATCAAAGCACTTTAAGGCACACAGAAACAAGGGCGTTTTCAGGCAGAATCAACGCACTATATGGCACACAGAAACAGGCACGTTTTAAGGCAGAATGAACGCACTATATGGCACAGAGAAACAAGTGCGTTTTCAGGGAGAATCGACGAAGTATATGACACACAGAGACAAACCCATCTTGAAGCAGAATCAAAGCACTTTAAGGCACACAGAAACAAGGGCGTTTTCAGGCAGAATCAACGCACTATATGGCACGCAGAAACAGGCAAGTTTTAAGGCAGAATCAACGCACTATATGGCACAGAGAAACAAGTGCGTTTTCAGGGATAATCGACGAACTATATGACACACAGAGACAAACACATTTTCAAGCAGAATCAAAGCACTTTAATGCACACAGAAACAAGGGCGTTTTCAGGCAGAATCAACGCACTATATGGCACACAGAAACAGGCACGTTTTAAGACAGAATCAACGCACTATATGGCACAGAGAAACTAGTCCGTTTTCATGGAGAATCGACGAACTATATGACACACAGAGACAAACACATTTTCAAGCAGAATCAAAGCACTTTAAGGCACACAGAAACAAGGGCGTTTTCAGGCAGAAACAACGCACTATATGGCACACAGAAACAGGCACGTTTTAAGGCAGAATCAACGCACTATATGGCACAGAGAAACAAGTGCGTTTTCAGGGAGAATCTACGAACTATATGACACACAGAGACAAACACATTTTCAAGCAGAATCAAAGCACTTTAAGGCACACAGAAACAAGGGCGTTTTCAGGCAGAAACAACGCACTATATGGCACACAGAAACAGGCACGTTTTAAGGCAGAATCGACGCACTATATGGCACAGAGAAACTAGTGCGTTTTCAGGGAGAATCGACGAGCTATATGACACACAGAGACAAACCCATCTTGAAGCAGAATCAAAGCACTTTAAGGCACACAGAAACAAGGGCTTTTTCAGGCAGAATCAACGCACTATATGGCACAGAGAAACAAGTGCGTTTTGAGGGAGAATCGACGAACTATATGACACACAGAGACAAACACATTTTCAAGCAGAATCAAAGCACTTTAAGGCACACAGAAACAAGGGCGTTTTCAGGCAGAATCAACGCACTATATGGCACACAGAAACAGGCACGTTTTAAGGCAGAATCAACGCACTATATGGCACAGAGAAACAAGTGCGTTTTCAGGGAGAATCGACGAACTATATGACACACAGAGACAAACACATTTTCAAGCAGAATCAAAGCACTTTAAGGCACACAGAAACAAGGGCGTTTTCAGGCAGAATCAACGCACTATATGGCACACAGAAACAGGCACGTTTTAAGGCAGAATGAACGCACTATATGGCACAGAGAAACAAGTGCGTTTTCAGGGAGAATCGACGAACTATATGACACACAGAGACAAACCCATCTTGAAGCAGAATCAAAGCACTTTAAGGCACACAGAAACAAGGGCGTTTTCAGGCAGAATCAACGCACTATATGGCACGCAGAAACAGGCAAGTTTTAAGGCAGAATCAACGCACTATATGGCACAGAGAAACTAGTGCGTTTTCAGGGAGAATCGACGAGCTATATGACACACAGAGACAAACCCATCTTGAAGCAGAATCAAAGCACTTTAAGGCACACAGAAACAAGGGCTTTTTCAGGCAGAATCAACGCACTATATGGCACAGAGAAACAAGTGCGTTTTGAGGGAGAATCGACGAACTATATGACACACAGAGACAAACACATTTTCAAGCAGAATCAAAGCACTTTAAGGCACACAGAAACAAGGGCGTTTTCAGGCAGAATCAACGCACTATATGGCACACAGAAACAGGCACGTTTTAAGGCAGAATCAACGCACTATATGGCACAGAGAAACAAGTGCGTTTTCAGGGAGAATCGACGAACTATATGACACACAGAGACAAACACATTTTCAAGCAGAATCAAAGCACTTTAAGGCACACAGAAACAAGGGCGTTTTCAGGCAGAATCAACGCACTATATGGCACACAGAAACAGGCACGTTTTAAGGCAGAATGAACGCACTATATGGCACAGAGAAACAAGTGCGTTTTCAGGGAGAATCGACGAACTATATGACACACAGAGACAAACCCATCTTGAAGCAGAATCAAAGCACTTTAAGGCACACAGAAACAAGGGCGTTTTCAGGCAGAATCAACGCACTATATGGCACGCAGAAACAGGGAAGTTTTAAGGCAGAATCAACGCACTATATGGCACAGAGAAACAAGTGCGTTTTCAGGGAGAATCGACGAACTATATGACACACAGAGACAAACACATTTTCAAGCAGAATCAAAGCACTTTAAGGCACACAGAAACAAGGGCGTTTTCAGGCAGAAACAACGCACTATATGGCACACAGAAACAGGCACGTTTTAAGGCAGAATCAACGCACTATATGGCACAGAGAAACTAGTGCGTTTTCAGGGAGAATCGACGAACTATATGACACACAGAGACAAACACATTTTCAAGCAGAATCAAAGCACTTTAAGGCACACAGAAACAAGGGCGTTTTCAGGCAGAATCAACGCACTATATGGCAGACAGAAACAGGCGCGTTTTAAGGCAAAATCAACGCACTATATGGCACAGAGAAACAAGTGCGTTTTCAGGGAGAATCTACGAACTATATGACACACAGAGACAAACACATTTTCAAGCAGAATCAAAGCACTTTAAGGCACACAGAAACAAGGGCGTTTTCAGGCAGAAACAACGCACTATATGGCACACAGAAACAGGCACGTTTTAAGGCAGAATCGACGCACTATATGGCACAGAGAAACTAGTGCGTTTTCAGGGAGAATCGACGAGCTATATGACACACAGAGACAAACCCATCTTGAAGCAGAATCAAAGCACTTTAAGGCACACAGAAACAAGGGCTTTTTCAGGCAGAATCAACGCACTATATGGCACAGAGAAACAAGTGCGTTTTGAGGGAGAATCGACGAACTATATGACACACAGAGACAAACACATTTTCAAGCAGAATCAAAGCACTTTAAGGCACACAGAAACAAGGGCGTTTTCAGGCAGAATCAACGCACTATATGGCACACAGAAACAGGCACGTTTTAAGGCAGAATCAACGCACTATATGGCACAGAGAAACAAGTGCGTTTTCAGGGAGAATCGACGAACTATATGACACACAGAGACAAACACATTTTCAAGCAGAATCAAAGCACTTTAAGGCACACAGAAACAAGGGCGTTTTCAGGCAGAATCAACGCACTATATGGCACACAGAAACAGGCACGTTTTAAGGCAGAATGAACGCACTATATGGTACAGAGAAACAAGTGCGTTTTCAGGGAGAATCGACGAACTATATGACACACAGAGACAAACCCATCTTGAAGCAGAATCAAAGCACTTTAAGGCACACAGAAACAAGGGCGTTTTCAGGCAGAATCAACGCACTATATGGGACGCAGAAACAGGCAAGTTTTAAGGCAGAATCAACGCACTATATGGCACAGAGAAAAGAGTGCGTTTTCAGGGATAATCGACGAACTATATGACACACAGAGACAAACACATTTTCAAGCAGAATCAAAGCACTTTAATGCACACAGAAACAAGGGCGTTTTCAGGCAGAATCAACGCACTATATGGCACACATAAACAGGCACGTTTTAAGGCAGAATCAACGCACTATATGGCACAGAGAAACTAGTCCGTTTTCAGGGAGAATCGACGAACTATATGACACACAGAGACAAACACATTTTCAAGCAGAATCAAAGCACTTTAAGGCACACAGAAACAAGGGCGTTTTCAGGCAGAAACAACGCACTATATGGCACACAGAAACAGGCACGTTTTAAGGCAGAATCAACGCACTATATGGCACAGAGAAACTAGTGCGTTTTCAGGGAGAATCGACGAACTATATGACACACAGAGACAAACACATTTTCAAGCAGAATCAAAGCACTTTAAGGCACACAGAAACAAGGGCGTTTTCAGGCAGAATCAACGCCCTATATGGCAGACAGAAACAGGCGCGTTTTAAGGCAAAATCAACGCACTATATGGCACAGAGAAACAAGTGCGTTTTCAGGGAGAATCTACGAACTATATGACACACAGAGACAAACACATTTTCAAGCAGAATCAAAGCACTTTAAGGCACACAGAAACAAGGGAGTTTTCAGGCAGAAACAACGCACTATATGGCACACAGAAACAGGCACGTTTTAAGGCAGAATCAACGCACTATATGGCACAGAGAAACTAGTGCGTTTTCAGGGAGAATCGACGAGCTATATGACACACAGAGGCAAACACATTTTCAAGCAGAATCAAAGCACTTTAAGGCACACAGAAACAAGTGCATTTTCAGGCAGAATCAACGCACTATATGGCACACAGAAACAGGCACGTTTTAAGGCAGAATCAACGCACTATATGGCACAGAGAAACTAGTGCGTTTTCAGGGAGAATCGACGAACTATATGACACACAGAGACAAACACATTTTCAAGCAGAATCAAAGCACTTTAAGGCACACAGAAACAAGGGCGTTTTCAGGCAGAATCAACGCACTATATGGCACACAGAAACAGGCACGTTTTAAGGCAGAATCAACGCACTATATGGCACAGAGAAACAAGTGCGTTTTCAGGGAGAATCGACGAACTATATGACACACAGAGACAAACACATTTTCAAGCAGAATCAAAGCACTTTAAGGCACACAGAAACAAGGGCGTTTTCAGGCAGAATCAACGCACTATATGGCACACAGAAACAGGCACGTTTTAAGGCAGAATGAACGCACTATATGGCACAGAGAAACAAGTGCGTTTTCAGGGAGAATCGACGAAGTATATGACACACAGAGACAAACCCATCTTGAAGCAGAATCAAAGCACTTTAAGGCACACAGAAACAAGGGCGTTTTCAGGCAGAATCAACGCACTATATGGCACGCAGAAACAGGCAAGTTTTAAGGCAGAATCAACGCAGTATATGGCACAGAGAAACAAGTGCGTTTTCAGGGATAATCGACGAACTATATGACACACAGAGACAAACACATTTTCAAGCAGAATCAAAGCACTTTAATGCACACAGAAACAAGGGCGTTTTCAGGCAGAATCAACGCACTATATGGCACACAGAAACAGGCACGTTTTAAGGCAGAATCAACGCACTATATGGCACAGAGAAACTAGTCCGTTTTCAGGGAGAATCGACGAACTATATGACACACAGAGACAAACCCATCTTGAAGCAGAATCAAAGCACTTTAAGGCACACAGAAACAAGGGCGTTTTCAGGCAGAATCAACGCACTATATGGGACGCAGAAACAGGCAAGTTTTAAGGCAGAATCAACGCACTATATGGCACAGAGAAAAGAGTGCGTTTTCAGGGATAATCGACGAACTATATGACACACAGAGACAAACACATTTTCAAGCAGAATCAAAGCACTTTAATGCACACAGAAACAAGGGCGTTTTCAGGCAGAATCAACGCACTATATGGCACACAGAAACAGGCACGTTTTAAGGCAGAATCAACGCACTATATGGCACAGAGAAACTAGTCCGTTTTCAGGGAGAATCGACGAACTATATGACACACAGAGACAAACACATTTTCAAGCAGAATCAAAGCACTTTAAGGCACACAGAAACAAGGGCGTTTTCAGGCAGAATCGACGCACTATATGGCACGCAGAAACAGGCACGTTTTAAGGCAGAATCAACGCACTATATGGCACAGAGAAACAAGTGCGTTTTCAGGGAGAATCGACGAACTATATGACACACAGAGACAAACACATTTTCAAGCTGAATCAAAGCACTTTAAGGCACACAGAAACAAGGGCGTTTTCAGGCAGAATCAACGCACTATATGGCACACAGAAACAGGCGCGTTTTAAGGCAAAATCAACGCACTATATGGCACAGAGAAACAAGTGCGTTTTCAGGGAGAATCGACGAACTATATGACACACAGAGACAAACACATTTTCAAGCAGAATCAAAGCACTTTAAGGCACACAGAAACAAGGGCGTTTTCAGGCAGAATCAACGCACTATATGGCACACAGAAACAGGCACGTTTTAAGGCAGAATCAACGCACTATATGGCACAGAGAAACAAGTGCGTTTTCAAGGAGAATCGACGAACTATATGACACACAGAGACAAACACATTTTCAAGCAGAATCAAAGCACTTTAAGGCACACAGAAACAAGGGCGTTTGAGGGCAGAATCAACCCACTATATGGCACACAGAAACAGGCGCGTTTTAAGGCAAAATCAACGCACTCTATGGCACAGAGAAACAAGTGCGGTTTCAGGGAGAATCGACGAACTATATGACACACAGAGACAAACACATTTTCAAGCAGAATCAAAGCACTTTAAGGCACACAGAAACAAGGGCGTTTTCAGGCAGAATCAACGCAATATATGGCACGCAGAAACAGGCACGTTTTAAGGCAGAATCAACGCACTATATGGCACACAGAAACAAGTGCGTTTTCAGGGAGAATCGACGAACTATATGACACACAGAGACAAACACATTTTCAAGCAGAATCAAAGCACTTTAAGGCACACAGAAACAAGGGCGTTTTCAGGCAGAATCAACGCACTATATGGCACACAGAAACAGGCACGTTTTAAGGCAAAATCAACAGACTATATGACACAGAGAAACAAGTGCGTTTTCAGGGAGAATCGACGAACTATATGACACACAGAGACAAACACGTTTTCAAGCAGAATCAAAGCACTTTAAGGCACACAGAAACAAGGGCGTTTTGAGGCAGAATCAGCGCACTATATGGCACACAGAAACAGGCACGTTTTAAGGCAGAATCAACGCACTATATGGCACAGAGAAACAAGTGCGTTTTCAGGGAGGATCGACGAACTATATGACACACAGAGACAAACACATTTTCAAGCAGAATCAAAGCACTTTAAGGCACACAGAAACAAGGGCGTTTTCAGGCAGAATCAACGCACTATATGGCACACAGAAACAGGCACGTTTTAAGGCAGAATCAACGCACTATATGGCACAGAGAAAAAAGTGCGTTTTCAGGGAGAATCGACGAACTATATGACACACAGAGACAAACACATTTTCAAGCAGAATCAAAGCACTTTAAGGCACACAGAAACAAGGGCGTTTTCAGGCAGAATCAACGCACTATATGGCACACAGAAACAGGCACGTTTTAAGGCAGAATCAACGCACTATATGGCACAGAGAAACAAGTGCGTTTTCAGGGAGAATCGACGAACTATATGACACACGGAGACAAACACATTTTCAAGCAGAATCAAAGCACTTTAAGGCACACAGAAACAAGGGCGTTTTCAGGCAGAATCAACGCACTATATGGCACACAGAAACAGGCACGTTTTAAGGCAGAATCAACGCACTATATGGCACAGAGAAACAAGTGCGTTTTCAGGGAGAATCGACGAACTATATGACACACAGAGACAAACACATTTTCAAGCAGAATCAAAGCACTTTAAGGCACACAGAAACAAGGGCGTTTTCAGGCAGAATCAACGCACTATATGGCACACAGAAACAGGCACGTTTTAAGGCAGAATCAACGCACTATATGGCACAGAGAAACAAGTGCGTTTTCAGGGAGAATCGACGAACTATATGCCACACAGAGACAAACACATTTTCAAGCAGAATCAAAGCACTTTATGGCACACAGAAACAAGGGCGTTTTCAGGCAGAATCAACGCACTATATGGCACACAGAAACAGGCACGTTTTAAGGCAGAATCAACGCACTATATGGCACAGAGAAACAAGTGCGTTTTCAGGGAGAATCGACGAACTATATGACACACAGAGACAAACACATTTTCAAGCAGAATCAAAGCACTTTAAGGCACACAGAAACAAGGGCATTTTCAGGCAGAATCAACGCACTATATGGCACACAGAAACAGGCACGTTTTAAGGCAGAATCAACGCAATATATGGCACAGAGAAACAAGTGCGTTTTCAGGGAGAATCGACGAACTATATGACACACAAAGACAAACACATTTTCAAGCAGAATCAAAGCACTTTAAGGCACACAGAAACAAGGGCGTTTTCAGGCAGAATCAACGCACTATATGGCACACAGAAACAGGCACGTTTTAAGGCAGAATCAACGCACTATATGGCACAGAGAAACAAGGGCGTTTTCAGGGAGAGTCGACGAACTATATGACACACAGATACAAACACATTTTCAAGCAGAATCAGAGCACTTTAAGGCACACAGAAACAAGGGCGTTTTCAGGCAGACTCAACGCACTATATGGCACACAGAAACAGGCACGTTTTAAGGCAGAATCAACGCACTATATGGCACAGAGAAACAAGTGCGTTTTCAGGGAGAATCGACGAACTATATGACACACAGAGACAAACACATTTTCAAGCAGAATCAAAGCACTTTAAGGCACACAGAAACAAGGGCGTTTTCAGGCAGAATCAATGCACTATATGGCACGCAGAAACAGGCACGTTTTAAGGCAGAATCAACGCACTATATGGCACAGAGAAACAAGTGCGTTTTCAGGGAGAATCGACGAACTATATGACACACAGAGACAAACACATTTTCAAGCAGAATCAAAGCACTTTAAGGCACACAGAAACAAGGGCGTTTTCAGGCAGAATCAACGCACTATATGGCACACAGAAACAGGCACGTTTTAAGGCAGAATCAACGCACTATATGGCACAGAGAAACAAGTGCGTTTTCAGGGAGAATCGACGAACTATATGACACACAGAGACAAGCACATTTTCAAGCAGAATCAAAGCACTTTAAGGCACAAAGAAACAAGGGCGTTTTCAGGCAGAATCAACGCACTATATGGCACACAGAAACAGGCACGTTTTAAGGCAGAATCAACGCACTATATGGCACAGAGAAACAAGTGCGTTTTCAGGGAGAATCGACGAACTATATGACACACAGAGACAAACACATTTTCAAGCAGAATCAAAGCACTTTAAGGCACACAGAAACAAGGGCGTTTTCAGGCAGAATCAACGCACTATATGGCACACAGAAACAGGCACGTTTTAAGGCAGAATCAACGCACTATATGGCACACAGAAACAAGTGCGTTTTCAGGGAGAATCGACGAACTATATGACACACAGAGACAAACACATTTTCAAGCAGAATCAAAGCACTTTAAGGCACACAGAAACAAGGGCGTTTTCAGGCAGAATCAACGCACTATATGGCACGCAGAAACAGGCACGTTTTAAGGCAGAATCAACGCACTATATGGCACACAGAAACAAGTGCGTTTTCAGGGAGAATCGACGAACTATATGACACACAGAGACAAACACATTTTCAAGCAGAATCAAAGCACTTTAAGGCACACAGAAACAAGGGCGTTTTCAGGCAGAATCAACGCACTATATGGCACACAGAAACAGGCACGTTTTAAGGCAAAATCAACAGACTATATGACACAGAGAAACAAGTGCGTTTTCAGGGAGAATCGACGAACTATATGACACACAGAGACAAACACGTTTTCAAGCAGAATCAAAGCACTTTAAGGCACACAGAAACAAGGGCGTTTTGAGGCAGAATCAGCGCACTATATGGCACACAGAAACAGGCACGTTTTAAGGCAGAATCAACGCACTATATGGCACAGAGAAACAAGTGCGTTTTCAGGGAGGATCGACGAACTATATGACACACAGAGACAAACACATTTTCAAGCAGAATCAAAGCACTTTAAGGCACACAGAAACAAGGGCGTTTTCAGGCAGAATCAACGCACTATATGGCACACAGAAACAGGCACGTTTTAAGGCAGAATCAACGCACTATATGGCACAGAGAAAAAAGTGCGTTTTCAGGGAGAATCGACGAACTATATGACACACAGAGACAAACACATTTTCAAGCAGAATCAAAGCACTTTAAGGCACACAGAAACAAGGGCGTTTTCAGGCAGAATCAACGCACTATATGGCACACAGAAACAGGCACGTTTTAAGGCAGAATCAACGCACTATATGGCACAGAGAAACAAGTGCGTTTTCAGGGAGAATCGACGAACTATATGACACACGGAGACAAACACATTTTCAAGCAGAATCAAAGCACTTTAAGGCACACAGAAACAAGGGCGTTTTCAGGCAGAATCAACGCACTATATGGCACACAGAAACAGGCACGTTTTAAGGCAGAATCAACGCACTATATGGCACAGAGAAACAAGTGCGTTTTCAGGGAGAATCGACGAACTATATGACACACAGAGACAAACACATTTTCAAGCAGAATCAAAGCACTTTAAGGCACACAGAAACAAGGGCGTTTTCAGGCAGAATCAACGCACTATATGGCACACAGAAACAGGCACGTTTTAAGGCAGAATCAACGCACTATATGGCACAGAGAAACAAGTGCGTTTTCAGGGAGAATCGACGAACTATATGCCACACAGAGACAAACACATTTTCAAGCAGAATCAAAGCACTTTATGGCACACAGAAACAAGGGCGTTTTCAGGCAGAATCAACGCACTATATGGCACACAGAAACAGGCACGTTTTAAGGCAGAATCAACGCACTATATGGCACAGAGAAACAAGTGCGTTTTCAGGGAGAATCGACGAACTATATGACACACAGAGACAAACACATTTTCAAGCAGAATCAAAGCACTTTAAGGCACACAGAAACAAGGGCATTTTCAGGCAGAATCAACGCACTATATGGCACACAGAAACAGGCACGTTTTAAGGCAGAATCAACGCAATATATGGCACAGAGAAACAAGTGCGTTTTCAGGGAGAATCGACGAACTATATGACACACAAAGACAAACACATTTTCAAGCAGAATCAAAGCACTTTAAGGCACACAGAAACAAGGGCGTTTTCAGGCAGAATCAACGCACTATATGGCACACAGAAACAGGCACGTTTTAAGGCAGAATCAACGCACTATATGGCACAGAGAAACAAGGGCGTTTTCAGGGAGAGTCGACGAACTATATGACACACAGATACAAACACATTTTCAAGCAGAATCAGAGCACTTTAAGGCACACAGAAACAAGGGCGTTTTCAGGCAGACTCAACGCACTATATGGCACACAGAAACAGGCACGTTTTAAGGCAGAATCAACGCACTATATGGCACAGAGAAACAAGTGCGTTTTCAGGGAGAATCGACGAACTATATGACACACAGAGACAAACACATTTTCAAGCAGAATCAAAGCACTTTAAGGCACACAGAAACAAGGGCGTTTTCAGGCAGAATCAATGCACTATATGGCACGCAGAAACAGGCACGTTTTAAGGCAGAATCAACGCACTATATGGCACAGAGAAACAAGTGCGTTTTCAGGGAGAATCGACGAACTATATGACACACAGAGACAAACACATTTTCAAGCAGAATCAAAGCACTTTAAGGCACACAGAAACAAGGGCGTTTTCAGGCAGAATCAACGCACTATATGGCACACAGAAACAGGCACGTTTTAAGGCAGAATCAACGCACTATATGGCACAGAGAAACAAGTGCGTTTTCAGGGAGAATCGACGAACTATATGACACACAGAGACAAGCACATTTTCAAGCAGAATCAAAGCACTTTAAGGCACAAAGAAACAAGGGCGTTTTCAGGCAGAATCAACGCACTATATGGCACACAGAAACAGGCACGTTTTAAGGCAGAATCAACGCACTATATGGCACAGAGAAACAAGTGCGTTTTCAGGGAGAATCGACGAACTATATGACACACAGAGACAAACACATTTTCAAGCAGAATCAAAGCACTTTAAGGCACACAGAAACAAGGGCGTTTTCAGGCAGAATCAGCGCACTATATGGCACACAGAAACAGGCACGTTTTAAGGCAGAATCAACGCACTATATGGCACAGAGAAACAAGTGCGTTTTCAGGGAGAATCGACGAACTATATGACACACAGAGACAAACACATTTTCAAGCAGAATCAAAGCACTTTAAGGCACACAGAAACAAGGGCGTTTTAGGGCAGAATCAACCCACTATATGGCACACAGAAACAGGCGCGTTTTAAGGCAAAATCAACGCACTATATGGCACAGAGAAACAAGTGCGGTTTCAGGGAGAATCGACGAACTATATGACACACAGAGACAAACACATTTTCAAGCAGAATCAAAGCACTTTAAGGCACACAGAAACAAGGGCGTTTTCAGGCAGAATCAACGCACTATATGGCACACAGAAACAGGCACGTTTTAAGGCAGAATCAACGCACTATATGGCACACAGAAACAAGTGCGTTTTCAGGGAGAATCGACGAGCTATATGACACACAGAGACAAACACATTTTCAAGCAGAATCAAAGCACTTTAAGGCACACAGAAACAAGGGCGTTTTCAGGCAGAATCAACGCACTATATGGCACACAGAAACAGGCACGTTTTAAGGCAGAATCAACGCACTATATGGCACAGAGAAACTAGTGCGTTTTCAGGGAGAATCGACGAACTATATGACACACAGAGACAAACACATTTTCAAGCAGAATCAAAGCACATTAAGACACACAGAAACAAGGGCGTTTTCAGGCAGAATCGACGCACTATATGGCACGCAGAAACAGGCACGTTTTAAGGCAGAATCAACGCATTATATGGCACAGAGAAACAAGTGCGTTTTCAGGGAGAATCGACTAACTATATGACACACAGAGACAAAATAATTTTCAAGCAGAATCAAAGCACTTTAAGGCACACAGAAACAAGGGCGTTTTCAGGCAGAATCAACGCACTATATGGCAGACAGAAACAGGCACGTTTTAAGGCAGAATCAACGCACTATATGGCACAGAGAAACAAGTGCGTTTTCATAGAGAATCGACGAACTATATGACACACAGAGACAAACACATTTTCAAGCAGAATCAAAGCACTTTAAGGCACACAGAAACAAGGGCGTTTTCAGGCAGAATCAACACACTATATGGCACGCAGAAACAGGCACGTTTTAAGGCAGAATCAACGCACTATATGGCACAGAGAAACAAGTGCGTTTTCAGGGAGAATCGACGAACTATAGGACACACAGAGACAAACACATTTTCAAGCAGAATCAAAGCACTTTAAGGCACACAGAAACAGGCACGTTTTAAGGCAGAATCAACGCACTATATGGCGCAGAGAAACAAGTGCGTTTTTAGGGAGAATCGACGAACTATATGGCACACAGAGACAAACACATTTTCAAGCAGAATCAAAGCACTTAAGGCACACAAAAACAAGGGCATTTTCAGGCAGAATCAACGCACTATATGGCAGACAGAAACAGGCACGTTTTAAGGCAGAATCAACGCACTATATGGCACAGAGAAACAAGTGCGTTTTCAGGGAGAATCGACGAACTATATGACACACAGAGACAAACACATTTTCAAGCAGAATCAAAGCACTTTAAGGCACACAGAAACAAGGGCGTTTTCGGGCAGAATCAACGCACTATATGGCACGCAGAAACAGGCACGTTTTAAGGCAGAATCAACGCACTATATGGCACAGAGAAACTAGTGCGTTTTCAGGGAGAATCGACGAACTATATGACACACAGAGACAAACACATTTTCAAGCAGAATCAAAGCACTTTAAGGCACACAGAAACAAGGGCGTTTTCAGGCAGAATCAACGCACTATATGGCACACAGAAACAGGCACGTTTTAAGGCAGAATCAACCCACTATATGGCACAGAGAAACAAGTGCGTTGTCAAGGAGAATCGACGAACTATATGACACACAGAGACAAACACATTTTCAAGCAGAATCAAAGCACTTTAAGGCACACAGAAACAAGGGCGTTTTAGGGCAGAATCAACCCACTATATGGCACACAGAAACAGGCGCGTTTTAAGGCAAAATCAACGCGCTATATGGCACAAAGAAACAAGTGCGGTTTCAGGGAGAATCGACGAACTATATGACACACAGAGACAAACACATTTTCAAGCAGAATCAAAGCACTTTAAGGCACACAGAAACAAGGGCGTTTTCAGGCAGAATCAACGCACTATATGGCACACAGAAACAGGCACGTTTTAAGGCAGAATCAACGCACTATATGGCACACAGAAACAAGTGCGTTTTCAGGGAGAATCGACGAACTATATGACACACAGAGACAAACACATTTTCAAGCAGACTCAAAGCACTTTAAGGCACACAGAAACAAGGGCGTTTTCAGGCAGAATCAACGCACTATATGGCACACAGAAACAGGCACGTTTTAAGGCAAAATCAACGGACTATATGGCACAGAGAAACAAGTGCGTTTTCAGGGAGAATCGACGAACTATATGACACACAGAGACAAACACGTTTTCAAGCAGAATCAAAGCACTTTAAGGCACACAGAAACAAGGGCGTTTTGAGGCAGAATCAGCGCACTATATGGCACACAGAAACAGGCACGTTTTAAGGCAGAATCAACGCACTATATGGCACAGAGGAACAAGTGCGTTTTCAGGGAGAATCGACGAACTATATGACACACAGAGACAAACACATTTTCAAGCAGAATCAAAGCACTTTAAGGCACACAGAAACAAGGGCGTTTTCAGGCAGAATCAACACACTATATGGCGCGCAGAAACAGGCACGTTTTAAGGCAGAATCAACGCACTATATGGCGCAGAGAAACAAGTGCGTTTTTAGGGAGAATCGACGAACTATATGACACACAGAGACAAACACATTTTCAAGCACAATCAAAGCACTTAAGGCACACAAAAACAAGGGCATTTTCAGGCAGAATCAACGCACTATATGGCAGACAGAAACAGGCACGTTTTAAGGCAGAATCAACGCACTATATGGCACAGAGAAACAAGTGCGTTTTCAGGGAGAGTCGACGAACTATATGACACACAGAGACAAACACATTTTCAAGCAGAATCAAAGCACTTTAAGGCACACAGAAACAAGGGCGTTTTCAGGCAGACTCAACGCACTATATGGCACACAGAAACAGGCACGTTTTAAGGCAGAATCAACGCACTATATGGCACACAGAAACAAGTGCGTTTTCAGGGAGAATCGACGAACTATATGACACACAGAGACAAACACATTTTCAAGCAGAATCAAAGCACTTTAAGGCACACAGAAACAAGGGCGTTTTCAGGCAGAATCAACGCACTATATGGCACACTGAAACAGGCAAGTTTTAAGGCAGAATCAACGCACTATATGGCACAGAGAAACTAGTGCGTTTTCAGGGAGAATCGACGAGCTATATGACACACAGAGACAAACACATTTTCAAGCAGAATCAAAGCACTTTAAGGCACACAGAAACAAGGGCGTTTTCAGGCAGAATCAACGCACTATATGGCACACAGAAACAGGCACGTTTTAAGGCAGAATCAACGCACTATATGGCACACAGAAACAAGTGCGTTTTCAGGGAGAATCGACGAACTATATGACACACAGAGACAAACACATTTTCAAGCAGAATCAAAGCACTTTAAGGCACACAGAAACAAGGGCGTTTTCAGGCAGAATCAACGCACTATATGGCACACAGAAACAGGCACGTTTTAAGGCAGAATCAACGCACTATATGGCACAGAGAAACTAGTGCGTTTTCAGGGAGAATCGACGAGCTATATGACACACAGAGAAAAACACATTTTCAAGCAGAATCAAAGCACTTTAAGGCACACAGAAACAAGGGCGTTTTCAGGCAGAATCAACGCACTATATGGCACGCAGAAACAGGCACGTTTTAAGGCAGAATCAACGCACTATATGGCACAGAGAAACTAGTGCGTTTTCAGGGAGAATCGACGAACTATATGACACACAGAGACAAACATATTTTCAAGCAGAATCAAAGCACATTAAGACACACAGAAACAAGGGCGTTTTCAGGCAGAATCAACGCACTATATGGCACGCAGAAACAGGCACGTTTTAAGGCAGAATCAACGCATTATATGGCACAGAGAAACAAGTGCGTTTTCAGGGAGAATCGACTAACTATATGACACACAGAGACAAACACATTTTCAAGCAGAATCAAAGCACTTTAAGGCACACAGAAACAAGGGCGTTTTCAGGCAGAATCAACGCACTATATGGCAGACAGAAACAGGCACGTTTTAAGGCAGAATCAACGCACTATATGGCACAGAGAAACAAGTGCGTTTTCATAGAGAATCGACGAACTATATGACACACAGAGACAAACACATTTTCAAGCAGAATCAAAGCACTTTAAGGCACACAGAAACAAGGGCGTTTTCAGGCAGAATCAACGCACTATATGGCACGCAGAAACAGGCACGTTTTAAGGCAGAATCAACGCACTATATGGCACAGAGAAAAAAGTGCGTTTTCAGGGAGAATCGACGAACTATATGACACACAGAGACAAACACATTTTCAAGCAGAATCAAAGCACTTTAAGGCACACAGAAACAAGGGCGTTTTCAGGCAGAATCAACGCACTATATGGCACACAGAAACAGGCACGTTTTAAGGCAGAATCAACGCACTATATGGCACAGAGAAACTAGTGCGTTTTCAGGGAGAATCGACGAGCTATATGACACACAGAGAAAAACACATTTTCAAGCAGAATCAAAGCACTTTAAGGCACACAGAAACAAGGGCGTTTTCAGGCAGAATCAACGCACTATATGGCACACAGAAACAGGCACGTTTTAAGGCAGAATCAACGCACTATATGGCACAGAGAAACTAGTGCGTTTTCAGGGAGAATCGACGAACTATATGACACACAGAGACAAACACATTTTCAAGCAGAATCAAAGCACATTAAGACACACAGAAACAAGGGCGTTTTCAGGCAGAATCAACGCACTATATGGCACGCAGAAACAGGCACGTTTTAAGGCAGAATCAACGCATTATATGGCACAGAGAAACAAGTGCGTTTTCAGGGAGAATCGACTAACTATATGACACACAGAGACAAACACATTTTCAAGCAGAATCAAAGCACTTTAAGGCACACAGAAACAAGGGCGTTTTCAGGCAGAATCAACGCACTATATGGCAGACAGAAACAGGCACGTTTTAAGGCAGAATCAACGCACTATATGGCACAGAGAAACAAGTGCGTTTTCATAGAGAATCGACGAACTATATGACACACAGAGACAAACACATTTTCAAGCAGAATCAAAGCACTTTAAGGCACACAGAAACAAGGGCGTTTTCAGGCAGAATCAACGCACTATATGGCACGCAGAAACAGGCACGTTTTAAGGCAGAATCAACGCACTATATGGCACAGAGAAAAAAGTGCGTTTTCAGGGAGAATCGACGAACTATATGACACACAGAGACAAACACATTTTCAAGCAGAATCAAAGCACTTTAAGGCACACAGAAACAAGGGCGTTTTCAGGCAGAATCAACACACTATATGGCACGCAGAAACAGGCACGTTTCAAGGCAGAATCAACGCACTATATGGCGCAGAGAAACAAGTGCGTTTTTAGGGAGAATCGACGAACTATATGACACACAGAGACAAACACATTTTCAAGCAGAATCAAAGCACTTAAGGCACACAAAAACAAGGGCATTTTCAGGCAGAATCAACGCACTATATGGCAGACAGAAACAGGCACGTTTTAAGGCAGAATCAACGCACTATATGGCACAGAGAAACAAGTGCGTTTTCAGGGAGAATCGACGAACTATATGACACACAGAGACAAACACATTTTCAAGCAGAATCAAAGCACTTTAAGGCACACAGAAACAAGGGCGTTTTCGGGCAGAATCAACGCACTATATGGCACGCAGAAACAGGCACGTTTTAAGGCAGAATCAACGCACTATATGGCACAGAGAAACTAGTGCGTT
Organism: Dermacentor andersoni; assembly: GCF_023375885.2. NCBI lineage: Eukaryota > Metazoa > Arthropoda > Arachnida > Ixodida > Ixodidae > Dermacentor > Dermacentor andersoni. The sequence continues at coordinate 28,865,375 of NC_092820.1, read as the reverse complement.
TTCAGGGAGAATCGACGAACTATATGACACACAGAGACAAACACATTTTCAAGCAGAATCAAAGCACTTTAAGGCACACAGAAACAAGGGCGTTTTCAGGCAGAATCAACGCACTATATGGCACACAGAAACAGGCACGTTTTAAGGCAGAATCAACGCACTATATGGCACAGAGAAACAAGTGCGTTTTCAAGGAGAATCGACGAACCATATGACACACAGAGACAAACACATTTTCAAGCAGAATCAAAGCACTTTAAGGCACACAGAAACAAAGGCGTTTTAGGGCAGAATCAACCCACTATATGGCACACAGAAACAGGCGCGTTTTAAGGCAAAATCAGCGCACTATATGGCACAGAGAAACAAGTGCGGCTTCAGGGAGAATCGACGAACTATATGACACACAGAGACAAACACATTTTCAAGCAGAATCAAAGCACTTTAAGGCACACAGAAACAAGGGCGTTTTCAGGCAGAATCAACGCACTATATGGCACACAGAAACAGGCACGTTTTAAGGCAGAATCAACGCACTATATGGCACACAGAAACAAGTGCGTTTTCAGGGAGAATCGACGAACTATATGACACACAGAGACAAACGCATTTTCAAGCAGACTCAAAGCAATTTAAGGCACACAGAAACAAGGGCGTTTTCAGGCAGAATCAACGCACTATATGGCACACAGAAACAGGCACGTTTTAGGGCAAAATCAACGGACTATATGGCACAGAGAAACAAGTGCGTTTTCAGGGAGAATCGACGAACTATATGACACACAGAGACAAACACGTTTTCAAGCAGAATCAAAGCACTTTAAGGCACACAGAAACAAGGGCGTTTTGAGGCAGAATCAGCGCACTATATGGCACACAGAAACAGGCACGTTTTAAGGCAGAATCAACGCACTATATGGCACAGAGGAACAAGTGCGTTTTCAGGGAGAATCGACGAACTATATGACACACAGAGACAAACACATTTTCAAGCAGAATCAAAGCACTTTAAGGCACACAGAAACAAGGGCGTTTTCAGGCAGAATCAACGCACTATATGGCACGCAGAAACAGGCACGTTTTAAGGCAGAATCAACGCATTATATGGCACACAGAAACAAGTGCGTTTTCAGGGAGAATCGACGAACTATATGACACACAGAGACAAACACATTTTCAAGCACAATCAAAGCACTTTAAGGCACACAGAAACAAGTGCGTTTTCAGGCAGAATCAGCGCACTATATGGCACGCAGAAACAGGCACGTTTTAAGGCAGAATCAACGCACTATATGGCACAGAGAAACAAGTGCGTTTTCAGGGAGAATCGACGAACTATATGACACACAGAGACAAACACATTTTCAAGCAGAATCAAAGCACTTTAAGGCACACAGAAACAAGGGCGTTTTCGGGCAGAATCAACGCACTATATGGCACGCAGAAACAGGCACGTTTTAAGGCAGAATCAACGCACTATATGGCACAGAGAAACAAGTGCGTTTTCAAGGAGAATCGACGAACTATATGACACACAGAGACAAACACATTTTCAAGCAGAATCAAAGCACTTTAAGGCACACAGAAACAAGGGCGTTTTAGGGCAGAATCAACCCACTATATGGCACACAGAAACAGGCACGTTTTAAGGCAGAATCAACGCACTATATGGCACAGACAAACAAGTGCGTTTTCAGGGAGAATCGACGAACTATATGACACACAGAGACAAACACATTTTCAAGCAGAATCAAAGCACTTTAAGGCACACAGAAACAAGGGCATTTTCAGGCAGAATCAACGCACTATATGGCACACAGAAACAGGCACGTTTTAAGGCAGAATCAACGCAATATATGGCACAGAGAAACAAGTGCGTTTTCAGGGAGAATCGACGAACTATATGACACACAAAGACAAACACATTTTCAAGCAGAATCAAAGCACTTTAAGGCACAATGAAACAAGGGCGTTTTCAGGCAGAATCAACGCACTATATGGCACACAGAAACAGGCACGTTTTAAGGCAGAATCAACGCACTATATGGCACAGAGAAACAAGGGCGTTTTCAGGGAGAGTCGACGAACTATATGACACACAGATACAAACTCATTTTCAAGCAGAATCAAAGCACTTTAAGGCACACAGAAACAAGGGCGTTTTCAGGCAGACTCAACGCACTATATGGCACACAGAAACAGGCACGTTTTAAGGCAGAATCAACGCACTATATGGCACAGAGAAACAAGTGCGTTTTCAGGGAGAATCGACGAACTATATGACACACAGAGACAAACACATTTTCAAGCAGAATCAAAGCACTTTAAGGCACACAGAAACAAGGGCGTTTTAGGGCAGAATCAACCCACTATATGGCACACAGAAACAGGCGCGTTTTAAGGCAAAATCAACGCACTATATGGCACAGAGAAACAAGTGCGGTTTCAGGGAGAATCGACGAACTATATGACACACAGAGACAAACACATTTTCAAGCAGAATCAAAGCACTTTAAGGCACACAGAAGCAAGGGCGTTTTCAGGCAGAATCAACGCACTATATGGCACACAGAATCAGGCACGTTTTAAGGCAGAATCAACGCACTATATGGCACAGAAAAACTAGTGTGTTTTCAGGAAGAATCGACGAGCTATATGACACACAGAGAAAAACACATTTTCAAGCAGAATCAAAGCACTTTAAGGCACACAGAAACAAGGGCGTTTTCAGGCAGAATCAACGCACTATATGGCACGCAGAAACAGGCACGTTTTAAGGCAGAATCAACGCATTATATGGCACAGAGAAACAAGTGCGTTTTCAGGGAGAATCGACTAACTATATGACACACAGAGACAAACACATTTTCAAGCAGAATCAAAGCACTTTAAGGCACACAGAAACAAGGGCGTTTTCAGGCAGAATCAACGCACTATATGGCAGACAGAAACAAGCACGTTTTAAGGCAGAATCAACGCACTATATGGCACAGAGAAACAAGTGCGTTTTCATAGAGAATCGACGAACTATATGACACACAGAGACAAACACATTTTCAAGCACAATCAAAGCACTTTAAGGCACACAGAAACAAGGGCGTTTTCAGGCAGAATCAACGCACTATATGGCACGCAGAAACAGGCACGTTTTAAGGCAGAATCAACGCACTATATGGCACAGAGAAACAAGTGCGTTTTCAGGGTGAATCGACGCACTATATGGCACACAGAAACAGGCACGTTTTAGGGTATAATCAACGGACTATATGGCACAGAGAAACAAGTGCGTTTTCAGGGAGAATCGACGAACTATATGACACACAGAGACAAACACGTTTTCAAGCAGAATCAAAGCACTTTAAGGCACACAGAAACAAGGGCGTTTTGAGGCAGAATCAGCGCACTATATGGCACACAGAAACAGGCACGTTTTAAGGCAGAATCAACGCACTATATGGCACAGAGGAACAGGTGCGTTTTCAGGGAGAATCGACGAACTATATGACACACAGAGACAAACACATTTTCAAGCACAATCAAAGCACTTTAAGGCACACAGAAACAAGGGCGTTTTCAGGCAGAATCAACGCACTATGTGGCACGCAGAAACAGGCACGTTTTAAGGCAGAATCAACGCACTATATGGCACACAGAAACAAGTGCGTTTTCAGGGAGAATCGACGAACTATATGACACACAGAGACAAACACATTTTCAAGCAGAATCAAAGCACTTTAAGGCACACAGAAACAAGGGCGTTTTCAGGCAGAATCAACGCGCTATATGGCGCAGAGAAACAAGTGCGTTTTTAGGGAGAATCGACGAACTATATGACACACAGAGACAAACACATTTTCAAGCAGAATCAAAGCACTTAAGGCACACAAAAACAAGGGCATTTTCAGGCAGAATCAACGCACTATATGGCAGACAGAAACAGGCACGTTTTAAGGCAGAATCAACGCACTATATGGCACAGAGAAACAAGTGCGTTTTCAGGGAGAATCGACGAACTATATGACACACAGAGACAAACACATTTTCAAGCAGAATCAAAGCACTTTAAGGCACACAGAAACAAGGGCGTTTTCGGGCAGAATCAACGCACTATATGGCACGCAGAAACAGGCACGTTTTAAGGCAGAATCAACGCACTATATGGCACAAAGAAACAAGTGCGTTTTCAAGTAGAATCGACGAACTATATGACACACAGAGACAAACACATTTTCAAGCAGAATCAAAGCACTTTAAGGCACACAGAAACAAGGGCGTTTTAGGGCAGAATCAACCCACTATATGGCACACAGAAACAGGCGCATTTTAAGGCAAAATCAACGCACTATATGGCACAGAGAAACAAGTGCGGTTTCAGGGAGAATCGACGAACTATATGACACACAGAGACAAACACATTTTCAAGCAGAATCAAAGCACTTTAAGGCACACAGAAACAAGGGCGTTTTCAGGCAGAATCAACGCACTATATGGCACACAGAAACAGGCACGTTTTAAGGCAGAATCAACGCACTATATGGCACACAGAAACAAGTGCGTTTTCAGGGAGAATCGACGAACTATATGACACACAGAGACAAACACATTTTCAAGCAGAATCAAAGCACTTTAAGGCACACAGAAACAAGGGCGTTTTCAGGCAGAATCAACGCACTATATGGCACACAGAAACAGGCACGTTTTAAGGCAAAATCAACGGACTATATGGCACAGAGAAACAAGTGCGTTTTCAGGGAGAATCGACGAACTATATGACACACAGAGACAAACACGTTTTCAAGCAGAATCAAAGCACTTTAAGGCACACAGAAACAAGGGCGTTTTCAGGCAGAATCAGCGCACTATATGGCACACAGAAACAGGCACGTTTTAAGGCAGAATCAACGCACTATATGGCACAGAGGAACAAGTGCGTTTTCAGGGAGAATCGACGAACTATATGACACACAGAGACAAACACATTTTCAAGCAGAATCAAAGCACTTTAAGGCACACAGAAACAAGGGCGTTTTCAGGCAGAATCAACGCACTATATGGCACACAGAAACAGGCACGTTTTAAGGCAGAACCAACGGACTATATGGCACAGAGAAACAAGTGCGTTTTCAGGGAGAATCGACGAACTATATGACACACAGAGACAAACACATTTTCAAGCAGAATCAAAGCACTTTAAGGCACACAGAAACAAGGGCGTTTTCAGGCAGAATCAACGCACTATATGGCACACAGAAACAGGCACGTTTTAAGGCAGAATCAACGCACTATATGGCACAGAGAAACAAGTACGTTTTCAGGGAGAATCGACGAACTATATGACACACAGAGACAAACACATTTTCAAGCAGAATCAAAGCACTTTAAGGCACACAGAAACAAAGGCGTTTTCAGGCAGAATCAACGCACTATATGGCACACTGAAACAGGCACGTTTTAAGGCAGAATCAACGCACTATATGGCACAGAGAAACAAGTGCGTTTTCAGGGAGAATCGACGAACTATATGCCACACAGAGACAAACACATTTTCAAGCAGAATCAAAGCAATTTATGGCACACAAAAACAAGGGCGTTTTCAGGCAGAATCAACGCACTATATGGCACACAGAAACAGGCACGTTTTAAGGCAGAATCAACGCACTATATGGCACAGACAAACAAGTGCGTTTTCAGGGAGAATCGACGAACTATATGACACACAGAGACAAACACATTTTCAAGCAGAATCAAAGCACTTTAAGGCACACAGAAACAAGGGCATTTTCAGGCAGAATCAACGCACTATATGGCACACAGAAACAGGCACGTTTTAAGGCAGAATCAACGCAATATATGGCACAGAGAAACAAGTGCGTTTTCAGGGAGAATCGACGAACTATATGACACACAAAGACAAACACATTTTCAAGCAGAATCAAAGCACTTTAAGGCACACAGAAACAAGGGCGTTTTCAGGCAGAATCAACGCACTATATGGCAGACAGAAACAGGCACGTTTTAAGGCAGAATCAACGCACTATATGGCACAGAGAAACAAGTGCGTTTTCATAGAGAATCGACGAACTATATGACACACAGAGACAAACATATTTTCAAGCACAATCAAACCACTTTAAGGCACACAGAAACAAGGGCGTTTTCAGGCAGAATCAACGCACTATATGGCACGCAGAAACAGGCACGTTTTAAGGCAGAATCAACGCACTATATGGCACAGAGAAACAAGTGCGTTTTCAGGGAGAATCGACGAACTATATGACACACAGAGACAAACACATTTTCAAGCAGAATCAAAGCACTTTAAGGCACACAGAAACAAGGGCGTTTTCAGGCAGAATCAACACACTATATGGCACGCAGAAACAGGCACGTTTTAAGGCAGAATCAACGGACTATATGGCGCAGAGAAACAAGTGCGTTTTCAGGGAGAATCGACGAACTATATGACACACAGAGACAAACACATTTTCAAGCAGAATCAAAGCACTTTAGGGCACACAGAAACAAGGGCGTTTTCGGGCAGAATCAACGCACTATATGGCACGCAGAAACAGGCACGTTTTAAGGCAGAATCAACGCACTATATGGCACAGAGAAACTAGTGCGTTTTCAGGGAGAATCGACGAACTATATGACACACAGAGACAAACACATTTTCAAGCAGAATCAAAGCACTTTAAGGCACACAGAAACAAGGGCGTTTTCAGGCAGAATCAACGCACTATATGGCACACAGAAACAGGCACGTTTTAAGGCAGAATCAACGCACTATATGGCACAGAGAAACAAGTGCGTTTTCAAGGAGAATCGACGAACCATATGACACACAGAGACAAACACATTTTCAAGCAGAATCAAAGCACTTTAAGGCACACAGAAACAAAGGCGTTTTAGGGCACAATCAACCCACTATATGGCACACAGCAACAGGCGCGTTTTAAGGCGAAATCAGCGCACTATATGGCACAGAGAAACAAGTGCGGTTTCAAGGAGAATCGACGAACTATATGACACACAGAGACAAACACATTTTCAAGCAGAATCAAAGCACTTTAAGGCACACAGAAACAAGGGCGTTTTCAGGCAGAATCAACGCACTATATGGCACACAGAAACAGGCACGTTTTAAGGCAGAATCAACGCACTATATGGCACACAGAAACAAGTGCGTTTTCAGGGAGAATCGACGAACTATATGACACACAGAGACAAACACATTTTCAAGCAGACTCAAAGCACTTTAAGGCACACAGAAACAAGGGCGTTTTCAGGCAGAATCAACGCACTATATGGCACACAGAAACAGGCACGTTTTAAGGCAGAATCAACGCACTATATGGCACAGAGAAACAAGTGCGTTTTCAGGGAGAATCGACGAACTATATGACACACAGAGACAAACACATTTTCAAGCAGAATCAAAGCACTTTAAGGCACACAGAAACAAGGGCGTTTTAGGGCAGAATCAACCCACTATATGGCACACAGAAACAGGCGCGTTTTAAGGCAAAATCAACGCACTATATGGCACAGAGAAACAATTGCGGTTTCAGGGAGAATCGACGAACTATATGACACACAGAGACAAACACATTTTCAAGCAGAATCAAAGCACTTTAAGGCACACAGAAGCAAGGGCGTTTTCAGGCAGAATCAACGCACTATATGGCACACAGAAACAGGCACGTTTTAAGGCAGAATCAACGCACTATATGGCACAGAGAAACTAGTGTGTTTTCAGGGAGAATCGACGAGCTATATGACACACAGAGAAAAACACATTTTCAAGCAGAATCAAAGCACTTTAAGGCACACAGAAACAAGGGCGTTTTCAGGCAGAATCAACGCACTATATGGCACGCAGAAACAGGCACGTTTTAAGGCAGAATCAACGCATTATATGGCACAGAGAAACAAGTGCGTTTTCAGGGAGAATCGACTAACTATATGACACACAGAGACAAACACATTTTCAAGCAGAATCAAAGCACTTTAAGGCACACAGAAACAAGGGCGTTTTCAGGCAGAATCAACGCACTATATGGCAGACAGAAACAGGCACGTTTTAAGGCAGAATCAACGCACTATATGGCACAGAGAAACAAGTGCGTTTTCATAGAGAATCGACGAACTATATGACACACAGAGACAAACACATTTTCAAGCACAATCAAAGCACTTTAAGGCACACAGAAACAAGGGCGTTTTCAGGCAGAATCAACGCACTATATGGCACGCAGAAACAGGCACGTTTTAAGGCAGAATCAACGCACTATATGGCACAGAGAAACAAGTGCGTTTTCAGGGAGAATCGACGAACTATATGACACACAGAGACAAACACATTTTCAAGCAGAATCAAAGCACTTTAAGGCACACAGAAACAAGGGCGTTTTCAGGCAGAATCAACACACTATATGGCACGCAGAAACAGGCACGTTTTAAGGCAGAATCAACGCACTATATGGCGCAGAGAAACAAGTGCGTTTTTAGGGAGAATCGACGAACTATATGACACACAGAGACAAACACATTTTCAAGCAGAATCAAAGCACTTAAGGCACACAAAAACAAGGGCATTTTCAGGCAGAATCAAGGCACTATATGGCAGACAGAAACAGGCACGTTTTAAGGCAGAATCAACGCACTATATGGCACAGAGAAACAAGTGCGTTTTCTGGGAGAATCGACGAACTATATGACACACAGAGACAAACACATTTTCAAGCAGAATCAAAGCACTTTAAGGCACAGAGAAACAAGGGCGTTTTCGGGCAGAATCAACGCACTATATGGCACGCAGAAACAGGCACGTTTTAAGGCAGAATCAACGCACTATATGGCACAGAGAAACTAGTGCGTTTTCAGGGAGAATCGACGAACTATATGACACACAGAGACAAACACATTTTCAAGCAGAATCAAAGCACTTTAAGGCACACAGAAACAAGGGCGTTTTCAGGCAGAATCAACGCACTATATGGCACACAGAAACAGGCACGTTTTAAGGCAGAATCAACGCACTATATGGCACAAAGAAACAAGTGCGTTTTCAAGGAGAATCGACGAACCATATGACACACAGAGACAAACACATTTTCAAGCAGAATCAAAGCACTTTAAGGCACACAGAAACAAAGGCGTTTTAGGGCAGAATCAACCCACTATATGGCACACAGAAACAGGCGCGTTTTAAGGCAAAATCAGCGCACTATATGGCACAGAGAAACAAGTGCGGTTTCAAGGAGAATCGACGAACTATATGACACACAGAGACAAACACATTTTCAAGCAGAATCAAAGCACTTTAAGGCACACAGAAACAAGGGCGTTTTCAGGCGGAATCAACGCACTATATGGCACACAGAAACAGGCACGTTTTAAGGCAGAATCAACGCACTATATGGCACAGAGAAACAAGTACGTTTTCAGGGAGAATCGACGAACTATATGACACACAGAGACAAACACATTTTCAAGCAGAATCAAAGCACTTTAAGGCACACAGAAACAAGGGCGTTTTCAGGCAGAATCAACGCACTATATGGCACACAGAAACAGGCACGTTTTAAGGCAGAATCAACGCACTATATGGCACAGAGAAACAAGTGCGTTTTCAGGGAGAATCGACAAACTATATGCCACACAGAGACAAACACATTTTCAAGCAGAATCAAAGCACTTTATGGCACACAAAAACAAGGGCGTTTTCAGGCAGAATCAACGCACTATATGGCACACAGAAACAGGCACGTTTTAAGGCAGAATCAACGCACTATATGGCACAGAGAAACAAGTGCGTTTTCAGGGAGAATCGACGAACTATATGACACACAGAGACAAACACATTTTCAAGCAGAATCAAAGCACTTTAAGGCACACAGAAACAAGGGCATTTTCAGGCAGAATCAACGCACTATATGGCACACAGAAACAGGCACGTTTTAAGGCAGAATCAACGCAATATATGGCACAGAGAAACAAGTGCGTTTTCAGGGAGAATCGACGAACTATATGACACACAAAGACAAACACATTTTCAAGCAGAATCAAAGCACTTTAAGGCACACAGAAACAAGGGCGTTTTAGGGCAGAATCAACCCACTATATGGCACACAGAAAGAGGCGCGTTTTAAGGCAAAATCAACGCACTATATGGCACAGAGAAACAAGTGCGGTTTCAGGGAGAATCGACGAACTATATGACACACAGAGACAAACACATTTTCAAGCAGAATCAAAGCACTTTAAGGCACACAGGAACAAGGGCGTTTTCAGGCAGAATCAACGCACTATATGGCACACAGAAACAGGCACGTTTTAAGGCAGAATCAACGCACTATATGGCACACAGAAACAAGTGCGTTTTCAGGGAGAATCGACGAACTATATGACACACAGAGACAAACACATTTTCAAGCAGAATCAAAGCACTTTAAGGCACACAGAAACAAGGGCGTTTTCAGGCAGAATCAACGCACTATATGGCACACAGAAACAGGCACGTTTTAAGGCAAAATCAACGGACTATATGGCACAGAGAAACAAGTGCGTTTTCAGGGAGAATCGACGAACTATATGACACACAGAGACAAACACGTTTTCAAGCAGAATCAAAGCACTTTAAGGCACACAGAAACAAGGGCGTTTTCAGGCAGAATCAACGCACTATATGGCACACAGAAACAGGCACGTTTTAAGGCAGAAGCAACGCACTATATGGCACAGAGAAACAAGTGCGTTTTCAGGGAGAATCGACGAACTATATGACACACAGAGACAAACACATTTTCAAGCAGAATCAAAGCACTTTAAGGCACACAGAAACAAAGGCGTTTTAGGGCACAATCAACCCACTATATGGCACACAGCAACAGGCGCGTTTTAAGGCGAAATCAGCGCACTATATGGCACAGAGAAACAAGTGCGGTTTCAAGGAGAATCGACGAACTATATGACACACAGAGACAAACACATTTTCAAGCAGAATCAAAGCACTTTAAGGCACACAGAAACAAGGGCGTTTTCAGGCAGAATCAACGCACTATATGGCACACAGAAACAGGCACGTTTTAAGGCAGAATCAACGCACTATATGGCACACAGAAACAAGTGCGTTTTCAGGGAGAATCGACGAACTATATGACACACAGAGACAAACACATTTTCAAGCAGACTCAAAGCACTTTAAGGCACACAGAAACAAGGGCGTTTTCAGGCAGAATCAACGCACTATATGGCACACAGAAACAGGCACGTTTTAAGGCAGAATCAACGCACTATATGGCACAGAGAAACAAGTGCGTTTTCAGGGAGAATCGACGAACTATATGACACACAGAGACAAACACATTTTCAAGCAGAATCAAAGCACTTTAAGGCACACAGAAACAAGGGCGTTTTAGGGCAGAATCAACCCACTATATGGCACACAGAAACAGGCGCGTTTTAAGGCAAAATCAACGCACTATATGGCACAGAGAAACAATTGCGGTTTCAGGGAGAATCGACGAACTATATGACACACAGAGACAAACACATTTTCAAGCAGAATCAAAGCACTTTAAGGCACACAGAAGCAAGGGCGTTTTCAGGCAGAATCAACGCACTATATGGCACACAGAAACAGGCACGTTTTAAGGCAGAATCAACGCACTATATGGCACAGAGAAACTAGTGTGTTTTCAGGGAGAATCGACGAGCTATATGACACACAGAGAAAAACACATTTTCAAGCAGAATCAAAGCACTTTAAGGCACACAGAAACAAGGGCGTTTTCAGGCAGAATCAACGCACTATATGGCACGCAGAAACAGGCACGTTTTAAGGCAGAATCAACGCATTATATGGCACAGAGAAACAAGTGCGTTTTCAGGGAGAATCGACTAACTATATGACACACAGAGACAAACACATTTTCAAGCAGAATCAAAGCACTTTAAGGCACACAGAAACAAGGGCGTTTTCAGGCAGAATCAACGCACTATATGGCAGACAGAAACAGGCACGTTTTAAGGCAGAATCAACGCACTATATGGCACAGAGAAACAAGTGCGTTTTCATAGAGAATCGACGAACTATATGACACACAGAGACAAACACATTTTCAAGCACAATCAAAGCACTTTAAGGCACACAGAAACAAGGGCGTTTTCAGGCAGAATCAACGCACTATATGGCACGCAGAAACAGGCACGTTTTAAGGCAGAATCAACGCACTATATGGCACAGAGAAACAAGTGCGTTTTCAGGGAGAATCGACGAACTATATGACACACAGAGACAAACACATTTTCAAGCAGAATCAAAGCACTTTAAGGCACACAGAAACAAGGGCGTTTTCAGGCAGAATCAACACACTATATGGCACGCAGAAACAGGCACGTTTTAAGGCAGAATCAACGCACTATATGGCGCAGAGAAACAAGTGCGTTTTTAGGGAGAATCGACGAACTATATGACACACAGAGACAAACACATTTTCAAGCAGAATCAAAGCACTTAAGGCACACAAAAACAAGGGCATTTTCAGGCAGAATCAAGGCACTATATGGCAGACAGAAACAGGCACGTTTTAAGGCAGAATCAACGCACTATATGGCACAGAGAAACAAGTGCGTTTTCTGGGAGAATCGACGAACTATATGACACACAGAGACAAACACATTTTCAAGCAGAATCAAAGCACTTTAAGGCACAGAGAAACAAGGGCGTTTTCGGGCAGAATCAACGCACTATATGGCACGCAGAAACAGGCACGTTTTAAGGCAGAATCAACGCACTATATGGCACAGAGAAACTAGTGCGTTTTCAGGGAGAATCGACGAACTATATGACACACAGAGACAAACACATTTTCAAGCAGAATCAAAGCACTTTAAGGCACACAGAAACAAGGGCGTTTTCAGGCAGAATCAACGCACTATATGGCACACAGAAACAGGCACGTTTTAAGGCAGAATCAACGCACTATATGGCACAAAGAAACAAGTGCGTTTTCAAGGAGAATCGACGAACCATATGACACACAGAGACAAACACATTTTCAAGCAGAATCAAAGCACTTTAAGGCACACAGAAACAAAGGCGTTTTAGGGCAGAATCAACCCACTATATGGCACACAGAAACAGGCGCGTTTTAAGGCAAAATCAGCGCACTATATGGCACAGAGAAACAAGTGCGGTTTCAAGGAGAATCGACGAACTATATGACACACAGAGACAAACACATTTTCAAGCAGAATCAAAGCACTTTAAGGCACACAGAAACAAGGGCGTTTTCAGGCGGAATCAACGCACTATATGGCACACAGAAACAGGCACGTTTTAAGGCAGAATCAACGCACTATATGGCACAGAGAAACAAGTACGTTTTCAGGGAGAATCGACGAACTATATGACACACAGAGACAAACACATTTTCAAGCAGAATCAAAGCACTTTAAGGCACACAGAAACAAGGGCGTTTTCAGGCAGAATCAACGCACTATATGGCACACAGAAACAGGCACGTTTTAAGGCAGAATCAACGCACTATATGGCACAGAGAAACAAGTGCGTTTTCAGGGAGAATCGACAAACTATATGCCACACAGAGACAAACACATTTTCAAGCAGAATCAAAGCACTTTATGGCACACAAAAACAAGGGCGTTTTCAGGCAGAATCAACGCACTATATGGCACACAGAAACAGGCACGTTTTAAGGCAGAATCAACGCACTATATGGCACAGAGAAACAAGTGCGTTTTCAGGGAGAATCGACGAACTATATGACACACAGAGACAAACACATTTTCAAGCAGAATCAAAGCACTTTAAGGCACACAGAAACAAGGGCATTTTCAGGCAGAATCAACGCACTATATGGCACACAGAAACAGGCACGTTTTAAGGCAGAATCAACGCAATATATGGCACAGAGAAACAAGTGCGTTTTCAGGGAGAATCGACGAACTATATGACACACAAAGACAAACACATTTTCAAGCAGAATCAAAGCACTTTAAGGCACACAGAAACAAGGGCGTTTTAGGGCAGAATCAACCCACTATATGGCACACAGAAAGAGGCGCGTTTTAAGGCAAAATCAACGCACTATATGGCACAGAGAAACAAGTGCGGTTTCAGGGAGAATCGACGAACTATATGACACACAGAGACAAACACATTTTCAAGCAGAATCAAAGCACTTTAAGGCACACAGGAACAAGGGCGTTTTCAGGCAGAATCAACGCACTATATGGCACACAGAAACAGGCACGTTTTAAGGCAGAATCAACGCACTATATGGCACACAGAAACAAGTGCGTTTTCAGGGAGAATCGACGAACTATATGACACACAGAGACAAACACATTTTCAAGCAGAATCAAAGCACTTTAAGGCACACAGAAACAAGGGCGTTTTCAGGCAGAATCAACGCACTATATGGCACACAGAAACAGGCACGTTTTAAGGCAAAATCAACGGACTATATGGCACAGAGAAACAAGTGCGTTTTCAGGGAGAATCGACGAACTATATGACACACAGAGACAAACACGTTTTCAAGCAGAATCAAAGCACTTTAAGGCACACAGAAACAAGGGCGTTTTCAGGCAGAATCAACGCACTATATGGCACACAGAAACAGGCACGTTTTAAGGCAGAAGCAACGCACTATATGGCACAGAGAAACAAGTGCGTTTTCAGGGAGAATCGACGAACTATATGACACACAGAGACAAACACATTTTCAAGCAGAATCAAAGCACTTTAAGGCACACAGAAACAAGGGCGTTTTCAGGCAGAATCAACGCACTATATGGCACGCAGAAACAGGCACGTTTTAAGGCAGAATCAACGCACTATATGGCACAGAGAAACAAGTGCGTTTTCAGGGAGAATTGACGAACTATATGACACACAGAGACAAACATATTTTCAAGCAGAATCAAAGCACTTTAAGGCACACAGAAACAAAGGCGTTTTCAGGCAGAATCAACGCACTATATGGCACACAGAAACAGGCACGTTTTAAGGCAGAATCAACGCACTATATGGCACAGAGAAACAAGTGCGTTTTCAGGGAGAATCGACGAACTATATGACACACAGAGACAAACACATTTTCAAGCAGAATCAAAGCACTTTAAGGCACACAGAAACAAGGGCGTTTTCAGGCAGAATCAACGCACTATATGGCACACAGAAACAGTCACGTTTTAAGGCAGAATCAACGCACTATATGGCACAGAGAAACAAGTGCGTTTTCAGGGAGAATCGACGAACTATATGCCACACAGAGACAAACACATTTTCAAGCAGAATCAAAGCACTTTATGGCACACAAAAACAAGGGCGTTTTCAGGCAGAATCAACGCACTATATGGCACACAGAAACAGGCACGTTTTAAGGCAGAATCAACGCACTATATGGCACAGAGAAACAAGTGCGTTTTCAGGGAGAATCGACGAACTATATGACACACAGAGACAAACACATTTTCAAGCAGAATCAAAGCACTTTAAGGCACACAGAAACAAGGGCATTTTCAGGCAGAATCAACGCACTATATGGCACACAGAAACAGGCACGTTTTAAGGCAGAATCAACGCAATATATGGCACAGAGAAACAAGTGCGTTTTCAGGGAGAATCGACGAACTATATGACACACAAAGACAAACACATTTTCAAGCAGAATCAAAGCACTTTAAGGCACACAGAAACAAGGGCGTTTTCAGGCAGAATCAACGCACTATATGGCACACAGAAACAGGCACGTTTTAAGGCAGAATCAACGCACTATATGGCACAGAAAAACAAGGGCGTTTTCAGGGAGAGTCGACGAACTATATGACACACAGATACAAACTCATTTTCAAGCAGAATCAAAGCACTTTAAGGCACACAGAAACAAGGGCGTTTTCAGGCAGACTCAACGCACTATATGGCACACAGAAACAGGCACGTTTTAAGGCAGAATCAACGCACTATATGGCACAGAGAAACACGTGCGTTTTCAGGGAGAATCGACGAACTATATGACACACAGAGACAAACACATTTTCAAGCAGAATCAAAGCACTTTAAGGCACACAGAAACAAGGGCGTTTTCAGGCAGAATCAACGCACTATATGGCACGCAGAAACAGGCACGTTTTAAGGCAGAATCAACGCACTATATGGCACAGAGAAACAAGTGCGTTTTCAGGGAGAATTGACGAACTATATGACACACAGAGACAAACATATTTTCAAGCAGAATCAAAGCACTTTAAGGCACACAGAAACAAAGGCGTTTTCAGGCAGAATCAACGCACTATATGGCACACAGAAACAGGCACGTTTTAAGGCAGAATCAACGCACTATATGGCACAGAGAAACAAGTGCGTTTTCAGGGAGAATCGACGAACTATATGACACACAGAGACAAGCACATTTTCAAGCAGAATCAAAGCACTTTAAGGCACACAGAAACAAGGGCGTTTTCAGGCAGAATCAACGCACTATATGGCACACAGAAACAGGCACGTTTTAAGGCAGAAGCAACGCACTATATGGCACAGAGAAACAAGTGCGTTTTCAGGGAGAATCGACGAACTATATGACACACAGAGACAAACACATTTTCAAGCAGAATCAAAGCACTTTAAGGCACACAGAAACAAGGGCGTTTTCAGGCAGAATCAACGCACTATATGGCACGCAGAAACAGGCACGTTTTAAGGCAGAATCAACGCACTATATGGCACAGAGAAACAAGTGCGTTTTCAGGGAGAATCGACGAACTATATGACACACAGAGACAAACGCATTTTCAAGCAGAATCAAAGCACTTTAAGGCACACAGAAACAAGGGCGTTTTCAGGCAGACTCAACGCACTATATGGCACACAGAAACAGGCACGTTTTAAGGCAGAATCAACGCACTATATGGCACAGAGAAACAAGTGCGTTTTCAGGGAGAATCGACGAACTATATGACACACAGAGACAAACACATATTCAAGCAGAATCAAAGCACTTTAAGGCACACAGAAACAAGGGCGTTTTCAGGCAGAATCAACGCACTATATGGCACACAGAAACAGGCACGTTTTAAGGCAGAATCAACGCACTATATGGCACAGAGAAACTAGTGCGTTTTCAGGGAGAATCGACGAACTATATGACACACAGAGACAAACACATTTTCAAGCAGAATCAAAGCACTTTAAGGCACACAGAAACAAGGGCGTTTTCAGGCAGAATCAACGTACTATATGGCACACAGAAACAGGCGCGTTTTAAGGCAAAATCAACGCACTATATGGCACAGAGAAACAAGTGCGTTTTCAGGGAGAATCGACGAACTATATGACACACAGAGACAAACACATTTTCAAGCAGAATCAAAGCACTTTAAGGCACACAGAAACAAGGGCGTTTTCAGGCAGAATCAGCGCACTATATGGCACACAGAAACAGGCACGTTTTAAGGCAGAATCAACGCACTATATGGCAAAGAGAAACTAGTGCGTTTTCAGGGAGAATCGACGAACTATATGACACACAGAGACAAACACATTTTCAAGCAGAATCAAAGCACTTTAAGGCACACAGAAACAAGGGCGTTTTCAGGCAGAATCAACGCACTATATGGCACACAGAAACAGGCACGTTTTAAGGCAGAATCAACGCACTATATGGCACAGAGAAACTAGTGCGTTTTCAGGGAGAATCGACGAACTATATGACACACAGAGACAAACACATTTTCAAGCAGAATCAAAGCACTTTAAGGCACACAGAAACAAGGGCGTTTTCAGGCAGAATCAACGCACTATATGGCACACAGAAACAGGCACGTTTTAAGGCAGAATCAACGCACTATATGGCACAGAGAAACAAGTGCGTTTTCAGGGAGAATCGACGAACTATATGACACACAGAGACAAGCACATTTTCAAGCAGAATCAAAGCACTTTAAGGCACACAGAAACAAGGGCGTTTTCAGGCAGAATCAACGCACTATATGGCACACAGAAACAGGCACGTTTTAAGGCAGAAGCAACGCACTATATGGCACAGAGAAACAAGTGCGTTTTCAGGGAGAATCGACGAACTATATGACACACAGAGACAAACACATTTTCAAGCAGAATCAAAGCACTTTAAGGCACACAGAAACAAGGGCGTTTTCAGGCAGAATCAACGCACTATATGGCACGCAGAAACAGGCACGTTTTAAGGCAGAATCAACGCACTATATGGCACAGAGAAACAAGTGCGTTTTCAGGGAGAATCGACGAACTATATGACACACAGAGACAAACGCATTTTCAAGCAGAATCAAAGCACTTTAAGGCACACAGAAACAAGGGCGTTTTCAGGCAGACTCAACGCACTATATGGCACACAGAAACAGGCACGTTTTAAGGCAGAATCAACGCACTATATGGCACAGAGAAACAAGTGCGTTTTCAGGGAGAATCGACGAACTATATGACACACAGAGACAAACACATTTTCAAGCAGAATCAAAGCACTTTAAGGCACACAGAAACAAGGGCGTTTTCAGGCAGAATCAACGCACTATATGGCACACAGAAACAGGCACGTTTTAAGGCAGAATCAACGCACTATATGGCACAGAGAAACTAGTGCGTTTTCAGGGAGAATCGACGAACTATATGACACACAGAGACAAACACATTTTCAAGCAGAATCAAAGCACTTTAAGGCACACAGAAACAAGGGCGTTTTCAGGCAGAATCAACGCACTATATGGCACACAGAAACAGGCACGTTTTAAGGCAGAATCAACGCACTATATGGCACAGAGAAACTAGTGCGTTTTCAGGGAGAATCGACGAACTATATGACACACAGAGACAAACACATTTTCAAGCAGAATCAAAGCACTTTAAGGCACACAGAAACAAAGGCGTTTTCAGGCAGAATCAACGCACTATATGGCACACAGAAACAGGCACGTTTTAAGGCAGAATCAACGCACTATATGGCACAGAGAAACTAGTGCGTTTTCAGGGAGAATCGACGAACTATATGACACACAGAGACAAGCACATTTTCAAGCAGAATCAAAGCACATTCAGACACACAGAAACAAGGGCGTTTTCAGGCAGAATCAACGCACTATATGGCACGCAGAAACAGGCACGTTTTAAGGCAGAATCAACGCACTATATGGTACAGAGAAACAAGTGCGTTTTCAGGGAGAATCGACTAACTATATGACACACAGAGACAAACACATTTTCAAGCAGAATCAAAGCACTTTAAGGCACACAGAAACAAGGGCGTTTTCAGGCAGAATCAACGCACTATATGGCAGACAGAAACAGGCACGTTTTAAGGCAGAATCAACGCACTATATGGCACACAGAAACAAGTGCGTTTTCAGGGAGAATCGACGAACTATATGACACACAGAGACAAACACATTTTCAAGCAGAATCAAAGCACTTTAAGGCACACAGAAACAAGGGCGTTTTCAGGCAGAATCAACGCACTATATGGCACGCAGAAACAGGCACGTTTTAAGGCAGAATCAACGCACTATATGGCACAGAGAAACAAGTGCGTTTTCAGGGAGAATCGACGAACTATATGACACACAGAGACAAACACATTTTCAAGCAGAATCAAAGCACTTTAAGGCACACAGAAACAAGGGCGTTTTCAGGCAGAATCAACACACTATATGGCACGCAGAAACAGGCACGTTTTAAGGCAGAATCAACGCACTATATGGCGCAGAGAAACAAGTGCGTTTTCAGGGAGAATCGACGAACTATATGACACACAGAGACAAACACATTTTCAAGCAGAATCAAAGCACTTAAGGCACACAAAAACAAGGGCATTTTCAGGCAGAATCAATGCACTATATGGCAGACAGAAACAGGCACGTTTTAAGGCAGAATCAACGCACTATATGGCACAGAGAAACAAGTGCGTTTTCAGGGAGAATCGACGAACTATATGACACACAGAGACATACACATTTTCAAGCAGAATCAAAGCACTTTAAGGCACACAGAAACAAGGGCATTTTCAGGCAGAATCAACACACTATATGGCACACAGAAACAGGCACGTTTTAAGGCAGAATCAACGCACTATATGGCACAGAGAAACAAGTGCGTTTTCAGGGAGAATCGACGAACTATATGACACACAGAGACAAACACGTTTTCAAGCAGAATCAAAGCACTTTAAGGCACACAGAAACAAGGGCGTTTTCAGGCAGAATCAACGCACTATATGGCAGACAGATACAGGCACGTTTTAAGGCAGAATCAACGCACTATATGGCACAGAGAAACAAGTGCGTTTTCAGGGAGAATCGACGAACTATATGACACACAGAGACAAACACATTTTCAAGCAGAATCAAAGCACTTAAGGCACACAGAAATGAGGGCGTTTTCAGGCAGAATCAACGCGCTATATGGCACACAGAAACAGGCACGTTTTAAGGCAGAATCAACGCACCATATGGCACAGAGAAACAAGTGCGTTTTGAGGGAGAATCGACGAACTATTTGGCACACAGAGACAAACACATTTTCAAGCAGAATCAAAGCACTTTAAGGCACACAGAAACAAGGGCGTTTTCAGGCAAAATCAACGCACTATATGGCACACAGAAACAGGCACGTTTTGAGGCAGAATCAACGCACTATATGGCACAGACAAACAAGTGCGTTTTCAGGGAGAATCGACGAACTATATGACACACAGAGACAAACACATTTTCAAGCAGAATCAAAGCACTTTAAGGCACACAGAAACAAGGGCGTTTTCAGGCAGAATCAACGCACTATATGGCACACAGAAACAGGCACGTTTTAAGGCAGAATCAACGCACCATATGGCACAGAGAAACAAGTGCGTTTTGAGGGAGAATCGACGAACTATTTGGCACACAGAGACAAACACATTTTCAAGCAGAATCAAAGCACTTTAAGGCACACAGAAACAAGGGCGTTTTCAGGCAGAATCAACGCACTATATGGCACACAGAAACAGGCACGTTTTAAGGCAAAATCAACGGACTATATGGCACAGAGAAACAAGTGCGTTTTCAGGGAGAATCGACGAACTATATGACACACAGAGACAAACACATTTTCAAGCAGAATCAAAGCACTTTAAGGCACACAGAAACAAGGGCGTTTTCAGGCAGAATCAGCGCACTATATGGCACACAGAAACAGGCACGTTTTAAGGCAGAATCAGCGCACGATATGGCACAGAGAAACAAGTGCGTTTTCAGGGAGAATCGACGAACTATATGACACACAGAGACAAACACATTTTCAAGCAAAATCAAAGCACTTTAAGGCACACAGAAACAAGGGCGTTTTCAGGCAGAATCAACACACTATATGGCACACAGAAACAGGCACGTTTTAAGGCAGAATCAACGCACTATATGGCACAGAGAAACAAGTGCGTTTTCAGGGAGAATCGACGAACTATATGACACACAGAGACAAACACGTTTTCAAGCAGAATCAAAGCACTTTAAGGCACACCGAAACAAGGGCGTTTTCAGGCAGAATCAACGCACTATATGGCAGACAGAAACAGGCACGTTTTAAGGCAGAATCAACGCACTATATGGCACACAGAAACAAGTGCGTTTTCAGGGAGAATCGACGAACTATATGACACACAGAGACAAACACATTTTCAAGCAGAATCAAAGCACTTTAAGGCACACAGAAACAAGGGCGTTTTCAGGCAGGATCAACGCACTATATGGCAGACAGAAACAGGCACGTGTTAAGGCAGAATCAACGCACTATATGGCACAGAGAAACAAGTGCGTTTTCAGGGAGAATCGACGAACTATATGACACACAGAGACAAACACATTTTCAAGCAGAATCAAAGCACTTAAGGCACACAGAAACGAGGGCGTTTTCAGGCAGAATCAACGCGCTATATGGCACACAGAAACAGGCACGTTTTAAGGCAGAATCAACGCACCATATGGCACAGAGAAACAAGTGCGTTTTGAGGGAGAATCGACGAACTATTTGGCACACAGAGACAAACACATTTTCAAGCAGAATCAAAGCACTTTAAGGCACACAGAAACAAGGGCGTTTTCAGGCAGAATCAACGCACTATATGGCACACAGAAACAGGCGCGTTTTAAGGCAGAATCAACGCACTATATGGCACAGAGAAACAAGTGCGTTTTCAGGGAGAATCGACGAACTATATGACACACAGAGACAAACACATTTTCAAGCAGAATCAAAACACTTTAAGGCACACAGAAACAAGGGCGTTTTCAGGCAGAATCAACGCACTATATGGCACACAGAAACAGGCGGGTTTTAAGGCAAAATTAACGCACTATATGGCACAGAGAAACAAGTGCGTTTTCAGGGAGAATCGACGAACTATATGACACACAGGGACAAACACATTTTCAAGCAGAATCAAAGCACTTTAAGGCACACAGAAACAAGGGCGTTTTCAGGCAGAATCGACGCACTATATGGCACGCAGAAACAGGCACGTTTTAAGGCAGAATCAACGCACTATATGGCATAGAGAAACAAGTGCGTTTTCAGGGAGAATCGACGAACTATATGACACAAAGAGACAAACACATTTTCAAGCAGAATCAAAGCACTTTAAGGCACACAGAAACAAGGGCGTTTTCAGGCAGAATCAACGCACTATATGGCACACAGAAACAGGCGCGTTTTAAGGCAAAATCAATGCACTATATGGCACAGAGAAACAAGTGCGTTTTCTGGGAGAATCGACGAACTATATGACACACAGAGACAAACACATTTTCAAGCAGAATCAAAGCACTTTAAGGCACACAGAAACAAGGGCGTTTTCAGGCAGAATCAACGCACTATATGGCACACAGAAACAGGCACGTTTTAAGGCAGAATCAACGCACTATATGGCACAGAGAAACAAGTGCGTTTTCAGGGAGAATCGACGAACTATATGACACACAGAGACAAACACATTCTCAAGCAGAATCAAAGCACTTTAAGGCACACAGAAACAAGGGCGTTTTCAGGCAGTATCAACGCACTATATGGCACACAGAAACAGGCACGTTTTAAGGCAGAATCAACGCACTATATGGCACACAGAAACAAGTGCGTTTTCAGGGAGAATCGACCAACTACATGACACACAGAGACAAACACATTTTCAAGCAGAATCAAAGCACTTTAAGGCACACAGAAACAAGGGCGTTTTCAGGCAGAATCAACGCACTATATGGCACACAGAAACAGGCACGTTTTAAGGCAAAATCAACGGACTATATGGCACAGAGAAACAAGTGCGTTTTCAGGGAGAATCGACGAACTATATGACACACAGAGACAAACACATTTTCAAGCAGAATCAAAGCACTTTAAGGCGCACAGAAACAAGGGTGTTTTCAGGCAGAATCAACGCACTATATGGCACGCAGAAACAGGCACGTTTTAAGGCAGAATCAACGCACTATATGGCACAGAGGAACAAGTGCGTTTTCAGGGAGAATCGACGAACTATATGACACACAGAGACAAACACATTTTCAAGCAGAATCAAAGCACTTTAAGGCACACAGAAACAAGGGCGTTTTCAGGCAGAATCAACGCACTATATGGCACACAGAAACAGGCACGTTTTAAGGCAGAATCAACGCACTATATGGCACAGAGAAACAAGTGCGTTTTCAGGGAGAATCGACGAACTATATGACACACAGAGACAAACACATTTTCAAGCAGAATCAAAGCACTTTAAGGCACACAGAAACAAGGGCGTTTTCAGGCAGAATCTACGCACTATATGGCACACAGAAACAGGCACGTTTTAAGGCAGAATCAACGCACTATATGGCGCAGAGAAACAAGTGCGTTTTCAGGGAGAATCGACGAACTATATGACACACAGAGACAAACACATTTTCAAGCAGAATCAAAGCACTTTAAGGCACACAGAAACAAGGGCATTTTCAGGCAGAATCAACGCACTATATGGCACACAGAAACAGGCACGTTTTAAGGCAGAATCAACGCAATATATGGCACAGAGAAACAAGTGCGTTTTCAGGGAGAATCGACGAACTATATGACACACAAAGACAAACACATTTTCAAGCAGAATCAAAGCACTTTAAGGCACACAGAAACAAGGGCGTTTTCAGGCAGAATCAACGCACTATATGGCACACAGAAACAGGCACGTTTTAAGGCAGAATCAACGCACTATATGGCACAGAGAAACAAGGGCGTTTTCAGGGAGAGTCGACGAACTATATGACACACAGATACAAACACATTTTCAAGCAGAATCAGAGCACTTTAAGGCACACAGAAACAAGGGCGTTTTCAGGCAGACTCAACGCACTATATGGCACACAGAAACAGGCACGTTTTAAGGCAGAATCAACGCACTATATGGCACAGAGAAACAAGTGCGTTTTCAGGGAGAATCGACGAACTATATGACACACAGAGACAAACACATTTTCAAGCAGAATCAAAGCACTTTAAGGCACACAGAAACAAGGGCGTTTTCAGGCAGAATCAACGCACTATACGGCACGCAGAAACAGGCACGTTTTAAGGCAGAATCAACGCACTATATGGCACAGAGAAACAAGTGCGTTTTCAGGGAGAATCGACGAACTATATGACACACAGAGACAAACACATTTTCAAGCGGAATCAAAGCACTTTAAGGCACACAGAAACAAGGGCGTTTTCAGGCAGAATCAACGCACTATATGGCACACAGAAACAGGCACGTTTTAAGGCAGAATCAACGCACTATATGGCACAGAGAAACAAGTGCGTTTTCAGGGAGAATCGACGAACTATATGACACACAGAGACAAGCACATTCTCAAGCAGAATCAAAGCACTTTAAGGCACACAGAAACAAGGGCGTTTTAAGGCAGAATCAACGCACTATATGGCACACAGAAACAGGCACGTTTTAAGGCAGAATCAACGCACTATGTGGCACAGAGAAACAAGTGCGTTTTCAGGGAGAATCGACGAACTATATGACACACAGAGACAAACACATTTTCAAGCAGAATCAAAGCACTTTAAGGCACACAGAAACAAGGGCGTTTTCAGGCAGAATCAACGCACTATATGGCACGCAGAAACAGGCACGTTTTAAGGCAGAATCAACGCACTATATGGCACAGAGAAACAAGTGCGTTTTCAGGGAGAATCGACGAACTATATGACACACAGAGACAAACACATTTTCAAGCAGAATCAAAGCACTTTAAGGCACACAGAAACAAGGGCGTTTTCAGGCAGACTCAACGCACTATATGGCACACAGAAACAGGCACGTTTTAAGGCAGAATCAACGCACTATATGGCACAGAGAAACAAGTGCGTTTTCAGGGAGAATCGACGAACTATATGACACACAGAGACAAACACATTTTCAAGCAGAATCAAAGCACTTTAAGGCACACAGAAACAAGGGCGTTTTCAGGCAGAATCAACGCACTATATGGCACACAGAAACAGGCACGTTTTAGGGCAGAATCAACGCACTATATGGCACAGAGAAACTAGTGCGTTTTCAGGGAGAATCGACGAACTATATGACACACAGAGACAAACACATTTTCAAGCAGAATCAAAGCACTTTAAGGCACACAGAAACAAGGGCGTTTTCAGGCAGAATCAACGCACTATATGGCACACAGAAACAGGCGCGTTTTAAGGCAAAATCAACGCACTATATGGCACAGAGAAACAAGTGCGTTTTCAGGGAGAATCGACGAACTATATGACACACAGAGACAAACACATTTTCAAGCAGAATCAAAGCACTTTAAGGCACACAGAAACAAGGGCGTTTTCAGGCAGAATCAACGCACTATATGGCACACAGAAACAGGCACGTTTTAAGGCAGAATCAACGCACTATATGGCACAGAGAAACTAGTGCGTTTTCAGGGAGAATCGACGAACTATATGACACACAGAGACAAACACATTTTCAAGCAGAATCAAAGCACTTTAAGGCACACAGAAACAAGGGCGTTTTCAGGCAGAATCAACGCACTATATGGCACACAGAA
Organism: Dermacentor andersoni; assembly: GCF_023375885.2. Taxonomy (NCBI): domain Eukaryota; kingdom Metazoa; phylum Arthropoda; class Arachnida; order Ixodida; family Ixodidae; genus Dermacentor; species Dermacentor andersoni. The sequence goes on along the minus strand of NC_092820.1, from coordinate 28,839,260 downwards.
ACAGGCACGTTTTAAGGCAGAATCAACGCACTATATGGCACAGAGAAACTAGTGCGTTTTCAGGGAGAATCGACGAACTATATGACACACAGAGACAAACGCATTTTCAAGCAGAATCAAAGCACTTTAAGGCACAAAGAAACAAGGGCGTTTTCAGGCAGAATCAACGCACTATATGGCACACAGAAACAGGCACGTTTTAAGGCAGAATCAACGCACTATATGGCACAGAGAAACTAGTGCGTTTTCAGGGAGAATCGACGAACTATATGACACACAGAGACAAACACATTTTCAAGCAGAATCAAAGCACTTTAAGGCACACAGAAACAAAGGCGTTTTCAGGCAGAATCAACGCACTATATGGCACACAGAAACAGGCACGTTTTAAGGCAGAATCAACGCACTATATGGCACAGAGAAACTAGTGCGTTTTCAGGGAGAATCGACGAACTATATGACACACAGAGACAAACACATTTTCAAGCAGAATCAAAGCACATTAAGACACACAGAAACAAGGGCGTTTTCAGGCAGAATCAACGCACTATATGGCACGCAGAAACAGGCACGTTTTAAGGCAGAATCAACGCACTATATGGCACAGAGAAACAAGTGCGTTTTCAGGGAGAATCGACTAACTATATGACACACAGAGACAAACACATTTTCAAGCAGAATCAAAGCACTTTAAGGCACACAGAAACAAGGGCGTTTTCAGGCAGAATCAACGCACTATATGGCACGCAGAAACAGGCACGTTTTAAGGCAGAATCAACGCACTATATGGCACAGAGAAACAAGTGCGTTTTCAGGGAGAATCGACGAACTATATGACACACAGAAACAAACACATTTTCAAGCAGAATCAAAGCACTTTAAGGCACACAGAAACAAGGGCGTTTTCAGGCAGAATCAACGCACTATATGGCACGCAGAAACAGGCACGTTTTAAGGCAGAATCAACGCACTATATGGCGCAGAGAAACAAGTGCGTTTTCAGGGAGAATCGACGAACTATATGACACACAGAGACAAACACATTTTCAAGCAGAATCAAAGCACTTAAGGCACACAAAAACAAGGGCATATTCAGGAAGAATCAACGCACTATATGGCAGACAGAAACAGGCACGTTTTAAGGCAGAATCAACGCACTATATGGCACAGAGAAACAAGTGCGTTTTCAGGGAGAATCGACGAACTATATGACACACAGAGACAAACACATTTTCAAGCAGAATCAAAGCACTTTAAGGCACACAGAAACAAGGGCGTTTTCAGGCAGAATCAACGCACTATATGGCACACAGAAACAGGCGGGTTTTAAGGCAAAATTAACGCACTATATGGCAAAGAGAAACAAGTGCGTTTTCAGGGAGAATCGACGAACTATATGACACACAGAGACAAACACATTTTCAAGCAGAATCAAAGCACTTTAAGGCACACAGAAACAAGGGCGTTTTCAGGCAGAATCAAAACACTATATTGCACACAGAAACAGGCACGTTTTAAGGCAGAATCAACGCACTATATGGCACAGAGAAACAAGTGCGTTTTCAGGGAGAATCGACGAACTATATGACACACAGAGACAAACACATTTTCAAGCAGAATCAAAGCACTTAAGGCACACAAAAACAAGGGCATATTCAGGAAGAATCAACGCACTATATGGCAGACAGAAACAGGCACGTTTTAAGGCAGAATCAACGCACTATATGGCACAGAGAAACAAGTGCGTTTTCAGGGAGAATCGACGAACTATATGACACACAGAGACAAACACATTTTCAAGCAGAATCAAAGCACTTTAAGGCACACAGAAACAAGGGCGTTTTCAGGCAGAATCAACGCACTATATGGCACACAGAAACAGGCGGGTTTTAAGGCAAAATTAACGCACTATATGGCAAAGAGAAACAAGTGCGTTTTCAGGGAGAATCGACGAACTATATGACACACAGAGACAAACACATTTTCAAGCAAAATCAAAGCACTTTAAGGCACACAGAAACAAGGGCGTTTTCAGGCAGAATCAAAACACTATATGGCACACAGAAACAGGCACGTTTTAAGGCAGAATCAACGCACTATATGGCACAGAGAAACAAGTGCGTTTTCAGGGAGAATCGACGAACTATATGACACACAGAGACAAACACGTTTTCAAGCAGAATCAAAGCACTTTAAGGCACACAGAAACAAGGGCGTTTTCAGGCAGAATCAACGCACTATATGGCAGACAGAAACAGGCACGTTTTAAGGCAGAATCAACGCACCATATGGCACAGAGAAACAAGTGCGTTTTCAGGGAGAATCGACGAACTATATGACACACAGAGACAAACACATTTTCAAGCAGAATCAAAGCACTTTAAGGCACACAGAAACAAGGGCGTTTTCAGGCAGAATCAACGCACTATATGGCACACAGAAACAGGCACGTTTTAGGGCAGAATCAACGCACTATATGGCACAGAGAAACAAGTGCGTTTTCAGGGAGAATCGACGAACTATATGACACACAGAGACAAACACATTTTCAAGCAGAATCAAAGCACTTTAAGGCACACAGAAACAAGGGCGTTTTCAGGCAGAATCAACGCACTATATGGCACACAGAAACAGGCGGGTTTTAAGGCAAAATTAACGCACTATATAGCACAGAGAAACAAGTGCGTTTTCAGGGAGAATCGACGAACTATATGACACACAGAGACAAACACATTTTCAAGCAGAATCAAAGCACCTTAAGGCACACAGAAACAAGGGCGTTTTCAGGCAGAATCGACGCACTATATGGCACGCAGAAACAGGCACGTTTTAAGGCAGAATCAACGCAATATATGGCACAGAGAAACAAGTGCGTTTTCAGGGAGAATCGACGAACTATATGACACACAAAGACAAACACATTTTCATGCAGAATCAAAGCACTTTAAGGCACACAGAAACAAGGGCGTTTTCAGGCAGAATCAACGCACTATATGGCACACAGAAACAGGCACGTTTTAAGGCAGAATCAACGCACTATATGGCACAGAGAAACAAGTGCGTTTTCAGGGAGAATCGACGAACTATATGACACACAGAGACAAACACATTTTCAAGCAGAATCAAAGCACTTTAAGGCACACAGAAACAAGGGCGTTTTCAGGCAGAATCAACGCACTATATGGCACGCAGAAACAGGCACGTTTTAAGGCAGAATCAACGCACTATATGGCACAGAGAAACAAGTGCGTTTTCAGGGAGAATCGACGAACTATATGACACACAGAGACAAACACATTTTCAAGCAGAATCAAAGCACTTTAAGGCACACAGAAACAAGGGCGTTTTCAGGCAGAATCAACGCACTATATGGCACACAGAAACAGGCACGTTTTAAGGCAGAATCAACGCACTATATGGCACAGAGAAACAAGTGCGTTTTCAGGGAGAATCGACGAAATATATGACACACAGAGACAAACACATTTTCAAGCAGAATCAAAGCACTTTAAGGCACACAGAAACAAGGGCGTTTTCAGGCAGAATCAACGCACTATATGGCACACAGAAACAGGCACGTTTTAAGGCAGAATCAACGCACTATATGGCACAGAGAAACTAGTGCGTTTTCAGGGAGAATCGACGAACTATATGACACACAGAGACAAACACATTTTCAAGCAGAATCAAAGCACTTTAAGGCACACAGAAACAAGGGCGTTTTCAGGCAGAATCAACGCACTATATGGCACACAGAAACAGGCGCGTTTCAAGGCAAAATCAACGCACTATATGGCACAGAGAAACAAGTGCGTTTTCAGGGAGAATCGACGAACTATATGACACACAGAGACAAACACATTTTCAAGCAGAATCAAAGCACTTTAAGGCACACAGAAACAAGGGCGTTTTCAGGCAGAATCAACGCACTATATGGCACACAGAAACAGGCACGTTTTAAGGCAGAATCAACGCACTATATGGCACAGAGAAACTAGTGCGTTTTCAGGGAGAATCGACGAACTATATGACACACAGAGACAAACACATTTTCAAGCAGAATCAAAGCACTTTAAGGCACACAGAAACAAGGGCGTTTTCAGGCAGAATCAACGCACTATATGGCACACAGAAACAGGCACGTTTTAAGGCAGAATCAACGCACTATATGGCACAGAGAAACTAGTGCGTTTTCAGGGAGAATCGACGAACTATATGACACACAGAGACAAACACATTTTCAAGCAGAATCAAAGCACTTTAAGGCACACAGAAACAAGGGCGTTTTCAGGCAGAATCAACGCACTATATGGCACACAGAAACAGGCACGTTTTAAGGCAGAATCAACGCACTATATGGCACAGAGAAACTAGTGCGTTTTCAGGGAGAATCGACGAACTATATGACACACAGAGACAAACACATTTTCAAGCAGAATCAAAGCACTTTAAGGCACACAGAAACAAAGGCGTTTTCAGGCAGAATCAACGCACTATATGGCACACAGAAACAGGCACGTTTTAAGGCAGAATCAACGCACTATATGGCACAGAGAAACTAGTACGTTTTCAGGGAGAATCGACGTACTATATGACACACAGAGACAAACACATTTTCAAGCAGAATCAAAGCACATTAAGACACACAGAAACAAGGGCGTTTTCAGGCAGAATCAACGCACTATATGGCACGCAGAAACAGGCACGTTTTAAGGCAGAATCAACGCACTATATGGCACAGAGAAACAAGTGCGTTTTCAGGGAGAATCGACGAACTATATGACACACAGAGACAAACACATTTTCAAGCAGAATCAAAGCACTTTAAGGCACACAGAAACAAGGGCGTTTTCAGGCAGAATCAACGCACTATATGGCACACAGAAACAGGCACGTTTTAAGGCAGAATCAACGCACTATATGGCACAGAGAAACTAGTGCGTTTTCAGGGAGAATCGACGAACTATATGACACACAGAGACAAACACATTTTCAAGCAGAATCAAAGCACTTTAAGGCACACAGAAACAAGGGCGTTTTCAGGCAGAATCAACGCACTATATGGCACACAGAAACAGGCACGTTTTAAGGCAGAATCAACGCACTATATGGCACAGAGAAACTAGTGCGTTTTCAGGGAGAATCGACGAACTATATGACACACAGAGACAAACACATTTTCAAGCAGAATCAAAGCACTTTAAGGCACACAGAAACAAGGGCGTTTTCAGGCAGAATCAACGCACTATATGGCACACAGAAACAGGCACGTTTTAAGGCAGAATCAACGCACTATATGGCACAGAGAAACTAGTGCGTTTTCAGGGAGAATCGACGAACTATATGACACACAGAGACAAACACATTTTCAAGCAGAATCAAAGCACTTTAAGGCACACAGAAACAAAGGCGTTTTCAGGCAGAATCAACGCACTATATGGCACACAGAAACAGGCACGTTTTAAGGCAGAATCAACGCACTATATGGCACAGAGAAACTAGTGCGTTTTCAGGGAGAATCGACGTACTATATGACACACAGAGACAAACACATTTTCAAGCAGAATCAAAGCACATTAAGACACACAGAAACAAGGGCGTTTTCAGGCAGAATCAACGCACTATATGGCACGCAGAAACAGGCACGTTTTAAGGCAGAATCAACGCACTATATGGCACAGAGAAACAAGTGCGTTTTCAGGGAGAATCGACGAACTATATGACACACAGAGACAAACACATTTTCAAGCAGAATCAAAGCACTTTAAGGCACACAGAAACAAGGGCGTTTTCAGGCAGAATCAACGCACTATATGGCACACAGAAACAGGCACGTTTTAAGGCAGAATCAACGCACTATATGGCACAGAGAAACAAGTGCGTTTTCAGGGAGAATCGACGAACTATATGACACACAGAGACAAACACATTTTCAAGCAGAATCAAAGCACTTTAAGGCACACAGAAACAAGGGCGTTTTCAGGCAGAATCAACGCACTATATGGCACACAGAAACAGGCACGTTTTAAGGCAGAATCAACGCACTATATGGCACACAGAAACAAGTGCGTTTTCAGGGAGAATCGACCAACTATATGACACACAGAGACAAACACATTTTCAAGCAGAATCAAAGCACTTTAAGGCACACAGAAACAAGGGCGTTTTCAGGCAGAATCAACGCACTATATGGCACACAGAAACAGGCACGTTTTAAGGCAGAATCAACGCACTATATGGCACAGAGAAACAAGTGCGTTTTCAGGGAGAATCGACGAACTATATGACACACAGAGACAAACACATTTTCAAGCAGAATCAAAGCACCTTAAGGCACACAGAAACAAGGGCGTTTTCAGGCAGAATCGACGCACTATATGGCACGCAGAAACAGGCACGTTTTAAGGCAGAATCAACGCAATATATGGCACAGAGAAACAAGTGCGTTTTCAGGGAGAATCGACGAACTATATGACACACAAAGACAAACACATTTTCATGCAGAATCAAAGCACTTTAAGGCACACAGAAACAAGGGCGTTTTCAGGCAGAATCAACGCACTATATGGCACACAGAAACAGGCACGTTTTAAGGCAGAATCAACGCACTATATGGCACAGAGAAACAAGTGCGTTTTCAGGGAGAATCGACGAACTATATGACACACAGAGACAAACACATTTTCAAGCAGAATCAAAGCACTTTAAGGCACACAGAAACAAGGGCGTTTTCAGGCAGAATCAACGCACTATATGGCACGCAGAAACAGGCACGTTTTAAGGCAGAATCAACGCACTATATGGCACAGAGAAACAAGTGCGTTTTCAGGGAGAATCGACGAACTATATGACACACAGAGACAAACACATTTTCAAGCAGAATCAAAGCACTTTAAGGCACACAGAAACAAGGGCGTTTTCAGGCAGAATCAACGCACTATATGGCACACAGAAACAGGCACGTTTTAAGGCAGAATCAACGCACTATATGGCACAGAGAAACAAGTGCGTTTTCAGGGAGAATCGACGAAATATATGACACACAGAGACAAACACATTTTCAAGCAGAATCAAAGCACTTTAAGGCACACAGAAACAAGGGCGTTTTCAGGCAGAATCAACGCACTATATGGCACACAGAAACAGGCACGTTTTAAGGCAGAATCAACGCACTATATGGCACAGAGAAACTAGTGCGTTTTCAGGGAGAATCGACGAACTATATGACACACAGAGACAAACACATTTTCAAGCAGAATCAAAGCACTTTAAGGCACACAGAAACAAGGGCGTTTTCAGGCAGAATCAACGCACTATATGGCACACAGAAACAGGCGCGTTTCAAGGCAAAATCAACGCACTATATGGCACAGAGAAACAAGTGCGTTTTCAGGGAGAATCGACGAACTATATGACACACAGAGACAAACACATTTTCAAGCAGAATCAAAGCACTTTAAGGCACACAGAAACAAGGGCGTTTTCAGGCAGAATCAACGCACTATATGGCACACAGAAACAGGCACGTTTTAAGGCAGAATCAACGCACTATATGGCACAGAGAAACTAGTGCGTTTTCAGGGAGAATCGACGAACTATATGACACACAGAGACAAACACATTTTCAAGCAGAATCAAAGCACTTTAAGGCACACAGAAACAAGGGCGTTTTCAGGCAGAATCAACGCACTATATGGCACACAGAAACAGGCACGTTTTAAGGCAGAATCAACGCACTATATGGCACAGAGAAACTAGTGCGTTTTCAGGGAGAATCGACGAACTATATGACACACAGAGACAAACACATTTTCAAGCAGAATCAAAGCACTTTAAGGCACACAGAAACAAGGGCGTTTTCAGGCAGAATCAACGCACTATATGGCACACAGAAACAGGCACGTTTTAAGGCAGAATCAACGCACTATATGGCACAGAGAAACTAGTGCGTTTTCAGGGAGAATCGACGAACTATATGACACACAGAGACAAACACATTTTCAAGCAGAATCAAAGCACTTTAAGGCACACAGAAACAAAGGCGTTTTCAGGCAGAATCAACGCACTATATGGCACACAGAAACAGGCACGTTTTAAGGCAGAATCAACGCACTATATGGCACAGAGAAACTAGTGCGTTTTCAGGGAGAATCGACGTACTATATGACACACAGAGACAAACACATTTTCAAGCAGAATCAAAGCACATTAAGACACACAGAAACAAGGGCGTTTTCAGGCAGAATCAACGCACTATATGGCACGCAGAAACAGGCACGTTTTAAGGCAGAATCAACGCACTATATGGCACAGAGAAACAAGTGCGTTTTCAGGGAGAATCGACGAACTATATGACACACAGAGACAAACACATTTTCAAGCAGAATCAAAGCACTTTAAGGCACACAGAAACAAGGGCGTTTTCAGGCAGAATCAACGCACTATATGGCACACAGAAACAGGCACGTTTTAAGGCAGAATCAACGCACTATATGGCACAGAGAAACTAGTGCGTTTTCAGGGAGAATCGACGAACTATATGACACACAGAGACAAACACATTTTCAAGCAGAATCAAAGCACTTTAAGGCACACAGAAACAAGGGCGTTTTCAGGCAGAATCAACGCACTATATGGCACACAGAAACAGGCACGTTTTAAGGCAGAATCAACGCACTATATGGCACAGAGAAACTAGTGCGTTTTCAGGGAGAATCGACGAACTATATGACACACAGAGACAAACACATTTTCAAGCAGAATCAAAGCACTTTAAGGCACACAGAAACAAGGGCGTTTTCAGGCAGAATCAACGCACTATATGGCACACAGAAACAGGCACGTTTTAAGGCAGAATCAACGCACTATATGGCACAGAGAAACTAGTGCGTTTTCAGGGAGAATCGACGAACTATATGACACACAGAGACAAACACATTTTCAAGCAGAATCAAAGCACTTTAAGGCACACAGAAACAAAGGCGTTTTCAGGCAGAATCAACGCACTATATGGCACACAGAAACAGGCACGTTTTAAGGCAGAATCAACGCACTATATGGCACAGAGAAACTAGTGCGTTTTCAGGGAGAATCGACGTACTATATGACACACAGAGACAAACACATTTTCAAGCAGAATCAAAGCACATTAAGACACACAGAAACAAGGGCGTTTTCAGGCAGAATCAACGCACTATATGGCACGCAGAAACAGGCACGTTTTAAGGCAGAATCAACGCACTATATGGCACAGAGAAACAAGTGCGTTTTCAGGGAGAATCGACGAACTATATGACACACAGAGACAAACACATTTTCAAGCAGAATCAAAGCACTTTAAGGCACACAGAAACAAGGGCGTTTTCAGGCAGAATCAACGCACTATATGGCACACAGAAACAGGCACGTTTTAAGGCAGAATCAACGCACTATATGGCACAGAGAAACAAGTGCGTTTTCAGGGAGAATCGACGAACTATATGACACACAGAGACAAACACATTTTCAAGCAGAATCAAAGCACTTTAAGGCACACAGAAACAAGGGCGTTTTCAGGCAGAATCAACGCACTATATGGCACACAGAAACAGGCACGTTTTAAGGCAGAATCAACGCACTATATGGCACACAGAAACAAGTGCGTTTTCAGGGAGAATCGACCAACTATATGACACACAGAGACAAACACATTTTCAAGCAGAATCAAAGCACTTTAAGGCACACAGAAACAAGGGCGTTTTCAGGCAGAATCAACGCACTATATGGCACACAGAAACAGGCACGTTTTAAGGCAAAATCAACGGACTATATGGCACAGAGAAACAAGTGCGTTTTCAGGGAGAATCGACGAACTATATGACACACAGAGACAAACACATTTTCAAGCAGAATCAAAGCACTGTAAGGCGCACAGATACAAGGGTGTTTTCAGGCAGAATCAACGCACTATATGGCTGCAGAAACAGGCACGTTTTAAGGCAGAATCAACGCACTATATGGCACAGAGGAACAAGTGCGTTTTCAGGGAGAATCGACGAACTATATGACACACAGAGACAAACACATTTTCAAACAGAATCAAAGCACTTTAAGGCACACAGAAACAAGGGCGTTTTCAGGCAGAATCAACGCACTATATGGCACACAGAAACAGGCACGTTTTAAGGCAGAATCAACGCACTATATGGCACAGAGAAACAAGTGCGTTTTCAGGGAGAATCGACGAACTATATGACACACAGAGACAAACACATTTTCAAGCAGAATCAAAGCACTTTAAGGCACACAGAAACAAGGGCGTTTTCAGGCAGAATCAACGCACTATATGGCACACAGAAACAGGCACGTTTTAAGGCAGAATCAACGCACTATATGGCACAGAGAAACTAGTGCGTTTTCAGGGAGAATCGACGAACTACATGACACACAGAGACAAACACATTTTCAAGCAGAATCAAAGCACTTTAAGGCACACAGAAACAAGGGCGTTTTCAGGCAGAATCAACGCACTATATGGCACACAGAAACAGGCACGTTTTAAGGCAGAATCAACGCACTATATGGCACAGAGAAACTAGTGCGTTTTCAGGGAGAATCGACGAACTATATGACACACAGAGACAAACACATTTTCAAGCAGAATCAAAGCACTTTAAGGCACACAGAAACAAGGGCGTTTTCAGGCAGAATCAACGCACTATATGGCACACAGAAACAGGCACGTTTTAAGGCAGAATCAACGCACTATATGGCACAGAGAAACTAGTGCGTTTTCAGGGAGAATCGACGAACTATATGACACACAGAGACAAACACATCTTCAAGCAGAATCAAAGCACTTTAAGGCACACAGAAACAAAGGCGTTTTCAGGCAGAATCAACGCACTATATGGCACACAGAAACAGGCACGTTTTAAGGCAGAATCAACGCACTATATGGCACAGAGAAACTAGTGCGTTTTCAGGGAGAATCGACGAACTATATGACACACAGAGACAAACACATTTTCAAGCAGAATCAAAGCACATTAAGACACACAGAAACAAGGGCGTTTTCAGGCAGAATCAACGCACTATATGGCACGCAGAAACAGGCACGTTTTAAGGCAGAATCAACGCACTATATGGCACAGAGAAACAAGTGCGTTTTCAGGGAGAATCGACTAACTATATGACACACAGAGACAAACACATTTTCAAGCAGAATCAAAGCATTTTAAGGCACACAGAAACAAGGGCGTTTTCAGGCAGAATCAACGCACTATATGGCAGACAGAAACAGGCACGTTTTAAGGCAGAATCAACGCACTATATGGCACAGAGAAACAAGTGCGTTTTCAGGGAGAATCGACGAACTATATGACACACAGAGACAAACACATTTTCAAGCAGAATCAAAGCACTTTAAGGCACACAGAAACAAGGGCGTTTTCAGGCAGAATCAACGCACTATATGGCACGCAGAAACAGGCACGTTTTAAGGCAGAATCAACGCACTATATGGCACAGAGAAACAAGTGCGTTTTCAGGGAGAATCGACGAACTACATGACACACAGAAACAAACACATTTTCAAGCAGAATCAAAGCACTTTAAGGCACACAGAAACAAGGGCGTTTTCAGGCAGAATCAACACACTATATGGCACGCAGAAACAGGCACGTTTTAAGGCAGAATCAACGCACTATATGGCACAGAGAAACAAGTGCGTTTTCAGGGAGAATCGACGAACTATATGACACACAGAGACAAACACATTTTCAAGCAGAATCAAAGCACTTAAGGCACACAAAAACAAGGGCATTTTCAGGCAGAATCAACGCACTATATGGCAGACAGAAGCAGGCACGTTTTAAGGCAGAATCAACGCACTATATGGCACAGAGAAACAAGTGCGTTTTCAGGGAGAATCGACGAACTATATGACACACAGAGACAAACACATTTTCAAGCAGAATCAAAGCACTTAAGGCACACAGAAACGAGGGCGTTTTCAGGCAGAATCAACGCGCTATATGGCACACAGAAACAGGCACGTTTTAAGGCAGAATGAACGCACCATATGGCACAGAGAAACAAGTGCGTTTTGAGGGAGAATCGACGAACTATATGACACACAGAGACAAACACATTTTCAAGCAGAATCAAAGCACTTTAAGGCACACAGAAACAAGGGCGTTTTCAGGCAGAATCAACGCACTATATGGCACACAGAAACAGGCACGTTTTAAGGCAGAATTAACGCACTATATGGCACAGAGAAACAAGTGCGTTTTCAGGGAGAATCGACGAACTATATGACACACAGAGACAAACACATTTTCAAGCAGATTCAAAGCACTTTAAGGCACACAGAAACAAGGGCGTTTTCAGGCAGAATCAACGCACTATATGGCACACAGAAACAGGCGGGTTTTAAGGCAAAATTAACGCACTATATGGCACAGAGAAACAAGTGCGTTTTCGGGGAGAATCGACGAACTATATGACACACAGAGACAAACACATTTTCAAGCAGAATCAAAGCACTTTAAGGCACACAGAAACAAGGGCGTTTTCAGGCAGAATCGACGCACTATATGGCACGCAGAAACAGGCACGTTTTAAGGCAGAATCAACGCACTATATGGCACAGAGAAACAAGTGCGTTTTCAGGGAGAATCGACGAACTATATGACACACAGAGACAAACACATTTTCAAGCAGAATCAAAGCACTTTAAGGCACACAGATCAAGGGCGTTTTCAGGCAGAATCAACGCACTATATGGCACACAGAAACAGGCGCGTTTTAAGGCAAAATCAATGCACTATATGGCACAGAGAAACAAGTGCGTTTTCAGGGAGAATCGACGAACTATATGACACACAGAGACAAACACATTTTCAAGCAGAATCAAAGCACTTTAAGGCACACAGAAACAAGGGCGTTTTCAGGCAGAATCAACGCACTATATGGCACACAGAAACAGGCACGTTTTAAGGCAGAATCAACGCACTATATGGCACAGAGAAACAAGTGCGTTTTCAGGGAGAATCGACGAACTATATGAAACACAGAGACAAACACATTTTCAAGCAGAATCAAAGCACTTTAAGGCACACAGAAACAAGGGTGTTTTCTGGCAGAATCAACGCACTATATGGCACACAGAAACAGGCACGTTTTAAGGCAGAATCAACGCACTATATGGCACACAGAAACAAGTGCGTTTTCAGGGAGAATCGACCAACTATATGACACACAGAGACAAACACATTTTCAAGCAGAATCAAAGCATTTTAAGGCACACAGAAACAAGGGCGTTTTCAGGCAGAATCAACGCACTATATGGCAGACAGAAACAGGCACGTTTTAAGGCAGAATCAACGCACTATATGGCACAGAGAAACAAGTGCGTTTTCAGGGAGAATCGACGAACTATATGACACACAGAGACAAACACATTTTCAAGCAGAATCAAAGCACTTTAAGGCACACAGAAACAAGGGCGTTTTCAGGCAGAATCAACGCACTATATGGCACGCAGAAACAGGCACGTTTTAAGGCAGAATCAACGCACTATATGGCACAGAGAAACAAGTGCGTTTTCAGGGAGAATCGACGAACTACATGACACACAGAAACAAACACATTTTCAAGCAGAATCAAAGCACTTTAAGGCACACAGAAACAAGGGCGTTTTCAGGCAGAATCAACACACTATATGGCACGCAGAAACAGGCACGTTTTAAGGCAGAATCAACGCACTATATGGCACAGAGAAACAAGTGCGTTTTCAGGGAGAATCGACGAACTATATGACACACAGAGACAAACACATTTTCAAGCAGAATCAAAGCACTTAAGGCACACAAAAACAAGGGCATTTTCAGGCAGAATCAACGCACTATATGGCAGACAGAAACAGGCACGTTTTAAGGCAGAATCAACGCACTATATGGCACAGAGAAACAAGTGCGTTTTCAGGGAGAATCGACGAACTATATGACACACAGAGACAAACACATTTTCAAGCAGAATCAAAGCACTTAAGGCACACAGAAACGAGGGCGTTTTCAGGCAGAATCAACGCGCTATATGGCACACAGAAACAGGCACGTTTTAAGGCAGAATGAACGCACCATATGGCACAGAGAAACAAGTGCGTTTTGAGGGAGAATCGACGAACTATATGACACACAGAGACAAACACATTTTCAAGCAGAATCAAAGCACTTTAAGGCACACAGAAACAAGGGCGTTTTCAGGCAGAATCAACGCACTATATGGCACACAGAAACAGGCACGTTTTAAGGCAGAATCAACGCACTATATGGCACAGAGAAACAAGTGCGTTTTCAGGGAGAATCGACGAACTATATGACACACAGAGACAAACACATTTTCAAGCAGATTCAAAGCACTTTAAGGCACACAGAAACAAGGGCGTTTTCAGGCAGAATCAACGCACTATATGGCACACAGAAACAGGCGGGTTTTAAGGCAAAATTAACGCACTATATGGCACAGAGAAACAAGTGCGTTTTCGGGGAGAATCGACGAACTATATGACACACAGAGACAAACACATTTTCAAGCAGAATCAAAGCACTTTAAGGCACACAGAAACAAGGGCGTTTTCAGGCAGAATCGACGCACTATATGGCACGCAGAAACAGGCACGTTTTAAGGCAGAATCAACGCACTATATGGCACAGAGAAACAAGTGCGTTTTCAGGGAGAATCGACGAACTATATGACACACAGAGACAAACACATTTTCAAGCAGAATCAAAGCACTTTAAGGCACACAGAAACAAGGGCGTTTTCAGGCAGAATCAACGCACTATATGGCACACAGAAACAGGCGCGTTTTAAGGCAAAATCAATGCACTATATGGCACAGAGAAACAAGTGCGTTTTCAGGGAGAATCGACGAACTATATGACACACAGAGACAAACACATTTTCAAGCAGAATCAAAGCACTTTAAGGCACACAGAAACAAGGGCGTTTTCAGGCAGAATCAACGCACTATATGGCACACAGAAACAGGCACGTTTTAAGGCAGAATCAACGCACTATATGGCACAGAGAAACAAGTGCGTTTTCAGGGAGAATCGACGAACTATATGAAACACAGAGACAAACACATTTTCAAGCAGAATCAAAGCACTTTAAGGCACACAGAAACAAGGGTGTTTTCTGGCAGAATCAACGCACTATATGGCACACAGAAACAGGCACGTTTTAAGGCAGAATCAACGCACTATATGGCACACAGAAACAAGTGCGTTTTCAGGGAGAATCGACCAACTATATGACACACAGAGACAAACACATTTTCAAGCAGAATCAAAGCACTTTAAGGCACACAGAAACAAGGGCGTTTTCAGGCAGAATCAACGCACTATATGGCACACAGAAACAGGCACGTTTTAAGGCAAAATCAACGGACTATATGGCACAGAGAAACAAGTGCGTTTTCAGGGAGAATCGACGAACTATATGACACACAGAGACAAACACATTTTCAAGCAGAATCAAAGCACTTTAAGGCGCACAGATACAAGGGTGTTTTCAGGCAGAATCAACGCACTATATGGCTGCAGAAACAGGCACGTTTTAAGGCAGAATCAACGCACTATATGGCACAGAGGAACAAGTGCGTTTTCAGGGAGAATCGACGAACTATATGACACACAGAGACAAACACATTTTCAAACAGAATCAAAGCACTTTAAGGCACACAGAAACAAGGGCGTTTTCAGGCAGAATCAACGCACTATATGGCACGCAGAAACAGGCACGTTTTAAGGCAGAATCAACGCACTATATGGCACAGAGAAACAAGTGCGTTTTCAGGGAGAATCAACGAACTATATGACACACAGAGACAAACACATTTTCAAGCAGAATCAAAGCACTTTAAGGCACACAGAAACAAGGGCGTTTTCAGGCAGAATCAACGCACTATATGGCACACAGAAACAGGCACGTTTTAAGGCAGAATCAACGCACTATATGGCACAGAGAAACAAGTGCGTTTTCAGGGAGAATCGACGAACTATGTGACACACAGAGACAAACACTTTTTCAAGCAGAATCAAAGCACTTTAAGGCACACAGAAACAAGGGCGTTTTCAGGCAGAATCAACGCACTATATGGCACACAGAAACAGGCACGTTTTAAGGCAGAATCAACGCACTATATGGCACACAGAAACAAGTGCGTTTTCAGGGAGAATCGACGAACTATATCACACACAGAGACAAACACATTTTCAAGCAGAATCAAAGCACTTTAAGGCACACAGAAACAAGGGCGTTTTCAGGCAGAATCAACGCACTATATGGCACACAGAAACAAGTGCGTTTTCAGGGAGAATCGACGAACTATATGACACAAAGAGACAAACACATTTTCAAGCAGAATCAAAGCACTTTAAGGCACACAGAAACAAGGGCGTTTTCAGGCAGAATCAACGCACTATATGGCACACAGAAACAGGCACGTTTTAAGGCAGAATCAACGCACTATATGGCACAGAGAAACAAGTGCGTTTTCAGGGAGAATCGACGAACTATATGACACACAGAGACAAACACATTTTCAAGCAGAATCAAAGCACTTTAAGGCACACAGAAACAAGGGTGTTTTCAGGCAGAATCAACGCTCTATATGGCACGCAGAAATAGGCACGTTTTAATGCAAAATCAACGCACTATATGGCACAGAGAAACAAGTGCGTTTTCAGGGAGAATCGACGAACTATATGACACACAGAGACAAACTGATTTTCAAGCAGAATCAAAGCACTTTAAGGCGCACAGAAACAAGGGTGTTTTCAGGCAGAATCAACGCACTATATGGCACGCAGAAACAGGCACGTTTTAAGGCAGAATCAACGCACTATATGGCACAGAGGAACAAGTGCGTTTTCAGGGAGAATCGACGAACTATATGACACACAGAGACAAACACATTTTCAAGCAGAATCAAAGCACTTTAAGGCACACAGAAACAAGGGCGTTTTCAGGCAGAATCAACGCACTATATGGCACACAGAAACAGGCACGTTTTAAGGCAGAATCAACGCACTATATGGCACAGAGAAACAAGTGCGTTTTCAGGGAGAATCGACGAACTATATGACACACAGAGACAAACACATTTTCAAGCAGAATCAAAGCACTTTAAGGCCCACAGAAAAGGGCGTTTTCAGGCAGAATCAACGCACTATATGGCACACAGAAACAGGCACGTTTTAAGGCAGAATCAACGCACTATATGGCACAGAGAAACAAGTGCGTTTTCAGGGAGAATCGACGAACTATATGACACGCAGAGACAAACACTTTTTCAAGCAGAATCAAAGCACTTTAAGGCACACAGAAACAAGGGCGTTTTCAGGCAGAATCAACGCACTATATGGCACACAGAAACAGGCACGTTTTAAGGCAGAATCAACGCACTATATGGCACACAGAAGCAAGTGCGTTTTCAGGGAGAATCGACGAACTATATGACACACAGAGACAAACACATTTTCAAGCAGAATCAAAGCACTTTAAGGCACACAGAAACAAGGGCGTTTTCAGGCAGAATCAGCGCACTATATGGCACACAGAAACAGGCACGTTTTAAGGCACAATCAACGGACTATATGGCACAGAGAAACATGTGCGTTTTCAGGGAGAATCGACGAACTATATGACACACAGAGACAAACACGTTTTCAAGCAGAATCAAAGCACTTTAAGGCACACAGAAACAAGGGCGTTTTCAGGCAGAATCAGCGCACTATATGGCACACAGAAACAGGCACGTTTTAAGGCAGAATTAACGCACTATATGGCACAGAGAAACAAGTGCGTTTTCAGGGAGAATCGACGAACTATATGACACACAGAGACAAACACATTTTCAAGCAGAATCAAAGCACTTTAAGGCACACAGAAAATAGGGCGTTTTCAGGCAGAATCAACGCACTATATGGCACACAGAAACAGGCACGTTTTAAGGCAGAATCAACGCACTATATGGCACAGAGAAACAAGTGCGTTTTCAGGGAGAATCGACGAACTATATGACACACAGAGACAAACCCATTTTCAAGCAGAATCAAAGCACTTTAAGGCACACAGAAACAAGGGCGTTTTCAGGCAGAATCAACGCACTATATGGCACGCAGAAACAGGCACATTTTAAGGCAGAATCAACGCACTATATGGCACAGAGAAACAAGTGCGTTTTCAGGGAGAATCGACGAACTATATGACACACAGAGACAAACACATTTTCAAGCAGAATCAAAGCACTTTAAGGCACAGAAACAAGGGCGTTTTCAGGCAGACTCAACGCACTATATGGCACACAGAAACAGGCACGTTTTAAGGCAGAATCAACGCACTATATGGCACAGAGAAACAAGTGCGTTTTCAGGGAGAATCGACGAAATATATGACACACAGAGACAAACACATTTTCAAGCAGAATCAAAGCACTTTAAGGCACACAGAAACAAGGGCGTTTTCAGGCAGAATCGACGCACTATATGGCACGCAGAAACAGGCACGTTTTAAGGCCGAATCAACGCACTATATGGCACAGAGAAACAAGTGCGTTTTCAGGGAGAATCGACGAACTATATGACACACAGAGACAAACACATTTTCAAGCAGAATCAAAGCACTTTAAGGCACACAGAAACAAGGGCGTTTTCAGGCAGAATCAACGCACTATATGGCACACAGAAACAGGCGCGTTTTAAGGCAAAATCAATGCACTATATGGCACAGAGAAACAAGTGCGTTTTCAGGGAGAATCGACGAACTATGACACACAGAGACAAACACATTTTCAAGCAGAATCAAAGCACTTTAAGGCACACAGAAACAAGGGCGTTTTCAGGCAGAATCAACGCACTATATGGCACACAGAAACAGGCACGTTTTAAGGCAGAATCAACGCACTATATGGCACAGAGAAACAAGTGCGTTTTCAGGGAGAATCGACGAACTATATGACGCACAGAGACAAACACATTTTCAAGCAGAATCAAAGCACTTTAAGGCACACAGAAACAAGGGCGTTTTCAGGCAGAATCAACGCACTATATGGCACACAGAAACAGGCAAGTTTTAAGGCAGAATCAACGCACTATATGGCACACAGAAACAAGTGCGTTTTCAGGGAGAATCGACGAACTATATGACACACAGAAACAAACACATTTTCAAGCAGAATCAAAGCACTTTAAGGCACACAGAAACAAGGGCGTTTTCAGGCAGAATCAACGCACTATATGGCACACAGAAACAGGCACGTTTTAAGGCAAAATCAACGCACTATATGGCACAGAGAAACAAGTGCGTTTTCAGGGAGAGTCGACGAACTATATGACACACAGAGACAAACACGTTTTCAAGCAGAATCAAAGCACTTTAAGGCACACAGAAACAAGGGCGTTTTCAGGCAGAATCAGCGCACTATATGGCACACAGAAACAGGCACGTTTTAAGGCAGAATCAACGCACTATATGGCACAGAGAAACAAGTGCGTTTTCAGGGAGAATCGACGAACTATATGACACACAGAGACAAACACGTTTTCAAGCAGAATCAAAGCACTTTAAGGCACACAGAAACAAGGGCGTTTTCAGGCAGAATCAGCGCACTATATGGCACACAGAAACAGGCACGTTTTAAGGCAGAATCAACGCACTATATGGCACAGAGAAACAAGTGCGTTTTCAGGGAGAATCGACGAACTATATGACACGCAGAGACAAACACTTTTTCAAGCAGAATCAAAGCACTTTAAGGCACACAGAAACAAGGGCGTTTTCAGGCAGAATCAACGCACTATATGGCACACAGAAACAGGCACGTTTTAAGGCAGAATCAACGCACTATATGGCACACAGAAGCAAGTGCGTTTTCAGGGAGAATCGACGAACTATATGACACACAGAGACAAACACATTTTCAAGCAGAATCAAAGCACTTTAAGGCACACAGAAACAAGGGCGTTTTCAGGCAGAATCAGCGCACTATATGGCACACAGAAACAGGCACGTTTTAAGGCACAATCAACGGACTATATGGCACAGAGAAACAAGTGCGTTTTCAGGGAGAATCGACGAACTATATGACACACAGAGACAAACACGTTTTCAAGCAGAATCAAAGCACTTTAAGGCACACAGAAACAAGGGCGTTTTCAGGCAGAATCAGCGCACTATATGGCACACAGAAACAGGCACGTTTTAAGGCAGAATTAACGCACTATATGGCACAGAGAAACAAGTGCGTTTTCAGGGAGAATCGACGAACTATATGACACACAGAGACAAACACATTTTTAAGCAGAATCAAAGCACTTTAAGGCACACAGAAAATAGGGCGTTTTCAGGCAGAATCAACGCACTATATGGCACACAGAAACAGGCACGTTTTAAGGCAGAATCAACGCACTATATGGCACACAGAAACAAGTGCGTTTTCAGGGAGAATCGACGAACTATATGACACACAGAGACAAACCCATTTTCAAGCAGAATCAAAGCACTTTAAGGCACACAGAAACAAGGGCGTTTTCAGGCAGAATCAACGCACTATATGGCACGCAGAAACAGGCACATTTTAAGGCAGAATCAACGCACTATATGGCACAGAGAAACAAGTGCGTTTTCAGGGAGAATCGACGAACTATATGACACACAGAGACAAACACATTTTCAAGCAGAATCAAAGCACTTTAAGGCACAGAAACAAGGGCGTTTTCAGGCAGACTCAACGCACTATATGGCACACAGAAACAGGCACGTTTTAAGGCAGAATCAACGCACTATATGGCACAGAGAAACAAGTGCGTTTTCAGGGAGAATCGACGAAATATATGACACACAGAGACAAACACATTTTCAAGCAGAATCAAAGCACTTTAAGGCACACAGAAACAAGGGCGTTTTCAGGCAGAATCGACGCACTATATGGCACGCAGAAACAGGCACGTTTTAAGGCCGAATCAACGCACTATATGGCACAGAGAAACAAGTGCGTTTTCAGGGAGAATCGACGAACTATATGACACACAGAGACAAAC
This sequence comes from Dermacentor andersoni, assembly GCF_023375885.2. Taxonomy (NCBI): domain Eukaryota; kingdom Metazoa; phylum Arthropoda; class Arachnida; order Ixodida; family Ixodidae; genus Dermacentor; species Dermacentor andersoni. Next base: position 28,818,168 of record NC_092820.1, on the reverse strand, counting down.
ACATTTTCAAGCAGAATCAAAGCACTTTAAGGCACACAGAAACAAGGGCGTTTTCAGGCAGAATCAACGCACTATATGGCACACAGAAACAGGCGCGTTTTAAGGCAAAATCAATGCACTATATGGCACAGAGAAACAAGTGCGTTTTCAGGGAGAATCGACGAACTATGACACACAGAGACAAACACATTTTCAAGCAGAATCAAAGCACTTTAAGGCACACAGAAACAAGGGCGTTTTCAGGCAGAATCAACGCACTATATGGCACACAGAAACAGGCACGTTTTAAGGCAGAATCAACGCACTATTTGGCACAGAGAAACAAGTGCGTTTTCAGGGAGAATCGACGAACTATATGACGCACAGAGACAAACACATTTTCAAGCAGAATCAAAGCACTTTAAGGCACACAGAAACAAGGGCGTTTTCAGGCAGAATCAACGCACTATATGGCACACAGAAACAGGCACGTTTTAAGGCAGAATCAACGCACTATATGGCACACAGAAACAAGTGCGTTTTCAGGGAGAATCGACGAACTATATGACACACAGAAACAAACACATTTTCAAGCAGAATCAAAGCACTTTAAGGCACACAGAAACAAGGGCGTTTTCAGGCAGAATCAACGCACTATATGGCACACAGAAACAGGCACGTTTTAAGGCAAAATCAACGCACTATATGGCACAGAGAAACAAGTGCGTTTTCAGGGAGAGTCGACGAACTATATGACACACAGAGACAAACACGTTTTCAAGCAGAATCAAAGCACTTTAAGGCACACAGAAACAAGGGCGTTTTCAGGCAGAATCAGCGCACTATATGGCACACAGAAACAGGCACGTTTTAAGGCAGAATCAACGCACTATATGGCACAGAGAAACAAGTGCGTTTTCAGGGAGAATCGACGAACTATATGACACACAGAGACAAACACATTTTCAAGCAGAATCAAAGCACTTTAAGGCACACAGAAACAAGGGTGTTTTCAGGCAGAATCAACGCTCTATATGGCACGCAGAAACAGGCACGTTTTAAGGCAAAATCAACGCACTATATGGCACAGAGAAACAAGTGCGTTTTCAGGGAGAATCGACGAACTATATGACACACAGAGACAAACACATTTTCAAGCAGAATCAAAGCACTTTAAGGCGCATAGAAACAAGGGTGTTTTCAGGCAGAATCAACGCACTATATGGCACGCAGAAACAGGCACGTTTTAAGGCAGAATCAACGCACTATATGGCACAGAGGAACAAGTGCGTTTTCAGGGAGAATCGACGAACTATATGACACACAGAGACAAACACATTTTCAAGCAGAATCAAAGCACTTTAAGGCACACAGAAACAAGGGCGTTTTCAGGCAGAATCAACGCACTATATGGCACACAGAAACAGGCACGTTTTAAGGCAGAATCAACGCACTATATGGCACACAGAAACAAGTGCGTTTTCAGGGAGAATAGACGAACTATATGACACACAGAGACAAACACATTTTCAAGCAGAATCAAAGCACTTTAAGGCCCACAGAAACAAGGGCGTTTTCAGGCAGAATCAACGCACTATATGGCACACAGAAACAGGCACGTTTTAAGGCAGAATCAACGCACTATATGGCACAGAGAAACAAGTGCGTTTTCAGGGAGAATCGACGAACTATATGACACACAGAGACAAACACATTTTCAAGCAGAATCAAAGCACTTTAAGGCACACAGAAACAAGGGCGTTTTCAGGCAGAATCAACGCACTATATGGCACGCAGAAACAGGCACGTTTTCAGGCAGACTCAACGCACTATATGGCACACAGAAACAGGCACGTTTTAAAGCAGAATCAACGCCCTATATGGCACAGAGAAACAAGTGCGTTTTCAGGGAGAATCGACGAACTATATGACACACAGAGACAAACACATTTTCAAGCAGAATCAAAGCACTTTAAGGCACACAGAAACAAGGGCGTTTTCAGGCAGAATCAACGCACTGTATGGCACACAGAAACAGGCGCGTTTTAATGCAAAATCAACGCGATAGTTGGCACACAGAAACAAGCGCATATGCAGGAACAATCGGCGCACTGTATGACACGCAGAACACGCGCGTTTTCCGGCGAATTCAATGCACTATATGGCACGCAGAAACAAGCGCTTTTCAAGCACAATCTATGCACTATATCGCACAAAGAAACAGGCGCTTTTTCAGGCAAGATCAATTCACTATATGGCACACAGAAACAGGCGCGTTTTGAGGCAGTATCGACGCAATATGTGGCACACAGAAACAACTGCGTTTTCAGGCATAATCAGCGCACTATATTACAAACAGAAACAAGCGCGCTTTCACGCAGAATCAACGCACTATATGGCACACAGAAACAAGCGCGTTTACAGGCGAAATCGATGCAGTACATGGCAAGCAGAATCAAGCGCGCTTTCAGGCAGAATCAACGCACTATATGGCACCCAGAAACAAGTGCGTTTTCAGGCATAATCAACGCACTATATTACAAACAGAAACAAGCGCTTTTCAAGCACAATCGATGCACTATATGGCACAAAGAAACAGGCGCGTTCTCAGGCAACATCAATGCACTATATGGCACACAGAAACAGGCGCGTTTTCAGGCGAAATCGACGCAGTACATGGCAAGCGGAATCAAGCGCGCTTTCAGGCAGAATCAACGCACTATATGCCACACAGAAACAGGTCCGTTCTCAGGTAGAATCGATGCACTATATGTCGCACAGAAACAGGCACGTTTTCAGCCAAAATCGACGTACTATATGGCACACAGAAACATGCGCGTTTTCAGGTGAAATCAGCGCACTATATTGCAAGAAGAAGCCAGCGCGTACCCAGGCAGTATCGATGCACTAGATGGTGCCCAGAAAGAGGCTCGCCTTCAGGCAGAATCAACGCACTATGTGGCACCCAGAAACACGCGCGTTTTTAGGCGAAATCGACGCACTCTATGGCAAGCAGAAACAAGCACGTTTGCGAGCAGAATTCATGCACTATATGGCACACAGAAGCAACTAGGCGCGTTTTCAGGCGGAATCGACGCACTTATCACGCACAAAAACAAGCGCGTTTGCAGGCAGGATCGATGCACTATGGGGCACACAGAAACAAGTGCGTTTTTAGACAGAATCAACGAATATATCCCACAAGCAAACAAGCGTATTTTCAGGCAGAATCGACGAACTATTTGGCGCACACAAACAGGCGCGTTTTTAGGCGACGCACTATATGGCACACAGAAACAAGCATGTTTTCAGACAGAATCAAGGCACTATATATATGGCACACAAAAACAGGCGCGTTTTGCTGCAGAATGAACGCAATATACGCCTCGTGCGCCGCCTATAGCGGTGCCACTGAAAGCCGCCTAGCGGACGCTTCCAACAGTACACGCGGGAGCAGTAGCAGATGCCAAACCTTTGCAGCAAGGATGGCTGAAGTTCGCGGCTGCGATTTCTCCTTTGTTCGGGTGCCAGGATGCTTCTTCTGCTGTGACAGCTGTAGGGAAGATGCTGACCTCTGTGCGAGCGGGTATGAACACGATGTTACCGGTGTTTGGGACAACATGGTCCACATACGTGCAAGGTGTGTCCCGCATACAAGCGCCATGAACCCGATTTACATGACGTGGAGCTCATGTTAACTAGGCGATAAATTTTGTTCAGTGATGCGATCTCTCGGTGATTTTTTATTCTACCTTTGCCGCAATGCTGCTTCTGTACCTGAATAACAAGCAGCCGTTGTTAGTGCAGACTTATATCGAACAAATCCGCACGGTGCAATCTCTGCATATGCCGTTGTGATTTTTCTGCCGATGAATACATGTGACATCGCCGAATAAGTGCAGTCGAAGTCGCCTCAAGAAGAGTAATTGCCAATTTATTGATGGAAACGCGTACACTAGCAAACGAAGTCACCAAACACACGGGTTAATAAAAGCGCGTGTTAGTGCTGTACCGCCGATGCAATTCTGCTGCATACGCCGATGAACTACCGTGGCCGCTGCAGTTCGTGCGATTTTAAATTCCCCAAGGGAGCTGCTTGGAAACGTGCAAAGCTAAAGGCTGACTAACTTTTCAGTACTTTTTTACATTACTAGAGAGAGGTGCCACATGATATATTTAAAGGCAGAGCAGCGCCAGTCAAAGTAGATGAGCGCTGGCGGCAAGGCCCGGTTTAGTCGTCGGCAGCATAAGTATAAGAAAGAATTCAGTTGAGTACAAAACTGACATGCAAGAAGGGACTACGTTGTGAAACAAACAAATCACTCGGCGTGTTAAGTTTGCTCAGGCAGCGTCGAGGTGTGATGACTTCCCAAACGGGACGCGAACTTTTCAGCGAGAAATGGAACAAAAATACCATATGCAGCAGCTATTAGCAATTCTCGCCCTGAGCTACCTATTTTCTAAACACATTTCCAAAAACGCAAGCAATATCTAAGATGCCCTCGTGCGAAAAGAATAAAGCTGTTAAAGAAGCACTTCCTTGGTATCATTCCGATAAGACACAGCGTGATTTATACCATTTACAAACAAGGCAGGGTGAAAACTTCGCAGCTCAAAAGAATTGACAAGGGTTATGCATGGAGCAACTAGCAACAGTTAAACATGTGCGAAGCCTCGCATAGAATAGATGTAAAAACATGAAGTGTGCGACAGCGAGGATTTACCGCGCCGCATGAAACCAACAATTTCAGTTCTTGCGAACTTCAGTAGCCTTAACATACATCGCAATGCGCTCGTGCAGTCGTGCTGCCTAGCTAGCGCAACGCGGTAATGAAGTTGAAAACAATATAAGCGGCAAACAGCATTCCGAACTTTAACGAAATGCCTTTAAACATCATGCTGCACTGCAGACGAACTTCGTTCCACAAGCGTCTAAATATGATCTAGTGGGAAACAAAACACCGACGAGACAAAGGAAAGGATGGGAACAAGAAATTTCCCTTCGAATTGACGATCCATTTTTGCTGCCGTTGCCCCCGCTGATGAGGCTTTGCCGGGAATGATTAGAATCGTATCGCTGGCACGTTTTCACCGGTATTTGAGCCCCTCCCCCACCCTGCAACAGTTCTCCTTCGACATTCCCTGAAGCTTTGGCCACCCCACACGTGCGAATGGTGCTGCCTATCTTGCTCTGAAAACGTGAATTAGACAGAGAAGCACGATCAACGACACAACTACGGCGTGCGCCAGGCTCCTCTCCCGCGTGTACTGCGCAAGGCCGCCACCAGTGGCGCGTCCGTCGGCGTGCACGGCGCGTATGTGGCACCCAGAGACAAGTACGTTTTCAGGCACAATCAATGCACTATATGGCACAGAAAAACAAGCGCATTTGCAGGCAGAATCCATGCACTATATGGCACACAGAAACAGGCGCGTTTTAAGGCGAAATCGATGCACTATATGGCATACAGACACAGGGCGTTTCCATGTGAAATAGAGGTACTATATGGCAAGCAGAAACAAGCGCGTTTGCAGGCAGAATCAACGCACTAGAAACAGGCGCGCTTTCTGGCGAAATCGACGCAATATCTGGCCTACACAAGCAAGTACGTGTTGAGGCAGAATGAATGCACATTCTGGCACACAGCAACAAGCGCGGTTTCAGGTAGAATCAACGCAATATATGGCACACAGACACAAGCGCCTTTACAGGAACAATCGCTGCACTATATCGCACAAAGAAACAGGCGCGTTTTCAGGCAGGCTCAGTGTACTATATGGCACATAGAAACTGGTGCATTCCCAGGCGAAATCGACGCACTATATGGCACACTTAGACAAGCGCGTTTTCAGGCAGAATCGACGCAATATATGGCACACAGAAGCAAGCGCGTTTGCAGGAACAATCGGCGCACTTTATGGCATACTTAAACAGGCGAGTTTTCAGGCAGAATTGACGCAATATATGGCACGCAGAAACAAGTGCGTTTGCAGGAACAATCGGCGCACTATATGGCGCCCAGAAACAGGCGCGTTTTCAGGCGAAATCGACGCAGTATATGGCAAGCAGAAACAAGCGCGTTTTCAGGCAGAATCGATGCCCTATATGGCGCACAAAAAAACAGGTGCGTTTTCCGGTAGAATCAACGGAATATATGGCACACAGAAACAGGCCCGTTTGCAGGAACAATCGGCACACTATATGGCAAGCAGAAACAGGTGCGTTTTCAGGCAGAATCGATGCGCTGTATAGCACACAGAAACAGGTGCATTTGCAGGAACAATCGGCACACTATATGGCAAGCAGAAACAGGCGCGCTTTCAGGCTAAATTGACGCACTATATTACACACGGAAACAGGCGCGTTTTCAGGCAGCATCAATGCACTGTATGGCACAGAGAAACAGGTGCGTTTTCAGGCAGAATTAAGGCCCTATACGGCACACCGAAACAAGCCCGTTTTCAGGCAGAATCAACGCACTATATGGCACTCAGATACAAGCTTACGGAGTTCAGTGCAGCTTACTCTGTAGCGCGTCTCGAAACCACTAAAATGTTGTTACACAGTTGTATATCTTTGGCATATGCAGACACAAAGTGCAACGCAAAATTATTTATACAGCTTGTCCCACAGAAATTGCGGCATAACTTCTTTTTTATGAAAGGCACTCCAGGCGCGAGTTGAACGAAATGCATAATGTTGGCACTGGCTTAGAGTTGCTGAGGCTATTTTTTATTTTCCCCTTAACTAACGCATTAGTTGTGTTTAAATAATCAACTTTTGAAGTATTGGCTGCAGACCCCAAGCGTCAAACGCAAAGTTGTAGAGCACATTGAGAAATCTCTCAATGAATTCTTTCCAACACGATATATCTCACGTGGTCCTTTTTTCTGCGTTCCAAGGAAAGCCCACGAAATATGAAGAAATACTACGTGATGTGGATACTGCGCACTCCGGTTGTGCTGCTCTCAAGCGTGCGACGGATGAACAAGGTCGGCTGCTACTAGACTGGCCCGCGACAAGGCCTTATGTCTGGTGTAGGTATCCGGGCATGCGGCTTTTATCGCATCGGCGCAAATGCGCTCTGCTGGCCGAGCGGTGCCGAAGCGATAAACCGTCTGAGACGAAAGAGAACGAGAACACGGCTTTATTTTTTTATGCTTGAAATGGGAAAGAGCTGGTGGCCTGCCGATGGAGTGTAATGGGGTTGCGTGGGGAGGCGGCGTTAGGGCTGGAATGATTTTCCAGTGACCTTCCATCAAAAAAGCGCTCTTTGATTACAATGCGTGTTCGAAGAGGTCACCATCTGCTGCAATGCACATCTGGCATCTCATAGGCACATTTTCCGATGCGTTCTTGATCATGGTATCATGACTGGAGTTGTAGACTTCTCTTATTTTTTTCTTCTAGGTTCTCTGATGTTGTGGTTGCTGTCCGGTTTACTTGATCCTTGACGTAGCCCGAGAGAAAGGAATGGTAGGGAGCTAAATCTGGCGACCATGCCCGCCAAGCAATGGGCCCATGTCGTCCAATACACTGCTGCGGGAATACTTCATGTAGCCATTTGCAAACCATGCTGCTGTCGTGCGCGGGAGCACCATCATGCTGATGCCAAATATCCTTGATCCTAGCCAATGGAACTTCGCAAAGAAAATCCTCAAGCGACCCATCAAGGATTTCATTGACGTATCTTTCGCCTGTGAGCGTGTTATCAAAAAACACGGGGCCAATGATAGTGCCACCGTAATTTCTACACCGCAAATAACCGACCACGGATTTGGTGATGCGTCTTCAAAACTCAGTGAGGGTTTTCGTTGCTCCTATAGTGAGCGTTGCACTTGGGCATTACGTGAGATGGTAGCTTCATCAGTACACAATATTTTGTTGACAAAGCCTGAGTCCTCTTCCGCCTTGATTAAAATCCAATTTGCAAATTTCTTTCGTGCTTCGAAATCGCGGGGCTCTAACATCTGGTGCGGCTGCACGTGGTACAGATGAAGTTGCCTCTTCTTAAGTAATCTCCACACTGAAGACTTTGACACTCCCGCTGCAGCACTCACACTACGAACACTTGCACGTGGGTCTGAAGAAAACTTTGACAGAATATCTGTCTCCACGTCCTGGCCCAGGATTGAAGATTTATGTCGCTTCTACGTAAAACTCCCAGTGTGTCTCAGCGTTTCATATGCACGCACAATCGTCATTGAGCTCGGACGCGTACCTGGATGTCAGCGCTGAAATAGCTAAACTGCGCGCCTTCTATGTCCACTTGACGCACCTGGAGCCAAAACCATATCCGCTCTTTCCTCATTGCAGTAAGCCATATCTGCTGCTCAACGTTTTTCACAGCCAAATAGCGATGCTGTGGAGAACACGCAGGGTACGGGTGCCTGAGGAGCCCTGGATATGTTGGGTTTCGCTGGGATTGGTTCAAACAAGGTACATAAGGCATGACCTATATCCGGTAAACTGGAACAGCCTACGGGCGCACTTTCTCAGGGACTGAAGCACCGGTGATGGTGCACCAGTGTGAAGCCAGACGCGGCCACCGGATACTGCGACCGCGAAGCGATGCGCGCATGCGGGGTGCGAGATCAAAAAAGAACGTCTGGTAGACAGTAAGCGTGGGAAGGAGAGCAGACGGGGCCAGTGCGAAACGAGTCACCGTCAGAAGACATGCGTAATCTTCCTTGAATATAGCGAAGGTTTTTTTTTTTTTTACTATTAGTTCGATTTGCCCCCTTGTGCTTTATGCGCTGTTATTCCAGCCCAATAGGCTTAACGTTGTAGCATCATCATTCAAGTCGAAAACTACTACAAGGTCACTTCAGTATTAAGGCAAAAATCTAGCAGCTGTCATCGCCTCCGATCGTTCCCACGCGCTCCGCCCTTTACTTCTTTGAAGCGGAATCGGAATTATGCTTTTGTTTTTGTTTTTTGTCTTTTTCGTGGCCTTACACGCTTTATCGCTTCGGCAACGCTCGGCCAGCAACATGCATTTGCACTGTCATGCTATAACAGCCGCGTGCCTAGATACCTGCACCAGGCATAACGCCCTGTCACGGGCCAGTCTCGCCGCAGCCTGCCTTGTTCATCCAGCGCATGCATGAGAGCAGCACAATAACGGTGCGCAAACGCCCCGTCACGTTGTATTCTTTCATATTTCTCGGGCTTTCTTTGGAACGCGAAAAAAAAATGCCACGTGAGATATATCGTCTAGGAAGCAATTTATTGTGAGGTTTCTCAAGGTGCTCTACAGCTTTGCCTATCACACTTGGCGTCTGCAGCCAATACTTAAAAATTTGAATAATTGAACGTAACTAAACCGTAGTTAGGGGAAAATAAGAAAGAGCCTGAGTAACTCTAGGGCAGTGCCAACATTATGCATTCGGTTCAACCCACGTCCGGCGTGTCTTTAATTTTGAAACTTTCACTCAATTTATGTGGAACAACCTGTAGATATACAGGGCCCTGCATATTTTGCTTAGCTTGTTCGAAAAAGGATTTTGGACTTAGCGCCGCATCCCTCTGATAGAAATTTTGCAGAACGGCAGCATTTTGTAGTCCACGTCATTCGGTGTAACAGTTGCCACACTTAATTGGCTGGATTTTAAAAAGAAAGTGCAAATTTGCCTTCGCTTGTGCGGATGCGAGCTGCTGCCGCGACTGCGCAAGCATGATCTTTTGTCGCCCCCTTTGACAGCTGCAGAAAGCAGCGTTTCAGGGAGGGCTGCTGCGTGTTTCACGAGCGGGAAACACGCGGCAACTCTCCGAGACGGACTGTTTTCTGTAGCTTCAAGCACTTGCTCTAGAAAGCATCCCTCCCTCCCCCTCCCCTCCAGAAGGCACTACCAAAACTGCAAGATGGCGGTGACATGTTCCAAAAATTCAAAACAATTAATTATTACTCTCAATCTATTGCTTCAATGTACAGAAAAATATCAAGGATGTTTGAGAGAAGTCTCCGAGGATTCTGCTTATGAAACTTGTTTCTCTATTCTACAAACTTTCTTTTCAGAACTTCGCGATATATCAGGTGAAGAATTCATGTTATACGTATATACGCTCACCCGGCAATCTAAAAGAAACCAGCAGCGCCTGTTAGATTGACGGATCGCGGAACTTCGGAGGCACACTAGTCGTTATTGTTGTTGCTTTTTTTTCGTTCCATGGCGTCCTTCAACGCTGTTTTCTTTGGCGTTTATGTTTACCCACATTGTTTTATGGTATAAGCATAGTATATCGAGCGTTGTTATGTCATTTTTATGCGTTGGCATAATCACAAGATGTAGTCTGGTAAAGGGCAGAAGCAAAGCGGGAGACCGGTTGCCAGAGATCGAAAGAATGCACTTTCATCAGCTTCAATTTCACACCCATAGACTGTTTCAAAAAAGTGAAATCGTGAAGTGTACAACGCGTAGTTTGGTTAGTGCAAGGAGCTTGTTTGCGGAGAAATGGCTGATAGCTATGTTAGTGAAACATTGCTCTTCATGACGCGCATCTCTAATAACAACATATGGCTTCATTGGTGTTTGCGTTTCCTTTATAACCGCAAAACATATAATGATTACCGGTGTGAGCGCGAGAATACTTAACGAACGAAGGACCATTGTTTTCTGCGCAGTAGCACCCAAGTTATATTTGTTGCATTTTGCAGCATCAGACATTCTTCCTTTCGGCCTTAGCAACATTTACACATTGACGCAAGCTACGGACTCCTGCGTGGCAATGGCCGTTGGTAAAACTACAGACGGTGAGTATGTTGCAGTTGCCTCAATTTAACCGAGCTGGTGCCGTGTGCACGTGGTGCTGGCAGTAGCATGTGAAAGTGTCAACAAAAGAAAAATTGTGGCTCTCACACAGTGTGGGAATGAATGTTGTGCGACGTGTTTCGCGAGTTGCTGGCTGTATAACCAGGTTTGGGGCTGCGTAAAATGAACCAGCTAGAAGGCTCAACGCGTCCGTCCAAAATGGCCAATTGTGTGTGCGTGACACGAGCATGTGGGTCACGACGACAAAACGACAGCTAACAACGATGGTATGACGCCAGAGTCGATAAGAAGAGCGCAAAGATAATGGCTGGATGACAGCGGCAGGACTCCGGCGGCGATGCCATGATGTCGACGGCGGCATCGATATCAAGACGCCTGCTTGGTATGCCGGTACTACTTCGGTGGCTACTTCTCGTCAGCACGTCGTGATGCCACTTGCGCAGCTGCGCTTACCTTTAAAAACAAATTGCCCCTTGGTGACAGGCTTCAAACGCCAATTACCTCAGAGCGATACTTGGCGCGAGAAAAGTGTGCATGCATTTCGTGGTCTATTTTGGAGCACCCCTCTGTTACGCTGGAGGAGCCTGGTTCAAGCAATATCAGACAATTAGTTCTTTTTTTTGTTTTATTACGAAACATTTCTTGCCTCTTAAGGCCGATCCACACGACGGACCAAATTGCTCTTTTGGACCGCGGTCCGCGCATCACGTGATAGGACGTCACCAGTTCGTGCGTACCATCGTTGGCCCGCGCAAGACCGCGGCCCTCGTGGTCCAACAAATCACCGAGGCTTTTCCCGCTTCAGTTTTGGCGGCGGACCGCACGCAAACCGCAGCGATTTTGGCGTAGCCAACGAATGTTGTCCGGCAACAGAGTGTCTTCAGCCAAATCCAATCTAGTTTTCAGCTCAGCAACAGCCAGTCAAGGCAGTCGTTTCATGTCCGCCGTTCCGCCTACACGTGCGTGCAGCAGATATATTTTTTAATCACCGTGTCCTCTTGGAGTGACGAGGAGGTTCTTTATTTTGTATCCCTCGTTGAGCAGTTCCCGGTTGTGTGGGACTCGAGCCGGCATGATAACAATGATAACACTCTGGCAGAGAGTGTAGCTGGTTGGTCTGCTCTGCCGTCTGCTATGGCGGTCCGCCGTGTGGATGTGCTCTGCGCCGGACCGGACCGCGGCGGGCCGTGACGTCGCGTCACGTGACCGAGCGGCCCGCGGACTTGGTCCGTCGTGTGGATCGGCCTTTACCAGGCACACTGCGGTAGTTAGGCCTCCCATCTCGATCCGTTCGGCGTCTCTTCAATCGAAAAATACAAGTATGATAGTGGTGGTTTCTTTCTTCAAAACAGCTTTAAGACCATTTTCAGGATTCTCATGTCATTCACATGTGTTATTTCTTCAAATGCTACACAGTCATCGGCAAACAAATGACTATGTGAAGAAAGGCAGGGTGGCAATTCATCATATCGAATATGAAAAATTATAGGAGCAAGTAAGAAATCAAAGCGGTCCTGCAGGCCATCAAGACGACGTCGGCTCCGGGCCCAGACAAAGTGACCAACAGGATGCTCCGGAACCTGCACTACCAGGCAACGAGCCGCTTGACAGACTACATCAACGAGTGCTGGCGGAATGGCGGGATACCCGATGAATAGAAGAGGTCCGACATGATCCTCATCCCCAAACCGGGTAAATCTTTAGAAATAGAGACCATGCCGCCGATCTCCCTCACTTCCTGCGTTGGTAAAGTGATGGAGCACACCTGCCTGAGTAGAGTTAATGGCTACTTGGAGTCAAATGACATGTACCACATTAACACAATTGGCTTCAGAAGAGGGCTCTCTACCCAAAATGTCATGGCGCAACTCAAGGACCAAGTCATAAACACCACGTGGCGGGGCTTGAGGGCAATACTTGAACTTGATCTAAAGAAGGCCTTCGACAGGGTCAAGCACGCGGCCATCCTCGACAGAATCGCGTAACTCGGCCTGGGCGAACCAACGTATAGTTATATCCGAAATTTCCTTACGGGACGAACAGCCAGAATCAGACTGGACGAGGAGGAGAGTGTCCAGGTGGACATGGGCAGCGTTGGCACACCGCAAGGGTCCGTCTTGTCACCGATGCTCTTCAACCTCAGCATGATCGGGCTGGAGTGAATAGAAGGCAGTAATAACACAGTTTATGCAGACATTACAATTTGGCGCACGAAGGACGCAAGCGAGGGCGATATGGAGAACAGACTTCAAGGGGCAGTGGAGGCTATCAAAAATCACCTGGAGGGCACCGGACTAGAATTCTCACCGGAGAAATGGGAACTGCAGCTCTAACGCCCCAGGAGGCTAGGCAAACCGCCCAGAGGCGTAGCGGAACTACACAAAAGGTGAATCAGATTAACCACAAGAAAAGGCACGGAGATACCCATGATCCAAAAGATCACAGTCCTGGGTCTCTGGATCGAAGCCAGAGGAACAAACGAGGAAACTATAACGCGCCTGGAAAAGAAAGTCACCGCGACCGTTCGGCTAATACAGAGGGTCTCCAACAACGAAAGGAGCATTAAAGAAAGAAACATCGTACGGCTCGTCCAGGCTTTCGCGATCAGCCATGTCGCGTACGTGGCGGCATTCATCCACCGGAACAAGGCTGAGAAAGACAAGATCGACGCGCTCATTAGAAAAGCGCACAGAACGGCACTAAGTCTCCCCTAATACACAACAAACGAAAGGTTACTACAAGTCGGGGTAAATAACACGCCGGAGGAAATCGCGAAAGCACAGAGGATAGCGCAACCCGGAAGTCTCTCCGGAACCAAGGCGGATAGAGAAATCATGGAAAAGATCGGCATAAACTAACACGGAATGAACGGTGCCAGGACGCAGATTCACCCGGATATTCGAGCCGCAATAAACACGGAAAATATCCCGAAGAACATGCACCCCGTGCACAATCTCGAGAGAAGAAAATGCCTCACAAAAACGATTCTCAAGAACCACGGCGCGTGGCAGGGGGTGCTCTTCGTAGACGCCGCCCGGTACCCCCGAAACCGGGACGGCAATGGTGGTGTCGGCGGGGACGAGGGTACTTCCCTCTTCGCAATGGTGGTCGTAGGCACGAAAGGAAAGACCGTGACTGCGGGCTCCGTAAGGACCAGATCGTCGGACGCAGCGGAAGAAATGGCAGTCGCATTGGCTGTAATCAATGGTCGGTAACAAGACAGAACAATAATCAGCGACTTCAAGACGGTCATTAGGAACTTCACAAAGGGCTGGGCCTCCACCGAGGCGGCCAAAATCCTGAAGCGCAGAGCAGAAGACTTCAAGTACAGCAAAATCACACCCGAATACCTCAAACGGATCCTAGCACATATGGGAGACGTAACCACGAATGTTCCCCCAATCTCAACTGAGAAGGCCCATCGAGCCGCGCAAGAACTAACCCACCGCGGCTCGCACAGTGACGGCCCAACACCCCGCAACCCCCGGGAAAGGGGGGAGGACTGAGGCGGAGGCCATAGAGAACACGGATAAGGCGACGACGACGAAGTAGTGATACAAGACAACAGGGACAGACTGGTCACGTACCACGACATACTGATACACTATACGAAACAAAGATAAGCATCGCAACCCCACGAACAACACGACAGGTCTCAAGAAACAGATTGGAGAAGGTTGCAAACCAGAACGTTCAGAAAGCGAGCACATTTAAACAGAGCAAACTCAAGACAATACCCAGACGCGAGCTGCAAGCTCTGCAAGCACGAACACGCAGACATGGCACACATATTATGAGAATGTACAGAGGTCAGTCCTCTACAATATATGTAGAGGACAACATTGAACCCGACCTTCACGAGAAGCGATGGCTAAGCGCTCTGACTAGCTCGGAACTACTCGACCAACTATGGACAATCCAGCGGGCCCGGGCAGCGGTGGAAAGGGTTTGCCTCACCGCACATAATGCCCGGGTGGTCTGAGCCCGGGCTGGCAACCAGGCAGGCCCTTTTTTCAATAAAGTCTTTTTTTCCGTCGGTATAGAAGTACAAAGCGTTGCGGGAATATCACGGCAGTCATGGAGTCCGTAAAGAAAACGTACTCTAACTGCTAAATAAATGAAACCAGCAGAAAACTTAGACGATTGCTTCAACTCGGAACTCACTGCGACCACACCATTCATTTACGGTGGAGACGTGTATTTCTTCGCTTGCACCTCAAATAATTCCGCTCACTAAATTCGAGGGGACGACTAACCAGACAATGGAGCGAGGTTAACTAATCACGTCATAAGTGAAAGTAAGTATATCAGATGAAGCATGTCAAATGATATACCCACGAAAGACGGAAGCATCTATTTGATGTCTAAAACATATCTTGAACGGATAATTCAAAAGTATAGTAGCTGTCTTGATCAAGACATTTTGTAGCCATGGACGTCTAGAAGTACTTCGGTAAGCCCTGCCAATATTACGCTATAAGTTGGCTAACGGACACCTTGACAAGAACAACTGGATATTTTTATTAGATATTCCCTCAAATTTTGTGGCAGCGGTTACAGTAGCACGACGTGCGCCCACGTTTACAATTTATTCTATATGAGGCACGCACATCAGACAAAAGTTTATATTGTCGGATAGAGTGATGCACTGGTCCCTTTTCAAGGTGTCAACCACGGGAATGGTGTAGTACAGCTTGAATGGTCGACTAGTGCATTTTGATTATACCAATCAACTGAACACCGCCTGTCACAATTATTTTGTAAATAAAACAAGATCTGTATTGCATGCCGATGTCATGCCAACGTGCTCCCGTTTACTGAAACAAGAATGTGACCTCTGCATGAAACATGTCACTGTTGACAAAACTTTGCCCTGCTGAGTCTCCCTGCAAACGGAAATAGTTTCTAGCGGGGATTGATTTTGTCAGTTACGCTGTGGTTCAGGCAGAAATGACATCCTGGTTTCAATTGCAGGTGGCAATATAGCTTGACACAAGTATACGACACAAAATTATGTACTACAATTATTTCTTCAGGATTAAAGGATGCTTCACATCCGGAAAAACATTCTGCTCACAACTCTACGCAGCAACACATATTTTTCTGATGTCTATGCCTCACTTCAAAGCAAATTGTAACTTAATTTGTAAGTGGCCCTCGTAAAGTATCGTCAATTACTTGCCTAGCATCACGGAGAAACAATGGCCAGTCTCCGCAATGAATTCTTTGCATATTCCATGTTACCGGGAGTGAAATGTAAAAATTGTATGCTGGTATTTTTACACACACTTTACAATGTGCTTTTTATGCAGTGCAGTGCAGGAAACATGACTGTAAGCTAAAATAAGCAGGACAGCCACTTCTCGCCATGTGGCATAGTCACACTTTATTACCTAATAAATTAGAAGAGGTGCAGAACGTGTAATTAGCAAGGGTGACAAATAGAAGCAAAGGTTGTCATGCATGGATCTCGAATACGATTGCGACCGAAGCAAGAGCAGGCCAGCCTTCATAGGAGAACACTGGCTGCCCACAAATGCTTACTGTCACAGGCCACGCGTGAAGGTTCTTGTAGACAAAGGCAAGCAAAATGTGCACAGAAGAGAGATAAAATGCGAGGAAGGAAATCAGAATGTGCGGATTTCGAACTTCAGTTAGGAATACTTGCCAAACAGGAACTTTGGCTCACACTAGAATTAATTTAAGCACTTCTTTCCCTGTTTAAAATTACTAGTATATTTCCTGGCACACAGTTATCAAAATGCAGACAGAGTAAGACATGTAAGACATGCAAGACATGCAAGAATTAAGACAGAGTGAGCCTTCAACACAATACATTGTGTTTCGCTACTAAAAAGGCACTTATCAACTTGTCAAACAAGTCTGAGAATCTCCCTGCAAAATGTAATCAGTTGAAAACAGTTATTTGTGTACTATCTTGATTAAAATGTTTTATGTTTTATATTGTTAAACCAAAAGAAAGTTTGGCATATTGCACTATCTAGTTACTGCCTTTTTTCAAACTTAAACGTGACATAGTGTACAGTCAGCAGGTAACATGCAAAGGACTGCTGATAAAGTAGTATTACAAAGTAATGCTCTGGGACTGGGTCAATCACTTTTATTGATACATTTTCATGCGACCCTAATTGGCTTAGGGAATTACTTCACATCAATAACGCATTGCATTGGATGATACGTAATACAAAATTAAAGTATCTCATGATGTGATCAAACGGGAACATTGCCCCTGTCTTGGATGTGTTACCATGCTGGTTGCGCCAGAAAGTGCAAAGTGGTTTGTAGAGGTACGAAATTCATCAGTGCGTCTATAGCCTCAGGTAATTCTCAGCATCTGCACTAACTAGCAATCGAGAAAACGCTACACACAGAAAGATTTATTAGCGTACTTTGAAGGATTGCCCACCTAGTGCAAGGTCAAACGTGGCAGCCTAATCAGAGAGCCAATGCAAATGGGTTACTAAATTCTAGTTACAGCTCTAATGATACTATCTATCTAGATAAAAAAAAACACCACAAGTAAAATTAGACTGGTGACAAAATCTTGCAAAACACCTCAGCAACCTGATATAACCTTCAACATGACGCCCGGTCTACACGCACATATAAGAACGCAATCTCTATCGCAGACGCAAGTGCCTCCACACATCATTGTGCGATCCCCTCACAGTTAGGTCAAAAACCAGCCTGCAAACGCTACCTGGTGCGGTTCATTCGGCAGGCGCAAGGCAAATGCCAATGGAAGCCTCGGCCCATGTTTTATCAAACGTAGCAGCAAAGCATAGGCTCTGCAGCACACGCAAACATATGAAATTACATTCCTTGTTTATGCTGTACAGTAAATTCATGTAAAGAAACTATATCACACACAAAACATTTCATAATGCACATCTCATCACACTGCTTTGAATATATTTGTGCGCTAAGGAAGCAAGGTGCAACGTAGACTGTTTTTTGGAAAGATTGGATGCGCTTTGTAGACGATCACAAAGGAAGAAGACAGGACAGGCGCACACTGTTGTAGCAAATTTTTACTTATGTATGGAGTACAGGTAAATGACAACATAACAGAGTTAATTTGTCAGTTCTCACATGGCATTGACTACCTACAGTTATGAGGTTTTGTAAAGGTTAGGGAAACTAAGTAGTACTAGAAGTCAACTGTGTACACTGCAGGCGCTGAGAAACTGGGAATAATAGTTGCAACTTATAAGGGATGGTGCAAAGGAATTCCCGTTTATAAGAAAGCAACTAACTATTTTACCGCGAAGGTCTCCCTGGTCTTAACACTTATACAAAGCACGGTGAGGACCACAGAGGGTACCGTACATGGCTTACACTTATCCTAAGGATGATCGAGGTCCCATCATCCAACTAGAGCCAAGAGTCAAGCAGGATGTCCAACAATCTCTACACTGAAAAGAACAAAATAAGGAAGCATCAAGTCAGTTCAAAGACAGATTTGCAATTACAAATGAGCTGTGCCACAGTCATCAATTAATAAATGAGAAGCAATCGTGATTGCCCTCCTAGATGGAGCATACAAGTTTCGCAGCTTATTCGGAACAAAGCACCAGTGCAATTTTTACATCAGCAGCCGACTGAATTTGGCATTATATAAACCGAGTAAGCACTGCAGTTATATTTTTGTTTTGCTACAAAGTGCGAACGCTGCAATCTGTATAGCCACAGACACGCACACACACACACGCAAAGCTGCAACCCATGAAAAAACAAAAGGACACAACATCGGGCGAGTTCATGTCTTGTTCACCATTACGGCCAACGCATCCTCTTCGAATGGACTCCCTTCGGTTGATTCCTGCTGCGTAAATCATAAAGACTAAAGAGTAGAACCCTCGTATAAAAATAAAGATGACGAACACGGGCAGGGAGAAGAGCCCAACCATCAAGTGTCGCGGTTAACACATGAAAAAAATCGATCATTGCTGACAAAAAACCAAGTCTAAAGTATTTCACTCACCGCAATAACTGATATTCGAACATGCGACGTATACAGACGCCTCGAGAACAACGAAGGCGACGAACACAGATCCCGTCATTGTGGTAGTGAGCTGTCAGCAAAAACACATGGTACAGCAGATGTCACGAAGCGCTTCATGCAAAACACACAGCAAACAGCGCCAGCACAGTTGAATGACGCCAGTTAATATCCAGTATATGTACAGGACAGCTGAAAACCACACACAACTATCATTAAGTACTTAACCGAACCCGTGACCGAGAATTCAACGCGGGCGCCCGCGGCCGTTTTTTTTTTTTTTTTTTAAATAAAACAAGGGAGCTGGGCAGGCCATGTAGGTGTATTGCAGATAACGGGTTGTCGATTAAAGTTACAGGATAGGTTTCAAGAGAATGGAAGCGCAGTAAAGGAAGGCAGTAAATCAGATGGCATGATGAAAACGGGAAATTCGCCAGCTGTGGAGACATGGGACAGATGGCGACAGCTGTCGCAAGACAGAGGCAATTGGAGATCGCTGGGACAGGCCTTCCTCCTGCAGTTTGCATAAATAGGCTGATGATGATAATGAGGCCGTAAGTATTTTGAATGAGATTGCCATTATTCGCCTACTTCAGGCTATCTATCCATCTAGCCTCTTACGCCGACACACTGGCCCAATTTGTCTAGCAGTTTGGGCCACTATGTATGTGCTTGCGATCGTAACGCTGTCGTGGTCGTTGCATCGTCATCATTACAACTTCGTCATCCGATTCTTGTCATACCGTCGCCCACACGCCATCGTTGCCATACAGGCTTCGTGACAGGTTTAAGGCGCTGTTGTCACCCTACACTCATTGTAATTCCATTGTTCAGATATGATGACGATGACGATTTATTGGCATCCCCTTTGAAACGGGGCGCTGACAAATAGTCACCTAGCCTGCTTGAGTTAATCTGGTATGCTATACATGCTTTACATTCTAACAATTTTGTATAGATATCCCTAACCTTTTTTTCACTTCATCGAAACTTATCCACTTACCTAGGATACCGTTGTCATGCTATCGCCCTCTTGGTGTTTAGTCATGCATTCGTCCTCATGCGGTTGTGATGCCGTTGCAGACGTTCTAATTTCGCCAACCGACTCTCATCATGCCGTCGTCGTCGCACCCTCGTCACCTGGCGTCGTCTTCATACCGCCTTGATGGTTCTATCGGGATCATGTGGTCGTCATTTAATCGTGATTAAGCCACCGTTTTCATGTCATCGTCGTCATTGTGTCATCGTCAGACAGTTGCCATCATGCATCTGTTGTCATACCGTCGTCGTCGTGCTGCCATGTTTGTGTCATCGTCGTCACTCTAGCTTTGTCATCCAACTGTCTTCATGCCGTCCTCGTCACAGCATGATTCTCATACAGGCTTCGTGTTACACTCATCAACTCATTGTCCTCATACCATTATCATGCATCCGTTGTCGTACCGTCATCGTCACGCCACCGTCATCACGGGCGCTTCGAAATAGAGTCGTCGTCATCCCTTTGTCCTCATGCCATTTTCATGCAATCGTGTCATGGCGTCGTCATCATGCAGTCGTCCTCATGCATTCGTTGTCATGCCGTAATTGTGATGCCGTTGAGATCGTTGCATGGTCGACATAATAATTTCGACATCTATTTCCTACCTTGCCGTTTTCGTTACGCCATAGCCGTGATAGAATCATCATCATACAATTGTCTTCATGCCATTGTCGTCATGCATTCCTCGTCATACCGTCGCCGTCATGCCGTCGCGCTCGTTCTGTCGTTGTCATTCTAGCTTCGACATCCGACTCGCGTCGTGCCGCCATTGTGACGCCGTTGTAGTCCCAGTAATTGTCATACTGTTGTCGTCATGTCAGCATGATCATCATGCTGTCTTTTCACCATCGTCATCACTAAAGTAAGGCCATCCCATTGTCTTCAAACCACCTTCGTCCATCCAGCAACTTCAGTGCTTTATCATTGTTTCTTAATAGCGCTTTCGTCATTCAAGGGCGCTATTCTGGACATTCCGCCATTTTCTTCGGTGCGTGACATAGGCGCGACGCAAACAAAATGGCGCTGGTGGCCCAGTTTTGTTTACGTAACGTGACGCCATCTTGACGTTCCGCCTAAGAAACTGAAATGAAGGCACACAATGTAGCGTTATCAGTAAAGCAAAACAGTTTTCCTCCGCAGTAAAAATAAAGCAGCTATCTCAAAGCATATGATTATTCGGTCGAAAACGCTTCTCGCTTCCGTCGTCTGCTGCGTACAAGCCATCGTCTGCTTCAATAACTAGGATGCGTGTCCCCGGAAAATGGAATGAGTCATCGCACGTTGGCGCCAACGCGCTTGTTTCCTTGCTTGAGACAACATACGCGACCTACCAGTGGTGATGCGCGCACGTTCTAGGCCACGTTATCGCTATCTCATGAAACGCAAGTGACTCAGCCCGACTCGGCTGGCTGAGAAACAGCCGAATATCACCGATAGCGTTGCGCGCGCCAGAGATATCCACTAGAGCGACGCAAGCGCCGGCGCTGCCATCTCTTGCTCATTTCGCTGGTTACTCGCAGCGAGGGAAGAAACTTCAAGGCGGCGCCTTGCGTGCATTTCTTTTTATAAGTTAGAAAGAGGCCGTTGTCATAACTTTTGATTGTGCGAAAAGGCATTAATCTTGATTACAATACAAATGCAGCAATGAAAAGTGGACAATATTTCCGAAAGTTTGCTATGTTCAACCAATATTATTTCGTATAAACGCTTCTTTTAAAAAATGGTGGCCCCAAACACAAATGCCAACACCACCCGAGAGCGATGCAAATACTATGAGCACGTGTTATGAACAAAAGATTTTCGTGGTGCCAAACGACGGGGAAAATGTGGCGATACGCATTCCTCTCGGCTGCCATTGCATATGGCTGCTCATTAGCATAATTCGCGCGGCTCGTCGCAGCAAAAATTATGGCGGAAAATCTCAGCAATGGCGGCCCAGCGCAACGTCACGCATCGTCAAAATGACGTTTACGAAACAGCCCTTCCTGTGATGCTCCTCATGAGATATTCCTTCAGCCAATCAGCAAGCAGGCATGGCGCATGTCTTGGATCGCCACCACATATTCGCGCAATTGCAGATGCATTGCACTGGCTTCTGCACGCTACCGCTCACATTCTTTTTGAAGCGCTATCATCTAAATATATCTGCCAAGGACCAAAAAAATGTATTAGTCCATAAAATTTGCAGCTCACGTCACGTTTCGTCATCTTGATGCAAACGCATAATGACATTTCGCAAAACTTCCGTTTCCCGGCACAAATTTTAAGGCACGTGAGCTCTCCACAGCCAATCAGAGAGTAAACATGGCGGATAATGGCGGCCGTGCAGCCGCCATGCGTGTCGAGAATAGCACCCCAATTCTCACAATGCTGCCGTTGGTATGCCATCGTCTTCATTGCGTCGTCTTCCGACCGACACTATTACGCACCATCGTCGTCATGCCGTCGTGGTCGTAACATCGTCGTCATTTCACCTGCATCTTCCGTTTGTCGTCATACAGTTGTCGTACAATCGTCGTCGTCACGCGGTCGTCGTTATATCATCGCCATCATACAAGAATCTTCATCCGATTGTCGTCAGGCTGTCTTCTTTCCATCGACGTCATTCTATTGTTAGGACTGTGTATGCGTCATACAGTCGTCGTCATCCTACCATTCTCATAGGCAACCTTGGTAATCGAGTACCATAGCAAAACGGGACAATAGCTGAATATCTCGCACATAACCAAAGCAACAGAAGTCTCAGAATGGCCATTACAGATGCTAAATGAACCTGATTTCGAAAATACGGTGCGTTATTATATAGCTCGAATTCTAATTGCACTACCGTTGACAATCATCCTTAGATAAGTTCTGTCGTAATCTTTATATTACGTATCTATCTGGCCTCTTACGCCGATCGAGTTCCCCAAGTTGTCTACAAACTTGGGCCACTACGTATGCGCTCATGGTCCTGATGCCGTCATGGTCGTTCCATCATCCTCATTCCAGCTTTGACATATGACTCACGTCCTGCCGACGTCGTCACGTCTTCTACGCCGACACAGTGGGCCAAGTTGTGCAATAGCTGTGACCATTGGTTATGGGCTTATTTCGTTGATGCCATTGTGGTCATTGCAACATTGTTATTCGAGCTTCTCAATCACCACTCGCCATGCCATCGTCGTCACACAGGCTTCGTGATATAGTCGTCGTTACGTCATTGCCATCATAGACTTGTCATCCGATTGTCTTTATACCGTTGTCAAGTCATCGCCGTCATGCGCTAGTCGCAGTACCATGGTCGTGATACCTTCGCTGTCGTTCTATCCTAGTCATTCGAACTTTGTCATCCGATTTTCGACATGCCTTCGTCGTCATGCCGTTTTCGTCACGCTATCGTTTTATTAGTGTCATCACTTCAGTGGTGCCATCACATTGTCGTCTTGCCGCCGTCGTCATACTGTCTTTGTCATTCCACCGACATCAATCTTTCTTCGTCCTTCTATCATAATTATGCTGTAGTCATTCAATCGTGATTATGCCACCGTTGTCAGGCCATCGTCGTGATTACGTCGTGTTCAGACAATCGCTGTGATACATCTGTTGTGATACCATCATCGCTATGGTATCTTCGTCGCGCCATCGTCGTCACCTGGTTTCTATCATACCGTCGTCGGCATACCATCGACGTCCTGCCGCCGTCTCATCCAGCTGTCTTCATATTGTCCTCGTCATGCTGTCATCGTTATACCAAGGTCAACATTTGAAAGAATGGTCGTCGTATTGTCATCATGCCGCTATCGTCATACCACCTTTGTCGTTCCATCGACATCATTCTGTCTTTTTTTTCCATGGTCGTCATTGCGTCGAAGTCATATAGTCGTTGTCATAACGCCTTTGTCGTTATATCAACGCCGTTCCTCCTTTGTCATTCCATAGTCATTAGTTCGTTGGCGTCATACAGCCGTCGTCAAGCCGCCATGCTTTAGCGTTACTGTGATAAGCGAGTGCCATAGCAACATGGGAGGATACCGGATTAGGCCACATATAACCAAAGCAGTGGAAGTCTCAGAATCACAACTTCCGATGTTAAACAAACTTGACTTCAGAAATATGGTGCGTCGCTACATTGCTCGAATTGCAAATTGGATTACCATCAACATTCATTGTGAAATAGGTTCTGCGGTAACTTTATTTATTACGCAGAATAAACATTCGCTTACCGGCCCCGACTGGGTTGGTGAAAATGACAATTATTTACGTGGGTACTTTGGGACTTCGTTTGGACTTGCAGCTTGAGCACTGTAACGGCCCTGATGGCGACGGCTTTCTTGTTTCTTCGCCCTATGACGATGATGAAGCAGAGTTTAAAACAATAAGCTTGAGTACAACAACGGTCGCCTTGACCTCACCTAAATGAAAGGATGGACATAGAAAATTCAAGTTTGGAACGCTGGTGAAAGAGAACTTGGAACGCTGGTAAAAGAGAACAAAGAAGGGAGCTTGTTCGGCCAAGTGGAAGGGAAGAAAACAGGAATATTCATTCGGAATAACTATGTTTGGATAAACAGAATAGTACACTTTGGCGCAGTTACCGCTTGGAACCATGTGGGTGTCATTCACCATCGCCCGACATGAAGATGGCCGTGTGCTGGTGAGCAACTAGCAGGATGATGAAGACAATACCGTCCGGTTACCTGAAAAGATCAGCACACCGGAATTGTTAGCCTTATTAGCCGATAAAGCCATTCAGTACTTCAGAAACTGGAATGTATTGACTCAGTCAGAATCATTATGCGTGTGACTAACTTCCAGCACTGTATTCACAGTTCTAGTAGCCGAACCGTGGCTAAAAATGAAACTGAAGCAGCCGGCCTTCTCATAAAGCACTGCGTGCAAAATCAGCAAAAGCAAGC
The DNA here is from genome assembly GCF_023375885.2 of Dermacentor andersoni. Classification (NCBI taxonomy): domain Eukaryota; kingdom Metazoa; phylum Arthropoda; class Arachnida; order Ixodida; family Ixodidae; genus Dermacentor; species Dermacentor andersoni. The sequence goes on along the minus strand of NC_092820.1, from coordinate 28,793,456 downwards.
CCAGTGACATTAAGTGCTTCTGGCTTTGTTGTCATCAGCGCTTAGATCAATAAAGTCCAAGAACTTGTCAAGCCTGATCCTTTCTATAAGACGTTATCAATCCCGTCAATGCGGCTTCACGTTTATGAATATGCATGCTCGCAGAACAGTTGTACCATGGATGGCGACCCCATCTATAGTATGCGCCGTTCATTTTTGGAAATGCGAAATGGTTCAACTTGTGCATACTTATTAACACAGATGTACCATAGTTCTGGGTAAAGGAGTCGCCTTAATTATATGTCTTATGCTATCTTTTAGTTCTACTGTGCCTTCACCTGAAATTTTGGATTCGGTTGGTCACCCCCTTACCTCTTCGAGTATTGCTCTATCTCACTGTTCCAGAGAACGTCTCTGTTGGCAATTTGCTGAGCGTTAATTATCTCGGCTATTGTGTTGTGGAGCCCCAGTTTCATTAATTTATCCTCCGGCATGTTAATCGGTAACCCCACTGTTGTTTTGACAAGCCTTTTAAATAATCTGCTTCACTTATTTAGCTCTGTCTGTGTCCAACTGAGCATCCCAGCTACATATGAGAAGTGACACAAGGCGAAAGCATGGACCAGTCTCATGGCGCTCTCCTCTCCCAACCCTCTGTGTCTGTTAGTGATTCTCCTTAGCAATCTTATTACTTCCTCGTTTTTGCTTGTGATGTGCTGTATTTTTCTTCCGTTTGGCCCGTTTGCCTAAGACTCTAATGGATTCTGCTTGCTTAATAGATTCGCCTGCCTTCGTGGTTAATACTAACCTGGGTTCTTCCTCAGGAACATACCCCCTCGGTTTTCTACCCCTCCTCCTGTTATTCACTACAAGGAGCTCAGACTTATCAGCAGGTCATTTGAGTCCCATGTCCTCTAGAATGGACTCCACCTCATAAATGCTCTTCTGATATCTGCTTTCCGCATGTACAATACTTCCTTCAGCGGCCCATATAGTCACATCGTCTGTATAAATGGTAAAGTGAATGTCCTATATCCCTTTGCCACTTTTGACAGGGCTAGGTTGATAAGCATAGGTGACAAGACCGACCCTTGGGGGTTCCCTCTGTCAATGAGATCCATCTTTTTTGATTTAATATCCCCGAATCTAAGATGAGCTGAACGATTGCCAAGACAGGTTTTGACCGCTTCATAGAGCTTTCTGTTCAATCCCAGTTCGGAAATGACTTCAAGTATTGCTCTATGCTTAATTCTGCCAAAGTTTTGTGTCATATTAGTTGTACTTTGTTATCAGTTGACTGCTACTTCTGCTGCTCCAGCGAGGTAAAGGCCTTAGTCAGGAGGATTACGCCCTCCTTTTGCCTTACCTTGCGGGCAAACCTTGTATTTATGTTGCCCAAAATAAACTGACAAAAAAAAAATCTTTGTCCACATCTAACCCCAAGAGAGCTCGAGTGTTCACTGGTTCGACTAATAGCAGTTGATGTTTGATTACCAACCTGGCATCTTGCGTGTACAAGCCTGGTCTGAAACCAATCAGATTATACAGTAGGATGTCATTGTCCTCCACATATTTCGCTAACATGTTCAATATGACATGCTCCATTGTCTTCCCTACACATGATGTTAACGAAAATGGCCTGAGGTTATTCAAGTTCTTTGCCAAGCTTTGGTATTAAGATAGTATTGGCCGTCCTCCATTCTTCGGGATATACCCCATCTTTCCATAATTCATTAATGTATGTGGTCAGATATTTTATTGATCCGTCGTTCAAATTCTTAAGCAATCTGTTAGAGACGCCATCCGGGCCCGCTGCTAGCCTATTATTCAAATCATACAGTGCCGTGCGAACCTCACTTTCAGTGAATTCCTTATTAATATATTTGCACTCTAACCCTAAGTAATCGGGATAACTCACATTCTGATCTTCTTTCCTGAGAGGCAAGTATTTAGCAGCCAGTCGCTCCATTATGCTCTCTGCGCTTGCAGTCTGACTTTCCTGGTGTACCAGTTTCGCCACTGCCGTACGTCTATTCGATTTAGTGCCTTTTTCGTTGAGCAGATGCCTGAGCAGACTCCAATTGCCTCCACGTTTTATCCTTCCGTCTACACATTTACACACCTCATCCCATTTTTGTTTCTGCAAATATCGTGCGTGGTCCTCGATATCCCTATTGAGCTGAGCAATTCGTTTCCTAAGTCTTCTGTTTAAGCGTTGTGATTTCCATTTTTGTAAAATCGATTGCTTGGGTTCGATAAAATGCGCCAATCAACTGTCAATTTCTTTGACCTATTCCTCTGTCTCTATAGCCTTAGTTGCTGCATTCAAGTCGTCCCTACGCTGAGCCACCCACTCTGGTCGTCTGATGCGCTCCTTTCTATCTGTGTCTGCTCTGTCTTCTCTGATTTTTCTAAATTGATCGCAGTCTGGTGTAAATGAAATGTTTTACCTCCACCCCCGTCTTTTACACCGTTGTGTGTAGCATATAATGGTCGCTGCCTAGATCCGTGCCAGTGTTGATCCATTGTGCCCTGGGTAAGCTATAAGTGAACGATAAGTCCGAGGTAGTGTCCCTACACTTGGAAGTGCCACACCTAGTAGGATAGGCTGGGTCCGTGATAAGAGAGAGGCCTAAGTCCGTGGCGAGATGCCAGATTCCTTCCCCTTTCTTACTACTCCAGCAGTAACTCCAAGATTGGTGTTGGACGTAGAAGTCCCCTCCTATTATGAGGGGCGCAGTTTTGACTACCGCCATGCCCTTATTAAAAATTGCTCTGAAACTCCGTCTCACCTCTCTGGGACTGCTATATATATTGAGGCAGCACAAGCTTTGCGCTTTACCTCTGTGCCTTTTTAGGACCATTTCTATCACTATGTATTCAATTTTACTCGCCCCTAATTTTAAATCATGCTCTATGTAGGGAATTTTCTTGTCAATTAGGGTGGCAATTCCTCTGCCCGGTTCCTTGCCTTTGCAGAGTCAAAGCCGGACAGCCCGATCTCCTCCGCTAGAGTTTCCTGCAGCATTATTCATTTCGGCCTATTTTCAGCCATTTTGATTATCTGTGCTAGTGACGCTCTTTTTTGCTGAAATCCTCTGCAGTTCCACTGTCACACACTAAGTCTCTTTCTGCTATCCATTATTATTGCCGTTATCTCCTGACTTCCTGCCCCCTGTCACTGTTCTCTTGACTGTACCACCTACCGCTCCTAGGAGTGTTTTTAGCGCTTTCGGCTTCCGAGGGCATATATTCCTCATCCTCTCCTTGGGCCTCTAGCTTTTTCAGCCTTTTCTCAGCTATTAACTTCCACTTCCATCTTTTATTCACTTTAAGGTTAACGCTGTCTACCGCAACGTTACTAGACTAGCTTCAGTTGTAAAACTCCCCGCCCGCGCGCTTACAGCCGCTGTCGCCACTTCTGTGACAGCCGCCAGAGGGCAACGCTGTTCCATCGGGCTCCACTGCAGACGCCTCGTCACAGCCTTGAGCTCGTGCGGACGGGCAGTTTGCGCGTGTTTCACGCTCGCTGGCGTTCTTCCTTGTCCGAATTTGTGATACCACGAGAAAGCGGTATCCACCTACAGCAATAAGATTTATCACTCCAGTTCGTTAATACTGAAAGAAGGGTAAACTGCACGAAAGGAAGAAACGCATACAGCGAAACGCAGAAGCTGCGTTTCTAAATGTCGTTTCTTCCTGTCGTCTTAACGTTTCGCGCAGTTTAGGCTCACGAGCCTGAATATATGACCAAAGTGCGTGATTGTAGGATGATCTTCATCCCCACCGAAGCTTCTCACCACGCCAAAGAAGCGCTACAAAAATAAAGATGAGGTTGGTCTTTGTACACACAAGCCACACACACACAAAAAAAGTCGGATTTTTTATTCCGTGAAGACGCTTAATCAGCAAAGCTGAAACGTGCGGCCCCTGTGTTTATCAGTGGGTTAATCCCGAGGGTTCATTAAAGTATTTCTCAGTTATGAGAAGAAGAAGTATTTTAATGATTGGAAATGTAGAGAGGTCGGCCGGATAATGGAGCATCTGGCCTGCTACTCTACGTAAGGGAAGGGGAAGAGGGGAAGAAAAAGGGTCACAATGGGGGATGATAATGGGAGGAACGAGGTGAATGACACATTACACAACTGGTATCACAGGCGTGAGTCCAGGCCCGTGTCACCTAGGAAACGTGAAAGTGCACGCATTGTCTCTGTCGTCTGCCAACTCTGTGGCCACGCGCCTAGCAAGAGGTCCTCCGACAGTGGTCCATTGTGTAAATGTCTCAATGTATCTGCCAATATCAGTCTTTCTCGCGCATACTCAGGGCACACCACGAGCACATGTTCTATAGTCTCTACAGCGCCACACACTGAACAGTCCGGGGAGTCTGTCCGTCCAATAATGTGCAAATATTTGCGCGTGAAGGCGACGCCTAATCGCAGTCTGTGTATCAGGCATGTATGAGGGCGTGGAATTCCACGCAGAATAGGAAATTTCATATCGGGATCAAGGCTTTTAAGGCGGACGTGACGAGCGTCTGGCTGGGCCCAGTATCTTCTCGTCGCACTCCTCATTAATTCCGACAGGAGGCATGTGACGTCCGGTCCGGAGAATGGCACTACAGTTCGCAGGCCATTGCTGAGGGCGCGCCTTGATGCAGCATCGGCCATCTCATTACCGTTGAGCCCACAGTGTCCCGGCATCCATTGGAACACTATGCGGTGGTGTTTTTCTTGAGCGTATGAAAGTAGCTCGGTGATCTGCAGGGCCAGAACCTGATATGCGGTGTGGCGCAGGAAGCATCCCAAAATTTGCAGCGCGGGTTTTGAGTCCGTGAAAATGCACCACTCTTGAGGTCTTTCCCCGCAGATGTGGCGAATCGCTTCCCGAATAGCCACAAGCTCTGCAGCGGTTGATGTTGAATTATGGTCTAGTATGAAACCTCGAGTCATCTGTTGGGCTGGTATCACCACAGCTGCTGTCGATGCCTTGGGTGACGCGGAGCCGTCTGTGTAAACATGAACATATGTCTGGTATTCTGACCAGATGTACGCGAGAGCAAGTTGTTGTAGTCCACTGACGGGAACCAATGATTTCTTTAGTATGCCGGGGACATGTACGCATAAGGAAGGTTGAACCATCACCCATGGTGGTTTGACGGGGTGATATGGAAGGGCATAGCCTGATGTTATGTGGGGTAGATGGCAGCGGAGTGCACTTGTGAAACTGCTGTCTGGTCGCTCATGTAGAACCGACGTCAATGGATGGCAATGGTGTCGTGTCAGTAAGCGTAAATACACACGAAGTGGTTCGTGGGACAGGTATATCAGTAATGGGCATACGTGGGCTTCCTCAATTGTGCCTTTGTTGGAGGCACGTCGTGGCAACCCGAGGCATATTTTGAGTGCCTGCGCTTGGACGCTCTCTAATGTCCGTAAGCAGGAAATGCTCAAGTTTGAGAGTATCGGAAGGCTGTATCGAATGTAGCCTACGAAAAGAGACTGATAAAGTCTTAGTAATGAGCCTTCCGTGGGACCCCATTTCATGCCTGTTGCGAAGCGAAGAACATGGCAAAACAGATTGAGTTTTTGCTTCAACATATTAACATGCCTCGTCCATGACAAACCGCGGTCGATGATAATGCCCAAGAATCTGTGGTGGGAGACATAAGGTATTATGACACCGTTAATGGAGATTGGGTAGCGGCAGACGGATTTGCGCGTGAATGCAACCACAGCTCATTTTTCGACAGCTAAGCGCAAACCCTGACGCCGTATGTATCGTGAAGTAGATGACACAGCCCGTTGTAATTTCGCACGTAGTTGTGGGCGTGTTGCACCAGAAGCCCAGATGCAGATGTCATCTGCATATGCACTGATGTGGATGTGAGGTGGAAGCTCGCTCACCAGGCCAATCAGTGCCACATTAAATAATGTTGGGCTGAGAACTCCTCCCTGAGGAACTCCACGGCATACCTGATGACGGTTAGTGTCTCCGTCAGGCGTGGACATGTAAACGACACGGCCGCTGAGGTAGCTCACAATCCACAGGTAGAGCCGGCCGCCAATACCCAAGTCATCTAGGGCATCGAGAATGGCTTCATGAAGGATGTTGTCGTAGGCCCCTTTGATATCTAAGAAAACAGCGGCGACGAGTCGGCGTTGACGTTTTTCATGTTCCACTGTCGTAACGAGGTCAATGACGCTGTCAATTGAAGAACGACCCCGCCGAAAACCGGTCATCATGTTCGGATAAAGATCATTTCTTTCCAGAAACCATTCGAGCCTCGCCAGGACCATTCGTTCCTCTCAGTTATGAGGTTACACACACAATCGGCTGCGAGAGAGAACGACATCACTGACGGTATGTCCGCAGTTGTCGCTTGCGTTCGATGTCTCGAGTTTGCTCGGCGGCGTGGTTAGCAGCCTTCGCCTGCGATTTGCCGCTTGTGATTCTTCGAAATTAAATTTCTTCAAAATTAAATCTTTCCGTTACGTATGACCATGAGTGGCTCATACTCCCTTAAGCAATGGCTCATACCCCCGTAAACGCGGCCGCCCCATTATGAAAGTGAAGTGAAATTCTACGCTGGAAAGATGAACGGTCACACAGCCAGCTGTGGAAGACGACGACGAACGCGGGAGCAGTGACACGAGCGCGTGCCGTTGATTTCGCAGTGAGTTCCCGGTCGGCACGAGGAATCGCTCCGTTTCACGCCGAGCGAAGCGTCGCATTGCTGGGAGCACAGAAAAAGTGGTGCGCCGAACTGTCTACATCGTTCCGATAGCGGCCTATGCAGCCAGGTACGCAGCACGTCGGCATCGTCTGCTGATATTCTTAAGAAACTCGGCGAAGGATGACACAGATGACATGCTTGCTGAAATTTGCTGTCAACAACGAACCACAGACTACACCAACGCTGCACCGCGTGCTTAGTCCGGCCCGCCCGCGTAGCCGGCTAGTGAGGAAGTGAAGCCGGGCGCGACTGCAGCGCCACGAAGGCGCGGGCGGGTGGCGGTTCCGCGCAACGGCGCCGAGTTTTAAAACTGAAGCTAGTCTAGTAACGTTGGTCTACCGTGTCCTTTAAGTCTCTAATCACATTCCTGATCTACTCCGGAACCGAGCACATGGATTTCACCTCCGAGACTACCGCTCTTTTTGGGGGCGCCGGTGTGCCTTCTTCCTCCTGGTTGTTACTTCTACTCACCGGCTTAGCTATTACCACATTGCCGCCTTCTGCCCTCACGCTTTGTTCATTTCCTCCATCTGCTTCTTAAGTTCATCATTCGCTTTCTTTAGTGATATAACCTCTCTGATCAGCTGTTCTACACTGGCATCATTGCTTTATTCCTGCGAAGCTATCGCACCTCTGACTTTCACAGTGCCTTTGTCTTTCTCGGCCCAGATCGCTGCTGGCTCCTTTTTCTTGTTTGTCTTCAGCTCCTGCTCCTCGAAGCGCACCTGCGCCTCGCGAGACCTGCAACTGTTTCTTCCCCTCGATGTTGAACGCTGTCTTGATCTTGATGTGCATCTTGAGCGTGAGCGCCTGCTGGTACCCGGAGGGGTTTCCTTTGTCGGTTGGGGCGATTCCATCTGGGTCTCCACTTCGGAGTGTTGTCTTCTTCTTACTATTACTACATATGGCACTTGGCACCGCTGCTTGCAAGCCTTGTCACTTGTGGGGTGAGAGAAGGTCATTGCATTCAAGCAGCGAGAAGAATCTGTCATCGACTAGTTCTACGAGAAATATTTGCTCTTGCGACACGCCGACCCCGACCCGCGGGAATCATCAATGGTGACCCTGCTTATTCCTGGGATTAGAAAGAATTCCGACACTATATGAGCGCCTACAGTCATTGCAAGATGCTGCCGATGACATTTTACTAGCCACTAACCAAACATCAGCAGCCTAAGCTATAACATTGGCTCCATAGAACACCAAGCGTCCTACGGCTGCAGCAGTATACTGAGTTATGTTGAAGTGGACCCAACCGATGAGTTTACACCAACACCCGAGACAACTAAAAACAGCTGGTACGCCCCGACTTTTCTTCTCTGAGGAGAAACAGAAAGAAAAGAGTTTACTTAGCGACGTCTATGGCAGGCCTACTCAAAGCAAAGATGAGCGACAAAGGAAACGTCATCGAAGTATTAATTCACAAGGGAGCATCAGTTCCCATAGCTAATTCTCTGCTGATTTTGCAAGAGCAAATATTCAACGGTAAAGTTTTCAAAAGCACAGTTATAATAGAAGTGCTCAAGCATTAGACAAGCATATTCGTTGAATTTCAAACAAGCAAAACAACTGTAGAAGCACTACTCAGCAATGACGCCTCATCAAATCTTATACTGGCACACTTTGACAGGAAGAATTGCAGATAAATATCTTAAGGCATGATGAATTCAATGTAGATATCCCAGTTCAGACAGACCTGCCGGTTGAATGTAGGATCACAGTCTCAAACGTGTCTCAAGTTGGTCAGAGAGAGCTCAGATGTACCGACACAGTACCCTGAGCTGGTATGGACCGGAGTCTACCCTCTTGCAGCGAAAATAACGGAAGTTCCGCTCAAGCTCAGCGACACGATGGCTCTTAGAAGAAAGCCCCATGGGTTATCTTATGAAAAACAGATACGTCCAAAAGATGAGTTACATGGCTTTCTAGATGCTGAAACTGTTCGACCATGAACATCTACCTTTCCACCTCCGATTATAACCGTGACCAAAGATTATAGAACATTAAGAATGTGCACTAATTGCAGACTTGTAAATTGTCGGACGGATTTATTACCACGCTACATGCCAAGAATCGACATTAATGTACGTGCTTCCCGCACCGACCGCTGCAAGACTTAATGGCAGATTGCGCCCCAAGAAAACTCTAAGTGATTTGCGCAGTTCGTTCCTCGTTTCGAGATTTTCGAAGTCAACCGACCTCATATTGTAAAAATTCCGATGCATGGTTTCAGAAGATCATGAACAACGTGTTTCGGGAAGTTACCGACATATTTTGCTACGGGTATGTGCATGACATCATGATCTCTGCAGCAACTGATCACTGCTCGCATCTGTCCAGAGTACTAGGAGAACCTACAAAAGCTGGACTGAAGATTAACGTGAACAAGATCGAAATTTTCCTGCACGCCGTCGCTTTTCTTGGAAGAGTTCTTGCTGAACAAACAAAAAGCACGGAAGAGTCCGTTAAGCGTACCTTCCAGCTGACCAAGCTGTATGACGTGCATTCTCTTCGAGTGTTCTTGGGTCTCGCTGGAAAATTTAGCCTTTTATAAAAGGCAACGCCCTGAGCACCAAATTTCTAACGTCGCTGACACACAAATATATTCCATTTGTATGGATAAATGCCACTAAACGTGTCAATAGCTTGCAAAATTTATACCTGACCTGGTGTTGACAATACCGGATTTCTCGAAGCCGTTCCAGCTAAACACCGACGCTTCCAGTTATAGTACTGGCTGTGTACTATACCAGCGGGACGACAGCGAGTACCCGAAGAGACAGCTCAGAATTATCGGCTATTATTCATTCATCAAGGCAGAGGGTAACTACGCGGTGACGGAAAAAGAAGCATTGGCAGTCGCAATGGCCCTTAGGTTATTTCAAGACGTGCCTGGAAGACAAACACTTCTGTCTATTTAGCGACAACCAAGCAATGACGTACACCCTTTACCTTTCAGAATCAGTATCAATTGGTTCATGAGAAAAATGGGGGTAATTACGTGATAAGTAGCTAAAGGAGGAGGTCCCGTAGTTACAAACTGAAATGGGGCCTCCTGTGCATGATGACTAGAATTAATAATACAAACAACAATGGCAACATGTAAAATTTACGATAATAAAAGCTTTTAGGAGACAAGCGTTAAATGAACACAAAGGCAGCCGACAAATGCTTTAAGCAATAACAAGGCTTCGGATAAGTCAACAAACGGTGAAACTACAAAGGGAGCTAAGAAAAAAAATTTTAATGCGGGAGACAAATACAAAAACAAAGTTAAAGTGAGAAATACCGCACCTGCTACATTAAAATAGGAAAGTCGGAGGAAGCTAAAAGAAAGCGCTTAAGGTCTGTATGAAAGCTGTGAGCTTTGGGCAATTTAATGGAAATGGTAATGTGTTCCAGAGAGATAAAGCTGAAAAGTGTAATGGCTGCTTACCATAATTGGTGCCAACGTAGGGTAAAATGAAGTTCATATTGCCTGCAAATCTTGTTTTCTTTATATTAGTAAGGGACGTCGTTGGTATGACGATTACTGGAATATCATCGTTCAATGCCCCAAAAATAAATATTGCCAAGTTGTATTTAACAAGATCGGTCACATTCAAAATAGTATGTGAATGTAATACCTGATTTGCGCTTATGTTACGAGGTGAAAATGTTATTAGGCGAATAGCTCGATTCTGAATGACTTGCAACGAAGTTAGGTCCCCATGATTCAATGTTATAGTTAAACTGAAAATGAACAAAAGCATTATAAAGCAGCGTGAGAGTATAAAAGGAGAAATATGGTCGTGCTTTGATTAAAACGCGTATTCCGTATACTATTTTCTTTTTACATTAGCTATGGGAAGGTGAAATTTAAGGTGGTGATCAAATTCCACGCCTAAATAGATGCAATGATCAACTGCACTGATTAGGTGATTGTTGATGGAAATAGACTGAAAGAGCTCACGCGATCGCTGATGCGAGGGAAAGATGACAAAATTTGTCTTATTATGGTTATTCTGCAGCTTATTAAGTTCAAGCCATGTGGAAATTTTCACGAGATCTTCGGCTAGCTTGGTTGTTAGCGTTGTTACACAATTGTTAGAACTAAATATAGTAGTGTCGTCAGCTTACAGAATGCACTTCAATGAGGAGAGGCAATTGGACAGATCATTAATTTCGCCAGCGTACAGAATGCACATCAATGAGGCGAGGCAACTGGACACATCATTAATATAAATTAGGAAAAGTAGGGGACCTAATGTATACCCCTGTGGTACACCAATGTTGGAAGTAACTTCTTCAGAGTAGTACCCAGAAATGTTGACTTGTTTTCTGCCATGTAAGTAACTGTGGATTAGAAGTAGAGGCGGACGAGTTATTCGAATGGCTTCAAGTTTAGCACAAATAATTGTGTGATTAATATAAGCCGAAGGGCTTTGGACAGGTCAATGAATATCGAGGCTGCAGATTTATCTTCATCAATCTCTTTTTTGAGATACTCAGTAAGAGAGATAAGTGCTAGATTAGTTGAAAAGCCAGCACGAAAGTCAAACTGGTAAGGGGAAAGAATACTAAATTTATCTAAATATTTTTTACAGGCTTTTCGATAAGTTTTAAAATAACTTTATTAAAAAATGGAAGAACGCAAGTGGGTCAATAATTCTGTGTAAGCGTGCGATCACTTTTTTTTTAAACAGGAATAACTCAACCGCGTTTGAGTTCACGTGGGAAAACACTGGTTTTAACAATCACGTTAATGATGGCTGAGAGAACGTTAGCGATATGTGTGGGATCATTTTAACGTGGTAAGCGTTAATATTATCGGGACCAGCACTGGTGACTTTTAGGGTCCTGATTATTAAAATTACTTCGCCAGGTGTTGGTGGAAAAAAGGAAAAATGTATGGGGGGGGGGAGGTAAGCGATTAAAGGACATGTTACAGCATGAAGCGGTATCAGAAGTGTTATTGAAGAAAGCATCACAAAAGGCATTTGCAATATGAAGCGGAATAATGTATACCATGTCACTGTGAATGATTCTTGAAATGACGTTCTGAGAGTTAAGATTTAAATTTTTCTTCCCACTTTTTCTCGGTAGTGACCATTTTATTATTGCAATACTTATTCCTCGGATAGCTGTAGTCACCGCCAAACCTCGTGAGTTCACCTGGGTTGACTGAGATGCATTTTGCAAGTATCGATCCGTTGACCAGCACGCTGAACGCATAGCGGACATTGATGCATGGACCCGAAATCTCCCCTCCGATACCAAGTCAGTCACGCACACCGTTACCACCGATGCCCCCGTCGAGCGCATGGATAGCACACTGGCCCACCTCCTCGCGGCTAAAACATCCATCCTATCCCGGTGGAAAGGGCAACGTATCAACAGGCGCCTCCGCGCTAAAATAGAGCTCCTCAACAAGAAAATCGAAGCCAATTGCCTCACCCTCAGCCGTCAACAGCGGACTGAACTGTGCAATATTGCTGACGGACAGATCCACTGTCCCTCTTCTTGGAAGTTTCTCAAGTACCTCCTTGATAGTCAAGCCACCCGCTCTTCCCAACAAGATTGCCTCACTAAACTTCTCTATTCAGAAACGAAGAAACAGGGCCGCGCCCAAGTCAGGCTACCTCACTAAAAAGTATGTCCCCGTGGGCCCAGTGCAACCTCACGGCTCCTACACAGGGGCCCCGAATCCCCTGCTGGACGAAGACTTTAGTGTCGCTGAAATCCAAGCCGCCCTGCATAAATTAAACAGCCGCTCTGCCCCTGGCCCCGATGGGGTCAATAACAAAGCCCTCCGTAACCTAGACGACGCCTCCGTCACCCACCTCACAGATTATATGAATGGCTGCTGGCGTAGTGGTGCCATTCCCCCGGCCTGGAAAACAGCAAAGGCCATCCTTATTCCCAAACCTGGCAAACCTTCTAGCCTCGATCATCTTCACCCCATGTCACTAACCTCATGTGTGGGTAAGGTTATGCATCATGCCTTCCTCACCCGAATTAACACCCAAGTGGTAGACACTGCAGCGTATCCTCACTCGGTCATTGACTTCCGGGCCCACTTGTCGACCCAAGACGCCATGCTACAACTTAAGCACCATATACTCGAAGGTAGAGCACGTACTACTAAAGCTATACTCGGCCTCGACCTCCAAAGAGCCTTTGACAGCATAGCCCATTCCACCATTCTTGACCGCATCTCACGCCTTAAAGGGAAGCTGAAACGGTTTTTAATTTCCATGAATTGCTGGGATTGGGAAGAACAGACCTAATAATTTACGGTTCCGAAATTTCTTCGTTTCGTTAATATAAGGGGCGGAAATCGCTTTCTAAATCACCCCCGCGGACACGCCCCCATCGCTTCCCGGAGCGCCGGGTGAGGTGGTCGCCAGAGGAGAGAACCGGTGAGAGTGACGTCATTCGCGTGGACCGAGCTGCCGGACCGGCGTGCTGGCATGTACTGGCATGCCTCTTTCCGTCCTGCGCTTTACTGAACGACGCTACGAGAGATCTGCCGCCGCCGCCGCTCACGTTTGTTTTCTTTTGCGATTTTCGTAAACTGTTCTTTCGTGAAGCTGCCCGTCGCGGCAGCTTCACGAAAGCTTCACAGCTTCACGCATACCGATTCTTGATCGAGCCACAATCGCAAAGTCGTCGAACCATAGTATGAATATTGCACATATAATACCTCTGGCCATCTCTGGATGTGTATGATAAGCAACTTCCGTGACTGTACCTCGTAGCACTGCATGTGCGCGCTTTCAAACGCGGCACTTATGTTCGCGATCGTGTATCAACACGCAAAAAACAATGGGACTTTAGACAAGCAGCGGCAAGGTGCTTGACATCGCGGAATTGCACCCGTGTTTACAATCTAATAAGAAGTTAGTGCTTCAGCATTCTTCCAGCAGCAAGTTCCCAGTGACACTTTAGCGCATTTTTTCTCCCGTCATTGGAGCGTGCAGCTACATGAAAAAAAAACACGTACCAGCTAAGATTTCCAACGTGCGAGAAGGTGCACAAATCGCTCTCGCTGTTGGCACACTCAACATCGTCGTTGCCGCCGTTACCGCCGTTGCCGCCATCGTTTTCCGTATCGGCTGTCGGTTCGAACATGTACGGCGAAAATACAAGCTGTCCGAGACAGCGAGAACGTCCCATAATACTTACAACTCAGCTATGAAGCCAGAACAGCAGCCTGCTACGCTCTGAAACGGCGGCGCCGACCGGCGACTGCCGCGATTGACGTCACAGTGGCGCCGACCAATCACGGGCAACAGCGGCGTTCGCGCGGTGCCCTGAGTCGCTGGTGCGCGTTTTCTTGAAAAAACTGCCGCTTGCGTTTGTTTCCGCCCTTTTTGAACCAGATATTCGTGTTCAGGGGACTCAAAACTGTAGAATGCCGCAGAGAACTCATTTTTTTCGAAAAGTGTTTCAGCTTCCCTTTAACCTCGGTACGCGCACTTGTTATTACGTCAAAAACTTTCTCTCTAATCACATGGCCTTCCTCTCGGTGGGGGATCTCCGCTCCAACGCCCAGACTCTGGGCAGTGCGGGAACCCTCCGGAGCTCCGTTGTCTCCCCCAAAGCTCTTTAATGTCGTCATGATCGATCTTGCCAAGGAGTTGCAGCAAGTGGACGGTGTCACCCACACCATCTACGCTGACGATATAACCATCTGGGCCCACCAAGGCAATGACAGCAAACTGAGACGGCACTACAACCCGCCATTGAAACAGTCGAGACATATCACTAAGGCACGGGGCTTCGCTGCTCCCCTCCGAAGTCCGAACTCCTCCTCTACAGGCCTACTCTCCGTGGCCGCCATCTGAAACATTCCACCGCTAAACTCCAGTACGAAGGCATCGCGCTTCACCTCGCGGATGGCCGCCCCATACCCCTCATAACCAATATCCGTGTGCTCGGCATGCTCATAGAGGTGACCGGAGCGAATGGCATGGCCCTCGCCAAAATCAAGATCAATACATCACACACCAAGACACAGCCATCCACACTTCCACGGATGCTTTGGGACTGTACACAACAATACCCCGACACTTACCCCACGACCCTCTCGTCGAGATGGCAAGTTGCCCTGCGCAGCTCCCAACCTTCACGACCAACTCTGGGCGACCCAGCAAGCCTGCGAGACGGCGTAGAGGCAACACCTCGACGTCCCCACGTGGGAGGCATAGGCCCAGCCACCATCTCTTGCTGGCTTCCATAAAGTTTATTCAGTCAGTCAGTCACCTTTTCCTAGTGTTATTACCACATTCTATAATTTTTTGATCGTTATAATTCCTCTCCGCACTTCACAGCTGTGCAGAAAGTAGTTTAGTATTGAAAGGTTGTTTCTTGGTTTTTTGTGCAAATTTTCATAGACCGCATTGCGATCAGCTATCTGTAAACCACTGATTTTTGGGCGATTATACTTTTTTTCTGCATTTTAGTTTATGAGAATGGGCTTTGAAATATGATGAAAGTGTCGCTAAAAATTGTGAATAGGCTTTTTGAGGATCATTAGATGATACAACTTCCGACCTGTCAGTTTTAGTTACGCTAGCAAGAAACATTTCTTTGTCAAGTGCAACTCCGTTGAATGAAGTGTTTGATAAGGTTGAGTGATTGCGCAGGCGTAGAACTATAGGGTAGTGATCGGTAATATTGGTGGTAACAACGCCAGCATCTAGTGCGTCTGTTAAGCTCGATAATGCCCGATCAATTAAGGTGCCACCGGCAATGTTAGGGCAGCGAGTAGGGAGAGTAATTAAACATTCATACCCAGAACTATTGAAGATGCTTGAATAACTAAAATAATTAGATGAAGTGGTATCCATGAGGTTAATGTTGATATCGGCCATGATTATTGCGTCACAATTAGTGAACGATATTTTTTCTATGACTTGATCAAGGACACTACAAAAGTCAGTAACTAAAGCAGAATGGGAGCAATAAGTGCAGCCAAACATTAAGTTCTTGTCTATACAGAAAACGGGAGAATCAAATTCAACAAATACAGATTCAGAGTAATATTCAACCCCAAGTCATGCCGGCGTTTGCATGGAATGTTAGATGAGACAAATATAGCTGCACCACCATGATTACTGCTCTTTGTGAGAATACTCAGAAGTGTCTGAGTTAAAGCAGAATAGGTTCTTGTCATCATTACTAAGCCATATTTCAGACACACATACATTGAAAAGGTGTTGTGAAGTGTCGAAAACATGTGCTGAAAATCATCAAAATGCCTGCAGAGACTTCTAGCATTTAAGTCAATGACTGAGTCGTTGTCGCGCGACATGAATTTATTCATTAATTTATTCCGGCGTTCATGTTGCCCACTTCTCCACTCTTGTGTCCTGTCTGCACGCGTCACCTCTTTTTTGCATAATGAATTTATTCAGTGCAATTTTTGACACGTAAGAATCCATGGTCGATGGTAATGACATTTAAGGGTTATAATAGAAGCAGTTAGTAGAAAACAGAAAGGTCAGAGTTATGAGCGATGCGACAAATACGGCTCTCATTAGTCTTTCTAGCCTTAATCTGACAATTATCCCTCCACATCTACTTCCAGTTGTTAGCGTTCTTTAGCACCAGTGCTTTGGAAAAGACTGCCTTATTTTGTGGTGTCAAGTGGTCAATAACAAATATAGGAAAGTTGTCATATTTGCCGATGTCACTCAAGCTGAGCCTTGCCTTTCGTGCTTTGCTGATAAAATCATTATTTTTTATACGGAAACAGAATGTAACAATTAAGTTTTTCTTGTCCTTATCTTTAGTAGAGGCTCGATGAGCAACGTCGATATTAGAGGAAGTCACTGAACATAAATTTTTTCTGCCAACTGTCTCCAGTACAGCAACAGAGTCCTCACCCTGATTACAGGGGATACCCCTGATTTCGATGTTGTTAATTCAAGAGTACTGCTCGAGCTCGCAGACCTTGCGGGAAAGTGAACAGTGTTGAAGGCTTTGTTTTCTGCCATAAGTGAGGCATTTTCACTTTGCAGCTTGTCGACCAGATTATTCAGAAACTTTAAATTGGTCTCAAGGCTGTCCATGTGCTTCTTCAGCTCCAGCACAACAACCCCCGAGGTCTTCATGTTAACGATAATCTTGTCAACAATGCGATCAGCCATACGATCAGATTCACTGAGAAGCCTTGACTCCAGTTCAACAATGCTTTAGCGAGCTCAGCACAGGCGGGCATATCTAAGACCACACAACTAAAAAAACACTAAATACATAACGAAAAACCTCATGAAATGACACAAGTAGCGTAAAAAAAAAACAGTTCGTGGCAGCAGCGACAGTAGCAGGATAACAAAGAAAACGACATATGCTGTCGTAACCAACCTGTGCAAGCATAAAGGAATGCGTTAGCTGGTGCGCGAGCACTGCCGCTGCTGCCAAGCATGAAAACCAATCTAAAACGGACCTAAAAGGAAGGCTGCTCAGGTGGGTGAGCTAAATGCATCAGTTTAATTGATTTCGATATATTTCATATAGGCCGCCAGAGAAATCTCCAAATGCGAACACCTTGTCGAGAGTGCTAATTAGCTACCCAGGCGACAACATGTGTGTCCCCATATGTTGTAGGACGACACGCAAGAGATGATTCTCAAAAATCGTAAGCTGCACATGCCTACCACGAGTGTGGAAAACATTTCCCACTGTATCATAACTTTTCGGAATCCGGTGGTCATAAAGAATTCTGAATGACCTAGTGGAAGATAAAAGAGAGACTTCACTGGAGCACACTGAAACATGATATTTCCAAATATATTAAAATGTGCCATCAATTCCAAGTCTTCAACGCAATGTTCAGACCCCGTGGAAACGCAATCGATAGCTCAAAACACTCAGAAAAGCCTTTTCAGATTATAGACCTTGACTTAGCAGAGCCAAGACAAAATAGGAAGGGAGTGCAAACAATCTATGCAAGCTTTCCTAATGGCCGTTGATGAGTGCACACGCATAGTGGCATATAGGCCTGGAAAAGTGTTGCTGTTTGTCAGACGATAGGAATAAAGCAGGACTGATCATGGGAGGGAAGCATCCTGATAAAAACGAAATATGAGCCACTGCTCCGGCCTTGCAGCGATGCAGATGTCCGCGTCGATTGAGACAGTCTGTTCGTGTTCCGCGACCTCCCCCTCTATCTTCTCATAACAAACACTAACGAAATCATAAGTTCAGAAGGCACGCCGCCGAAATTCATGCCTTAACTTTTTCGAGTAGATTACCAGGCACACGCGCAAAACATTGGTTTACCCAAGGTGCGACTATTATGTGTACCAGGAAACGCGTCTACTGATTCTTCGGGCCTCATTGTGCCTAAGGAAGGTTTCTTTGTGTAGCCGCGGTCCGCGTCATTTTGTCTTTTCTGGTTAGAGTTCCCGATGTACCCCTTCTGTTTCAAATATAAGTGGGTCAAACTCATGGCGCGACCCCCGCATATCAAGACCACAAGTTAGCAAAAAATATTTGAATATAAGTCAGGTGCTGTTTTTACGAAGACACTTCTTAAAAACATAAACGTCAGAGATTGGGGTGTCTATATCACTTTTGTATACGCGACGCGAGTAGGAGGTTGTAGACGTTGGCAAACAAAGTCATTCCAACACTATCTTCATTCTTCGTTTTCCTCGCCTTTCATCAAGATCCTATCCATAAGCCATTACATATATTAGCGCAAAACATTGGGAGAAAATCATGCGGTGGACTTTCAACTGCCGACACATTTGTTTACTACCTTTTGAATGTATAGCGAATGTGTTTGTTCCTTTCTGTGTGTCGCTATCGTATAGAGTCAACGTAGTCGTAATTTGTTCGAACCGCCAGCTTGTTGAGTCAAGGTTATTGAGGCTAAGTCATGTCAGCTCTCCATCTCTCAGCATGTTGTCATCTTATATGAGATGGTGAGTATTGCGAAGTGTTTGCGAGATCGTGTCGACCTATAATACACTAAATAAGCTTCGTTCAGCGGATTATAACAGAACTGGTGAACTGCAGGTAAGAGTGCAAGGGGGCCAAATGCGAATTTGTGAACAAGGAAAGTAATACTTGGCTAATTTGGCAAGTGATTAAGCAATTACGGCACTACATTGCGCATGATTTGTTGGATCAGTGCGGCTCCTAGCAGAATACTTGGAACAAAGAATTCGCCAAATGCGATTAGTCCTACAATAAAGTTTTGGAGATGCTATCGGTATTCAATATCACATCCACGCAAGTGCGATCTCAACAATTCCACGTCCTTCCGTCGGCTCGAAACTGTCCCTCTTATTTCCGCGGCCCTCAGATAAAATCGTTGCTTTGAGTTTCGTTTCCCACTTCCGTATATACGGCGACGAAACTTCGTGGCAAAACTGCACCCTTTAGCCTTCAAGAAATAACGTCATTCGCCCCAATTCCCGTGATAGGCGCCGTCAATTATCACCTGCCGTGACCTGCAGACCTGTTGTTTTTCTGTATGTTTTTCTTTTATGTGTGGATTTTCCTACTTTGGTACGATGCCCTCCCCCACCCCCCCCCCCCCCCCACCTGTTGTGCGATTTCTTTTCAAGTGCCCAGCTGTCGTTTCTGTCTTTGCCTTATCTATATTCCGTCAGGTTAATATAAGATGAATTCTGCGTATTAGGGTGTGCTTCTTATTGATGCAAAGAAAGATTTCATATTCTCCTTTACTTTGTTTCTAACACAGGTAACCCGCTGTGTCTATCCTGGGCGAAGAAAGGTGCTGCGAAAAATTCTATCAACAGCTGTCTTCTTAGCTGGAAATCTACATGCGCTGGTCCGGTAATCGACGTGAGAGAAGCTGATAAGGTTGTCTGCGAATTATGGAACAAAAGGGTGTAATAAAAGACACTATAAATAGCAAGGAGGCGTTGTGCGCTGCTGTGCTGTGTTTTTGAACTGAGAAAGGGACTCTACGTTGATGATCATGTAGCGCCCACAACGCGGGGACGCCAAGGTTGGCGCCCTCAGCCGGCTGCGAAAGACGAGAAGAATATAAATACGGGCGGCGCGTGCTCGAGGCGCAAGCACGGCACGAGCAGTTCTATTCTGCAAGCATGTTACATTGGTCGGTCCTCTTGTTCTGGAACTCTGCTGCGACCCTTCGGTTCCTGACCTGACCTGGCCTATGAGGTAACCGACCCCATGCACCCTGCCGTGCTCGGGAAACCTTCCGCCTGACGCTATCTCGCGCCCACGGGACGTCTCCAGCTATGGGTGCCCACGTTCTGGCGCAAGAACCCGCAGGTTTGTTTCGGGCAGGTCGAAGCCATCTTCGATCTGCATCACATCACCTCGGAGACTTCTCGGTTTCGACACTTACTTTGCAACCTGTCTCCTGAGGTGGCTCAATAGGTAGTGGACGTCATCGCTGCAGCTTTCGATGATGCCACGTACTAGCAAATCAAGCAATGTAACTTAGACCGCACCACGGCTTTTGAAAGTGCGCGCCTCCAGCACCTGCTTACCTCCGAGGAGCTTGGAGTTTGCCGCCACTCCCGGCTGCTTAACAGCATGCGACAGCTCCTGAGCACGGTGCGCTGTTGAGCTCTCTCTCTCTGCAGTGCTTGCCGCAGTCCACCCGCATTATCTTGGCCGCTGCAGCCGACTTGACCCTCAACCGCTTCACTGATCGAACTTTACCTCTATCGCCACGTACGCTCAGCGGTCTCTTCCTCTCAACCGTGGCCTGCTGCGCACGTTCCGGTGGGTCTTCATCGTAACCGATGACAATCATGCCATCCTCCTCTCCGACTTCCTGACCCATTTCGACGTCGATGTCAGCATGCGCCGCCATCGCCTGATTGGCAGCAAGACGCGCCTCTCCATACCTGGCATTCTGTTGGCTGTAACTTCCACTGGCACCCGCGCGCTCGTCCCACCATGCCCGTGCACTAGAATCCTCAAAGACTTTCCGGAGGTCACGAGGCCATGTAATTTAAATCAGCCACTTAGCAGTGTAACCCACCACATTGTCACGCGTGGTCCACCCGTCACAGCTCGTCGGTGCTGCTGCTTCGGTGAGCGTCTAGTGACTGTTAAACGGGAATTCGATCACATGCTCCAGCTGGGTTTTATTCGTCTTCCGACCAGCACTTGGGCCTCGCCACTCCATCTGGTGCC
Source organism: Dermacentor andersoni (assembly GCF_023375885.2). NCBI lineage: Eukaryota > Metazoa > Arthropoda > Arachnida > Ixodida > Ixodidae > Dermacentor > Dermacentor andersoni. Next base: position 28,772,602 of record NC_092820.1, on the reverse strand, counting down.
CAAAAAATAACTGGGTGGCTGGCGCCGATGCGACGACTACCGGGTCAGCGCTCACACGGTCCACGATATCTATCCCCTTTCATAGATTCAATATTTCACAGGCCATTTGGAAGGATGCAAGATCTTTAGCAAAGCGGACGTTGTCAAAGCGTATCTCCAAATCCCCGTTGAGCCTGCCGATATCCAGAAGACGGCCATTACTACACCCTTCGGCCTCTGAGCACGTGCCCATGCCCTGTTGGCTACGAAACGCTGCTCAAACTTTCCAGAGATTCATTGCCGTGGTAACGCGCGGCCTCGCTGCTGTATTCGCCTACATCGACGACATCCTCGTCGCGAGTCCCACTCAATATAAGGTTCCTGTATATGCTATACAGGAGCACTAACTCAATACTATCATGAGCGCCACCTTCGGGAACTCTTTCGACGCCTTCAACAATTTCGCTCCTTGTAAAACCCCAGAGAGGCGTCTTCGAGTCTTCCGAGCTCGAGTTCCTGGCTCAACGCATCTCGGCACTGGAAATTTGTTCGTTTCCCTCTCACGTCCAGGCGTGAAAAACTTCCCGACAACCACTGGCCTACGCCAGCTGCATGAGTACCGGGGAATTTCCCGCGCCGCTTTATTCCGCACTGCGCCGACCTTCTGCGCCCACTGGTTGGCCGTCTTCGCACAACCAAAAGCTCCTCAACCACCATTTCCTGGTCTCCCAAAGCTCAAGCTGCTAACAGGGCTGCTAAACCAGCCTTCGCCGAATCGGTACTTCTTATCCACCCGAGGACCAACGTGCCCAGTCGCATTATGGTGCACGCTTCCATAGTGGCCATACTGTTCTCCAACAGAAAACTCACTCCGAGTGGCACCCACTGGGTTTCTTCTTTCGGAACCTCCAACCTGCCGAGACTCTCCGCAGCGTTTTGGGCTGCTCGCCGTCCACTCCACCATACCTCACTTCCGGCACTTGGAGGGCCAGCCAACTGCGAATACACGCAATATTGCTGCGCGACTGGCTGCTCGAGGCACTCGCTCGGAAAAACACTTCTGTGAAGCAGGTATCTCGGCACCAGAAAGCAGTATCGAGAGTTTTTCGTGTTACTCTACAAGTTTCTCATTGACGTTTTTATCTGAATAAAGTTTTTCATACCCTACCATATTTTTTGTCTAATTTTAATATTTCAGAAGTTGAACAATTAATTAAGACTGATTTTGTAATTAGGCGGAATGCAAAAAATAATCTGAGTATCTTCAAGCAGCGGCAAGCAACCTTACCTTGGTTTTGTCGAGCTACGTGGCATTTGCATGTCCTTATATCTTGGTGCATGATGGGACAACCTGTATGTCTAAAACTTTCGCGTGTCTGTTAGAAATTACTGGTATTTGACGTTACAGGATCGATGTTCGGTCCAGTATTTTATTTCGCTGACCTCTACGGACGGACTGTACAATGCAAAAGATATTCCTAACGCTCGAGCATGAAAGCCACATTAAGCGGCGTTCCATATGAATATTTTCAAGCGTAATTCACGTGTTCCCATGTATTTGCTTTTTTGTCTTTCTACGGCGCATATCTACGTGTACATTGTAGACGACGCCTTGAGCTCAAGGCGTCGTCTACAAAATCAGTTGTGCCGACTGTCCGGCGTCGTACATCGGGGAAACCAAAAATCTAAAAGAAAGGATTAGACAACACGAGAACGACGTCAGAACATTCAACCGTATTCGCAGTGCGGTCGCTGAACACTCTGAAGACGCCGACCACAAAATTGCTTTCCAGGAAACTGAAATCCTTCAAACAGAAACGAACTGGCGAAAGAGACTACTACTGGAGTCATGGCACATTCAGAATACGGGGAATAACATAAACCGCGTGAAGGGCAACCTACCCTCGGTGTATGTCCATGGCCTTGGCGACATGACGAAAAGAAGAAAAGGACGCACAGCTAGGTAGACTCCCGGTTGTTTCACCAACACAAAAACAAAAAACGTCGGCGCGACCCTGTAACCTCTCCCCCCCCCCCCCCCGGCCTCCCATCAAGGGCACCCTCGTGAACACTCCCCCCAGCACCGGTCATCCCAGCACCATGGAAGCCGTCAACAACGCCCCCTCCTTTCCTTTTGTTTCCCCCCACCTTTCTGTCGGTGAAGTGTCTCCCCACCTCCCGTGCTCCCCCCTCCTTTCTTCAAAAAAGACTCTTTAAAAGCGGCGCATCGCCACCCCCCGAAGTACAACCCCCTGAAGAAGGAGCCGAATGGGCTCCGAAACGTCGGGCTAATAAAATTCAGTTATTTGGTTGGAGTCAGTCTCAAGTCCTAACGTTCAACGTACACGGCAGCCATACGGCGAATAATTTCCTTTTGGAAAACACCTTCAGCTGTCACAGCATTCACGGTACCCCGCTGCTCAAGTTCTGAAGTGTCCATTACGTCACGCAACTATGTTCAATCCAGTGTATGAGAGCATTAAAGAACATTTACTCTCACATCTGTGTGTCACTTTGGTAAAGGAAAGATGCCTGTGTGCTACGCGCATGCCTCGCAGATAATTAACCGAACCATTATTGCGCGGTGTGGGTAGGCTCACTTCCTTTTAATTCGCCCTCGTTCATTAGAAATGCGAAGATAGAATGGAATATACAAATGTTTGATAAAGGGCAAAAAAGTGTCACTGGAAAGAAAGTTCCCTGCACGTATACACAAAACCTCGCAACAAGATATTTAAATATACGTATAAGTCTCCAATAAATCTACGTAACTAAGAAAAAGTCACTGTATATACTGCGTCAAACAAGGCAAATAAACATGTAGCGCAATCACAGATTCACAGAATCATAGATCTCGCCCGCATTTCATACACTCCATTCGATGTATCGCGTGCGACGGAAGGCGGCACGCTTGCTCTCCGCTTTTGTGCTTTGCGCACGCAAGACTGAGCCACCATCGTCGGCTCACCCATTCCACCCCCCCCCCACCCCCTATTCTTTCACTCGCACATACAGCATGCGGCGCGCGGTCACGACGTTAATGAGAGCAGCATTCCGGGCAAGTTGGTAATCCATTGCTTAAATGATATTGCGCGACATAATAACGACACGGACGTGAGGACACCGCCAAGATCCACGGACAAACTGGGCGTGGCCTCAATGATCGGCTCCGCGAACACAGCAACAATTTAAAAAACGGCTCTGGTCGTTTCTTGGCGATCCACAGTCGCGATCATGGGTGCAAGCCTCTTGAGGATCAATGCACGATTGTTTCCCGTGGCAGTACGCAGCTTATCCGTGAGATATCTGAAGCGCAGATGATCGCGAAATTGGGTGATGCGTGTGTTAGCTTACCGTCTCTGGCTCTCACAGAAAAAGAATTAAGTTACTTGGACGCGGCATCACATGACACGTAACCATGTTACATGAATTCGCACTTCATTTCCTTGTAAGCGCATGCGCGATCTACGTTGCCTGCCATGTATAAATGACGCAGTGGCACAATAAACTTAGTTGAAAGTTTGCGCTTGGTGTGTCGTCTTCTCTCACGTCCGTGTCGTTTTTATGTCGCGCAATATCATTTAAGTCACGACGTTATTGCCCTGAGACTTCATACGAAACATGAGGGTGACGGCGACAGCAGGAATGCGCCTGGGGTCTTCATATAATTGCTATCACAATAATATAATAATAGCATCCGGCAACCGAAGCGTACCGTGGCCGATTACTTTCCGCAAAAGAAGTAACGAACCGTCACCATGTGACCATTCGCTGCGCCGCAACAATGATTTTTTGTGGGGGGGGGGGGGGGGGCACCGAAATTAAAAAGCCCCAAGGAAAATATGTTGGCCCCAATTGAATGCCTACTTTGCGTACCTAATGTGGCTACCGAATGAATATCGAAGAAAAACGTGAGACGCTTGGTCCACCGAGAACCATACGCATAGTTCTCGGCATTTTACATCGGCGAGACAAGGCTTTCCGGAGAGGTTGCGCTCAAGTCTTCCGTCAAGTCTTCACAGTGATGGCGGTGAGCGACCATTGTTACTTTTTCTCGTCTGCTAGCCAGAAGGCGTCCAAAACTCTGCCAGTCGAAAATTCACTTGGCCAGAGAAAACCACACGCGCACCGAAGTACGCCGCGCGGTGGTTTCGGGGCAACACAAGAAAAACGCATGCGCTCTGGCTGGCTCTGGCAGTCCGCGGGTAGGGTAGCGAGAATTTTAAAAAAATTAAGAGGCTCAATGTGTCCTCACGAATAAAAGCCAAAGTAGAAAAAATAAATAAGAACGTAGTTACCCTGGCTGTCTTTAGTGTCTTGACATGGATGCTTTGGCGTAGGTGAAAAAGAATGTTGATATTTTTTTATGCGACATGACGGCACAAATGAGCCACCACAACGCTTCGTCTCATCGTATCTCGCTGCGTGTTTTGTCAGCTTGTCTGATAGTGCGTTGATTTGGCTTGTCTCGTTGTATGTTCCGATCTAAGACTAGAAAAGTCAATGCACCTTTGGCGTCAAATGTTTATAACAACATTAAGCCCACAAAGTTCCGGAATTGAAAATCTAAAGCACGACTTTGGAAATATCAATGCAACTTTCGCATCAAAAGTTTCTTAGAACTTTATAGCCATAAAATGTCAGAATGGAAATCCAAGCGCTCCCGATTCCGCGGCTTCAGCGAGATGCCATGAAGAGCCCGCTCGCCATTAAAACGCCTTTGAAACTTTGTGCTTCGATAGGCCTCCTTGCTTTATGCGACTTCCGGTGGATGGGCGTTGCCGCGAAATCCAGCCCGATTTCGATATGTTCGCGCTAAAATGTTTTTCCGAGCATGAAAAGGACATTCTAGACAAAATCGAGCATGATTCCCGGCGCCGGGGGTTGTTTTGGCCGGCGGCGCATGGACAGCACGAAAAAATTTCGGGGGGGGGGGGGGCTGAAAAGCCCCCCCCCTGGCTGCGCCCCTGCTTAGTACATATTGTTCCCAATAGCAGCCGCCAGTAATTCTTTCGTTACTGAGATTTACTAAGGTAATTGCAATTAGTTACCCAACTCGAGAAGTACTGACCTGATTATGAAACTGTCGATGAGGCACTTGTAGGCGCCCCCAAATGACATCTAACTGCAGTGTTTTCAGCGACGTACTAATTGCCTACAATTTTTTTCCTGCTGACAAAGAAGCCTCTTGAAATATGAAAAATACCAAGTGACTGCGCTCCCACCAGCATCATAAAGCAGCGCCCTCAAATAAGCTGATTGAAAGCAACTGCATGCCTGTCGCTAACTCGAAGAGACAGCACATCACTTACGGAAGGAGAACCAACAGCAGGTTTCGTGGCTTCGAAGCTATTTCTTGCTCTCATTTTAATGTCATTCTTATTATCCGTCTCTCAAGACCGGCTGATAATGTTGATAACGAAATCTCCTTGATAACGCAGCTGAAGCGCCGCTCTGACACGCAAGAAACGCGAAAAGCAATGTAATAGGCATAGAATGTTTCAAAATCCCGGCTTCGCTCACACCGCATCGACAGAGTGTGCGCGCAGCTATATTTCGCGCCAGAAACTTGCTGCGGACCAAATTGAACATAAAGTGACGATTTTATTTTTGATAAGAGTGTATACGTGCTGCTAAAACATGTTCGTGGCAAAAAATAAAAGTGAAATAAAAATATCGGGAAGTGTCGCACGTGTGGAGAAAAGGCAAAAGCGAAGCGTTCAAAAAAGTAAATATACGTCTTCTAAATTAGCCCAATTGGTAGTCGGAACACCTGCACAAAAAAACTAAACAAAACAAAAAGAATATAAGATTTCAGTGTGTCCTTGTTATCTTTGAAGTCGCAATCGCCTTCGAACACCAGCTGTTGCCTAGAGGACGTGTTCGAGTAGGTCTCCTCCAGCCACCCAGTACCGAGTCCGCTTCGTCACATCTTCAGTGGCTTTTTTGATGACCAACGCTGAAATTCTACGGAGTCATCCGTTATCCCCGCCTTGAGCTAATCTGACGTCTGTTTCGATCATGATAAGGACGATATTTCACATAACCCGAAAGAAAGAAATTGAGTGGAGAGAGGTTAGGTGACCTAGCCAACCAATTTACAAGCCCGTAGCTTCCAGTCTATTGCGCATGAAAACTTGCATCCGGCCCGTTTTCGTGCTTGGCTGCTGCTGTGTGCTGGCGCCCCATCTCGCTGACACAAGAGAAGTGGAAGACATGACAGCGCGACTTCACTGAGGAACTGATCCCCGCCCCCCCTCCTTCAAGTATTTCGTCCACGTAACGCTGTCCAGTCAGTGTGTCATCAAAGAAGATGGGACCGGCGTAAATTCTGAACCCCACATTGAACGACCACTGGCACTGGTGCCGAGTAAGCTTTACCCAGTGTGGATTGTAGTCAGTCCAATAGTCTGCATTATGCAAATTTACCTGGCCGTTTCTGAAGAAAGTGGCTTCATCTATGCGCATGATGTTGTCCCTATCTTCCAAGCATTGGTGCAGGTTAAGATGATACGGGTGAAAGGCCGTCACTTAGAATCCTTCAAACTCATGACTTGGAAATTGACGCCTGGTCACCCACGTCCCGCACGCTGTCATGAGGGTTTGTGGCCATAAATGCTAGAACATCCGCGCACAGGCTAGGACTCAAAGGTGGATTCCTCCGCCGCTATCTCTTGAAGCTGCCGGTTTGTCGCAGGTTTTCATAATTTATGATGACAGTCGATGCGTTTGGTCTACCACCACACTTCCATAAGTGATATGTGTTTGCGACCTTCCTTTTGTTGGTATTTGCAGCCCCCAAGGCAAGGATCATGTTTGCCTTCTGCACAATAGAGAGACATGGCGACTGGGTCGAAACAAAGCGCACCTTTAGACCTTTGCACTGACGTTGGGAATTTGTTTTTGTGGTCATAGTTATTGTGGCAAAAAAAGAAATAAAAATGCCATCCGTGCACTTTATCTACGCTAAGACAACTATCACAGCTTGTTTCCAACAAACACCAAACGCGACGTGTTACTTCAGCCGTGGCACGGTAGATAAGGAACTAGCTCGATCACGATGTTTTTCTTGATTAACAACGTTCCTGTTTAAGCTGATGGTTAGGCCGGCGAATGTGCGCAGCAAAACCTCGCCAAGCGATGACGTCATCGCGCGCGCCTGCACTACTTCACCGTAGCTTTGCCTCGCCGCGCCGTACGGAGGCCGCGCATGGACAAATGCGGATCTAAGCCCTGACGTCACCACGGGGGTATAAAAGCAGCTCCGCTCCACCGCCGCGCCAACAGAACAGCCGGGCCGGCCTCGGAAACTCCGGCGCTTTGGTGGCAAAGGTAATTGGCGCCATCCATTAGGAGGGCGGGAAAGCAACTCCGCTTCCCTAGCACTGCCTCCGAGATCTGCGCGCGCTGATCCAGGAGGCCGTGCCCTTTCGCCCCTCCTCTCAACTCCTCTCCCCTTGCCCTCCCTCGCAACTCTCGTACTTTCGAGTGTCTCCGCGCGGGCCCGCCGGCTCGGCGCCAGCTTAGGCCTCTGCATGAAGTTTCATGTTTCGTTATCTGCTGTTATCGGGAAGCGTGCGCTCCTGTGCGTTGACCGGCGTGGGCAGTTTCGTGGTCCACAATAGTTGTGTGCTTGTGTTCCGCGATGTTTCTCCCGTTTCACGACTCGCACCGCTCGTGCATCGTTCAGTGGTGCACGAATACCTTAAAAACATGTTTGGCAAGGTTCTTCCGGATGTCTAACGACAACAGGTGAGCGCGCAGACCCAAGGACATAAGACGCATGTACACGAACACTGCCCTGTGAATGAGTGTGCCCCCTGAGTTTCCGGACGTCGTTGCGCCTTGATTATGCTACAATTCCCTCTTACCGGTAGAGAAAGCAGACAAATAGATGTTCCTCCTCATTGTCACCTGGTCTATGACTTGTTTTTCTATGCCAAGTCTCATTCTGCAACTTCAGTAACTCGCCCAGCTTTCCATTTCGCCATCAGTGCTTTTTCTGTGTGTCACCGTTCTACAAACGTACTAGCACCTGAAAAATTGCTGTTTGTGTTTATGTATTATCTCAGTCATTGCCGATGGGAAAACCACGCGAACAGCCTTCATGTGTACGCATGATACGCTTTCTTTTTTTCTGGAAAGCATGAGCATTACAAATGTCCTATATGCAGATTTTTGCAGTTCGTCTTTATCACAGAAAGGAGTGCCCGGTAGGTATGGCTAAGTGCCTTAAGTGGCGTAATTTTACTGCTAACCATTGCATTCGTGATGAAAGAAAAGTCGTGTTTTTAGCTTATTTCACCTGGTCTTTGATTGAACAATAGGCCTTTCTGCGAATGTTTTCTCTGTGCTGCTGCAAAAGCTGAGTCTACCTTCTGCTCCCCCTTGCCATCATTACTCAAATTGTGGCCAAGTGCAAAATAATGTAATAATGTGTATTTTCGTTCTTGGTACAACGTTAATTTTGTTCTGCCATGTCTTTTTCATTTTGTTCAGTAGTAATAAACATGTCGCGGATTTCATATACCTTTGTGCAGGTTTATAAGTAAGTTCTTGTTTTTTTTCTTGGTATGGCTGTCACTAAAACAATCTTAGCATTTTATTATATTTTTAGGTGTTTTGCGTATCATTGTTCTTGCCATTGCAAGTGAATTTTCCCTTTCTTTAGTTGTCATGACTCTGTCATACATGTCGTCCAGTTTTGCGCAATATCTCATCGAGTATACCAGAAGCTCTCAGTGCACATATCAGAAGCTCTTCTACACTTTAGTCTTTAGGGCATTATATTATTACGATATTATCGGCAGATACCCGAGAGACGAGCCGCCGCGAGAACGACGACGAAGTGGGTCTGTGCCCTTGGCGCGAGTGCCCTTGGCACTCGTTCGTTGCGGCGGCTGTTCGGCGTCGTTCGGATCGCAACAGTGAGCTTTCGGGGTTTTGGCTAAGTGTCGGGCGGACTTAGTCCAGCTTTGTAGTTACCTAGCAGGGTTTTAAGATGAATTTACATTGTCTGCTACGGAGATAGAGCCACAAATGTCTAAATGTTCTCCAGGGGACGGCACGGGGCGATCTCCGCCCTGGTCGGCCTCGCTACCACCTGATCAAATGCCTCTTGAAGCTTTCTTTCGTAGTGGGGTGAGCAGCATTCCTGCGGCGCTGGTGCCTCTGCATGGAGGAGCCATCCGGCTCAACAACTCGAAGGCAGTGCAGGCGGAACTTCAGGCGGCAACGCATCACTACTTGCACATCACTGATGTGCGACAGTTTGGCAGAGGTGGGATTGTTTGCCGTTCGCCAGACCAGGCGTGTGTGTACGACTTACTTAAGTGCTCATCATTTGGATCGATGCAAGTAAGTGCCTTCATTCCCCCGCATCTTGCCTGCACTAAGGGAATAGTTCGTGGTGTAGACTCCTCCTTAAGTCCGACAGAGACCCTAGAAAAGCTCTCCGCGGCTGGAGTAATTGCTGTTTACCGGTGCAACAGAATGGTGGACAATACACGAGTCCCTACTGAGTCAGTAATTGCCACGTTTGCAGGTACATCTTGCCCTTCAGAGATAAAAGTCTGGCCTCTAATATTCAGAGTGGACCCGCTTGCCTCGCGTCCATTACAATGTCGAAATTGTTGGCGCTATGGTCACAGCATGGGTGGTTGCAAATCCAGCCTTCGTTGTTGCGTCTGCGGCGGGAGCCATTCCGCTAGTAATTGCTCGGCCGAGTCGGACTCTTGCTGCCTCTGTGGTGGAGCCCACAAAGCTGATTGCTCAAACTGCCCTGCGAGAACTCAAGAAGTCCTAATAATGGAGGTTATGGACAAAAGGCGCTGCTCACGTCAAGAGGCAATTGCGGCGGTAAAAGAAAGAGCCCATGGTTATGCGAGTGTGACAGCACGAACCCAAGCTGTCGTTGATGGAAGCCTGTCAGAGGTAATCGCACAAGCTATTGAAAAGTCTATGGCTAAAATTATGGAGCGCATAGTAGAAAGCGTCACAGAATGCTTCAATGGACTGGTTACCTCAAAGTTAGAAAAATTATTACCGAGTGTTACTGCCCTGCCATCATGCTCTGACATGAATGCTTGTTTAACCCACTCTCAGGAAAATGGAGCAATTGCGTCCGCAACCCATATAGAGCAAGTCAGGTCTGCCGCAGGTACCTCAACCAAGGCAACTAATAGCCCAGACAACCCTGATCATCCAGATACCTCAAACATGGAGATTGACGTGAGGGCACATAAAAGGAGGTGTTCTCCCCTTGAGGCTACCACTTCCCACTCAGTTAGTAAATCCAAGAAAATCCTCCCTGAAGTCAACCCGAAAGGTAATATATTGGAGGAGGCTGTGGCCTCTGCGGTGCTCTCATCACTGGAAGGTAGATGAGGGTATTGCAGTGGAACTGCAGATCAGTATTCGCTGCTTCTACAGATTTAAACGTTCTATCGTCTCAAATTTTTCCAGATGTAATTTTACTGCAAGAAACCTGGTTATCCCCTGAAAAACAATTTTCTCTGCGCAATTTTAGGTCCTTTCGCCTAGATCGCCCATCGAGAGGTGGGGGACTGTTAATTATGGTCTCAAGCAAGTTTTGCCACAGGGCAAATATATCATTCCAGCTGATGTCTCCAGAATGTGAAATTCTAGGAGTAGAAATTACTCTCCCTGGCAGTAGGCCTTTTTCATTAGTCAATATCTACTTTCCCTCGGGTGTGCAGGATACACACCCACTAGACCCGGTTATGGCGAAATGCGGTAAAGATATAATTTTGGCAGGTGACTTCAACTCTCATCATGCATCATGGGGATCCAGGACAGACTCGTGCGGAAAGCGTCTATGGGACTGGGCAATCACAAATAACTTTTCGTGTCAAAATTCGGGATCAGTTACGTTTCTTCGCGGACAGTTCATATCTGTGCTGGATCTTACATTTTCAGGTCCAGGTATTCCCACATCCGCATGGGAAACTGTGAATGTGGGGACAACAAGCGATCATTTGCCTGTTGTGTTTGAAGTGGTAGTTCCGCAGTCCACCGTGCAGGCTGGAATCCACTCTTTTGTGGATTACCGTACATTTAAAAATTGCTTGCGGACTACTTTCAAATCAATGGAAAATTCTCCATTGAAAGCCGAGGATATTTGCTCCATCATTGATACTGTTAAAGGCATGTAAAAACACTGCTTCTACAAATTGGTGGAATGACGATTGCTCGCGGGACTACAAGCGACGCAAGGCTGCATGGAAACAACTCATGCATAACCAATCTCCGAAAAACTGGAAAAACTATAAATTCATTGCTGGAACATTTAAAAGAACGGTAGGTAGGGCAAAAGACGATTACAATGTCCGACATTTCGAATTCCTTTCGAAAGCAAATAATAAGCGTGCATTATTTCGGTTTTTAAGATCCCAAAAAATGATTCCACGCCCCTTCAACTGGGAGTCGGTAGTTTTAACCACAAGTGAAAAAGCTGACTCTCTAAATGTAATCGCGCAAGGGTTAGAGACCCGCTTCGCTACCTCTCTTCCCTTCTCTCCTTACGCGCAGGGCCCTTCAGAAGATTTCGAAGAGTTTTCCATGTCAGAATTGTCCCAAGCCGTTTCCTGTTTACCAGCTGCAGCCCCAGGTCACGATGGAGTCACTACCAAGATGATTAAACTTCTCTTTGAAGTCGCCCCTAAAGGCTTGTTAGATACCATAAATTACTCAGTACAATATGCATGGTTCCCTCCTGCGTGGAGAATTGCGAAGGTGATTCCTCTGCTGAAAGACCAAACCAAAAGGTATGTCCTAGACAATATTCGGCCTATTTCTCTAACATCAAATTTCGTAAAATTAATAGAAAGATTATTAAACGCACGTATGGTTCAGTTTGTGACCACAAGAGAATTATTGAGCCCCTGCCAAATTGGCTTTCGACCAGGGATGTCCATTTGGTGCGCACATATCGACCTAGAAAGCCGAATTCAGTTGGCTCGTTACCAAGAACAACATGCTGCCCTAGTCACGTTAGACATTTCTAAAGCATACGATAGTGTGGAATACCCTTTATTAATAAAGAGGATGCAGGATATTGGATTGCCAGACTACTTCGTGACGTGGACTGCAGAGTTCTTGCAGGGCAGGGAGTTTTACTGTGCACAAAGCGGAATTTCATCGGGAAAATTCAGACAAACACGCGGGGTTCCTCAAGGGGCAGTTTTGTCCCCGCTGCTGTTTAACATCCTACTCAGCTCCATTCCTCATAATCAAAATGTAAGCACGTACGTTTACGCTGATGATATAGCGTTTTTTGCATCAGCAAGTGATATTCAGTCACTGTACGAATGCTTGCAGAAATACTTATGCGAGCTAGAAGCATGGCTGGACAGTATTCGCTTGTCCCTTAATGTAAATAAGAGTGCCGTTCTTGTCTTTCCCCTACAAGACCCAGTTACTACATCCCTTTCATACCGTCACTCCACTATCCCACAAGTGGAAAAGGTCAAGTACCTTGGAATTATTTATAATGGTAATCTTGATTGGCATCAGCATATTGAACATATAACTTCAAAAGCTTCTCGTGCAATGGGGATATTACGAAGGATAAGTAATTATCGATGGGGCATGCGCAGAGACACACTCATAATGATTTACCACATGTATATTCGACCTATACTAGAGTTCGGTTGTGTGTTATTCTCCGGCGCCGCGGCTTACAAGCTACGCCCACTAATTTTGCTAGAACGGGAAGCGCTTCGCTTATGTCTGGGGCTTCCAAAGTTTGTAGCCAACGCTGTACTCTACAAGGAAGCACGATTACCTTCCCTTGAAATGAGATTTAAAATACTTACCGTTCAAGCGTTTATAAGGCTCTATGAATCCCCACTAAGAAGATCTCAGTCCATCTTCATCAAACAACGAGTCCAATTTTTTGGAGTCAGATGGCCACGGTTTCACACGCCACAAGTCATTGTATCGCAATCGTTATTGAATCCGTTAGACGTAAATATAAATCATATAATCACGGAAAACAGCATCTCAAATTCACTAGTTATTACTTATGATGACCTATACCCAAATAATGCAAAGCAGCTTCCCTCGCATATTCTTAACGGCTTACTCTAGGATCACTTGAATCAACTCCACACTAACGTATTTATAGCAACGGATGCTTCGCAGAGTGAAGAAAAGGCAGGAGTTGGAATCTTCTCATCATCATTGGACTGGTCTTTTTCTATTCGGCTTCCCGACTTCACTCCAATATACCTAGCGGAATTCCTAGCTGTTGTCCTAGCTTTACGAAAGCTACAATCTTCCAGGTCAACGGCGGTAATAATCACAGATTCTTTGTCGCTGTGCACCTCACTTACTGCTCCCGGCGAGACACAGATATTGAAAACTTTGTACTCACTGGCTCCAAGTCATTTGAGAAGTTTACGATTAATATGGGTACCTGGCCACAAAGGCATATTTATGAATGAGGTGGCAGACAGCTTGGCCAAGGCTTCTATCAGCGGCCCAGTGCTTCCCCTTCTTCCAACGATGGGCTTTATCACGTCCGCCAGGTTCAGAAGATACATCCTTTTAACATCTCAATCGAACCTCAAATCATCATTGGAACTACGCCACTTACAATTCCCTTGGAGCAGGAAGTTTTGCAAAACAAGACAAACGGAAGTTACATTAACGAGACTACGTTGTCGAGTCCCATCTCTAAATTTTTACATGCACCGATCTGGTCTGGCAATATCCCCATTGTGCCATTTTTGCAATGCATTAGAGACGATTGAGCACTACCTACTGGAATGCCGGCGTTTCTCCTCCATGAGGAAAATGACATTAGAAATTACAGTGCGACAGCTTGGTCTGCCATTGAACACTCCGGTACTGCTGTCTTTCGGAGCGTCTGTGCTTGGGCACTCACACAGGAATGTGTGCTTCGCCTTAGAAAAATTTATTATTGAATCAAACCGATTTCATTGATGACCATATTATTCTATTCATTCCTTATTGCCTCATTGATATAATAAATATAATTATTTTTTTTTCCTCTACGTAGCATGACAACCTACTGAACCGTTTCGATTTTCCCTCGCCTAAATTCATGTAACAAAATTTTAGATTTTTACCTCCTTTTCTGAACACACAAGCAAAGTCTGCCCGACTCCTGGCCAATCCCCGCGAATTGGTAAGCGCCAAACTCAAGGACATCATCATCATCATCATCATCATCATCATCATCATCATGTCGGCCTGGCGCTCTGGCTCTAGTCCAGTGTAAATAGCCTGTAAATAGCCTCTTTCGTCTGTGTCTTTCTACACGTAACATTCTGGTGGAGGTCAGCGATCCCCGTCCTCGCCACGGAACTCCGGAGTGGTCGGTACATCGAGCTTGTCACCATGCCTCCCGGTGACGAGCCCGCCTCTGCAACGGCTTCGGCTGGTTCGACTGCTCCAATCGTCACGGTTGCCCAACATCGCGACCCTGGTGTGTTCTCTGGCCTGGAGGGACAGGACGTTGACGAATGGATCAAGCTATATGAACATGCCAGCGCTAACAACAGGTGGGACCCAACAATTATGCTCGCCAATGCCATCTTTTATCTTGGCGGCACCCCACGCGTGTGGTACCAGACGCATGACGACGAGATAAGCAGTTGGGACACTTTCAAAGAAAGGCTACGGGAACTGTTCGGCGACCCCATTGGCCGCAAGGTTGCCGCGAGAAAGGCTCTTGCGTCTCGTGTTCAGACATCTACAGAGCCGTACGTTTCATACATCTTCGTCGTCTTGGCTCTATGTCGCAAAGCTGACGATGCTATGTCTGAATCAGATAAAGTGTCCCATGTTCTAAAAGGCATCGCCGACGACGCTTTCAATTTGCTTGTTTTCGGCAACGTCTCGACAATCGACGCCATCATTAAAGAATGCCGTCGCCTTGAACAAGCCATGAGTCGCCGTATCACGCACCACATCACGCGGCTACCCAACACCGCTGCTACGTCGACATGTGAGGGTCGACCGCGTCAGGCCACCACCTGTGACGACGTCACCCGTATTGTTCGCCGCGAGCTCGAGGCCGCCTGTTCGCCAGCTTTCTCCACGACGCCTCCCGATCCGCCAGCAACCACGATTGCCATGATTCAGGCCGTAGTCCGGCAAGAATTTGAGAACATGGGTCTGAACTCCGTGTGTTCCACGTCTCGACCCAGCGTTCCCCAGTTCTCTACCGGCCCTCCTCGTCCCCGACAGTCCTTTTCTACCACATCTCGCCGCAACCCGTCCGAATGGTGTACCCCTGATGACAGACTAATCTGCTTCCGCTGCTGTCGCATCGGCCACGTCGCTCGTCACTGCCGCAACCGATGGCCACCGCCTCATCGGACATACGCCGCCACTTATTCCCGCACCTTTGGACCTTCTGTTCCCTATGCCACCCGCCATGAACCCACTGCCGCTGATGCCCCCGCTCCGAACCTCCACTACAGCCGCTCGCCCTCACCTCGACGCCGTCAGTCTCGTTCGCCCCAACCCCGCCGCTTCTCTTCGCCGCCTATCGCCTCCCGGACCCATCCGGAAAACTAGGCACTGCAGCTTCTGGAGGTGAAGCTGCGTTGTCGACCCTGCCCTCAAATCCTCTGCTCACGTTAAACACGAACCAAAACCTTCTTGACGTTGACGTAGATGGCTATCCTGTAACGGCACTCATCGATACAGGGGCACATCTTTCTATTATGAGTGCTGCCTTCCGACGACGACTGAACAAGCTCCTCACACCAGCGTCGGCAAGCGTCGTCCGCGTTGCGGATGGCGGTAGTGTGCCTATCATCGGCATGTGTACGGCACGTGTTATCATCGCCGGCCGCCACACTCCTGTCCTCTTCACCGTGACTGCTCATTGCCCCCACGACCTCATTCTCGGCCTCGATTTTCTCTCCGCGCATTGTGCTCTTATTGACTGCTCTGCCAGTACCCTTCGCCTTGAGTTGCCGATTCTCACAGAACCTTCTGACGCACCCCAGTGCCGCCTACGCCCCACCGGCTTTATTCGCCTACCGCTAAAATCATTAGCCTATATTGAACTCTTGTCTTCCCCACCAGTCCTTGATGGCAAGTACCTCGTCACTCCTCTGCCCGAAATTCCACTACAGTATGACGTTACCATGCCTCACAGTATACTTACTATTACTGCGAACCGCACTCGCATTCCTATCTTTAACTTTGGATTGGCAAAGCAAATTTTACCGCAAGGTATTCGCCTTGCCAACGTTGATTGTCTCGGCGACCATCACGTGGCAGCGCTATCAACCGATGCTTTTTGCGAGCTTAGCAGGCCCATCGTGCCAGCCTCGGCCGCCGATCCCAAGACACAGAAAATGGTTGCGACGGACCTGTCTTCTGCGCAGGCTGAAGACCTTTATCAAGTATTATCGTCCTACAGAGATATTTTCGACTTCGACGATCGCCCTTTAGGCCAGACGCTCGCGGTCAAGCATCGGATTCTTACTGGCGATGCTACTCCTATTCACCGACGACCGTATCGAGTTTCTGCGTCGGAACGCCGAGTAATTCAAAGCGAAGTCAACAAAATGCTAGACAAAAACATCATTGAGCCTTCTTCGAGTCCCTAGGCGTCACCTGTAGTGTTGGTTAAGAAGAAGGATGGCACGAAACCAGGGGGAGGCATAGCAGGCGTCTTCCGGCGCTGACATAGGTCGCAAGAAACGACATAACGAAGCACAGAGCGATAAGTGCCGGGCCAGAAGAAGCGGCGCCGCAGGCGGTCGTATGTACGAGTGATGCCCAGATGTCCAGCAGTGGGAGCGTCGTGAAGTTGCTGGAGCACGGTGAGTCGAAGGTGCTTGGGAACGACTTGGAGGAGCTCCGGACCGTGAGGACGAACGCTACGACGGTATAAAGTTTCATCGCGCAAGGTGAACATCCGGAGGGACGAGTCATTGGGCGAGGAGCTTAGGCGTTCCATAAGTGTTCGAAGAACAGGATTTTTGCGCTGCTCGTCGCCAATATGGAGGAAGCCGGAGAGGGATAGAACACTGATGTCCGAGTCTGCATCGGTATCGTCCGGTTGATCCACGGAATTGTGGGACAGGCAGTCAATGTCGTTATGCAGGCGCCCTGACTTATACATAATAGGAAATGTACATTCTTATAGACGCAGTGCCCAACGTGCAAGTCGTCCGGTTGGGTCCTTCAAAGAGGAGAGCCAGCAGAGGCCGTGATGTTCGGTTACGACGCAGAAGCTCTGACCGAAAAGGTACGGCCGAAATTTCGCGACCGCCCATACGAGCGCGAGACATTCTCTCTCAGTAATGGAGTAATTTCGCTCGGGCGTGGAAAGAAGGCGGCTAGCGTAAGCGATGACACGGTCTTGGCCCTGTTGACGCTGAGCGAGGACAGCGCCGATGCCATGACCACTCGCGTCAGTTCGTACTTCAGTGGGCGCAGAAGGGTCAAAGTGTGACAGAATTGGGGAAGTTGTAAGCCCCTCAATCAGGGTAAAGAAGGCTTTCTCCTGCAGTGGTCCCCAAGAGAAAGAGACGTCTTTCTTAAGAAGGTCAGTGAGAGGGTGAGCGATGTCGGCAAAATTTTTCGCCGATCGCCGGAAATAAGAGCATAAGCCCAGAAAACTACGGACATCGTTTGTTGAACAAGGTACAGGAAAATTTCGCACGGCGTGAACTTTCTGTGGATCAGGTTGGATTCCGGTGGCGTTTATGAGATGGCCGAGCATGTTAATTTTACGGCGACCGAAATGGTACTTGGAGGAGTTTAGCTGAAGGCCAGCTCTGCGAAGCACGGATAGTATGGTTGTGAGGCGCTGCAGGGGGCTCTCAAAGTTCGGCGAAAACACAATGACATCGACGAGGTAACAGAGGCATGCAGACCACTTCAAGCCGCGCAAGAGAGAGTCCATCATGCGCTCGAATGTAGCTGGCGCATTGCATAATCCAAACGGCATGACTTTAAATCGGTACAGACCATCCGGTGTGACGAAGGCGGTTTTCTCGCGGTCCATCTCATCGACGCTAATCTGCCAATAGCCGGAGCGGAGGTCAATCGATGAAAAGTATTGGGATCCGTGAAGGCATCAATGCGAGGCAGGGGATAAACATCCTTCTTTGTTATCCTGTTGAGGTGACGGTAGTCAACGCAGAAGCGCCACGAGTTGTTGTTTTTTTTTTCTTTACTAAGACAACCGGTGATGCCCAAGGCTCAATGATGTCCTTGTCCATCATCCTGTCTACCTCTTTCTGTATGATGGCCCTTTCTGTTGCGGAGACACGATATGGCCACCTATGAATGGGGCTGGCGTCGCCGGTGTTGATGCGATGCGTGACAACAGATGTCTGGCCAAGTGGACGGTCGTCCAAATCAAAGATGTCCTGATAAGATGACAGGAGGTGACGAATAGCTGTTCTTTGCTCGGAAGCAAGGTCAGGGGCGATCATCTTAGAAACATCGTCCGCAGGCGTCGAGTACGGAGGAGAGGGTGACAAAGGTCCGTTGGTACTGAGGAAGGATTCAGAGGTCAAAGAAGAAACCTCAAATTCTTCCAAAGGAGTGATATGCGCTATGGCGATACCGTGTGGCAGCACATGCGACGAAAATCCAAAATTGAGGATGGGCACGCGAGTGCAGTTTTCGCGGATCCGGATTAAGGTGCTCGGCAGGGCAATATTGCGCGACAAAACCACGTCAGTAAGCGGTGACAGGACGTACTCGCCATCAGGTACGGGAGCACAGGGCGTCAGGAGGACATTTGTAGCCGCTTGTGGAGACAGCCTTGCAAACTCAGCAGAACGTAAGCGGTGTGAAGCACAAGTTGTGGCGTCGTCAGGAAGCGACAGATCCAACTGTACAACAGCTGCGGGGCAGTCAATTTGGGCAGCGTGTTTCGAAAGGAAGTCGAGGCCGAGAATTAGGTCGTGCGGACAGTGTTCAAGGACGATAAATAGAACAATGGTATAATGGCCCCCGATGGTTCACGTGCTGTGCACATTCCAAGGACAGGTGAAGTACTCCCATCGGGGACTCGCACAGGGCCCGGTACGGCGGGTGTCAGAACCTTTTTGAGCTTTCGGCGGAGAGCAGCGCTCATAACTGAGAGTTGCGCTCCTGTATCAACGAGAGATCTAACAGGAACGCCATCAACTTCAATGTCCAGTAGGTTTCCACGTGTAGGCAGGGTCAGCAGAGGATTTGTAGGCCGGGTCGGAGTTGCAGCTTCACCTCCGGGAGATACACCGCCTAGTTTCCCGAAGCGAAGCGACCGGTTGCAGAAGGGGACGAAGCGCGGTGAACGAGAGGCGAACGGGACCTACGACCTTGCGGAGACGGGGAGCGGCTGGATCTTGGTGGAGCACTGTCGGCGTTGATGCTCCTAGCCGCGTATAGGACGAGAAAGTACGATTGTCTGGTATTTGGCGGTAGTGATTCGGAGACGACCGCAGAGGAGGCGACGACCAGTGGTTGCGGCAATGACGGGCGATGTGTCCAATACCGGAACAATTAAAACAGATGGGTTTATCATCCGCTGTGCGCCAGTCAGCTGGGTTGCGACGGAGTGGCGGAAAGCTTTGCGTCTGGGAGCGAACGGTCGGAGAAATCTGGTAGGTGTTTGTATGGCGGACCGAGCAGAGAGATGGAATGCCCAAACTGGCTATTTCTTCCCGAACGACCGCTTGTATAAGGGAGATAGCGGGCACGCTTTCCCGACAGTCGGAACGAACTGGAGCCGGAGCCATGGCCTCAAGCTCACGGCGAACGAAGCGCGTGATATCTTCCGGTCCTGTGGGCTGAACGAACCGCGGCGGGTCTTCGCAAGAAGATGTCGCGGTGGTATTGGGCAATCGGTCGAAAGTTTGAGCGACGCGGCGGCTCTTCGCTTGTTCGAAGCACCGGCACTCTTTTATAATTGCATCCACAGTGGCACAATCCTTACACATCAGGAGATTGAAGGCATCGTCTGCAATACCTGTCAGTATGTGACCAATCTTGTCTGCCTCGGTCATGTTGTTATCAACCTTGCAACAGAGGGCCAGCACATCCTGTATGTGCACGACATAGGATTCTGTGGACGTCTGAGCGCGGCACGCAAGTTCTTTTTTTTGCTGCCCGCTGACGACTGACAGGTCTGCCAAACAGGCCTCGCATTTTTTCTTTACAGACATCCCAGCTCGTTAGGTCAGCTTCGTGTGTGTCGTACCATTACCTCGCAGTTCCTCTTAGATAAAATATCACGTTTGCTAGCATCATTGTTGGGTCCCACCTGTTGTTGTCGCACATTCGCTCGTACATCGTAAGCCAGTCCTCGACGTCGGCGTTGTGCGTGCCACAAAATGTCCCTGGGTCCTGCGGATGAATGAGGATGACCGTTGGCACGGGCTGCTGAGGCGTTGTCGCTTGTGTCGGTTGATTTGCCATTGTGGCGGCAGGTAGATGACGTCCGCTGCGAAGTTCTGTGATTGTACCCCGCACCTTCCACCAAAATGTTGCAGGAAGAAAGCAGGCCCACGAGTGTAAAATAATGTATATTTACAACTGGTGTATATGGCGTTCAGGCAACTGCCAGACTTCGTTTTCCTCTAGTCCAATTCAACTTCTTCCTTCCCTTCACCGTAACAATATCCAGTGTTCTTCTTGGAAAGACGTCCAAAAACATTTAAGAACGCGGGAGCCGACGTGGATACGTCCGCACTGTTCGGCACCTCTTCTTAGTAAAGCAGGTGGCGCAGGATTTTCAGGGCATCCAAGGGGTAGCGGGGGGATCAAGTCTGGAAGCAGGGCGGCACGTGGGTTGGGGCCGCGGAGGCCGAGGCGTGCCAGGGGGTGTTCGCATAAAAAATTTCTTATACACGCCTGGCACGCGCAGGCCTCGGCCAGCCCCAACCCACGGACCAGTCCGGGTTCTAGCTTTGGTGTCCCTAGCTGTTGCCGCTTTGGTTTCCTGGAGGCACCGCCAATAATGCGAAAAAAAATGGCACTGTTGCAATTAGTGAAAAACACGATTGAATAAGTATAATTACGTCCAGTCGCCAACTTGTGACGCTAAGTTCAGCACTACTACGCCCTGCGACTTCTGCAACACCAGTCAGAACTTTGCCTCTGAAGGTACGTCGGACAGACTTTCTCGCGCCTGCGGCGCTGGTGCTGGGTCAGTCATCGTTACCGCCGGCCTTTCAGCCACTTGAGTTTAATCGCGGTTGCCTTCTAGCCATATTTTCAATATATGCGGCCCGGGCTCCACCACGGTCGTTACTGATCCCACAGAAACATCTGTGTACGAGGTACATCGCCGTAACGTGCGAGAAAGCTAC
This sequence comes from Dermacentor andersoni, assembly GCF_023375885.2. NCBI lineage: Eukaryota > Metazoa > Arthropoda > Arachnida > Ixodida > Ixodidae > Dermacentor > Dermacentor andersoni. Next base: position 28,751,300 of record NC_092820.1, on the reverse strand, counting down.
GGTCCGCTACGACATAGCCGGCTGCTTCACATACTTCAGCGCGCCAGCAGCCGAGCGTAAACAAACTCGACCCCACTCCGCTTGCCGAAGCGCCTAGGGACACACGCCTACAACGCGCGCGAAGAAACCTCCTGCGCAGTACCTAGGCAGAGTCATATTCAAAGAGCAAAAGCCCCCGGATTTTGTCTCTCGCGCCCGCTTTTACTCGCGCCTGCGCACAAAGGACTGACGATCCCTCAAATGAACGTCTCGTATCATTCCCATGATGGTTGAACGATCGCAGCGCCAGATTTCCCTCTAGGTATACCAATATGAAACTCTATGGTCACCCCTAACGCCCCTAACGACAGCTCGCCTTAAACTAATATAAGCATATGCTATTGTGCTCTGCAAACATTGAATAGGGTTGTTATACTTTTTTTGTTACCTGCGCTGCGGTCTTCTTTTTTTTTTTCCGGCGATCTATGGAACTTATTACATTTATCTGAGTCTTCCAGAGTCATCATCGTCATCGTCACATGCCCGGTGGCATATCCCGCTGGCTTTGTATTTTGATATTACAGACGATTACAGGATTACAGTTCACTGTTTTGATATTATCAGCGATGTTCGCTTGTCGCTGAGTGGTGTGGTGCGGTTTTGCCGGCGCTTTCCTGCGATATTATGCATCAGCTGTGAAGCAGGAAGACGCAACGATCGTACAAAACACCGTTTGTGCGCGTCCTTACTGCGTCGGATCAGTGGATCACACCGCTTAGGGGCCGATCAGCTGTTTACGAGAACTGCGCCGAATCATCATGTCGTCCCCGTCGTCTGCGCCGCTGCAGTTCGTGCCTTTCACGTCGACCATGGACGGCACCTTCTGGAATGAACTGAGTACTCGGAAACTCTTCCATTACCGGCTCAACCAGGGACCCTTCGAAATCAGCGCCGCGTACAGCTGTGGTTCGGCCGCCGGTCTCCCAGCGCTGGCCAACCTCGACATGGGATCGTTCAAACACGCCGACGGAGGCCTCAAAACTCCAGGTTGGCCCTTCTGAACCGGACTTGTAACACACCGCGGGCGCGCATTGCGAGACTTGCAAGGTTCGATAGCGAATAGTCTGCCAACTAGTATCGAGCTGTCGTCGTGGCAAACGCGCGTGTAGTTCGCCGGTAATGTTCAAGTTATGGAACGCAACGCGGTTTCGCGAAATCGCCTAGTGCTTGAAAATTTTAACTACAGCCGCTTCGACAGGGGAGCTTAGGGCCTTCTCGTGACCGATAATTGCATCCTCGTTGAACGTTGACTTCTATGATCTGACCCGCCTGATCTCATTAGTACTAGGCTCGAATCCAATTAGGTGACGCTCAAAGGGGGGTGTTTGTTCCAACAATGCAATGGATGCGCGGCAGTTGTGCGGGTGCTAGGCAGACCGACAGAACGCGCTGTCTAATTGTAATTACGTGAGACATATGTACGAGCATGTTTATTCAGTTGAGCGTTATTGGAGCTCCTGACCAATGTGCAGTAAGTGGTTAGAAGTATTTAAAAGTACCATCTGAAAAAATTACGGCAGAACGAATCTTGACTTTAATGCTATTAGTATTAGAGTAAACACCCTACGTGTTGCCACCGCAGATACATGAAGTCGCAATCTCGCTGCTAATCACAATACCAAACGATAGACAACACAGTATATCTTCTTGTAGTCACTGCACCGCATACTACTCATTGCAGTGTTTCTGCAAGCGGCCGCGCTCAACACAGATGTGTCTGTTGTGGATGTCCCTAGCAAAAATTGTTCTGTTGGTCTTATAGGTCTATTAACCTAAAAGGCTCTCTTAGTGTATTAGTCTAATAACTCTATTGGTGTGCCGGTGTGAAAGTCAATGTCTCATTTGCAACATTGAGCCTCAGACCAATACACCAATTGTCCTATGTATAAATATTAGTGTCCATTGCCACTTAGGCTACGTAAACATGAATTGCACAGCAAAACCACCTGAACATTCCATACAGTCTACTGAACGCACCAGATGCATAAAAACAAAAAATGGGTAGAATTGCAAAAATTGCTAGAAGCATTTATTAGCACAGCGTGTATTTTTACCCATTGTTTTTCGAAGTCTTTGTCAGGTCGGCAATCTTCATTGCCAGAGTCCTCGATCCCCTTCAACCCAAGGGTGTCCTTTTGAAGTGGTTAAAAAAAACCTGGACACAAAAATACACATATGTACAAACATTTAAAAGCAGGAGTGCTAGTCCTGCCACTAAAGTTGTGCTGAGAAAATACTAAGCTCGCTTCCAAATTGCAAAAATGTGGCTCCGCAACTACCAAACTAATTTAGGACAAAGTGTGATACGCTAGCTCACAATTTTTAATTATAATGAAAAGTGACGGTGCCTGACACGACAGAATACATAGAAAGCGCACAAAACCAACATAAGGTGCTGAATGTATTGCATCAAAACTGTGTGCAGATAAGGAATAACTATAGGCGGAAATTTTTCACATCATTCTTGGAGACTGGTATGCCATTGCTGCAACATGCACAAGAAATAGACCACTGACACTGTACTGCACTAGAAGCATAAGTAGACTACCTCCAAATGGTAACATCGGCGCAGGGGAAAACACCGTGCATCGATGCACGCTGATGGATCAACAAAGCCACAAAGCACAAAGGTAAAGAGAGTTGCCTTGCATTGTTTTGAAGTTGTAACAGCATCCACAGATGACACTATGAAAATTTGCTACTGCATGAATGAGATTGTGCAGGCACTAACATCATGGGTGCCTTGAAAACACATTGTTTATTCACTAACAAACTTCCATGCCTCACCTTGGCATGGCGGCTGCCAATGCACACATGCTGTGCGAAACTACAGTGGACTGCGGGTGCAGTTTTGTGTTCTTCCTGACCAACGTGTTCCCTTCTCTGTGATGCTGCTCTTCGTTGTCAATAAATATTAACGGCCTTTTGTATGAAGTAACAAATTAGCAAGTTAAGTTATAAGGGCAGCATTACTGTACGCTCTCTTCCCAGAAGAATGTACGGTACTAATAAAACTTAATCTGTAAACCATGGTGGCAAATACTACGGTGGCTTGCAAATATGGTGGACGCTCTTCAAGTTCATTACGTACATTAGGAATGATACATAGTTGTGTATATACAGGAGTTCCCAAGGTTTAATCACAGTTGGCGGGACCTCCTCTGCAAGTAAAATGAGTAAAACTACAAAGTAAAGAAGCAAAGCAAACGAAAGAGTGCATATATGTTACAAAAGAAAAATACATAAATAAGTGCATTAATTACATTCATTGCTAGGTGTACAGATACATAACATTGGTTCAAAAACAGAAATTGTTTCAGTTCTTTTTTTTTTTAACATATGCAAAGATGATACGGATTTCATATGAGTGCAAACTATTCTAAAATGTTATTGAAGAAAAAAGAAAAACTAGGCAAGATCAAGTTACGATAGGTAGCGAAGCGAGTAGAATTACAATTAGAGAGCACATGTTGTGGGAAAATGTCTAAAGTGAGGCCGTGGTTATAAATTATAAAGAATATAATGCCTATATTATAATACTAAAGGCTAGACAGAGGCGAAATATTAAGATCAACAAAAATGTAAAAGAAAGGTGAAAACCGTGCAGCGAATTTCATAATGCGAACTGCTTGTTTCTGGAGTTTAATCAATGGGGAGATTTGAATGATGTATGACCCCATGGTTAGATGCAGTAGTTTATATGGCTGCATATAAAGGCGTATTATAGTGTTGCGAGTGTGTGGAGGCGGAAGTGGAATCTTGTTTTAAGGAGGGCACGTATGCCAAAAGATATTCTAATGCAGGCTGACGAAATGTGTTTCTGAAACCAAACATGGGTGTAAACAATTACTTCAAGAAAAGTAATATGATCAGATGGAGTAAGGGCCTGGTTGTTGATGAAAAGTCAAGGAGACATAGTTTTCCTGTTTCGTGAAGGAAAAAGCATAAAAGACTATTTAGAAGGGTTAAATGATAGCCGGTTTGTTGCACACCACTGCACAAGGGAATTTAAATCTGCTTGTAAATTAGAAATTAAAACATTATGTTCAGGGCTGTGACCAAAGAGGGTAGTGCACTCTGCATATAAAATACACCTAGAGCGAGAAAGGCAAGAAGGCAAATCATTAATGTATGTTAAAAACAAAAGGCGTCCTAAAATTTGACCTTGGGAAACACCTTTTATAATGTATGAGAGGTTAGAAAAACATTCATTAACACAAAAACAAGCTGTTGTCTATTAGATAAAAAGCTCTTTAGCAGTGTTAGCACTGTCCCACCAATACAATAAAACTCAAGCTTCAAAAAGAGAATGTTATGTCAATAGAATCAAAAGCCCTAAAAAAAATCTATAAACACAGAAGCTGAAATGTCGCCATGGTCAATGTAAGATTTAATATTATCTGTGAAACATGCGATGGCCGCCTGAGCAGGCAACCCTGAGAGGAATCAAAACTGAAACGAATTTATTATGTTAAATTAGTGTTTTAGTCAATTTTTCTAGAACTTTGTCAAGGAAGGCAACAACAGAAATGAGACGGTAATTTTCAGCAAAGGATTGGACACCTTTCTTCCAGACACATATGACCTTCGCAACCTTGAATTGGTCAGGAAAAACACCAGAACTGAAAGTGAGGTTAAATATCTGGCTTAAGATGGGTGAGGCTGTAGAACGAAATAATTTTATATGTTTTGCGGATGTGTCGTCAAGACCCGGGCCAGTCGATTTTAAACCTAAAATGATGGATTCAGTTTCTTTGGGGCTAGTGGGTTGAAGGAAAAAAAGGTTGTGGTTGACGGGTGAAGGAAGGAGAAAAATCGAAATTGTCAGGAAGGGTAGTGAAAAGTAATCACTGAAGGCATTAGCTGTCTCATTTGGTGATGTTATGATCGCACCATTTAATAGATAGTGATGAAATTGGGTCATGTGAATCAGAATTATTTAAGAACTCATTTACAAACCGTCATTTTTTTTTCTAGTATTATTACCGCATTGTTGAATTTGATCTTCATAATCAATCTTCATAATCACTGTGCTTTGCATTTTTATGAAGTGTAGATAAAGTGCTTTAAAGGGCCCCTCGCCAGGCCCCATAGCAAATTTGGGTTTTATGCTGGTAGTTGTTACATGTCCTCTAGGGAGCGTCCTGCCCCAAAAATGTTTCAAATCAGCTCATTAATAGCCAAGATAGAAATATTTCAGTGCTGCGAGCCCATGATTTCAGCAAGCGGGCTCCACTGCCAAGCAAGACGAAGAAGTGCGGAACGGTAGACCTTGTTCTGTGGTTCTTCAAAGTTGAGCGACTTCTGCATATCAGGAGCTTCCTCGAAGACGTCATCCTCCGGAATGGAGGATGGAGGACCTCCGCGCCCTCATGGCAAGGCGAGTCCCGCGGCGGTAGCCCTGTCCGTGGGAAACCGCGACATCACCGACTATAGGCTTCCCGATTCATCTGACAGCTCAACAGCGGCAGAGATGGAATCGGACAGTGATTACACGCTAGTCCAATCGCGCCACTTGAAGCGCAAGCTTCGCCGGACGTCAGCAGGCAGTGATTCTACTCATAAAAGCAGATGTGACGAACGGGTCTTCTCCGTGGGCTACACCCCTACTACGGAAGGTACGAATATGAATTCGTTGAACAGACAATCGCTGACCAAATACTTCGATCGAATAGCCTCAGGACATGTGAGAGAGATCCGCATTAATGCTCGGAAGAACATTCTGACGGTGGACGTTAATTCTCAGGCAGTATTGGAGGCTTTGAAAGGCATTCAAGTGGTTGGTAACATCCCAGTTCGCTCATTCCTTGCGTACGGCAAAGATACCTGCTCTGGTGTGATATCAGATGTGGACATTGACATAAAGGATGAAGACCTGCGATCTCTTTTATCGTCGACAGTGCGAATCCTCGACATCCACCGATTCGGCCGCTCCTGGTGCATCAAGTTGGTGTTCGAGTCAGACTCTTTGCCAGCATCGGTCAAAGTAGGTTATGTGAGGCACTCAGTGCGTCCATATGTACCACGCCCGTTACAGTGTCGCAAGTGCTTCAAACTGGGCCACGTGAGTGCGGTGTGTAAGAATCCTACGTCGTGCCGAAGATGTGGTGGTGCTCATCATGTGGACTCCTGTGAGACTGACGCCATGAAATGTGCAAATTGCTCCGGAGCCCATGAAGCGACATCCAAGGACTGCCCCAAAATGGCAGAGGAGAGGCAAATCCTGAGAAAAATGGTGAGAGAGAACTCCACGCACAAGGAGGCTGCCGATTCCGTCCGCAAGAAAAGGCGCCGGTTGCGGCAAAGGCGTCGCCGCTCCCAGAGCAAGCCCGGAGGGAAAGAGGCACTTCCTTTGAGTACTTGGATGCAAAACGTGCCACAGAGAGTGCACGGCCGGGACACACAAGATGCGCCTCCCCCAGTACCACCGCGCCCGTCAAGGAATGAGGCGTCATCCTACGTGCGTCCAACCTCTTCGGCTATTGAGTGGCCTTCGCTACCACTAAGGGCTTCCGGAGGAGATACTCCTTCGGCTCTCCCCAAGTGCCGCGAGGGTAATGAAAGGCTTGGAAATGAAAAGGTGATAGACATGCTCAAACAGCTAGTAAACACTATGCGTATATTACTCTCCGGAATGGCAACGCCAACTGCACTATCGGTTGTGAAGGCGTTAGATGCTATGGAGCCGCTATTAGCGGCTCTAAAATAAGGGTGTTAATCATGGCTCTCACGATAAAACACTGGACATTGGAACAAAAGATGCATCATTCTGTTATAATGCAATGGAATGCTCGAGGTTTATGCGGCCGCATGTCTGACTTTAGGCAACGAGTCTTCAAATACCGCTTCCCAGTGATCGTGATATGCGAGCCAAATCTCACGTCGGAATTTCGCCTTTCCGGATACGTTAAGCTCTGGTCACGTGAAGATCGACACAAGAGCAAAGTGTTAATGTGCATACGCAGTGACATGACGTTTGTGCGGAACACGATCGCTCCACATGACAGCAATGAATATGTGTGTGTGACACTAAAACATAAACTACATGTGTTTTCGATCATCGGCGCCTACATACCTCCTAGACAAAGACTTGAACTCTCTTATCTATCCACTGTATTACAGAGTTCCCCAGGCCCTCATGTTGTTATTGGAGACTTCAACGCCCATCATCCTTACTGGGGAAGTGCCGCAATGAACTGTCGGGGTAGGCACTTGATGGACTTCATAGACACTGAAGGTCTGGCTGTCATCAACGATGGATCTCCAACTTACATCCGCGGCACTACCTACGGAAGTTGCTTAGACCTCACTATTGTATCTCAGAGCCTCCTGCCCTTAGTCAACTGGTGCTTGGACATAGAAACGCATGGGAGCGATCATATACCAACATATGTGCAGATGAAGTGGTTTGTTCAATCAACTGCATCTGCTGTACGCTGCACTGATTGGTCCACATTCACTACATCTGTCGAAGAGTACTGTGGAGACATCACTTCACCATCTGATATAGAAGACATTATTGTCTCATCAGTGCAGAAGACAACTAAGTTCATCAGTGCACCTACATCCAGAACGGCGATTGATATTGAATATGAACGGCTCCGAGCGATCCGTCGGAGAGCGGAAAGGAAGGTTAGGCGAACTCAATCGTCATTAGACCTTGCTTTATGTCGACGAGCTCAACGAAAAATACGGCGTCACCTTCAAAAAATGGGAAAACAACGGTGGAGGACCTTCTGTTCGTCTCTAGATCCTCGAAAGCCACTTTCTAGGATCTGGCAGATAGTACGAAGCCTTCGTGCCCCTCCTCAGCAAAAACATCCTTTCCGTGCTCTAGCACTTCACCAATCTCTGACGGAAGGGCAGGTTGCCGAAGACTTCTGTAAGAGAGTCACCCGTACCGATGCTTCAGCATGTCCAACATTGGATCGACCCGTGCTACCTCCTAAAGATGATCGTCTTGACCTTCCTTTCACGATGCCGGAATTGGAAGCTGCACTTGCTGCGTCGAGACAATCTTCTGCCCCTGGACCTGACTGTATTTCGTATACTGCTCTGTGCCACCTTGGGATGGAAGGTCGGAAAGTCCTGCTGTCATACTATAACGCCACGTGGTCATCCAGTACAGTCCCGAAGCAGTGGAAAACCAGCCGTTTGGTCGCCCTCCTAAAGCCAGGAAAATCGCCTTACGAAATGTCATCTTACCGGCCAGTAGCTTTAGCTAGCTGTGTCGGTAAGGTGATGGAACGGATGGTGCTCACTAGATTAGAATGGTTCATGGAAAAGAATGAGCTTTATCCTGAAATGATGACCGGATTTAGACGTGGCCGGTCTGCAATAGATGGGGTCATTGATCTCGTGTCCACGATCGAACACGAAAAGAAGCGACACCGCCTTGTAGGAGCAGTTTTCTTAGACATAAAAGGAGCTTATGACAATGTACTGCACGAAGCCATTCTTGATGCCCTCAGTAATTTAGGCATCGGCGGCCGTCTCTACATGTGGATTGATAATTACCTAAATGGCCGTACAGTCTTCATGTCCACGAATGATGGCGAAACGACAAGACACGCTGTGGTCCGTGGAGTGCCTCAAGGAGGAGTTCTCAGCCCGACTCTTTTCAATGTTGCCCTTATTGGCCTTGCGGAAATAATTCCTGATACAGTACACATCAGTACATACGCAGACGACATATGCATGTGGGCATCCGCAGTCACGCGACCGCAAATTCGTGCCAGATTGCAGCGTGCTGTTTCTTTAATGTCTCAGTACCTGCAGTGCCAAGGACTGCAACTGGCCCCAGACAAGTGCGCTGCGATAGCGTTCACACGGAAGCTTATGTGTTAGTATCCAATTATGATCAATGGAAATGCCATCCCATATGTCACCCACCACAAGTACCTCGGCGTTGTCATTGACCGCGGTGTTTCATGGTCGAAACATGTGGCAATGTTAAAGAAAAAATTAACTGGGCTTGCTCAAGTTTTTCGCTTTCTGGCCGGTATGAAGTGGGGTCCATCTGAGCGTTCGCTACTCCGGCTGTACCAGGCTCTCTACGTCGGATACATTAGGTATAGCCTGCCAGTTTTATCAGGTATGAGCCCGTCATGTTTACGCACGCTGGAAAGTGCCCAGGCACAGATACTGAAAACATGTCTCGGTGTTCCACGTTGCACCTCAACCCACGGAACAATTGAGGAGGCTCGCGTCACCCCTTTACCTGCCTATCTACGATGCGAACCTCTTCGAGTATTCCTGAGACTGCTTTGTCGTCATGGACGCCATCCCTTATCGACATTACCACATACGGCCGGACTCCACTTTCTCAAGAGCCGTTAAATGGCAAGAATCTGCCATACCAGCATACTTTGCCCCGGCTGACCTTCCACATATGCCCCCATGGGTAATGTCCAAAATACCGGTACGTCTATCTATTCCGGGAATTTCTAAAAAATCTCGAATACCTACCGTCGGCCTGAGACATTTAACACTTGAATATATATCGAAAGAATATGACTCCTCGGTGAGCGTGTATACAGACGGATCGGTGTCGTCGTATGCGTCTGGTGCGGCTTTCGTCGTGCCTGCGCATCAAGTCATTCGACGGTTTCGTCTGCATAACAAGACGACTTCAACATCTACGGAACTAGTGGCAATCAGAGAGGCCGTTCAATATATTTCGCGACAGCCTCCTCAAATATGGACAGTCTTCAGCGACGCAAAATCGGCTCTTCAACTACTTAGAGTGGTGTTGAAAGAAAGCGCTTACAGAGTGTTGGCTCTTCAAACTGCCGAGCTCTACACTTTAGCACAAGAAAACGGCCACCACATCACATTTCAGTGGATTCCCAGTCACTGTGGTATACAGGGCAACGAACTGGCCGACGCCGAAGCGAAGAAAGCACTCGAAGAACGAGAGTCACTGCTTTCAATTCCTTTTTCAAGAGCGGACGCCAACTGTCTCCTCTCCAGTGTCATCCGAAAATTGACAGCACAGCACTGGGACAATCCGGATAATCGCCACAGACGACTCCAAAGATTGGACCCTGCCATGAATTTTAGGCTACCACCGAAAATTCATCGAAGCGGTGCCAGTCTTCTGCACAGACTAAGGCTGGGGGTAGCGTTTACGCGCGGATACGTGCACCTCATGCGACGCACCGAGTCTCCACACTGTGAGGTGTGCAATGTGCCTGAGACTATAGGTCATGTGCTTTGTGACTGCCTTAAGTACGTGGAAGAGCGTGAAAGGTTGGACAACGACCTTACGCGTCTCGACAGCGCACCGTTGTCGGAGGACGTTATTTTAGGCCCTTGGCCAGATGCTCGATCAAGTTTCAAGGTCATTCAGGCATTACTGAACTTTTTAAAAACTACGGGCTTGGATTGCAGACTTTGAGCATGCCAAATTGCTTGCGATATGTTCTACATCTTCCTTCTATCGTCATCGTCACCCATCATGCACCTCTTCTCTCTTTCTTTCCCTCTTCCCCTTCCCCCAATGCCGAGTAGCTGGCTAGAGGAATATACCTCAGGCCGACCTCTCAGCATTTCGTATCATTAAACTTCTCTCTCTCTCTCTCTCTCTCTCTACTCGCCCCGTCTAGCCTTCGCAAGCAAAATTACTTCCCTGTGCTCTCCCATACCAGACCTCGAGGATCGCATGACGCGTATGTCACAGGCCCCGTCTTCATTTTTTTTTTTTCCAGGACTACGCATTTCCGCTGGCAGCGTCGCGCGTGAGCTGTTGTCTCGTTCGCACAGCGCATGATTTTGCACGCTGTGCACAAGGAAACATCACTTGCGGTATAATTCAGGGCTACACGAATACTGAGGCAGAACAAGCGGATCGCAGATCATGATCACGCGCTGGAGCACGGTAGAAAATGGCATAGTTTCGGTACCTACGCACGTGACCGAACGGTCGTGGGAACAAGCAGATGAAGCGGAAGTATATCTCTCTTGCTTCGGTGCGAAGTAAAACAAAAAACACGCAAACATTTCATTTGGGTTTTATTATTTCTCTAAACTTCAATTCGTCAATTCAAGCAACAGATCGCACATATAACAGAAGTTGTCTTGAATAATTCTCAAAGTCACGTGTCACCACAAGCGACGTCACACTGTGGGCTTGAGTATGTAGGTAGGCGCAGGGACACGAGTACGTCATCCTCCAGCTTGGAGTGCGGCAGTCGCAAGAAGGAAAAATGGCGTTCAGTTTGAAATTTCAGATCTTTCCGCAGCATGTAGCAATGTAATACTTTGCAGACACGATCGTTATCGCTCAATATATGCTCTGCGCTTGTCAGCTCAAAATGGCCAGACCTGGTGAGAGGCCCTTTAAGGTGCTTAGGCTGGCACTTCTTTCTTTTTTTTTTTTTTTTTTTTTTGTAGAGGTTGTCATTTTTTCCTAAACAATGTAACAGAGAATTTGATAGCCAGGGGCAAAGGGGAGCACGATAATGTCACTTTGAGGACACGAAGTTAGCGCATGATCTCGCGGCAGTATAAATAATGTGGCTAAGTTTGGTTAACGCAACTTCCGGATATAGAGCTTCAAGAACAGGCAACCAATCTGCATCTTCAATAATTTTAGTGTACTTAACATTATCAAAATATGTTCTGAATTGCAATTTATGTCCTTGGGAAATAGGTTTGGCAGTGCACAAAAATATAGGGTAACGGTCTGTAATATTACTTTCAATAACACCAACTACAGCGGGTACGGTGAATTAGAGATGACATGCTCAATGAAAGACTGTGAACCTGTTTGTTGAGCATGTAGGGTCAGCTATAAGGCGGTGATAGCCATTGCTATAGATGCAGGTGAGGTAGTCTTTTGTCACAGTGTGAGAATCTGCTAAGCTTATGGTAATATCACCTAGAATTAAAACATTATTTTTTGCCAGACAGTTAATGTATATGAATGGTAGTTCCATGAGAAAGCTGAAAGAATCTGAAGAAGGAAAATGATAGATAAAACCACAGACTGTGATGGTTGTTTGGTATGGCAAGTGTATCAAATTCTACACGAACGGACTCATACTGAGGGATGTTAAAGAGTCTGGTCATGATGTCTCATGAATAATAAAACATATAACACCTAGATGGCAGAGCCTCCATGTGGATCACCATTGTGATGGCAATACTCGCATGAGTAACCTGGTAGATCGTAGAAGTCTTTATGTTCAGGCGAAAGCCACGTTTCAGATAAACCAATAATCAAGAATGGGCAGTCAAAAGAACTGAGGAAGGCCAAAACCTCGGTATAATTTACGCCAACTGCGGGCGTTCACATGAACTGCAGAAAAACCCGCAACATTGGATGTGATCACGTTAGCATCATGCCATGATATGTAAGCCACCATGAATTTGTTTAAGAAGCTTATACAAACGACATGATCTAGGCATCTCTGAACGCCTTAAGGTCTGTATGGCACAAAATGCAGCAAACCCACATTTCCTGCATTTTCCTGCTTTGATAATGCCATTGTCAGTCCAGAGGAATAGCTATTTTTTGTTGTCTTTTCAAGGCAAGTGCTTCACCAAATAGAACCTTATTTTCAGGGGTCAGATGATCATTAAAGTAGATTGGTAATCCAAAGGAGTCAGCACTTTGCCTTTGACTTGCCTCATACAGCATAAGCACAGAGGAGGAGGATGCACGAGAAAGGCCAAGGCAACTTGTCGAAAGGCAAGCCTCACCAGCTTTAGTAAGACATATTGTGCTTTTGTCACGGGAACAAAAACACACTATCAAGTTGCTATGGTCAGTATTGTGCTCTAGAACCCTGTGGGCCGTATGAATGTCTATAACTTTAACAGGACAGCAAAATTTTTTCACCAAGGGCTTCGGCAATCTTGACACTGTCTTCTCCTTGTATGACAAGGATGCCTCTCATTTTAATGTTGTTGGAGCGAGAGTACTTCGCAAGTTGAAAAACTTTGCACTGGAGCATTTGGTTATCTTCAACTAATTTGTTGTTTGTGGTGGCCAGAGACGTCATTTTTCTCCGTCGCGGATTCAAACGCTTTACTCATGTAATCTAAAGAATCTTTAATTTCATTTACTTCTTCCTGAAGCTGTTTCACATCATCCGGTTTGTGTCTAGATACTGCTACCTTTATGGTTCCCAAAGCGTCAGACATGTCACAAAGTTTCGCATTGAAAACAACTTTGAAATCCTCAAAATCCTTACTTAATGAAGTGACAGTGCAAACCATAACAGCAAGAATGATCATGGATCTGCAGTCGGAATAGAAGCACAAAGAAACACAGCGGCGATTTCTTCACCTGTGTACGAAGAATAGTCGAGTTAGATTCTGGGGCCGAAGTTGACCGTAGTCTCTGATCACATGCTTTCAAGTGGAGGCTGAAGTGTGGTGGGTGTTTATATGCCCAGAACCTGATGATGCCAGCACCTCTATATGGAACCTGGTGTCACCACTGGTGCGCAATAGCTGAAAAAGCGCTCAGGATCAGGCACAGGTTCCAGGACTGTCTGTCGGCGAAATCCATCCTAAGAACAACCAAACAGCAGAAACCATGCACAGAACACCAGCATCCTCAATGTACAAAGAATAGTCGACTAAGATGCAGGGGCCAAAGTTGACCGTAGTCTCTGATCACATGCTTTCAAGTGGAGGCTGAAGTGTGGTGGGTGTTTATATGCCCAGGACCTGATGATGCCAGCACCTCTATGTGGAACCTGGTGTCACCACTGGTGCGCAATAGCTGAAAAAGCGCTCAGGATCAGGCACAGGTTCCAGGACTGTCGGCGAAATCCATCCTAAGAACAACCAAACAGCAGAAACCATGCACAGAACACCAGCATCCTCAATGTACAAAGAATAGTCGACTAAGATGCAGGGGCCAAAGTTGACCGTAGTCTCTGATCACATGCTTTCAAGTGGAGGCTGAAGTGTGGTGGGTGTTTATATGCCCAGGACCTGATGATGCCAGCACCTCTATGTGGAACCTGGTGTCACCACTGGTGCGCAATAGCTGAAAAAGCGCTCAGGATCAGGCACAGGTTCCAGGACTGTCTGTCGGCGAAATCCATCCTAAGAACAACCAAACAGCAGAAACCATGCACAGAACACCAGCATCCTCTATGTACAAAGAATAGTCGACTAAGATGCAGGGGCCAAAGTTGACCATAGTCTCTGATCACATGCTTTCAAGTGGAGGCTGAAATGTGGTGGGTGTTTTATATACCCAGGACCTGGTGACCCCAGCACCACTATATGGAACCCGGTGTCACCACTGGTGCGCAGTAGCCAGAAAAGCAGTCGGGATCGCGCATAGGTCCCGGGACTGTCTGTCAGCAAAATCCATCCTAAGAACAACCAAACAGCAGAAACCATGCACAGAACACCCGCATTCTCTATGTACAAAGAATAGTCGACTAAGATGCAGGGGCCAAAGTTGACCGTAGTCTCTGATCACATGCTTTCAAGTGGAAGCTGAAGTGTGGTGGGTGTTTATATGCCCAGGACCTGATGATCGCAGCACCTCTATGTGGAACCTGGTGTCACCATTGGTGTGCAATAGCTAAAAAAACAGTCAGGATCAGGCACAGGTCCCAGGACTGTCTGTCGGCGAAATCCATCCTAAGAACAACCAAGCAGCAGAAACCATATACAGAACTCCAGCATCCTCTATGTACAAAGAATAGTCGACTAAGATGCAGGGGCCAAAGTTGACCGTGGTCTCTGATCACATGCTTTCAAGTGGAGGCTGAAGTGTGGTGGGTGTTTATATGCCCAGGACCTGATGATCCCAGCACCTCTATGTGGAATCTGGTGTCACCACTGGTGTGCAATATCTAAAAAAGCAGTCAGGATCAGGCACAGGTCCCAGGACTGTCTGTCGGCGAAATCCATCCTAAGAACAACCAAGCAGCAGAAACCATGCACAGAACACCAGCATCCTCTATGTACAAAGAATAGTCGACTAAGATGCAGGGACCAAAGTTGACCGTAGTCTCTGATCACATGCTTTCAAGTGCAGGCTGAAGTGTGGTGGGTGTTTTATATGCCCAGGACCTGGTGACCCCAGCACCTCTATGTAGAACCTGGTGTCACCACTGGTGCGCAATAGCTAAAAAAGCAGTCAGGATCAGGCACAGGTCCCAGGACTGTCTGTCAGCAAAATCCATCCTAAGAACAACCAAACAGCAGAAACCATGCACAGAACACCAGCATCCTCTATGTACAAAGAATAGTCGACTAAGATGCAGGGGCCAAAGTTGACCATAGTCTCTGATCACATGCTTTCAAGTGGAGGCTGAAATGTGGTGGGTGTTTTATATGCCCAGGACCTGGTGACCCCAGCACCTCTATGTGGAACCTGGTGTCACCACTGGTGTGCAATAGCTAAAAAAGCAGTCAGGATCAGGCACAGGTCCCAGGACTGTCTGTCGGCGAAATCCATCCTAAGAACAACCAAGCAGCAGAAACCATGCACAGAACACCAGCATCCTCTATGTACAAAGAATAGTCGACTAAGATGCAGGGGCCAAAGTTGACCATAGTCTCTGATCACATGCTTTCAAGTGGAGGCTGAAATGTGGTGGGTGTTTTATATGCCCAGGTCCTGGTGACCCCAGCACCTCTATGTAGAACCTGGTGTCACCACTGGTGTGCAATATCTAAAGAAGCAGTCGGGATCGGGCACAGGTCCCAGGACTGTCTGTCAGCAAAATCCATCCGAAGAACAACCAAGAAGCAGAAACCATATACAGAACACCAGCATCCTCTATGTACAAAGAATAGTCGACTAAGATGCAGGGGCCAAAGTTGACCGTAGTCTCTGATCACATGCTTTCAAGTGCAGGCTGAAGTGTGGTGGGTGTTTTATATGCCCAGGACCTGGTGACCCCAGCACCTCTATGTAGAACCTGGTGTCACCACTGGTGCGCAATAGCTAAAAAAGCAGTCAGGATCAGGCACAGGTCCCAGGACTGTCTGTCAGCAAAATCCATCCTAAGAACAACCAAGCAGCAGAAACCATGCACAGAACACCAGCATCCTCTATGTACAAAGAATAGTCGACTAAGATGCAGGGGCCAAAGTTGACCATAGTCTCTGATCACATGCTTTCAAGTGGAGGCTGAAGTGTGGTGGGTGTTTTATATGCCCAGGACCTGGTGACCCCAGCACCTCTATGTAGAACCTGGTGTCACCACTGGTGCGCAATAGCTAAAAAAGCAGTCAGGATCAGGCACAGGTCCCAGGACTGTCTGTCGGCAAAATCCGTCCTCAGAACCACCAAACAGCAGAAACCATGCGCAGAACACCAGTGTCCTCTGTGTATGAAGGATAGTCAAGTTAGATGCAGGGGCCGAAGTTGACCGCAGTCTCTGATCGCACGCTTTGAATTGTGCCATGGTTCATGAGCTTACCAGGCACCATGACTGTGCTTTACAGAATATGGATGTTCTCTTTTTAGTGGGAAAGTTTCGCCTAGCTGTGAATACTAGCTGTTTTCTGAACAATTCATCATGACGAAGCTGCACAAAGGCCTAGTTAGGCGCACATCCCTTTCGTGCACATCACTGAGAGATAGGGGCCACTTTCACTTGCTTAGTATGCTAAAACTAATACAAACGTGTGAAGGCAGTGTGCTGTGCATTTGCACAGCAGAATTCTTGATGATTTGCCGATAAATTAGAAGCACTCCATGCAAAAAAGCGGTCCCCAAGCCTAATTTTTTCAGCAACTTTCAAGCTCACATTAAACAAGTAGCAAACAAAAGCAGCAGAATATAGCAATAATATGTTGTTTAACAGGCCAGCAATAATTTGTATAAGGCCAATAGGACCTAATTGTCCAGTACAGAAGCTAACATAAACTAACAAGTTTAATGCATAACACATACTGGTATCATAGGTAAATCAGTACAACTAATCGAAATTTGTATTGGTCTAATGCAGGACTTCTATTAAAATTTTTGCTGCTGGTGGCACCACTGGTTTAATACACTTAAGGCTACATACATCTTGGGTCACCTTGGCCTGTCCTTTCGGCAGGATTGCCCAAGAATGGGCATGCACCGATATCACGGGCGTGAGACATACTTAACCAGCACAGTAAATACGTGGCACGAAATCAAGAAGCACCCAAGACACGACGCTACCGTCGTGTCCTTTGTGTCTTTTTATCTTGTCCCAGGTCCTTTTTCACTCGCATGCCACATGCAGACATTGTGGCAGCACCGCTAGGTGGCACGGCATGTCCAGAGGGATGGATGAGAGAGAGGAGCCCGACTGCATACACGCCTCATGCATCGTGTATATCAGGGGTAGCAACACAGTGCGGCATCGCTTCAGTGCCTCAAGTCTTATCGCATTAATGTCGACATTCGTCGTGGGATGGGTTGTGCCAGGACTTATATTGCTATCAACTACTGAGTAGGTTTACTGTATATCAGCAACCTATTTCTGAATCAACACAGAAATGCATGTTAGGAAAATTGATCTTTTTGCACCCTTAGAAAGCACAAATGCCAAGGATTTTCACTAATACACCATGTTTCTTACCCTAACTTTGCCCATAAATATGCAACAGTAAAAGTGGACAAAATACAAACATACGAGTAATTGATAAACTGTTTGTGTTGGAAAAGGCACCACAGACAATTCTCAAACTGTTGTTGCTAATCGCGCATTTTAAAAAGCAATATGCAAACTACAACAGTCATTGCGAATTGCAGCTTTTGATGTTTTGAAATGTGTGCAAAATGGAGAGATACTGATTGAAATGGGGGCTTTTTATCAATAGCACTGTACACCACCGATGCCAATGAGATTACTGGAGCATTGCATTGATTAGACATAGTTTAGTATACATTTAAGCTTCACTTTTTGATGGATACAACAACAAAATGTATTGATGTGTGTTTAAAGCATTATGAACATATCTATAATCAGGTATTGGTAACAAAAGTAAAATCTGAAAGGAGATAAAAGTTCTGTATGAGGGAAAAAAAAGCTGGACACTATTCACATTTGCCATTGTCATCAATTCGGGGCATTATGGGCCCTATTTATGTGCTTCTATCAAATCATCGCTGTTTGTAAAATGATCAGCAGCAATCCGTGTACATTATAAAAGCAGCATATGCATGTTATGTCCTCGTGTTGAGTACCTTTTGATGAGCATTTTCTTTCATTACTGCCTGGTATCGCAACAGTTTTCAGAAAGCATATACTTTTTGGAAAGCTTCAAAAGATGGCCACTCTCATATATTACGCTGCGGTGTGTGCATGAAGCCAATATAGATAATGTATTATTAGTATGTGTGCATATGGGCTAATTGAGAAGCCTAGCCTCACCAAAATTATAGAAATACACAGGGGTCGTAAAAACATTTCTTTAGGTTATTTCAATGAATAGCTATAAAGAAAAAGGTCCTCAGTTCTGCTTTTTTTTTTTTGCTTGTCTACTCAAGTGCAATAAAGAAATTCTGCTCAGAGGAGTCCATCTATGGCTGTGGTTGTTTGAACAAAGAAATAAATAACAAAACATTGTGGGAAGGGAAGCTTGGGCTGGTTGTTCAAACATTCTTTAGTTGACAGGAAGAGCTCTGTCCTAATGAGAGCAGCTTTCCGGGCAAGTTGGTAATCCATTACTCAAATGATGTTGCGCAACAAAAAACGACACGGACGGGAGAGAGGACAATACACCAAGCGCTTGGTGTGTCGTCCTCTCACGTCCGTGTCGTTTTTTGTTGCGCAATATCACTTGAGCTCTGTCCTGTCACCTTCTTTCCTTCCATCTGAAATATGCGCTAAGTAAGGCTTTTCCTCGACAAAGCAAACAGTCGAGGCCACCACTCCACTTCATTATAAATATGCAAATGATTGAAAAATTAATTTTTCGATCAAGTACCAAAAACATGTCTACATAGAAAGGTTCAATTGTAGTTGTTATACATCACCACTAATGTTGCCTCTAAAATAGTGGTTGACATGTTCCACTGTCGATTAAAGGGTTTAAGGGGCACTACAGAGGGAAATAAGCCGAGCTGTAGTGCAGTAAATTATACTCCTGCAACGCTGAAAAAGCCACCATGAGAAGAGGCGTGGTAAGCCCGGAAAGGTGCAAGAACAGGCAGGTGGCGACACTGCCTTCAAATTTCCACTTCAGGTCGCTGCAACATCATTGATTCTGACAGTGCCTGCTCAGGCCTAGTTAATGTTTTATCGCTACATTGGGTTCTACGGGAGCGAAAAACTGAACTTAGCAAGTTGTGAGTGGAGACAAAATTTACATAAATTCTCAAGCGGGAGAAGTATGGAAAAAACATGTTTTCTGACTAAAAAAAATATCCTAACATTTCTCAGCATGCAGAATAAATGTAGCAGCAGACAAGGGGGGCATGCACCGACGTGTTTTGAAAAAAAGTCACAGTTTTGCCTGCAAAGCAAAGCATCGATTGTATATTTAGCGCCAGCAAACAAGGACGTAAGGGAGACGACAACACAATGTCTCCCTTACGTCCTTGTTTGCTGGCGCTAAATATGCTTTCGATTTACCAACACGCCCAACAAATGGCAATCGATTGTAATAGAAAATTGGCAGACAGCCATACAAAGTAAAGATAGTACTCTTATCGGCTAATCAACTTGCAAACATTTGGTTGCTGAATAAATTAACAAGCATGCTATCAGTGCGCACAGCAAACATGAACCCATAACACTCCATGACTGTGGACACTCGCTCTGGCTTGAGGAAACGTGGCATTAGTGGCGAGCGAAGTGATCTTCATGCTGTCTGTCGCTTCAATTCAAAGTGAGCACCGAGCTAGCATAAAGCTACGAGCCGCCAACACATTCAGACTGTGCCCCCAACGCAGATTGCTCTCAAGCTACGGCCACGTGACCGTGCGCAGTCACCACAGGCGTAGTTGCAGCCGAAGTAGAATGCCCCCCCCTCCCCCCGGTGCCTCACATCATTGGGTGCTTCGCACTCCATGGAAGACTGTGCGCTTCCTCTCCACTCTCCTCCCTTTCACGTGGGTGAGATTGAGCTGTGATCGTCGGCCCCCCTCGCATACTTTCACTCACACATACAGTGTAGGGTGTGCAGAAATGGTATTATCGCCCTTGGACATTATACAAAAGCTCCCGCCAATGCCGATGGCAGAAATGTACTTGGAGTGTCTGTATAATTGCTATCACAATAAAATTTATGGCAAGATATTGACATTTGGCAAGAAATAACCCTTTTTTTCATTCACTCGGACATTCCTTGTATCTTTCAGAATTCTTGCCTACTGACCATGAAAGCTCCACTCCTTTACTCTATGAGGGAAAAAAAGGGTGGTGTACCAGCTGCACACTTCTGGAAGTTGTTTCTCGGATTGCTAATGCCACGCAATCAATTACGTGTCACAAGTTCACCATGGCAAGAGCTGTGCATCAAATTTGTAGGCGCATTTAGACATGCTGAACGGTTGGGAAGGAGCAGCCGTAAAGTACTCTTTTTTCAAATGGCTTCAAGCCAGTTAACTACGGTAAAGCTTTCTTTCATAACTTTTTCATTCATTGCGTGGGAAAAGCTTCTTAAGTACCAGCTGAAGAAACAAAGACTGAAGTTTCCTTTTGGAATTTTTTGTAGAAACCTCAAAGCCATTGCATAAATGTCGCCTTACAAATTTGAAATTATGTTCTCTTATTTGGGCTGTTTTGACACCAGATAACTTTTAAAAACATGCTAGGCTGAGCTTTTGTTTTATTCAAAATGCAATGTAGACTGTAGCCCTTCTGTAATGAAAAACTGTTAAATATAGATCTGTGTGAGCACTTTCGAAATCCATGACATCTTGGCAAGCCAGTGCAAGGAATGTCAAAGTGCAACTCAGATTTCGTTTTTGTGCTACATTTTTCTGCCTTGCTACTCAAGGTAAAAGATGGCTTTTTGCCATGTGTGAAGCATAATGTACTAATACCACCTAATATTTTCATTTGGTGTACCTGTGAGTTGAAATCGTCCGCCTGACACAAAATCTAGTGAATCAATTTATTTGTCAGAAGCATCACCTCCAAATTCTTGCTCTAGAATGACATCTGTTTATTTATGCACCGAGACAGTTTACCACCTCGGCATATGACAGCACACCAATAGAGGTTTGCATCGAAATTGAGGGTCAAGGAAAAGCAGGAACATCTGTCAAGGCTTTGCTTGTTACAATGAGACGGAAAGTTAAACTGTTCTTTTGCAGAGAACAGCTACTGGCAGAATAATTTCTCAAAATACAGCGAGGCAAAGGGAGGAGGCTGTGCTTTTGGTGCCAACACAGTGAAAATCGGGTGTAGATACACATTAGGATGGTGCACTTTCTTTGACACCAAGAAATGCAAACACAGAGTAGGTACTCCAAAATGGTGCCCTGAATTGCCAAGCCTCAGCACATGCACTGATTCAATAAGACTTGTTGGGCAAGATGGTTCATACTGCAAGGAAATAAATGTACTGCTCAAAATTCAACACAAGGGTGTAGTAAGGGACACGGACAAGCGCTAACTTTCGACTACTTTTATTCTTCATCTCATCAATATATGTCCTTAATCGCACATGCACAAAGCATGTGATCACATTGTCACAACCACAGATTAGAGCAAGCCACGTGAAAAACACATGACACATGTCGATATTGCATTTCTGAACAACCAAGGATAGAGAGGCAGCACGCGACCACCATAAAAAATGTTACACAAACTGGAAGAAACAATACATCACCTGAATGTTGATACTCATAAAATTACTTTTTATGTGCTAGAAAAAAATACTTTTTTCTAATATACTATTTTTCAGCCCTCACATATATAGTGTTGAGAACAACTTCTTGTGCCACAACAACCCAAGTACAATGAATTCCGTGATCACATTAATGTAGCAGTGGTGCGGTTTCTGTGTGAAATTTTAAAAAAAATTGTTTGGCCTTGATTTACTTTCTTGATGAACAACCTTTAGTGTGAAATTAATGACATGAGTATTGAAAAGACTATTTTGTCGCTATGAACTGATTCGTTTGTTTGTTTGTTTGTTCGTTTGTTTGTTTGTGTCCAAAGTGAAGTATGTTATCTTTTTCTTCAGTGCTCTTTTAAAATGCTGATATGAGTACGGCTTCATGATCACGCATTAGTATAACCATTACAGAAATGTTTCTGTAATGGTTATAGGTGCTGGTGGTGGGCGAATATCAACTTTTTCAAATATGGATAGTGACTACAAAATATCAAATCAAATATCAAATAGTCAAATGCAGACACGTATATTTACAGAAGGAATACCTGTTTCAGTAAGATTAGTTACCCCGCCTATACTTACTAGTGCATAAAATAGAGCTGAATAGCCTGTCAACAGCGATAGCAAAGAAGCTTTCCAAAAGTGAATGGTGACTGCATGGAATGCAGCTTTCCAAGAACACTAAATAGTTACCGAAAAAAAGTAGAGCATTGCTGAAAAATTTTAAAAAAAATTAAGAAGGCTGCTTGATAACGTCTGTGCCATAAATAAATGTAAAAGTGCCCATTGCAAGAAAACCATCACTAGTTGTAGCTTAAAAGATAGAAATGTTACATGACTAGACCACCAGGAACATTAAACGAGAGACTACAAGCAAAATTCACCGGTTGTCATGTAGGCTTCCGCTGTGAAACTGAAAATAAAACTCGTTTCTGTATTGCTTCAGAAACTTTTGTCATTGTTTCACTTCTGTTAATTTCTGATGATTTGTTTAGCAGGTAGAGAACAGTAACAATACTTTAACAGTCGGTTGTTGTGATATATTTAGTTCATTTCGATATTTGAACATACTGAATAGTTCGTTTTTTAATATGAATAGCTAGATTGTAATATTCGATCTGTATTCGAAACTTCAAACGTTCACTCACACCTAAAATTTCTCACTTAGGCAAGACAGAGCCCTGATTCCCAAGCAAAAGCCAGGCGATGATAGTTTCATGAATGTGCGCTGTGTTGCCCACTGGTCACTTACATGGCCTGTAGCTCAGGCCCTTCTCATGAGAGCTGGGCTTCCTGCGCCTGACAGTGCCACATCAGGAGCTAAGTTCACTAAGGTCTATTGTTTGTAAGGCTTCTTTGTGTTGGCTGGTTGCCTTCAGTGATATGTCCAGCATCACAGCTGGCTGGCTGAACTGAACTGCTCTTACGAACACTTCCAGCATAATTGCTTGCAGTCGGGGCAAGTATAGCTGTAGGTGGGGGGCAGTTTGTATTTCGTTGTCAGCACATGCACCTTAATAACTGCCTTGTCCCAACATTTTCAAAAGGTATGCCGCTTCTCCAACATGTCTGGCATGAGGGAAAGCCCAGACAAGCTAGAATGGAAGCTTTTATCTGGTGCACATTAGACTAGGATGCAGCGGGTGCAGATTTTGGGGAACAGCAAAGAGCACAGCCATTAGCTGGTATCAGCTGATGAAAGCAAAGCAGGTAACCAACATGAAAGATTTCACCTGAATGGAAAGTACCTGCTACAGTACTAGAGGAATCCACAAAACACAATATTTTTCTGGCTTTAGGCTGTCGTAATCCCATCGGAGAATGGAGAAGGGCTCAGCTGTTGCTATGCTTACTAGGACACAGGAAAAAATACTTATGTACGAGTTCCAATCCAGGCCACACTGTACAGCTCTGTTGATAGGCACTGGCAGAAGGATGCTCAATTTTTCTGGCATCCATTTCGCGGACCACATTGAAAACTCAGAGTATAGCTCACTAAATTCGTAGATCTGGATAGTGTCTCATTGTATTGTGACTCAGGATTTCACTGGGTGCGTTTATGTGCAGTTTAGTGGCACAATGTCGAGGAGATGATGTCCTCTGTGAGCTCGTTGGGCGACAAATTGCATACAGGCTCCAGGTGAGCCCTGCTCTTGCACAGAAGTTATTTTCATAACAGGTCATTGTCATTTGTCAGGAAAAGTTACAGTGGAACCCGTTTGATACATGTTTTATGGGACCACGAACAAAGGATGGATGACCCAGGAGAATGTAACATCTGATAAATAATGCTTTCGGCAGCACTCTTCATGAGACAACAGGTACTCTCACACAAAACTTTAGTTGAAGTTGAATGGGAAGCCAGCTAAATATTGAAAACCTGCTTAGTAAAGCTGGTTATTGCTGACTGGCAATTAGATTTAGCATTAACCACTTTTTGAAGTACACATAGCTCACTAAATGAAAGTTGTCAATTTCCACTTGTTGCTTGGGTCAAATATCGGTAACAGCCTTTTTTGACTACTCACACCCTTTTTTCAGTTTCTCCAAGGCTTTTGTACACCGAAGTAACTGCACAAGGTGTTCAAGGTCACGAAACAGCATTTTAAAATGTGAATCTGGGGTGACTGCTTGTGCCTTCATCCACCTCCTGTTAGCTCTGCACTTCATAAACTCTCTTGAGATCAGTGACAATCAGAACACAGCGATAGCAATTCTTCTATGCAACACAGCAGGTTCTATAATGCGACCATTTTCAGGGGAGACTTACAGCAGTCAACATGCACCATCAACGGATGATGCATCAGTGGTGCACTTCCACAGTTTTTGGATGTAACAACCAGAAAGAGGAGTGTGACAAACAGGAGGCTAGTACACCTGATTCCACGCAAATTATGTGGGACCAGTGCTTCAGAGTGTAAGAGCTGCGGAAGCATAACAGCAATACATTGACCAGGTTCTGCTGTATATCAATTACATACTAGCTCAAAGGTGCAAGCTCTGTCAAGTATCTTCATGGAGCATGGGGACATACATTGTCCACAATGTGGCATTGTTCAATGCATCCAGCAATCCCTGTTAGGATATGCGTGTGACAGCTGTACTGAGCACATCTTGTCCCTGCCTTAGCTCCTCTAGATGATGACACTCATGGAATGCATCGAGGTGTTGACCCTGTGGCAGAAAGATTATGTGATGCTGTGTGTCTTTTCAGTGCCTTTAAAACCATGTGCGTGGCTTGTGGTTACACAATTTCAGTGTCAAAAATTTTGTGGTCGTGGCAAATGTGGTCGTGGCAAAAGCTGTTCTGCAAGAACAAGCTTGCAGAAGTTGCCGGGGCGAGCTTAGCTTTTAACCATAGTGTATCCTTCGCCATGCTCTGGCGCTATCAAAATTAATTTCAGATAAATATCGCACTACTGTTCCCCGTACCATGGGATCGTATCCCAGCATCAAGTTTATTCAGAAGTGCATCGGTGCCCAAGGTGAGCACGACAGATGCATGTTAGATTCAAACATTCTTTCATACCGCTGCACATACAAAATTGTTAAATAAAAAATCTCACAAAGGCATGCATCAGTAAAAAGGACAACACTGTTGGCTCATTTCTACTTCATTTCTCATTTTCATATGGATGCTCATATCTTCGCAATCTGCCAATTTTTCCAACTTTCTTATATTTTTTCTGGCGGTGTTACTTTTGAAAAAACATCAAACTTCACATTCATGCTTCACTCGGCCTCCCCTGCCTTGCAGATTCGTGTCCTCTGCAGGGCCTGCTGTACCTGCCCAACAGCCTCGCCGACATGAAGAAAATGGACAAGTCTGAAGTGCTGAACACATCTGGCAAGCTCGTGTGGGCAGCCATGCATGATGGCCAGGCCATCAAGGACCCGAGCCTCCTGAACCGCTTCGTGGCGCTCATCTACATTGACCTGAAGAAGTTCACCTTCTGCTACTGGTTTGGATTCCCTGTTGTGCGCCTACCCGAGGAGGTGACCCTTGCCAAGCCGCCACAGTGCCTTGGGGACGTCTTTGATGACAGCAGGTTTGAGAATTCACTGAATAACTTGAAAAAATTTGGCCTTAATATTGTTTCGAAGTTCACTCTGCATTACAAAAAATAGACATAGACTCTCTATTCAGCATTTAGATCATTTTTTATTCTATATATTGTCTTCCTATATCATTTATATATTGTAGACATTTCACTCACACTTCACCTTTTCCACCCCCTCCATGTAGTGCCCTAACGAGCCCTTTTGGTACCAAGTAAATAAATAAAAAGACAAGGCAATTAAACGTTTTGCAGCGAAATCATCTAGCCATTGAAAAGTCCGTGGGAATCTTCTGTTGTTTTGGTCAAGAAAAAGGGTTGGAATTCTGTGTTTTTGCATTGAATCACCTCAACAAAGTCGCATTGAAGGATGTACACCTCCTCCCACAGGCAGATGACGCAATGCTGAGTATTTTTCATTGATGGATCTCAAAATGGCTACTGGCAAATCGAAGTCAGTGAGAGAGACAGAGGAAAGACTGCTGTTATTATGCCGAACGGCATCTTCCAATTTAAGGTCGTGTCAATTGGCCTTTGCCCAGCACCTGCATCATTCCAGCTTGCGATGGACACGGTGTGTTGGTAGGCCTAAAGTGGCAGACATGTTTCGTCTACTTCAATCAGTTTGTCTTTTCTGCAAACTTCGACGATCACCTGAGCCAATTTGTAACAGTACTAGAAGCAACCAAGTCATCCTGACTCATCCTGAAGCTGTGACAGCTAGCGCTGCTTCTCGTATGAAGAGCACATTTTTCTGGATCACATCATCGGCAACTCCAAAGAAGACCGACCCACAGAAGACAGCTGCCATAGCGAATTTCGCACAACCTGTTGGCAAGAAAGTAGTGTGCAGATTCCTTGGCCTCTGTACCTACTATAAGTACTTTCTCAAGGATTTTTCTCACATTGCCGGGCCACTGACTCACCTCACAAAATCAGACATAGAGCTTTAGGGGGAAACTTTCCAAGTCAAACCATTCCAAGACTTTGAACAACACCTACAGTCCTCACTGGTACTTGCACACAGTGGTGGTCCAACTGCACCATTTGCACCATATTGCTACAATTCGACTTGCCTGCTCCTCACTGCACCTACTGAAGTGCCGTGTGAGCCAACTGCGCGAAAGTGCGGTATATTCGTGTCCGGATGGCACTCCGGATGGACACCATCCGAATGGTGCTCGCCGTGGCAGCAGCGCCCGCCGTGCGGGGAAAGGCAAAAAAAAAAAGAACAAGTAAGCTTGCCTTCGGGCATAGCGTTAGCATAGCGTTTG
This sequence comes from Dermacentor andersoni, assembly GCF_023375885.2. Taxonomy (NCBI): domain Eukaryota; kingdom Metazoa; phylum Arthropoda; class Arachnida; order Ixodida; family Ixodidae; genus Dermacentor; species Dermacentor andersoni. Next base: position 28,724,173 of record NC_092820.1, on the reverse strand, counting down.
CAGGTAAACATTACGGTTACATACCGCATCTACTCGCATAATGATCGCACTTTTTTGTCAAAAGAATTGACGCAAATTTAGGGGTGCGATCATTATGCGGGTTAAATTTCCCACGAAGAGAAACATTTTCTTTTTTCATCCCACATTTGCTGCGGGATGACAAGCGGGCGGCTGCCGCTGTCAATGCAGGACACCAAAACAAAAATGGCGGCCGGAGGAGCAAGCCAAACGTGCCGAACGCAATATTTTTTTTTCTTGTGAGTACATTACACGCATTGAAACAGTTTCTCCCGTATCAGTAATGAATATTATTGTTAATATTGGCAAGTTTGCGACTATAACATAGCCATGTCCACTTTGAGGGGACAGAAACTGAGATGGGCGCGCTTGGCTGCCAGTGACATAGAAACACATGGCGGGCATGCTGCGGAAACTGCCGCATTTGTTTTCACTGCTATCCTAATATGGTATGTTTGCGCGAAGGGTGAGAGAATATCTTAGCTGCGTTACAAGCGTCGGCGTATGAATAGAGTACACTTTTAATGTATCAGCGTAAACATGGCCACTATCGTTGCCGATTGCGATTTATTGCGTGCCCACGAGTGCAGACGAGAAGAATCGAAAGGTGCCTTTTTTTGTTGTTGGCCAAAAGCATAATGAAGCCTACAAATAATAAAGCCAAGGCAAGTTTGGTTGTAGCTTTTTTTTCCATGGAAGTGCGGAAAGTGATGAAAGGAATGAAATGGGGCATCTGCTTAAGAATGTTGGGTGCGTGCGACCGCTTGGTATGTCTTCAAGAGTAATTCGCATAGCATTCGACAGATGGTAAGCGCGATCATCATTAGCTAGACTTGGCACACGACATATTGCTGCTACAAGTGCAGGGTGTGATCATTACACAGGAAAGAAAAAAAATTGCATTTTGACAACAAAATTTAGGGGTGCAATCATTATGCGAGTGCGATCATTATGCGAGTAAATACGGTAAGCTGCAGTTGCCGGGAAGCGTGAGAAGCAGTCGGGGATCATTGAATGATATCGCGTTCCATTCTTAAAGGCGAAACGTCTACCAAATTTTTTCTTCACACTTGCATTCGAGATTCATTTGGATAGGTTCGCCCTTTGCAGCGATTCGCCGGAACCTCGAGTTTCCGGGGCCAACCAAGAAGTGTTCTGTGGGCAAGCATGATGTCACTGTAGTTGATGTCAAGGGTCGACCATCACTGCATCACGGACATTTTGTTACGATGGGTTGCGCAAGAGGAGATTGCCGTAGTCGAATGTGAAAATGTATAAACAAATAGAACTGCAAATAAAAATGGCTATATTTGACAATTTTTTTTTTTTGCTCTTTTCTGTATTTTGCTACATTTGGGCTGCAATTTCTCTAGCTTTGGGCTGTGCCGCCTTGTTCGACTTGGCAACACCGGTGCACCCGCCGTCTCCTGTCGCAGTACGAGCACCGATACACCTAATAGTTCTACTGGCAGGCCTTCAGAGCTACTTCGGAGGTGCCTGTGGCAATTAGAGCCCTTGGGGGCACTAAAAGATGGTGCTTAGAAAGGTTGGCCGTGTATCAGCGGCAGAAATTACGATTTTACACTGAATTGTCTTGTATCTAGACAGTTTTAGTACTGTGTATGTTGCGTACGTAAGATCGCTACATTCTGCAAAGTGCGCATGTGCAGAATGCAACACGAATGGTACATGATGCACATGCAGCCGCCGCATACGCACACATCCGATTCTTGCCCATGAGGGTGGGGAGCCTCGCCTGCTGCTCCCATGGTTCTCGTTTGTTCGGGAGAGCGTGAGACCAAAGAGTTTCCCAAAATCGCTGTGTCAAAGGCGACCAGCAGAAGGCTGTACTTTTCAGTGGCCTACAGTTTAGCTTTGCTGCATGAAGTGAACATGTAGAACCCCTTCCAGGATCCTGCACACTGGAAATCCATAGCAAAAAAGTATGAACTTTGTTTTTGAGAAAGTGTTCAGTGTGCGCTGTTTGCACGAGAGGCTCAACCTCCTGTTGGAGCAGTTCATCACAAATGACCGTGCCAGCCTCAGATAGTGAGTACTCATTTTTTGTTTTCTCGATATGATTCGTGCATGACATCCATATTAAATGTAGCATCTTTTAAAGGCCTAAATGTTGTCCGACATAGCGTGAACACGCACACACGTTACGTCGTGTTGGCAAAAATAACGGCGTCTATAGTTCGACCGATGGTTCGACGCTCGCCTGCTTACGTACGTAGGCATTTCCCAAGCCCTGATGTGACAGGCGCTGCTACATTCCGCAAAGCGCTTGCATGCGGCATACGTATCACCATCGCACAGTACTAAAACTGTCTTCTATTCGCAGAGGCCACACAACACATGGGAAGCCAACAAACTGCCTCGTAACGAAAGCGTGTACGGGATGATACGAATGTTGTTCTCCACTGCCATCACCATCTTTGCGACACACCGTATGGAGGCACCTCATCTTGGCGCCGCTCATAGGTGTGCAATCTCTTGTCAAGCTTCTAGCATTGTTATTTGGTGTAATACACATTTTGTCTTGTGCGGTAAAACGTATCAAAGCACACCCATCATTTGGAATGCACATATGACATTTGCCATCACTTTTTGTCTTGTGCCTGACAGCTCAAATTGTTCTAGCTCATTCATAATTTTATGTCTGTCTTGCGCCCAGGTGCATATCTTTGTTCTCGTTAGCCTACAAAATTTTATTTAATTGTTCACAAAGTTATGTTCCTTGTCCATCCAAATAAAAATGTTTGCAACATACAGTGCATAGTATACTGTCCGTGGGAAGGCAAGCTTAATTGGTCACTGTTGGCTTTGCATCTTGTTTCACTCTGGAGCAGCACTTACTGATTGCGCAGTAATAACAAGTTTCGCCAAATGGCTACCGATTACTGCTGCACTACTCCAAGTGTTCTAAAAAGACCAATTTTTCCACTCGAAAACTGCTCCAAAATGACATCTTTCCTGCTGCGATAATTGCTCCAAATCCTAACTGGCTGGACCACTACTGTGCACACTTCAATGAAGACGCTGCAATTAGTGTAGGCCTCGGTGCTGTTCTAGTCAGAGGAAAAACAGACTTGAACGGGTCATGGCTTACACTTGCCGTCATTTAAGCTACCGTGAAATTTTTCCTTATCTATATTGCAGGCCCTTCAAAGGCGTAAGCAACCATCACACATAGTCTTATCTAGCAAATTTAAAGCGCCCTTCAGGATGCCTAGCACAGTGGAGCCTCAGACTCCAAGAATTCGACATCGACGTGCCTTACAAGTACAGACGAAAACACTCTGACGCCGACTGTCTGTCCCACACCCCCATCGACCCGCCGGCACAACATGGCCAAGACGAGGATGCCTTCCTAAGAAGAATGAGCATAGACAACTTCACCAAGCAGCAGCAAGCGGACCTGTAGCTAAGGACCTTTGCTGAGTACTTGGAATGCAAGACAGGCTTTATCCCAAGGATAGTCACAGGATATCATTGTTTTCCTTGCGAAACAATGTCATGGTAAAGAAAAGCTTCTCCCCAGTCCATGCTAACTACCTTTTCGTGCCATCAGCACTGCGATCAGAGGTTCTGCATGCCCTGCATGATGACATGACTACTGGGCACCTTGGCTTATCCTGTACATTCTCAAAGGTACAAGAGAAATATTACTCCCCAGACCTTACCGCCGACTTCGTTCACTACATCAAGATCTACCAAAACTGCCAGCGACACAACAAATCACCAACAAGGTCAGCGGGATTGCTGCAGCCTGTTCGACCTCCTTGCCAACTGTTCCAGCAGGTTAGGATGGACTTATTCGGACCCTTTTCAATATTAACATCCGGAAACAAGCAGACCTTTGTGGCCACCGACTACCTTACCTGCTGTGCCAAATCTAAAACCCTGCCAAAGGTTTAGCACAGCAGGAAATTATTCCTGCGACATGGTGCCCCAGAAGTCTTTATCACTGACAGAGGAACAGCTTTTACAGTGTAGCTTACTCAAACCATCTGCAGTACAGCCAGAGAAGCCACCGAAAGACAACTGCCTGCCGCCTACAGACAAATGGTCTTCTGAAAAGCCTAAATAAGGCATTTGCCAACATGTTGGCAATGTACACCGACTTTGAGCCCAAGGCCATGGGATGCTGTCCTTCCGTACTTAACCTGTGCAAGGAACAATGCAAATGCCGCCGTTAAAGCTAGTTTATGAAGGAGCCCAGCGATGACGCTCAACGCCTTGCTACCGAACATTAGCAACAAAGAGAACCTCGACGTCGCTGTCTATCTCCCGCACGCCAAATATATGCCAAATCATGTATAAATAGGTGGCGCCACCTGACCTGTAGATCAGATTTCAACAATCGATCCATGTACTCGTCGCTGTCATTCTGCCTAGTGCAACTTGTTTTTATGGGCACGGGTTCATACAATAGAGAGTTTTGTGACTGATAATTGTGCGACTATCTGATTCTTTATCACCACAACAGTGTGACAATATAACAAAATCCTTGATGTAGCACCTATTTATTTTGCATAACTTTGTGTCCATAAAACGCAATGTATTTTTAACCTTTCACGAAGTTTGTCCATGATTTCAACATAATGAACTTTTACTGCTGCCACAAGTCAAGATTGAAGTAATAAATGGAAACTACTGTGAGTGCCATTGTTCAAACAGTTTAATTATATTGGGTTGTTTGTGAACTCGTCTTTCAAATCGCATGCCACTGGGCAAAAAGCTGTCAGCAAAGTGGTTTGCGGAATAGCGAGGTAATAGCCTCCGAGACCTGGCAGCACGCTGCCCCTTCTCGGAGACCATTATCTGACGAGTGTGGTGTTGAGCTGAAGCACTAAAGCACATAGGTATTGGTGCATTGTACCGTGCACTTGCGCATTCGTATCCATGCATTTTGTGCAGTATAGTTTCGCATCCTGCATGTGCCTTGTGTTAATGCCTGATGCGGTGCTTTTAATGCGTTAGCATTCTTTGGATACCTCGCACACTTTACAAGGGCTATCTATTTTTGTATCTAACCATTTTCCCATCTACCTGGGTCACTGGGTAGTCTGTAGTCTTGTGGGTGGCACATCGGGCTGCTGTGCTAACCATCAAACCAACATGGGTCACTGAGTATGTGGCAATGGATACATAGGTGCAGGGGTGGGACTCCTGTGCCATTTTGATACAAATGCCAATTACTGAGCACAACTGCACCGAACGTAGAAAATTGACCGAAATCGCACCACACTGTGCCAGAACAGCTTTGGCATCTGTGCTCCGGCAGTGCCTGCGGACAGCGAGCGGATTCATACTCTGAAAAAGAGTGCAGCCATTCACATTCTGCACACCGCACGACAGTGCCTCCCGCACAGTTTCTCATAATTTTTGCACATGTAACACTGGACTGTCTGGCACTTCTGGCAAGTGGACGGCGCGCACGTGGCCACTTCTGCCTGTCGTAGCTGCTGTTGGAACGGCCAGGGAGGCTGTATTTAGCAGCCCGGCTTTCCCTAGCTGAGGCACAAAACAAGCAAAAGTAGACCGAGGGCGCTGCGAGTGAACTAGAACCTTTTTCAGCTGTTTTCCCCTCACGTCCAGTGCTTGATTATCTTGTTACTCCTGTGGCCTCTGGTATTGCTCTTGTGCCATTGGCATGAATAGAAATGCATGCCATAATGAACGCCTTTTATTTGTAATTACATTCAACGACTGATTTTTTTTACATGCCTGATAATTCGGACGGCTTCGCGGAACAGCTACAACCCCATAGAGTCAATGTATAAGAACATCTAGAATTTCGGACGCAAAACTTTTCGCTGTCCTAACTTTATTGTCATAACTGCAGGTCCAAAACAGCATTAATTGAAGCTATGAGAACAAAGAAAAACTGCGCTAAAAAGGACAAGACAGAGAAAGAACCACACGACACAGGCGCAGTTTCTCTGTCTTGTCCTTTTTAGCGCAGTTTTTCTTTGTTCTCATAATGTCATACCAACTAGCCCCTCACCGTACGCTTCTAGACTTAATTGAAGCATCTGCCATTTGGCTTATATCACAGCCTCGAACCGCCGCTCTCGCATGCCTATTCGCTGGGAACGCTAGATGCCTATCTGCTTCAGACTTTTGCTGCTAAGCTTCTTGCTGTTCGGTGCCATTATTTTCATTGTAAGAATTTGACGCTGTCAGTAGTGGCGCCCACTCCACCTCTGTTATTCTGACTGATGGCTTCGAAGCGCAGAAAGCATGCCACGTTGCATAATGCCATTTCCCGAAAGTCAGCTTCGCCGCAATGCAGTAATGTTATGCGGTCAAGCATATGCTATATATTATGGTGAAGCATATCAAGAGAGTAAAGGGGGCAACTGTCACGGGACATGGTATGTATTCCTTAATTATACACGCAGGTAACCGCCATATCCTGTCAAAGAATGAGCTAATATACGCCGAATAAGTGTACTGGCAGGCCTTCAGAGCTATTTTGGCCATCTCTGTGATGATTTGAGCTTTTCGGGCATTAAAGCACATGCATTCATTTTTGCTAATGTTATTGCGGGCTCTAGGAAGTCCGAAAAATTGGATGTTGACTGGTAGCTAGTTTCTAAGCATGGAGTAGTGCTTGCTATGCATGCATTTCGAAGTCTAAATTAAGCCGTTATTGCAAATGTCCTCAGTTTCACCCAAACTGGAAATTAAATAACGCATTGGAGTAGTCTCAAAATGGTTTATGTGAATTTATGCTGGTAGTGCCTTCATGTGATTATTTCCTGCGTAGATTGACACCACTTCATAAACCCATACCTAGAATGAGAATGATAAAGTATGCAGCCATACGGAGTATTTATTTATTTATTTATTTATTTATTTATTTATTTCGGATACTTTCCTGGCCCGAAGGCATTACAGAAAGGAGTGGTAAGTGAGAGAAAAAAAAAGGTACATAATTATACAATAATAGGTATTACAAAACGGCAGAAAATACAGCAGTCTTGAAATTGCCAACGTCAAATGGTAGTTAAACAAGTTGGGGCTAACTAGGATGCACTCTTTCCTATCTGTTTTTGCCAATATGCAATGTCGACATAATCTTCAAGCTTAGTGGGAGCCCTATGCCACCTTCGTCAACCAGATAAGTAGCAGCATGAGATCATACTGGTGAGTTATTACTCAAGAAAGGTGTTCTACTTTGATTTCTTATTCACATTTCATTTGTTCGTCACAGTACATCTGCTTACATACAAATGTCTAGCAGTAATTATATTATGGAAATGAAGTGCCGGCAAAGCTATGATTTCATAGATGCGAAAGAATCCTACATTAGGGAGACTCGTGCTGCAGCAGGTTCAGCGGGCGGGCATCTCTGTCCCCAGGGCCAGTATAGCATAAAACTGTTCCAATCTCTTTTAGTGCCCATATGGGAGAGGCCTGAGCCATTTTGACCTATCAGGATGGGCTAATGGTGTATTTGGAGTAAAAACGTAATAGTTTTACACTATACTGGCCCAGGGTCAATTGTGGCTCTCTGGGTCTGCAGTGACATGTGGTGACACAGAGGTTACATTACCGCGACAACTAGACTGCATAATTTGAGAACATTTCCTGCTATCATCATAAGCGTGGGCGCACGAATATATAGTGCGATCATAGTGCCATCAATGTTTTCGGCTTAACAGGAAAGCACGCACCGTGCTGCTGCTCGACCCACTCTCTCATATTCTAGTACGCTATAGCTACAAAGCGTGCTTCTACTGCCCCGCATTCTGATTGGTTTGCAGCAAGGTGGAACTATTTCTATTATGTAGAAATGGCTTTCAGTAAACCACAGTAGTTCATAACTGTGGCTTCTCTGTATGGTCTGCTGGTGAAGCGCATTCCCAGGCACTTCACCAACACTGCCCAGACATTAAATAAAGATCTATTTATAAGATATATCTTGGGATACTTCTGTAAATTTTGGACTTCCTATTGCAAAGTGCACATATTTGTGATTGCTTGTACTAATTAAAAATCAATAGGCACTATTACCAAAATTTGCATGCGCTAGACGGCTTCAGCATCCTGGTAATATGCTTCAAAATTCAGCTTAAGACATTGCTTAAGACAGTTGCAGTACAGCACTTCCGTTATTCCACCAAAATTCAGGTTGGCCTGCTCCAAACTGCTTCAAAATAAAATTTTATGACATATGCTCTGGGAATGTGCCGGCAACCACAGTAATGGGACCACATCCGTTCGTGACGCGTCCGTAATCGCAGCCGTTACCACGGTACGGGAAGCCTCGAGCTCGCTTCTCCCCGACACCGCCCCAGCTGCGGGGCCCGCCGGGGACCTTCTCCATCGGCGTCGCCACCGCTGGGAGGCGGCTCTCAAAAGTTCAGAGTTGGCAGACCAGCTCTGGGCCGTCCGGCAAGCATTAGATGCCGCCCGAGTCCAAGGACTTGGAGCCGCCACCTGAGGCCACCACAACGAAACTGCTGGCCATTCATTAACAAAGTTTCTTCTCTCTCTCTCTCTCTCTCTCTGCTCTAAATTGTACCAAAATGAAATTTTGTCTCCTCCAAGCTGCTCCGAAACACAAGTTTACTTGCTCCAAAAATTGCTCCAAAATGACTTTGGGCAGTCCCACCCCTGTAGGTGCTGCTCTTCAATGAACCTCTTTCACGCCGACATGGGTATATGCACGACTGGATAGCCTCTTGGGTCACTGAGTATGTGCCACTGAGTGTGGGAGCAAACGAGAGAACAACTGTACGTGTTCAAAGGCTCCGGCACGCCACGCTTCTTGTATCGGAGGCCATGTGCGGGCTTCTCGGCAATGCCACTAGATGTCACAGCATGTCCACAAAGCGCGAGAGAGGAGCCTGGCTGCAATGTGTCCCGTTTCTCAACATTCACATGCGCCGGCGCACCATGCATTTCGGAGGCAACGCTCGGGCATCGAGGCAGCAGCACTAGATGATGCCAACTGTTCTTGGGGAACCACGAAAGAGGTGTCTCACTGCTGTACATGCCTCATACATAACTTGTTTTGACGGTGGCAATACATTCTGTTGCTATATTTATTTATTTATTTATTTATTTATTTATTTATTTATTTCACGTACTGCCAATCCTATACCCGATCATAGCGGGAGGGGCATGTACGAGAATAGGTATATAATGTGACCAGCACAAGAGAAACGAAACATGTCAAATAAATGAGAACCAATGGTAAGATTTCAAAGCAGATTGAACAAAATTTAACAGATGCGAAATTCATTGTCAATGCAATCTTGCACAGCCTTAAAAAATAAAGTTGCAGGTTTAGTAATAGAAGGACCCAAGCTGTTCTCCTCTCTAGTAGCGAGAGGGAAAAATGAATTTCGAAAACATTCAGTGTGTAAAGAATATTCTGGTAGCTTTTGGTGATGGTTTCGTCTAGTTTTCCTGATTGTACATTTGGATACATGTTCGGGTGGGTCAATGTTTATCTGATGGTTGATTATTTTGTGCAGAACTAGACCAACTAGTACAACTTTCTGCATTCATTAGTGCAGAACTTTCATTCTAGAGAATTTCGCTCGGTATTTCAGTGGCCATATTCCTGCAGTTTTTAAAATCTGTGTTGGGAAATCAGATTGTCTCTGTTTATTATAGATAACCTAAACCGCCTTCCCTTGAATTCTTAGTTTGTTAGTATCTTCAGTATACAGGAACCACACAATATTGCACTTTTCTAAACTTGATCTTACATAGGTAGTGTAGGCTAATAGTTTAATGTCAAGAGGAGCCGAGCAGAGCCAACGTCATATATACATCAGACATTTGAAAGCACTTGAGGTTACCTGCTCTATGTGAAGGCGGCATTGAAGGTAACGCATTATGGTCAGTCCCAGATACTTGTAGCGTTCTACTGAAGGTAATACAAAATCATTCAATGCTAATGCATTACCATCAGCAGTCATGATGAGATGGATCCTGCTGCTTTTGTTGTGGCCAATGGTCCCCGCCGGTTATATTCCAGCCTCTTGAGCCATGAGTAGCCATACTTAACATAGGGCCCTATCGCTTGAGGAGGCTGGTATCTTGCAAGCTATCTCACTCAATGAGAAGAAAAGCGATGCCACCACTCATTTCAAGATACCGCAGGGCTTGCTGTCCGTGAAGTACAAAGAAGCTATTCTCTACTCCATGAAGAAAGGGACAAATTCCTGGCAAAATTGATTGAAATATCGAAATCGGACACTCTTACCAAAAAAAAAAACTGGCTTTAAGTGAGTGCGCTACGCCTGTTTTTAATATAATTAGCTGACATATTTTTCGGAGCAGCTCAATTTGACTGCAGCAACTGTACCTACACCATGGAACCAACTGGCAAGTGTTCTTCTGAACCAATATGTAATGGCAACCAAAATTTCAGATGCTGTACTGAACCTTGCTCACTTTCTCAGATATGATGCATGCATGATGAACAGCGCAATCAGTGTTGTCTAACTCGTAGTGACATCAGTCAATGTGTTGGCAACCCACGGCAGAAGAGTGGACGAAAAAGCTGTGTACACTGATCACCACAGTGTGTTGGACCTGCATGATTCTTTCTTGGTTTTTCAAGTGATACACGGTCCCTGTAGAGAGATCTGTAGTGCACAGTACTCGTAGAGCCCCACGGTGAAAAGGAGAAGAGGCTGGACTTGCGCCATCAGGCATATAGGCTCGACAATGGTAGCCGCGAAGCCAACGCAGTCGCCTGATAAATAAATGGCAATTCTGTATGGGCTTTCTGTTCCTACAAGTTGGTGACCCAGATGTGATACCACATCACAACTGTATACGTCTACCAAGTTTCTTCTCGAGGCCACGGAACCGGTCGCCGATCAACGACATCTTGAAGAAAACGGAACGTCTTCTGTCGCCACACTCAAACTTCCGGATTTCTGGCCCTCTGACTGTGAACTCTGGATAGTCCACATCGAGGCACAGTTTCACCGTCACCGAGTCGCATCTCGGGTGGCCAAGTATGACAACGTTGTGAGTGCGCTTAATGCGACCACTGCAGCTTTGGTCCGCGACATTTTGCTGGCTCCCCCCCCAATGATCAGTATGACACCCTTAAGCGGGAGTTACTATGGCACACCACTGACTCTGAGTCGCGACGGATTCAACAGCTCCTCTCATAGGAGGAACTTGGTGACAGAAAACCGACTGAGCTGCTTTGCCACGTGACACAACTCCTGGGAACCAGTCCATCATCAGCAGACTTGAAAATCCTTCTGGAGCTTTTCTTCCAGCGTCTACCGAACCAGGTACGCATGATTTAATGTGCCTCACCTACTACGACATCTGTTGAGGCCTTAGTGACAATGGCAGACTAGATTATGAATTCTTTCCAACCTGTGATATCCACTGTTGACCGTTGTAATGCACCCATTGCTACACAACCTCGTTTACAGCAGCACTTCGACGAGCCCGACAGTTCAATCACGCACCTTGCTGCACAAGTAGAGGAGCTAACTAATCAGTTGGCTGCCTTACGCTTTCGTGTGAGTAACCATCAGCAGCGGCATTCCTTGCATGAGCGAAACGTGTCATGCCCTCAGTCTTCCTTTATTTGTTGGTATCACGCCAGATATGGCACTCGCACATGGCAGTGCCTTTCGCCTTACAACTTTCTGGGAAACGGTTGGGCCACTCACTGATTGTGGCTTGCACTACTGGCCCTACATCAAGCCATCTCTTCTACTTCACCAACCGTGTCACAAAAGTATGCCAACTTGTAGACACTGGTGTGGAAATTTGTGTCATTCCCCCTACTTTTCAAGACCGCAGGATACATCGCCATGACACGTCTTTTCTCACTGCTGTCAATGGTCCCAACATTAAAACATATGGCCAGAAATCTGTCACTCTTGACCTTGGTCTGCAATGCCCTTTTCGATGGCTATTCACCGTCACCGACGTCCACGGGCCTATCATCGGTGCTGACTTTCTGTGGAAGTTTAACCTTCTTGTTGACCTTCGCCACTGCCACCTTCTAGACTCCTCAACAAACCTGTCCGTACAATATATCACCACGTCTGCACCACCTTTGCATCTCGTACAAGCACACACGCAGGTACCGAAACCATGGTCCACCATCCTGCTGGAATTTCCAGAGCTATTTGAACCACCCTCACCAGACCATCCAATAGTGCACAACGTCGCACACCACATTGTGACTAAAGGTCCACCAGTCTGACCTCGCCTCTTAGCATCAGACCGCCTAAAAATTGCAAAGCAAGAATTCGAACACATGCTCGAGTTGGGCTTCGTTCGTCCTTTCGCCAGCCCTTGGTCATCTGCTTTACACATGGTGCCCAAGAAGGCGGGTGATTGGCAGCCGTGGGGCGATTATCGCGCCTTAAACAAAGTGACGATTTCCGATAGGTACCCTATACCCCACATCCATCATTTCGCCGCATCACTTTATGGTTGCGGCATATGTAGCAAGATGGATCTAGTATAAGCCTACCACCAGATTCTTGTCGAGCTTTCCAACATTCCTAAAACCACATTCATTACCCCTTTGGCATGTTTGAATATGTGCGCATGCCATTCTGCCTCCATAATGCCGCTCAAACATTTCAGCTGTTCGTCGATCAAGTACTTCGTGGCCTGACTTGTTGCTTCATCTATTTAAATGGCATTCTTGTATTCAGTTGCTTTACTGTGGAACACGAATCTGACCTACGTAAGGTGTATGAATGCCTCCGTCAATAACGCCTGGTCGTAAACATCTCAATGAGTGCATTTGGCATTGCTTCTCTCGATTTCCTGGGGCATCGAGTAGATAAGCATGGCATCCAACACGTCCCATCCTGTGTCCAAGCCATTAAATTTCTTCCCTGCATTCTCCCGTACTGGAGCTGGCGGATTGCGTGACGCATACGTCACTGGCCCTGCCTTCTTTCTTTATTTCTTCCCTTTCCTGCCCTCGCTTTTTTGCTGCATGGCGCATTTCCGGTCATTGTCTCGCACACGAGCTGTTACATTTGTCTTGTTTCACGCAGCGCACAATTTTGTTCTCTGTGCACGAGGACACCTGATTAGTGGTAAAAGTCAGTGATACACAAACACTGAGGCAGACGCAAGTGGATCACAGAGCATGATTGCACTCTAGAACAGAGCAGAAGATGACAGTTTCATCCTCTGCATGCGCAACTGCACAAGATGGGAACAAGCAGACAAAACAGAAGTACATCTCTTGCAACGATATGAATGCATATGTTAGGTTTGTAGGTTTTATTATGTCTCTAAACTTTAATTCGTCTATTAAACTAACAGATCAAACAAATAGCTGCTGTTGCCTTAAATAATTCTCGAAGTCATATATCACTGAGTGACGTCTCAGCACTGCCAACTACATAGGCACACTTGTGTGGTTGACGTTGACTCTTAGGCTGGGAGTACAGTCATGCAAGGAGAAGGGCCTACCTTTTGACATTTCCTCATGCATGCGACTGTTTGCTGACTGCATCATATGCTGCACTATTAGAAGACGTGATGACCACCTCATCCTCCAGAAGGACCTTAACCTTGTCTATGCCTGGTGCGGTAACTGGCTAATGACGCTGAACTCGACTAAGTGCAAAACAATTTCCTTTACTCATAAACAGTCACTTTCTAACTTCACATATTCTATAAACAATGCTTCACTGCCCTGTGCAGTGTTATGTAAGTATGTAGGCTTGCAGATAACATCCGGCCTTTCATGGAAATTACGTATCACTAACATATGTGCTACAAAAACTGGCTTACTTACATTGAAATTCATTTCATTTCTCAGCTGATACACACAAATTTGCATATTTAACCTTCGTCCACCCACAACTTGAATTTGCTTTGTCCACCTTGTCCCCTCCATCAGCAGTATTTAATTTCAATGCTGGAAGCCGTACAAAATACAGCCAATTTCATGTAACGTTGCTCGTCATTCCAGTATAACAAAAATTAAGCTAGACATTCTGCTTCAGGTGTTAAGTAGTCATCGTTCTGTTGCTCTTTTATGCTTAATACACAAATATATTCATAGTGTAACGCCATCCCCACTGCCACTTGACAAACCACTACGCATGTCTTCATAATCACTTCAGTATCAAAGGCATATTTGGTAAAACTAAAGCTTTCAATTCTTTGGCCTTGCCATAAGTCATTGCACTTTGGAATAATCTTCCAGATACCATTATTTCAATCACTAAACGTGAACTACTAGCGAGCATTTGTATGTACATTTTATGAACTGAGAATGTATAATGATTCCTTCTTTTTCTGCTTACTTTTCTTTGTTCATGTTCATCATGTATTTTGTTGTATGGTCCCCCATCACTCGGTGCTCAGACCAGAGCCTGTGATAAATAAACAAATAAATAAATAAAACCTAAGCCATATTTTCAGCTGCCACTTTTCAGACCTTTTATTAGCTTTTACTCTCGCATTGCTGACCTGTGAACTTTGAGTGGTCTATCTGAATTATTGTGCAACTGCTGTTTGAAACCAGTAAAAAACCAGAAACCTGGCTTTACAAGGTTGACAATGGACAATAAACCGCTGGCTTTTCACCTGAGGTACTGCAATCTGTCTACCTGTATGACTGGGCAAGTGCACCTTATCTCACGCACTGCTTTAGCGATTTTCTTCTGGAAGCACCTTCCATTCCCTTCCAGCATGCCATAGAGGTGTTCAGCCATTAGGGCAATGTGATGACAAGCAGTCGATGTTTACGACTGTCTGTTTGGCTCTCTCATCATGGTTCCAACTGTCTGCCTAAAATACGCATGAACAAAGACACTAAAATATTGCTTTGTGCAAGGTTATAGCATGAAGAAGCAAGCTGTTTAGGAGGAATAGTCGCGTATAGTACTGCGTCATCTGCGAATCTCATCTATACAAAATTTTATACAAGTTCGGTGAAAAGTGATGCTGCGAGAGGTATACTGGGGCAAATAAACTGAGATCATCGATACACCTCTCAGCCAAATAATACAGATGTCATTACAGGGACCCACAAAAGACTTTGAAGATTTCGTACAAACATACCGAGTCGTTAAGGTCCTACTGATCATTAAGTGGCACATTCAAGTTGTCTATGTCAAGCGTGTAATTTATTTTAAGGTTTTAAATATGTGCACTGCTACCGATCACAGCAGCGCCGCTCTCCTGACTTTCGGCCACCCCGTTACAATCTACGTAGCTTGTGCGCATGACATCATTTGGGTGAGCTACCCAGTTGGCTACCCAGGTTGCGTCATTGATAATTTTTTTCAACATTATGGTGAACAAATGTTGTTCATAATAGTTGGAATGTTGGTTAATTTGTTCCCATAAAAAATGATGACTCACAATGACTGTCAGTGGCAATGCGTTTGCATTGAACCAATAAAAGTGGCACAGCATAATGCCACTGTCAAAACTATATATGTGTGAGGCGTGTACTTCAGCAGGGCACCTCGTGCACACTTCCCCGTGAACACTCGTCATATAGCACTGCCACCGCGAAGCCTGAGCGTTGCCTTCAAAATGCACGGTGCGCCGGTGCATGCGAATGCTGAGAAATGCATCGTGCAGCAGCTGGCCTCCTCTGTCGCGTTTCTTTGTGGACGTGGTATGACATGTAGTGGCATTGCCGAGAAGGCCGCACGTGGCCTTTGAGATGACAAGTGTGGCACATTGGTGCCTTCGAACACTTACGGTTGTTCCCTCGCTTGCCCCACACTCGGTGGCACATACTCGTGACCCAAGTTGGTTACATGTTCATTGAAAAGCAGCACATACCCAGTGCATTTGTGACACAGCCTGCTAATGTGTCGGGTTGCTGTCCTTGAGGAACCCTTGTGATGGTTTTGATTCCACTGAGCATCGGAAAAATTTAACCTTTTCAGGGTCAATGACGTACATATACAGCGCCACGAACAAGTCGAAAGTGGTTGATGCCGTATATTTACGGTGCCGTCTGTACGTTTAAAAAAGCTGGCCAATTTCCTAACTTTTTTAATTCTGTCATGTGGTGCCATTATGTGCGAATCCAGGAAATGTTTTTCACACGCCTCCTTCTCTCGGTTTTCGTTACATGGTTTGTTTTAGAGCTAGTTTGCGCCGGCGCGTCTATACACTACCGCCTGCGCATTGGCATGTGCACGGGTGGGCAGGCGGTGGTTTGGGTTTTGTTCCATGGGCGGTTTTGGCTTCTTGCGCTTGCAAAACTGATGGCTATCTCATTACTAGTCGCTCAAATGGTGACCGCTTGTTTTTCACTCGTTTAGTGCTCACAGGGATGCGCCTAGGCATGTTGTGCATGTGTTTGTGATTTTTTTTTTTTTTTTTTGAGGCGCGAAGATTAATTGCCTCAGGTTGGCGATAAGATGAAGATTAGTGGAAGTTTGTCACACTTTTGCTTTTTCAACGAGCACACAACCACACATATTCTTGAGTGTGCGCACCCACGCAGTTTTATTACGCTATGTGCGCACATATTAGTGTAAGAGCAGGAACGTTTGAGACTTGCAAAATATTCTCGTGTGCACATCTTCAAAGCCTTGAACTATGTGTATAACAATGCATCAAATTTTAATTCTTCTAAGTTTATTTCTTTTTTTATTGTTGTTATTCATGAATGAAGAGCACATATATACCAACGCAAAATATTTGTTTCTCACTTTACGGTCACCTGAGAAAATTACGGTAAATTTTTTTCTAAATAGGTCCCTAAAATGAATTAGAATCTGCAATAAAAAAAATCGACCCTGAAAGGGTCAAGGAACTTTTTTGATCTACGTAGAGGCGGCACATTCCCAGTGACACATATCAAGCTACCCAAGCTGGGGTCCAAGGCGTTCATTAAAGAGCGGCACATACCTACAGCGCGTACCCAGTGACCCAAGTCGGCATCAAAGAGGTTCATTCAAGACCAGCACAGACTGAGTGGCATGCACCCGGTGTTCCACGTCGGCATCAAGGAGCTTCTTTGAAGACCAGCACCTATGCACTCATTGCCGCATGTTCAGTGACCCAAGTTGGCCTGATGGTTGGTTTTGAACCTGTTACCTCAGCACAGCAGCCCGACGTGCTAACCATTTGACCACAGAATATCCAGTGACCCAGGTAGGCAGGGAAATGGTTAGATAAAAACATACATAGATAGCCCCCGGAAAGTGCATGAAGTACCCAAAGAATGCTAACACATTAATATTAACAGAATGAGAATATACTACAACAATTTATCACTACACTCAAGCACTTTCGGCGCACAGCGAGTGTCGTCTGCTTGTGTTACAACGTGCTTCTTGATCACGCAAGTTCTGCGGTCAGCGTTATTCTCGAGGTTTCTTTTTGCGAGCACCATGGATCGCCCCTATTACGTTGCAAGCTGCAAATATACCGGTTGGTGGCATGTCAAGCTGCAACAACGTGCCTCTCTGTAGGGCAACATGCAAGCGAAGTGCCTAAGGCGTATCACGCTGTCATTATCTGATCGGCGCCAGGATCAATGTGTTTGCAGCCATCACTTCACGCCGGTGGTTAACAACCACAATAGAGAGTTTTAGTGTGTCTGGTGTTCGGGTAAATGTAGGCGGACTGGGCATTTTGCCAGATGGGCGGAGATGCAAATGGGAGCAGCCTGCAGGGCACAGCCACCTGGTGGCACAGAGCTAAAATAGGAGTAACCAAGTGTACTCTATCTTGCTGAAGCGCATTCTACTTTGCTGCTTGTGTAAATTTTCAGCGGCACCACAATCATGAACACTTTGTCTGTTTAAATGTTTAAAATCTTTTACACTTGTTATGGCTGGTTAAGCTCTGCACCACGAGTTCACAGCACCATGCAGTCTGCTCATGTTTGCACGCTAAAGCTCCTTCATCACAGCAGCAGTAGTATGGGGGGGCTTTAGCTTGCACTTCCGCCAATTCGTCAAAACGGCCAGCTTGCCTGCAATAACCAGAATACCGCAGACGCTCGGCACTGCAACAGACCGCTCGCAACTCATTCTGCTTGGATAGCTCTTGCAGAGGATCAACGGTCAAGCGGCTGGCACAGAGGTTGGAGAAGCTTCGCGCGCTATCTCCAAGACAACCAGAAGTAGACGACGCGATGTCGCACCATGATATACAGCCATTGAAGGCTGAGCTTAGCCCAGACACTCGGTAACCGAGTTGAGGAGAAAAAGCATGGCTAGAGAGGAGGGTAACTTGTAATCATCCGGAGCTCCCTTAGTATGAGATGCTTCACTTAACTGGGAGTGTGAATGTTTCACTGTTTCAGTGATCCCTTAAGTTGTACCATACAAGCAAAAGAAGAAAGTAAATAAGCTCAGCTGGTTCTTAATGCAAAATAGTGGCCTTAATGCATTTATGGTGATGAATTGTTTAAAGGGCCCCTCGACAAGTTTAACCATTTTAACCAAGCGCAGTGTATGCAATGTGCGCCGACAATCACGCCTGCGCAACCCTTTTTCTTGAGGGAGCCCTCCTGCACAAGTGCAACTACGCAATTCGCATTGTTGAAACATTATTCACTATGACACATGACTTCTAGAATTATTAATTATTACTTGTTACACATATTTTTTTGGCTGATTCCAACCCTTATGTAATACCCACTCGTGGGGTCTTTAAGGAAATAAAATGAAATCAAATCAAAAGAAAATTATTGAGGGCTACAGCAGTTACCTGTTTAATCTGTTGCTTCACTAGACGATTGAAAGTTTAGAGAAATAATGAAACCTACAAACAGCATGTCCGAGTGTCTGTTTTCCCACATCGGGGCAGGTGCACGTGCAGTAAGCAAAATGTGCATGCAGTGAGGGATGCATTTCAGTGTAGTGCAGAAGCAGCCAGACAACAACGCAGGTGTGTTCTTAACACAAAACCATGCACAGCACAACATGACTCAAACACAACAGCTCATGCACAAGACCATCACCGGAAGTGCGCTGCGCAGCAAAAATGCAAGAGAAAGGAAATGAAGGTGGGGCCCGTGTCATTTACATGATGAAATCTTGCAGCTCCGGTGTGGGAGAATGCAAGCAAAGAATTTCGCTTGCCGAGGCTGTGGAGTGCAAGTGGAGTGATTATTTATGTTGGCAGTTAAGGTCATCTCCTGAAGTCATGGGTTCACGACACTTCAATTATTCCTATCTTTGCTATTAAAAAAATTCTTGTGGTGGAGGGCACATGACTTCCAGCATATAACCAAATTTGCTATGGGGCCTGGTGAGACGTCCTTTAAGGGAAAGTTAAAAAAATATTTCTTCGATATGTAATGGTGTTTTGTAATATGCCAGTGTTACCACTATTTTGACAGAAAGAAAAATGTGAAAAGTCAATTTTTACATTTGCTTCTGCACTAGATTTTGCTGACGTATATAATTAATTGAAACACATTTTACTTTGATGGTGAAATCGACTCATTGAGATGCTAGAAACGCCTTTAGAATACCACAACTATTATTTAGTTTTGTAAAAACACAACTTTCCCTCTGGGTAAACAAGTATAAGCCATAACATTAGAGCTGCACCGAATGAAGGCAATCTTTTTTTTTAATAAGCAGTTAGAGGCTGTTTCACACCCATAAAGACGCAAGAATGTTTCCTCAGCTAGACTTGTGGAAGTCGAAAAATATGCTGGATCAGTCTGCGCAGAATTATCGGCTGATGACATTTAAGACGTGTCATTTTGAAAAACTTTTGATTGGACCTGTGTCGCAAGGTTGAACAAAATGTATGCAGTGTTTTAGTGAAACAAGTTTAGTGAACGTTTAGTGGGACGTTTTAGCATGAGTGTCGATGTTGTCATGTGGGGGGGTTCACTTCCATTGTTTCACAGTATTTTACATCATGCATCAAAAGGTGCTTTTCAAGTATGCTAGGCATGAAATAGTTAAAGCTCTCACATTTGACGTACCTATAATGAGTTCTTGCATGGAGTCCACATTCTGTAAACTTGACAAAACTCTCTAAATAATTAATAATTTTTAATTCATTTTGTAGCTGTGCTTTTCATAATGTTGATAATGCAAGAAATGCAGTGAAACTTTGATTGCAATGGACAGAATTAATTGGTGCTTGAAGGGCACTTAAACCTTGCTTTATCAACATATATTGCAGTAGCATTTAGTTCCATTATTACTTCCACTTCAACTCCAATATCAGCATATACCATTTGCTAATATTCGTGTTATTGCTCAAGTATTTTTTTGTCAGGCATTTTGTGACTGTGTGAAACTTTCCACTGAAAATATAATGATTTAAATTTGACAAGTAAAGCATGTTCCTTCTCTTTATATCTATAATACTTACTTGCACTCCAAGTTATACATGTTCGTGGTATAAAGATCAAAGTAAGCGCTAAAACGGATGAGAGGGCTAGTTCGTTGCAATTTATCATTAAAACATATATATCACAATTAAGAGATAGAAGACAGGGGAATGGCAAGCCAAATGTAACTCAGAACTGAAGAATTTCTTGAAAAGCTTCACATATATTCACATAGAAATGATCATGCATGTGGAGGAAAGCAAGGGATAAAAACAAAACGATATACGGCTACCAATTGTGAACAAATGTAAAGACTTAAAGCCCTAAAGCCAAACGTATCCATAATTGTCGTATATTGTCCCTTAAACACCTCTATCAGGGTATTACATAAAGTGGGGGGGGCAGGGGAACGAAGGCATCAATAAACACTATGGTAATTATTGTACAGTGCTTAACTTACTTATACACTGGTAAACAATAGATGCCAACAATCGAGAAATGCAAATTTCTTATGAAACATAACAGAAGGGTAGCTGACATGAGCATCCCCTCTTTTTCTAAGATGGAAGGTTTCTACTGATCCTCATAGTTGTCCTGTCGTGCCTCTGTCTTCCATCATTTTGTTTCGCTATATAAATGTTTTCACCACAATAACGAGCACGCTCAGTTACCCGGGTGGCGGAAATGTAAATCACAGCCGTTCTTTGTTGTCAAGGATGGCTTGCCTGAACGTCGCATATGCTGACCTGGAGACACCCGAGAAGCGGGCCGCCTTCCTCGTCGTGCCATCGGGAGAGGAGGTGGAGATTCGTCCCTTGGAGCAGCTGCCCACGCTAGTGGCGGACTGTCGGCCCTTCTACCTGGCCTTCTCGGACCCGTCAACGTCCACCAGCCACCCAGGCTGGCCACTCAGGAACCTACTGGCGCTGGTCGTCCACCACTGGGGTCACCTGGTCCCGCGGTTAGACGTGCTCTGCTACCGGCGTGAGGCTCGCCACGGACACGTGGACAGTAGCTACAGCCTTATCCTCGACGTCCAGCTGGGCAACAACGCTGCCGCTTTTGACAGCAGCGCACCCGTGTTTGTCGGCTGGGAGCGTAATGCCGCGGGCCAGCTGGGTCCCCGGAGCGTGGACTTGAGCATGAGCATGGACCCAGCTCGACTGATGGAGAATGCACTCCAGCTGAACCTGCAACTGATGCGGTGGCGGCTGGCACCAACGCTCAATTTGGAGATTGTGGCATCCACAAAGTAAGGAGGTTTCATCTCTCGTTGAAAAAGTGGGTGCGTCATGGATCGGTGCATGGAACGAGATTCTGTAATAATGTAAATGTGGAGGGCACGTTCTGACCAGTGCTAGTTTTTACAAATGCAGGGGATGATTGCATTATCCATATGAGATTGGCATGCTCTTAGGAGCAGGTAGCAACAGTAATACTATATAAGCTTGGAGTTCACTTAACGTTAAATTAACTAAAGATAAAAAATAAGTACCGCAAAAATTTATCAATAGAAGCATGCATGCACATCACGATCAATAGCAGCACAACACATTCGGGACAAAGCACGAGATTGCACAAGTATAGCACGTGTTCAAACAACCTCGCCCGTGCAGGTGCCTTCTGCTGGGCGCTGGCACCCTGGGCTGCAGTGTGGCCCGGTGCCTGGTCAGCTGGGGCGTGCACACCATCACGTTCGTCGACAATGGCGTTGTGTCGTACTCGAACCCGGCGCGCCAGTCACTGTACACCGTGCGAGACTGTCGCGATGGCGGCCGACCCAAGTGCGAAGCCGCTGCCAATGCCCTGCGTGCTGTGTCGCCTGCAGTAAACGTGCGGGGCGAGAACCTGACGGTGCCCATGGCCGGCCACAGCGTGCCCTCCCAAGCCGAAGACCTTGTGCAGGCAGACGTCGAGAGGCTGGAGGCACTGGTTGCCGAGCACGACGCCGTCTTCCTACTGCTCGACACCCGTGAAGCCCGCTGGCTGCCGACGGTGGTGGCAGCCGCACAGCGCAAGATTGTCCTCAATGCGGCGCTGGGCTTCGACACGTTCCTCGTCATGCGCCACGGCGTTGCTGCGGGCGAGGCCGGAGACGATGCCGAGAAGCTGGGTTGCTACTTCTGCAACGACGTCGTCGGGCCAGCCGATTCGACACGCGATCGCACCCTCGACCAGCAGTGCACCGTGACAAGGCCGGGTGTCGGCGCGATCGCCGGTGCCCTGGCCACCGAGCTGCTGGTGGGCCTTCTGCAGAGTCCCCTGAAGGGCCGGTGCCCTGCACTAGAGGATGCGGAGGCCCCCTGCGAGAACCCCCTGGGGCTCGTTCCGCATCAGGTCCGAGGTTTCCTGGCCCGGCACGTGTACATGACGCCCACCTGCATGGCCTTCCCCATGTGCACGGCCTGCTCGCCACCGGTGCTCGAGGAATACGCCACTCGGGGCTGGGAGTTTGTGCTACAGGTGCTCAATGACGCTGCCTACCTGGAGAAGCTGACGGGACTGAGCAGGCTGCACGAGGAGACGGACCTGGACCAGGTCTGGGCGCTCAGTGACAGTGAGGACAGTGCATCGTGAAGATGCCTGTTGGCACACCACAGCAGCACACCTCAGCTGGAATATTTTGTGTGGTAAAACAAATGGCATGAGAATGGTGGAAGCTTTACGGTGTATTTAATGTGATTGCTCACACTTGGGTGGAGTACTCTCTTTTTTCTCCACAGCATGGCAAATGCAGCTGGCTAGTTGACTTTGATATCATACTGAGTAAGATCATTGCGAATGTTCACAAAGCTATACACAACTGCTGTTGCATCTCATCAGCACACGGCATACAATTGTAGGCGTGTGTTATGAATTTTATCTGTGGCACATTGTTCATCGCTCATACACTGGCCATTTCAGGTATGCATTCTGCCTCAAATGTGCACTTTCTCGCTGACTGTATCTGAAAGTTACTATTTTACGAAGTCACAAGCTCTTGTTCTTAGTGAGCGTGTACTTATTTGCAATATGTGCTTTATGCAATAAATGTAACCTTAGGATGCACGAAGAATAAAGAAGACTGGCTGCTTGTTTGCAAAGTATCACGTGATCACTCAAATTCCAGGCACTGTAAATAGTTTGCTATGAAAGGGGTTCTTTTCTTCTCTGGCTGTGATGAACTGACAATAGTGCACAAAATGAACTGTATTTGGAAGGATGGCTGATCATCTTGAAGTAATGTTTCTCGACGAGGCACGACTGGGCTGTAGCGGATTGCTTTATTACCTTTTCTTTTTTTCCAGTCATGAAACGTCTATGGTAGAGCTTGATATGTCACCCAAAGTGGCCACAATGTGGTTCAGAGTCATTTACAGGGCACTTGCCATTACTCAGGATAGGTTAACTCACATGCATGTAGGCCGGCAAGCTGTGCAACCTTTCCTATTGTAGTGTTGATGGAGAACGCAATAGAAACTGTGCATTTATGCAAATGCCACTAACCACACAATTCCTTAAATATACAATTGCTAGGAGCACACTAAATGTGGGGATTTTAGTCCAATTGCTTATTAGCAGCAAACATGTGCGCTGTGACTTGCACTTCAGCAGTTAGATGATTCCAGTCTTTCGTTCAAACAGCAAAAAACTGGAATCATCTTCATCCTGCTGAAGCGGAGCACCATTCAGTCATTCATCGCTCAAAGCATTAACCGAAAATATAACCTAGTAGATATGCCCAACCCTCATGCAAAACCACGAATGGGGTATTTGAGGTGTCAATAAATAAATAAATCGGTAAATACCACGTATACTAGTGTAAGGGCCATACTTTTTTTCTAGAATCTGGGCTGGGTGCGGCCCTTACACGAATCAGGCCAATGACGGTCCACTAAAGGTTCATGCTGTTTCCGAAACTGTAGGAAATGGTGAGGGAGGTGCAAATGACATAACGCTGCACTAAACGGCCTCAGATGAAGGCCCATCGTCCCTGGCCAGCGCTGACCCAAAAACCCTTCTCTAGACGTGGAATGCCACCTATCTGACTGCCAACACATCTGAGATGACACGCCACACAAAGGAATAATGGTGCAGTGGCACCTGCCTGAGCAGCAGAGACGGAAAAGCAGCGATCTTCATCTAGCGGCAATGGAACTAATTCACTTTCTGGCGGGCCATTTCGAATTATTTCCCAAAACTTCGCCCTCCAAAGGTGGGGTGCAGCCCTTGCACGAGTATATGCGCTAAATAAATATAGGCAGTTATTGTGGACCACGAAAAATTCCCTACCGTAACACTGCCACAACAGTTAACAACACCATGGTAATATAACTAAGTTTATACAACAGGCATTTAGTGTGCTTCCAGTAGTTTCTTTTTTAATTTGAAGAATTGTGCAGTTAGTGGTAGCCACATGAATGCACTGCTTCATTCGTATTGTCCTGCGAAATTGCAGTAGGGAAGGTCACACTGCTCACAGCAATGTATGCATGAGAGTTTGCCTACCACGGCTGATGGCTAAGTACCCTCTAAACGGCTGCGCATCGATTTGGGCAACATACCGAGCTTTCTAACAAAAGATTTGTGACTAGAAAAACAAGGTAGGACTTTGGCACGAGTAAGCGCATTTCTCCACTGCATATCCTTAGCGTGCTGCGTGTCCTGAGAATATGTATGTATATTAACTACTTTGTGTTAACTGTGTAGATAATTTTTGTGGGGTTATGTTTTCTTGAGGAGGAAGGCAAGGAGGGAAGTTGGAAATATTTGAATATAAATGAAACACTACCTTACCCAGTTTGCATTTTAATTGATAATTTGATACTGGAGATTTTTGAACATTTGCTAGTGGCTGAATATACTATGCTTTTGAGTCTACAAGATAGAGCAACTTTGCAAGGCTGCTTAAAATATTACTCATTTTTTAACTCAACTGTATATACTCTAGGCCATTTCTTCAATCATAGCTACAAAGCACTACGCTACAGGGACCATCTTCTTTGTGCAGAGTTGCTACTTTCTGGGCTACAGGTTGCAGTAAATATGTGAGTTGCGTAGTGAAGCAACAGTATTCATATCCAAAATTTGTACGATCGCACAAGTTACGTAGCAAACAGAACACATGCTTGCAGTTTATTCGCTTACTTTCATTAAAGAAAGTCGGTGATGTTCTCATGTGTTTTCTTAGCTGCTAAATGAGTGAGTAGGCACTTCCCAAAGGCACAGAACTGCACACCAGCGGCCGAGCTTGCCTCCCAGCAAACTTCACTGTTTGGTCCCCCCACCCCACTCTGTAATGCACTCCATATACGTTGATCTGCAAATAGCACGCCGCGCCTCAAACTTGCCAACATGTGAAAGGCAGCTCCAGATAAAAATAAATAAACTAATGGAGTGGGCTGAGAAAAATGGTTTCCGCTTCTCTACTCAGAAAACTGTTAAGTGCTATTTTCGCAAAAACGAGGGTTTACTTAGACCCGGATTTAAAATTGAACGATGTCGCGCTGCCGGTAAAACGAGAATATAAATTCTTGGGAATAATCTTTGACAAAAAATTAAACTTCCTAGCCCACATTAAAGCACTAAAGATTAAGGCAAACAAAGCATTGAATATCCTCAAAGTTTTATCTCATAAGCACTGGGGTTCCGACCGAACGTGTCTTTTACATATTTACCGGTCTCTTGTTCGTAGCCTTTTTGACTACGGCTGCATTGTTTACGGCTCAGCCAGACAGTCCTACATCCAACGACTTCATCCAGTACATAACCTTGGACTGCGACTGGCCAGTGGTGCCTACAGAATGTCACCTATTCAAAATTTATACGTCGAGTGCAATGAACCCTCCTTACAGCAGTGCAGAGCATTACTCACTTTCTCTTACCTACTCAGAATTCAGTCATCACCGCAACACATTTGCTACAACATTGTCACACAGTGCAACTGACACCTACACTATACAAATAAACCGAACATGATTAAGCCACTTGTCCTGCGATATGAGGAATATGTTCGGGATTATGACATTCCTCGCGAAGTGCTGCAGGTTGCCAGAAAGCCAAAGCGTTTGCCCCCGTGGCACGACTTTCAACAGTTATGCGACAGGACATTAATACATTTAAAGAAGAAGGACACCCCACGCGAACACATTATACAAGAATTCTGTGCTCTTCAGTACAAATATCAAAACCACCTAGAATTCTACACGGATGGCTCTAAAACGAAAGAACACGTGGGTGTGGGGGTCGTAACGGAAAATTGCGAAACAAGTATTCAATTGCCACAACACGCCTCTGTTTTTACGGCCGAAGTTTTCGTTATATGGGTTGTTAAAAAGATTATCGCTGATAAGCACAAAGATGCAGTCATATACACAGATTCTTTAAGCACACTGAAGGCTCTACATCTGAAATCTGAGTGTGAACCCCTGATAGGAGTCATCTTAAACATGGTGGCTTTTAACGAATACGGGAGGTCAATTCGTTTCTGCTGGGTCCCAAGCCATGTTGGAATACCAGGTAACGAAGCAGCTGATAGATATGCATTGATGGCAGCGTACAAAGACATTACAAACACAACACTCCCATATAAAGATAACATCCGTGCAATTAGAAAAGCCTTAACGGTAAAATGGCAACGCGAATGGTACCGTTGTGCCGACAACAAGCTACATCTGACTAAACCCATAGTTGGTGAATGGAAGTCATGCTATCATCAGGAGCGGTTCTTCGAAGTAGTTTTATGCCGACTACGCATTGGGCACACACACCTCACACACAATTACTTGCGAAAGAAGACAGACCAAAGTGCGAGAAATGTCAACAGCCACTAGCATTTATGCACATATTACTCTCATGTACGCTGATTGAAACACACAGACGAACACTTTTGCACTTATTATATCAACTACACATACCTTTACACCCTGCTGTCATTTTAGGTGATGATCCACTAGTCCCATTATCTGACGTCCATAAATTTTTAGACGACACTAGATTTTTACATAAAATATAGATTATTAACGCAGCCTTTTCCTTCATAAACTGGATTTTAAAACACCTCGTGTTTGGCGCAGCATAGCCTTAGCCACTTTTGCGCCATTAAACCCCATTTACCTAACTAACTTCACTGTTTGGCAAACTCCACATGTTGTCCCAACTTTGCTTGCCTGACATTGATGTTGAAGCGCTGAGTGTTCCAGTCAATCAGAAAAGATACAGAATAGAGATATTCGTGTTGGGGGGGGGGGGGGGGGGGAATAATTATAGCGGGCAGCTTAGTATGACACAATGTAAACATAAACTTCACCCGCAAACTTACAAGGAAGTAGGAAAAATCTAGGACTTCACATACTCCATAATAATTATCATCGCAAAGTCTGCGCTCATACGCAGAGCCAACATACATACCTCAAAGACTAAATCAAGCATCAAAAACGAGAATTTCCTTGTGAGGATGGCATATTTTGATATTATTCCTTTGTGCGCAATACTGGTGAGTGAAATGGCCTTCCCTTCCAAGTTATGTCATATTCAGCAGATGGTTTTTATCACACTTAGTGCTCATTATGTTTGTTTTGTTTCATTGTTAATTCCCCATTGCTATAATTCTTGCACAGGTGATGCATGTATATAAATAAATAATAATGAATAAAACGTCATTATCTTGTCCTGCTTGTTCACAGTGGTATCGAGCGTCAACAAGATGTTGACTGAGTGTGGCCAGGTCAATGTCGCTTCTTCTTGGAGTACTTCCAGCCTCTCTCAGAACAAGGGTGCCTTCCACTTTCGAGACATTGCTGTTGAATGCGGCTGTTCGAGCTTAGCTACACAGTGCACTCTACGAAGGAATGCCAAGTGTTTGCAGCAGTTTGTGATTCCTACCGATAGAGCTACTGTATCTGATGATGATGACGATGGCCGCTTTTCCTCCAACCGTGGTGGTGAAGAGTGTCGCTGCAAAGTACGGAAAGTGCTTGTTTTCTGCCGGCTGCTTGTTTGTTTACATGATGCCTTGGTACCCGAGTGCATACGCAGCGGCTCACTTGTTTGTGTCATCCATCCCAGCTTCCTACAGCATTCGCATTATCCAAAAGTATTGTATGTATATTGTATTTGGACCGGTACTGCAACAAATTCATACCACCCCAAAATTCGCAATAAGCGTGAAGAATTTTACTGTAGTACGCAGTCACTTGATGATTATTGGGACACAGAAGGAACCACAAAAAGTGTTCAAGGTATCACCAAGGCCAGAAAAATTAATTCCGAGGAGGAGGAGGAATAAATGTTTATTGTCTTGACAGTTCCGAGGGAAAAAGTAGATTTCATTCTCGTTTACAGTGCCAGCAGTGTACTGTGCTCACAGAATGAAACTCATCAATTTAGGGCTAACTAATGCACATACTTTCATTTCCATCGGCTGTAGTTCGTTTCGCATAGATGTAATTTCAGCGCATACACT
Organism: Dermacentor andersoni; assembly: GCF_023375885.2. NCBI lineage: Eukaryota > Metazoa > Arthropoda > Arachnida > Ixodida > Ixodidae > Dermacentor > Dermacentor andersoni. The sequence goes on along the minus strand of NC_092820.1, from coordinate 28,695,443 downwards.
TATATCGAAGTCTGCGTCACCTTTGCTGACCAGATTCCTAGCGACATAATGTGGTACTCTCGGGTACTTCGCACATATGCGGGGTTCTACTAAATGTTCCCTGTCGCATTTCACTTCATGAGCACTGCACATTTACACTCATTTAGGTGCATACTGTTGCTCAATATTGCAATTCAGTCATTATTTACTTCAAGTTATGTAATGGTTGAGGCCAGGAGAGCATTATGCCACGGAATCAAAAATGCCACACACGACCTTGACTGCGCATGGCTAATTCAGAAAGGCAAACCTATTGCATTCCATCCAGAAGGAGCAGAAGAATGCTCCTCAGGTGCATTCACAGTGGTTGCCAGTGGGATGCTGAATTAGTCTAGCTCGTGTGCAGTCTTAGGCTTAATCGTCGATGAGCCGCTCTTGAGAACGTAAAGAGTGGCAAACATCCTACGATATCTTGCCACTTCACCAGCCAGTAAAGGACATTTATTACAGGCACTCACACGCTTAGTATACGCCATATCCTAAATTGCAGGCAACACTACTAAAGGTTCAAGAGACTTCTCTCACTGCCTGCAATGGCGTCCAATAATTGGTATGTCATTTATGAAAGAAAGATACAGGTATGCATCATGTAATTTTGTGTAAAGCCTCGCACCTTGATGTCGCAAATAGGACACAGTTGTTACACTGAAGGCATTGGAGATATAAACCTATTTACTATTGAACAAGCAGAGCGACTAACTGCCACAGCACACCACTTGCTGCCGTAACCAAAACCACACATCGCTTACTGGAAGCACTAAGGGAGCACAACCTTAAAGTTGCAGTCGTAATATATATATGAATTCGATATTCCTCAGAAGGTGTCACAGGTCAAAACAACTGCACTGTAAAACGTGCCGACTGAGACTTCTATGACTGGATCGATTGCATAGCTTCCACTACATTGCTTGCTAAGTATGAAATGTAGTGTAGTAGTTTGTTTTAGCCTAAGCAGTGCTAACTATGTCGGTGTTCTGTCCCCAAAATTAATTTGGCACCAGTTCAATGCCAACCCATCTGCAGGGACCGCGTGGCACTGGAAAGCTGAGAAACTGCCTTGCCAATCAAGGCAAGGGTACGAGCTGACCGACATTCAAGTTAACAAACTCTGCATCAGTTCTATGCCATGGAACTATCGAGAGGAAGCAATCCTAGATATTTTCTTTTCAGAGTGTCGCTAAGTGATGCAATGGGGCATGTCCACATCCACCAACGATTACCTGTTTACAGTATTGCCATTACCATTGTAGAGCTAGACGAAGCCAGATGAAGTGACCAAGCTGTACCACTATTGTGGTTTTGCTGGTTGGTTTACAGCGAAGCCACCATGGCTCCATTTTTGAGCTCTAGGTTCTAAAAATGCCTGGCAGAAAGTAAGTTTCAGCCAGTCTGCTTCTATCCAACAAGTATCTTTGGCTGAAGCCAGCCACTACTGATCATCATGCTAGAAGGCGACTGACATCATTATAATTGTAAAGTCAACCTTGAAAGGCCCCCTACAGAGCTTGATGCATGTCCAACTCAGCAGCCGCTCAGTTGCAAGAAAGTGCAGCTGAGAAGGAGATTTTAGTATATTTCAGTGTTAAGTGTATGAATAAGGTTTATTTTTCCCTCCTTGCATTCCTGCCTCTAGCATCCTTGAAACCCTTGAATTGTCCTTGAATATTGAATCGAATGTTCTGTATGAACCCTGCTATGCAGTCGAGTAATGGCACTGTGACTATCCAGGTATGTAGGCATTGGGCTGCAGATGGGTCAATGTGTGGGGACGGCAGTATAGCATGGCATTAAACTGAACCACCATTGACTGGCATACTGTATTTCATCATTTCGTTATTTGAAAGACTGTATTTTCATTAAGGAAGAACTGGCACATCACTTCAAACCCTTGCACCAGCGCTCCAGCAGACAGCACCTCTTGTTCGACACAGAAACACAGCGTGTGGTATCTGCCATAGAGTTTCCTACGATAATTACAGAGGGAACTCTGGCGCAGCGATTGTTACAGCTACCATGGAAATGATGGGATTCGTCTGATCTTTGTGCTTGGAGCTTCAGACGTTCTTGTGGCTTCGTTTATTTACTCTTAGCCTAAAGTGGACTAAATTTTAAAGTAACTTATACTTATTTTAATTCAGAAGGTAATAAGACTCTGCAAGTGTGCATAATCGCTGTTAGTTGCGCTGGTTCAGCTTGTCCATTTATTCATGGTGTAATGGTTTCAATATCGTGCTTCTATTCTAGAAGTCCTGCGTTCGAATCCTGCCACCAGACAATTTTAATAATGTTTATCAAATTATTTATAATTTAGTACTTCCTTAAAAACAATTAGCAAAGTGCCGAAACCGTTTAAAGCCAGAAGGACACTCTTTAGGCAAATCCATGTGCTACCCATCCTTGCCATGCTGGCTGAATGGCCCTGCTTGCAGCTGTCATAAACACTGGTGCCACAGTTCCCTCTAGTAATTGTACGATACTCTATGGTGTATGTGGGATGCCAATTCTGCATTCTTTTTCACTGCCCAAAGCTGGTTGTAGGGTACTGGTAGTGTGCGTGTGTGTGTGTGTGCGCGCGCGTGCGTGCGTGTGTGTGTGTAATTAATTAATTAATTAAGTGTAAGCAAGTAATTTACAACCTGCTGTCAAACACGGCGAAAGATCACTTGCTCTTGCTTCTGCAATGTCGTCATGCAACACAGACGAAAGCAGCTGGCTGAGCAATGCTACTGGTTGATCGTGAGAGCATCCTCAGTAATACATCATTGCTAGTTTTGAGTTAAATAAATTATATATATATATATATATATATATATATATATATATATATATATATATATATATATATATATATATATATATATATATATATGTGTCTTTGCAGTCTCAGGTTTGCCCATCTTACCACTAATGGAATGAGCGACCTTTCTCGTATTAAAGAAGTGTAATTTGCCCATGTAGCTTCACATTAAATGTACATTTTTGTATTTAATGCATGCATGTGACGGACACATACAGTGTGCACCGCACAAGGTTGGGTCACCAATGATCATTCATTGTAAACATTCTTTCACTGCAGTAGTCGAGCAGCCTGAACAAGAAACTGACCTGCTTTCTGTAGAACAGCGTTTCGCTGTATACGCTGCTTGTATTCCTTATTGTGTTCAAACATATACATACCACTTTTTTTTTTTTTTTTTTGCTCAAATAATTTTTCTTTTAATCGCTGCTGACAGACAGCATTCTTCAGCTGCATTTACTGAAAGCGCAGATGTTGCTTGCATGACAGATTAGTGCGCAGGGAGCAAATTAAGAAGAATCGCTAATGAATTTTTAATTACATTCACTTTCAGGCATATGCTGCAATTACCAAATTGAAGCCAAGCAGTAGTAAAGTCGCATTTGCTTAGCAGAAGTCTAGCATCATTTTCAAGATACCTGGAGCTCAAGTATGCTGCTACGAGATACATGGGCATTCTAGTTAACAGCTAGTTTCCCAGAAGTGTGGGCCAAGCTGTTCACAATACTTTTAACCATGACGGCGAAGTATATTTTAGCAGATTTCAAAGGCAGATGTCTCAAAAATGGCACTAGTATTAGGATTTCTGCTAAATAGGCATGCCTCCACTACTCCTCGGCTTTAATACTGCAATTGGAAAATGTGTCCCGTAGTGAATAATTAAAGATTAGTGAATGTTTTTAATTAGCCACCTGGATGTGGTGATTTGTTGCGCAAATAATGCCTGCCTCTTGACGTCATCATCATGACAGCCTATTTTATGTCCACTGCAGGACGAAGGCTTCTCCCTGTGATGTCCTCTTAACCCGGTCCTGTGCCAACTGATTCCAGCTCGCACCTGCAAATTTCCTAATTTCATCACCCCACCTAGTTTTCTGCCATCCTTGACTGCGCTTCCCTTCCCTTGGGCCAATTCTGTAACCCTAATGGTCCACCGGTCATCTAACCTACGCATTACCTGACCTGCCCAGCTCGTTTTTTCTCTTCATGTCAATTAGAATATCAGTTATCCCCATTTGCTCTCTGATCCACACCGCTCTCTTCCTGTCTCTTAGTGTTACCCCTAGCATTTTTAATTCCATTGCTCTTTGCGTGGTCCTGAACTTGTTCTCGAGCTTCTTTGTCAGCCTCCAAGTTTATGCCCCATATGTCAGCAACGGTAGAATGCATTGATTACACACCTTTCGTTTCAATTATATTTGTAAGCTCCCAGTCAGAGTCCGGCAATGCCTGCTGTGTGGGCTCCAGCCCATTTTTATTCTTTTGAAAGTTTCATTCTCTGATCAGGGTCCCCTGTGAGTAATTTACCTAGGCGAACATAGTCCTTCACCAACTCTAGAGGCTGACTGGTGACCCTGAACTCTTGTTCCCTTGTCGGGCTATTGAACATTATCTTTGTCTTGTGCATATTAATCTTCAACCCCACTCTTGCATTCTCTCTGTTAAGGTCTTCAATCATTTGTTGTAGCTCGTCTCCAGTGTTGCTGAGCAAGACAATGTCATCGGCAAACCGAAGGTTGCTGAGATATTCGCCGCTGACCCTTACTCCTATGCCTTCCCAGTAGCTTGAATACTTCTTCCAAGCACGTAGTAAATAGCATTGGAAAGACTGTCTCCTTGCCTGACCCCTTTCTTTATAAGTATCTTTCTACTTTCCTTGTGGAGAACCAAGTAGCTATGGAATCTTTGTAGATATTTTACAAGATATTCACGTATACCTCACATACTCCTTGATTATGTAATGCCTCTATGAGTACTGGTATCTTTACTGAATCAAATGCTTTTTTGTAATCTATAAAAGCCATATAGAGAGGCGGATTTTACTCTGCGAATTTCTCAGTTACCTGATTGATGATGTAATTCACCTCAATAGGCAGAATCGAGCTAGATACTCCATGAATATTTTTTATTATTTTTTAAACAGCTTACTAAAGCATTGTTTTCAAATGCTCATTTAGCTTCCTAGATCCTGAGAAAAACCCTGTGGTAGTGTAAATCATATAATTCTTGTAAATTCATCGAAGGGGCTTAGGTAGACCATTTATGAAGCACAACCTTTTACTTGCTTGTAGTACAAACAGAAATGAATGTCCACTGAGGACTATAAAGTAGTGACACAGAAAAAAATGAATGTTTTACTGCACACACATTGCACTCATTCCCATAGTTTCATGCAATATGTTTTGTGCATGTGTGTGTGTGTGTGTTTTACTTTAGACAAAGAATATTTCAAACTGAAACATGATGGGACTTACTTTGAACTTGCAGGAAACAACTGTGATCAACTTGAATACAGAGATGCACTTAACAGTTGATGTGTAATGGCAACGTGCAGCATTCTTGATGTCATCTTTTATAGGCAAATAGCGCCCTCAACATTCGGGCTTTTGACTCTGGCTACCGTTTGTTCAATAAAGTTGAAGAGAACCGAGACACTGCAATGCTCTCGCTGCTCTCCAGTCAGATTGTAGGAGCAGTTGTAACTGTGAAGAACGCAGATGAACAAGTGGAACATTTGATAATGCTCACATCAGCTGATGCAGTATTGAGGAGAAAACAGTGTGAGCTGACGGTCATCCTTGATATCCACAACAAAGGAACCTATTTGGCTAGAGTTGCGACTTGACACCTCACCACTGAGTCGCAGATCGTTACCAATGGTATTAGTCAAATAGCACAAACGGCAATAATACAGCTTCCAAAATTAGAGTTTGCGAAGTTTGATGGCAACAGAGCGAAGTGCCAGCAATTGTGACACCATTTCTAGATGGCAGTCCACTTAAATAACGGAAAATCTAATGTTCACTAACCACCTCTAGTTACTGACTCATAAAACAACACAATGACCACACACATAGAGTTCTGCAACAATAATTATAGCAAGGCCATAAACCTTATCAAACAGAGATTTGGAACAGCTGATGCTGTAACTCAAGTGTTCGTGAGAGAACTAAGCAACCACAAAAGTTGCTTAGCTTTTGTTAGCTTAGCTTAGCTAACAAAAACATAGAAGGTGCTCTTTGAGAGTATAGCTGGAGTCGCTTGGTTTGTAGATTGACTCCTATGCATTTATGAATTTTCTTATTTCAAAGATAGCTTTTCCAGAAGAGACGTACATTGACTTGACATTGACCAAAGTTTAAAAAAAAGAAACTAAATATCTGGCATGTCCACAACACTAAACCAAAATGCTGCTGTAGTCAATGTGAAAATGTTGAAGCAATCGCTATTGACAACCAGGTTAGCTACAAAAAGATCTGGCGTCGATGTCTGGCCAGAAAAAATTGATTACAAGCAGCTATCAAGATCAGCCAGTTCTCACAGCACAGCTATATATGAAGGCTGTGTATTATGTGGATAGGCAAATCATTATACTGAACACTAGAAAAACATGGCGTCACAAAGAAATGAATCTGGCTAAAAAAAAACAAATATTTCTGTTGTACGGCACCTTTGGATACAGTGCAAGTTTACGAGGGAAAACTAACATGCACTGCAACAGATGCAGCAGCGAATATTCAACTGCTGTTGCCCTTCAGTGGCAGTGTAGTGATGTGACATCAACGGGTTCATTAGGAAAGGGGGCACTTTTGAGCAACAGAATGTCTGATGCCCACTTGGCAGCAGAAGTGCAAACATCTTGGAATACAACTTGCTGCTTATCCACATAAAAGTAGATATCGTCAAGACAATTGGGGGCTGCCTATCGGTTCAGATCATCACTGGTCAGATGTCCATGTGGTTGATGGAAAAGTGTACTGTTATGGCGCTTCATGTTCAAGCATACCTTTCACAAAGAGAAAAGAAACATTGTGGACATTAAGGATAAAAGAGTGATGTTCGGGCAAGAGACCCACAAATTGTGCGAGACTTTTGCAAGCACTTGGAGTTAAAAGAGAAGCACTGCTCTGTCATACAAATGTGGGCCTAGATTAAAATAAAAGCATAGCTTTGTCATTCCTGAAGCAATTAACACGACAATTGTGGAAGTGTAAATGTATGTACTGAAGCAATATGACTGCGATCAGAGAACACTTGAAAACTGGAGCTTGCATAAGAGGTGAACAATGAGCAGAGCACCACGAATTACTGCTGTTACTACATGCCACTTTAGGGAGTGATTAGAGAACATTAGAAAGCTACCAATAGATCAGAACAGCCTTCGGTGCATCTTCATCATTAACTGTAGTCCCAAATGACAATCTCAAGGCAGGACCAAATCCTCAACTGTGACTTGGCGCATGTGCTTATCAACCTCCATCGTATCCCCATGACAAAAGGCAGGGAAAAATCATTCCTGCATAACACATTGCACTTCCTCTGGTGGGAAGCACTTGCAAATGACAGTTTAATTGGAACCCAAGATCGGAACTCACTTCCTTGGTGTGTTGTCACGTCAAGTGATCTTGCTACGGAAATTGAGCAGTATTTGTTTAGTCTTGAAAACCGTTTGTTGCTTGAAGTTTTTGTAACAATATTGTTCATGTTTTGTTTGTTGTTCTTATGAAAATTTTGTTCTTCTATCATTTCTTTTATTATGTGCTATTGTAGCCCTTCCTGCTTAGGCCAAATCATTGGCTCCCAGTACTATGTTCAAACAAATATTAGAAAATATAAAAACCTAAGGATGGTGACCTGGAAATTGATGACAGCAACGTTTGGTACAGCTCCAAGCGCTCTTTCACTTGCAGTTACCACACAGCATCACCTTGGCAAGATGGAAGATTAATTTCCAACAACAATTATTAAGCTGAAGAGTGACATTTACATTGACAATGTGGAGACAGAAGATTTTATTTATAGAAAGGGTAGAGAGCTGTGGCCCGATCTTGTCACTCTAACTTGCTGTTTCATGCTAAAGGATGGGAAAACAGTGGGAACAAATGAGGGATGGAGGATGATAAAATATATAATATGTATAGTGGTGCGATGAAGACTGGCCATTAACACAGCAGCATAGCTAAAGACTTGAGGCCAGTCCTGTGTTGTGCACAAATCCCATCATGGCCTGTAGTGTTAGTGTGGCAATGTTATATTAGCTCTGTAGTATTAGCTGCCAATACACAGGAAGGGGCTGATAAGCTTTACAGAAAAGCAAGACATATTTTTCAAAAGGGACAAGTGACACGTGTAAGTTTGCAACAATGTTACAGAGAAGTGTCAAAGAACACGTTATTAAAGAAGACTTGTGGGCATGACCCAACCACAAGTGCATTGCACTTGTGCTGGCACAATGCACTTAGGTATATATGTATGTATGTATGTGTGTGTCTTGTTTTGCACACACAAAGCAATGCAGAATTCAAATTGGACCAAGGTGCTTCGTGTCAAGTGGAAAACCGGTAGACCGCTGAGGACCAACATGTACCTTCCGTCTTTTGACAAAAAGGCATTATGACCAGAGACCGAAACCTCAGGCAAAATGCCTATTTTTTCCCATACATCCCTATCGTGCCTATATAACAAATCAGTGCCAACTATGACTCTAGAGATATTTTAGTGGCCCTTTTATTGTGCCTATAAATGCCTAATTCGATGTTGGTGCTTATATTCGACATTTTAAAGCAAGTAAGGTGCAAATAAAACATGGACAGTGGAAAGAATGAGGACAATGTAGAGCTCCTATAATGGATTTTCAGAGCCTAAAAATTCCTTTTTCCATGTTTTAAGTCCTAGCCTTATTTTGTTTATGCTGTTATCACCCACTCTGGAAATTACCTGAAGTTAGCCGATTATTAGCACAAATACTTTGTCAGCATAAAGGCTGGTATTAACAGCTTTGCAAGAGACAAGAGCGTCAATGCTAGTAAGGCTCGAACTGCACAATGCAATGATACACTTGAAGGTGGATTAGCGTACTTGTGTGCACACTTCACATTTTTAGCCAACATTATCAAGAAACTTGAATGCTCGAATGTGGGGCTCATCTTGGATGTTCAGGAAAGGTTCGCCATCATCCCAAACGGGCCTCTTAGGTTTAAATTTCATTCAGTCTCAGACAGAAATCTTGGGTTTTTGTGGTAGTGAAAGAACCGTCAGAGATACTGACCCGTTTATTCTGTAATTACAGAGGGCATTGGATCACCGAATTCTCGCTGAAAAAAGGTGCAACACAATACCCAAAATTCTTGATATCGTGCTTTTCTGTCACTGCTTTCACATTTCTCATGGTGTCTAGTCACACAAAATTTCAGATAAATCTTGTAATCTGCACATACTGTCTTATTCCATTTTATCGAGAAAATAAAGTTAATTTCACAAAATTGGTTTAGTGTCCTGTGTTCCTTAGAAAACCACAATTTATCCTCGGATATACAGTGCAAGTTCTTAATTATTGAGGCTATACATTCCAATGAAGGATAGTTCATATTTGGCGCCTAATGACAGTCTTAGCACCTATTATGGGCACCTATAACAGCATTTTCTAGTGCCTAAACATGGGGTCTCTAGTCGAGGCTGCTGACACAAAGAGGCAGATGCTGCAGTTAACAGCAAGGATACACGACTCATTGGGATTTTTAGTCCCTTTCGCTGTAACAGCTAAAAGAGAAATACGAAAGATGTGGTGAGAAGGAACATGGGATGACCCTATGCCTGAAAAAGAAAAATGCATTGTCTTGAAGGCAATGGATAAAAGACCTGAAACTCCATGGACCGATATTTCAACAGTAAGCAGGGAAAGCAGCCAATGTATACAAAGATTTATTTATTTATTTATTTATTTATTTATTTGTTTATTTATTTAAGCAAGTTCATATGCATACAAGGTGGCTGCTTATCTGGTAATTTCTAGGGAGATAAAAGAAAGAGCGCCGTTTTTCTGGCAGGACTGTAACTGATATGGTCAAGTCAATCTGAGGCTGAGATACAACAAGCGCGTCTTGATCAGTGTGCGCATTTGCCGCTTGAACACTATTAAAGCTCAGCTGTCCATCTTTCTGCAGTTCACTATTGTACTAAGCTGGGTATACACTTGGATTACAAAAGAGAACTCTCACAGTGGAACTACTGTCATAGCTACAGTCGCCAGGTGATTTTTTAACATGGACAGGGACGTAAAACTGTCAGTGATCAGGCTGTCCGAGAGAAAAAGAGCAGATTTCGGCAGTAAATTTAATTTCTATGCGTAGGTGCTGGCGTTGTAAAGAAAACGTTGAATTCGTTTCTTTTTTTAGAACGACAGAAAGCTGAGCTAATTGGTAAGGATTCATTATGCAAAAAAGAAGTGAGGCGTGCAGACAGGACACAAGAGTAGAGAAGTGGACAACACGAACGCCGACTATCAACTGAAGGCAGCACTGAGGCGAAAAAAGAAAGACGACACAAAACTCATCTGCGCATGCTCAGGAATGGTAACACCACGTGTCAGTCGGGTACACGTGCCGGTCTACATGAGAGATAACTGTTAAGGCACTCAATCTCTTCCTTATGTAAATTAATCGAAGGCTGACTCACGCATGCACTTCCACCATTATAGATATGCCATGCCTCTACCATAAGACGCGTATCTTCATTCTTATGTCTGTACAATATCGCGCATTCATCTAACTCTGGCGTGCAGTTACAATCTCGGCAATGTAGCGAAAGATTAGAAGGCGATCCACCGGTTAACGACCTTTTATGTTCCATTAACCTCTGATTGATACACCGTCCCGTTTGCCCTACGTAGAACTGGTCACAGCTAAGGGGAATTTTATAAACCACATCCATACGACAGTCAGTAAAACTGTTGTTCTTATTGTGCTTCACTGGACAAATATCTGTTTGTTTTTTGCCTTTTACCCTCTCCCTTTTTCTATGTACGGCAGCGCATATCTTACCTAGCTTATTGGGAGCAGTGAAAGCATTAACATCATATCTACTTGCAACTTTTTTAAGCCTGTGCGACACTGAATGAATATACGGAATAGCCACTACTCTTTTTTTGCTATTACTGCTTTCTGTAATCACGTCCGTCCCTCTCGAAACCGACTTCTTTAGGCGCTCAGCCACAGTGGCCACTGCTACACTAGGATAACCTGCTTCTAATAGGCGCCGGACCTGCGCTATAAAACTGGCGCTCATTTTGTGCATGCAGGATCTGGTGAGGAAGACTTAAGGCGCACGACATGGCAATTCCGTTTTTTACTACTCTGGAATGCTTGGATTGAAAGTTTAGCAACGGCTTCGAAGATCTTGGGGTGTACTGCCAACAAACATGATTTTGTTCGAAGATCAAGGAAATGTCAAGAAACTGAATTACGCGTCGCTGGGGAAATTCCTTGGTAAACTTTAATCCTCTACCATAAAGTTTAAATTGCTCACTTACTGAGGTAGCAGCGGAATCGAATTCTTCCCTATTGCAGAAGATGAGGTAATCATCAGCGTAACGGAATATCTTGATAACGATATCACCTAAGGCTTTCTTTATAAGCAGTTGTCAACTTTACTCAGTTAAATGTTGCTAAGAATAGGGGCAACCTTTGAGCCAATACAAATGCCTGATTTCTGCAGAAAAACGCCATCTCTCCACCCAATCAGCGTCGACTTTCTAGAATTTCTAGAAAAGCTCCCGTGGAAACACCGCATCTGTCAATAAAAGCCGACTCTTGCACTTGTTCTTTAATGCACTCATTTACGGAATTTAGCAACCCCTCATGCGGCAAAGAATAATACAGGTCTTCGATATCCATACTAAAAGCTGCACAATCACCATGATTTTCCTCTCTCAAATACTGAATATATATATATATAGCGCCTGAGAATTACGTAAGCTAATGGGGTCTGAAAAAACTATAGTGAAGCTAAGCAGTTCTGTAACACGGACCTGCCACGTCCCTTTCTCTGACACTATATAGCGCGAAAAGGAATTTCTTGTTTATGGGTCTTGGCCAAGAAAAAGTTATAAGGTGAGGGATTTAGCTTTCTTGGCATTACAGACAACCCTGTCAAGATTATGTCTTGACAAGAGGTCAACCGCACGTTGCTTAACTACGGAAGGCTTGTGTTTTATTGGCTGTAAATTCTTTTCTGTGGCTTTCTTTTTTCTTTTCTTTTTCTTTTTTTTACAGCGCCAGCACATACACAACGCTGCTCTCTGCAGTTCACTGCATCAAATAGCAATCGTGGTCGCGTGTTCACGTTCGACCGTCGTGCAGCCTAGCTGTGGCCGCGATTTGTAGCGATGCTTTTTTTTTATCGCGCGCCCTTCGTCTACGTTCGTGATATATAGCTGAGCCGGCTGATCGCCCAAGCTCCGCCGCTTCACGTGCGCGGCCGTCAGTCTAGACTGTGCGCGTGATCTCGCGCCAGATCTCCGACAAAGCTCGGTGTGTTCATACCACAATGTCTTCACGCCCACAACTCCTACAAGCTAGGCCTAAGGACGTCAGACTCTGGAGTTTTGCAAGACACGTAGCGCCACCTGCCGGTGCGAAGAGAGAGTAATTGAGTAGTGCGAAGCCCGACTCCCTTGCTAAGTTGCCTATGCCGCTAGCGACTGCGAAACAACGATTTAACTAGATTTTGGTCCATATGGCGAGTGTTTTGCGCATTTAACAACCAGACAGAGAGCTATGAATTTCTACTCAAGTCGGACGCGCCGCCGAACTGCCATAAAGCGCTTGCTCGCTCACTCATCAGACTGATGACGGCAACCGCGATAGCTCCGCGCGCTACGAAGAAACGCCGCAATCGACGCTACTGTTGTGTTGTAAATTGCCATGAACGTGAAGGACGGAATAACAACGTTCAGTTTTGCCGATTTCCATCGCCATCGCAGGAAGGGGAAAGGCGAGAGCGCTGGATACGGGCCGTTCAACCTGTTGGGTAATCGGATCACTTGCATTCCCCACAACACATCGGCTTGCATGAGAAAGTGCTACAATTTTGTTCTTCTGTAATTGTGTTGCGTAGCCCTGACGGAGGACCGTGGTAACCAAGCGAAAACTCAAGAATCTGCAGCCGCCACTTCGTCGGTAACAGAAAACAACGTTGCGAACCATCCTGCTTATGTGCCATCGATATCTGCGCCTTTTAACAGACGTCCGCCTCCGCTTGACTCAACAAGTGGGACGGAGAGATTTGGCAGGTCAGCTTAACCAAACATTTTGGTTCGTTTATGAATTCAAAATCCTGTTCTGGAGCATCGTTGTATCGCGAGCTCATTTCTACTTTCGGTATTTTGTATGTCCTGTGCCGATACAACAAGCACGCTTCGCAATGCGCTGAGCCTGCTCGACTGCGTTTTTCAAATGTGAGCAATAATGTTGCTGTAGGAGCACTGGATGAGTAATTGCGAAATAACGCACGTGTGTAAAGAAAAAAATGTAGCGTTTATTTATATTTATGTGTGCGCGCTTGCTGCTCGAAGCGTCTGCAAAAAGTTCAAATTAAGGCACTGAGCGATGCTGTAGCTCCTGCGAGAAAGAAAGATGCAGCGCGTAGGCACTGTAGGAAGCTTACTTTCGTTATGATCGCACGCTATTTGCTGCCTTGGAAAACGTTTTCTGTTTGCTGCCCTGGAAAAGGCTATGAAAGGATTTACTCTCTGTTAATAATTACGAGACAAAACATTACGATAAAATACATAAAAATATAGGAGATACTTAATAAGTCTTGTATTCAGGACATATTCAATTGAACCAATTGGAAATTCTTAGATTTTTATGCTGATATGCCTATAGATAAACCTGATACTCTGTACTTGCCAGTTGCAGCACGCTGAAATAACACTTGAGACTTTATTTTATATTGTACACGTACTTCGCCCTGCTGAGCTTCCTTTCCGAAGCGTGGATGGGCGGAAGAAGCTTTCCAGGTCCTTGATTTTTAGGAAACAGTGCCTCAACACAAACGAAAGAGAAGGGTCCATTGTGGTCTATGCACCTTCGCTTGCGGACAGCTCTCCTTGCACTACTCAGTTCGCGCCAAGGCTCCGATGGGGGCGCTGGTGACGGGTTTTTTCGCAGCGCCGCCTGGGCAGAGTCTGAGGTCTAACCAGCGCCGCTTTGCAGCGGCTGTACGGCACTCGATCGCGAAACCGACCAACCACCTCGACAACGCAAGTGAGGGCGCGGACGTCGACATCTAGAGAGAGAGAATAAACTTTTATTTGGCAAACAAGTCGGAAATTCCCTCAATTAGTGAGGTCCTCATCAGTCCAGTGCTCCGTTGCCACATGCGCGACTTAATTCACGAGCCCGTTGGATCCGCCGTTGCTGGTACTGCCGGCTTGAGCTGAGCAGCGCAGACTTCCGAGAGGAAATTTGGGCAGGGTAGGGTATAGGAGGAACACCCGAATGATTAGGGGCCCATTCCCATGTGAAGTGGTACACCGCGGGTTCGGCCCCACAGTATAGAGACAATAGGAAGCGGCATCTGCCCTATTAAGCGAAGGATGAGGAGGGGGCTAGTTAATTACGGCGGCTTTGTCGGTAGTGCTCGAGCATCCCGGTGTAGTTTAGTGGGTCTGCCAGTGCGTCGTCTGGGTTGGACAGCTCTTCCGATGGTGTAATATAAATAGCAACATGCCACCTCACAGCTACATTAGTGTCCAAACATATCACCGTTATCGAACACACCCTCGAAACCTCACCCATACCGCACGCACTTCTCGAATTGGTCCCTTGCACTCGTTCCCGTAGCAGTCTGTTTGTGCTCAATATTTACAGCGCAGCCAATGCGAGGAAGCATGAGTTCGGACATCTTTTTGCACATCTGTGCAAAGAAGCTACACAGATGGTCATTGTAGGCGACTTCAATGCCCCGCACCCGGCCTGGGCTTACCAAACGGAATTAAACACCCAAAGACCGCCGGCTTGCTCAGGTTCTTGCACTCCATCACATGATCTGCTGACAGAACTAGACCAACCAACACGATTAGGCAACAGCGTGAGCAGGAACACATGTCCTGGCCTCACGATGATCAGAGGGGTAGGTCAACACTCTTAGAGCAATCTCGTACAGAACCTGGGGAGCGACCATTACATTCTAGCTAGAATGTAATGATTGAGGTAAAAGAATGCCACAAGGCTCAATCCTATCGCCCACCCTCTTCAACGTGGCTATGCCTAAACTGCCCCCCTTACTAGACTAGGTACCCACCATTTGGCATGCTCTCTATATGTCGATGACGTTATGATCTGGGCAACGCAGGGATCCGACAGGGCCATCCAGTATGCTCTCCAGAAAGCTGTGAGTGTCGTGCAAAACTATGCAGCCGCAGGCGGCCTTGCCTGTGCAGCCGAAAAGTTCGTATTTCTCCTCGTGCACAGGTGGCGCAGCAGTACTGACAAATACCCTAACATCTCCCTGTTTTTACATGGCAGCCCTATCCCTGGGGTAGCTAGACCTCATATCTTAGGCCTCCATATCTGACGGTAAAGCCTCGCACACTACACACCTTCTATGTCAGCGGATAGCACAAGTTACACTGCATTACTAATTGTAGAAGAGGCCTTCGCGAGAAAAATGTCCTGCACATAGTACAGGCTCTGGTAATCAGCCAGATCGCCTATCACTTCCCCTATCATAATCTCACCCTCATTCAGTCTCAGAAGATGGACGTCCTTCTACGGAAGGCAGTGAAAGCGGCTCTTGGGTTGCCTAGGTCCACATGCTCCCACACGACGCCTTCTTCAGCTCGGTACCTACAACACCATAGGTGAGCTTCTCGAGGCTCATCGGAACGGTCAGCTCCAACGTCTCTGGCGCAGCCATCAAGGCTGCGCTATACTCTCTCGACTTGGCTACCCTGTCCCTGAGACACCCACACACGTCCCACAATATCACCTCACTCCTCTTCTAAGTGCTAGCATTCAAGTAGCTCCAATTCCCCGCAATATGCATCCCGAGCAACATGCTGGCCAGCGACACGTCTGAACTCGGGCCCTGGCATGCATTTTTGGAGATGGCACCACAGTGACACTGGCTCTTTACAGTGGCGTGGCCCGCTACCCAGGAAGGCATGCCATGTGTTTAGCTGTAATTGACAACAAAGACGCGCTTAGGGTGCGTACCACAGTTCTCACAACAGACAGCGGCTCAGCAGAGGAGGGAGCTATTGCCCTGGCCACTGTCTATGCCTCAACCCTTCCCGCACATGACACCCCCATCACCATAGTGACAGACTCACAGGCTGCCTGTTGGGCCTTCGCGCAAGGATTTGTGACTGCACACACATATCGAATCCTCTCCTCAGTTCCCCCTCCCATGTTACTCAGGGTGCATATCGTATGGACTCCTGGACACGCTTCTCTCCATGGCAATGAATGTGTTAATGTGGTGACCTGAGGTCTGACCGGCTGGGCACCATCGACATCAAGAAATCGAGACACACACAACACACAGTGTCCAAAATAAGCTAGTCTGAAACGTGGCGGCGGTACATATGACACATGACCCAGGACGGAAGTCCTGACATGGACAAAACAAGTAGGAGAATACACTGTACGTCAAGATATTCTGCCCTGATGCCAAGTGTGACCCAGTTGAAACTTAATCGACCACTAATTGCAGAAAGATGTGAATAAGTCACGTAAACGCCTCTAAATTAACTGCGCAGTTACGTGAGTTATGATGGTAGTGGAGGGCTTCAGATTCACCACCTGGGGGGTTCTTTACCCAACGCACTGTACACGAGCATTTTTGCATTCCGTCCGCTTCTGAATTCGTACTGCGTAGCATATGGGATCGAATTTGCAACCTCAGCAACATTAGCCACACAGCTGTCACGGTTATTGCAGGCTATCTATACTTGTATGCAGACATGTATATGCTGCCTGGCACTTACACTAAACCCTCTTTTCCTGTAAAATTGAACATTTTGGAATCGAATCTACAAGCAAAGTGCTGGAGAAACGACAACCTCTGTTTTGGAAACTAAATGCCACAGGAGTACCGGCAGCCAAAGTGGAACAACCAGAAATGCAAAAATCCACTGTAAGGACAATGATCTGAAGCAACACAGGATGTTTCCTCTGGCACCGAAGCTTTTGAGGACAAGCGAGGACTGATAAGGCACAAAGGTAATCTCCAACAATTAAAGGTGACTCAAACTGCAACAGAAAGCCCACTATCTTATAATGCTATATAAAGAGGATTCAAGCAGTGCGGAGCTGCTGATTCAAGACGTTCACTAACCTTCGTGCATGGCAGTGCAGGTAGAATATTATTGATGCTGACTTGAATGTCGCACAGTTTCCAACGGTTGCATCTTAGCATCTGGAAAGAGCACCGCTTTCTGCCCTCCATTTCATACGATAAGAAGGAATTTTGCTGGTACACTGATTATAAAAATTAGCTGAAAGCAAGAACAAGGTATATTGCAATATTTCTGTGTGCCACAACATGAGCAATGCATTTCAAATTGCCAAGTGCTGTGACAGCTAATCTGTTCTGCAAGCATTTTGAAGACTCACAGCAAGGCGAGATTGTCATCGACAATATAAAGGAATGCGGCAAGGACATATTTAAGGAATCCAACAAAGATGTCAATTGTATGATTATGATGTTACTAAACAAAGTACGAAAAAAGAGTACAAGCCAAAGACATGAAATCAAGTAGAAGCAAGTGTGGTACAAGCTCCTTGGCAGTGAAGTTTCTGTGAAGTGACGATACGAAGCCTGAAATTCGCACTTCAGAAAGTTATTGGTGGAGAGCTTAATTGTTAGTATCTCACGAGTACATGAAAACTATAACTGAAATGGAAGCTGTTTTTGACAAGTCATTGGCTTAATTATGTTAAATGGAGTGAAGTGGGAGCCCCTGCTTTTTTTGTGGCTGATATAATAATTGATAAATAATGTTGTGGCTGATAATATTGAATAGTTGACTACATGGAGTGCAGAAGATGCAAGCATAGATGAGATGGTTAGAATCAGGCAGACGATCATGAAAGACGTGGAAATGACGGCGATAAGCAATCCATTAAGTAATTAGTACAGCAGACAAATGAGAGAAGTGAAACAGGAGATGTTATTGTCTTGCTTGGTAGGCGCCATGGAGCCTTCAAAGATCTGGTTAAAAATATGGAAGCATATACAGGAATTGCTTTCGAACCACACTCATGCCTCTTGAAGTGTAAAGAATAACTTGCCCAAACGACCAGTTAATTCAACAGATTTATTCCCTTGAAGGCTGCATCTCCCAAACATCGACAGAACCAAAGTTTCATGAGCCCACCTTTGCCATGCACCATCCATCAACGTACTGCAGGTCGCTCGCACTTGAACTGTCATGTTTCAAGTGTCACTGTCTTCCTTGGCCAGCTGGAGCAACCTTTCGTCCGATGTTGATGCCATCACACGTGCCATCCTGATTTACTGGGGAGTAGTTGCCACTTGAAGCTTTAATCACCTTTTTTTATTCCGTGTATATTTGCTAACCCAATCCTTTGTGCCCCTAAATATGATTTTTCTGCAGCACTTGGAAACCAGATACAGAATGCAAGAGCATGAACTTCTGTTGTTGAAAATCTGACGAAACACTTTTAAACTTTGTTTTTTTCTTTGTAGTTCTTGCTTTTAAAATGGTTGTTATTTTCTATTGTTCATTTCTTACTTTTCTTAACATGTGTGTTAGAATAGTTTTGTGTTCACTGTCCAACACATATATTTGCAATGCATATTTTCATTTCAATTGATGTGTGTCGTTCCACTCTAATAACTTTGGGTGAATGCAGCCAAGTTAATTAATTAATAAGTGAATTAATTTAATAAATTTATGCAGATCCAACACACATGTTGGAATCTATGTGAAGCAAAGAATTTTGAAGCAGTTAGTTGAATTCTATAAATTTGTCCACTTACTTCCTGCGGCATTGGTACAATATGTACCCCCCACTTCTTGGCCAACCCCTCAATGTGGGTATGTGCCATAGTATGGAAATCACAATCATTGTCAACACGTGGCAATCCTCTCAAAATGCTAATTGGCATTGGTACAATATGTCCCACCCACTTCCTGGCCAACCCCTCATTGTGGGTGTGCGCCATAGTATGGGTATCATAATCATCAACACCAAACATGTGGCGATTATCACAAAGAGCTAGTTGATTTTGGCATGAGAGACGCCTACGTGTGGTTGTAATCTCGTGGTTTTCTGTCGACAGACATGCCGAGCCACCTCGACAAGGTCTATCTTTTGAGAAGAGACTGCTCAAGTGTGTAGTGTGGTTGCTACCTTTGATCCCGTACCTGAATGGATTTCGCGTCCAGGCGCTTGTGTTTGTTTGACAGAATTTAGAACTTTCATTGGACTGCATACCATGCGTGCATTTGCTTCTCATATATGTTCAAATGTAATGTAACAATATTGGTTTGACACTACTCATAATACCATGCAATAAAGAAAAAGAAAGGTGTAGTTGTGCTTTAGTGGTTAAAGCATCGTGTTGCTGCTCGAGGGAAACTGAGGTTGAGATCCCACTGCCGGATGTATTTCATTTTTTAAAAAGTGGATGCAAATTTACTCGGCAAAAGACCCAATTGACTGAGAGACAGACCGACGGACCCAGGCGAAACAGTGGAATGGTAGGCAAAGAAAGATTCACTTTAATAAATGAATAATTCAATCAAATAAAGTGAGATGACAGTATTGAAAATCGCCAAGGTGAAGAAGAAAGAACATTGCATGCTACAAGGTGTACAACAAGATAAATGAAAGAATTAAGTAACATTGCTTGTTTGTACTGGCAAGCAGACATTTCATTTATTTGACTATTTGCCAGCCGAAATGAGACCGTATTTGAGTTTATATTAGAGGTGGGCAAATACCGACATTTTCGAATATGAATCAAATACAACAGGAATATTTATTTCGGTATAATGAGGAACCGTGCTTGTAATGACTAGTCAAGAAAAGACAGCCATCTATTGCAGATAAGAAAGACTACATTTAAACACAAAATTACTGATTGTCACTAAAAGAAGTACACGAACAGGGTGTCTACCAAGTTGACATTTCTAAGTTCCCTGAATTTTCCAGGTTTCACCTGAGTGTTTTTGCAAAATTCCCTGAGTGACAAAAAAGAACTTTGATGTCAAAACAGGCTGACACCATGTCTCCTGATATGCTGTCACTCTCTAGTAAGCATGTTAAAAAAATAAAAGAAGTGCTTAATCCAGTTTGAATAGTAAGGAGTAGTGGTTATTTTATTTAAAAAGAAAACAAAAGGGAGGGGTTAGTACAATGCACAACGAATAAAACATGTTCGAAAAAAAAAAATATGGCAAGCCCATTGCAAATCGAGTCAAACATTTTCGAATACAAACAAAAAGAGATGCATACAGAAGCAAATATTTTCGAATATGACCTATTTCTATCAAATGATAGCAAGCTCATTTGTATGAGCTAGGAACTTTGTCACAAGTGACTCTCTCTCTCAGCTGCTGGAAAGTCAACCTCAACTGTCCTGACATACTCTCAGCCCGCGCAAAACACCTGTGTTGCGTTTCGCTGCTTACACCGGCGACTGACAGCGGTCGCGCGACCAAGTTGGTCGCAAAGCGACCAGTCGCAAATGGTCGCAAACGGTCGCCTTTCTTGAAAAGCGACCATTTTGGGCCAGTCGCTCTCTGTGCGATTTTTCAGTCGCGCGACCGTGGTCGCAAAACTGATAAACCAATCAGCGGCGCACCGGAAGTGATCTTTCGTGTGTCTACATCCGGCCTCCTCCGGCGTCGCGTTCGAATTCCGCGTAGATTCCGAGAGTTCTCGCTGAGAACGATAATCTCCGGGATTGCGACTTGCGGGTCGCGCTCAGCTGGGCTTGCCGGTGTGAGCATCAGTCGCCTTCGGTCGCTTTTTGATTGCGAGTCGCAAATGGTCGCGCGACCTCCTCAAGTCGCCGGTGTGAATGTTATTTTGTTTTAGATGAGGAACGCCTGCA
The DNA here is from genome assembly GCF_023375885.2 of Dermacentor andersoni. Taxonomy (NCBI): domain Eukaryota; kingdom Metazoa; phylum Arthropoda; class Arachnida; order Ixodida; family Ixodidae; genus Dermacentor; species Dermacentor andersoni. The sequence goes on along the minus strand of NC_092820.1, from coordinate 28,674,517 downwards.
CCTCGGCGTCAGCCAACACCTTTCTTTTTTGAGCTCGAGTTACATCAAAGAAACGGCGGCACACCTCCTTTCCCATTCATTCCCCAATGCGCCGTTCCTTTCTGTTCTCGTCCTCCTTTCATGGCGCGTTCGCCCCACGGACCATTTGCGGCATCCTTTTGATCACTTGTACAGAAAATGTCCGATTTCTTGGACTCCCTAGGGGCCGCGAAAACATCCGAAAAAAAAAAAAAAAGAATGCATTCTACGGGTCTTAAGGGCTCAAATCGCCACAGGCACATCCGACAAAGCTCTGAAGGCCTTCCATTACACTAATTAGGCATATCATGCTCGTACTGTGGCAGGAAATGGCGGGTGCACGCACGTATAATTAAGGAATTTACTGTGTCCCGTGACAATTATATTTGCCCCTTGCCACGCTTGTTAAGCTTCACCGCAATACTTTGCGTATGCTTCACCGCGTAAAAACATTGCTGACTCGAAAACCAGCATTATGCAACGCGCCGCGCTTTCCGAGCTTCGAAGCTCGATCGCGAGGGTTACAATCGCAAGGATTACAGATGTGCGGAGTCGGTGCCATTGCCGACAGCGGTGAATTAGTTCAATAAAAAACAAACGTCGAAGCTGCTAGACCTAGTGACGAGACGTTCATTTGAGGGATCGCCAGCCGTTTATGCGCAGGTGCGAGAGAAAAAATCTGGGGGCATTTGCTCTTTGAATATATTACTCTGCCTAGGCACTACGAGGGGTTTTCTTCGGTGGTTTCCTAGCGCGTGTTGTACGCGTTTGTCCCCAGCACGGTGTAATGCCCCAACCACTGGCACGCGCTGGAAAGCTTCGGCGCGCGCCGAAGGGTCAAATGCGTCAAAGCGGCGGTCGGGAACTCGCTGAAGCGGAACGTCGCGCAGCGATTATGTCTACTGCCGATGCTAGAAGTTTGCCGGCGCGCGGCGAAGCTGCGCCGGCGTGCACCAATGGGAGGCTGCGACGCCTCGCAGGCGTCAACCAATCGGAGGCTGCGGAGTCTCCGGCTGCTAAGCCTGTAATGGCCGACCGTGCGGAGACGCCGGCACCAACGATCGTCCGAGTGTTTTGGACGCACGACGCGCGCGACAGTGTTCCTGAAAGACAGTGTTGTAAAAGTAGGCCGACAACGACACGATCAACCGACCGACGACCGTAGGTTGTGGCAGTGCGACGTGGATCCGAAGCGACTTCGAACGACGCCGACTAATCCAACCTGCCCACTGGGTTCCGCCGGGCTCGGTACGATCGTCTGCTAAAACAGCCAACCGAATCACGATTGCCGCAACGTCTGTGCTTGTTGTATGTGCATTTTGTTGTGCTCAAAACGAATGGAAACACGTTTACGAGCTCCGAAGTCTGGATAATCAACACTCGCCTATCGCCGATGTTGTTTACGTTACGCGTAGGCCTAGCGCGTCCATCGAGTTCGTAACTGGCGAGTGAACGAACTCACCTGAGAAATCTGTCGAAGGAAATGAATTTTCAGGTCCGTTTGGTGCTGCAGTGATTTAAATAATGGCACTCTTGACTTCGTGTGACCTGTGATGTGGTGAATGAACCGTGTGGAAGTTGGGTTGGTCAACCGCGGCGTGTTTCGTGTGGTGTCGGTTGACTCAAGTTTAACGGGCAAGCTCTGCGCTGTTTCCAGTGGTAAAGATAACTCCCGAAAGCGAACTACACTAGTAGCCGAACTATTGGAAGTACTTACATAATCAGCCGTGCCGCCTGTTTCAGATAACATTGCGCTCTTTTATTCGGCATGTGAATCCAGTTCAGTACAAGTTCACTGTACTCATTCACTCACTTCTTTCAAGTGCGACCGTCTTTTGGGCTAGTTGGGGATAAATCGCTCGTGTAGCAATCAAGAACACTGACGCACTGAAGCATACGTGGCAACGCAGTCATATTTGAGTCAGTGTGTCGTTATAGTTGAGCACTGCAAAAAGAAATTATCTGTTTGCAACGTGTGCCCTAGGGCGTGTGCAGTGCATAGCAGGACCTGCATCATACAAGACCTATGCATGTAGCAGCGTATACCACGATTGCTTCGATGCCCGCTTCAGAAGCAGCAAGTACTGAGTCAATGAAACTGTAATTGAATTTTTATCTCACTTTTTGCTTATGGAAAGTGTAGATGGTGTGAATGCATTGTGGGGAAGGTGAAAAGGTGTCATCAATGTTTTGTGCAGTCAGTATGCTTAAACTGCTGGAATCCCTTCAGCCTCTACTAAAATGTTTCTTGCTGCGATACTATAAATTGTAGTCAGGACAAAGATGTACTCAAAACCAAGTTACTAATGCATCTGCCCAGAATGTGTTTGATTAACAAGTTAACGCTTCCACAACAACAATATGCCGATGAACAGCATATGTGCTTACAATAAATACATTCCGTAAAAGTGAACGACTGGGCCTACAATATCAAACTTTGTAGTAGCACCGTAAAAAGTGCTGCCATGCGTATCAGCCACAACAAACTGCTGCACGTCCAACCTTCTTCCTTGGAGGCACTTCTGTAAAGACTGTTCGGGCCCTTCTCATTCTGGGTGTAGCATTTAGCTGTTCTCTCAAATTTTCCACATATGTCACCAGCACTGTATGTAAGCACCGGCCCTTTCTTGGGTTTGTGTCCCGTGTGTCCCTTCCCTGATGACCTAAGGTTTTCCGAGCACGCTACACTTCTATCATTCTGTCACGACTTGAGTACTGCTCATCAGTATAGTTCCCGTACCAAACTCGCGAGGCTACAAAACTTCAGCTTGTTTTGTGCCGGACAATACGCACCCTTTACTCCAGTCTTTTCGGTTGTCACAAGCTCATGCCAGCCTTCGAGGATTGCCTCAAACCCCTCAAGTAGCACACCCTGCAATACCAACGCAACATTGCACTAGTCTATACTGCAGGGTGTTTGACGTCTCTCTGGACAGCACTAATCTTTCTTCAGTTCGTCTGAACAAGTGGTCAGCACAGCCTGAGCCCTCATCACGCCTCTATGGTCCGACACCACAACTCCATGATTATATCTGGCATGCAGAGCTTTCTCTCCACCCCCCTGGCGATTTGGATTCTCCTTCCCAGGAACCAGACTTCATTGGCACTCCTGTGTGTTGTGCACCTGTCGAGTGTGTGCGTGTGTGCTGTGCTGTGTTATTGAGCAAGTGTGTGTGCACGTGGAGGGGAAGGAAGTGTCTTCTGCATCCTGCAAATTCCTGCTTTAGATGGCTGGTTATCAGATTCTCTAACATACAGGCATCAACCTTCTTTGTAGTCTAGTGTGCCAAGTTACCACTAAGATTATTATTATTATTATTATTATTATTATTATTATTATTAGAATCATTACTTTGACCACATTGATTGTGTTGAAGCCAGCGTGACACATAATTCAAAATATTTCTGGAGCTTTGTGGGCTCTCTCTTCTAAAAGGAGTGCCAAAGATGTACGTCTTCTTCATGAAAATAGTGGTGTTGTCTCGAACACTGCTGATGCCTTTGCAGAACATTTCTGTTTGCTATATGATGTGAAATATGCTTCAAGTAACCTTCCTTCTCAGTCTGGCGCAGTGTATGCTAACAGTCAATGAAAACCTCGTTTCCAAGTATATGAAGTGCCTTGAACTTTGCCTTAAACTTTCCCTTTCTTGTGGGGTTGATGGTATTTCCTCCACAGAGCTTAACCCTTTGAGACGCTGTCTACACAATTGGACACAGCAGGAGCGTGCATCAATAGCAAAAGCACTGATGAAAGTAATGGTATTTAAAATGTGTTTCATACATCTTGAAACACTTATTATTGGAACTGTGCTGCAATTTTGAGTAATGTGCAGAATGTTTTAACAAGATGAGTGAGAAGGTGGACGGCTGGGTGTTGTTACTCTGTGGCAGTATGTTGTATGTAGCGGGTTCACTTCTTTCATTGTTTTTTACAATGTCGTGCACCAGGCATAATTGTCAAGTGGCTGGATAAGTGCTTTTCAAGCTTTTCAAAACACGAAATAGTACATGTTTTCATATTTTGTGTTCCTGTAGTGAGTTTTCGCATGGAGTCGAAATTTTGTAAACTTGACAAAACTCGCTAAACTATTGAAAATTCTTAATATTTGCTGCGGCTGTACACTTTCTACGATTCTGAGGATGCAAGAGATGTGGTGAAAGCAACTTTTCAATCAACGGGATAAAGTGGTGTCTGAAAGTGTTAAGATGTATGGAAGCATACTTGTTCCTCGTTCTCACAAGCATCTTCAATAGTTCCCTAAAGTCTAGTACCTTTTCTAGCACTCGGAAGGTAGCATGAATATTGCCCATGCACAAATGAGGTGCTAGATGTGCAGCTACTAACTGCCGACCTATATCTATCTTCTTCAATGCGTCAGGTGTTGGAATCGATATGGGATTCCTCGCTTTCTGTTAGTGCTAAGAGCATTTTAATAAATGAACAGCATGACTTTGTGTGCCGACATTTCAGACTGTCAACAGTGTTCACTACTGCATCGACTTCCAAAAAGACATTTTTTCACTCTCGAACTGGTGCAGAAACAATAAGTACTCTTAAATGCTTCCAACACTATGGCATTAAGTTATATGCACAAAACGCACCATGTGAAATTTTGATACACCCTACGTGATGCTCCACTCCTTAGGGTCGATGAAATGAAAGATCTTGGTGTGTACTTCGACAAAATGCTAAGCTTCTCTTCACATAGATAATTACACAAGATGTCCTTCACGCTCTTGGAATTGCATGCCGTATATTGCATGATTTCCACTCACCTGTTGTGTTTCTGAAATTCTGCTGTGTGCCTCCAACTACTAGAGTATGCCTCTGTAGGAGGGGGGTGCAATGAGCAAATCTAATTCTGACCTCATTGAACGCATCCAGAATAAATTGATGTCTATCTTCAAGCACCACTTTTGCCATTCTGGCGACCACAGTTGAGCCTTTGTTCCTGCACCTTTTGTTCCTGTATAAGGTGGTCCATGACATTATACATTCCTTAAAGCTTCTTGATCATATGCATTTGTTTGTGCCGCAACAGTATACCAGGTAGCATTCCACATTCGTTGCCTGGGCTTGTTACAAGATTGTGCTAATAAGACTCGACTCCAAAACATACTTCAGAGTTCATTTCCTGTGTTTTGTGTATCTGTAAATAATCACGTAGGATTAACTCCCTTTTACTTTTCCGCGTTTCCTTTTTTCCCTATTTGTTTCTCTATCTTCCATTTTTTTGTCTACTGCATTCATGTTTTCTCTACATTTTGTCTCACATAGTGCTCGTTAAGTGCACCAGTACAAAGGCTCTCTAGCTGTTCCTGGGCACTACAATAAAAATTTGAATGATTGACTATTATCGTAGTATAAAATTGTGCTTTTTAAGTATGTACTAGTATACTATTTTAGTGCAGTAGCTTTCGTGCAATTAAAAAAAGGGCATGAATTAAGAAGAGAGAGAGAAAATGATAAATGAAAGGTAGGGAGGTTAACCAGGACTGAGCCCGGTTGGCTACCCTACACTGGGGAAAGGGAAAGGGGGACGGAAAGATTAAAAGAAGAGAAAGTCCACTGGGGATATCAGTCGGTCACTCAGTCTGGATCACAGACACTGACTCAATCCGGTATCTTTCAAATATCGCAGCAGCGCTTTTGTGGCCTTTTGTAGCTGCGATATGCGAGGCCATGGTCCCAAGATCTTGTTCAAGGTGAACGGCTTTCCATCTAGCTGATTGAGAGCTCTGCAGAGGTCTTGCCTTTCATCTTCAAAAGATGGGCAGTAGCACATTAGGTGTTCTATGGTTTCCTCGACACCGCAGGCATTGCACTCGGCGCTATCAGCCATTCTAATCAAAAATGCATATGCACTGGTGAATGCGACGCCCAAACGTAAGCGGCACAGCACTGTTTCCTCATTTCGCAGAAGACCTGGTAACAGCCGCAGTTGCATAGAGGGATCGAGGGAATGCAATCGATGTTGAGTGAATCCAGGTGTGTGCCACTTTTCCAATGTCAAAAGAGTGTGCTAGCTTGCCTAAGTGTTGGGCTGTGTCAGTCTGCGATAAAGGTACAGAAATAAGGGTTGCTCCTTCGTGGGCTTTCCTAGCAGCTTCGTCAGCGAGGTCGTTGCCGGAGATACCGCAATGACCAGGCAGCCACTGAAACACGACGTCGTGTCCTTTCATGATCATGTGATGGTGCATTTCTCGTATCTCCGACATGAGTTGTTCACATGACCCGCGACGGCGAGGAAGAGATGACAGAAGACATTATAAGGCCGCCTTTGAATCGCAGAATATTGCCCACCGATTAGCCGGTTGGTTATTAATATAATCAACGGCACCTCGGAGGGCAACAAGCTCCGAACCCGTCGATGTTGTCAAATGAGAAATCTTGTATTGGATGCTTAGTGATGGTGATGGTATAACCACTGCGCTGGTGGAGCTGGTCTGAGTGGAAGAACCATCCGTATATATGTGGACTCGATCAAAGTAGAAAGTGTGCAAACAATCCAGAGCTGCTTGCTTCAAGGCCAAGGTAGGCAGGACGGTCTTCTTTCTTATCCCTGGAACCGTAAGACGCACTTGAGGTTGCTTTAAACACCACAGAGCTGAGGTTGAACGTGCTGAGGGTGTGAAACCCGATGGTAAGGAGGCACGATGGATGCTGACCTTGTTGGAGAAGAACGCCTGTGGTCGTCGTTCTGGCATGAATTAAGAAAGTGCAATAATATGCTATGTGCCTGATCATATGCATTGTGCTATTCATTTCTTCTGAGATTTAATAATGGCTGGCTACTGTATGCAGTGTTGTGCAATAAAATAATATGCCACAGCAATTATTGCGGGCCTCGCAGAACAAATTGAATATATCTTTCTCAGTCAAAACATCATAGCAGGCTGAAAACAATAAACTGCAATTTTTCTTTTTGTGGTGACGAAGTGTATAAATTGTGAAAATAACCTGTTTATATTTTCTTATACTATGCAAATGAGCTGCTCCCATACATTCTAATAAGTGCTTCAATAGTACGACTTGGCAAAGGGCAACGAAAGACTCCTATTAAAACCCTCTAATTCTCAAGCTTGTATTATCTGACGGTATGTCATTTGATTAATGTAAAGAAAGGCAAACTTGATATGTGGAAACCAGTTACAATAGAACATGGCCCTTACACTGTGAAAATGTTTTGTAGCAATACACTCAATGTGAAGGCCTCCGGATGGGGTGTTGATGCGTCAAAACAACCTAGAATAATAGAGGTGCTCCATGGGCTAGATTTGGCAGAATCAAGAATTGGGGGGAGACAAGATACGAATTGCATACATTTTAGCTATTCTATTTTTTTTTTTTTTTGAGTGCTACAGGGGTTTCAATTCTGTTTTGCTGATTTTCTCAGAACCCACTTGTTCACGTTTCTCTCATGCACCAACAAGCATAATTATATTGACACGGATGCTTTATCTGTATCCGGTTACCGTATTTCACCGGCTAAAAAATGTTAAACGTTATCGCTCGGTGCAGGATGCACCTGAACGTATCGGAAGTTTCGCGAATGTTATCGATGGTTCTGTCTGTTGTCGACGAACCTTGCTAATCTGATTGCATACGCGACACGAATTGTGTTGTAGTTTCTGGAAGGCACGCGGACACCAGCGAATAGGCTGTAACTTTCGACGACTGCCGTATGCAAACCGACGCGCTTTACCCGCAGATGAGATTTTCTACGATTGCCGACATTGCTCGCCGCTATCGTTGTGATTGAGCCGGCACTATTCATTTACCGTCACTACTACGTGGCAATATTTCCAACACAGATTTTTTTCAGTTACACATTGCACGCCTAATTCTTACATAGTTGGCTGTGCAATAAGCTACCAAAAAATGAAATGGTGCAACAGTTTTTGATATATGGCATCGTCGTGCAGGTGTTTGCAAAGCGATCTTGCAGACAGACGACGCGCGAGCGCTGATGTCGATATTTTATACACTATTGTTACTTCAAAAATAAAAACAAACTGTTGCGGCAGGTGTATATTCATTATTCAAACGTGTTTTTAATATCTAAAAGCACATACAGATCAATAACTTATTGTTTCGAGCTTAGTTTACAGCAAGCTGTTTTAGGCCGGACTTTGACGGATGAAGACGGAGTAGTCCAGCAACAGTGCGCCGCAGCCGAGGAGCGAGCTTCGGCGCGCGTCGGAGCTTTTCTCCGTGTTTTCTCCAGTGGTTGCGCGCACTTTCCCTCCAGCCGAAGCGAAGCGACGCATTCGCTTGCCAGCGCGCGCCGAAGCTTTCGGCGCGTGCCAGTGGTTGGGGCATTAAGAAGCATATAAACGTTGGTAAGTATACATACTCGTACACCGTGGTCCCTAGGCGTGCCGGCATTGCGTAGTGGGGTCGAGTTTGTTTACGCCCGGACGCTTGCTGCCGGCGCTGACGCCCGATTTGGCGACCGCTGTGTCAGACCAATGCCTCAAAAGGAGGCATTGGTCTGCTTGGTCGTGCTAAGTCAGTCGTGGCGGATCATAGCTTTATCGCGCTTTACGGTGATGTACCTTGTCAATAACATCAGAGATGTTTCTGTGGGAGCAGTAGCGACCGTAGTAGAGCCGCGGGCCGCATATATTGAAAAAGGTCGCGGGGCTCGGTATAGTGCTGAACTTAGCGTAACAAGTTGGCGGCTGGACGTAATTATATGTATTCGATCGTGTTTTTTTTTTTTTTTTTTTGCTAATTATAACAACGTGTCATTTTGCATTATTGGCGGCCGGAGCTTCCAGAGCACCAAAGCGGCAACGGGGACAACAAATTAAGCTAGAACCCGGACTATTCTGTGGGTCTTGGCTCGCCGAGGCCTGCGCGTGCCAGGGGCGTAGATCAGCTGTCGCGGGCAGCTATTTTTTAATGGGAACACCCCCTGGCACGCTTGGGCCTCCGCGGCCCCAACGCACGGGCCGCCCTGCTTCCAGCTTCGATCCTCCCGCTACCCCTTGGGTGCCCTGGAGATACTGCGCCGCCTGCATTATAACCTCAGGTGCCCTCCTGAGGCTTTCGTTTGCCGGTTACATGTGCCCTCCTGGAGCAGTGCTTGTAAAAACCAAGCGACGAAAAAAGCGACCAGCGACTTACACCAGTCAGAACATTGCCCCTTCAAACACAGCGATCACCAAATGAGGCGTCCTCACCCACTGCCTCACCGCGCAGGCAGTCAGCGGCTGAGCGTAAACAAACTTGACCGCACTGCCTGGGAACAAACGAATGCAACGCTGGGCAGAATATATTCATGGAGCAAAAGCCCCCAGATTTTCTCTCTCGCGTCCGCTCTTACTCACGCCTGCGCACAAACGTCTGGCGATCCCTCAAATGAACGTCTCGTGACCTAGCGTTGCCGCGGTGGTGCAGGTGGTGGCTACGTCTGCGACGTTCTCAAAGACGATTCCCCACGATTCCTCTCTGTTACTCGAGCCAGCATTAGCGCGAATTTCGTGCACTTTCAAAAAAATTAGTCAATTTTCCCTAATAGAAGCACACACTGAGTATTTCCAGACTATTAAAAATCCCTGAGAATTCCCGGTTGGTAGACACCCTGCAGACAAATAGGTTCTTGACATCTGAAGAGCCTGGTTGCAAAGAAGCTTTCCAAGGATGAATACATGTAGTACAGCCTTAATAAAAAAACTTGAACCCGCTGTGAACGGCCAGGGAGCGGCTGCGCTCCGCTGCTCGCTTGAGCTGAGGATAAAGAGGGCGAGAGAAGCGTGTCTCTGCTTCATGGAGGAAGGAGTTTCCTTCCTCCATGCTAAGCATCCTTTGATAACAGCCACGTGATAACAGCGCTCATACTACAGGGTACTAGAACTAGTTCACTATACTCATACAGCGCTCGTGAAAAACTAGTGAGTTCTTTATTCTATGCTAGTGCGGCGTTCGTTCCGCCATGGCACAGCGCCTTGTGCTAGTAATTGCGCTCGCCTGGGCAAAACTGCCCGGCTTCCATGCAGCGCATTATACTATGAAAATTGTCCTAATCATCGAAATTACCTATTATAATTTTATCCTACACATTCAAAGGCGAGAGCCTTCGCATTATGCTTTTAGATAAACATGTTGAATCTGTTTCTGAGTGCCGATGAAAACAAAAGATAAAATATAAACTGACATCTCTCAGTGATCTCTACCGTTGTGCCCGCTTTTATTGTAATATGCGGGTAATTCAATCATCGTTCGTTTAGAAAAGACCAGAAGCAGTAATTTCGACTACAAAGGCTCTCTTCGGAATTAAAGGGCCTGTAACTACGTACCGGCCGTTACGATATTTCAAATACGTTGACCGCACTTCTCCACTAAGGATCAACGACCACACGAGTGCGTTTGGCGTTAAAATTCTTCCATTAAACCCGCAGTGAGATTATGAAAACCTTTCGGGACTAGAAGACGTTTGCCCTGCCTGAGTAGCCGATTGAGTTAGACCCATTCCCTCGGCATTTTGGAAAGTGCCCACTACCTCGCCTTTTTTGATATCTTAGTGCACACTATCTCATTGTCGTTAGGGCCCACTTTCATTCACACATGAGGCCAGTGTAAGTTCATCCCGTTTGCATTGGGCATCACGCATTTGAATCGCGTAATGTAGACCACGGCCACGTACGAGATTATAGGAATCTCGCGCAGTCACGCCGGCGGTGCCGTCGCTGTCACGGGTTCACTAGAAGAAGTATTTTGGATATAGTTTATTGAGGTATATCGTTCGTCTCTGCGAGAAAGGGCTTCACAGGCAGTTAAAAAAAAATGGGTTATGCGTATAGCGTCCTTTTAACCATGCAGAGCCCTTGGCTAGTTTACATTCAAACACATATATGGACACTTAAGCTGCAATTGTTCGGGGCAATTAACCACAGACCGAGCCACACTCATTGGCTTGAAGGCATGCTCCCCCCCCCCCCCCCCCCTGTGATTTCGTCGAGAAATGCAGATGCCACCCTGAAGTTTATGCTTTCTTCACTAATTTGCTACTTCTGACATTCATGATTACAAATACGAGATGCCATTGTGGCACATTTATCATTCAGCTGCTGAAGTCTTAACGATCCTCGCAAATTTGTGCCCGTGTTCGAGCATGCGCAGGGCTATTCATAGCGTTGTTCCTTTAATTTGGTCCCTCAAAACATTAGCTGATCATTACGAAACTCGGAATTGCGAAATTTGACCGTATCGCGTTTGACAGCGGTCGCCAGAGGCCCCCACCCGCTCACATAACACAAGCTGCAAACGGCATGCTAGCCGGCCGGGTGGCTTGCGCTTCGCCACCGTCGCGTTCGCGCACTGGTTTTTTCACGAGCGCTGTTAGCGAAGGATGCTCGAGAGACATGCTTCCTTCGCCATCTCTATCCTCGGCGCGCAAGCGAGCAGCGCCGCAATAGCGGAGCGCAGCTAGCGCTCCCCGGCCATTCACAGCGGGTTCAAGTTTTTTGACCAACACTGTACATGCCATATGCCATGTGTCCTAGGTAACCCAAAATTTAAAAATATGCAAGTGCCATGTAGCTAGACAGAACCAAGGTAGTCTTGTTTGCCTCTGTTTTAAGCAAGTCAGACTATACTGCTTGTGTTTAGCCTAACTTAATCAACTGCTCAAATATATTCAGAGCAAAAGTGTCATTACGGTAAAGAAAATTAAGCAATCTAAAAAATTCCCTATTCAGCTTTTTGTTGCTACCGCTGTAAAACAGATCTTTTTTTTTAAAGTGCGTTGGAAGCTGTTCTGCTTCCAAGCACGAGGTTGTGCCTTTGATTCCTGGCCACAGAAGCCACATTCTGGGATGAGCACAGAGAGCAAAAAAAAAAAAAAAAAAAGGTCTAGTGTACTGCACTTACGTTCAAGCACCCCAAGTTATCGATGTTAGTTCGGAGCTCACGGCCAGGTACATCGGCATGGTATTCCGTTTGTTGCATCGGGTCATTACGTGCTAATTTTAGGACTCTTATTGTCATTTCTTTGAATGAGAAATGTCTAGGTGGCAAACTTACCTGCCTTTCTGATACAGTCAAACCTCAATATAAGAAATGCAGAGGTAATAAATTATCAGATATAACAAAGTAAATGTAAAACATTTGTCACTGATAGCTAGTGGATAATCAATACCCACTCATAACGAATATTGGATGCAACAAAGAGATTTTCATGTCAGAAGCAGCTTCATTATAACGATGTTTGACTGTATTATCCAAGTTCTTATACTGCACCCATATCATGGGCCAAATAATGTCGAGTTCATATTAACTCACCAACATTCACTGCACTTTCAAGTGCTTTAACAGCAACTGCGTGTGAGAAAAAAAATCTGCCAAAACTTTCTGGATATAGTGTTGGTGTACTTTTGAACGTCACTGTAATCCTTGTGTGACAAACAGTAAGCAGTCTCACGTGGATGCCAAGTCAGTGCCACTGTGTAACCTTGACAACTATGTTGGATCATTGGTCTTCTGTGTAGTTTACCAATTCTGCTTCAATTAAAAGCACTATACTCTTCAGTGCTCAAATATGAAATTCGCTTACATGACCAGCCTGCACAAGAAAATTTTTTTAATCAAATGTGTCATAATCACAAGATGGCACAAATTTTTTTTAAGGCTTCCGTGAGCACACGTCTTTTCAGGGATACATATGCAGTTTAGTAACAAGGATTCAACGTTATGTGCAGCACATTGAGTAGCAAAAAACTTGGAACGGCAAATAATGACAAGTAACAAACTGTTTCTAGATCACAGTGACTTTTTCAGTGACTTAGCTAATGCTAATTTCAGATGCTTCAACAACTTGGTTGCATAAACTTGCTCGATGCCAAGTCTCCCTCTCGCACACTTTTGCCATCAGAAGACTCGAAACGGAAGGTACAGAGACTGATGTGTTAACATTTTCGCAAAGAAAATTACTTTTTCGTAAAACTTGACACAGCATTACGTACTAGTAGAATAATAAAATGGGCCGCAAGTCGTAAACTTTACGAAAAATTTATGAGGGCTGGCAGGTATGCCCAATAGTCTACGCCTGAAATCCTTTTCTGTGTACACTTTGTGAGCATTAATCAATTTTGCAGTACAATATATCCAGTCAGCACTGGCTTGAAACATATTCTGCATGTAGTGTCATAGTTGCCAGTAGTAATTGCTGTTTCAAAGCATTTTCTTGCAATGTGCAATAGCAACCACACAGCCCAGAAGGAAATATTCAGTACTTTGTATTTCCCAAAAATTCTGTGCCAAAATTCTCAGTTCCTATCGAAAGGACTAAGGTAAAGTTTTTTGCACTGTTTGTTCACAAATAAAGCTAGCAGTGTTTTACTATCCCTGTAAAAGTACGGCTATTCCATAGAGTTAGTGCAGCAGGTTAGGAGCAATGATCGCATGCGTTTATTACCCAATAATTTGTGTGTTTTACCCAATGCCGTGGATAGGCCAGTCGCTCCCAATAAAGAGATTTGCAAGTCAAGTCCATCTGAAAGTATAAGCTTGTTGTTTTTTTATTTATTTTTCTGTGCACATCACCTCTACATTCACTCCTTTCAAACAACTGGCACACACACAACATAAATTAATCCACTATGTCCCAATCACTCGCAAGTGCTGCTGCTCTTGTCAAACTGCAAGCTGCTCTACGAACAAAAGCTGTGTACAAACAGTCACGCTTCGAGCTGGACATTCGGAACCCAACACATGCTCTGTTGTCTAGAGAAGCTAGGGAAATGACGGTGCCCTCCCACGGGACACTTGCATCTGACCGAGGCACAAGCAAAATAAACAAAAATGCACAGAATTCGCAACACATCACAATGCTCAAACAGTGCATAACCTCCGGGTGACCTTGACGCAGCCTTCAAAGCATCAACTAGATGGAACAGCGCATTTCCATGACATATCTTTGGCTCATGGTGCTGCTGATGCACCCATTTTGCATCACGCAGTTTCCACACAGTAGTTCCAGCTCAAAATACATTGAAAGTTTTTGAATACCCGATACGGAGCTTTCGTGCATGACATCAAGTCGTGCATGAAAAGCAGACGCGAGTCCACAGAACACAGGACCACAAATGAACACTCTTAGACGCATGCCACAATGCGATGTTGTGTATGACGTGAAGTGCATCAGAAAGGTGGCTGCTATAAATGTTATATGCAACAATTACTTGTATGTCAGGTCGCAAGTGGAATGACCAGACCGTTTCTTCTGCTTTATTCCTGTCCTTAATCTGCTGGGGCAGGGCACTTACCAGTCTTCATTTGAGCTCATGATAACTGTGCGGTTGTCGCATAATGCAAAACATGCGCATCAACAATGGGCAACACCATTCTGAAAATACGTCACAACCACGTTTTACGCAGTTGCAGCTTAACAGGTTCGTTGGCATTCCACATGGGGAACCACACAACCTTTGCCAAGAAAGGATTAACTGCTTTGATTATGCTGCCGTTTTCATGTGTTCACAATTCCTAAACTTAAACTATGCAAAGTGTGTTCAATGTTCAGCACATAAGCTTTCTTTTTTTTTTTTTTTTGCAATACATGACACTGGGGAAAAAAAGAGCTTTGTGCATTCTGGGCAAATGTACAATGCACTATTTTCCCCAAAAGTGGCAAGGACTTTTGTGGAATGTCGCATTTGTATTTTCTGATGGATGTCGGCCATATTTTTGAAACAGCAGAATTCACATAGCAACTTATGTAAATGGCACATGTTTGTACACATTACACCTGATGTAAATAGCACAAGTTCGCGCACATGGCAATGGCTGCTCAGTTTCAGGGGTACTTGCACATGCTGAAGTGAAAGGGTATACTTTTGAAAATGAATGGCAGTGAAGAATTTAGAAATACAGGTTCCACTGAGAAGCAAAGTGACACCTATAATAAGCAAGTAACACAATGCCCCTGGCTATTACGATTCACACAGCGTTAGGAACCATTGGCTTGAGCCCCGGAGCTGCCACACGATGAGAACCCAACGTCAACTATCACATGGACAACAATGGCAGTAGCACTACGGTGGTTAAGTGGCACGCTGCATTCCAACGCAAGGGATGTAGCTAAAATGTGAGAATCCCCACAAGAAATCAAGCACGAAAACATAACAAAAGTGCATGAACAGGGAAGCCGGCTTCCCAAGCTCCAGATGGCTTGCGCAAAAAGGAAGCTCGCGTGTACATGTCTAGCACACATTTCAACACTCGCACACCTTTCATACAACATACTGCACAGGCTTCACATTCAATTATTACTGACTAAATTCTTTGCTTGACACAGACACGTAACCCTCAATTGTTTGTGACAGCACTTGTTACCAGCTACATACACACAAGGCAGCAAGGAACATTTCTTGATAAGTGTTGAGCAACTGTGTTCACTTAGTATATAGGAAAGATTGCAGAGACGGCGTTTACCAAGAGGGGAAGAGAAGGTCGCCGCAGGACCTGAGGAAAGAGTTGCGACACGAGACTCCGTCCAGAGGAATGCACTGCACTTAACTATGCACACTCAGACGCAAACATGCTAAGACTTGTACCACACCAGACAGACTCTGCAAATGCATGCACTCACCCGACCCAACAGATGCACCAAACAAGTCAGAAAAGGGTGGAGAGCGCAGTGCATGCCACCTGTGGGACAACGTTGTTAGCCATGCGCACTGCAGTGGCCAAGAAAGCCCAGCCTAGCCACGTGGGTCAAGGCCATCGCATAACAAGCGTAGCGAGAAGAAGGCCGTGTCGACAGGATGCACGACATCTATCGCAACAGGAAATGACAAAACAAGAAATCATGGTGGAACAGGTGGCAAAGACTCGCAAGAGGACAACAGGTTCAATAACCTTGCACTTGCACGCACGCAGGCACACCGTAAAGGTGGGTGGATGCACCATGCCAGTTGAAAGATGAGCACCTCAAACATGCCGTTGGCCGAGCGACTCAGAAAGACCAGACTGTTGCAGGTGTGCAAAGAAACCAACACAAAAAGAAAATGCAACACAGTGCTCATAGAGGCCCGAGTCATAGTGAAAAACAAAAGCTTCCAATTTTTCTCACGTGGGAGGTCACTGACTGGGACAGCAGTGACCGCCCCTCGTGCAACTGTCCGTCGCTTGTGTGTAGTTTCATGAAACACCAAGAGCCCAAAGCAGTAAGCTGGCCTGACCAACAAAGGAGGACACAAAGGTTGCATTTCCGTTTTTCTTCCTTCCCTCCACAGCTTGACAATTCAGGCTCTTGCGCTTGATTCACAAATGTGCCTCATGAAGTGTGCAGTGCCCCCTTTCGACTTAAGTAGCCACTGCTCTTCACCGACACTCGGCTCATTTACAACTAGCTGGCTCCTTAAACATGCTCGCTTGGCATCTATTCAAATGCGCTGGAGTTGAGTGCATGTTTATCAAGCAACTTTTAATCTCTGCGACTCGCAAGGAGTGTTGTCCGCGCAGTCTTTAGAAAAGCTTATAGCTGGGTTAGTTGGCAATAAATGATGGCAACAGCTTCAGTGTGCAAGAAAACACTCACTGCACAAACACCCAAAAAGGGACCTCACCCCATGCCCCTTTTCAGACAGCGCCTGTGCGAGAAATGGGGCAGTCCTTTCCTTGGGTGTTTGTGCCTGCAAGTGCATGCATGTGAGTGTGTTTCCTTGTGCTCTGAAGCTGTTACCAAGAGAGTGTCCATAAGCTGGGCTTGATTCATGACGTGTGATTGGCTAAACAGTGCAGACAGGGGAGCAAAGTTGGCACTGTGTGCATTTGCCTTTCCTGCGCATTTTGGTTTCTCATCAATTCCGCGCAGTACGGGGAAAGGTGCACGT
Organism: Dermacentor andersoni; assembly: GCF_023375885.2. NCBI lineage: Eukaryota > Metazoa > Arthropoda > Arachnida > Ixodida > Ixodidae > Dermacentor > Dermacentor andersoni. The sequence goes on along the minus strand of NC_092820.1, from coordinate 28,657,654 downwards.
CATATTCACCAATCAGAATAGTGAACCAGAAGAAGGGCTTCCCAATTGTCCGCCTCCACTAGCTCTCGGCCCAACACTGAATGAATGGATGCTTCACACAAGGAACAATGACACGTGACGGGTGAGCCCCACTCCATTCTATGGAACACACAGCCAGATCTTATTGCTTATTGGCCGACGTGAGCCCTAGTCTTTGCTATACTGCGTGGAATTGGCGAGGCAGAGTGTAAGTGTCTTCGTTCAATAACTGGCACTGCTTTCTTCTTCGCTGAGACGTGCTTGTGCATAATGCGTAGTGGACCAGCTAGCCCAGAAGTCTCTTCAACCAGCAAACATTTTGCTGAAAGACCTCACCCACAGGGTGCCCACCTTGTCTGCTCCGAGTAGGAGTGCACAAAACCAAACATTTCACGAAACATAGTTTGCAAAAGCTCGATCAATCAACCCCACACTTAAAGTGCAACAAAGAAAGAGCCATTTGGATATTTCAACAAGCTGAGAGGCCACGACACTTTTGGGCCAGGCCCTCTGGAGGATTCGCTAAGCAATTAAATAGGGAAAGTGAAGAAGCAGAGAGACCCCATGAAACACACATATCCATAGCAACCTATTGTCATGGCGTCCCAAAGGAGTGTTGCATTTGCATACTGCTATGCCCAATGCACGCTGTCACTTTCACATAGACAAACCCGGCAAGTAATGTTGGCTTTCAGGCAACATTCCTTGTACGGTATTTCATGGTATCTTGCGGTTATTTTGAGAGATATAATTAGGAAATTCAAGCAAATTTCTAGCTCTTTAATATTTGCAGAATTACAAGACAGTGAGATAGCAGCAAGGTAAGTACATATGTTGCAACTGATTGGCCCATTTGAGCGAGAACTGACTACGGGCTTCCAACGTTTGCCTGAAAAGAACGATGGAAGCTGTGACGCACGGCACCTGTCCGCCGAAGGAGCAGAATCCCAGGCTGTAGCACGAGCTTCGACCAGCACACGTACCTCGGCACAATGGTGCTACAATTCGTCTTAGGCTAGCGAGATGTGCGGTATGTTTCATGCATCCTGCGACAGGCACAGACAAAGTCAATACATTCCAGGGATGGCAAAAAAGATAGCAGTGTCGTCAGAACTACACTGGACCAGTGCGACTTGTGTGGTCAGCAGTCAATGCCCAACTAGTCGAGCACATGTACGTACAATGCTTGCAGGCTCATAAGAGTGGCTTGCCAATTGATGGACACACTGTGTACAGCACCATTTGCATATTGTGAGCAACTGATGCACGGATGGTGCGCTCGTTACTTGTCACAGCCTTGCTTCATTCGCTATCAAAGTGACCGCTGAATCAAGCTCGTCCACTCGTGTTCCACTCGGATAACTCACCGCTAAATCCCAGGGAGGCGTAATCAAGGCATCAACTGGTGGCACAATGCAAAGCCACACCCATATGGCGTGTCCCAGGCATTCACCACAATGCCAGAACCCATTTCAAGGGCTTCTGGATAAATGTCCCATTCAAGCTTTTGCAGCTCTGGGTAACGAAACAGCAGTGGCTCGCGGAGGCATTGCTGCCCATAACCGGTCACATTCTAGCAGCAGAAGCCAGCTAAACCGCACGCAAATTGAGTCACTCTCGACACGTTCACGAAAGCTGTGATGGTTGACAGTGGGTGACACTATCCTGCAGTTGCCAAAGAAGCGTGACAACCGATCGAGACAATGCCGATGCTTGACGAGGACAGCACCAGGTTGACAAAATGCGAGCGACTTTCAGGATGTGCACGAGCGTGGCACTAAGGCTTGTTGTGCCACTTGAAGTTCCCGCGAGTTGCAGACTATGCCCTGACAATGTGTGCAAGGGCAGGCCGACACCCTTTCATCGCTTTAGCAGACTTGCCAGCACCCGGCACAGACTGCTGTGCAGAGGGCAAAGCACACTGCATCAGCAAACGCTGCTGTCACGACACTCCTGTAACCTGAGTCACGAAAATCATGCAAGTCATTTTGAGTGCAATCTCACACGCCGCATCACTCCTCCGAGGAGAGGGCATGCGGGACGCACAGCAGTGTTCCACTTGTCCACGTTGACCAAGGTTCAAGCTACACAGGCGCACGGGAAGAGGCAGTGCACAGTGCACTGCCACTCGAGAACAACACGACCAGGCTTGCCGCCACAAGGAGTCAGCGTCTTTCGAGCCAGTTGACAGGATGCCTGCCGCCATCACACTCTGGAAGGGTCTGCAGCAGTTGTGCTCCCGAGGCTGCAGCAGACGGCTGCCATCTGCTTCAGAGGGCATTGTGCATCTGCGAGGGCTTGCTGTGGACGGTGGCTGCAGAGGCTGCTGTTGGTCGGATCAGCGGTGGCGGCTGCTGAAGAATGGACCAGTTGCCAGACCTGCGAGTGGAAGGGGGAACAGGTTGAACACGGGAGTCCACGCCACAAACTTCGGATGGACGCTAAAATGTATAGCTCACTACACACTGTTCCATACATACTATATCATAAGAAGCCAACAAACACTGACACCAAGGACAACATAGGGGAAATTACTTGTGCTTAATTTAATTTGTGTTCATTTATTTATTTTCATTTATTAAGCACAAGTAATCTCCCCTACGTTGTCCTTGCTGTCAGTGTTTGTTGGCTTCTTATGATATGACGAATAATAAAAATCAGGCCCCTCGGTTAATCCCCTTTCTTCTCGTATAATACATAGACTATGGCATTCATAAGCATACGAATGCTAGAGACACTTCTCTCACTGCTCATATTCATAACCGGCAAACTGAGTGTCACGTACGAAAGGATGATAAAGAAATTTTATGTAACCTTATCTCATACTTTCATGTCGTAAGGTATGCCATAATTATTAACACGGAAGGCATTGCAAATACACACTGATTTACCAGCACGAATGGTTCCTGCCACCAGCAGCCACGAAGCACTACTTACACTTGTGACCAAAACAAGGTAGGCCTCATACTGGAAGCATTCGGCTGCACTAATAATACATGATTTGATGTAACCTTACACCCACAAATTGTAACACAAGTAGTAGTTACTGTCAAACCAACTTATAACGATAATGGTTTTAACAATATATCAGTTATAACAATGAGAAGCAGCTGCACCGTCAACTTTCATATGTTTTCTATGGTGAAACAACCCGCTTACTACAATGCCCCAGTGCCACATTATCAAACGTTTACAAAGATGAAGTCTGGCTGCTGGGTATCCATGACAAAAGGTAATGGAATGCAAAATCCTTGAAAAGAAATAATTTGAGCTGCTGTTTGCCGCCATGCAGTTTTCCCACCTCCTCTGCTTCGCCAGCCTCATGCGCCTCTCTCCCGCCGCCCTTCAACCCCTCCGAACACGAATGGGCTGCACTAATAACTTTATGCCGCGTCCCCCTCCAAAACACGAATAGACCGTGCCAACTTCGCTGACAGCGCTGGGCTATCCACTATAAGACACCTGGAAAGGAGGCCTTGTGTCTCTATGAGCAATGAACTTAGCCAAAGATGAAACTCAATGGTTCCAAGACACGCTATTAACATACTTCAAGTTCCACGAAATCTGTTACTGTTTAGAATCACCGGTCGAGCGAAACTCGAAGTCGCTTTTTCGCCCACTGGCTCACCTGGGGGCAGCCTGTGTGAGTGGGGTGGGTCCTTTGGCGGCCGTCAGCGGCTGGGCCGATGGGGAACCGGGCGGTGGTCTCAGAAGGGGAGGAGGGTTGCCAGCTCCCGCCGGGCCTCCGCTCCCATTGGCAAGTATTCCGCCACCAGGGTTTATCATACCACACGGAGAGCCTGGTGGGCTGTTGGGCGCACCAGCTGCGGTGGCATCCTTTGCAGGTGTAGCTGGATCCGTGTCACCTGTCGGCTACTCGGGAAAAGAAACGGCAGATTTCAGCAACCAGCTGTGGACTCAACTACTGCAACAACAGGCAGGCGGCATTCGCACCGGTGATTTGCAAAGGCTGCCTGACCAAGCGGGTCAGTTTGAGTCAGCGAGGCCAAAAAGTGACCACTCTAAACAAGTCACTCGTTGCTCGATTTTCCAGCTCTGCGAACTGCTGAACCAATCAGCAGTGCAGGAAAGTCTGATATAATTAAATAATCATGTTTATTTCAAGTGACAAAAGTAAGTTAAGTATTATTTATTGCTCATATCAATTACAGTAGAACCCCGCTGTTACGTTCCTCACTGCTGCGTTTTCCCGGCTGCTACGTCGTTTTCATCCGGTCCCGGCATAGCTTCCATAGGATCCAATGTATAAGGAACCCCGCTGTTACGTTGTAGCTGTGAAAACGTTCCCGCATGATACGTCGCAACTTAGCACCCCGAACCCGCCTGGGCTAAAGTAGACAACGCGCTCCAACCGCCATTTTGGCTTTTGACAAGTTTTGGCTGGGCTTGGCCGGGCTTGGCTATGGAACTGGCTGTAAGAAGCCGCACGCCAGTTCGAGAGGCCGCATGAGGCCGCCACTAAGTGGCCATTCGTGAAAAATGATCTTACTATCATCACTGTGATTACGGTCACCGCATGGTTGTTGGACGGGTAGACTCGCGGAGGAAGGAAACTCAGGAGAGGCCCTGACGTCACTCTTTGTGAAGCTAAAGTGAAACTGGAAGTTGGCGTTGCTCGTGGCGTTGCTCCGCCTATCGGGCCTGCTCTCCTCTCTTGTTTACGTTTCTCCCACGCCGCGCTGCGCGCAACCGGGCTGCTCGGACGCGCGCGCTTCGCAGTAATACTAAACAGTCGTTAGCACGTTAGCATGATTACGCCAAAGAGGGCGAAATTTCCCGCGGATATTCGTTCGTTCGTCCGTTGCCATTGCCGTGGCGCGGTGACGACAAGAAGCACGAGCCGCACGATGCCGGGGAGTTGCCAAATCCTAGCTTTGGAGAAGCCGTCGCGGCTCTGGACCTCCTCCGCAGGTACGTCGCACCTCACAGCGACGCTGCCAGCAATGCGGCCTTCCAGGGTATTGAGAAACGTGTGGCGATTTCTAGCGAGCGAAAGAAACGGCAAGCCACCATTCTAGACTTTTTTTTAAGTCCTAAGCGCACTCTGTGGAAATAACTTGTCTATAGTTGAAGCTGCACTTTTTTAATTCATTTTCGGAGCTTTCCTCACTGTTGCGTTTTCCCGGCTGTTACGTTTTTTTTCCCCGGTCCGGTGAAAAACGTATGAACGGGGTTCCACTGTATATATTGTGAAAAGCATAATACATTACAATATTTTGCATAAAGCTCAGATAGGGGGGACTTCAATGGCCGGCTTTGGCAACACCCACAGGAAACATCTGCGTTTCAGAAGCACTAGGATTCAAAGCGGATGGAAGCATTTGCTGGTCAGCAGGCAAGATAACCTAGAAATGATTAGACTATCAGAGGAAAAAAAGAAGGTGGGAAGAGATTGATAGAAGCGGAGTTGTTACAGGTACAGGCAACTGTCCAATATACAGATCGAAGATTTAATAAAGGAAGAAATGTTCAAGGAAAGACAGGAAAAATGTTAGACTGCGATAGATCCCGTAAAGCTTGATGACATCAAGCAGGCTAGGTCACTATTTGTCGCCGCCTCATTTCGAGGAAACGTCAATCAAAACCATTATCATCATCATCATCATCATTGGCAAAGGGTTCCAAACGTCTATGTGAGCCTGCCATTCCTTAAATTCGGACTCTTTGATGCTGTCTGCCATTTGAACAGCAGAAACCACACAACTTTAAATGTTTTGCCGCAGAGTGGAAATGAACCTGGCTGATTCAGTGTTACAGCCCGCCATGTGAAGGACCCATCTCTTCTCAAGAAGGTGTCTTACCAGTCATCTGACTGAGCAAAGCAAGCCGCAGAGAAGAGAAAGAGAGAAAGACACTGAGCTTATAAACAGGCAAAACATGACCAGGAAGGTGCTTGAAGACAGCCTTGCTATAAGTATGGAGCATATTAGTTCTCAGGCACTTTGCTTTCATGTGTATATTGCAACTTACAACCTTTATTCTTTTTTCGAAATGCAAATTTATTTATTTCCCTGCTATCCATCATATATGAACTTTTAGTCTATGAGGCTTTTCACATAAAACAGTGAAGGCTGTTTTATTACATATCAGAACATGCAATGAACTGTAATTATTGAATTTGACTCGTAATATCTTATATTATGGCCAGTTTTATCATAAACAGGAACGCAGAAATGCAGTTCTCCTGTGTGTTTTAATTTTTGATGGATAATTCCTTAAACATGCATCACATACTTCTTATTCTATTTAGTTGCACAGCTCATACGTAGTCCTACATTAAAGTACTATGGGACAGAGCAATTGGTTTCAGATAGGAATGCTCGTGTGAAGAGAAAATTTGTAATTTTTTCAAGAAAAACGTTGAATTAAGAATTGCAAAACATATTTTCAATCCTTAAAGGCATAAATAGCATTAAAGTGATCCTCTTAACATGGAACAGCAGTACCATCATTTACTTCCCTAAAATAAAATTTTTTGTCTGCAAATTATTGTCTCATGACGAAGGGTTTACATTTAGCAAGAACGCTCTCCAAGCTGAAAGAGCCCCAGCGTTTTGTAAACACACGCGTCCATGGCACTTAACACAATTTTAATCGCCAACTACAGAGATAGGGACTCCAAACAGTGTAGCATTAGACTGTTTTATAACACTGTACACAAAACCTTTATGTACGCTATAAAACAGTGAATCCGAAATCTGTACGAGCAGAATCCTATGCAGAACTTTGCAGGTTACGTACACAGGCCAATCTTTGTAGTTAGCGTTATGGACTTTGCATGGTTAGCGTGGCTATCATAACATAGTGGCGCTAAGGCCGTCCACTTCGTTCCAAATTCAGCTTTGTTACTTGCTTTTTGTCGTGGCAGCAATTCAAACATGGAGAATTCATCTTTCCCTTAGTCTCATTTCTTTGAGGACTCAAGTGCTGGTGATGTTTTGTCGTTATTACCGAGTTCAGCCGTCCATTCTGATGCTGCCAGACCACACAAGAGGTGCTGCCGTTGCCGCAAAAGTGCCTTGAATTCTACACACCATACGGCACCTCCGTCTGTCTGCCATCGTTAAGAGACAGAAAGAGGACGGTGTGTACCAGAGAGCAAATGCGGTAGCTGATATTCTGAAAACGGGTACAGCCAAGACAGCAGAAAACTAGGCAGGGTGGGTGGTGAAATGAGAAAATTTGCAAGTGAAAGTTGGAACCAGCTAGCACAACACAGGGATAATTCAAGATCGCTGGGAGAGGCCTTCGTCCTGCAGTGGACATAAAAATAGGCTGACGATGATGATCCGTTTACCATGCTGAACGACTGACTAAAAGCGTCATCTTGGACAAGCGTATTAGCGCAGCCATTTTGCATGCATATACATAAATAGCTGGAATGCTATGCTAAAACTCTTATTACGAGCAACCCTTGTGCCATCATAGCAGCAGAATGGGCATCTATCTGTTCACCTTGGTGTCATCCGATCCCGGAGTGATGCCATGCTCGGCTTCAAACTCCTGGAGCACGGCGTCCAGGTTGTATCGGCGACGGTAGTTGACAAAGAAGCTGCGGACGTGCGCCTCCGTCTTGTTGCCAATCACCTCGGCGATGGCCTTGAAGTCACGGCCATACTTGCGGATGCCTGAGCAGGGGGAACGGCATGCTCAGTCATTCGGGATGCACAACACGCCAACGGTGGCATGCAGAGGGACCCCAAAAATAAACAGACTGACAAGCTTCAAAGGAAAACTGCTATGATTTCCGAACAAAGTGAGAAAACATTTGCTATCTGTAGAAAAGCTGCTGCGTTCGAGCACTGCTCGTTTCTAGTGATGGTTCCAATGCAGGCGACGTTGCAGAGCCACCACTTCAGCTTCACACTCAAAACTGTACAAACTCCGGTCTAACCTGGTCAGAGGAAGCACATCGTCAGGTGTTTCATCTTAAGGGGGGATGAGGGGATCGGAACTAACTTTTTCATTTTTTATCTTAGAGTGATGAAATTTGGCATACAGGTTCGAAATAGCATCAAACAGACAGCTGCAAAGTTTCACAATCATATCTTCAGTAGTTTTTATTTTATCATTATTTATATATTGCTCACATGTTGCTTGCTCGTGGAAAGCCTAGCGTGACAGCAAAATGGGTTATGGGTCTGTAAATGTTTTTAATAGTTACTAAGAAGTATAGTCTAAGTCAAGATTCTCTTAATTTCTTTTTAAATTTCTCTGCTCTTCTTCTAAACGATATAGTATGCACCTTCTCTTTATGTTTAGAATGTATCATGCTCCAATTATTGTGTAATAAAAAAATGGTGAGCCTAAATGGTAAATCTGAGACTGTCTTGACATAAGGCACACTTCACCAATTGCAGCAAAACAAACAGGATTAAAATCCGTGCTCCCATTGCCGTGCTATGCTTTCCACGAGCGAGGTGATAAGCTCAAAACAAACTTTTGAGAAAACAAGCCTCAAAGTTCCATACTGGCACACACTGTCTAGAATGCTCCTGCATTGTAGAATTTGGTGTCCTTGGCAGCAGGTGACTTCTTAGCCCTCTGTCCTTTCAGGAGATGGACTTTGTGTGCCTTCTTCATTCGCTGGGAGTCTTTCTCGACAGCCCGCTGAAGAGAGAGGGCACCAGGGCGCAGGCCCAATGTTGTGCACAGGTCTGAATAAGCTTTCAGACTGCCCGAGTTGTACTTTGAAATTGCCTCGTGCACTGCTGTTTCCACAGCAAACAGTGAGGCATGCTGGTCTTTTGATACTAGTGACCATATCACTGAATGGAGACTCTCAGCCGCGTTTTGAGTTTTGCCTCCTCTGCACCGGGCCAGCAACTGAGGGTCTGAGAGGCGCTGGTACACAGGCAGGAGTGCTTCAGCAACTTTAGCTGAAAGCTTGTACTTGTGAGCTGGTGCTGGCTGCCCTTCTGCCTCAGCTGACCGGTGGTTGCACCAGCTAAGGGGGCCAGGGGGACACAGCTCATGATGGGGCTCATCATCTGTTGATGTGATGTGGTAGTACGTTGCCATTACTGCCCTTTGCATTTCCTCGACTTCCGAGTGGTTCCGCAGAGCAAGGCCATAGTAGTTTGTCAGTTTTTTGATGAGCTGCTGTGTCAGGCCCCCCTTTCCACCTAGTGGCTCTCCTTTCTTTGCCTTGGCCACCAAAGAGCGAAGTGCAGCCCCCATTCGTTTTTTAACATGATTTATGCAGTCCTCTTTAGATAGCTGCACAAAACCATAAACTTCTTCATCACATAGAGTGCGAAACATGCGGCTGTCCCCGTCACAAACTATGTTTGTGTAACGTAGATCATTTCTGCTCAAGGAGCGCCTGAAGAGCTGTAGTGCAGCCTCAACCTCCATTCTTCCAGAATTCACATCAGTGTTTTTCTGGCACTGGTGTTGCTGCTTCCATTCAGCATAGTTGGGGTCACTTTCTGCTGGCTGTCGGCTGCACCCAAGGCAGAAGTTGGACAGAACTATGCAGTCCAACACAAGCCCTGTATGGAAATCAATCATACAGCCTACGCCGGTATGGGAGCTGTGGCCGCGTGTCAACCATGTGCCATCATACACTACTGTAATGTTCTTTGAAAATGTTGTCTCCATTTCAGTGTACACCTTTTTCACTGCCTCTACAGCATCTGTGAAGATGTTGTGTGCAGCTGCCGCTGCGGCAGGCTTGAAAGTCTTTTTGAGGTGCCCATCATATGTTTTGTGGTGTAACCCACGATGCGAGACATTCATGGTGGCCCAGAAGTCATTAAGAGCAGTTGGTCCTTTCCCAATGCTCTTTATTGCTTGCATAGCTCTGATGTTGACCTCGAAAGCTCTAGAGCCGCTCTTCCTTTGTGAGGACCACTCAGACTGTAGGGTACTACCACAGGAAATGCATGAAAGTACCATCTTCACAGCTAGTCCCAGTTCAGTCTCGCGGTGCACTGCTAGGCCGGGCTGCTGACAAGTTGGGCAAAGCGGGGAACCAATCAGCGAGTTCAAAGCAGCAACTTGAACAAGCATAAACTCCTCTTCTGGAGGTGCGGGAATGGCATTTTCCTGTGAGCCAGTCAGCCCGAACTTGCGCTCCGTTGCTGAAACCGCGCGAAGCGATTCGCGAACTCTCGACGCTTGCAGTTCTGCAGTTTCCGCGGACACAAATCGTGTTTCCAGGTGAGCTTGAATAGTGCGACGTTCACTGGGCGAACAGTCAACACTGCGATGAGCGGCAAGGTCGGCCGCCGGCGCATCCGCGGCAGCGAGCGTGCGCCCGCGTTGCAGCTCCGTCGAAGCGCCGGAACTCGTCGATGGCATGGGACTGCCTTCACTGGCGGTTGTTGGCTGCGGAGACATCTCGGCGTTGAACGACACACCGCGGAAGCGCGTCTCCGATGCTCTGCAGTCGGGCGGCGATGACCGCTGCAAGCTCACTCCGTAATCTGTGCTGGACGAACTTGCGACGGGACGCTCGCGTACGGCGAGACTCACTGGCATGTCGATCGTCACCGGTGAAGTAACACTGCGCCCGCGCTTCGACGGCAAAAGATCATGGTTCGTCTCACTATCGCTGGCTGGTGCTCGACTCGGCGCAAGATCCCGCAGCACGTTGGGCGAGAGATCGCACAGCACGTTGGGCGTGTACTCCGCCGATTCTGAACGGACGCTCGGCTCGGCCAAACCACCTGCTGACAATCGCCGCTTCTTCCTTGCTGTGACGGGCTTGCGTTTCCGCTTCCCGTAGGCATGCTTCGTCCGGTACTTCTTTTCGAACGTGCGCGGATCCATTGCACGTGGCCGACGTCCTCGAAACACAAGAGAAGGAAAGTCCAGAAAGGCTTCCCAGCAGCGGACAAAAGCAGACGCTCCTTGCGCTCCTTGCCTCGGCCGCCATTATGGCGCGGCGTCGACCAATGAGGAGGCGCCTTACAACGAGCCGCGGCGCAGAGCCAATCGGGGCGCGGCAGCCATTGGCTGCTCCGTGCTGCCACTCTCCTGTTTTTCTTTTTTTGTGCGCTTGCTGGCTGGCAGGGAAGGAAGGGAAGGGCTGGGACAAAGAGTCAAAGAGTCGGGCTTTCCAACGATACCAAAATGGCGGCGCTCCGTGGCGGGAAAGCCGAGCAGTCGCGCGTTGAACTTCGCGGCTTTTTCGCGATTTCGGGCGGATTTGTGGACGCCGGCACCGACAAATATATTTGTTTTAAGTGCTTAGAGTTTGTTTTTCGGTGAAATATTTCAGTACAAGATAGAAATGATGCTGTAGATTCTGAAAAGCGTACTTTTCAAAAATCGATTTTTTTCGCGAAAATCGCGATCTGATCCCCGCTTCCCCCCTTAAAGGCCAACTGCAACGAAATTCTCGAACGTGTATAAAGCCGTCTCAGATAATTTAGACATGCAGTAGCCTCTGTGCAAAATCTTACGCTGTCTGCTTTCTTTGCTTGTATTCCGTTTTGGCGTATCAGCAAACAGGTCCCCCACGTCTGCATAGCCACGGAGTTAGTATACTTCGTTAGCTGCTTCGTGCGCTGTTACAACTTCATTGCACATGCGCAATGTTCTTTTATAATGCGAAGTATTCTCTGAGTCCAGCCGGTTTTCTCTATCTGCTTGTCTACATTCAACAGCAGGGCCTCAATTGCGCTTGCAAAACTGATGGCTAGCTCGTTCCTAAGCGCTCAAAGGGCAACTGCCTGTTACTCACTCATTTATTGCTCACAGGGGTGCGCATACGAAGGATGCCGCCATGCATGCGTTTCCTTTTCTTTTTTTGGAAACTCGCAAAAACCAAATGCCTCTGGTTGGCGATAACATGAAGATTAGCGCAAGTTTGTCACACGGTTTGCTTTTTTTGACGGGCACATAACTATGCAGTTTTCTAGTGTGCTAACCTATGCAGTTTGATTACGCTATGGACACAAATATTAGTGTAAGAACGGGGACATTTGAGACTTGCGAAATATTCTCGTGTATGCATTTTCTAAGCCTTCAGTTGTGTGTATAACAGTGCATCAAATTTTTAATTCTTATAAGTTTATTTCCTTCTTTTATTGTAGTTACTCATGAATAAATAGTACATATATACCAACGCAAAATATTTTTTCTCACTTTACGGTCACCCTAGAAAAATTACGGTAAATTTTTTTCGAAACGGGTCCCTCTAAAAAATTTAAATCTGCAATTAAAGATATCGGCCCTGGGCGGTCCCACATGGCGAAAAAAATCTACCCTGAAAGGATTAAGAAAGCAGGTATCCAAAGAATGGGCGACAAAATGCCACATCTACTGTGGACGCAATCTACTGCTTGTTGAAATACATCTCAGCAGTTCTCTAGCAGATTCGAAAAGTTATTTAGTGGATTTCAAATGTTGCCTACGTGGAAGCTTTGCAAGGGAATTAAAAAAAAAAAAAGAGAGAGAGAAAAAGAAAAGATAACACTGGCCAAAAGCCAACACGACAGGTTCGCCTCTCAGTTCAGCAGAATTGACACACCAGTTTTGCTTGTTTTCTTCCCCCGGGGTAAGCACTCACCCTGAACGGCAATCAGCAGCTCATCATTGGTCCACCGGGCATTTACTCGGGTGTTGCCCTGCAAGCAGAAAAGATAGGAAGGGGAAAAATAATTTATTTATTTATTTGTTTATTTATTACATACTGTATACCAATGTGGTCCAAGCAGGACAGGCAATACAACTTGCAATACATCTGTATTACAAAACACACACACACACACACACACAAAAACACGATAGCACCTGAGGAAAGAACACTAAAAGACATGCTCGTCTAGTCATACAGCGCGTCATAAGGTTCTGTTAGGCCATTGCAGTTGGACACAGTATGCGGAAAAAAAGGGAGAAATTATAAATGTTAGTTCCTGCAAAGTAAGGGGTTAGAAGGTATGTTTGGTAATGTCATGTAGGTCTGGTAGACAATGGGGAAAGAAGCTGTGCCCGATCAATAGCCATTTTACCGTTAAGAAGTGAGCTAAAAAAATTCAGACGCCATTTTTTTTTCTTCTCGATTCAAGTAGTTCAGCTTCCATGAGCTCAGAAGGAGAATCGGTGTACTTAAATTTACAATAAATATGCCTGACAGCTTTTCGCTGAATCCTTTCTAACTTTCGAATGTTACGTTTAGTGTAAGGATCCCAAACAAAATACTCAAGCTTAGGTCGTAAGAATGTGAAGTAGCCAAGAAGTTTTACTCTAAGAGGAGAATTTCGAAGTTTACGTTTTAGGCAACAAAGCTTGTGGAAAGCTGACGAGCAAATCAAGTCAGTTTATTCAAAGATTCTGAGATGCTTGGGGGCACGGACAAAAAGCCCTGAAAAGGCTTGATGCGGGCTCGTGCACCCTACGAGGCATACAGTGGAAAGCGCGGCATGTTAAAATACACACAGTGAATTTGCCGGATGCAGCTCCTCAGGGACACAAATGGGCACACACACACACAAAAAAAATTGTTATATAAATAACGAAGGCATACAATATCTGGCTTGGAAACATCAATGATCTGGTGTACACAAATATGCGTGAAACAAAGAAAAGACAAAAAGAAAAATAAAAAAAAGGAAAAAAGAAAGAAAAAAGAAGAAAGCAATGCTAGGACAATGCGCATTACACCAAAACTAAGCATGTGTGAGTACAAAATATACGTGATAAGAAAACACTGGCATCTATACGCATGACACAGAACAGGAAAAGAACCAACCATATTGCTACATACATTTTTGTTCAGGTTACAGAAATAGTCTACATAAATATCTGAATGATTTATTTATCACATCTGGGATATGTTCTTCGTACAGTTCATTCAGGATTGACGGTAAGCGAAATTTCAACATGCGTTTTCTGTAATTTGTGCGGCATACATTAATTTTCCATTTTTCGGGATTTCATGTACAATACACAAGATGGTGTGTTGTAAGCCTGGCTAATTCAGCTAATTAATTTTCGTGCTTAACTATTTCCGACTTGTAATAATGAATCAAGTCTATAGGTGTATAAAGAATGTACACGGATAATGTTAAATCTAGTAAAAAGTCCTGCTGTGTGCGAACAGCAAGGGGCCTTAGCTATTATGCAGATTACACGTTTCTGTAAATGCGATAGTTTATCAATATTTTCAACTGCTGTCGTTCCCCAGACCAGTGTGTATCAATGAGCAGATTCCGAGAGAGGTCATTAGTGACCGTCACGCCCAGGTACTTGTAACTGGTAAGCTTAACTGGTCAGTTTAAAGTATACAGTAATCCCTCGTTATAATGAAATTGCTTTACTGAAATTTTCTTCCAGTCCCGACCCACACGCATGCATTTTAAGCCACATTACTCGAAGTGCACGGAGAGCTTGACCCGCTTAGAGCGAACTGGCAAGTGGAGTCATTGCCGCCGCTTAGCAGCGGCGACCTTTTTGTGCATGCAGTGTCAAATTAATACCGCTTACGAATTAGTCTCATGCAGGCACAGAGCAGGCCACGAAAGTACCAAACCCACGATCGATGATTGGCTGGTAACAGGTACCAAGCGAGCGCCAAGTGCTCCCAGCTGTTTACTGTGGAGCAAACGAAAGCTCTCAAATTCCATGGTCCGGCCTGCTTGAACCATTAATCTCAGTCGCAATCGCATCGCTGGTGTCCCCCGTGACAGAATCCACACGAAAATAAACTTTTCCCAACGCTTTGCGATCTCCAGATATGGCAATCATTTGGTCCAATTAGTAGCCAGGTTTTAAAATGTACAAAAGCGAAATTGAAAAATCTGCTCCTAGCATTGTGTAGTACACACATGTAGCTACATGCTGCTGCTAAGTTCCCACGTTCTACGCTTTAGATGTACAGTAAAACCTCGTTAAACCGTACCCGCTTAAACAGTAGTTTCGGTTTAAAAGTAGTAAAGTCAATTCCCCGACTGAGCGGCCATTGAACATAATGTATTTAGTATCCGCATAAACCGTACCAGCTTATTGCGTACGCATCGGTTAAAACGTAGCGTTTCCACGTTTCGTCGCACAAACACGGCGGTGCGTCGTCTCCACCGGGTGGTCCGGCAGAACAACAAGCCTCAGCGATCGGTACAACGGCCTCCAAGCGCCCTGTGCGTTTGCACGTGAAGCCGCATCAACATCAACATCATTTCGACGCCGTGCCAGAGAGCGAGAGCGTTATGGCGTCGTGCAAGCGAGGACTCGCGTCATGCCGAAGCTCGGATAAAAAAGACGCCGGGTGCTCAGCATAGAAGAAAAATTAGACATCGTCCGTGCTATCGAACGTGACACGAAGAAGTCGGCGCTGGCCCGCGACATGGATCTGCTGTTGACTACAGTGTGTGGCATTTGGAATGCGAAGTTGCTCGGCAGCGCTGCTGCGACCGCGAAGAGATGTCGACTATGAGGTTCGACTTTTCGCCATCGTTGCCTCTGTTGTTGCCGAAGTGTCGACTAGCGACAGTGATGAGGACGACACGGAAAGTGACAGCACGGGCGATTCAGGCCCGACAGTGGCAGAAGCTGCGCGTTACGTCAGCCTCGTGAATGCAATCGTCGCAACGAGAACAGGGGCGCGATAACGTAACTATTCCAAACGAAAAGTTTTCCGAACTCCGGCACCCGGCAATGAAAAAGGGGCCCCGGAACTTATGCAGCACTAGTGCGCGCGTGCACGGAGAATACGTAACGCCAACGAGGAATCTGCCGTGCGAGTGTTTGCTGAGAGGAGGGGGGCTGGCTGAGAAGCTGGCACGCAGCTTGAGTAAGTTTGAGGCTGCTGTCGTCGTGCTAGGCCGCCGCGGCATCAAACGAAAATAACACTTATGTCGCGCGAAGTGAATAAATACTGCATGTTTTTTCCCCTTTCATCGCACTCTCTCTGAGTTCCGTTTTCTACAGGTAAGTGGGCGATGTCATGCTATTTCGGTTAAACAGTACTACCGTTTAGTACGTACTTTTTCCGAGCTCCGGCCGACTACGGTTTAACGAGGTTTCACTGTAGTGCCGCAAAGATACAAGGATGGTTCGACCAGTAAAAAAAGTGGCATCGTCACCTAAGTAAATACTGTCACTCCTCCTTCCCGTCCTGCTCCCTCGTTCTTCCCTAAAAGCTTTGAAAACGTCCAGCAAACCATCCGCACGAACCAGTACCCCTTCTAGGCGCCCAAAAGGGGCCACCCACCTCCGGTGGCCGCAGGTTCTCGATGCCCATGGCCGTCTTGTGGCGCAGCTGGCTGACCATCTGCTTGTTGTTCTGCACCTGCACGCACACGTGAGTGAAATCAAGCTGAACAGCCAGGCTTAGCATCCTGAAGCAACACACGGCCTACGAGCAATCACTCAGTTTGGAGGGCTTGCATTAATTTCAACCAGCCGAGGTTGTTCAATCGTACAGCTACACATAAAGCACTCGTGCGTCTCTGCATGCTGCCTCCAACACGTGCGGCCATGAGGCGAACCTGCAACCTCGTGCGGACTGACCCAATTATTCAAATAGCATTTGTTTCAAGGTAAGGGTGTCCTTCGCTACTTTTGCCATTGAAAAAGATTTTTTTTTTTCATTTTTAGAATTCGTTAGTTGGGGGATCGACCTATAGTCCGGTTTTTACGGTAGCTTGCCAAGTTCTTGTTATGGAATGCTAGGAAACACCTGCACACATGCAGCACAGCATTTTCTTGACCAAAATTTGCAAGCAATAAATTTAAGGAAGAACATTCTGATATTCGATTCAATATATGGCTGTTACTTTCTTGACTGGATTCAACATTCGATTCGATATTTACTATTCGGTATTCACACACCCCTAGAGTTCAGTACTATAGAAATAGCTCGCTGCTGACAGCGTGTTGAATATTTCTGCAATTCTTGACTAGTACTATCAGAAATGTTGTGATAGCCAACCACCAGTAACACTCTGTTCTTTCGATTGGGGACAAAGGAACGTAACAAAGTTTATGTTGTAGTGCTTATGTATGGCAGGTACTGTGATTTTACATCATCTATCGATAGTGCACCCAATAGTAGTATCGATGGTGCTATTGATACTTTAATAGTGGCTATACTATGGATGGTATCGATAGCACTGTACATAATTTTGCACCACTAAAATGAAGCGAGAAGATGCCCCAGAGAGCAGAGAGGGGGAATGCGCACCTGCCGCTTGAGGGCCACCAACTCTGAATCCATGGCTCGCAGGATGGCATCCCCCTGTCCCTGAGGTCCCGTTGCCATGGTAACCAGGTCCTGGTACTGGAGGCACATGCCCCGTGGCGGGCGCCTCCGGTTGGCTGCCATACCGCCCCCACGGGCCGGGGGCTGCCGCTCGTGGTGTTTGCGACCCCCGGGGGCCAGGGCACCCTTGCAGCCACCCGAGCGTCTATTGCACCACGAGGGAGGAGAGGAGGGCAATTTAAGAAAGAAATAAGACCACGGGCTAAGACCGAGAAAAACTAGCTTGGCACGTAGGACAGCACCCACAATCCAGCTGCAGACTTTCGTAAATTTCTAATAAGTTGCAGCGTTTCAACACTTGAATGTTAAACACATTTTTGGCTCGCCAACGAAGCCCTCTCAAAAAGTGAATTTTGCTAGGGCAAAAAGTCACAGTTTTGTGTGAAAGGCAAAGCCCTGACAGTGATGGCAAGATACGACGACAAGATATAAGATGGAACATTATGTAAAATAAAGCTCGCAATTTTATAGGCAGCACTTATTGCAATGAATATTTGTTTACTAAACATGTGCAGCACCATGAACTCTCAAAAAGCTCACGAACTGAGGTCAATGACCCTGCGCACTTGGCACCATGACGCTGACATTATGATATGTGCTGGCAGTGGGAAGCACGCTTGCTTGTCCCAAAGCAAACATGCTGTGCTACTTCCACCTGTACTATTTCACTGCGCCACGCCTCCAAAAGTCGGCCAATCATGCAACTTCCCACACTCGGCATACGAACTGGACTTGCATAGTCAGACCCCGGACAGCATGTGAACGCACTCGGAGTGTCCATACAATTGCTATTCCAGTGAAAAGCAAGGACACACAGGCTAATCACCGATTGTCTTTGTAGCACTTAACTTCCCGAGAAAAACATAACGAAGCCAGAGAAAGCATAAGGGAAATGATTTATGTTTAATTGAAATGTAGAAATAAAAGACAACTGAATGTCTATTTTGGCACAAATACGCAAGTAAATTCGAGTCCCCATAAGCTAAATATTAATTTAAAAAAAAGAGAAATAAATGTTGGTTAAAAGCTAACCTCCTGCAAATTAGAGCCGAACCCACATTTCTACATATCAATAAAACATAACAGTCAACATAAAAGTATAATATGAGGCAGAAAACAGAAAAAATTGGCGCATAACACGAGTGACGAGAAACTTAGAAAGAAAGTGGACTACAATGCAAACGAAAGACGTCACACAAGAGAGGTGACATCAACAACGAAAGCACAATGATAAGCAGGTAAGAACGAGAGTGGCTATGAAAAAGCATCAAAACTACAGATTTGGGCTGAAGGTTGTTTGGTTCTGCGTATAATATACATAGGCATAGACTTGACATGCTAAAGTATGAAAAGAAAAGTACACCTCACATAAAATGAGGCTTGTTATGGTAACGTCCCTCAAGCTTTCCCTTGCTTCACTGCGTGGTTCACTGCACAGTTCCAAGCAGAAAGAGCCCCTCCCCCTCCCTGCCCCAAGGTGCGGACAGAGCGACTCACTTCCAGTGCTGGTAGCAGCTGCCGCACAGGCTCCCCTTGCTGGACGTGTACGCTTGGGTCATGGGGGAGCCACAGCTGGAGCAGGGCCCGCCAGGGGCTGCCTCTTCCTTCTGCACAAGCGGCAACGAGGGTTCACTGCTGCTCAATCACTGGGCGCATGCAGCGGGGCACAGCATGCACTTCGACCCCGTCGGTGATCAGAAGACTCTGTGCCCTCGTTTCATACTTGGCATGCAACGCTGCGGAAGCTACGAAACTAATCGCAGAATTCTCACTCCACATATACGGTGTACAGTGAAATCTTAATATAATGAAATCCAGGCGGCAATGGCAAAGTGTTTGTTATTCTGAAAGGTCGTTATAGTGCAATCCTCGAAATTAGCCATTCCGCTTGCCAATCTCCATCAATCAAGTTCATCACTTGTCCCCGTACGAGCTATATCTGACAACGTGGCTGGTGGCTCTCGGCCCGCATTGTTGCTAAAGGTTCCGCTACCATGCACCACCGTAGCACCATGTACAGTAGAACCTCGTTCGTACATTTTGGAAAAAACCGTGAGAAAGAAACGTACTAACTGGGAAAATGTACAATCCGAAATAGCTAAACAGTTTGACAGACTCCACTATTGTTGACATTTATGTAATGCAAGCCGTCGCATGGATCGTTCCGCCACGAGACACCAACGTGTGTTGAGCTGGTGACACATTTTGTTGTTTTCGTATTGCGTGGTGTTTTAAGAGGGCGATCGAAAACCGAAACGAAATTGGGCTGGTGGGCGACACCGGATGCTGTCGAAGCAAAACGTGATGCCCAGATTGCACCGCATGCAGCAGGGAACGGCAGTGCGTTTGAATTATCGCCTACTAAAAGCGTGCAGTACAGCATACTAATGGCTACACACCACGCGCTGTAAAACAGATAAGTGAAGATGCTTACTGCTATTCCTTTGGCGGCAATAGCTGTGAATGTGGCGTGCAACGACCTGGGCGCAGATATATTGGTACCGGAATAAGAAACTGTGCGTGCAGTTGTTTTCACGTGAGATGGGCAGCTATGTACTGTTCTTGATCACATGCTCCTCGCGAATTTTCTTGTTTACATGGGATCTAGCGGCCGGAAAACGTTTCATATGATCACACTTTGGTGACGCACTGAACGTTGGTGCCAAAAATTGTGTGTTCCGGGAACGTATGAACTGGTAAAAAATGAGTGTAACTCTATTGGGTCATTTCTTGTGTTCTCGATTGCGAATGTTGGTGCCGGGAAAGCAAACGTAAATGGGAACGTATCAGCGAGATTCTACCGTAGTAAGAGTGGGGCACCGGAAAGAGACCCCGATGCCGAGAAAACCGCCGACAAAGAGGAAGCTCCACGTCACCTCCCCAAAGTGCTATGTTTCTTTTTGTTTGTTTTTCACATTGCTTGCTGTGGACGCCGCAAGAGTCTCGCTGGAGGCAGGCACTCAATCTATTCCAAAGTGCAAATGCGTGTAAACGACAACGCAACACCCGGAAAGCACAACCGTGCCCGCAAGCACGGAGCTAACATTTCTCTACACACGTAGCTGGTATGGCCACAGAATGAAGGGCGAATGAAGAAAGACGCGTGCGAATGTTGCTAGGTGACCCTTGTCTGGGCAGAGCATGTGCTCGCAAAACCTGTTGGGTCGTCGGCTCTAAGACAGGAAAAAAAAGAAGAAAAAGGCCCCCCATCCCCTTTCCCGTTTTCTCCGCCGGCGCCGTCTCAGGTTTTCTGAGCTCGTGTGCCTCGGCATATGCTTTCTACACCTTGTCGTCTGTTAGCCTACTGGTCCGGCTGCCATGAAGGATACACGAAAACTGAAGAAGCCGCAGATTTCGGAATAACAATTCGTAGTACTGAGGCGTTAGCATGACATGGAAACTGAGTAACAGTCGTTATTCTATCCTAAAGCTCATAGTACAGAAACAGTTTTAAATTAAAATAATACGCAGTCAGCAGGGAATTTCCGAAACGTTAATCTGGAAAGTTGGTTAATGTGGTGTTTGTAGTACCAAGGTTTCACTGCAGTTAGAATTAGAACTGTTGTGCGACACGATGAAGGGACAGCATGAAAGAGGCGAATTCAATGCCTTCGTGTACGACAACCGTTACCCGCAGCGCGGCCATTTTGGAATCATACGAAAGCTGGATTCTTCTACATTCCCTTTTTAGCAGGAAAAGGGCACCAAATCTGGCTACTATGAAGGTACACGCTTTCGAAAAAGGGGGAATACTCGCACGGCATTGGCGCCTGTGTACCACGTGGGGTAAATCCTGATCTCTGATTGGACGACCGGGAGTTTCGTTTCTCCGACAATACGAGACGCCATGTTAGACGTGGTTTGCACGCAGTCTAGTGCATCGTAGCAACGCGACGATGGCTGGCGGTCGACGGAAGTTCACGACGGCTCATGCTTAAAAAAAAAAACTCAAGCGAAGTTTTCGGATACCCAAGTGGCGTTGGATGAATCGGCAGTGACGACAAGCAGCACAGCGACATGCGCCAGCGAGCGAACTACCAAAGCTACGGCCGCGCACGCGATGCCTGCGGCCAGCAACACGTCGACGGCAACGCGCGTCGACACGCTTCTCATCACAGAAGCCAAACAAGTGGCAATTGAATGTCGCGCGGAGGAGGAACGACAGAAGCTGTCTTCATTATCAGCTACCCACCGAAAGCAGTCACTTATCGGAGATTCCCTGGAAGCGGCGGCAAGCGGGACCGCGTTTACGATTCTAAGCCTAGCGGCTCTTAATTGCCTGCTTCGGTGCGCGAAATGCGAATTCTGCCGTGGCCCTTTGAATGTGTTAAAGGGCAACCGGGAATATGAAGTGGCCGTGAAACTAGTGGTGAACTGTGCCATTTGCGACGACATAAGCACCGGATGGAGCTCACCAAGAAGAGGGGAATACAGGCTGAAAAAGACCAGCACCGGCTCGTGCCGTCTGGCAAGAAGCACGCCATAGCAGAAAAGTTCATGCATGTTGTAAAGAAGAGGCGCATGAAAGAGAGTGATGGTCATTATGGGCCTAGTGGCTTCTAGTGCAAGGTGGACTTGAATTTCTTGATGTAATTGCTAAGAACTAATCTAGATCATGTCCTGGAACAATGTTTTGCGTTTTCTCAAAAGCTGCATTTCTCCTAGGACACGTGCTGTTGCCCACAGTATCTTTTGATGTAAGAGTCCGATTTCAATTGTTCTTGTTGCATTCAAAAGCTCATGACTTTCTACACACAATAGAACTAATAAAATATGATATCCCTTATGCAAGAATTTTTTTTATGTGGCAATACAACAGATAAGAATTTTGAGCTTCATAACCACCACATTAGATATGGCAATAACCTTTGTAACAATAGAGCTAAAATTACAGTGATGGTCTAATTGTGATCTCTGATTGTTCTAGAATGTGTACATATAAATTTTTCTCTGATATTCAGTGGTAAAAGTGTTGAAAAGTTGGGCAAATTGATTTTGAGAAGGTATTAATTATCTCAAAAACTACTTATAATAAGAAAAAATAGATTGCATATATGCTTCTAGCAGGCTAAAGTATACCATGCCTGAAAATTTCATTTGTATATGACAAAAATAAAAAAAAAGAACACCAGTGTTTTCCCTTAAACTTGAATTGGATTATGGGGCTGTATGTGCCAAAACCCCAATAGGATTATGAGGCAAGCCGTAGTGGCAGACACCATATTAATTGCGACAGTGTAGTGTTCCTTAACGTCACCATAAATCTAAGTGCACGAGCGTTATTTTATTTCGCGCCTGCCGAAATGCGGCTACCACGATCAAACCCGCGACCTCGAGCAATGCCATAGCCGAAAAGCTACCGTGGCCGGCACAGAAGTGTTCATTTGAAGTGCGATCGCTTCCGTAGTGCCGCCTAGACTTAGACATGTTCGCTTTAATGCGGCTCTGCATCTCCACACCCTGCTTAAGTTGTCGCTTGACAAATTTGCAGGGTGTTTATTTTTCAGAAATGGCAGAAACGCCCCATACTGTACCTTGAACTTAAATTTATCCTGTTTGCCCACAACCGCTGTTGTGTCTTTAGTAGTAGGGTTCCTTGCCTTCCTACACCAGCTTTTCCTTATCCCCATACCCTCCTTGTGTGGGGACTGCGAGTGAATGGTGACAAGGCGTCGGTTCTATCCATTCTGTGCCTCCTCTCCCCCTCCCCTGTGCTACATTCTCTTTAGCTTCCCTCCGGACTTGCACATTAGTAGAAAGATAAGCACCGCAATTTCTGCAGTGCCTTTGCAAGGGCCACGGATAATTACAGATGTCAAGAAGCTAATGCGGCAAAGCCCAGGGGAGGGCACTGTGCACATTCGACGTGGTGCAAAGGTCCAAATGGGTTTCTCACGTCACCTTTCCTCTCTGCCTCGCTCCCGTGCTGTATACACACGCTCTGAACCCCCCTCCGACGCAGTGTGCCAGACAACAGCAGCCACAGCAGTGAGAAAGTCGAAGGAACAGGCAAAGAAAGCTTCGCTTTAAAACGCAGTTTCAGTGAACACTGGCCACTTACGTTTTCAGCGTTGTCCACCTCCATGTCACTGTCATTTTCGGAGCCAGCATCTGAAGCACCATCGCTGATCACGGGAGAGAGAGAAAAGAAACATTACGCACGCGGCCAAACTGCAGAAGATGGGTACACAGGCTGAAGTGCAAGTTCAGACACACACTACAGCTGTATTCACACGGCGGACCAAATTGCAGTTTAACCTAGCAGATTGTGTATCACGAGGTTATACGTCACCCATTAATGCTGTGCTCACTCATTAAGCGATTCACGCTAAAGCCGAAAGCCAGATCACCGTTTAGATTTTTAGCGAGAGATGTACTGATGGCAAAATGTTTGGCAGCAACCCCTCACCAGGCCACATACAGCAAATTTTGGTCATATGCTGGAAGTTCTTACATGCCCTCTAAGGAGTGTTCTACCACAATAATTTTTCGAATTAGTTCATTAACAGCCGAGATAGAAATATTTGAAGTGCCGCAGACCGAGCTGCAGACCCATGATTTTGGGAGGATTTTTTTTTCCTAGCGTGTTTTTGCTGAGTGGCGTCCTTCTGGTGACGGCCTTGCTGGTGCGCTATTGCCATTGTCTTCCTCAAGTTCTTTTCGTGCACGGCACAATTTTGAGCGCTCTGCACGAGAACAACCGATTAGCCGCATAAGTCAGTGCCACAATCACAAGCACTGAAGCAGGCGCAAAGGGATCAAAGAGCATGATGACGCGGTGGAACCAGGTTCATTTTCTGCACATGTAGACAAAACAAAAGTATGTCCCTCTTGCTACAAAGACTCGCAAACATTTGGTTTCTAGGTTATTGTTATTTCTAGGAACTTTACACCATCTAGTGAAGCAACAGATCAAATAACTAAATGTTGTAGCCTCGAATAATTCTTGAAGTCACGTGTCGCAGTGAGCGATGTGTTCCTGCAACGTGAATTACGTAGGTGCGCTTGTGCATCTGACCTCGACTCCCTGGCTGGGTGCCCACGAGGAGAAGGGCACATGGCGTTTGGTTTGAAATTTCAGCTTATTTTGTGGCACACAAAAGTGGTACTTTGCAGATGCCATCGTTAGTGCACAGTATATAACACTGCATTTGTCTGCTTAAAATGGCCAAACCTGGTGAGGGGCCCTTTAACCCATTGTTGTAGAGAATAACTCAAAAAAGGAAGAACAGAAGGTGCACAGACAGAAGGGGAGACAAACACATCCGCTTTTCTTCCAACTAATTCCCCTCAACAGCTACGCAAGGCCAACTAGCCCGACCGAAAGTCCATCTTAAATCCAGTCCAAGTCCCTCACTGAATTGAACTGGGTGCAACAGACGGGTAGCTCGCACTGTTCGCTCGGTTGTCACGAGTGAATGTGCGCAGTGTCCTAAAATTTTTGCACTTGGCCCATGCATTGAAGTGACAGTGGGGTTAGAACAGAAATGCCATCTGCTTTTCTCTACTGTCGTGCGAGTGCTAGCTATGAAGTACTTTTATGTACGTCATACACCAAGCGACTGATTTGTCTGCAATCACATCCGTCGTGTGAATAGAGCTTATCCGACTGTTTGAAAATGTAGTGACACACAAACAAGCACACAAAATGCTTGGAACAAGGACACAAACGAGCCACTTACACAACCACTGACAACACTGCAACATGTGTCAAGAAAGGATGTGGAGAATAAAGCAGAGTCTCTTCGTAAAAACAGCACAGAACACAATGAAGGGATGTTGTGCGCACAAAAACAAAACGTCTGAGCAGTGTGCACTGGGCCTCTTCAGTTATGCTGTCCTAGACTGTCCGCAAACCGTCTGCGGCTTCCGATCTCACTAGCCGTGACAGAAGAGCGCGTCACAGTCACGTGACCCAGCTGTTGGGGACTGCCCGAGATTTCGTTCAACAGCACCGTGACCGTGACCTTGCTGCCGTCATCTTCTTAGCTACTTGTAGATAGACCCCCACTCAGCGAATTCAGTAACATGGTCTCCGAAGTGGTGCAATCTTGGAGGCCACATCGCCGACGCAATCAAAAAGCTTGCATCATGGAATCGCAGCCTGAGCACATAGAACGCGGTTCGCAAAGTGCAATTCACGTTATGCTCTCACTCTTCATGCCCCTTAACCGCCGTGTTTAAGCTAGCTCGTTGCCAGCAGAATTTAAATGCAATTCCCACATGGACATAAAATCACAGTTGTGCCCAATTCCTGTTCATGCAGAATGCACCTGCCGATATCCTCAAAGCTTGCAAGACCGTTCACGAAATAAAGGCCCGACACAATCTAGGACAGAGCGCGTGTGCACCAAAGAGCAAACGCTCGAGCTCGGAAACAAGGGAACAAACATATATGTCAACAGCTTTCAGCATTTTACACCATGCCAGCTGATGGTGTGAAATAGCCGCATGTAATATGATGTTCTTCCTCGCACACCAGCTTCACTCACCTGAAAAGTGAAATCTACCTGTTTAATACGGATAGAGCAATAAGCATGACAGATTTTGCAAATCGCATAGAGGAAAGTAAGCATGTGCACCTGATCGCTGTGCTTTTATCTCGAAGAAAACGAAGACTAAAGCTGCAGCAATTAGATGGCTCATGAAAAACTCGCACGGTGCCACAGGAAGCGCTGATGTAATGGCAGCGATAGCCAAGTGCACAGTATTTGTAGTCCGGAACGCGCAAAGTACGCGGAAGCACACGCCGTCTTTCACAACATGGTGTCAAATGCCGCGTGCATCTTCTCAAGACAGCCGTCGTCTGCTAGCTGCTTGCGCTCGTGCGAGCAAAAATCTGCTGACAGCTCGTGAGAGCCCGCGGACAGTCTGCAACCGCCTTCAGGTCCATGAAAAACGAACGCGATTCTGGCAGCTCGGACTGGTGGGCGGAGCTTCTGAAGCTGTTTGAGAAAATCGAATATAGGACAGCGATCCTAAGCAGAACTGGACTGTCGGGGACTGATAACCGAAGAGACCCAGTGTTTAAGTGCATTCCCATTGATGAAAGCCAGTTGCTCAAATTAGCAGGTGACATGGCGGGGAAGGACAGAATCAACTCTCCTCTGTCCTTTCCCTCGAAGGAAAAGCCAAGGAAACAGTAAAAAAAATGCAGAGGATGGAAGAATTATGATTGGGCTTCAGCTCTATCAGCTGACCAGACAGACTTCTGTTTGAATGTGATACAGGAAAGCGAGAAATCTGGGAGTGACAGACAACCAGACAGACGGGACAAATGGACGCTGCACAGGGTCATGCAAAGAGGCGGTCGGAGGGTGTGCCACAAACTGTTGGGGCGGGGCAGCGACGATGACGGAGGCGCGAAGTAGGGGGGCAGCGCGGCGGCATCGATGGATGATCCCCCACCTGCCATCCTCGCGGGATCCGGCCAGTCGGCGCGCCTGCCGGTCCATCAGGCTGGTGCGCGTGCGCGTCTTCTTCCACGAGTAGTAGTACTTTACCAGGCTCGGGATGGTCTTGTCCGGCAGCTGCACCAAGGGTGACCACAGTGAGTACATGTGCGCAACGACACCAGGTCGGCGTGGACGGCTCAAAAAGCCACGGTAACTGAAAGCCCGGCGAACTGGTAATGGTTGAATTGCAGCGTGCACACAAGCACACAGGCAGAGTTAAAAGGGCACAGGCACAACAGAAATGGGCTGTCCACGACAACGGACAGTTGATCTTATACTCCCTTGGCACGTGCAGGCCTCTGCGAGCTAAAAAGACAAGAGACAAGTACACTAAAAAGGTCCCGTAGTAGAGGCCTCAGTCATGTACCATCTGCCGTATCTTGTGGAAGTTCTTTCCGTGGAACTGGAAGGCCTGCTCAAACAGCACCTTGTCCTCGACAGTCCACTCGTCTGGGAAGGGCGTGAAATTGGCCAAGTCGGCCACCGCCTTCTCAAGGTCATACTTGTGCCAGAACAGCATGCCCAGTGCCTGTGGATACAGAACCAGCATTCTTTTATCATTTAATCTCATTTATTTAACATCTGTTTTCACTCTGTTGTAAGCAGATCACTGCTGCTTGCTTGAGCATGTGTTTATTTTTGGCACCCTTTTTAAAAATAAGAAGGCACTGGCTGTGAGAAGTTCAATGGGGTATATTAGCTAGACTGTGCAGGGAAGAGATCCCAAAGCAAGGCATACGACCACGCCTATACTAGTTTGCCGCAAACTATTGGTTAAATGTTTCTCTCAAGCCATATTTTTAAAATGCTGTGAAACAAAAAACGGAACATAATTTATCCGGCTCGAACTTGATCGTGAACATTACTGAACACATTTGCATTCAACTAATCATTGGAAAAGTGAGGGATGACATTACTGTAATACGTGACATCACTGCAGACAATATCTGTTGCTCAAAAGCACTGACGAGCGGTCACAGTGATTAGCACGAAAACATGGTAGCTAAGGAGTTGAACACTACACAGGCAATGTTATGTGCCTGGAGCCCTGCGTGTAGTAAACACTAGTAGTTGACTGGGCCCACATCAACAGCTGTGCAAGCTGACATGGCATACCATGCCAACATTAACACTTGTAAAATCTAAGGGACACGAAACCTGGGCCAGAGGAAGGAGGTAACATCAAATGCAAGAAACATTCTTGCTAGACAACTGCTCAACCAATTTGAATGAATCGATTGCATTTAATAGAGAAACCTGGGTTCTACCAATGTGAGATGCAGAATTTTAACTGAGGGCATCAGATTTTTTTTTTGCCTTTTCTTACAAGACCTTTCAGAAATTGGCAAGCTTAAAACAAAAACTGATTCGTAACTTTCCACCAAAATCAGTTATCAATGTTCAGGAGACTGCATCCGTTGGAGGGTCTCAAGAGGACAAATGTGAAGTAGTAGTTTATGGCTTACATGAAGCTACTACAATATTTGAGAGTTCTGCAAGCTTCCACGTTCTGCATATACCACTCGCAATTTAGTGGTATATGAGTGAGCGGTCTAAATTACATCAATTTCGTCTGCTGTGGATGTCCTTTCTTTTTTACTACAGTGTTACAAATTGTACACCTCATGTTTCGATTTTCTTAAATTGTTTAACAGTTTTTATGAAAAATGATTTATGGCTTAAATAAGACATCTCTCTTGCGAGTGGATCTCTTGTCTTTTAAAAGCAGCAAATTTTATCCAATCCGGTGCTGCGGTTGGTTTCCAAGAAAAACGATGTCACCATTCCCATGTATTTACAAAGGGGCTTCCAAGGCAAAGCTTCCTCTGAATGCATATAAGGGCAGCGCACAGGTGCGACAGAAGCAAGCCGCTGACCATTTCAACTTTTAGCAGACCAGCTATGGTAACTGCCCCATAGAGCCATGTAATGTGATGGGTTCATGGTGAAACAGCACAGATGACGGGATGAGTGAAACAGACGTCTGCTTCTCTATGTCTGTTTGTCAAGACTATGCCAAGGCAAACAGAGATGACAATGTGATGAATTCCTCAGAACCCCCCACCCTCAATTGACACACACAAATAATAATACTGATAAAAACTCCACACAGTATGTACAGGGAGAGACAAACAAATTCCGATATGACTTGCCACAAACTCCCAACTCTAGTTGTGCATAGGTGGTTGAAGCAGCAAGCACTGTCACAAAGACAGAAAACACAGCTGGGTGCTCTTGACGTGAATAAAGCAACCCAACACAAGGAGCATCTCGGTGCACCCACCTGCTCGGCATTGTAGCTGTACTTCTCCTTGGCAAGCGTCATGTACTCGTCCACTGCGGAAGGAAGCAAGGAGAATGGCAACAATGCTTCATTTTTATTTCTCTCACTCCATCGAGGGAACAAAGCCCTAAGGAATAGGTTTAAATAATAAAACAGTGTCATCCTGGCATTCAACAGACAAATACCAATGCAGCTGTTCTCATTTGCATTTCACAGACCCTCCAGCCTGTTTCCTTGTTCACATTTACATCCACGTCAGCTGTCATGCCTACACACCGCTTGGTACATAGCAGGCAATGTTAGAAAGTCTAGAGAGGCTTCCATCAGTGCCTGCATTTGTGACCAAGAAAGAGTGCATCACATAATTTAAGGAAGAAGAAAGCCATGGTATGCATCATGTAATTGCATGTGACATGAAGTCTCATGCATATCATAGCAAAGTGTACTGCGTGCTTTTACTAGGCAATAATACAAATCTGTCACCATTCCCCGTTGCAAGTGGGGCATAGTATTCCCACATCGCCCGCCACCTCGATTTGGCGCCTATTTTCCAACAGTCTTAAAACGCAACGTAATAGGAAAGCATCAAAGCACTTCTCGGCAGCTTGGACCCCACCAGCTCAGCATGCGTGGGTACCTTGTGCTGTAACGATTAGTGCAATGCTTTGGGTTACATAGATTTCAGGGACAGTTTTGCCAAATTTTTTAGTGACTTCATTCTCAGTTGGTATGTTCTTGTGTTTTTTCCCAAAATGTATGAACAAGGTCTTACTGTATTAAATCGAGTATAATTTTCTTTGCTGGGCACCAGGAACGCAAAATGACCCAAAAGCCTCGAAACAAAAGCATGGTGGACACAGAAAATGCAGCAGCTAGCCACATCATTGAACCGTGAAGCTAAGTTTGGAAATCACACAAACTTTGACAGACTCAGACAGTCTGGTTTTATGAAGACCGGTTTAAGCATTGAGGGGGTTTATGTTTTTAGCTCGTCTTAGCCAATTACCTTTTCCAAACGCACTTTTGCACCAACTGACCTTCTGTGTAGCATTCAAAACAGGCACAGGTCACTCGATGCATTTTGTTCGTTTAAGTGAGAAATAAATGCTTCCTTCGGCTATTTCCATGTCTTCTCCACAAAGGGTTAAAATCTTCTGGAGTTATTACATGCAGTTACTCGACTGTGCTTGCCTTCCCTCGGCAGCCATGCCGTAACTCTAACAGACCTTACGTGGCCTGCCAAACCCTATTTCTTCCTCATAATGTCAATTAGAATATTGGCTACCCCCGCCTGCCCTCTAATCCGCACCGCTGCCTTCCCGTCTCTTATTATTCTTTTTCCATAGCTCTGTGCAATCATATCGGTAATCCTCCAAATTTTAGCCCAACAGACTTGCGCGCTGATTATGCAAGAAATAAAAGCTACATCAAAAAGTGTGCCCAAGGCACTCATCCTTTACAAAGAGGCAAAGATGGCCCACAATGAGGCCACGCAAGTGTTTGTCCAATTTTCGGGACCCAAGAGCGTGAAAATACTGACACAGCCGAGACCCTCCACCGACAATCGAGAGAACTGAGGCCAGCAAGCTGCACAGACTGCTAGCACAGACTCGGCAGCACTCCTTGCCGCGCCTCTCAACTGAAAGACTCATCCCACCCAGAGCCACACGTGCCCTACTGCAGGACTGCCACCATCTACCTCTTAAGACCTCAGCCAGACCCTTAATGTCAGTGATGTTCTACAGCCTCCTACATGACAGGGGTCTGAATGTCAGATTTTGAAAGAAATGTTTTTACGTTTGTTCAGACAAGTTCTTTGCAGTAAAGACAACTCAACCTTGTTTTAGTCCCACTGCTCTTCCGCTAAACAGAGTAGTTAGTCAGAACTTCACTAGACCAATTTCATAATGAATTTCACTATGTCCACACTCTAGTAAAACATGCCGGATTGAAGGACAACTTTGATAAGAAGCATAATGTGTGCCGTGACAAAGCCAATACATAGGCAAAAGCAGGCAGGTGAGATTAAGAAGATTCTACAATAGAGGTAGGGTTTAGGAGGCTCAACTCGAACTTCTCCATAAATTTCACAGAAAAGATCCAGAAGAAAAAAAGCAATAAAAAACTTGGCCCGCATATCACCAAAGCTGATAAACTGACTGAATGGGCCTCATTTTCAGTTTGCCCACACTTTTCTTTCGCAAGTTCTCTCTCTTCAAAAATGTGTAAGACGGGAGATGAGGCTAAACGCTTGAGAAGGCCCGAGCTCCCTGTTAAATATGTTTAGAAAAGCAGTCAACAAACTACAGTTAAGACAAATGGCAGTGTAGCACTACGCATAGCTACAAAAAGAATGGACACTCCAGATTACGAAAAAAATGTAACGACCGATTCCACGTTTACATTACTGCAGAAGAGATAACCAGCTGAAAGAAAAGCCACACGTCCAAATGAAAAGGCTTTACAAGCTCGGCCGAAAACAATGTCCTAGATTTCAGGCACCTCGTTTAGTTCAATGGTTACTGCAATCTTGGAAGGCCGCCTTTTCGTGCTCAAGATTTCCACTATGTTTGAAGGACTGCTATGAACCCTGCAACACCACAATACAGCAAGGTTAAGTGCTTTCCACTAGTCTATTTTGAAGACGTGCACTGGAAACCCCGCTCCAATGTCCACAGCAACAATTCCCAATGACCAGGCATGTTTGGCAAAACAGAAAGGAACTTACACTTGCTGTCCGAGATGTCGGGGCACGGTGACCACACCAGGAGAGCACGCTCGGGTGTGAACTCCGGGCACGGATCTGCATCGTAGGGGAGGCAACAGCTTGTCTTACAGGGACAGGAAAAGTCTCATTTTTATTTGTTTTATTCGTTAGCCATTGAATCTGCAATTATGCAACGGGGCCTCAATTCCTTGAGAGTGTAGCAAATAATTATGTTACCTTTTCATGCGACCACTTCAAAATGCACGGCAAGTGCACCACAACCTTTAATGCGATAAAGGGAACTATTTATGTCACTGAAATCTGATGTGGCGATCTCATGGTACCATACACTGCTGACACATACACACACATTATGACCACGTTGCCGAAAGCAGATTCTATTCGGCACTCAGCACTATAACATGGGAGAGAGGGTCCCTCTGTGTACGAGAAGCACACAATTGGAAGGGCCAGCTTGGCAGGTTTCAGCAACAAGGTCATTGCATGGCCTTGAACTGCCACAATGAGCCGAGTGCTGCACTTTCTTCAGTTATTTGCAGTCGTCTCCACTTTCAGTGACATGAATAGCCTCTCTTTTTCTAGCATTTAGAGTCACGCTGCACTTGGCACACATTTTGAAAGGGTCACATAAAAGGTGCTTAATTATTTGTGGTACTCTCAAGGAACCAAGGCTTCATACTGTAATAATGGAGTCATAACGTACCTAAAAAAAGAAAAGAAGAATGACACGAAGCTATCGTGTCAGTATTCTTTTATAGAGGGAGTAAAGAGAAACATCAGGTGAGCTTAAATTGGTGTGCTCTTTCAGAACTCCCTTTTCATTAATCTTGTAATTAGAGGTTGACTAAAGGAGGAAAAAATGGTCAGAGTTGCAGTTTCTTGACATTCGCACTAAAGTCTCAATGCCAGTATGTCAGTGTGACGTCACAAATTTGAGAGTATATTTTTTTATTTCGGTCACTTTCAAGCTTTCTAAGTTCGGTGGATGGCTCTTTTAGGATGCAATGAAGTTGATATTTATGGATAAAAGTTCGACTAGGCCCAAGCAGGCGCCATGAAAATCTGCGATGTCATGGCATGTGGAAGGCAGATGTTGCCACCCGCATTTCATTTTTGTGTCTCTTGCGGCCTTCTCGCAGATTAAGAGTGGATGTAGTCCGAAACGGTATTTTACTAACAGAGCCCAAATTATTTTTATTTCTAGTGTTCCCTCAAGCACATTTACTGCAAGAGGAGCAACTTTTCATTACAGCCACAGGATTGCCAAAGCCGAGGCTGCTACAGAGAGGACAGGCCTACTGAAGGACAGTAAAAGATCCCGTGGGTCAGGGCAACCAAGTTACCACTTTGTGATCTACAAGGATGTCCCACAAGCCAAAATAGAGAGGGGTGTGCAGATATCTAAAACTTTCAAATAACAAATTGAATAGTCAATATACAATATTACAAACATTTTTCAGATAGTTCAAATCGCCGACTGGGCATGACCAAACCCAACATTAGAGCAACTGTGCAAGAAATTCAATCCGGGTGCCATAGCAGGGACATTACTCCCCAATACGTAGCTCAGGAAGTCACTTTCCCGACCAAACTACCGTGCAACTTTGCAAGGAGTCTTGAGTATGCACATAAGCTGCTTACGTAATGCTCATTTCATGCTACTAATAAACAACTCATAACGTGCCACCTGATGACAGTAATTTGCATACTAGAATGGGAAGATTCTTTTATACTAATGGTGAAAATGGCTGCCCACAACTTGGAAAATATTCAAAATGTACTCGATACTCAATATGCTTACATCTCAAAAATCACTATTCAGACATTGCTAAAAATACATGTCTAGACCCACCACCAGGTGGAGCATGCCTTTTGCCCCAAGTCTAGCTACCAAAGATGTGTTCAGGCTTTTCCGCTTCTCAGCGTTGATGCCTACAAGTCAACTGCCTCAGCCTACATCATGCCCACTGCAGAATACGAGCTGGTGGCGATGTTGTAGGCAAAATTAAGAAACGGAAATGAGTAAGCCGAATCGCCTCGGGTGAAACGTGTGCTGCGACCTTGTAGCAGGTTTACGACTTGCATGACTCGAGGCCAATGCCCATCCAGCACACTGTAGATAGTTGTGGGTCAGCAGACTTGACCCGCACAATTCAAGAATATGAAATTGGTTGGTCAGTGAATACCATGGTGAACAACACGTACAGATAACAGGACAGCCACATGCATTTGGTGTCTTCTTTCTTGTACTGTAATCTGCACTGTCAAGCTTTCAGTAAATGAGACACATTCTTCAAGTGTGCAGGCATCACTGCATAAAAATCTCTACACTTTCCTGTCTTTCTGCTGCTACACCCCTGACGGTGCCGTGCAAAAAGTCACCAATGGCAGTTTGCTAATGCACGTCAGCAGGCTAGGTGGTTCGGATTTGTGATCAAAATTTTCAGCATTCGACAAACACAGGAAAAGATGACATACACATATTGTAGTTGAAAGTAGCCCTGCGTATCATCTGATTTTGATTTTCTTCTACCCAAGCTGCACATTTTTATCACGGTTACCAATGGCAACTGCCTCACAGACAAGAGCACGCACTCAGACTGTGCAGCAGCGCTATTCGCCAGCTGTGCAAAGCTGCAGCCATGAATATAATGCACTCAGCTGATGACATGTGATCCACAGACCACTGCTCGAAATGAGTGACATCGTAGCTTGTTTAGCCATTCAAATGGCTAGCTTCTTCAGATCACATGCAAATAACCATGACAGCGATCTTGAACTAATGATGCACTCCAACGCAGTACCACCCTGCTCAAGAACCAGCACTACTAAGCACTCCGGTTGCCACGCTTTGCACTGCCTCTTTGCATGTTCAACGGTGTTTTACATGTGGTGCTTTAATACGCTCCACCTAAATGTTTTATCAAGTGCACAATGAGTAGTGGATGATACAAAGTTGCTCCAACAGGGGCTAGTAACTATTAATGAAAAATGCTGGCGGTGCAGCATGTCACTATTGCGCTGAGGCTCACCTGTTGCTGAGATGATGTCTGGTACCACTGCTTGAAAATCATGGCCGACACGCATGCCGTGGTCTGGAAAGAAAAAAAAAAGATACATGTGATGAGACACATTTTTAAACTATAACCGGCGCCACTACTTTTTTTGACAGGCAAGCATTCTAAAGCAAACTAACCCTTCCCTCTGCGACGGCCGCTTTAATTACACCAGCACATTACGGATGGCGCAACTGTTACGCAACATGCCAGAAAAGACTCGACCACACAGAGTTAAGCGAACACAGCGCACTCGCGAACCACGGTGGCGTTCTCAGGTGAGGCTTTAGGATGTCGCCACCTATTTAAGTCACAAGCCGGGATACGGCAAGTACAGCCAAGCACTCGAGTCACAAACCGGAACTACGGACACCCCTACGAAAGGGCGTTCGACGGGACAATCACCGATCTTTTCGAAGAGGGAACGAGGTGCGATATACGTGCCGTCTTTTCCATCCGGCTCCCGAACCGTCGGATCGGTGGATGCGCCCATCATCTCTGGCATCGCGCGACGATTGCTTTCTCTCTTTTTTTTTTTTTTCAGTTACTTTTAAGAAGCGGCATTGTCGAAGCCGTCGCCGCCACCGACGCGAGGTCGCGCGCACTATGCACAGGGTTTGGCCGGAGTTCGCGCCGAAGGGCTACGGTCGTACAGGAAGCGCCGGTTCACGACCACGAGAACTGTCGCGGAGAAATGCCGGCTCGAAAAACTACGTTGTCGGCGTAGACATCGTCGAGGGACGATGTGTCGGACCGCTGTTGGGCGCGTTCAAACGGCTCTATCGCGTACGGCGGGAGGGGGGGGGGGGGTGATAATACCGCGCGCGGAGCCAGGCACGGTGGGGATGTGAAAAAGAGAAAAAAGACGAGTACGCGCACGGCGCGGCGCTTTAATTTGAAAATTAAAGAGCCGAAAAGATAGAGTTGCCGTCGTGCAGCGTCTTTTCCATCCCACTCCCGGCGTGTGAGGCTCACCTTGCTCCGACTCGTCGGTAGCGCTTCCTTCGTCGGTGAGGTGCCCGTTCGGACTCGAGGTGTGCGATCGGCGCCCGATGCGAGA
The DNA here is from genome assembly GCF_023375885.2 of Dermacentor andersoni. Taxonomy (NCBI): domain Eukaryota; kingdom Metazoa; phylum Arthropoda; class Arachnida; order Ixodida; family Ixodidae; genus Dermacentor; species Dermacentor andersoni. The sequence goes on along the minus strand of NC_092820.1, from coordinate 28,621,823 downwards.
GTCATCGTTGCGATCGGCGAGCACCATCTTTTTTTCCGTAGCGGAAAGGAGCGCTGCCTCGGACTCCAAAGACTCGACCGGCACGGCGAAGCCAAAAACTTTCGTGAAACAGAGGAACGCGACTTTTTTTTCTCTCTCTCTCTTTGCAAGAAATCACACGGAGACCCACTGCAGCCGACACTCGCCGAAGTGGAACTGCGAGCGAGAGAAGTGTTGCGCCCCTGCGCATCGAAGACCGCGCGCGTAGAAAAATAGTGCCTAAATAAAGCGTCCTGGAATTTGTTACACGTTTAGGTCGTCCAAAGTCAGGTTCAATTTCGCTCATTATCTTAACTTTGTAACCTGATATATTGCTTTGTTGTAATATTGTAATCCACAATTTTTCATTTGCTAAAATCTACGGAATCAACAATGATACTAACTGAATCCGGAGAGCTGAACTTAAAAGCGTGGATTATCGCGTAACTAATTTTAAAAACATAATAACTATGTTTTTCACAACCAAGAATGCCTATATATTGATTAAATCTTCTTGGTTTTATTTAGCGAAGTGATACAACGAAAATATGCGAACTCAAGTGCAGCCCCTGCTATGCAGTTAGTATCACTTCGTCTCCGTAGTTTTGGAGCTTGCAACGTAATATTCTTCCGCCTTGTTAGCGGCGGCTCCGAAATCGTAATTTTTCTTCAAATATAAATGTATTTCGTTAGTAACACCACATTGTGAGGCTAACTTGGTGCAGACCAGGGCTGTGCGCGATGCCTAAGCCATGATTTATGCGTCTGCTGGCCTTCTAAGGGTAGATGAAAATAGGAACGCCATGTGTGGGTACCTACTACCACAGGCGAAGTTTGCGTACTTCGTCTTAAGCAACAGCAGCGGTTACATCTTTAAAACAGACTTTCGCGCTTGTTATGGCCTTCCGGACGTCCTGTTTAACGTCGCTGCCCAAAAGAGAATACTTGTCAGTGTGTGGGAAAACTGCGCGGTGTGTTTCCGCGCGGTCTTGCGGTGTCAACAATCGTGTCGCAATCGCGCGCGACCACAGCTGTTACCGAAGGCGACGAACTAGGGAATACAGAAGATTTGGTTTTATTTCGCGCGTTCGCGAGCCACTCGGTTAGCATTATGGCAATTTAGCGCTAACATATGGCAGCGTCCTCCTTCGTCAAGAACGTTGACGAATAAGCTACCTGCGCCAGTGTAATAACTGCGTTGTGCACGTCACCTCGCCTCATTAGCTCGAATCGTAATGTCCTTAAAATTCATAAGTGTTGAATTGTTCCCTTAGTGTGGCGGCAGATTTTGTACGCCTCGAGTGGAGGAGATACGCAGAACTGAATGGGCTTGACTGCGTGCCGCGCATCCATGAGCTACTCCTGGCTTTTGCGTATTTTCCCTGGAAATGCTCTAATATCCCTCGCACCCGGCTCACAAGTTCCCATGGAGCCAAATGATGCTCGCGCTGACTTGCATATTGGGTGTTTAGAATTGGGTACATCAAACACGTGGGCAGCGCAAGCTTGGTGCGGCCGAAGTCTCTAGAACAGGTAAATTTCCGGTGTTTGCAGGTGACCTCCGCCTGGCAAGTACCGCGGGTCCGCGCTGGATGAAAACGAGCCTAAGGATTGAGATATGTCCACTCGTGTACAATGTGCACGCTCGCTCACCGCGGTCCCCGAAAACATAATATTCACGATGCGATGGAGTTGGTCACTTGGCAACGTGGAAACCACGCGAACCTCCTTGAAATTTTCTGGCAGCCCTGTCTACAAATGAATAAAAAGAATCTCTGCAAATGGTGCAAGCATGCGTACATTCATCTTGGGCTGAATAAACGAGTGCATTTTGTACAGCGCGCGCAGTGATCTTCGAGATCTGGTGCTTCCGTTTTCTTTCTTATATATATATATATATATATATGGCCTGCCACGTTTGGCGTATTCATATTGTGAAGCTATTGCGCTGGACGCAGCGCACGGCCAGACTATAGCGCACTCGCGATCGCTGTAAACAAGGAGCAAATGCATGACGGCACTGCATCTGACGCAGACTCAACGATTTATTCCATGTGTTATTTGTATTGTAGAAACAGCCTTGGCTGCTTAATGAGCCGACCACACGTTATAAGAATTATAATGCGCGATCAATAATTAAGCGGTCTTATTTTCTCGTTTTCATGCGTTGAACTGGGGTGCATTAAACACACACTTATGATGGGTACGTGTGGCAGATTAAAGTTTTTGGACAATAATAAACAAAAAGAGTACGCGATGCATATATAACTGCGCTATGTTAACTATCTTCCTAGCGGATATGTCCATTGCGTCTCCACTTTTAAGCGAGCTTTCTTTGGGAACGTTCCCGTCTGCAGGCCGTGGCTATACTGCTGTCTTACATGGAGTGTATTTTCGATCGTGATCGGGCTCGAACGTGCGCGAAAATGCACCGTGTGATACCCGTATTACTTCACACAGATATGTACATTCGCATATGAATTGCCGTTTGCACTTACGCGTAAGTTGTGAACGGTATATAGCGTGTAAACATAAGCACATATCAGATGAAAAAAATTACACGTTGCAACGTACGACAGTAAAGACACTTGTACGCATCGCATTTAGTTTTATAGCATTTAATTATCCGCTTCACATGGAGTCCAACATACGGGTTGGATCTGCTGATTCTATTCCGTAGAGTGGCCTGCTTGAAGAGACATTGGAAACGGGTCGTGCGAGTTTAGGGGCAAGACTGCAGTGCGCGCTGCGTAATGAAAAAGTTGTCGGGAAACGTGAATACAGTTCGCAGAGAACTGCTCCACGGTGAAAGGCCTACGTGACCGCATGACCATCTCAGAAATTTCAGTTGCGCCGTAGGCACAGACAACTGTGAAGTAGGCACCTGAAGCTCGGAGGCTATGTTATGGATGTCTGCAAGAGCCACAGACGAAGGGCTGAGTAGATCACCACGGACGGAATGAAAGACCACGGGCCGGATGAGAAAATATTGCAGTTACGAGTAATTTTTTCGCCTATACTTCACGTTCCTTCGAGTAAGATAACGGACACGTTCAGTCAAACTGCTGTATGACACTCCGGCTCCACCGGCGTGACCTACATAAAAGGTACAGCCCGCATCAAGTGCTGTGATAGAACATAGAAGGCACATCGTTTCACCAATAGCGTGAAGTATTTGTGGTCAGTGAGTGATGTTTAAACGTTGTGATACAAAATAAGCATTTTTCACTCCACAACGTTCCGTTAATGCTTTGCACGCTTTGCGAATGGAAGTTCGCATGGACATTGATAAACGTCTCTGTGATCTCGGAGGCCACAATTCTAGCGACTGGATGTCGTCACCATTTGGTTTTGTTGCTTGGTTGTACAGAACGGCAGCCGGCGTTAGCCAAAATTTCAGCATAGACAGAAATACGGAGGGATATCTTGTGATTCAGCACAAATGTATCGTAAATGCACTGATGTACAGATTTCAATGCACCGATTCGAACCGCTGCCAAAGGCGCGGCTGGATTGTTGACAATAACTTCAAAATGCTCGCTGCTATAATCTAAAAACGTTGGCTCGTACCAGACGTGGGAAGCGCTTTTGATCTCATTCCAACATGTCCGGCGTCCTTTAGACGCTTTGTAAGAGTAAGTATTTTAATAAAAGCTCGAAAGTACAGGGCCTTACAGATTGTCGACGCAAATCAGGCGTCCGCAATTTCGGAGGCCAAGGAAAGGTTAGGTGGCCACGGTGGCCAACAGGGAGTTATGGCAGTTCGGTTGTCGTCATCACAGCTCTACATAACTCATGCACGCACACACCGGACCGATTCTGTTGTTATGGCATTTTGCTCTACTGCTGACTCCTTGGTCGTGGGTTTAAAGCCGGGCAGGAACAGCCACGTACGGATATTTCAAATAATTCTACCGTATTTTTTTCCCGCTGTTTGCCCAACTACTGCTTCTCGTATTAGTAATCGAAGTCTAACTGCAACAAATTTTTACATCGCGTAAAAAGCCTGTTTTCTAAAAGTGCATATATACGTAATAGGCGCAGCGCAAATTATCGCGTGTACGAGCACATGCATCACCGAATGGCCGCAAAAATCAACCTTTCGAATCCCTAAACTGAGAAGGCCGTCGCTCATTATTTCTCTTTATGCACGCTGTTTTAAATTCGCACAACCTTTGTCAAAAGTATGCGGCAGTGCGTGGAGCAGTTCCCCGCGGCGCCCCTGACACTTCAGTTATTCCTTGGAAAGCTACAAAGGAGCACCAACATGACATGCACGGCGTTCTCGACTTTTCGTTTTCGCGTAAATATTTATATCTTCAAACCCTATAAAACATACTGGGAAACTTCACGTTGCCCGAAATGTACTAGCTTTTCTGCAGCCAGTTTCGGTTTCATTTCCCAGATGGCGTGTATGTGCCGTGACGTCATGACAAGGAAGGTGATGGCACGAGACGTTCATTTGAGGGATCGCCAGTCGTTTGTGCGCAGGCGCGAGTAAGAGCGGGCGCGAGAGAGAAAATCTGGGGGCTTTTGCTCCTTGAATATGGCTCTGCCTAGGCACTACGGAGGAGGTTTCTTAGCGTGTGTTGCATGCGTTTGTCCCCTAGACATGCCGGCATTGCGAAGTGCAGTCGAGTTTGTTTACGATCCGCCGCTGGCTGCCCGCGCGGTGAGGCAGTGGGCACGGACGCCCCATTAAATTTGGTGATCGCTGTGTCTGAAGGGGCAAGGTTCTGACTGGTGTTGTATAAATCGCGGGTTGCTTTCTTGGTCGCGACGATAGACTGGATTTTTTACAAGCACCATGACTCTGCCTAGGCACCACGGAGGGGGTTTCTTAGCGCGCGTTGTATTCGTTGCGGAGTGTGGTCGAGATTGTTGACGCTCAGCCGCTGGCAGCCCGCGCGGTGAGGCACTGGGCGCGTACGCTCCATTTGGTGATCGCTGTGTCTGAAGGGGCCATGTTCTGACTGGTATTGTATAAGTAGCGGGTCGCTTTTTTCGTCGCGACGATAGATTGGATGTTTTACAAGCACTGCTCCAGGGGGGCACCTGAGGTTATAATAAAGCAGGCGGCGCAGGATCTCCAGGGCACCCAAGGGTTAGCCGGGGATCAAAGCTAAGCCGGGCGGCCCTTGGTTTGGGGCCGCGGAGGCCGAAGCGTGCCAGGGGGTGTTCGCATAAACAAACTGGCTGTCCGCGAGCGGACAGCCTATCTTATACACCCCTGGCACGCGCAGGCCTCGGCGAGCTGCCACGGACCAGTTCGGGTTCTAGCTTTGGTGTCCCCGTTGCCGCTTTAGTGCCCTGGAGGCGCCGCCAATAATGCGAAATAATGACACGTTGTTACAATCAGTAAAAAAACACGATTGAATAAATATAATTGCGTATCTCCTTGTTGTATCTCCTTGTTGAGATATTACGCGAGTAGGCAGCTCTTGTGGTGCATCACAATCGTTTGAGAAGCGTCACAGTAGACCGTTTTTCTATATGCGGAGCGGTGTTTTTATTTGCAGGTTTGCCTTCAGTAGGAAATTGCTGGACAGGTGGACCAGCGCACCGGAATTGTACTGGCGAAGCCATAAGCAACTCAAAGAATCTGTTTAATTGTTGCACTTTGAACAATCATGCTTCTACAATGGCCACAGCAGAAAAACAGCCTGATGCCGAGTATTTCTGTGCCACGAAGTAATCAAGAGGCGAGTGCCTAATGCGGACGAAATCGAGTGCATCGAGACTTAGAACGACAGAAAGCTGAGCTAGTTGGTAAGGATTCATTACGCAAAACAGAGGTGAAGCGTGCAGACAGAACACAAGAGTAGAGAAGTGGGCGGCGCTCGTGTTGTTTGCTTGTAAATACTCTACTCTTGTGTCCTGTCTGCACGCCTCACCTCCGTTTTGCATAACGAGTGCATCAGCCCACATATTAATAGCGTAGGCGTTTTATTAACTGTGCAATATTTTCAACACTTCCTTTCGTGCCATTTCATGTGGAATATCTTTTCTGGTCACAAATTTGTGCAACGAGTCTATTTGCATGATCGACTCCGGGCCTGTGGGACCGTTCACTTGCACTTGATGCTGAGTCTTTTACATGTATCCATAAACTGCAGATGTGCACATCAGATCCCTGCGAGCATTTTCAAAGTTCAATTATTTTAGACAACAGACACATATGCAATAGTGACATAATTTCAAATACCACTAAGCAGCTGGGACACATTTTTGTTGACCATACTCGCAGGTAAAATAAGTAGATCATGTGGACAGCTCCAGCTCATTTTCCTTAAATCAGTTCGCCCAAGGGGTATGCAAAAATAATTTTTTTCTCGCGCACCGATTATTTTGCTGTATAAGCAAGAGAACCCACCACGTTAGTGTAACGTATCTTGTACATCACACTAATATGTGCTTTAATTTACCAGGTGAGATGAGTTACTTTTATGGCTCATTCAGTCATATCACACTGCAAGCTGCATTCATCAATCTTCAATTGGATTTAGCAAATGTTTAATGAAACATGTTTCCCTTTTATGCACATATGCAATGGCAAGCCCTTCCGTGTGTTGCAAAGGTAAAATTTAAGCTCTAAATTAAAGACATTTCTAGTCAGAAACAAGCAAAAATGGTGAATGCAGAGTATCCGAAGCCCAAGGTACAGACATTATGAGAAGTGTCGAATGATTTTAAGGAAAGAGTCGTATTTGAAAATTCAAGACTCTTTAGTGGAGGTCAAGCAAGTCAATATAGGTAGAATGCTCTACAAAATTATGCGAGTGAGGGGATGTCAAACAATGGGTCAGGAAATGCGTTGGTTTTCTGCAAAACAAAAGCTGATTGCCATTACATAAGTCACTTTAGCATCATGAGACTGCTGCTTGTTAAATTTAGAAATAAACCAAAAAACAAGACACGAAAAAATAAAAAAAAAACGATTTAATGATGCTCTCTTTACACTGGGATAAATAAAAACAAACACATCACATCTAATGTGGACATGTCAGACGCCTTGTGAAGCACTAAAGGAAAAATTCAGTTTCGAGCTATGGCACTTGCCGCATAGATGTGGGGGGCCTTGCACTAATAGTGATAGTTACCACTGCATTTAGAAATTGAAAGCATTCATGCAGACAAGGATGATTCTTTATATTTTTGGCTACCATTACAAATGCCTCCACCAAGTGTTACAGTGCTGCACGCAGCCATACTAAGGATCTCGCTGCAACACCTACAGGTAAAAAGCAGAAGCAGTCAAAGTGCTGGTGTGTACTGGACACTATGTTTGAAAACTTTTAGGCAAGAAGAGTGCAAGAAGCAGACATAACAACTGCATTTATTTCCATAATTCCCCATTTGAATGGCCTTTTCTTTTTGCTGAGACAATGCCTACGCCTAGCCACAGCAGCTCCCTCATACAGACTCCGCAAGCCAAGAGGCCGTGGAGGCAAATGCAGGTAAGAGGCAAGAAGCAACAGCACTGGTATCGACATTCATCTTTCTTTCTTTTTCTTTCGTTTAGGCAGCCAGCACACCTCGAACAGCCACCTTGGCTGCGGGTGTGTCACCCTAGTCGCCAAGGAAACATTTGAGGGAAAGCGACAGGCAATGTGAACAGCCACTTCTCCATGTAAACGATACTCTTTCTCTCGGATGACTCCTACGCCTCACCACGCCAGCAGACTTGTGCACAAAGATGCCGCGGAGGCACGTGCAGGTCAGAGGCAAGAAGCAGTGGCACTGGTGTCGACATTCACCCAATTTCTTTTTCTTATACTGAGGCAGCCAGCATACCTCGAACAGCCACCTTGACTCCGGGTGTGTCAGTAGATTCCTGTTGTACATATGCTCATAATAAGCTTCAGGAAACTTGAACTTGATAATAAACTTGAAGGCAAATGGGACATTGATGCATTGTTTTTTGAACATTTATTGTACACATACAATATATGTTATACTTTGCAGTGCTACAGAGCGTATTTTGAAGCTTCCCCCTATTTTTGCACCTTTAATTACGTATGTGTTGTGTGGCCCTCAATGCAGTTCGTGTTGTAGCAGCTGCTTTGTCTGTGTATCGCACATTGGCTTAACCTCGTGATATCCACATACTTCTCTCACATATACAAAATAAAGTTCTATGTAGTCCTCAGTGTTACAACAAAAAATGAAAGTAAACAATCCCATCGTGGAATTGTATTTATTACAGTGATTCCTATGACAGTTACTGACAAGTTGACAACTTGAACTGGTCAATCCGTCCATAGCCTCCTATATTTTTCAAAAATAAAGGAGGCTATGATCCTTCATGGCAAGGAATTGTATGTATACATAGGGGGTATGTGTGTGTGCTTGTAGTGGGGGGTATAGGATTAGGGCGGTACGAAAAAATGTACCAACACCGTCCTCTAGACCCATTCCGTTAAGGTACCGTAACAAAGCGTATTATGCATTAAGTTCATACCACCAACTCTGATATTACTACACACGCCAGGAGACGCGAGCTACATTTGCCATGACGCATTCGCGACTGCACCGGATGCCCTCCATATTATTCTCGTTAATCGTGCTCACTGCACCGAGGCAAAAGAAAGGTCATGGGCGTAGGTGCCTTTAAAGTATCTCGACCTTGCGAGGCACTGCTGCGCGTTCCAGGGGAGCTGTCCGTGCGGACACTCCCTGGCACACGCCTGCCTCGGCGGCCCCAACCTGCGTACGGTTCTGCTTCGAGCTTTGATCCCCCCACTGTCCCTTGGGTGCCCTGGAGTTCCTGCGCCGCCTGCTTTATTATAATCTCAGGTGCTCTCCTGAAACTTCCGTTTGTCGGTTACATGTGCCCTACACCTGGATCAGTACTTATAGTAATAAAAAAACCCGGTTTATCGTCGTGACGATAGATCGCGAAAGCGGCTTTTGCAACATACCGCGTCCGTGCGAAGAGAATTACGGAACGACAACGAGGAATCTGACCACAGCTTCGAGCTCGTAACCTCGTCGAGTGACACTCCTGCAACAGGCGTGACCGCTGAAAACCGCATACCGCCGGAAACTTCAACAGGATCATCCCTCGGTTGCATAACTGCCACCTGTACGGCCAACATGGACCACACCCACACCGTCCCGCAACAAAGAACAAAGAACCAACTTATAAAGCCCAAACACACGGCTGCACGCACACATCACGACACTACAAGCGAGACGCCATGCTGCTACGCTGCTACGGTTGCCGGATTAAAACTGACTACTGTCACCAAGTTTAGCAAGCGTCTCAGGAGCTGGCAACCTCGGCGCGTAGCAACATGGCGGAGTCGAAAGAGGAGAATGCAAAACATTTCAAATGTATGGCCAAGGACATGAGGGAGTTAGCTATGAAACGGGAGATAATCATCCTAGGGGACATGAATGCACATTTGGAATACTTTGACGGGGCGACAGATACAACAGGCCAGATGTTAGTAGATTTTTGTGAGGCCCATGATTTTGTAATAGTTAACACTGAAATTAAATGCGACGGGAAGATAACATCCGAAAGAAATAACTCTCACTCGACAATCGACTACTGCCTAATGTCCCACAAGCTGTATGGACGGTTGGGAGGTATGGAAATTAATGAGGAAGGAAAAAAAAAGCCTGGGGAGTGATAACAAACGAATCACAATCAGTTTTGGAAGGACAGTACCACTGGTAGAAACTAAAGAAAGGAAAGGTATGAGCAAACTGAATGACAGGCAGCTACAAGAAGTGGCGAGAAACATTGAAAGCATGGTATCCAAGCAGCCGCAAAGGGCATGGACATACGACGAGTTAATAGGTTTTTTTAAACGAGAGCTAGAGAAGAGACAGATTAGGAAACTAGGAAGTAAGCAGGGAAAACATAAACCGAAAAGCTGGTGGGACCGAGAAGTTAAGGAGGCCATAGAGCAACGCAAAGATGCGTGCAGAAAACACAGAGCAGCAAAGAAAAGGGGAGCCCAACCAGAAGAGGTGGAGACAAAATGGGAGAATTACCTTGCAATGAAAAGAAAAGCATCGGCATTAATTCAAGCCAAGATAGCAAAAGTTGGGGTACAGTGGTTGTTAGAGATACGAAAAAAAGACAGAAACGCCTCTAAGAAGTTTTGGGAACACATGAAGCAACAGATTAAGAACACAGAGGTGGTTCAGCAGTCACTGACCGCACCAGAAGGAACAAAGGTAGATGGAGAGGAAGCTCAGGAATTAGGTTAACAATAGAGGCAGCATTTACAGAGCCAGATGGTAGGGAAATGGAGAACAATGACAACAGCAGGACAGAATTAGAGGAGGAGAACAGAGGGATGACAAGTAAGGAATGGGACAGAATTGAACACAAGGAGCCCGTGGGAGCAGCGACAGGACCTAATGACATACCTGTGAAATTGATAAGCATATTAGGCCAGTAAAGAAAATTAAGATTACGACAACTTATTGAACAAATAGTTGTAGGGGGAGATGTTCTACAGGACTGGAAATCAAGCAGAATGATATTAGTTTACAAAAGGAAGGGAAGCAAGGACAACAATTAATCCTAGAGGCCAATAACTGTCACATCAGTCATATACAGAGTAGCAATGCAGATGGTGAAAATGAGAATGGAGGAATGGGCAGAACGTGAAGAGATCTTGGGAGAGCTTGGGAGAATGGATTTCGAAGGAACAGAAGGCTAGATGATAATTTATTTGTTATAACACAGTGCATAGAGATAGCGGCAGCCAGGCAGGAACCGCTATGGATAGGTTTTTTAGACATTAGAGGAACCTATGATAATGAAAACCGAGAAAAGTTATGGAGCCAGTTGAAGGAATTTGGTCTAGATAGAAAGGTGATCGGATTCCTACAACAAGTTTATACAGATAATGAGGTAGAGGTAACATGGGAGGGGGAAACTACAAAGCCAGCTAAAATAAGAAGAGGTCTCAGGCAGGGCTGTCCATTGTCGCCCCTGCTTTTTATGATTTACATGAGCCAAATGGAAAAGAGGCTAGAACAGAGCAAAATAGGAACCGACATAAGCTATATGCTGGAAGGGCAGAAGGTAATTCAAGTACTAGCCGGACTGGTGTATGCAGATGATATTGTACTGCTTGCTGACACCCGAGTAGGGCTACAGGAACTAATGAGCATATGTGGAGAGGAGGGAGAAAAATTGGGACTACAATTCAGTAGAGAGAAGTCTGGGATAATAGTATACAATGAAGAAAGGGGGGAGCCATTGGAAATACAAGACACTAAGATTCATCATGTTGAAAAATACAAGTATTTGGGCATATGGCTAAACGAGGGCAAAAAGTACTTGGAAGAACATGAAAAAATTATGATAGAAAAAGTGAAAAGGAACTCAGCTGTAATGAAACACAAGGCACTATGGAACTATAATAGGTACGAGGTGGTTAGAGGGGTATGGAAAGGGGTTATGGTACCGGGCCTCACATTCGGAAATTCAGTACTGTGCATGAAATCGGAAGTTCACGCATGCATGGAAACAAGACAGAGAAGTGTAGGCAGGTTGGCCTTAGGAGCTCACGGGAACACTCCCAATGAGGGAGTGTAGGGGGACATGGGATGGATGTCATTCGAAGGTAGAGAAGCAATGAGTAAGCTAAAATATGAACAGAGACTCCCAACACTGGGGGAAAAAGGTGGGCGGGAAAAGTGTACAAATATGTATACATGAAAAGTTTGAACACAAAGTGGACACTCAGAACTAGGAAGCTGAGGATTAGATACCTACAGCCGAGGCAGGGCGTCCAACGTGGTTCTAGTGTGGGAAAGGAGGTGAAGGAGACGGAAAGAAAAATGTGGGAACAAAGAATGCTTGGAAAGCCAGCGCTATCTATGTATAGGACACAAAAACAGGAGATAAAGAGAGAGCTCTTATTTGATAGCTCACGGGCAGCTCACTATTATTCGAAGCTAGGACGGGGGTTTTGAGGACGAAAATATACAGGGCTAAATTTGAAGACGTAGACCTTTTGTGCACAGCTTGCGGAGCCGAAATTGAGACCACAGAGCATATAGTGCTGAGATGCGCAGACCTTCGCCCGACTCTGGCTGAGGGAACAGCGACAGATATGGAAGGGGCATTGGGTTTTCCCGGGGAACGAGGGCAAATAGACGAGAAAAGAGTGGCAGTAACGAAGGGGAGGCTAGAGGATTGGTGGAGGAAGTCAAGGGAGAGATAATACCATAAATCGGGGAGCTAATGTTTTCTTTACTATTTTAGATAGTTATTTTGAGGGGAAGAGGGGAGTGAAAACTAAGAAGAAGGGGATATAAAGAAGAAAAAAAAAATAGGCGGGGGAGCAAAAGGCTAGGTGGCGCCAGCCTAAGACTGAACCTTGGGGTACGCCTGATGTTACGGGAAGAAATTCTGAGGTAGTATTGTTAACACTGACGGACTGTGATCGGTTACTAAGAAATTCTTTTATCTATGTTAGGACATTGGGGTGGAAGTTCAAGCGAGAAAGTTTTAATAATAAGCGTTGATGAGCTACTTTATCAAACGCATTTGCAAAGTCAAGAAAAATGATATCGGTCACAGTGTTAGTATCGAGATTTGAGTGTAGGTCATGAAGAAACGTAGCTAATTGAGTGTCACATGACAGGGTTACGGAAGCCATGTTGCGACGGATGGAAAAAGTTATTACTGTCTAGGAAATTAATTACGTGTGAGTATATGACGTGTTTCATTATTTTGCGAGGGATACTAGTTATGGATATTGGACGATAATTTAAGGGTGAATTACGGTTATCTGATTTGTAGACTGGAACGACCTTGCTTTTGTTCCACTCGTTAGGAAGCGTGCCTGATGATAATGATTGGGAATACAGCAGGGTTAGATACATGGCAGAGATGCGCTTCGTATGTTTTAAAAGCTTTGACGTGATATCGTCAACACTAGCTGATGAAGAAAATTTATGATTATCAATGAGTGCGGATATTCCATCTGGTGAAAAAATAATATCCAGCATTGGAGACATGACAGCAACAGGGAAAACAGGAAGAGGCACGTATGGTTCGGTAGTGAAAACAGATGAAAATGCATTATTAAGCCGTTTGGCCCAGTCAATATCAGGTAAAATTTGACGATCTTTCGAAATTCTGACACCAGGGGATGACTGGGGATTGATAACCTGCCAAAATTTTTTGGGGTTACTGCTGAGCATGCGGGGTAGGTCTGACTGAAAAAATGAGTGCTTCCGTGGCCGGATAGCTATCAGGTAGGCGCATTCAGATACGTAGTATTTTTCCCAGGAGCTAGGGCTTGGCCTCAGTTTAGCGGAGCGAAATAGACGTTTCTTTTTGTTTTTCAGTTTTTTAGTGCGTTCGTGAACCATGTTTTATTGCGATTAGAGCGAAGTAAGATAGTTGGTATAAACTGCGCAACGAGGTTAGTCATCTTATTTTGGAAGAGTAACCAGTTTTCTTGTATTGAGCGATTTTCAAAACCTAATTCAAATGACTGATAGAATGCGACTAGTTCGTTGTTTATCGTGGTATAATTCCCTTTTTCGTACAGGCGGATTGTTTTCTGATTCGAATGACGTACTATAGGCGAAAATGAGAAAACAGCGTGGATTACTTTGTGATCACTTATTTCGCGGAGGTAGCTAATGGAGGACATGCTTTCAGGATGACTGGTTAGTATGAGGTCTAGGATGTTAGCCGAGCCACGAGTTGCACGCTTTGGCTCTGTTATCATGTGGGAGAGGTTAAAATTAAGGCAAATATCTAAGAATTCTCAAGCTCCTATCATGCTAGTAACTGTGCTAGAATAATTAGACCAATTGATGTGTAGGTAATTGAAATCCCCAAACAGCAAGATGCAAGCGCTCGTAAATGTTTTTGTTAAATGGTTCAAGGTGTTATTTAGATGGCGGGGAAGTCAGGATTAGTGTTGGGGGTACGATAACAGACGCCAAGAAGTAGTAGCTGCGGATTAGCGCGAATGATAAGCCATACAATTTCTGGGTCAGCGGCCACATTGACTGTGGAGCACATTAGATGTTTTTTTACTGCTATAAGAACACCACCGCCCCGAGTACCCTGCCTATCTTTACGAAAAACATCGAAATTCGGTAGTTCACTCAGAACTTCACCGCCAGTGACATCATCGGTAAGCCATGTTTCAGTTAGTATAAGTAGGTCACTGCCAGACGAAGATACTAGATCTGATACTTGTTCTCTTTCCGGAATAAAGCTTCTTATGTTAGTAAAAATAACAGATATTGAAAAAGACTCTCGGGGTGCAGGCAGAGCACGTGGGGACGAATGCTGGTGACAACGCGGTAGCTATAGTTCTTTCACGGATCGGGATGCTGCATCAAAAATGTAGCGTTTTCAACCTATGAATAATGTTTTAAAGCGAGGAGAAAAAAGAACTCTTCGTGCAAGAGTGACTAGATGTTTTCGCGCGTTCTGTACCGGCTTAGAAAAATCCTCACCCATGCTGTACGAAGCGTTTTTAAGCTTGCGGCCATTCGACAAGATGGCTTCTTTTGTTTTAAAGAAGGAAAGTTTGACAATGATGGGCCGGTTACCACCAGGGATGTATCGACCAAGGCGATGCGCTCGCTCATTTCTCTTGGCTATAGGGAAACATTTAACTGGTCAGAACACAGCCGAATGACCAGTTCTTCTGACTGAGCGAATGATTCAGATTTATTAGTATCCGTAATGCCATAAATGATCAAGTTATTGCGCCGATAGCGATTATCGGCATCATCAAGGCGGGCTTCAAGGTTACAAACCCGAGGAACCATCTCAGCGGTTTCGGTTTGCACGGTTCCGAGCTGCTGCCTCAAGGGCTCGATTTGCTGGCAGTTTGTTTCCACGCTTGTTAAACGTCTACTGATCTCGATCAGGGCGTCATTACTTGCCAGGAGTTGATGTTTGAGATCCTGGACTTCCGAGAGAAGTTTAGACTGCCCAGAAGATAATTTCTTTAGCTCCTCTAAGACTGCCGCTTTATCGGGTCCAGACTCAGTTCAATATCGCCTGATTGCAGCAACAGGAAACGTGCAACAGCAAAGCACTCACACGCCATAGAAAACAAACACTGCGGCCTCCGCAGCTGTACCAAGGGTTAATAATTACTCGTCCTTTTAGCAAATAAACTGCACGGTGAACCAACCTGCATGGCGAAGAGCAGCAGGTTAGTGGACATGCTAGAGGCACAGCCGCCGAGCCCACGAAACGGGTCGCACAGATGCGGAGGATTTATAGCTGTCGTGAAGGTGGCTGTCGATGACGATGGTGCTTGATTGGCTTGACCGAGGTCGAGGAACAGCGAGGGTGATACCGACTGTTTAGTTGCGTTGATAGTATATGCACGAAGATGCGTCGTAATCGCCACCGGGTCATCGTTTGCGTGGGGCCATGATGCGCACGCAACTGGCATGCACGAAAGAACTGCTCTGAGAGTGCGGGTCGACATACCCCAAGTTCAGCAAGGAGGAGTGGGACTCGCTTCTGCGTAGCCCCTCTCTAGAAAAGCAAATCCTGGCTGTCCGGCGTGCCCGCGAGTGGGCCGGTGGGCTAGACCTGCCGGTCCGGACGTGGGACTAGCCAACGTTACTATAGTAGACTAGCTTCAGTTTTCAAACTCGGCGCCGTTGCGCGGAACCGCCACCCGCCCGCGCCTTCGTGGCGCTGCTGTCGCACCCAGCTTCACTGCCTCACTAGCCGGCTACGCGGGTGGGCCGGACTAAGCACGCGGTGCAGCATTGGTGTACTCTGTGGTCGTTGTTGACGGCGAATTTCAGCAAGCATGTCATCTGCGAAACTGTAGCCTTCGCCGAGTTTGTTAAGAATAACAGCAGACGATGCCGACGTGCTGCGTACCTGGCTGCTAGGCGGCCATCGGAATGATGTCGACATTTCGGCGCGCCACTTTTTCTGCGCTCCCAGCAATGCGACGCTTCGCTCGGCGTGGAACAGAGTGATTCCTCGTGCCGACCGGGAACTCTCTGCGACATCCACGGCACGCTCTCGTGCCACTGCTCCCGCGTTCATCGTCGTCTTCCACAGCTAGCTGCGTTGCCGTTCATCATTCCAGCGCAGAATTTCACTTCTCTTCTGTCGTCGTAATGGGGAGGCCGCGTTTACGGGGGTATGAGCCATTACTTAAGGTAGTATGAGTCACTCATTGTCTTACGTAACGGACAGATTTGATTTGGAAGAAATTTAATTTCGAAGAATCACAAGCGGCATATGGCGGGCGAAGGCTGCTAACCACGCCGCCGAGCAAACTCGATACATCGAACGCAAGCGACAACGGCGGACTGCGGGCATACCGTCAGTGACGTCATTCTCTCCGTCGCAGTCGACTGTGTGTGTAACCTCATAATTGAGAAATACTTTAATAAACCCTCGGGATTAGCCCTAAACACAGGGGCCGCACGTTTCAGCTTCGCTGGTTAACCATCTTCACGGAGTGAAAGAGCCGTCGATTTTTTTTATTGTGTTTTCAAAGACTGACCTCCTCTTACTTCTTGTAGCGCTTTTTTGGCGTGGTGAGAAGCTTCGATGGGGATGAAAATTATCCTACAATCACGCACTTCGGCCAGATCTTCAGGCTCCTGAGCTTAAACTGTGCCAAACGTTAAGGCGACAGGAAGAAACACGACATTTAGAAACGCAGCTTCTGCGCTTCGCTGTATGCGTTTCTTCCTTTCGTGCAGTTTACCCTTCTTTCAGTATGAGCCAACTGGCCCGACAAATCTTATTTCTGTAGGTGGATACCGCTTTCTCATGGTATCACAAATTCGGACAGGGGAGAAGGCCAGCGAGCGTGAAACACGCGCAAACTGCACGTCCGCACGAGCTCAAGGATGCGGCGAGGCGTCTGCAGTAGAGCTCGATGGAACGGCGCTGCCACCTGGCGGCTGTCACAGAAGTGGCGACAGCGGCTGTAAGCGCGCGGGCGGAGAGTTTTACAACTGAAGCTAGTCTAGTAACGTTGGGACTAGCCGGGTGCGCGGCGAGTTCGAGTCCTCGCCGGACCTGCAATAAAGTTTCCTCACTCACTCACTCACTCACTCACTCACTCACTCACTCACTCACTCACTCACTCACTCACTCACTCACTCACTCACTCACTCACTCACTCACTCACTCACGTGGGAGGAGCGCTATTGGTCCCCCACTTTGCCCGCTTATTTGGAATTAAAACATAAACGCCTAATATTTTCACAAAAATTCAGTTGCATTGAAATTCAAATGTCGCATTATGCTTGAATTAAATTAGACATTTGTATTAATTCTGCTTGCGTTTAAATTAAAATCAATCGTGCTTGGATTAATTTGTGGCACTTGTATTAAAATGACTGGCAGTTGGACTAACTTGAATAGCGCTTCGTATAACTTGGCTGGCGCGTCGAATAAATTGAGGGGGAAACCTGTACCTCGCTTTGTCCTTGTTTTTTGCTTGCACTGTTATTGTGTTATCGATGACTTTCACTTAAATAAAAAAATGAAAAGTCGGAAATGTTTTGTGAGCACTCCTTTAAATTCCAAGTGCAACGAAATTTTGAGCCGCGTTATATGTCTAGATTCACAAATATATTGTGTTCGTACAGAGCAGCCTTGTTACGATCGGCCTGCAGGGGTGCTGACCTGCAAACCTTTCCCAGCTCGCTGCAGTTGTTTCGATCGACCTGCGGGGGTGGCGTCCTTCGGATAAGCTACCTTCGAACTCTTTTCGGCCCGCTGCGACGAGCGCGTTTGGAGAGCCAACAATGCGCGTCTTCGGAGAACCGGCGACGCCAGCAAAGTGAACCGACCATGCACCTCCTTCAGAGAACCGACGGCGCCAACAAGGAAAGCTACGTTTGGCGGACCGTGTATTGTTAGTTGGTTTGCTGTCGCCTTCACGGTCTACTTGCAGCGAGGGAGCACCTGGAGAATGGAGTTTTGCGGTGCGTTTTCACGGGCCCCAGAATTCGTCACAGTCTGCTGAAAGTCGTGGCGGCTACCTGAGAATTCAGCTCTGAAATCAAGAGGCGCTTGTTTAGGTCAAGCGTATCAACCCCTGCCTACGAGGACCCGCTCACCTCGTTGTGTTCAGTGAAACCAAAGTGCGGAAGTGAGTGTGTGAACCCCCCCCTCCCCTCAAAGACGGGTCGACTACGATGACGTTGGACGCTCCCATTGGACGAAGGTTGAACAGCAGTTTTCCTTCACTTAGGGATCTAGGGAGGACAGAGGGTTTTTAAGCAGCAGTTTTCGGCTGCTTGTGTGCTCGTGTGCTTCGTCTTTCGTGCTCCATTTGGGAGTCATGCTAGACTGTTGAAATGTATCTCCTGTCTTAATGTAAATATTGCAAATAAATCCCGTACTCCTAGTTCTCGACGAGAGCTAGCAAGTTCCTCCCTACAACCACGTCCCAAGCGTGGGTGAGTTGGACGACGGCATGGGCCAGCTACCACATATTTCATGCCTGACCACAACCCGTACAACTGGCTGACAGCGGTGGGATTGTCCTCCAACTCTTACAGCCTCCGTGAAAAATTTCCCGTTTAAAGAATGAGCGGATGAGTCTTTAAAGGTTCGAAAAATTCTTTGTTTTTGACACCGAACATGAAAAAAAGAACGCCGCCATTACCACTCACCGGAAGTGGCACATGTTCTAGAATTCAAGGCTCCTCGGCATGACAAATTAGGGACAGCTGGCCGGTTGTGGTAACGTGATTAGGGTGGTTAGAACTGGACGCCCTGGAACCGCGCCCCTGAACTACGGTCAGGGGCGCGGGTACTAGTCAGCAGTCGGGATAAGCAAGAGGCATTTGAGTATTCGAATAAAATGAAAGGGAAGGAAGAGATTGATAGAATCGGGGTCTTTACATTCATAGGTTGCCGTTCCAGATGCTTTTGCAAAGCTCCCTCGTGTTAGCGTGCCGTAATTATTAAGGATGCCGTCAAATGAAATAAAGAAAGATCAGCGCGATCGTGTTTTATGCATCACTTTAGCCCCTTTCTTTGGTCATTTTTTGCGTTACTTCCCATAATTTCCATCGTGTCATGACACATCATGTCACGTGTTTTGTGCTTCAGTGCAACTTGCGGTACAAATCGCTGCCGGAACAAAGTGTCCCTTTTTCATGCGTCGGCATGCAAAGAGCAATTTCCGAATGTGGAACGAGCTATCCTGAAGGCGGACAGAGCGCCTGTGTGCACTGTAGAAGAGGTTCTACAGCAAAATGAGGTTCAACACGAAGGTGTAATGCTACAGTTCTCGTGGCGGCAGCAGAAGTGGCTGTGGTGGAACGAATGCTGACTTCTCAGGGGGAGCAACGCAGTGATGCTCGCTAGGTGTGCTTTATTGCAGACAACGTGACTGGAAAGCGGGTTATCCTAAAGAACTCAAGTATGCAATGATGCCAGCAATGTGCCAAGAGACAGACAGTGCTGCAGCCGAATTGCTGACTCACGTATCCAAGGGATGTGCTCTTGGAAGGGCGGCTGCCTGTAGCCGTCACAGTCGCTGTACAACTTGATTCTGTCGAAAGCCAGCTAACGTATATTCAGCACAATGTACATACATTCAAATATTGCAAGCAGCCTGCGCACTGCAGTAGGTGGTAACAAGTTTATTGAGATTCTGCTCAGTGGCAGGCCCGAGTCCTAGGATGGCCCCTCACGAGGAGCGACCCTTTCGGCCCAGGCAACGAGGGCTTTTTGTAGTTTTTCATCCGGCGTTCTGAGCAGCTCCTCCCACGTCTGTTCTGAGGAAGCTGGCAGGAGCGACCTGGGAGGGGTAAGCCCTCGCACCCCCAAATAATGTGATTTTGGGTAGCCAATGTCTGATTTGTGCAGTTTTGACATATTGGGTTCCATTGCCCGTTGGTGATTATGGCCAGCCAATGTGGGCTGGGGAACGACTTAGTTTGGATTCGACGCAGGATCGAGGCTTGCGCTCGCGAGAGGCTTGCGTTTGGAGGCGGGTAGATTCGCCTTTTTTGCTTGTAGTAGTTTATCTCGTGGTATGTCGTCGGTGCCTCATCCATGGGATCCGAGTCTGAGGGGCACACCTCCCGGTTGATTAGACCTCGGGCTACCCAGTGCGCCTCCTCATTCCCTTGATTCCCCGAATGGGCAGGGACCCATACGAGTTCAACAGTATTATCATTTGTATAGTCCCGTAGGACTCGGGCTGCACAGACGCCTATGCTGCCTCTCGAAAAGTTGACGATTGCCCTTTTGGAGTCGCTTATGATAGTTTGCACGGAGGGATTCATGATGGTCAAAGCAATGGCAATCTCTTCCGCTTCCACTGTGCACGCTGTTTTTATGGTCGCGGCGTTGAGGATACCTCCCTCTCCGGTCACGACGCTCACTACGTAAGTTTGGTGATTTTGCCTTGCTGCATCGACATAAGCGGTGTGCTGGTTGCTTTTGTACCTTTCTTGAAGGGCCTTGGCTCTGGCAGACCACCTCTTGTCGTGTCTCCCAGGGAGCATGTTCTTGGGTAATGGTTTTATAACCAAACGGCGTTTGACCGCACCGAGTAATGTTGTTCTTCCTGCTGAATTCATAACGGGATTCAGCCCGAGTTTACTTAGAATGATCCTGCCAGTTGCGGTGCTGGAGAGTCGTTCACGTTGGGCTGTTTTCTGGGCCTCCACGAGTTCGTCTAGGGTATTGTATGTACCTAGCTCAAGTAACCGTTCACTGTTCGCATACCTCGGGAGACCAAGGGCAGCTTTATAAGCTGTGCGAATGACGCTGTTAACCTTTTCCTTGTCAGAAAGGCGTAGGTGGTAGTAGGGGAAGGAATACACGATGCGACTGATAAGGAAAGCCTGCGTCAGATGGCAGATATCAGCCTCCTTCATACCGCGGTGTCGTGTGGCTACTCGTCTCATTAGGCCACATATTTGGCGGGCTGTCGTCTGTAATCGGACAATCGCCTCAGAATTATGGGTGTTATGTTGAATTAGCATGCCCAGGACTATTATAGTCAGTACGGGCGGAACTGGGCCGTCTTCCATACTGACTCGTATAGGTGAGGTGGCGTCCCTTTCGGTGGCGTGTTTGGTTGATTTATCTCGGATGACGAGAAGCTCCGACTTTGTCGGCGAGCAGGCTAGACCATTCTGTCGCACAAAATTTTGTACGGTATCCGCGGCAGCTTGTAATGCTTCCATGATTTCTCCATCGGAACCGCTATTGGTCCAGATGGCGATATCATCGGCATAGATGGAGTGTTTGATATGCGGGATCCTTTCCAGTAGTGGAGGCAGGTTTCGCATGGTAACATTGAAAAGGAAGGGGGAGAGGACCGCGCCCTGAGGGGTGCCCCTTGTGCCTAATTGAAATTGTCCGCTTTTAATGTCTCCAAGATGTATTTCTGCAGTGCGATCCTTGAGAAAGCTTGTAATATAGCTATAAGTGCGTTTCCCGACATTCATTTGGGCTAGATTTGCGAGTATTGAAGCATGTGACGCATTGTCAAACGCTTTACTCACGTCCAGCCCTAGAATTGTACGGGTGGCTCTATAGGGCCCGGGTGTAGGATATCTTGCTGAATTTGCCACATAATGTCTTGAGTTGACAGATTTGATCTGCAGCCTATCAACGTATGGGGCAGCCGTCCATTGCTTTCAGTGTACTCGTTTAGCCTGTTAAGAATTACGTGTTCCATAACCTTCCCGAAAACCTCCGCCCTATCTCCCTGACTTCATGTGTCGGAAAGGTCCTCGAGCACGTCATCCTCACACGCTTACACAGACATATGAACGACAACGACCTCTTCCCCAATACCATGGTTGGCTTCCGCCCGAAACTTTCTGCTCAAGATGTCATGATTCAGCTCAAGCACCAAATTATCGATGGCGACAAAAGCTCCAGGCTGGACACCAGAGCCATCTTGGGGCTAGACCTAACCAAGGCCTTCGATAACGTCACGCATGAGGCCATACTGAACCAACTGGCACAACTCCAGGTTGGACATCGAACATATAACTACGTGAAGAATTTTCTTACAGGTCGCACGGCGACCATTACCATCGGAGGGTTGCAGTCGCCAATTATTCACTTCGGCAGCAAAGGCACGCCGCAAGGATCGGTTCTATCCCCTTTTCTGTTTAACGTGGCCTTGCTCGGACTACCGCCTGCATTAGCTAGCATCCCCAACCTCAAGCATAGCCTCTACGCAGACGATATCACCCTGTGGGTCACCGGGGGCAGCGACGGGGACATCCAAGACACGCTGCAGCAAGCCATCAACGAGGTCGTTGCATACGTAGAACCGCGCGGCCTGGCGTGTTCCCCACAGAAATCGGAGCTCCTTCTGTACAAGCCTAATTGGGGAGGTCGACGTCCAGACCCTCACCCACCCGAGATAGAACTTCACGTGCACCAGCAACGCATACCTACAGTACCTAGCATTCGTATCCTTGGCTTACGCATCCAACAAAACGGCAGAAACACGGAGATACTCAAGCAATTAGATAAACATGTACACCAAACCACTCGCCTCATTGCACGCATCGGAAATCGACATCACGGCATGAAGGAAAGCAACCTTATACGCCTGGTAACCGCCTACGCCCTGAGCAGGATCACCTATGTCGCCCCGTACCTTAGCCTCAATGCAACTGACAAGCTCAAACTCAATACCATGATCAAGAGGGCCTATAAACAAGCCCTACATCTTCCCATCACCGCCTCTAACGAGAAACTGGACGCCCTAGGCATTCATAACGCCATAGACGAGCTTATTGAAGCGCACCGTATTAGCCAATACGAACGACTTGCCAATTCCACCACGGGCAGGCACATTCTAGGCACCCTAGGCATAACCTACACCACCCAATTCGGACCAAAAGTACCCATCCCTCCAAACATTCGTGATCAGCTAGTTATCCCGCCCATACCTCGCAATATGCACCCTGAACACAATCCGGAGCGACGTGCAGAAAGAGCTAAACTACTACAAAAGCGCTACGGCCAAGCCGCTGACGTAACCTTCGTGGACGCAGCAGAGTACCCCAACCAAAACGCCATGGCGATCGTCGCAGTCACGGGTTCGCAATACCACCTCTCCGCGGCCGCATCAATATTCGCCACGCAACCCGAAGTAGGAGAAGAAACGGCCATCGCTTTGGCCTACGCGGCTACCAATGCACACTGCATCATCAGCGATTCAAAAACGGCCATTCGTAACTACGCAAGAGGACTCATAGCACCCCAAGCGCAGAAGATTCTCTCTGGCACTCCTCCCCCAAGGCAACGCCGCGTGCAGATCATCTGGGCCCCTGGTCACTTGGGTCTGGCTGGAAACGAAGCCGCCCACGATGCCGCCCGAGCTCTCGCACACCGGGCGCATCATCCTTCTCCTGCGTCTTCCGATCCCGACCAGCCCTCTGTTCTGCATCGCGGTCACGCGCGGGACCGAATGGTCACGCTGAGAGAAATTCTCCTGCACTACCGCAGAGAGCGGTTACGCTACCCCCCAGCACACAAAACACTGAATAAGTCTCAATCCACCACTTGGCGACTCCTTCAGACACGAACTTTTCCGAACCCCGTGCTTTACAACCACATGTACCCCGATGCATACTCACCACTCTGCAAAGCGTGCAAGGCCCGCGCCGACCTCAATCATATTATCTGGCAATGCCCCAAAGTCTCACCCACCAACACCTCTCGTACTAACACACGCATCATTAGTACGGCCGAGCAGTGGGAGACATTGCTGCTCAGCTTGGACCCAGAGGAGCAGCTCTGGGCCGTCCGGATGGCCGAAGACGCCGCCAGAATGCAAGGACTGGCCGCCGTCTGAGGAAGGGGGGGAATGGGGGTTAGTCTCCCAACCCCCGCCACCCCTTAACCCCATCATGGACACCATAAAGTTTTATCTCTCTCTCTCTCTAGCTCCAGCTTCTTGCCTGGCTCGGGTATGAAAATTACGTTTGCAAGTTTCCAGCTGGTGGGTATAGTTCCCTCTTTCCAGTGGATGTTGAAAAGATTGGTGATTTCGGTAACCGACTGATCGTCTAGGTTCAGTAGCATTTTATTAATGATGCGGTCCTCGCCAGCCGCCGCTGTAGTGTTGAGGTTGTTTAGGACAGCGCGTACTTCAGATTACATAATTTCGCTGTCTAATTCCCTGTTTTCTTTTCCGGTATAAGCAACGGGTGGAGGAATATTGGTGCTTGTATTAAAGTAGCGGTCTTTAAGAGCTTCAAAAAGGGCATCATTATTTCCCGGGAAAGAGTGTATGATCCTCTGAAGGTTCTTTTGTGATGCTGTTTTAGTCTGACTGGGGTCAAGTAGGTGTTTAAACAGGCGCCAGCTGTTTTTGCGCCCTAGCTGGCCGTTAAGGCGGTCGCATAGCTGGTGCCAGTATTCCTGACTGAGCTGTTGTGAGTATTTCTCGATATCCCGTTCGAGTTGCGCGATGCGTCCGCGTAGGCTACGGTTGTGTTTCTGCGCGAGCCAGCGCTTCTGCAAGCTCTGCTGCGCAGATCACAGGTGGACCAATTTAGCATCAGGAGTCGGGCCGTCCTCCTCCTGGTCTACCTCCGTGGTGGAGTTTGCTGCGTCTTTGAGAAGAGTGGATATCCACTCTTCAAGGTTTGTAATGGTTGCGGGTTCACGTCCATTGCGAACATACCGGAAAGCGTCCCATTTACTGTGCTTAATTTTCAGCTTATTTCGCTTGTAGCCTCTGCAGGGTACCGTAATGGAGAGAATGTAATGGTCGCTACCAACGTTTAGTTCGGTATTCTCCCAGATGGCATTGTCTATGTTCCTTGTGAAGGTCAAATCAGGCGAGGTGTTTTGACTCACGCTATTGCCTATGCGGGTTGGTCTTTCAGGGTCAACAAGAAGAGTAAAACCAAGGTCTTTAGCGGTCTCCTAGAGTTTAGTGCCCTTCTTTTGACATGTTTGATAGCACCAGGCCGAATGGTGCGCGTTAAAATCTCCCAGCAGCACGAGTTGTGCATGCATGCTTTGCAGCTTTATATGCTTTGCCTATTAGTGTAGCTACTGCTAGGTTTTTATCCCTAAGGGGGGCTATAAACATTCAGGATGTAGAGCGTTTGGTCCGATCGTCGTTTTGGCAGGATTTCAACCAAGGTGTATGACACCGCCATGAATTCCAGGTTTAATTGGTTGGCGGTCAGATTTCTGTTCACCAGGATCGCCGTGGCCGCCGAGATATATGGAGCGGTAATTTCGTTGTAAGCCGCAAAACCTGATAGTTTTGCCGCTATCCCAGTTTCCTGGAGGGAAACTATGTCAGGTTTGCTTTGGTTATTTTGAAGCGTGTATTCCAGAGACCAGCGTTTACGGCGGAAGCCCCTGCAATTCCATTGCCAGATTACGATTGGTGGTTTGGCCATCACGTTTGTTTGTGCGGTTCGATGCACGGTGAAACCGTGCTAGGTGTTTTTGTAAGCACTCCGGAAGCTCGTTGAGTCACAGAATTGCGTAGCATGTTTGGTTCTGGCGTTGGTGCAGGCGGAGTTACCACCTGAGGCTGAAGGTGAGGTTGAGGTTGGGACTGGGGTTGTGCCGCGGTTAATCCAATGTGGGACATAACTGCAGTCATGGCGGAGCTAAGAGCGGCGACGCTCTCTACCAGCTGTTTGTTTTGGGCGGCTTGCTCAGCAACCATGCTCTCGATCACGCGTTCCAGTTTTGAAATTCGGGGGTCCGGCGCGGCGACGCTCTCCACGGGTACTGCGGCGGGACCTTCCGCCTTCCGTTTAGTGCGGCGCGCACCATCTACCTCCATGTCGTTTTCTGCATCCGCTCCACGCTTAACACAAGCCACGATCTCGCTCGCGTTTTTTGTGCTGGGAGCATTACTAGGAGTATGCCCGTTTTCTAATTGTCAAATTTTGTTATTAGCCATAGCTAATTGTTGTTGGAGTAATTTCATTTGCTCCGCCAGCTCCCTTACCTGCGGGTTTGGGGGCTTTTGGGGTTTTGGGGCTCCAAGAGCACACAAGTCGCCTGGGGAACAGCCAAGCCTCAGCCGACGGACTGCAGTAAGTAGCGTGCCACAAACTGGCTGCCAAGCACTGAGAAGAACTCGCCTGATTAATTACTATATTTTACTATAACAAGCATTAATTTACTTTTAAAGATACTGGACCAGGTAGCAAGCGAACAATAAATAAATAAAGAGGCTGAAGCATCGTTTAGCGTAAGTCAACCTCCACTAAAGACTCACGAATAATTCAATTGTTAATGATGAAGTTATGCACGTGTTGTAAATGTAAGCCATGAAACAAAGTTCAGTGTCAACTTCTCTACAACATTGAGTATATATACTGGCTCCGCGATTGCACGACCTTATAAGTGCCACTCAAAGGTGCATCGAGAAATAAAGAATGCATAAATGCACTTGGTCATTTGCACTAGTGAGGTTAATGTCTGTGAGTGCCATAGTCTCTATATTGTCTGGCACGTAAGCACATGCTAACTTCAGAACAATGATCGAAATATTGGCGAAAGATACCACCCTTCCACTGGAACAATCTCGGGCTACTCTCCTTGGCTACATGAATAAATCACACAAAGATTTGTAGAGATAACTTTCATTGGCAATAAAAACGTTCCTAATACGGTTTATCGAAGAATGGTTGGAGCATGGCTGGATTATTTTGCTGGCGTGCTGATGCCGTGGTCGGAGGTCGCCCTTTGCTACAGGCGTACATCATGGAAGGGCAATATTTTTGTTGAATGTTAACGTAGCTTGCCCTGCGAAAAGCGTGCAACATGCGGCGCGAGTGGAATGCCACAGACACTGCGAGCAGCTACCGCGCCCCCCACGACATCGCCACTGCGTCGCGATCGCGCATCTTGGCAAGCTGGGAGCGGCCGGTTTTCAGACCTCTCGTCACCCTAACCTGATGAAATAGTAGCAAGGACAAACACCGAGAACAGAAAAGAACAGGGCAGGGCGCTTACTCTAAGCTGAAGTTTATTGGAAAAAAGACACGTATGTAAACTAAGGTTCGTAATAGATGATGATGATGATGATGTTCGGCATGCCCTTTGAGACGGGGTGGTGACCATATTCACCCAACTTGTTTGAGCTACTCTGATTTTATTACGTCTATCACAGCCTATCATTTTGCCTATTTCTCCTTGATATTTTTTTAGTTGTTGAACGACTCTGGTTCTATCCATCTCTTCCCCGCTTTTTTTCACCAATACTCTAAATGTCTCTACACCAGTTAATGCTTCCATCTGCTTTCAATCTCAGCGCGTTTGGGAGGTACATCTTTCTCATGGGTCTTGCTGAGTGAATAGAAAGTTTGCGTCCCCTAACCTAAAACTCTCCAACATCTTGGCATTCCATTACAATGTGCTCAGTCGGTTACGAACTTTTACTACAAATGCCTCATCCTGTTGAGTTGCGAAGATTTGCTCCGGTGTGCTCTTGCCCTTAGGCAGCCAACTCGCGCCTCAAATAACAACGCCCCGTCTTTTGTGTGAACATATATTTTTCATCCTGATTTACATTTTGCTATATTTGAATGAATGTGTGGTGTTTATTGGCGCAAGGGCCAGGTATGGCCAAAGAGCGCCAAGGCAGTATTGATGATTTTGCAGTGGAGTTATGACTTCTATGAAGTTGGTTTGACGTGGCTGTAAAGGGGCCTTAAAAATGGTCGATCTAATGTGCATAAAGTCTACGTGTAATAAGATTATGGCAATGCAAAAAAAAAAAACGTGTACTATGAGCATTAAGGTGCATTGCGAAATAATGATACCATATAAAAATGTGTAAGATTCTAAAATTCACTAGAGCACCACGGCCTCGTTAGAGCCCTTGAGACACAAGGGCCTAGAGGCATGTGCTGTACAAAACAACCATCACAGCGGCATCCTCTGGAAAGAGGATGCGCTACGAATTTATTGGGCTCATAACATGTAGGACAACCTCATTTAGAAAGTTGAGGACTATTTTGGTGTTAAAAACGGTTCTTAACCAAGACAGGTAGCTGGGTGAAGAGGGACGCAATAATTATATGTAAGAGGAAAATGTTTCTTTCGTTCAGATTCGGCTTTCCGTCACTCCAAGAGAACGTGGAGGACGGTCAGCCTCTAACCACATCGACCACAGGTTGGCGGTTAATTTCCAGTAAGCAGAAAATTGTGGGTACCAAATGTGTGCCCTATTCTGAGGCGACAGAATAGGACAGCTGTTCGCCGAGATTTTGTTGCGGAGGGCCAAAAACCTAGCAGTGGCTTTATAACGTGCAGTTTATTATTTGTTTCTGCGTTCCACATGCGTTGCCAGTGTTGTCGCAATTTCTTACGCAAGAAAGGCCTCAGATCTGTGACAGGGACAGCAGCTGTAGAAAAAGTGGTTAGTGATGTGAGTGATGTGGCCCTTTTATCAGCCAGTACATTACCCTCGATGCCTCTATGGTCAGGTACCCAACATATTACTACGTGTCTATGTGATAGATAAATATTGCATAAGAGCGAGTAAAGCTCAATGAAAGCAGGATTCGTAAGCTTTTATAAAGAAATCAGCGCTTTTACAAGACTTAACGAGTCTGTATATACTATTACTCTGTCGAGTTTTAATTTATTTATATGTTTTACTGCAGACAGTACTGCATAGGCTTCTGTAGTGAAGATACTTGTTAGCGGGTTCAATACGTCAGATTTAGAAAACGTGGGACCAACAGCAGCGTAAGATACACCAGCATGTGATTTTGACGCATCTGTGTAGTATTCTGAGCACGAGTACTTCGATTGAACTTCACGGAAACGCATAGCGAGTTCGAGGTCAGGTGCGTGCTTTGTGACCTCTACAAAGGATACGTCACAGTCTATCACCTGCCACTAATGTCTTGCTATCTTTGTGTATTTACATGATCTTTTCCTTTTTTGTTTCCACCCTTTGCATCCAATTGTCTCGGTTTCTTTCGATTACTTTCTTTTCAAAGAATTCTTGTTGCACACTTACTCTTTCAGTTACACTGTATTTGGTTGCCAACTTTCTTGTCAGCTTTGCTCAGTCAGTGCCCACACTTTTGATGTACAAATATTTGTGCATTTTGGCCATCTGTCGCAGGAGTGTGTTCAATTGGGCTGGTTGGTTCATCGTGAAGGGGGTAAAAGCAGCGCGAAGGACAGAACGAAAGCAGCTCAGATTTACAACCACTCTTTATTGCAGTTTCAATTGCAATGCACAGGAATCCCTATGCGCAAACATATGTACATATTGCATGTTGCTGTTGCATGCAGCTTATCATACATTCGATAAACAGCACATTTCGCTCAATGTAAGGATCCAGGGGTCACCATGTTCGTGTATTAGTAAAGCTTCACGTATCTCAAGAGCTCGTTGCTCGGGGTAGCATCCCAGGCGCGTACATATTTCAAGACAAGGTGTGCAGCCATAGTTTCTGCTGTGATCTGGCAGGTAACCTGCGACTTAGCCTTTGAGTGAGTATTATTAACATATCGGCCAGCTTGCCCTACGTAGCAGCACCCGCATGACAAATGTATCTTATATAAGACTTCACATGTGCATCCAATAAAAAATCGTGCATGTTTCTTATCCCAATCGCGCATTTTTGAGCCTTCTCTGTTCGCTATACGGCAAAGAGTAGAAAATTTAATGTGTGCAGTGAATACAACTCTTATTCCAAGTTTTTCGAGCAATTTTCCGCAAGAAGACAGTGAGAAGAAGAGTGATCCAAACGATGTCTGTTCTAGTTTGGCTGCGATACCATACGTGCACGGTATGGGTTAAAAGATTGCGAGAAAAATTAAGTATACATCCTGGTGTTTATGTTGCTTGGCTATTTCACGTCATGACTGGTGTCTTCAATAAAGATCACAATTCACAACGTGAGGATTTTACGCGAGGATCGGAAGGAATGAAGCCGCCGATTTTGTGTGTTTTAGGCCGTTTTTTGCTTGTGTATTACAAATGTGAAGGCCATCGCATACACCTGCATTCTAAGCATGACACTAGTTCGGTACGCGCCAAAATGAAAAGATTTGCGATCGCCCACCTCAGCATATAGTGTTCGTAGGTGTGTACGCGCGCTTCATCGACACGAAGATTGCACATTTGTGCAGTGCTGGTTTGTGTTTCAGAAGTGATGACACGATGTGTAGCGATGAGTTTCATTGTCGTCTCATTGCAGGCATTCGTAATGTGCTGTTTGTGTCTTGCTTCGTGTGAGCTGATTTGCCGGCTGCGATGCGCATTGGTGACCGCGAACACGTACAGAATGTTCGAGCGCTAGGGTTCTTAACTTTACGAAGCGTAAGTGTACTGTGAGATGTACGTGCAATGTGTCGCAGTGGTGCTAGGCGTATAAGTGTTCGTTTCATGCAATATGCATATGTTCTGAAGTCAACAGTGCAGAAGCGTTGCGGGCGAGTTTTGGTTCCGGCCCTTTCTGCCTCGTTCACGTATCTTGCGTGTTTTTCAGGAGATATTTCGGTGCTATGAAGGTGTTTATAATCTGTGAGGGCAATATAAGGAACAGCTTAAAAGTTACACGAGTACATGCGCGTTGTCGTGAAATGTGGACGCGCGTGTGCACTGTTCTGATGAACGCAAATTTCGGGCACTCTTCATTTTTGTCATGTGGACATTGGTGTAAACAGCAGAAATCCTAAGGCGTATTTCTAGATTAAGCAAAGTATACATTCTTATACTGAGGGATGTGAGCACCTTGCATGTGCAAGAAATTCAGCTGCTTGTTTCTTGTTAGTGTCTGAGTACACAATGTTAGTGCCAACACCAGTGGCACGGCATGATAAGCATATAATGTGTGAAAACTAGATACTTCATTTTGATTCTTGACAATTTGCATTTTTTGATAAAAAGCCATATGCATGTAACAGAACATGAAGATGACAACACAACTGGTATGGTCAATATATGATTCGAGTATTGTAGCAGAAGAACTTAAAGAATGCAGACACAGAAGGAACGACTATAGTCGGATACAACTTGAAAAAAAGGGGAGGCCCTGCCCAGATGACCAAAGCGCGATGTCCGATTGCCTCCGTGACTAAAATATTTCCACTCAAAAAATCGTGCTTCTGAAACGCGAAATTCTTGGTATAAATAAAGACTTTTGTATTTTGATAACTGGTTTAGTAGAGCTCTCATGTGCTACAGCACATGCCGGATCGCGACCGAAAAATAACCCCTTGCCTTCCACAACGCTACCCGTCGTCTGCTCTTAAGCTTCATTGCAAGTGACGAAAGTAGAAAGAGCAGCTCTGGCTTTTGCGCTTGTTTACATGTACACGGCACATTTACTACTCCATATAACCAAAATAAAGAATGCGACCACATGAGTGCTTTTGCATGCAAACTGCTAAAAGTGGCGGTCAATTTCGCGTTGACTGCTGCTGTTTCACCTACAATGGCTACGACATGGCTGCGCTTTGAAGTGCAGATGCTAAAGGTGCCTTTAAAGCATGCCCTGACGACTGTTCTCTCATCACAGGGCCCGTCATGCTCGTAGGTGGCTGCCCAATAGAGTATTTTGGGCCTTCTGACATTGGCGTTATTCAT
Source organism: Dermacentor andersoni (assembly GCF_023375885.2). Lineage (NCBI taxonomy): Eukaryota > Metazoa > Arthropoda > Arachnida > Ixodida > Ixodidae > Dermacentor > Dermacentor andersoni. Next base: position 28,590,261 of record NC_092820.1, on the reverse strand, counting down.
CTCAACGGGCAGGAAATAACAGTAGCGGCAGCACAACTGCACGCAAAGCACAATGTACTTTGGTGTGCACATTGATGTGGCTGTCACTTTCACGTTGACTACTGCTTTTTCGTGTGAAGCTGGACAGTGGCTGCCCGAATGAGCATTCTGGGCCCCACATAGTTATTCAGGGTTAACAACCGTATTTGCATTAAGATTTTCCAGCATTTCAGCACGTTTCCATGCCAATACTTATATTGAGCACGATATGTGCAGGACGTTGTTTTTTCAGAATTGGGCTTCCATTAAAAGGAATATGTCACCAAATGAACTGCTTATCTATTTGATAGGTCACGGGAGAATGCTTAGCTGTTGCGAACCCACCGGCAATATTTTGGTAGCCCTAATAAGGGTCGTTCTTCGTTAATAAGCAGCTGTTATGCTTCATCGAGTGGCTCAATGCCGGACAGCTCGCAGTCGGAGTCGCTTTCTTCACTGTCATCTTCACCCAGTTGGATGATGATGGGTTGGATGCGGTCACTTCCAGACGTATCAAGCCTGAACTTTGCCTCCAGGTCCGTCACATGGTGAAGTTTCTTCCTCCAGTCTTCCGCCGTTACGTGCTTGATTTTTTCCCTCAAGACGTCTACGACCGTGGACAGCTTGACGTCTCTGTTGTCCGCAGATATGCCATTTTTTACCTTTGCCCACACGAGCTCGATAGGATTAAATTCGCAGTGGTACGGTGGAAGCCTGAGTACAATGCAACCGGCCCTTTGAAACCGGCGCTTTCAGCTGCATTGGCTACGATGTAGCTCAGAAAGCGTGGCTTTACAGATGCTACCAACTCAAGCAGCTGCCTTTTAGCCACCCTTTCGCTGTAGGTGATGTTTTTGCATTTGAGCCACTCCTGTATTTTTCCTGTTTCCAAGCTGGTGTCGGCAATTTCTCTTCTCGCCGGGAATGGTAATGTGCATTGCCCAAAACAATGACGCTACCAGCAGGCAACTTCTGCAGAACGTTATTACACCATCCCTCGAAGTGATTGCCGCATTTCTTCGTGGTAATCACCTGTTTTTTGGCCTCGGAATATATCTAAGCAGCCGTCGACGAAGCCATCCTCACTGCCAATGTGTGTCACAATCAGGCGGTTGTTTCCGACCCATCGACAGGCCGTTTGCTCGAGCGTATAGGTGTCCGTGCTTCTGCACCACGATGTCTCTCCACACGATCGACCCAGTGTGTACCGCCGTCACCCATGTCTCGTCCAGGAAAAAGATCATTCGGCCTTCTGCCCGTAGCGCTCCACGTCACGAAGGTAGCGATTCCGCCATTCAGCGATGTCATCCCTGTCAATCAGCAGCGAATTGCGGCTCCTCTTCTCGTGCTTGAATCAGATCTCGACAAGCAGGCGACGCAAGGTACACCGCTTCAGTGATGGGAGATCCATTGTTGCGTGTGCCGAGGTATGTGTAGCCGGCAGGAGGTCTGGACCCCACTTCACGCAGAGTCAGAGACGAGGAGAGCTTTCTCGGTGAAGAATTCTTTATACAATGTTTACATGTTGTCGTCGTTATCAGGAGAGAGACCAACAGAGCAGCTGCAAGCTGCTTAAATAACACCCCTCAGTCCACAGATTCCCCAGACACTCCCTAAGGACGAAACAAGGTCGAGAGAGAGAGAGAGAGAGAGGGTCCGGGCAGCCTCCGTGGTCCTAACGCCGCTCTCGGTGGCCGGCGCATCCTCGAACCGCGCTGCGGCGTCGGGCCGATCTGGCGGTCGGTCAGAATGGTGCGCCGGGGAAGTTTTATGGCCCACATTGGACAAAGGGAACGAACCGCAAGGCAACGGGTCTAAACACAGCTCTCCTTTGGAAACCATCCCAAACACAGCGGGAGTCGTTTGTGGTGCGGGCGCTGCCGCACAAAGGAGGCGGGGGGGGGGGGGGGGGGGTTGCATTGCTGACAGCACGGGGAGGGGCCGAATAGCAGTCCGTGATCCGGTGGCCGCTTCCGCCGTGGACGCCGTGCAGCCGCGAGGAAATCCGAGCCGTGCACGTAGTCGCGTGCCCGAAGCAGGGACCATGCAGGGATGAATGCTGCCTCCACGGTCGACACACCATAGAACTGGCCTTCCGTCAGACAAATCACAGGGCACAAACATAACACCATATACGCTTCGAGAACTCGTTAGTGATCTTCTCGACCATCGGTATCTCATTGCGGCGCAAGAAATCGTACACACGACCTCGGCGAGCACAACGTGTCATACTTCGTGCTGCGTCTTCTTTTCTTCGCATTTCGTGGGCACTTTCGCGAGGGCATCGACAGTTTGCCACCCGAAATATGCGAAACTTTGACCTCCCTCCTTACATTGAAGACTATGCTTTCGCTGACACCGAGCATCTGGAGTTTGTAAAGGTTGCGATAAATGCATTGTTTTATATAAGTGCTTGTTCAATAGCAACTGATTCATTTGAAGCTCGGAACAGGAGTAGTAAGTGTGCCGTGTACATGTAAAGAAGCGCAAAAGCCAGAGCTGCTCTTTCTACTTTTGTCACTTGCAATGAAGCTTAAGAGCAGACGACGGGCAGCATTGTGGAAGGCAAGGGGTTATTTTTCAGTCGCGATCCGGCATGTGCTGTAGCACATGAGAGCTCTACTAAACCAGTTATCAAAATACAAAAGTCTTTATTTATACCAAGAATTGCGCGTTTCAGAAGCACAATTTTTTGAGTGGAAATATTTTAGTCACGGAGGCAATCGGACATCGCGCTTTGGTCATCTGGGCGGGGCCTCCCCTTTTTTTAAAGTTGTATCCGACTATAGTCGTTCCTTCTGTGTCTGCATTCTTTAAGTTCTTCTGCTACAATACTCGAATCATATATTGACCATACCAGTTGTGTTGTCATCTTCATGTTCTGTTACATGCATATGGCTTTTTATCAAAAAATGCAAATTGTCAAGAATCAAAATGAAGTATCTAGTTTTCACACATTATATGCTTATCATGCCGTGCCACTGGTGTTGGCACTAACATTGTGTACTCAGACACTAACAAGAAACAAGCAGCTGAATTTCTTGCACATGCAAGGTGCTCACATCCCTCAGTATAAGAATGTATACTTTGCTTAATCTAGAAATACGCCTTAGGATTTCTGCTGTTTACACCAATGTCCACATGACAAAAATGAAGAGTGCCCGAAATTTGCGTTCATCAGAACAGTGCACACGCGCATCCACATTTCACGACAACGCGCATGTACTCATGTAACTTTTAAGCTGTTCCTTATATTGCTCTCACCGATTATAAACACATTCATAGCACAGAAATAACTTCTGAAAAACACACAGGATACGTGAACTAGGCAGAAAGGGCCGGAACCAAAACTCGCCCGCAACGCTTCTGCACTGTTGACTTCAGAACATATGCATATTGCATGAAACGAACACTTATACGCCTAGCACCACTGCGACACATTGCACGTACATCTCACAGTACACTTACGCTTCGTAAAGTTAAGAACCCTAGCGCTCGAACATTCTGTACGTGTTCGCGGTCACCAATGCGCATCGCAGCCGGCAAATCAGCTCACACGAAGCAAGACACAAACAGCACATTACGAATGCCTGCAATGAGACGACAATGAAACTCATCGCTACACATCGTGTCATCACTTCTGAAACACAAACCAGCACTGCACAAACGTGCAATCTTCGTATCGATGAAGCGCGCGCACACACCTACGAACACTATATGCTGAGGTGGGCGATCGCAAATCTTTTCATTTTGGCGCGTACCGAACTAGTGTCATGCTTAGAATGCAGGTGTATGCGATGGCCTTCATATTTGTAATACACATGCAAAAAACGACCTAAAACACACGAAATCGGCGGCTTCATTCCTTCCGATCCTCGCGTAAACACAACACACATCCGTCTGTTTCCGTCGGCGATCGCACGTACTGAAGACTGTCAGGAAGAGTACAGCTGCCTGTTGCGTTAGACAAATAGCTTTGCAGGTGCTGAATAGCTCTTGCAATCATCACAATAAACCACATAAAAAAACAAACTGCCGCTGCAGCCTAGGAGTCTAGGCCTTGCATCCCGCTTCGCTTCGAACCAGCGCCATGTTTGTGCGGTCGCCGCACGGAGGCAAAATTTCACGACCGCCTCTCGCGACGTCGCGTCGGCCATTACTGGTGGACCGCTCGCTTGCGGTGCGGCGTGCGGCCATGGGCGGTTTGAGCGTAAATCGGCCCTAAGCGCGCGGGACGACCGAGCGCTCACCCTACGGGTTCCCAGGCCTGCCCCATTCTGCAGAGCAGGATAGCCCGCTTACGGGCCCGCACCGACTATGTATAGCCGAGGTTTCCCCGTCTCCGCATCCCACTTCGGCGATCCCCTGTCGCTCGCGATCGCCGGTGGCGCTTGGAGCTGTGCGCCCTGTAGGAGCGTGCGGCCTCCGGCGCGGCGGGCTGATGGGGGATCGCCGTGCGGCTTTCGACTGTCTTACTTGTTTCTTTCCATGCTTTTCCATCTCCTTGATCATAGTCTCTTTCTTTGGAGCCTCTTTGTATTTTCCTTTTTTCTGTTCACCGTGCAGTGGCGTAGCAACAGGGGGGGCCGGGGGGCCGTGGGCCCCGGGTGCACGGGGCCAGTAGGGGGGGGGGGGGGTGTCATATACGCCTGAAGACACCCGAAAAGTGTCGATAACCTCGCCTTCCTCGACTACACCCGGGGGGGGGGGGGGGGGGTGACAGAAGAGCTAAGGGCCCCGGGTGCCAGACAACCTAGCTACGCCACTGTCACCGTGTCTGCGATCGTGCGGCTTCCTGCGGAAGTGGGGGAGGGCATGTGGTACGTTTGGCGTCCGTCTCTGTGCGGTGGAATTGGGCCGCGGTGTCATGGCGTCATCGCATTGAGCTGGCCTTTGGTTGCGCGTGCGATATGTGGACTGGACTTGCCGTGTCCTGGACCTTGGACATGGCTGGCTATTCTGTGTCTGTTGCTCCGCCACTCCTGTATTGGACATGGCTGATTTACATCCGTATAAATTTACTCAGACTAACCTTGCCAGCAGCCGTGACGTGACAAAGGTTTTATTTCACCGCATGCTCGAGCAGGACATAGCGTTTGCCATGATATCCGACCCGCACACGCGCGACCACAAAGTGCCCAATGTGCCCCACGTGCTCCACCCTTTCCATGCCAACGAACACCCGCGTGTGGTCCTGCTGGCATGGGCTCCGTGCCTCCAGTTTTCCCCCTTTACGTATCGCAATTGGTTGTGGCGGTACATTGCGAGGGTGCGGGCGTTTCTTTTGTGGTTGTTCCTGTGTATGCACCGCCCCATCGTCCCCTTGGGCCCATACTAGACGAACTGAACCAAGTGTTCACGCAATATCCATCCTCAAGTTTTGTCTTGGGCGGGGATTTCAACGCGAAGCACGCGCTATGGGATCCCGTCTCAGGGGATGAGCGCGGAGCGCAGCTTGTTCAATTTGCTTGCGGGAACAACCTGCATATACTCAATCTCCCCGACTCCCTCCCAACATTTGGGACGCCCTATGCCCGCCCGTGGATCGACGTGACCCTGGCGTCTGTCTCGTTAGTAGGCGGTGGGTACCGTTGGTCCGTCTCGGACGAGGACACCTTATCGCACCACCGATACATTGAGTTTATGCTGAGGGATGCCGCGAGCGCGCCCGAGAAGCGGCTCACCAATTACGCTCGGGCGCAGATCGCGGCTGAGATTCTCAGCCGCGATCCCTGCTCCCATCAAATATGTCGCTGCCGCTTCTCGTCGGCTTGGATGCTCGACGCCGCGGTTGAGCGCTTCTGTAGCACATATAACACCGTACGCAAGCGGTACGCCCGCAAGCCGCGGCCCCGTAGTGAGGGCGCCAAGACGTGGTGGACGCCTCAGTTGACTGCGGAACGGTCGCGAGTGCGCGCGATGCGCAGACGCTATCAGCGCGTACGTGACCCCGCCTTGCGCGAGGTGCTTCGTTCACAGTACGCACAAGCATTCGCGGCATATAAGCGCAGCCTCCGTCGCGCGAAAGATACCGCCGACCACGCGCTGTGCTCGGACATCACGTCGCGCAACCTCTTCGGCCGGCCTTTCCAGTCGGCGTTTGCCAGGCAGCGCCCTATTACCTGCCTTCCGCCGCTCGAGACCTCGGACGGCGCCCTAACCACCTCAATCCAGGCGTCAGCTGCGCTTCTATTGCGCACGCACGTCGCGGTTGACGATCCCGCGGCGGACAACGACTTTCATAGCCGCGTTCGCGCGATCGCGGGCTCTCCTCCGGAGGTACCCAACGATCATCTTTTCACGCTCCCGGAGATCGAGCACTCCCTCCTTCTGGCAACCTGCGTGCGGCGCCAGGGCTCGACGGGCTGACGGGCATGTTTGTGCAAAATCTCTTTCAGATCCACCCTCACTTCTTCTAAAACATCTTCAACGCCGCCCTTCGATTAGGACACTTTCCCTCTAACTGGAAGACGGGTCGCATAATTTTTATTCTTAAACCTGGCCGCCCCCCCCCCCCCCCCCATCTTCCGTCAGCCTATCGTCCGCTAGTAATGAATTCACTTTTCGGCAAAATTCTCGAACGCCTGCATAATTCTCGCCTCTATTATTTTCTTCATTCCTGTCACCTCATGCACGAAAACCAATTTGGCTTTCCCCCATGCCCGGAGTGCCCCGCTGGCCTTCTACGCCGTAAAACACCGGCTCAGTGCGCTTAAGGCCGCCAAGACGCCCGCAGTGTTAATTTCACTGGATTTTACGGGCGCCTTTCGCAGTGTCAGGCACGATGCCGTGTTGTTTTTTTTGCGCAAGCACCGTTGCCCGACGAACTTATATCGACTCCTCCAGTCATTTCTTACCGATCGGACGGTCGTCCTCGGAGTAAGACTAGGGACATCTCGGCTCGCCCTTCCATCGGCAGTCCGCAGGGTTCGCCAGTTAGCCCTCTGCTATGGAATTTGATAATCCATTCCTTCTAGGTCTCCCGCTACCGGAGGGCGTGCATATACAGGCCTACGCCGATAACACCATCGTATTACTCTCTGGTTCGTCGCGATAACAGTTGCAGGCTTTAGCAAAATCGGTCTTAACCTTGATTTGCGTTTGGTCCAGGCAAAACAGGGTCAAAATCAGCCAATCCAAATCTTTCTTTGTCTTTTTCAACAGCGGGCACATTGGCACATCTAAGCGCCGTCCGTCTATCCGACTGGATGGCGCTTTTCTAAAAAATCAGGACCACATTAAACTCCTCGGCGTGGTCTTCGATGACAAACTGAACTTTCACGCCCACCTTGATTTTCTTAAATCTAAAACCGAGATATTGGTTACTCGATTGCTAAATTTCATTCGCATGCATTTTATGCTGCGCCCAGTACTTTTACGCCGTTTATATAGACAGGTTCTGCTGCCTGCGATTGCATACGCGTCGCCGGTATGGTGGCCGCCTTTCCCGACGACACATCTCCAGACGCGCGTCCTGTAGGTGCAACGGTCGTTGTTGGTCGCGTTAACAGGCGCATACCACACAACCGGGACTTCGGCCCGACTGATATTGGCCCTCTGTCCGCCTCTTACGGTGGATTTAGAACGCCTGAACGCGGAGTTCTCGTTGTTTACGCTCCGTCAGATCACCCACTACGGGTCTGACACGTTCCACGCAAGCGACATTGACTCTCCATTTAATCGATGGTCCCACCACCCGCGCGAAACATGTCGTTACATGTTCACGCGCCTCACCCCAGCAGACGCTGCTAGAATTGCTGCCCGCTCAGCTTTTCATGTATATACGGACGGCGCGTTCACGAGTGCCTTGGCGGGGGCGGCATTTGTTGCGTTTAACCCTTACGGGCGATTGACAGCTGCACGAAAATTCAGGGTAATCAACGCCGCAAGCGCGTATAGCGTCGAGGCTGTCGCCTTCGCCGAGGTACTCGGGTACGTAGCTTCGCTGCCGGCGAGAGCTCCCGTCCATATCTACACGGACTGCCTCTCTCTACTGTCCGCAATATCACATCTTCGCGACACAGACTCCCGAGGTATGGAGGTGTAAACAAGCGCTCACCTTGCTCGCTCGAGAGGGCCGGCGGACATACCTGCACCCTGTCCCTGGGCACAGGGGCGTTGTGGGTAACGAGTTGGCCGACACCGCTGCAGCGTCGGCGGCTCGAACGGGCCTGCTCCGCACTGCAACAGCGTCCATCAAAACGGTACGCGCGCGCTTTCATCGCATCGCGCGAAACCAGTGGAGTGGCTATTGGTAGCGAGAGGGTTCCAACACACACCTCTACCACTGGGTTCCAAGTGTACACACTATACCCGATTGGTTTCCGCCAAATAAACTTCTCGGACACTTATTTACCGGGCACGGACATTTTGTATCATACCTACACAGGTTCAACCTCCGCGCTTCAAACCTGTGCACGTATGGCGCTGTGTGCGATTACGTGTCGATGACTATCTTACCATGTGCCCCGACACTGCGCACGTCGTTCGAGAACTATGTGGCGAAGCCCACGTGCAGTCATTGTCTCCTGACAGATACGCTGGTCTTCTAAATTCTAGACGCTCGCGAGCCTTACTTCTGCGACTAGCGTGACTTGCCATCCTTTCTGTATCCCCTTCCTCTCCTCCTTCCCGAGTTCCCGACGCCTCATAACTAGACTCTATCATTCCTATATTCTTTTAATTCATGTTATTTTGCATGTTTGCTTATGCCAAATGCACTGCTTTAGCCTACCATTGGCGGGGCTTCCCCGTGTCACCTGGCCCTAGCTGCATGCGTCATCATTCATTTTGCTCACTTCCTTACTTCTTCCTTCCGCGGCTACGCCATATCTCCTTCCTTGCCTGCGTGGCCATCCCTTGCTCCTTGTATGCTCTCTGGTCGTCTCTCAGTATATGTCCTTAACCACATGCGCAGCCAATGGCATCGGCTCCACCTGCCCGGCCATCTCTTTTGGACGCCTGGGGTGACCTTCTTGAGCTCTGCTGACATCAACTGCATACCTTTGGCTTACCCGAGCCCAACACATCGGTCTCACCGGCTTGGCCACTTCTCGACGCCTGGTGTTGCAGTCTTGCTGCATCAACTGCCTACTACTCGGTGTCATCGACCTCACCACTGCACGAGCATCAAGTTTCAAAGAGAACTCTACGTCTCTGACTTGACCGGGGTGCAGCCCAAGCCATTGGATCCACATGCTAGGCCGCCTGATCCCGACGCCTGGTGTAGCCGTCTTGCTGGGTTATGCTAGGACCAACTGGCTACCCCTGGCCTACCCCGAGGAGCGACCACTGGCAAAGACCTGCAGCATCTACGACCAGCCATATAGGCTACACTGGCCTACCAAGGGACAGGCACACGGAAGAGCGCTTTGCCCTCTCGACATGCTTGAATCAATAAACTTCGCCCGTGTTGCGGATGGCAGCCGAAGCGCTGGGTGGGTGGATGGGGGGGTTTGCTGGATCTTCATTAGGAGCACATATATACAAAACGCGCTGAAACACCCGTCCTTTCCATCATACTCAGTTTTTTCTTTTCATAACTTATTCAGGCTTGCCTCTGATATTTTATTTCACTAATTGGCTTTGCTATAAAATTTATTTGGGATAGCATAGGCTTCCCCAATTCATTTATTTTTGATTGGTGTTATGCCTGCTATACCTAACTGGTGGTGCGGGCTTCCCCATTTTATTTTTATTTATTTTTGATTTTGTGGACACACAAAGCAATGGAGGGAACTCTGGTCTTACATAGCGCCTACGGGAGCTGCATGCAGGGCGGTCTGACGCGTGTTTTCAAAGCCCGCTTTGCAGCCGCAGAGGAGCGACTGACCCCGGCAACGTCGAGTGTGCTACGTGGAGGTCAGACAGTCGTGCCAGCGCCTTCGTTGTGCAGATTAGAAAAGCACCACGACCGCAAGTGATAAGCGGCAGCACAGCAACAAACGCCGATTTAAGCTCCATTCTTTGGCTTCCTCGCGGCCACACTTCGTTCAAAACACACTTTAAGAAAACTCTTCCGCCTCACCCGACCCCCTTTTTTTCCTTGGCCTAATATTTTATTCGTTTTCTTCAGAGTTCGGTGAAAACTAACACCTGAAGCCAGTCTCAAGGAAAGGACTGCTAGTGCATGGTTTGTGCGTTGACAACTGTAAGGAGTACACCGATAGAAGGGGGGGGGAAAGCATCAAGAAGTTGATAGGATTAGAGAAAAAGAAAAGAATTCTGCGGTTTTTACGCGCCGAAGCTGCGATCTGATTACAAGGCACGCCATAGTGAGGTAGTCCGGATTAATTTTGACTGCCTGAAGTTTTTTGCATTTCGCTCCCATCGAAACAAAATGTGAGAGAGAGAGGAGGCGCGGGAAAGAGGTGACTCGGTTGAAACTCCTGCCGGGCGCATGCAGGCAACAAATGTTTATCAATAACCGAAGCATGCGTTCGACACTCAGACCCGAAGCCTTTATTGAGTGTTTTGTGATAACTTTACTGACAGTCTTGAAGCTACTCCGCTGAATACTTTACGCAATCACGCGATAAAGTACGATATCGTTTTCAGAATTCGTGCTTTTACGTAAGCGTTAACCATAAGTTCACTGCGTATACGGCTCAGGAAACCACCATTCTCGAGGAGTGTGACTGCGCCTTCTCGCTGTGACGTCTGCTGAAGGACTTCGCTGCCGTGCGCATGCTCGCTACAGATCGGCCCCCTTGTTCGGGTTTTCGAAAGCGCGTGAGTCAGCCAGTTTGTACAATACATTGTGCCGAACAGTCTGGCATATTCTCGATTAGGTTCGATAGATGCAGCTAGACGAAAGGTAAAGGTTGTCGCTCACTGGACTGTAGCACGAAACTACAGTCCATACGGGTTTCCAAAAAGTAAAGCTTCGCAGGGGAAGACAATTAATCTTGGTCCGGGAACCGATACCCGGACCAACGCCTTTCTGGGGCGATTGCTCTGCCACCTGAGCTAACCGGGAGGCTAACAGATCATAGGGCAGACTCATACGCAGACTTGTCAAGAGAGGGTGCCACAACACCCAGGCTCCTACCGAAACTTGTCAAGAGAGGGCACCACAACACAGGTGGATATTGAAACTAGTCAGAGAGGGCGCCACAACACCCAGGCTCCTACCGAAACTTGTCAAGAGAGGGCACCACCACACAGGTGGATATTGTAACTAGTCAGAGAGGGCGCCACATTACGCAGACTGATACCCAAACTTGCCAAGAGAGGGCGCCACAACACCCAAGCTCATACCGATACTTGTCAAGAGAGGGCGCCAGAACACAGGTGGATATTGTAACTAGTCAGAGAGGGCGCCACATTACCCAGACTGATACACAAACTTGTCAAAAGAGGGCGCCACAACACCCAGGCTCATGCCGAAACTAGTCAAGAGAGGGCGCCGCAACACTCAGGTGGATATTGAAACTAGCCGGAGCCACATTACCCAGGCTGATACCCAAAATTGTCAAGAGAGGGCGCCACTGCACCCAGGCTGATATCGCAACTAGTCAAGAGCCTCAGCCTCTCTAAATAGACCGTGCGAACATAGAGCCGCTCTTTCCCGCCATGGACACGTTGGCACGGATCGAGCGACAACAAGCGATTATCTGCGAAATACGGTGACGCCGTAGAGCCGATTAGTTTGTGCCACAACGTGAAGCAGAAGCCAAGCGTCAACCAATTGACAGGAAAATTTCCAGCTTCACACGAGGGAAAGACTGGCGAATCACTGCTCCGCACTTCCGACAGCTTTCACGTGGAGTGGAACTGCATCCATTTTTTAAGCTTGCTTCAAAATTTATTCCCTGCAACTTTACAAAATAATGATTTACTGTGGATGTCTGGCCATCACGGGTTATACTTAAACGAAATGGCAGATATGAGCCAGAAAGTCTTTAAGTTGACCTTTGATTCACATATTACTGCATGCAACTTACGTCACTGGACTAAGGTACAGAAAATGTTGCCTAAAAATGATTTAAAGAAATTAGCTCTAATAACAACTCCAGACTTTCAACATTTCGGTTTTCGCTGGAATAACTATTGGTGTTCTTCTCAGCCATCGAAAGTTACATACACCAGCTTACACTGTCACATCCCGTAGTTGAGTTCTCATACACATAGATCTGGTCTGATGATGTCCCCTCTATGTCACAATTGTAAGAAAATAGAATCAGTAGACAAAGTAGGGCAATATTAAGTAAGCCGTTACTATTATCATTTTGGATGACAACACTAGGCTATAGTGATACAGACGTTGTAGGCAAGCCAGTGATCCGGTAACGGAAGCGGTTTATTCATGGGAGGGAGCGATATAAGTACACTTGGAAATGGGTGACGTAGCCGTCACGTGTTAACAGTCTGGGCGCTATCAGAATGACAGCGTGATATGGTCACATCTCCCCTTTAATGATGAGGTCTAGAAGTTTCATCTGGCAACGGGTATCGACAGGGTTCCCGACGCAATCTTGTGCTCCTGTGCAACTGCTGTTGTCCAGGCTGGAGGTCATCTTCTGAAGGCCCCTGCGAGGTTGATTGTGGCTCTGGTTGAGGTGCTGCCTCCCGCAGGTGCTTTCTTGTGCGACGGATTTCACGGCCGTCTTCGGTCTTCACAATGTTAGATCTTGGCGTTGCGGCTGGCCTTAGAATAATAGCTGGAGACCAGGTTCTCTGGAGAGTGTCGTACGTCGTTACATGTTGTCCCGGCGTCAGCGGGGAAAGGTTCCTGGCGCCGCGGTCGTAGTGGATCTTATGCCGGTGCCGGATCGCCTGGAGACGGTCGTGGACATCCTTGCTGGGTATGGCCTCTGGCTCCAGGTGAGTTGTTGGTACCGGCAGGAGGGTCCGGGTCTGCCGCCGCTTACTGGTCTTAGGCTCGGGTATTTCCAGAATGTCCTGAACACGCTCCGGGTCGATGCGCAGGCCTTGCGTAGTAAGGATGTGTCCCATGTAGCGAACCTCCGCCTGCAGGAAGGTGCATTTTTTTGAGGTTAAGTCGCAGATTCTGCTCACGGCAGCGCGTCAGTACGAGTGTCAAGTTGCAGTCATGCTCATCTTTTGCGACTAGTACATCATCCATTACAACTACGACACCGAGTAGACCGTCTAACAAGCGATGCATTGCAGCTTGAAAAATTTCTGGGGCTGACGATATTCCAAAGGGCATTCGGAGGAAGCGATAGCGCCCGTATGGCGTGCTCATAGTGCAGATTCTTGAACTTTCTTCTGTTAGCTTAATCTGCCAAAATCCCGATGCTGCATCAAGCGAAGAAAAAAAATCTTGCCCCGGACAGCCGCGGAACTATGTCTTCTAAAGTTGGCATGGGGTAATTTTCTCGAAGCAGCTGTTTGTTTAGGGTGGTTGGATCGAGGCAAATACGCACTTTCTTTTTTCACCACGGTCACCATGTGGCTAGACCATTCGGTTGGTTCATTTACCTTTGTAATGAAAAGATTAGCCCACTGAAAACATCTGCGAAAGGTTGAGCTGGGGGATACAGTTCTTCACTGGCGACCTTCTGTGTGCGGTATATAAACCCCAGGCGTTCTGCGACTGCCCCGCTGAGCTTGACTGGAACATCGTGCTCGACGACGAAAAATTGTCCTTCACATTTTTTTGTTGTTAGCGTAAAGCAGAAGCTTGACTTTTGCTTGTGCCGTAGTCCTGTGACCAAAGAACGCTGTTAGAGTCACCTTGCAGGCTTCCTTTGGCTTAGCATGTAATCTTTCCAGCTCGTTTTTGGAGATAACGCAACAGTTCGCTCCTGTGTCCAGTTTGCACGGGAAAGGTTGGCCTTCGATATAAACTGTTGCTGTCCATTTATCAAGTTCAAGCGAGTTTATCGCTAACCCCGCAAGAAAAAAAATCGTTTGTCTCGGCCCGTACCTCCCGCAGCTCTTTTCCTTGACGGCTGGCGTTATGTGTGGTGCCGATTGATTTTCAAACCTGGGCAAAATGGATCTGTGCGCCACACTTCCTGCAATTCTTTCCTCTCGCTGGACAATTTCCACCACGATGCATCTGGTAGCCACACCTACTGCACAGCTTTTCTGTCGCAACCGAGTTCACTATCGTAGTTTGCGCTCCGCCTGTTGCTGCGCTTATCTCTTGGAAGTGCTGCTTTCCTTGCTCTTCAATGCGGCAAATTTCTACCGTTTTTTGGGTAAGAAGGGTTTTCCGCTAATAGTTTCTGCTGCAAACGCTTGTCTCGGACGCCTAGAACGATACGGCTGCGTAGCATGCTGTCTTCTAGAAGTCCAAATGCACAGTTCCTGGCTAAAATTTTCAATTCGATCAACCAGTCATTAAGTGGTTCGCCTTCTCTCTGGTCCCTTGAACCAAAGCGAAATTCGTGGAGGGTTAAGTTGTTTGCTGGCTTGTTGTAGTCCTCGAATTTCTTGTTCAAAACTTTGACGTCATTTCTCTCCTCGTCCGCGTCAAACTTGAAAGTGCTGAATGCTTTCCTGCCTTCTTCGCCTATGCTCACGAGAAATGTTGCTGCCTGCACATCGGTTGGCTGCTTAGTCAATTGAGTAGCAGTGGCAAACAGTTCGAACTCACTCTTCCATGTTCTCCAACCAAGCCAGGCGTCGTCTAACGTATCCAGGGGTTTCGGAGCCGGTAGTAGAGTCGATGGAACTGGCAGCGTCGTAGGCGGGGGCGGTGTCGTCGACATTTCAAATGGGCTCCGCTGCCACCATGTAGGCAAGCCGGTGATCCGGTAACGAAATCTCTTTATTCATGGGAGGGAGCGATATAAGTACAAATGGAAATGGGTGACGTAGACGTCACGTGTTAACAGTCTGGGCGCTATCAGAATGACAGCGTGATATGGACACAGACGTTTGTTGTGCAGTGTTTGATTTTTTGCCTGAATCAAAGCGATTGCCCTACTAATTATTGTAGCTTTATTCTACCTATCAGATGAGCATTCATTTCACTAAATATGTTTTCTCGAAATTGTTGATCAACCTTGTATTTTTTTCCTGTATCGTAACCTATGTTAAAGTTCTACCTTCAGTTAGTGTGACTGCTCGCTCGTATACCAGTCTTGCTATTCTGGCATGTCCTTTTATTTTTCCTTTTAATGTGCGTTTCTCTTCCTAAAATAAAAATTTTCTTGAGCTCACTCCTGCCGCCCGATTCTTGGCCTATCCCCGTTAGTGTGTACGAGTCATAAAAGAGGACAATCATCATATGCACTGAGGCATCAAAGATGATGCAATGCAGCATAATTTGATATTATTTTTTATAATTTGCAACATATCATTCGTTCTATTGTCAGATTTTATGTTTTTCCCCAGACGCTAGGGTTCTTTTATTCATGTTCACTAGGCCAGAATGATGGGTTGCGGAACAGTACATTGATGTGCAAATGTCCTGTATATAGTGATAGAAACTGTGAATACCCCTGTAACACACCCCTGTATGGGCCTGTCAAGGCCTACAGTATTGCTAAATAAATAAAATAAATAAATAAAAATAAATGTGTAATTTTTTCGATTAGCTTTGTTACACACATGTATGTCGACGTTGTGTTCTTTCGCGTCGACTTTGATTGACGAGAAAAACTGTTAAATGATAATGCTGTTAAATCGTATAAATTGTCGATGACGGTTATATACGCGTATAGCTGGCGGAAATAGCGCTGGAGTGGTATTTATATTTTGTTATTGTGTTACACTATTGACACACAGGTCATTGAGGAAGTACTTCAGGAATAAGAGGGGAAATGGTAATGAATATGACGGCGGAGAACAGTAAAAGACGGCTAGAGTATTGGTGACACCGAGCACGGTATGTAAATAATAGACTTCAGGGCAATCAAATTCGATCAGCTGCAAATGCAACGTCTTATCATTGCACGATACGTAACGCACTCTGTGGCACTGCGTGCACACGCTATACTAAAGCTTGCTAATAAGCGTTGAAGGAAGGAAAAAGTAACGTGCTTTGGGGCATCCGTCACCACGCCGTATCAGCGGGAATTTTCGAAGGTCTTCGGAGACTTAGATTGATTTAGGGATCGCGTGAGGTCCACGTAGTCACTTTCACGTAGTGAAATTAGACAATTTGTAGGCTTCTAGAGCACATAGGATAGCGAACTGGAAAGGCAGCTTGAAGCGAAGAAAGTCATAGTTTCGTCCGAAAGGCGAACCCTCGATTGCCACAGCAAATGCGTAGACAACTATACGAAGTAACGATAGTAGTTTTATTGGCCGTATAGACTTGCAAACTTTTGCTTACTAGCTGTCGTCGGTGACTCTCGGGCGCGGTCGCGCAATACGCAGTAGCTGCCGGAATCGGCGGCGAGGAGTTACGGAGTCGCCATCTATCGGAAGCGCCTCGCTGGCGTAGTATGAGGGATCACGCGGCGCGCTCCTCATACACTGAAAACACCACGCACGAGCTCTCCCGGACATTTCTGTAAGTACTTTCGAAACGAGAGAAGATTTTTTTTACTGACTAAACAATAATCTTGGGCAAACTGAAAGCACAGAATCGTTTACAGACGCTGCCTCTTTACCGAATACGTACAGTGAACGCCACTGCGCGCGGTCGCCGCGATGGAGTCTCCCCAACCGGCTTCTTGCGTGAAAGGTAGGAAAACGCTGAGAGCAAACTATGTGAAATACGTTCTTATAGTGTTTGTATAACTAAATGGAGCGTAATAGAATGAAGCCTCAAGACAGCGATCGCACAGATTCGCAGCGACCAACTGCGCGTCTGCATGCTTGTCCGCGCACTGTTTCGCTTTCGCCGCGTGCGCGTTTTCGCACCGTGCCATGAGCTTTAAGCCGCACAATATGAGCATTTGACAGTATACAAGCAACCATTGTTGCATGGGCGCTATCAGAGCTGTTCAAAAATAATTTCATTGTAGAGACTTCGACGCCTACGGGGACTGTGATGTGCCGTCGCGACGATTCCATCTTTTTTTTTTCTAAATTCTTGGACGTTTCAATATTATTTCTCGAGTTGCGTCGCACTGTATGTTTATCGGTTTTCTCAGCGTGCGATTCCCGCTGCTTCTTTTTTGTAATCCAGTGCATTAATTCATAACACGTACAAACATGACCATATGCCATGCCTTTTTTTTTAATGTGCGTCTTACCGCTCCCTTTCCATTCCAGTGAACTTGCCAGTATCTATAGCATCGACAAGTTCATAGACCAAGCCGTCATGAGATTTGTCGGGCAGTGGACTCGGGCGAGCGTCTCAGTGCGCGTTTTCCGAACATCGCAGACCCGGTGCCGTAGCAGAAATCTTCCTCGCGTCTGTGCTTGCTGCATACCCGAGTTGTAGCCGATGACTGTTTGCCGGTTTTATGTTTCGCGAGCCAACCTTCACGCAGCTTCTTGTCCTGCGGCTATGTGTGAATAAGGCTGACAGCGGGCTCCGTTGCGTACGTCCGGCACTGCGACACCGAGCAGTAGTCTACCATGTTGCGCGCCTTCAAAGGCAGCCACTACCTATTGTAGTGCTTTCAAGCGTTGTAAAGGAGACACTCGAAGCGGGAAGATTTCGCCACTAAATGAGGACCGCAGCGTACGAGGGAATTTATGCTCTCGTTTTCAGCTCGCTTCGGAGCTCCCGAAGCAGCCGACGCCGCCGCTATGTCCGCGTGATCCCTAATAGGACGTCACGCCGATGGTGGCGCCAGCTTTTCCAGTGGTGGAGCTCGAGGCCAATACGACGCCGCCCCCTACCTCCACTCTCCCGGGGCCTGTTGCACGACGGAAGACGGCGCGTTTCCTTCCCACCTTCCTCCCTTGCGCGCTCCAGATTCAGCGGCGATCGTCGGCTGCCCTCGCGTGCTTTCACTCGCACCTACACCATGCGGTGCGCGGCAGCGGTGTTATCGTCCGTGGACCTTGTACGCATAATCATGGAGACGGCGACTGGAAAAATGCGGCTGGAATGTCCATATTGCTACATGCATATTGCGTGTTTCTTCGGAATATAATTCATATCGCAATAAAATAAATGCACAAGGTTAGTCTAGAGCTGTGTACGGTGCAGTAATAATGCATAAGTAGCGTAAAAAGGGTCAAATGAAACCTTGCGCGAACACACACACACACACACACACACACACACACACGCACGCACACACTGCAACCATCGCCTCTTTCCCGGCCGATCTCTTGTAGTGGGTGAGTGGCAGTAACTGAGAAAAGAAGCAAGAAGGAAGCTTGCCGGCCATGACTCAACAGGGACAGCAACAACGATTGACGGCGTCGGAAGCGTCCTTGCCGCCACCGGAAGAGTGGAACGTCCACGGTGAGAACCAAAAGACGGCCCAATCGATGGCGCATAGCAGCAATGGTTTTTGATGCGCTAAGGCATACCGACTGGGCCCACATACTCATTCCTCTGGCCAGGCAGTAGCGAAGGCGCCCTTACGTGAAATAATGAAGCGTGGTGGCTCACTGGCTATGGCACTGTGCTGCTGACCACGAGGTTCGATACCCGGCGACATTGCGACGGAAGCCGAATGAAAAAAACGCTTGTGTACCGTCCTTTAGGAGCCACCTTAAAGGAGCCCAGGCGGTGAAAACGAATTCAGAGCCCGCCATTAATGCACCCCTCATAACCCGCTGTGCAGGTTCGGGGCGCTAGACCGCACAATTTAATTTAGTGATATCATCCGTGTAATGGACCAAACTACACTAATACGTGTTAAGCGAGCGTCAGTGGACGATCCTTTGCATGCTGTTATTTCGGCGCATGCTTTCTTAAACTAGGCGTTGACGTTGTCGAAACGAAGTCGAAAAACAAAGAGAACTACGGCAAAAGAATCCTTACAAGAAAAATTGTGAAGCAAGGACTGGTCGCTTTTTTATTATTATTGAGAGTTCCTATGCGTTGTACGGTCAGTGACAACACGAATACTTGCATAAGAGAAGTTGCTTTATTAAATCTGAGTAGCTATTTAAGCTAAGCGAGCAATTTATTTATGCTTAGAAAGTCCTGTGGGAAAGCAATGTATGCATTATGTGTTGTTGTGAAGTCGGGTGTCCGTGCGGCCACGAAGGTTCCATGGATGGTGGCGTGCCAGCAGAAAGAAATGTCCCGAGCGACGTTTAAGAGATGAGAAAATGTTTGTATTGAAATGTAAATGATTGAGTTTTAGACCAACGGCTCCAACTCTCGGAGCACACTACTTCCTAAAGTCGTTGCATGTCCGAGCCTCTCTCCTCACAGCCCTTCAGATACGCTTTTTCTGCCATTTTATTTGCCTCTTTCACACGTTGAGGGAATGCCCTGGCCAATCGCAAACGCTGAACCATTCAAAACCTCCCGCGCCCAACGTCCCAGTTATTTTTGGCCAACTTCCACCCTTTTGTCGTCTCGCTGGGCTCCAACGTTGCACTATACGAGGCAACGACGTGGCAAACTATGAACTTTCCGTCGACGCTGTTCCCTGGGAGTTCTTGACGATGGCCCTTTCATCAATTAGTGGCCTCTTCGTCACGGTCAATCGTTCAGGATCTGGAGACAGTCGCAGGGTGGCAATGCCGTCTGGATGTGAGCTGTTATTGTTTACGCGTCACCGTCGGTACCAGGTCCAGTCGTAGTCAGGGCGGGCATTCGTCTCGCCTGTCAGTTCGGGGCTCGAATAGCCGAAGATATGGAACATGACTACTTGTCCATAAGTCTCAGGTGACGCTGATTTAGTCGCCTTGAGTTCACGACGAAGCGTGAATAGCACCCGAGAGCCGCACGCCTGCTGGGGAAGCATGCTTTGTTCCGAAGCATCGCCAGACACACCAGCGTATTTTTTTCTTTTCGAAAACAATGAATAGGGTTCGCCCAATAAATATTTTCTGGGCATTAAATTCGTATATAGTCTGATTGCTTGTATGCAGCCGTCCTCGTGACATTTTCTGTGAGTGTTCATAATTTTAAGCATGGTTGCTAACAGTGGCCTCTTCATTTCTCTTGAACTGAATTTCCCGTCGCCATTTTTCTTTTCAGTTCCGTAAGTATATGAAGCAACTTCTTCAGCAGAAAGTCGGCGCGCTCGCAATAGGGACAGCGGCCGTGTCTAGCACCGTGGGAGAAAGCAGTTCTGCAACAAAGCCTGCATTACGGGGGATTCTAAGAGGCTTGAGTTGAGCACGTCGTGCAGCGAAGCATCTTACAACGAAAATAAGAGTAAAATAAAATACAAAGTTTTGCATTGTTCCGAAGATTTTGTTACTGCAACAAATAAGACCAAGAGATAAAACCGCTGCGAAAAGAAAAAAACTGTTTTCAAAGCGGTCGTTACTTGCGCTGTATATCTTGCCTATATGCCTTCAGGCAGGAAGTTGTGCAAGCTATTTTGTTGAACGCGTTTTAAATTAATATATTTTTCACCTAAACGCCGGGCTTGGATCAGCGAGTGTGTTTATCGAGCAACGATCCCCTTCGCTTCAGGCTCGCCCCATGGTGTGGCGGAAAGTCACGCCACTCATGGCGCGTCACCTAGAGAGAAAGCGGATAGATTCACGAGCTGTCAGAGGCGTAAGACGAAGTGTGGGCAACAACAATCTCAACAGCCACTTCGTTATACCCTTTCTTCAACTGCAGACTTGAACGATGCATGTACTAGGAGAGAGACGATGGAGGTATGCTGCTGATTCCAGTTCTTGGGACAGAGGATTCGTGGCAATGTTTATTATGGCAGTCCGGCACGCCAACTTTAAGAGGAAGCTCGGGAGGTCTATCTAAATACATGGGAAAAGAAAAATCGTTTCTTCTCGGCGACCGCTGCGCCATGTTCGTTGAGGCTTGTTGCATTTAAAAGAGGTAAAATCTAATGGCTGTGAGTTGCGAATTTTCCGTTTAGGTCAAAAATTTTTAAATTAACATTTCCAGAAATCGCAAACTGTCAGAAAATGAAATCATCAAGTTAATGACTCGGTAACTCGGCGAAAAAACGATACAACTCTGTAATTTGAACCATACAGTACATCTAAAGCGGAGAAGATTGATGTATTATACATGGCTCTGAAATAAACCATTATTATGTGAGCAAGAATTTTGCAAAGCGCTCGTAAAAATGTAAGAAATTCATGTAAAATGCAAAATGACACATCAACTTTGTCAGCTTTGGATGCTCTGTGCGTTGCAGTTTACAGAGCTCCGATGTCTGTTTTACGTGCAGAACTATGAACTTGTAAACTACGAGCTTCTATTTTTTTGAAACTTAAGAATTTTTGAAAATTCCACTTCAGAAAATTCAGGTCCTAAACCAAAATTCTGGTTCATCAGTGGTAGCATTTAACTTTCTCTCCACAATGCAGCATATTTCATTAAAATCAGTCCAGGGGTTATTTTTGCGTTTCATTTATTTGAATAGGTGGCATCGGAGTTGGGCCCGAGTTCAACATTCCCATTAAGGTGGCCGGCTACGCGCGATGATACATCATGAATGAAGGAAGGAAGAGGCTGTTGAACGTTTCCAATAGAGCAATAACTTTGTGAGCTCTTTACCTTTTCACTTTCGGTGAAATGAGCCAGGATTATCTATTTCGCAGGTGTCAGGAGCGTCAGCTTCTTGCAAATCTGGAGGCCGTCAGGAAGTCTTCCCACGATGGGATTGAAGTCACGCAACAGGAATAATCGGGCCCCTTTTGATTGAAACGCTGGGGCACTAACTTTTACAAGTGCTTGTCCGAATCATTGCTTCGAGTAACGGCAAAATGTCTTCCGCTGTGCGAAAGCGAAACGTGAGGAAATCATTAATTATGCTTTTGCGTACTTTTTCTTTGGGAATTTAGAACGCCTTTCTCAAGTATGCTGCATATCTGGGAGACATACTTGCCACCCACTGGCGCAGGTACACCCGGCGCGTGACGGGGACTACCAAGTACGTGGCCCTGTGCACGTTCACCTACTGCCTGCCCGTGGGCGCGTGCGGCGTCGCAGTCCTCATCATTTACGTCTTCATCGGTACGATCGGTGGCACGCGGGCCAGAACTGTGCACTCGCTGTATAGTGACGCTGCTGTTACATCTGAGCAGTAAGGCTTGGAGTATTTCTCGTACAGAGCAGTAGGAGACTTGCGTAAAGCCCGCATGCGTTACAACACTTGTTCTCGGCCGCCATTGTGAGGGATTGACGCGGGCAGGCTCTATAGTATAACCGGTCGCCTACCCCATCGCGTGAAAAGGCATTGTGCGGCTTCCATAGGGGGGGGGGGTGGAAATTCGGCATGCAGACCTACTGCTGCGTGCCCCTATGCATGCAGTGTGTCAACGTGGACCGTTTCGAACGGAAGGTACACGGCTTTCAATGCACCGACCTCACCTCTAAACTCACTAGTAGTAATATGTGACGTTTATGGGAATGAAACTGAAGAGAAAAGGGCAGCGCCGCAACTGTCTCTCGCAGTGAGAACCCCTCAACAGCACAGGGGAGCGGCGAGGGGAATAAAAGGAGACGAAGGAGGCCTCCCAATCGACCGGCCCGAACGACACCCCCTAAAGTCAGCCGCTGCGTCGCTTGCCGACCGATCTCTCGTATTTCGCACTAATTGTGACGGCTGGATGCAGCGGCTTCGCTTCACCCGTCCCTCAGTATATTTAAAGGAGTGTGCACAGCGCATACAAGGCTAGTTATTCGGTTTTCTCCCTCGTGAGCTACAACAGCAATGTAATGAGCGGCGTCAATCGCCTAAATCTGAGTAGGCGACAGCGGTCGCATCGGTCGACAGCGGTCGACAGCGGTCGCAGAAAGTCTTCCGACTTTCTTGTATAACGTGCTTTTTCGTGTTTCATTGTAAATGACATGTCTAATGATGTATTTAATCTGTAGATGTTGTTTATAGTACGCTAATTTGCTGACTATTTATATCACCATCAATGTTGTTATTATTAACCGAGGGTCCCACTACAGTTCTTTCACTTTGGGACCCTCGTCTGTATATTTGTCATGTAATTACTTGTTTATTTTGGAACCAATAAATCTGAATCTGAATCTGAGACCTATCGCTGCGAGTACTCATCGAGCGTCTGCGCTCTACACCTACCGACGCATCCGTTTGCCGACATGTCCTCCAGGGCGGCATTCTGTACCGAAGGAACTTCCTCCCTGACGGCCCTGACCTTCTTCTTGTTGTGCCAAAACATCTACGACAGACAGTGCTCTTTGAGATGCATGACGCACCCACTGCATGACATCTTGGGGTAAGCCGCACGTACGACCGCGTCCGCCGCCGCTTCTATTTGCCTGGTTTCGCTCGCTCCGTCCGAGGCTATGTTGCTGCCTGTGATCCCTGCCAGCGTCGGAAAACACTTCAGGTGCTACCTGTCGGTCATCTCCAGCCGATCACTGTCCCTGTGGAACCGTTCTTTCGTGTTGGATTAGTCCTCCTCGGTACTTTTCCCCCGTCATCCTCTGGGAACAGATGGGTAGCCGTCGCAACTGATTACGCCACCCGATACGCTATCACGCTGGCTCTCCATACCAGTTGCGCCACTGACGTCGCGGACTTTCTCTTGCGTGACATTATCTTACTTCATGGCGCACCACGACAGCTGCTTACTGACCGTGGTCGTAACTTCCTCTCGAAAGTTATCGCCGACATTGTGCGTTCCTGCTCCATTCATCACAAGCTGACTACCTCATATCATCCTCAAACCAATGGCCTGACAGAGCGGTTAAACCGTACTCTTATCGATATGCTGTCCAAGTACGGTTCCAAGGACAACCACGACTGGGACATTGCCCTTCCTTACGTCACATTTGCGTACAATTTTTCCCGGCAAGACACCGCTGATTTCTCCATTTTATCTATTGTACGGTCGAGAACCGACCTTGCCCCTAGACACGGCACTTCCTCCTTCTGCGATCTCAACAAGCGAGTATGCGCGCGACGCCATCGCCCTCGCCGACCATGCACGCCAGCTTGCCCGTGCTCGACTGACGGCCTCGCAAGCCACTCAGCTGCGTCAGTACAACGCCTGCCACCGTTACGTACAGTTTTCGCCTGGTGTGCTCGTGCTCCTGTGGGCGCCCTCTCGTCACGTCGGACTTTCAGAGACGCTCCTTTCGCGATATACAGGGCCCTACCACGTGCTCCGCCAGGTGACGCCTGTGACGTACGAAATTGCTCCTGTGCCTTCAACCTCGTCTTCTACTCTGGCATCTAGTGATCTTGTGCACGTCAGTAGGCTCAAGGCCTACTACACTGCTTCCGAGGCGGGCGTTTAGTCGCTCCGGAGCGGCGCTTTTGGCGCCGGGGGTAGTGCTACGGAACAGTATTTGCGACGACAAAGAGGCGAGCAGGGTGAAGACGACGACGACGATTAGAGGCTAGCGCGGGCTGTTGCCTCTTGGCCAAGTGCGGCGTATTGCCTTGTAAATATAGTTGTAAATAGCTTTTCGTCGGCGTCTTCCTACGTAACAATATGAATAAACGACATGTTGGTCATTCCTTGCTCAGCAACGTGTTGCCTCGGTCCGTTACTTCAAACACGACACATGGTGTCAGAAGTGTTGTCTCGGCAGCAGAATGGACGCCGTCAAGCACCCGGAGCCGCTGCAGAGCTTTCCGGAAACTCGAGAACTGGCTGCTGTTTAAACAAAAGTTGGAACTCTTCATCACAGTGACGTCGTCAGACAAGCCAAGGAAGGAAGCTGTGAAAGCGGCAATACTTCTCAGCACCGCAGGTGACGGTGCCTTGGACGTGTACAACAACTTCGTGTCTGCCGAAGGTGAGAACAAAGAAGATTATCAAACTTTGGTCAGGAGGTTTGATCAGTACTGTGTTCACGAATGGAACGAAGCATATGAAAGGCACGTCTTCCGCCTTAGAGTGCAGGACGAGGCCGAACCCTCTGAAAGCTTTTTGCGGGTTCACAAGAAGCAAGCGAAACTCTGCAACTTTGGAGCGCTTGAACAAAGCACGATAAGGGACCAAGTGGTATTTGGTATCAACGACAAAAAGCTCAGACAGGTTGCTTGGCGAGAAAGGCCTTAGCTTTCAGAAAGCTGACCAAATGTGCAAAGCAGCCGAAGTTTCTGCGCAGCTAAATGCGGCGTGGTCGAAGGAAAGACGACGAGTACACCAGAGGAACTGAACGAGACAGCAAAAAACAATATCGATGCCGTCAATGTGGAAGAGCTCATGTGCCAGAAGAATGTAAGGCTTGCAGAAAGTTTCGCTACGCATCCAAGAAAAATCACTCCGTGACATGTTGCAGAAGGCGCCTGGTAAACGAAGTCGACGAAGCACAAGAGGCTGATGATAACTTCGATATCCATAAGATCAGCGTGTGCGGCATAACTGATGGTGCGGGAGCAGAATGGACAGTTCACGGTAAGATAGCTGCCCAAGAAGTGCGACTCAAAGTAGACACTGGCTTGCAAGCCAACCCTACTACCTCTGTCTGTGTCCGAGTGCCAATTGGGCAATGGAGCCAAGAAAAAGCGCAGCAGTTTTAACAGCATATAACGGAAGCGTTATCAAGCACGTGGGAGGTTCAAGAGAAGTGCTGAACATAAACGGCCAAGAACGTTACATTACATTTTTAATTGTGAAGAAACATCGCCTTGCCATCATTGGTCTCCAGGCATGTCGGGAATTCGGACTGATTCAAACGGTGAATGCAGTAAACTCAAGCGAACAAGACGCTCCCAAACTGGGTTTTCCCCACGTAGTGGAACCGGCTGCGTAAAACGACTTTGCAAGGTGCTACTGCTACCGGATGCCGTTCCAGGGGTGCAGCTCGCCCGCAAGGTACCGTTGGCGATCAAGGAACCGCTTCGCCAAGAACTGAACCGCATGAAAGGGGCCTCTATCATCGTGAAAGTGGACGAGCCTACCGACTGGTTGAGGCCTGTAGTTGTAGTAAGAAAAAAGAATGGCCGGCTTTTCATATGTTTGGATCCAAGGGCCATAAACAACAGTATAATGTGTGAACATTATCCGATGCCATCACAGGAAGACATTGAAAGCAAAATCTCGGGCGCAAAGTACTTTTCTCAGCTTGATGCAAATGCTGGCTTCCATCAGATACCATTGGACGAAGCTACGTCGTGCGTATGCACTTTCGCAACGCCCTTTGGGCGCTGCAGGCTCTTACGGCTGCTGTTTGGAATCTCTTCAGCAATCGAGGTCTTACAAAAGACATTAACAGAAATTTTTGAAGGCCTGACAGGAGTGCGCGTATACATTGACGACATTCTGGTCTGGGGGGACTTGGCAGAGTAGCATGATGAGCAGATTCAAGCCGTACTAAAGCGAGCGGAGCAAGCTGGGCTGACGTTTAATGCGCAAAAGTCTGCATCTTGTGTGACACCGATAACATATCCTGGTGACGTGATCAGCGAGAGCGGTGCCCGCCCCAGCCCTGACTTAATCGAAATCATACACGCTATACCACCTCCGAAGGATAAGCAGGTGGTTCGCGGAATGTTAGGCGTCGTGAATCACTTTCGCAAATATGTACACTCACTCAGTGACAAGACGTCATTACTTCGTGGTCTTATGAAGGAAAGCGTGATGTTTCAATGGACATCAGCGCACGCGCATGAGGGGGCTCAGATCTGCGAAGCACTGATACTCATCCCTACTAGCCGTCTTCGATTCAAAGAAAGAAACGAAGGTAACAGCACACGCCTCGGGAACCGGCATTGGTGCCATCCTATTGCAAAAGCACGGAAACGACTGGCGCCCGGTCACATGCGCATCGCGGGTTCTGAGCGAGAGTGAAACGCGCTACGCTCAAAAGGAGGCGCTCGCTATAGTGTTTGCGTGGGAAAAGTTTCATCACTTTGTGTATGGCTGCAGGACCTTGGTTGAAACTGATCACATGCCTCTGATTTTTATCGCTCAAAAAAGTGTTGTGGTCTGTCGCTTCAAATACGATTGCCTTGCAGTTCATCCCTAGGAAAGACTTGCTGCTCGCAGATATGCTGTCCCATGCTGCCACGCTGCCTGGGTGCGCTGAAGAAGCGGAAGACGTAGATATCCACGCCATTCAAGTGGGCTAAAGCCTTGTAAGCAGACGAACAAAGCAATGACTGGAAGAAACCCGCACGGATCCATATTTAAGCAGCGTTGTAGAACAACTAAACACAGGTGCGACCATTCAATGGGAACTATAAAACCGTTCACATCGCAGTTGGCGGCAGTACACGGCGCACTGCTAAAAGGAAGCAAGATTGCAGTACCGAAAACCGTGAGGGCAAAAATTCTGCGGCGGGTACACGAAAGTCACTTGGGACGGAAGAAATGCAAAGCCAGGGCACGTAGGCTAGTTTTTTTACCAGGACTCGGCAGTGATATTGAGAAGCTGGTACGAACGTGCCATGTGTGTCAGAAATACGCCGACAGCCAACCGAGCGGGCCCCTGCTACTACGGCCTACACCCCCGAACAAGCATGGTACCGTGTCGGAATTGACCTGTTCCAATTCGCAGGGCACTCGTACGTGGTAGTGTATGACGACCAATCGAACTTCCCAGAGATATAAAGGTTGGTGGGCACAACAGCAACGGAAACTATTTCGAAGATATCTGCCATATTCTCTCGCTATGGCATTTCTGCTCAAGTCTGCACGGACAACGGATCCCAATTCGCTTCACGTGACTTCGCTGCTATTGCAAGACGGTACGACTTCGAACATAACATCCAGCCCTAATTTCCCGCGCTCAAACGGCCTAGCGGAAAAGGGCGTACAGATTGTTAAACGAATTCCCAAGAAAGGTACGGAGTGCCGTGAGAATTTCTGGTTGGCACTTTTGGCTTATCCACTTCTCCCTTAGAAGATGGACGGTCTCCCGGAGAGCTGCTGCAAGGACGTCGTCTTTGGACAACTGTTCCCGAGTTCAACGCTTTAAGGGGGGGGGGGGGGGGGGGGAGATGCCTTGTATGAACACATCGGCAATAATTTCGGGGCAAGCCAATACCGCCTCTTGAAGGAGGAAATGTTGTTCGGATAAAAAAATGGGAACTGGTGACTCAAAGCAACGGTACTCAAATAAGCAGCGCCATGATCGTATCTGGTCCAAACGGAGAGCCACAAACAGCTGAGGCGCAATCGACAACATTTGCGGCAAACAGACGAACGCTGCTCCAACGAGAACGACTACAAGAGCAGCCGGGCAGACACCTAGCCGGAACCGAATAACGTATTATAACCAATCGAAGACTTGGAACCGGTTAACGACACATGCGACACAGCGGCAGCCGACCGCTGCTCAAATCCGCAGATGACCAGGGTTCCTGACGAGGCCGGGCAACAAGACACACCTGGAGACCCATCCACATTGCCAACAATTTGTCAGTCTACCGGATCCCGGATGGAGCCGAAGCATAGAGAAATTTCAACAAGAGCGGACACTCCCATAGAGCCCAGCGGCCGAAGTGACTATAGCGCACCAAGCGTATGGTATTAACACCTTCCGGTTTCGGTTTCGGGCACGCGCGTTTTGAACACCAATTGGTACACGCCACGCCGGCTCCGCGCGGCATTTTCTTTTTTCGCTTCTGCTGAACCCCGTGGGACCTTGGCGTGGAATCGTTTCATTATTTAGTAAAAATGATTGCGAACGGCCTTTACAAGACCCCGCCGAATCAGTCAGGTGCAATTTCTTAAAGAAAACGCAAGACGTCTTCTGAAATGATGAAATGTTTATTTTGCTCTATATAAATGCTCGTTCCGGGCTGCTTCTGCATTCATCCAATGTTGTGGCACCAGGTAAGCAGCAGTAGTTTCCATACGAAGCTCCACCGGATGCCATCAGCTGAAAAAGTAAATTACAAGCATGTAGCATTTTGGTATATTGACCTAACAGGAATATTGCGTGTCGAGGCGAAACGTTCGTAAGTGGTGAATGAGCGGCATTACAGATAAATTCACTTTTACTTACATTTCGCAGCAAAGGCTCCTCCCAAACAATGCCATAAAATCTTAAAGCCTCCGATTTCAAAGCATCTCTTCCTTCCCGGGCATTATTTCCCGCACTTTAAGAGCAGATACAAGAACAAATACGAAAAATAAATACACGGGTGACTGCGCGTTTCCAAAACAACTTGGCCTCAGTCGACGCTATGGTCCGCGAAGTACACAGAGGTGGCTACAACACAGGCTCCGCCAGACCATGTTACACGCTCGCAGAATGCCTTCTAGTCACTCTCAAGACAGATTCGTGGGTGCAAAGTCTGTTTTCAGTCGCTGAGAATACACAAATGTCAAGTTCTTGAGCTCCTACGCGTTATCTCTTACGCGTCCTGCCGGCGCAAGCAACACTCCCGTGTTATCACTCTCGGCAATCGCTCGTCGCGTTTTTGACAAGCGTCAGTACCGAAATAAGGTATATGTTGTTGTAGGGCCATAAAAAGCGTCACAAACTTGTCCCACTAAAATTCAGTACACGCAAAACTAACTCACTATGGCCAGCTTACTTTTTTGCTAACAGCTTCACAACCCCAGACGCGGCGAGCATGGTTCAAAAGTATCCCAAGAAGTTAACAAATGAATTACAACACTTTTTGGGATAAGAGAATGCGTCCCCAACTTGTCCGATGCAGTAATATTCAATAAACGCGTAAATAATTGCGGCACACAGCCGAGCTGCTTTTCGCTAACTGCGCCACTACGCCGAGCGCGGCCACTGTGCTTGCAAAGTACCCCAAAAAGGTACAATTAGTAATTAGTTACTAATTGTTACAAATGTTACAAGCGAAATTAGTTACAATAAATTTTGGGGTCAGAGAAAGCGCCAGAACCTGTCCCGGTAAGATTTAGTACACGCGAAACTGCTTCACACGGCCAAGGTACGTTTCGTCACAAAGCCAGGTGCGGTGAGCGTGCCCAAAAATTACCGAAATAAGTTATAATTGCGCTTGGGCTCATAGAAAGCGTCGCAAACATCTCCCAGTACGAGTAATTCACTAAAATTAACTAGGCTTGGACGGTGGAGCTGTTTTTCAATTACTGCGTCACTATATAGGTTCAGTATTGTGCAGTAAGCCTAAATGTGCTTGAAATGCGTCGCAGACTGTCAAACAAAATTCCTCACCTTGCTCTAGTCCAGTAGTGCAGAGGTGCCGTGTCGAAATGCAGACGGTACACAAAAGAACGCCGGGAGCCCAAAAAACGGGCTACATCCAAAAGAGACGGGTCGCCGAGCACGCGAGATTGCGCAAGAGACGGGTCGCCGAGCATGCGCAACCGGCCTCGCTCACTCCTGCGGCTTGTCTGGAGCATGACGCGTGTCAGGCGTGCCGCTAGCTTGTTGCTAGGCAACGCAAGAAAAATGTCTCAAAGTATAAGTTCATTTACACGCAAAACTTTTTTTAGTGGGAAAGAATAAAAAAGATAAAACGGTGTCTGTTAGTTTATTTCACATTCTTTTTTTCTGATGCTCGCGTCAACTAACGGATGAAGCTAACGGAGAGCGTCCCCTCTTGGTGAATTTCTTTCTCTATGGCCGAAGCGTCTTCGCTACGACGGAAAGTTTCTTCAAGCTTAAAAGCTTATTTTTGTGTAATCTTTTCTTGTTTGTTTTTGTGAAGACAAGCAAGTCTCTCAATTGTATGAAGAAAAGACGTATCAGAGCGGGCTATCTCGCTTGTGCGCCGACAGCGTTTGCCACTTCTTTCCCTGACTCTCCTTTCCCTCGCTGCCTACGCGAGTACATAAGCATATGAATACACGACCAGTTGGTCATTCCTTGCTCAGCAACGCGTTGCCCCGGTCCGTTACTTCAAACACGATACAACGTATACTTGTTTATCGGGTGACGGCGTTTCACCGTATAACAAATGTTATCGCTCAGCGCAGGACGCTCCTGAATATATCGGAAGTTTCTCGGATGTGATCGATCGTTCTATGCCCTGCCTGTTGTCACCGCAACTTGTGTAATCTGACTGCATGTATGCACGACGCGAATTGTGTATAACTTTCTGGAACACACACGGGCATCATCGATTACTCTGAAATCTTCGATGACTCGTGTATAAAAGCCGATGCGCTTGACCCAATTATCAGATTTCGACGATCGCCGACCATGTTCGCCGCTATCAGTGCGCTTTGAGTGTAACTTATTCTTGGGGGCCAAAGTTCGCCAAATAAAAAGTTAGTTTCGTCATTCACAGTTTTGCCCGCTGTGTTATTCACCGTCACTACTCCGTGACATCTAGTGGAGGTGCTAGTGCATTCCTGTACCGAACGCCTCCACAAAGCCATGATCCAAGCCCGAACCCCGAAGACACCAACGTCACCAAGGAACAGCGAGGTAGCCGCATGCTGCAAAGACTGCCCCCAGAGGGCGGAATTTCGGCTGAGAAGACCAGGAAGTGCGCGGCCACGACAGCAGCTACAATGACAGCCCCAATGTCGCCAACACTGATCGCGCTGCAGCAGCCCAGGGAGCCACCGGCGTTCCGCGGTTGAACGCTTGAGGACCCGGAAAGCTAGCTGGATACGTATGAAAGAGTTGCTACATTTAACAACTGGAACTGTGACGACAAGCTGCCATGTCTGCCAGGACTTTTATCTAGAATCGAGAAGCCACCTTAATGAGGTGGCACCTGTCCCGAAGCGGCTTCCTGCAGACATTCACAAGCGACGTGCGCGAAGAACGAGCCCAAGCTCTACTCGAGATGGAGGCCTCGAGGTGGAGGCTGCGATTGGGTGGATGTCTGATTTTCCGTCTATTAGTAACTTCTCTCCACCTTGCGGGTTTCTACAGAACTGTTAAGTCAAACTCCTGCCTTTGCTTCGAGTTGTTGACAAATTCAACTTCGCCCTACCATCTGGTAGCCGCCTGGTTAGCTCAGATGGTAGAGGGGCTGCCCCGAAAAGGCGGTGGTCCCGGGTTCGAGTCTCGGATCACGACGAATTTTTCTTCAACCTCGAGGCCTTTCTTTCGATGAACCAGTATGGATCTCCTTTGTAGCGATTGGTACGATTGCGCGGATGTCTCATTTTCCCCTTCAATAATTACTCATCACCTTGCGGGTCTCCGCAGAACGATTACGTCAAATTCCACAGTTTGCAGCGATTACGCGTGGGCGCAGTACCTTATTTCCTTCTTCGTTGAGCAAAATAAGATTTCTTCGAAATTTGGTCCCATAACGCCAAATAAAGGACAAGCAAGAACGCCACAAAAACGTCTGAAGCCACAAGCACGAAGATCAGACAAATTCATGCACTAACCATCATTCTCATACAGCTGTTCAGTACTATCGAAGCGCCGGAGTTCCCTCTAGTAATTGTTGCAGGAAACTTCATGCTTCACCAACTTAGTACATCGATAAGCAAGCCCGCGAGTCCTGTGCATTAGGGGCACGTTAAAGATCCCCTGGTGGTCATAATTAATCCGAAGTCCGCCACACTCTTAAAAGTGAAATTAGTAAATAGCTAGTAAATGCACGCGTTTACTAGATTAATATGTGTTTGTACTACCTTCTTACTAGCTCTGCATTAGCCAGCGGCTAGTAAAGCTCGTAAGTTCTGCCTTTACTAGCCAGAAGGGCTTCTTAGTAGTTTTTGCTAAGCAACTACTAAGCCACTACTACCTCGTCGGGCTATGGCCTATAATGCTGTGACACTTATGCAAAATTGACACATACTGTAGTGTTGCTGGACTAATAGCTATGTGCGACGTCGAAGCACCCATATATGCAGACAGTCGGCTCTAGAAATTTGTGCTCAAAGCATTGATTATGTAGCCAAATACACAGGTGCTCAGCGGTGCAACATGTGCTCCCTCAAACTAGGGCTATAAATACTCTTGAAATTCATCTTCCAGTAAGTGTCGCGTAGCACCTTTGTCGTTCTGTATGTAGGTACTTGCTGATCGTTACTTGTAGATATGTACTACGTTCTTACCCGGAGTCAGTGCGCCTTACTGTCCCTGGTAAACATTACGTATATATAGCCTCAATTAATGCCTTAATATATAGCGAAATGACGCGATCCTCTTTCTTCTTATACCGGGTGTTCAAAATTAAGCTTTATCGTTTTCCTAAAATGAGGCACTGGGAATCAACTAGCCCATAAACAACTTCTTAAATACATAATTCGTGACACGTCGACGCTATCAGTTTATGAAGAAGGACAAGCCTCATCAGCGCAAGTTGATGGGCGCGTTCTTTTAATACAATCAAGCAGCTGTAGAACGACAACGGGTGCAAGTCAAAACGGACGCCAGAAGCGTTGAATTAACAGCTCAGTTCCATTGCTTAAGAGTGAACAGTATACCGGGTGTTCACAATTAAGCTTTATGGTTTTCTTAAAGTTAGGCACCGGGAGGCACGCGAAGACCACCTGTTCAAATAAGTTTTGGAGCTAGGGGGACACAAAGTGAAATGACAATTATCGCTGTCAGCAGCCCAATTAACTAAGATTGAATAATTAACTTTTTGTTGACTGCAGTAATCGGGTGTGTTTGTATTGAAAAGTTAGAGGCAGACGTGTTTCTACATAGTATCAGCTTGAAGAATTCTTCTAGCGTGTCTGTGCTACGAGATATCCAACTGCGAATTTTAATTGTCCTTCACGTGATTGCGCACGCAAGACAGTGAAGATCGGCGCAAAGCTCCTCCCTAACGTGACACGGCTGTTGCGTGCGGCGTTTAGTCTAACAAGGGGGCGGAGGCATCGGCAACGATGACAACTGTCCCCTTCGCCTCTCGGCTGGCGAAATCAAGATATGACAGGGCAGTGTGCCGTGCAGTTGTTGCTCTTGATTTAAATAAAACTTGCAATACTTGGAAATCAGCAGCCACTTTATTTTCCTAGACCAGCTAAGAACCTCGCCCGCTCGTCTAGTCACCATTGCGCACGCGCACTGCCCTCCGGCTTCTCCGCTGGCGCTATTATCTCGGCATGGCAGCTGCCGCCATCGTTGCAGGCAGCGCGGTCGCATGTTGCGATAGTGGTTCCGGGTTCTTAAATTTTTTTTTATTTCGCCGGCAGAGAAGGGAAGGGGGATAGTTACCATTTTTGCCAATGCCTCCGCCCCGTTGTCAGACAAAACGCCGCGCGCAATAGCCGCGTTACATCAGGGAGGAGCTTTGCGCCGATCCTCACTCTCTTGCACGCGTAATCATGCGAACTACAATGAAAATTCGGAATCGGATATCTCGGAGCGCAGACGCGCTAGAAGAATTCTTCCAACTGGTACTGCGTAGAAACACGACTGCCTCTAACTTCTGAATACAAACGTACACATTCACTGCGGTCAATAAAAAGTTAATTATCCAATTTTAGTTAATTGGGCTGCTTGAAGCGATAGTTATCATCTCACTTTGTGTCCCCCTGGCCACAAAACGTATTTGCACAGGTGGTCTTCGCGTGCCTTCCAGTGCCTAATTTTAAGAAAACGATAAAGCTTATTTTGGAACTCCCGGTATATATATTTATATATTGTCTTAATTTATGTTTTTACAGTACCATCAACTTCATATGATAATGCACGTGCCACTTATAAATCGAATAGGCCTCATTGCGTTGTTGGTAATTATATTACAGTTCCCTCAGTAACTGCACTACGGAGGTAGTATTTAGCTAGTACTGAGTTAGTGCTTCTGTCTAGTCTCAACAGGTAGTGAAAAGTACTAGCCATCATTTTACTTCCTGCACTTACTAAGAAGTTAGTGCATTTCGTGAGAAGTAACCTGTAAGTATATAGTTAAATAATATGACGACCTTACTCTTAAGAGTGGACTACGGCCTGCTTCATAATGACATCGTGGTTCCGGAACGTAAGAACCCAGAATTAAATTCAATGAACTAGCCATGCATGGGGCGTACTTAAAGCCGAATTGGGTAAGCATTCTCTTCATTTCTGAATTCTTTCTGACCTTCGTGACTACTTCGTATGAAGCTGCGCCTCCGTTATGGCAAGTAACGACCACTCGTTACTGAATGAATGAAGGAATGAATGAAATGGGCGGAAAGTAATACTTCCACGATACGGCTCAGATATATTTTGCTTCAGTACTCTTCAACGGTTCTTTTCGTAGGAAAACAGAATTCCTGTTTTCATATTCAGCTTGCCTTTGTCAAAACGGGGCGTCTTGTTTGAAATTGTGCCTACAGAAAAAAAAGAATAGGACTCGTCGGATCGGTACATTTTCGACGTATAATAATTGGCAGTTTCGCACGAAGGGCGACACACAGACAGCGATAGCAAGGTTTAGACGCTTGAACTTCTTGGACGGTGTTCTCACAAAACGCGGGTCCGATTGACGCAAGGTATGCGGGTGCGCAATAATTTATGGCACCCTTAAAAGCTTTACCACGCCGTGTAGGGCGCATAATGACATTGCACTGAAACCACTACACTGTCCGTGAAGAGCTACGCCAGTAAAAATTACATCGATGATGTCCAGGATTGAGCTTTGATGTTGTGTCGTTTTACTATCTAATACTGAGAAGACTTCAGAAAAAAGGCATGCTCTGTGAACGTTATGTTTCATGACACATGTTTGTCGGCTGACATTGTGAACATTGTGGGGAACATTTAGTCAAGAACGTAAGACTTCGTTGAGCAACGTTAGTGATACAATGACGTAGCAATATAACCCGCGCATAGGGCATGGATAAGCATATAGCATACGTATACCCAAATATACGCGGAGCCCCACAGCGACGCCGATGCTGTAAATTCGCTTGGAGCGTACATATAACAGCTATCGCAATAATAAACAGGCGCCTGTCTGCCTTCCTTTCAGAGGAGACGGGAATCTTCACGCCGTTCAGAGAGCGTAAGTGTGTCTTATGGACACGGCTTCTTCCTCCCGCGGCGCACGTCGAGGATATGATGGGGTTCTTAACGACTTGCGGACGGTCACATGTCATTTCAGGTACAATTACAACACGTAAGTAGTGCAACCTTGATACCTTACTTTTGGTGCGAGCACGGAAGGCTGCCGCGAGAATGCCTATACCATGTCCTGCGGTGTATTTCACTGGCTCAAATTTCGGTTGAAAGTAAGAACTCAAGAAGGGGACTTTTTGAGATAAGACGTTGAAATGGAGGTAGGTGCTTCGCCTGGACAGCAGTCAGATATTTTTCAATGTTCCTTGAATATGCCACTACTTGTTGCTCGATTTACCCGCTTCGCTATACCGTGGCTACCGCTAATTTAGGGCTTCGAAATTCCATCGATGACACCAACTGTACATCAGATCAAAAAGTGACACTTATCGGTCAACCAACCAGTGACGCGGCGAAAACTCCGCGCCAGCAGATGTTTCGCCGTCGGATGTCCGAAAGAAAGACACAGTTTTAGCCGAAAGGCAAAGCGTCGATTGCGATAGAAAATTAGCAGACGACCATACGAAGTAAGGATATTACTTTTATCAGCCCTATAAGCTTGCAAACATTCGCTCGCTGGCTAAATTAATAAGCATGGTGTCTACCTGCCGCGGTTGCTTAGTGGCTATGGTGTTGGGCTTCTAAGCACGAGGTCGCGGTGTCGAATCCTGACCACGGCGGCCGCATTTCGATGGGGGCGAAATGCGAAAACACCCGTGTACTTAGATTTAGGTGCACGTTAAAGAACCACAGGTGGTCCAAATTTCCGGAGTCCCCCAATACCACGTCCCTCATAATCAGATCGGGGTCGTGGCACGTAAAACCCCACGATTGAATTACTTGAAGCGTGGTGTCAGCGTCCACAGCAAACATGAACACATCACACTCGATCACTGCGGATGGGCACGTTGCAAGTGCTAGGCGGCGCCCTGTCTTTCGGACCCCTAGCGCCATCTGACGAATAGTTGCTCAAATGTGGTAGGATTACTCACGGCGTCAGCAGCTTGCGCTGCTTGTTCGGCGCCCTGTCAAACGGTAGTGATCGCGCGAAACAGTGTGCCAATATTAATTTTAGCCGGGTTTCGGGAATCAGAAGATCTTGCCAGCTTTTTTCGTGGAAAGAATTTGGTGAAAGGAAGTCGTCGATTTGAAGCGGGGCACGTGTACGACGTCAGGGAAGTGCTGAACTCGCACGGATTCGAAGTGACTGCTAGGTGTATTCCGCAAATCCCCGCATCAGCGAGATGCGTGAAGCTCAGCGTAAGTTACGTCGTTATATGCGTTGTAGATGCATGCAAGTATAGGTGACATTGATTCTTGCAGATCGGCGACAGCAGACAAATCTTACCGGGGAGCTGCGATTGCCGTGCTGACATCGTAGGGAAGAGCAAGCACGCCGCGGTAGTTGCCCTGTGCACACAGGACGGCAAATGCGACTCCAAAACATCTCAACCAAAAACGTGGGGCGTACCAACGTCTCGCAAGACCTAGCCGAGGTATTCTAACGTTGCTCTCCCCAAACACAAAAAAAGTGAGGAACTTACCAGTTTTGTTAGGCTACGCTGGGAAAATATTTTCGCCCAAGTTACTGGAAGTCCGACACTTTTTATGTTGTTGCGAGTTTTCAGTGCGTGCAAAGGAGGTTCCAGTAAACCACGTCGTCAAATGTTTTGGTGATCTCAACTGCCCTCTAGTTGATATGCTGGGCGCAGAAGAGTGTATGCCAGCTGAGCCAGCTGCAACCCCTCCTCGTAGCTCTCAGCAAGCCCTGCTTGCTGCTTGAATGGGAAAGGATTGGGAAAGAGTTCCACAGCATTACTTCGGTAGAGTGTGGAAACAAATTACTTTGCTGCATATGCTGGTACGCACTACAGGTGTCCCGTTGCTGCCATCGTTGCTGTAAAAGCAATGAATTCAGCGTTAACGCATTTGTGGCATAACGCCAGAACATACAACAGTCTGCCGTCGGACAAGCGCGAGCCAGCATTGACGGCGTTCTACTTCATACGGTCGGCCCGGAAACCTGTAAAACTTTGTTCCTCGTGAGTTGGTGTACGTGCTGTTGCAGCCCACTACGCAACAGCTCGGGTTGCACTTCAACATTGCTCAGAAAAGGCAACAGCCACGCGCGAAAGAGTGCACAGACAGGCTTTCCGATCGCAAGCGGGCCGGTCGTATCCTGCCATTCGCGCGCTCACCGCCGCGAGGGGCGTCCTAATAGGCGCGGGAACTACGTTCGCAACCTGCCTATGCTCGCTGTCAAAACGCTGGCGTGAGGAAACGCGGCAGCAGGAGCGAGCGAAGTGACATTCAGGCTGTCGCTTCAACGCAAAGGGAGCGCGAGGACACACAGCTCGCACAGAACTACGAGCCGCCGACGTACATACCTTGACTCTGCCCTTAACGCAGATCGCTCTCAAGATACGGCCGCGTGACTACGCGCACGTGACTACGCAGCCGCGTGACCACGGACTATGCGTGACTCAGCGCAGCCGCCACATGCGCAGTTGCAGCCAGAAAGAAGGCC
The DNA here is from genome assembly GCF_023375885.2 of Dermacentor andersoni. Classification (NCBI taxonomy): domain Eukaryota; kingdom Metazoa; phylum Arthropoda; class Arachnida; order Ixodida; family Ixodidae; genus Dermacentor; species Dermacentor andersoni. The sequence continues at coordinate 28,551,934 of NC_092820.1, read as the reverse complement.
ACCCCCATTCCCTCCCTCCCTCCCCCACAGCGCCTCCCAACGATGGATGCTTTGCGCGCCCGTGCGTCACCTTCGGACGGGCGAGATTGAGCCGTGGTCGTTGGTTCCCGTCGCACGCGTTCACTTGCATATACAGTGCAGGGCGCATGGCGACGGTGTTATCGCCCATCGACCTGATACGGAACCTCGTGGCGACGCCGAAGAGCCACGCCGAAGCCAACGCCGACGGCAGAAATACGCTTGGAGTGTCCTTAATTGCTGTCGCAACAAAAGGGAACGTCAGAGACTACGAGTTGAGAGCTTATGCATAGCGGGAAGTCAAAGGGAACGGGACTCTCGCTCAACAGTAGAAGAGGCACCAAAATTTTACAATGACCCAGCTAGTAAGCCTTGCGCGCAGGACAGTCGGTATACAAGCTTTCACGTTCGTCCCTCATATTGCGATACCAATTACGGTTACTGGAAGCGCGTTCGCGCCGCCACCGCTGTCAGTGTGATGTCACTCAATCAACGGCGCATGCGTGGCCGCCGAGTGAAACGAGAAACACGCATAGGGAGTTTGACTGCAAAAACGACGAAGTCAAGTGGACGCTGCATCGGCTCTGCAGCGGAGTCAGGCAGCGTTACCGAAGCTTGCGTATGAGTGTGGTGCGCGCATGCGCTAGCGTTCTTCAGAACTGTTTGTTGGCCTAGTTGGTGTTTGCTGAAAGACGTCTTTTTTTTTTGCCACAAACTACGACACACACCAAAGGAAGAACCATATAGTCGCTTGTGCCGTCGTTTATGCTTTTTCCTTTTGCATGTGTCTTGGCGTAAAATATATGTTCTTCAGCTAGCGTTCATACTGAGCAGCGTGCGTATCGTGGTGCGCGCAGTGGTTTCAGTGAAGGAAGCTGTACATTTGAAATGCCGTGTTTTCGCGCGCACAACCCGCGTATACCCCCCGCCCCTAATTAAAGCACCCCGGAAAGAAAAGGTCTGTGCGTATAACCTGCGAAAATAACTGCAGAAAAGAAAGCTCAAATCTATGTATATATGATATCCAGCTTTTCTGGATGGATGGATGGATGGATGGATGCATGGATGGATAGATGTTATGAGCGACCCCTTTGGAACAGGGTGGTGGGTTGCGCCACCAAGCTCTTTCTATTATACTGCCTAATGTCCTACCTAAGTTAAGAAAAAAAAAAAAAACTATGAATTCCCACAACTAAACTTTGTGACCCCCTATGGCGAAGTTTGCTTTTGTACGTCTCCGTTTTTTGTCGTTTCCCTACTTTTATTCCACCAATCCTCCAATCGCCTCTTACTTATCCCTATTGCGGACATCTTTACTTTTCCACTGCTCTCGCTGAACCCAAGAGCTTCAAGGAGGCCAGTGATGCCTAAATCGACCACTGGGCAGATGTATTCACATTCTAATAAAACAAGCTCCATCGTTTCCCTGGCTTTACCGCAGCCCAAGCACATGCTTCTACTTCGTTCTTATATCTAGCTTTATAGGTGCGTGTTCTAAGGCTTCCTGATCTAGCTTCGAGAAGTGATGAGCTTCCCTTTAAGTTATCATAAATTGTTTCTTTCCTGATTTCGTTTTTTCCTCTTAAGTAGCTACTCAGGTTTATTTTCCATTGCCGCCACCTATGAGATTATTTCAGCTTCTCTGACTTTCCGTTTGACGTTCTTGTTGCTGCGTTGGCCACACTACAGGCCGCGTACTTGCTGGTAAGCTTCCTAGTTCTTTTCCTCCAGTGTGAATCAGTTTTTCCTGTACAGATACCTGAACACTCTCCCAGCCCATATACTTTCTTCCATATTCCTCAGCCGTTCTTCATACTCAATTTTACTCCGAGCTTCCCTCACTTCAAAACTAGTCCAGCCCATATCACCCTGCACAGCTTCATTTGTAGTCTTCCCGTGAGCGCCCAGCGCGAGGCGACCCACTGACCTTTGGTCCCCATCGAGTCCTGATTGTATCCCTGATTTAAAGCAAACAACCACATTTCCAATAGTCCTGGAACCATTAAACCTTTCCGCATGTCCCGGAGCACCTCGTACCTATCGTATCCCCATAGCGCTCCGTGCTTCATTATGGCTGCATTTCTCTTTCCCTTTACTGTTTTGTTTTTTCCTGTCTTTCCATATATCTATTGCCTTCGTTTCTCCATATACCAGGATATATATATTCTCTTACCCGAGGTATTTCCTGGCCCTGTATTGCCACTGTCTGTTCACGGTTTTCATTGAATACCATAACACCTGATTTCCTAACACTAAATTTCAGACCTAAATTCTTGCCTTCCTGTCCACAGATATTATTAGCCAGACATTGCAAATCACTTTGCTTGTTAGCTAGCAACACAATGTCATCCGCATAAAATAAACCTGGAAGCTGCTGCTCTACTACTGTACCCGCCTGTCCGCATGAGAAATTAAACCCGATATTACTTCCCTCTAGCACCCTCTCCATCCTCACCATATACATCATAAACAGCAGTGGGGATAATGGGCACCCCTGCCTCAGTCCCTTGTTGATATGAGCCTTCTCCTCGCTCCTCATACCTTCCCATATATTTCAACGCAAAGGGTATTTTCTAGGTAAATCTCTCTTAAAAGCTGTAGATAATCGGCACCTAAGCCTGCCCCTTCCAGAATATCCCACAAAATGTTGCGGTCTACGTTGTCATAGGCTCCTGTAATGTCTAAAAAGGCCACATATATAACGGTCTGCCTTCTACTTTCGATATTTCAGTACACTGAGTAAGAACAAATAAGTTATCATCCAAACGCCTACCTATTCTGAACCCTTTCTGAAGTTCTCCCAAAATGCCATTATTCTCTGCCCATGCTTGATGCTTTAATTTGATTGCCTGCACTGCTAGCCTGTATATTACCGATGTAATGGTCAACGTCTATACGAGTGAAAATTATATTGCTCCCCCTTACCTTTATAAATTAAATTAATTCTACTTTGTCGCCAACTGTCTGGTATTCGTCCATCTTTTAAAGTTTTTTTCCGCTTTTTTAACTAGAGCTTCCTTACTTTTTGGTTCTAGTTTATTAATCAGCCTAACGGGAACCTCGTCTAGCCCTGTGGCTGTGCGCTTAGGAATTTTCTCTTCCGCTTTCTTCCAGTTGAAATTTGTCAGCACGAGCTCCTTTACCACTTGGGTCTCTTTCATGCTCATTTTTTTCTTCAAATACAACCTCGTCATTGCCTTGGAAAGATTCGGCTGTTATTTTTCGGATGTAATCTATTGCCGCTTCTCCTTCCAGTCTGTTTTCATCTTTGTCTAGGAAGTGTTGTATTGTTGTTGACTTCCTGCCTAATAATTTTATGTGGTTCCAAAACACTCTAGGTGCGGCCTTCCTTTTCTCGCGTATTTCTGACAATCAACGTTTACTTTTACCTTTTATCTTCGCTTGCACGAATATTTGAACCATAGACATTTTCTCCCGGTATATTTCCCATTTATTGGCTACTTCATCCTGCGGCAACTGCACCTTCTTGCCTGCCTGTGCTCTCGGGATGTTTTCGGTCGTTCTACGATCGCTTCACATATCTCCCTGTTCCACCAGCTTTTCGGTTTCTTTTTTCCTTTCCAACGAACATGTTGTTTCTCTTTCCGAATTTCTGTCGTTATTACACTTAGGGGCGTATTATATTCCCACTCTTGGCCATTTGCAAAGCTCTTCCTCGGCTCTAGTGAATATATTTATTTGATCAGCGTTCAAATTTGGACTGGCCATTTGGCGCTCCTTGCTCTCTTTCCCAACCAGATATCCCATATTCAAAATGATCCGTTGATGCTCACTCCCTATGCTGATATCACCATCATCATCATCATCATCATCACCACCACCATCATCATCATCATCAGCCAGGTTACGGCCACTGCAGGGCAAAGGCCTCTCCCATACTTCTCCAACTACCCCGGTGGTGTACTAATTGTGGCCATGTTGTCCCTGCAAATATCTTCATCTCATCCGCCCACCTAACTTTCTGCCGCCCCCTGCTACGCTTCCCTTCCCTTGCAATCCAGTCTGTAACCCTTAATGACCATCGGTTATCTTCCCTCCTCATTACATGTCCTGCCCATGCCCATTTTTTTCTTGATTTCAACTAGGGGGTCATTAACTCGCATTTGTTCCCTCACCCATTCTGCTCTTTTCTTATCCCTTAACGTTACACCCATCATTCTTCTTTCCATAGCTCGTCGCGTCGTCCTCAATTTAAGTAGAACCCTTTTCGTAAGCCTCCAGGTTTCTGCCCCGTACATGAGTATTGGTCAGACACACCTATTATACACTTTTCTCTTGAGCGTTAATGCAACCTGCTGTTCATGATCTGAGAATGCCTGCCAAACGCACCCCAGCCCATTCTTATTCTTCTGATTATTTCAGCCTCATGATCCGCATCCGCAGTCACTACCTGTCCTAAGTAGATGTATTCCCTTACCACTTCCAGTGCCTCGCTACCTATCGTAAACTGCTGCTCTCTTCTGAGACTGTTAAACATTACTTCAGTTTTCTGCAGAATAATGTTTAGACCCACCCTTCTGCTTTGCCCCTTCAGGTCAGTGAGCAGTCTAAGGTGTTCTTATTCTATGTGCAATTACCTTAGTAAATACTTTGTAGGCAACGGACAGTAAGGTGATCGGTCTATAATTTTTCAGGTCTTTGGCGTCCCCTTTCTTCTGGATTAGGATTATGTTAGCGTTCTTCCAAGATTCCGGTACGCTCGAGGTCATGAGGCATTGCGTATACAGGGTGGCCAGTTTTTCTAGAACAATCCGCCTACCATCCTTCAACAAATCTGCTGTTACCTGATCCTCCCCAGCAGCCTTCCCCCTTTGCACAGCTCCCAAGGCTTTCTTTACTTCTAACGGCGTTACTTGTGGGATGTCAAATTTCTCTAGACTATTCTCTCTTCCATTATCGGCGTGAGTGCCACTGGTACTGTATAAATCTCTATAGAACTCCTCAGCCACTTGAACGAACTCATCCAGATTAGTGATGATATTGCCGGCTTTGTCTCTTAACGCATACATCTCATTCTTGCCTATTTCTAGTTTCTTCTTCACTGCTTTTAGGCTTCCCCCGTACCTGAGAGTATGTTCAATTTTATCCATATTATACTTCGTTATGTCTGCTGTCTTACGCTTGTTGATTAACTTGGAAAGTTATGCCAGTTCTATTCTAGCTGTAGGGTTAGATGCTTTCATACATTGGCGTTTCTTGATCAGATCTTTCGTCTCCTGCGATAGCATACTGGCATCCTGTCTAAATGAGTTACCACGGACTTCTATTGCACATTCCTTGATGATACCCATAAGATTGTCGTTCATATCTTCAACACTAAGGTCCTCTTCATGAGTTAAGGCTGAATACCTGTTCTGTAGCTTGATCCGGAATTCCTCTATTTTCCCTCCTACCGCTAACTCATTGATCGGCTTCTTATGTACCAGTTTCTTCCGTTCCCTCCTCAAGTCTAGGCTAATTCGAGTTCTTACCATCCTATGGTCACTGCAGCGCACCTTGCCGAACACGTCCACATCTTGTATGATGCCAGGGTAAGCGCAGAGTATAAAGTCTATTTCATTTCTAGTCTCACCATTCGGCGCTCCTCCCGTTTGCGGAAGAAGGTATTCATTATCTTCATATTATTGTGTTATGCAAACTCTACTAATAACTCTCCCCTGCTATTCCTAGAGCCTATGCCACATTTCCCCCACTGACTTGTCTCCAGCCTGCTTCTTGCCTAAACTCGCATTGAAGTCGCCCATCAGTATAGTGCATTTTGCTTTGACTTTACCCATCGCGTATTCCACGTCTTCATAGAAGCTTTCGACTTCCTGGTCATCATGACTGGATGTAGGGGCGTAGACCTGTAGGACCTTCAATTTGTACTTATTAAGTTTCACAACAAGAGGTGCCACCCTCTCGTTAATGCTATAGAATTCCTGTATATTACCAGCTATATCCTTATTAATCAGGAATCTGACTCCTAGTTCTCGTCTCTCCGCTAAGCCCCGGTAGCACAGGACGTGCCCGCTTTTCAGCACTGTATATGCTTCTTTTGTCCTCCTAACTTCACTAATCCCTAGTATATCCCATTTACTGCCCTCTAATTCCTCCAGTAACACTGCTAGGCTCGCTTCACTTAATAACGTTCCAGCGTTAAACGTTGCCACGTTCAGATTCCAATGGCGGCCGTTCCGGAACCGAGGATTCTTAGCACCCTGTGCTGCGTCGCACGTCTGACCGCCGCCGTGCTCAGTTGCTTCGCAGCTGCTGGGGACGGAGGGCCGGGGTTTGATTGTTGTGTTCATATAGGAGGTTGTGACCAAGTACTGCACCAGGGTGGACAATCCTGCTCTGGTGAGGGAGTGCGTTACCGGTTCTGGTCACCGGGATTAGGCCACACTCCTGGCCTGTTTATGCAATTTTATCAACACGCGGATTTTTATTTTGTAATCCGGTGGAAAATTGCGTGGCAGTGGGATTCGAACCACGGTCCTCTGGCAGGCGACGCGGTTGCTCTACCTCTACGCCACCGCTGCTATACCCTTCTCCGCCATGACCATTTCTCTCAACTGATCCTGAATTCCTTCTTTCATCAAACAGTAATCAATGGGCGATTGGCGGTTTCCCACTTCCCACGTGATGTGCCCTTCACCATAAGGCTCTGTAGTCACGATAATGAGGTTATGTTGCTCACAAATTTCACATTGACTTCCCATTGCTGTCGATATAGGATATAAATCTTGTTTGTGGGCATTCATGTCACCTACTAGGATAATTTCAGTAACATTCGCGAAACCCTTAATATCAGCGCTTATGCATTCCACTAACTCTTTATTCTTCTCTGTGCAATTATTTGCAGCCCACAAATACGTAACGCCCAGCCAAGTTTTCTTCCCACTTATTGTACCTGATAACCACAGATGCTCTTGACAATTTGAATTTACTCTTTCATTTGGCTCCTTGATGTATGGGCATTCCGACTCCCCCTCCCTTTCTTTCCGACTTGGTTCTGTTGTACCCTTCCCAAACATAATTCTCAATCACTGGCGGCTCTTCCGAGTCTCTAAGGTGCGTTTCTGTAACCGCATACACCCCTATTTGTTCTCTATTTAACTGCTCCTCAATCTCTTCCCAATTTTCCTTTCTACTGCCGTCCCGCATGTTTATGTAGCCTATTGCATGGCGAGTTCTCTTTCTTGCTTTCCTCCTTTTCCTGTTATTGATAGCGATGCTATTCTGGGGCTCCCTTAGGGGACCTTCTTCATTACTACTTACTCTGGCCTCCTGAGCACCTGTGGGCCCCCTAAACAAGCAACAGCACGAGCAGAAAGTCGCCAGCCCACTTCTCGTGTAAGCCTGTAAGTGAAATGAATGCCGTCTCGTTGAAAACCTGAACACCTTCTCACTTCCCTCTTTACTTCGACAATGTCGAAGCCTTTCTCGCGGCACATTTTCCTTATTGCCTCATTAGCATTCACTACGTGTTGTTTGTACGTGACTGTCACGTACAGGCACTTCCGGCACCATGCACACCACGATCTGCACCTGAGGGGATAGCTCGCGCAGGTGGTCCACTGCGTTCGCCAAGCGCTGGGCTTGTCTTGTCCCTTTCTTTAGGGCGTGATTTAGCCCACCTATTGGCTACTATGACAAGGTTGCGCACGTGAGCATTTTCAGCGAGGTTTTCTTTTGCTCGCTCCATGACAGAACCCAGTGTCCGCCCTGGAAATGTCCCTACCGCCACTCTTTCATCACCTTTGACCCTCTCCACAATTGCTTCTGAGCACCTAGCTAGGTTTGAGTTGCCGGCGATAATCACCCTTTCACTCTCTCCTACCTCTCTCTGCTTCTGTATGTCCCTTTCCGCGTGATTCGGATTCGACAAGGGGGATAGACCCCTGTGCTCCTGTTTTTTTCCCGTGGTAGCCTCAAGGCAATTGCTGTTGTATCTAGCTAACTCCTCACCACGCTGCACGCATTCCACATACTTTGCTGGCACTCCCTCTCCTGTCACGTCAGACCCATATCAACTCTCGCCCCAAGCGACTGCGGCGGGAAGCTAGCGCGTTTTCAAAGGAGTGAGTGGGTTTTTCGCGAATAATTCAGAACACGTGTCCATTATTACAAATGGCAGGCAACAGACAAATTCTATAAGGCAAGCCAGACGATACAAATGCAGTGAATATGATATGGAGAGCTAGTATCTTGTTCCTAGAGCGGGTAAAGATTAAGCAATGAATGGCTATGAAAACGGCGAAAATTTGTTCTCAATTTTCGAGACAGGAACAGTCGTTGTGGTAATACTACGGCCGCTATCGTATTAGCCGCTGCAGCGTATGCAGTCCGGAGACTCCGCTTTCGATTGCTGCCTATCACGACTCTACTAATAGAGTCACAGTATTCCCAAATGCGTTTTACTAAACAGTCGTGCAAATTCACGTAACATCTTGATAAACACAAGCGTATCATAGTGTAAACGTCGGAACCCGTGGCCGAGTGGTTTAATCGCACGCATCTATCGCCTTTCTCGCAGCGGCTTGATGCCGTGCTCTCCGCGATACTTTTAAGAGAAAGCTTTAGCTCGGGCCCAACTCCGCCGCGGCCTATTGAAATACATGTAAAACGCAAAAGAACGTTTTTCTGAGATAAACCCAGGACCGATTTTAATTAAACGGGTTGCATTTGAGAGAGAAAGCTAAATTCTAGTGCCTATTGGAAGCGGAATTTCGATTTAGGGCTTGAATTTTGTTATAAAAATTTTCAAATATCCGACAGTTTGAAAAATATAGAAGCACGAAGTTTACAAATTCATAACTCTGCATCAAGAATAGACATCGCGCTTCTGTAAACGGCATCCATTAGATAGTTCAAAGCCGATGAATTCTATATATCACATTACATCTTACGTGAACTTGTGTTGTTTACAAGGGTTCTGCTGAAGCTGTATTTCCATATTACAATTTTTTGAGATTCATGTGTAACATGAATTTTTTCCGCTTTAGATGTACTATTAGATGCAATTCACAGAATTGTATTACGATATTTCGTTAATGAGTTACAGAGTTGTAAACTTGATAGTTTCGTCTGTTGCAAATTTTCGATTTTTGCCAATTTTTACTAAAAATTTGTCGACATAAATAAAAAATTCGAAACCAACAGTCACTAGATCTTAAGTTTTCTTTTAAATGCAACAAACCTCGTCAAATTTGGTGCAGTGGTTGCTGAGAAAAACGAATTCTCCTTTTACATGTATTTAGATAGGAGCACCCGAGCTAAAGCTTCCTCTTAAGACGAAAGCCTTTCTAGGCTCATGGTGAAGTTTGTGTTAGCAGACCTGACCGCCAGAGTGTCCGCCGAAGCGTCAGCACGCCATAGGAAGACAGATTAAAGAATGAAAAATGATTCATAGTGACAGTGAATGATAACGTTATGATAGAGATTGGTAGAGGTTAATAATAACTAATAATAACTTAATTACCACTAATGACTTGTAATGACTACTAATGACTGCAAAATGAATATGTCTAACGATGGCTTGTAATGACCACAATTGATTAGAAATGACTAGAAATGTCTGGTACTGAGTAGTAATTACTAAAATTACTACTAATGACTTGTAATGACTAATAATGACTACAAAATGACCAATATGTCTAACGACGGCTTGTAACGACCACAATTGATTACAACTGACTAATATGCATACTATTGAGCAGCAATAAATAATAATGACTGAAATGACTTGTAATGACTACTAATGACTACGAAATAACCAATATGTTTAAATACGGCTTGTAATGACCACAGTTGGTTACAAATGACTAAAATGCTTAGTAATGAGGAGTAATGACTAATAATGACTGAAATGACCTGCTATGAGTGCTGAGAACTAGGATATGACCTTCATGTCTAACGATGACTTGTAACTGCTACAATTGCTTACAAATGACTAAAAATGCTTAGTAATGGGTAGTAATGACTAATAATGACTAATGACTTCTATTGACCCGTGATTAATCGTGTATGACTTGGGATTACCGATATGATTTGAGGTGAAGAAAAGAAGATTTGAGGTGAGGAGAAGGAAAGAAAAAGACAGAGAAAGGAGGAAAAGAAAGAAGAGAGAGAGAAGAGGCAAAAAGAAAGAGGCGAATGATAAAAGGAACAAGAGGGCGCTTTCGTCGTTATCCTCTTAAGAGAGATGTTAAGAGACCTTGTAATTTTTTTAATGCCACGTAGGACCTAGTTCCACACTTTCCCACCAGATGGCCGAAGCGCAAAACTGAAGATTCAGTTTCGGTTTTTTTCAGGAGTGCTGTTCAAATATTATATTTTCTATTTTCCTTTCTAAAACGTGGCAATGTGTTGCTCATTTATAAAGTCATACTTTTATAATCAGATTTTGTTCCTTGGATAATATAACAACAAATACGCGAATACACGCAAAGTCTCTCGAGCAGCCAGTCGCGCGGCAATTTTGCGTGTATTCGCAGGATTATTTCACACTAGGAAAAACACTTTCATGTAGCACGTATTGAGCAACAGAAATCTGTATCGATAGTTCTTCCTGTCGCTCAACAATTCCCTCATTAGCACTTTTCATCTAAGTCCAGTACTTCAGAAGCTGATTAATTCAGATTAATTATCTAACTAGGCAGAATGAAAATATAATTTGAGTGTCTCCAAGCGACGGTATACAACATTACCTTTGTTCTGTCCAGCTGGTGGGCATTTGCATATTTTTATAGTTTGGGTAAAATTAGCTGGGACACCTTGTATATACATATATATGAACAAGCTTTTTTAAGCCAGTCCCATCCCCGCTCTACCTCCTCACGGGACAAGCGTGGCAAACTGCGCACGCATGCACTTTCTTGCTTTTTGACACTCCTATACCACGCATTAAAAGAGAAACAGAGAGATAAGGAAAAAGATAAGAAAAAGAATGAAGAGGTAGCCTGAGTGAACACACTCGCAGAGGAATGACCGCTAACATTTACAAGCTTTCGCACATAGTGTGCAGTCGCTTTCAAGAAGCCCAGTTTAGTCGCCTTGTGCCTGCAACAGGGCGGATGCCAAGTTGCCAGGAGACTTTCTGCCGAGAGCAGTCTGCTGCTGAAGCGGCCAACAGTGAGTGTGGAAGTGGCTCAGAAGGTGATCCGCTGTCTCGTCACCCACCGTAAATGGGACACCGCGCTGTTGGCCATTCCTAGGAAGTTGTACATACGATGTCCAGCCATTTGCAACACAGCAACATTGTTTGGCGATGGGAGAGAGAGAGAGTGCTTATGGAGACGAAGACGCGCTATTTTCTGCGGCAATCTAGGAATGAATGAAGGAGTGAATTAATGACTTCACTTATTAAAAAAAAAGGAGGAGCACACATCGGTCGAAGCAAGCGTCAGCACATTGTGAAAGGGGCGGGGGGTGAAAAGAGAAAAAGTTTGGAGTCCAGGTGGCAGACGATTTGGCAGTTTAGGGTCGAGAGAATATAAGAGAGAGCTGGTGAAGCCAGTTGAATTCCAGTGCAGATTTGTGATGTGGCAAGGAAACGATTGATCAGTTGCCACCCAGCACCCGTCCTTTGCAGTGGTATAGGCGCCCGTCGTTCTCAGTAATAAACGTTTCTTGAATACCATTCTTGGCAATTTACTTATTCACCGGCCATATTTCGTCGCGTATTCATTAGTGGCAGGCTCTGTGGATAACAACTGCGCTGTCGCGACAACTTACGACCATACTCGTGACTCTTGCTATTGCGGGAATACTACAAACACAGATTTACTGCAAAAGTTAGAAGACAGGCAGTTTATGATAGCGTTTATCGCCTTACATACGTTCAACGCACGCATCTTTGCAGCATGTTACGGCGCGCGTACCTTCATGACAGAGTTTAATGCACGTGAACGGAAACATAGGAACGCGTTAAAAGACAGGGTGTCTTCTTGGGCCTGCTGCCAAACATATCCAAACGAAAACAATCTATTAGCAACAATGCCGTCGTTTCTACGCAGAGGTTATACATTTAAACTTCTGGAGTGGAAGTTCCAGCCGCCGCCTGTAGTGAAGCCACCGGCGGTCATATTGCTAGATAAAAAAATTCAGAGGGCTTCTTATGTTACCTCTAAGGCGACTTGAAGGTAGAAGCCGAAGTGCCGACGCATTGAAGATGGACACATGGCATACACATTCCTGTTAATTCGATTAGTCTACTTCGATTAGTCATCCCTCTTAATTCGCTCACTCATCCTCTTAATTCGCTTAGTAATCCCTCTAAATTCACTTAGTGTACTTCGCTTATTAATCCATCTTAATCCCAAAGTTCGAGGGTTCCACTCTTGCGCAAGGTCTTCGGCTCGGGCGCCTTAATCTTCTATACCAAGGATCGTGTATTCAATTACCATGGCTAATTATATCATAATTATTTGTACCTTAATTACCTTCGTCTTAATTGCCACTCAAGGTCCTGCGTTCGACTCCCACCAAATGTCAAGGGTTAGACTCCGATGAAAGGTCGTGGGTTTGAGCGCCTTAACTCTAATTAAGTGTTGCCTGAAATAACGTGGCCTTCATTAACACCAGAGGTCGTGGGTTCGTAGCCTTTTTTGTACCTTTCGTGTCATCAACCCGTTTTCGCTCAAGGTCGACTGACTAACGAGGCATATGAGGCTTTCGCCATACACTCTTAAAACGGCTGCACCCATTGGGGTCTATATTTGTCCCACAACAATAATCGTCATGTGCCTTGCTTGCGTTTCCTTTCCTGAAAACTCGGCGCTACTTTCCTGTCGAGAACGCTGCGTCACACTGATAACGTGCATGCCGTTCGTGACTGGGAAGTACTGGGCTCGCAGCGTTAAAGAAAGGAAACGCGGGCAAGACAGATGATTATGTTGTGGAACAAGATACGCCCCATAGGGTGTAAATTTTTCTAAGAGTGTAATAACAAGAGGTGTAGAACGAGGAGTTACACGCGAATGTCACCAGACAGAGCCACGTTCTTATCCTTGTGATCAGTGGAAATATGCATCGACAGCATGTCAACTAGCGTCGAAATGATGCTTCATTGAGGTCGTTGCTTGTTTGTGTTGTGTCTAGCACGAGCAAGTACTGTCATGGGAGAGAAAGCGGTAAGCTAAGTCCGCAAGAAGTACTTGAGGATCGCCATACGGAACATCAACGCTTTGTTAAAAAAAGCCGGCGAAATCAGTTGCGCAGATGGTGGGCAAAGCTTGAGTGGTAGCTTACCGATGGGCGTTTTTGGTAACCGCAGTGATATACAGGCACTTTACCAAAGTAAACAGAGGGAAAGGGCCGAGTGGGTTGAAAAATAGATAAATGAAAGAACTCGTATGGTATATCAAGAGACTGAAGAAGAATCAGGTTAGATGGACAGCTTTTTCAAGCTCTGGCAGGGTTCATATGTGGCGACGTAACGACGCACAATATAGTACATGCCAGTCCAAATGAATCAGCGTAGTCATGCTTGCGTTGCACGTGATACTGGCCTTCCGCCAGGGCATCCTGGAGTGGCGCGATGACTTTGTGTTATGTATTCGAGAATAACAACTAGCACATCACTTACACAAGGGGGACATTTCTACGGTACAAGGTGACAGGCTGGAAAAAAAAAGCATTCGAATAGAGGCATTAGAGATTTGAGTACTGCGACCCTTGTTGATTTTGTTCAGGATGATGCAAACGTTTTATTCATTCTTTAGTTAGGAGAAAATGAGTTCAAGTTATATTTATTTGCATCAAAATGGCGGGCGCGCCAGGCAAGAAGTTAAAATAAAGCATTTAATTTGTGGGTGCCCGGGTATTCCGTGTACTTTACGTGCGACAATGATAGCAAGAATTCAGCATTATTAAACGAGTGTAATTCAAAAGCAAGCTCCCTTATTAGTACAGTACAGTAAAAAGGAAGCACCTTCTCAGTACATTTGTGGAGGATGCAAATAATGAACAGGCTGGAAAAACACAGCGCTGCATGTCTGTAGTAAACTGGATAGACCACTGGCATCTTGGCTAAGGGGGAAGGTTACTGCCGAAGGTGGAAAACCTAGTGGCCCAGTCGGCCAGTTGGCTCTCGCAGTGATGAAATCCCGCAAGGACGTGATAACACCATGATGACACGCGGCTGTGCGCCGACAAATAAAGGGAATTGTTACTGCGATAGCAATGATATCGATACTCCAAGCGCATTTCGGCCGTCGCCGTGAGGTTCCGTATGGAGTCCAAGGAGGATAAAACCGTAGCCGCTGGCCGTATGCTGTAAGCGCGAGTGAAAGCGCGCCAGGGTGAGGCGGCGATCTGGGTTGTACTCTGCAGCGGGCGGCGCGGTCAGGCTCACGTGCCGCCCGGGCCGCTGTATCTCTATGGCCACAGTATGGAACATGATTTTAATGATTTCTCTTCTAGGATATCAGGTTTCACCAGACCACATCTGGACTCATGTACATTAAAAACGAGTAACCTGCTATCGGCTTATCTACCGCTTCTGACTGACTGAGGCCTAAAAACAATTATTTTTACTCTTAAACTCAGCAAGACCGTAGGCAACGACGGCCTCTCCATCATCTATCTGGCACCCCTCGCAAGCATATCTCACCTACGAATTAGAAGCCATTCAGAATCGTGCTGCACGCTTTATCATGTCAAACTACTCAAGTAAAACCAGCATAACTGAACTAAAACGCACACTCGATCTTCCCAGTCTCCAATCACGTCGTATCATCTCGCGTCTCTGCATGCTTCACTCTTACTACTATCGCCAAATAGCCAGACACCCTCGACTACAACCCCCGCCTAGAATCTCTCCCCGCCTCAACCACAGCTGTCCAATCGCGCACATTCAGTGCCGTACGTCTTCGATGAAGAACTCTTTTTCCAAATGCAATAGCGCTGTGGAACACTCTGCCCGACTGTATTGTCTCTTCCGCCGACCACACGACTTTCCGTGAGAAACTAACAATCCACTACACCTAGAATGGTTTGTCTCAAATGCATTTGCTTATTGACCCCTTTTAAGTAATTAATTCATAGTGATTCGTTCTCACGCATAATATATTTTTAATAGTATTTATGTAGTATGTATTTTGTTGTATTTTATGGTTTCTTTACAGTGATCTTGATGATAGTACTGCTTGCTCGGTTCCCTCCTGAGCGTTGTTTCCTTTTCTATTCTTCGTCTATCTTCTCTTCCTCTCTTCCCTCTTTAGCGTGATGAAGACTTCCTCACACATTGTTTGCCCCCGCCTTATGTAATGCCTCCGGGCCTTTAAGGCTTCAATAAATGAAATGAAATAAAATGAAATTGAGCATCGAAGAAGCTATAGCTAGACCAAGGCTGTTTCGATAGCAATGGTTAATCACGTCTTGCCATGTGGCGTTGTTTCAGCCAGAATGAAAACGGCAATCATTTACTACTCTATAAAATGGATCTGGAGGCAACGTTGAAAACTGGCGCCCCATATCAATTTTACCTTGCATGAAACAAATTTTAGAGAAACATATGCTGCTCGCTATGAACAGCTTCCTTTATTCTAGCAACATGTCAGCGTAGCAATACGGCTTGATAAAAGACAGAGGCACTCGGGCACTTTTGGATGATTTTTCTGAGTTCCTAAATTTCTGTTTAGAAAGTAACCAGGTAGCGTGCCCAGTGTTTCTTGATGTAAGCAAGGCATTTGACAGTGTCTGCCATGATTTACTGTTAACGAAGCTTTCGATGATGGGATTCCGTGATTTTTTTCTGTCACTTCTCAGTAATTTTCTCCGGGACTGGTTTCAGCACGTCCCATGAAGTTCAAAAGTTTCACAGCAGTGTTTCGTCAATCAAAGCCGGTGTTCCGAAAGGTTCAGTATTAAGCCTTCTCCTATTTAACATATATGGTAACGACCTTTCTAGCGCAGTCCGCATTAAAATATTTCGGTATATAGGCGATACATTGCTAGTTTTTTGAGCAAATCAATATTCTGATGCAGATTCTCATTAACGAGAACCAGCAACGAAGGCATTGGACTGGTTTGTAACAAATTTAATCGACATTAGGTTTTGAAAAACGCAACTCGTCTGCTTTCGAATCCCTTTAAAGAGAGTACACTTGACTAGGGAAGAAATATTACATAGGTAACACTGTAATCCATGTTGTTGCGATCTTATCAACCATACATCATCCGTAAAATATGTCGGTTTGCGTTTTGACAGCGATCTTTCATGGAATTCGCATGTTTCTTATGTTTGTCAGAGGATTCGCTCAGTGATACGCTTACTCTTTAAAATACGTCGCCTCATGCCGATATTAGTAAGGAAAAGCACCGTGCATGCGTTATGCTACAGTGTAGTCCGATGCGGGACTACTGCCTGCAGTCATAGTGCTGTTCGTTGGCAAAAAAGAATTAATTCACGAATGGGCTTCCTTTTAAAAGTTATAAGTCATGGCTTGTGTCTCGAAGGCAACACCGATATTTTTAAGGTGATATCAATCCCACATTTTCCTTCTGTTTTGCTGCATACAACAGCCTTGAGACATTTCTGGCACAATCGCTTTAAAATACCTTGTGTAACTCCCCGTTGCTTTAGACCAAAATGGCGTTATCAAATACCTGGTTGTGCAACAAAATACCGCAAAAGAATGCGCGAATACTATGTTCCGGTGTTGTTTAATTGTTTACGCTGTAATGTGCTGCAGTCCCAATCAAAATATAAGCTCAAAAAATGACTAACACGTGCAGATTTGAGCGGCTATAACACAAAAAGTAGTCCTCACCTCCTCCTGTATTACGCATGCAGAGTGGCTATGGTTGAAAATGTGATCAGAAAGCATGTATGTGAAAAGGTTCCATTCGAGCATTTTTTGTTCCTTAACTCATTTGCTTAATTATAATCATGTACTTCCTTTTAGTGTGCCGTGCAAACTAATCGTGTGGCATGGTGATAATTGCACGCGCCAGATGTACTTCTCAAGACATGTGTGTATATATGTACATGTATTATAGATGTGCATAACGTGCGTATGGGTGCATATATGCAGATTGAGCTGCTTTTTGCATTTTTTTCTTTTTCTTAATTTTTTTTCACTATTGCTATTGCAACAGTTTCTATGCTGCCTGTCACGCTCTGCCAGTCAAGCTCAATGCGGCTTTGGCCCAGCTGATGAATGTACTGTTTTTCAGAAATAATAAGAGTTATTATTATTATTATTATTATTATTATTATTATTATTATTATTATTATTATTATTATATCTTGAAAGCCATCTGCGAGAGACACAAGGTCCGCCGAAAGAGGGGGGGGGGGGGGGGGGGGGGGCGTTCTACTCGTGGCGGGGTGGTCGGCTGAGCGCACCCGCCCGGGCCGCTGTATCTCTATGGCTGTATCTTGAACGTCATTTGCGACGGAGACAAGGTCTACCGTAGGTAGCGACTCTCGTTCAATCATTGGCCGTTTGTGTCGCTTTTATAACCTGTGCGTGTGCTACCAGACGGTGGATTGATGCGGTGTTGCACTTAGTACGGCGGCTGTTGCGACGAACTGCTTTCCTAGTTGATTATTTTTGCAAACACAGTGACAGTGATGTCACAAAGCTTCGATCGGTCACTTGGCTCTAAAAGTTGACTGCCCGAACCAGAAGAATGTCGGTGCGTGTAGTCCGCTGCTCTCTAAATAGCGTTGAATAGCTGCTCCGATTGCCTATTTCGGCAGTAGCAAACCTTACAGATCTTGCACATTGAGTCACATGATCTATACAGTTCGTAAAGTTCACAAAAGTTTCATTGTACACATCGTAAAGATCACTTTTGTGTTTTCTAGAAACTGAAAACCACTGTAACGTTCGACGACAGAACGATTACCACTCATTTTGACTCTCAAAAGCTGTCTGTGAATGCGTCATGAGTTCAAAAAGAGAAATACGCATACAGCCTCACTGCGTACGTATCTTTCGCACCACCGTTATGCTGCCGCCGTACCACGCAGAACAGCTAGCTTTGCAGTTTGAAAAGAGTTCCGTGACAGAAAGCCTGCAGTGCAGCACGTTTTAAAGCACTGGTATCGCTTTTGGAAGCTTTCTACTGATCTACACATCCAGCAAGATTAAAAACAAGCTATGCTCACCTTTCCTTGAAATAGACTCGTTCAAGTGGCACACACTGAGCACACACTGGGCGCAGGACTTACTTGTGAATACTTTTACCAGATCCTCTGCCTTTTACTACGGCACACAGCAGTAAATCTTAATGTCATCTACGACATCAGGCTATCTGTAATCGAGTCAAAAAAGCTAGGTTATACAATGAATCTTTTAAACCAATTTTCCAGTCTCTTACGGAGGCTAGGAAGGGGAAATTTATGCCGTCTAGCATTGCAGCTGCCACCTATGCTCGTTGCTTACCTTTCTTGCACCGCTCCTCCTCTTCCGATTTCACTATCCAAGCGCAAAGCATTCGCAGCTTTTTCATTTCTTTCTATATTTGTCAATGTATTCGTTCACCACCCATGCAAGCCTTTTGTGCCTGTCTAAATGGCAGCACGAACACAGAAAAGATCGCAGAAGCAGACGACAGCGAACAGGTTACAACTAGCGCCATTCTGCTCCTACGCTCTGTCCTTAGCGGCAATAGGGGCGAACTAGGCCAGGCGTGCTGGAGCAGGGAGATCTGTGCAACTCTGCGTAGGTCTGTGCAGGTATGTGCAGGTCGGGGTACGTATTTGTCGCCAATGGAATTCGCCTTACAATGGAACATGAAACTCATGAATAGACAGGACGCTGCACTTTCCTGTGTGCCTGTGTGTAGGGTTCCTTTCCACAGCGTGCAACTACGGCGAAAATTTGCCAACTAGCCCAACAAGATGTTTTTATTTATTGCAGCGTTGATTCAGACACGGTGTTGGTCTTGGATGGCAAGGCTAAAGGCAGTACATTGTCTGCCTGACTAAGGCCCTGTCACCCATACATTGCTCAAGAGTGAGGTAGCATATCATAACATATGGATAGTATACACACATATCAATAGCGTGGATTAGACATACATAGCATACATTACAAACATACGTGCATTAAATACAACAATCACCATACAACTTTCTTAGTAGAAACAGTTTAGGATCAACAGAGTAATATGAACACGAAAAAAGCTTTATATATATATATATATATATATATATATATATATATATATATATATATATACACGCACAATATGAAACGCACTTAAAATAATTGCACATAAAACATACAAGAAACCAATTAGCACAATATCAATCAGAAAGGGGAAGCAAATATTTTTTCATGGCACTTTTCAAGCACTTTAATGATCTGGAGTTTTGCGCGATAGTGATCGTGTAAGGATGTGCATTTATCAAGGATGGGACTAAGTATGCTAGTTGTTTTCTACTGTAGTTGGTCCTGCAAAATGGAACTCTAATATGGTCATGCCTGAAATTGTATTGGGTGTAACTTGAGAGGTGGTTTTGATAAAAAATGAGTGAATTTTTCTCGAGGTCGCCTCGTATGTATATAGCGAGCTTAAGTTCGTACAGTTGATTAATTTTTAAAAGTACACGTTTTATGAAACAAAGTGCCGTGTGATCGCGGGGTCCAAGGTTCTCAACACAGCGAACTGTTTGTTTTTGGAGACATATCAATCGATCCAAGTTTGATTCGAATGTAGTCCCCCATACCAACAGGCAATAACTAAGATGGGACTGAATTAAAGCATAATATAGACGGCGTTTCAACCAAGTAGGAACAAGGTATCTAATCTTAAACAATATGCCTATTGACCTACAAATGCTAGAATGAATCTTCGTAACGTGAGGTGTAAAACTCAGGTTCTCATCAAAAAGCACACCTAAAAATTTAAAAGCTGAAGTCCGCTCGATTACACAACTATTGAACTTTACACAAAAAGCACAGTCATCAGGCCTATTTGTAGGCTTAAAAAAACCACATATTTTGTTTTACTGACGTTTAACTGCAGGTGGTTCGCTGATAACCAAACTAAAAGTTGATCTAACCAATTATAAGCTGTAATTTCTAGCACTTGTAGACTGTCACCTGAGAAAAACAAACTTGTGTCGTCAGCATACAGGACTATATCTGGAGTAAGCGGTACGTTTAAAATATCGTTTAGGTATAGAATAAAGAACAGTGGACCCAAAATTGACCTTTGAGGGACACCGAGTGCAATTTCTTTCTTGTGTGAACAAAACCCCTTATAACACGTGTATTGCTGTCTGGTAGTGAAGTAATCTTGAATCAGTTTTAGGGCCACTCCGCGAACTCCGTAGTATGACAGCTTATTAAATAGGATGGTGTGTTCAATGGAGTCAAAAGCTTTTCTAATATCCAGGAAAAGGCCAACCGTATATAGTTTGTTCTCGATGTTACTGAGGAGTTTTTCTTTGATCTTAACAAGTGCCATTTCAGTAGATCTTTGTTCACGGAAGCCAAACTGTTGGTCCACAAGGGCGTGGTTTTTATCTAGAAATTTAGTTAGTCTGCACTTTACGAGTCGTTCCAACACTTTTGAGAAAAGAGGTAGCATGGATATCAGTCTATAATTATTTAAATCAGCGACAGAGCCTCCCTTATGCAATACAATCACTTTGGCAATTTTCATAGAATCGGAAAAAATGCCATTCACGAATGCACTGTTACAGATATGGCATAATGGAGCCGAGACAACATCAGCAACAGATATTATTGGTGCTGCTTTTATGTGATCAGTCCCTGCTGCAATATCTTTTTTTAAAGCTTTAAGAACGGAATACACTTCCATTTCAATGCAAGGTGATAGGAAGATAGAATTGGAAGTCTCGTAGCTTAGAAATTTTCAGGTGCCAGTAATGAACCACTAGAGTGGGATTACTCACCACCAAGTAAAAAATGATCGTTGAATTTATTGACCAAGGAGGTTTCACTGTATTCAGTGTCACCAAACGTTAGAGTATTCGGGTTTGTGTTATACTGGGTTCCTTTTAACCTGCGAACTGCATTCCATAATTTCTTTGGATTGTTTGATAGCGTAGAAAACATGTGTTCGTAATACCTGTTTCTAGCTTTTCTGAGGTCTGAAGTCAAGTTGTTTCTTATTTTTTTGTATTCATTTAGTATGACAAGATCCGTGCACCGAATAAATGTATCAAATAATTTGTCACGTTTCTGCATTCTTTTATACATCTCTCGAGTTATCCATGGCTTCCTAGCTTTCTTGCAGGTCCTTATTTGTTGTAATGGGAAAGCAGCATCATAACATGACTTTATTATCTGAATAAACGTATCATACGAAATATTCGGATCATTTTCGCTATATACTGTAGACCAGTCTGTATTCTCTATCATTGAGCGAAAAGAACTCATATTCTCATCGCTAAAGTGGCGACAGAAAGAAAGTTGACTTCGAAAACGCCTTCTTTTGTTTTCATGTCGGGGCAAAAAACAAAATACTGGCAAATGATCACTTAAATTAGAGGTGAGAATTCCCAAAAAAACATCATTTGGATCGTGGTTCGTTATACATATATCAATTAATGATTCGGAATCTGGCGTTATTCTGGTTGGCGAACAAATTGTGTTAGTGCAATTATAAGAATGTAGTACGTCAATGAATTGTTGAGTGTGAGCAGTAGATAATAATAAGTTAATGTTCATATCGCCAACCAAAACAACCGGGAGACTCAGATCAGAAGCATATTCCAATATTTTGGTAATGAATTCAATGAAATCATCAAAATCACCTGAAGGAGGACGGTACACTGATGCGATTAAATATGTACAGCATTTTTACAGCAATACAATCATAGGAATCAGTAACGCACGAGAATTCGCACAGCAGCTCGTAGGACAGACCGTTTTTCAAATAAAGTGAAGTACTTCCACCACGGCGGTGTTTACGATAAACACCTTCACATTTACAACCATCAAATTGAATAATATCATCCGCGCTTGTGAACCACGTCTCGGTAAAAGCTAGGACTTCGAATTTATGTTATAAAGATTCCAAATAAGTTTCCGTTTCCATATATTTATTTTTCAGGCTCCTAGCATTTCAATGAAAGATAGATGGCTTGTTATCACTAGGAAAAAATGAAGCATTTACGGCAGAAGTAAATAAAGAACTGTCATAGTAATCTGATGCGCATGTACCCGCCATGAGAAAAGAAAGTAATCTGTAATGCCCAGAAGGCACGAGAAAGTCAGCGTATCAGAGACAAATCAGCTTCGCATGCAATACGGATTGCGCGGTCGCCCTGAGCCCTGCGCACGAACAGTTTGCCGTCCCTATGCCAAGCGAATTGGTAATGCTTTTCCTGACATCGTAGCTTCATTTCCCACAGAAGCTTCTTGTTTTCTGGCGTCAGATTATCAAGGAATTAAACATTCGATTTCCTTGCTTTCAAATCATTCTTTTTTGTCATCCATTCGTCCCGCGTAACACGGGATACAAAACGGACGAGTACTACAGATTCTTTGCCTGGTTTGGGTGGAAGCCTATGCATACGTTCAACATCTGCTCGAGACAGTTCGGCAAGTTGCAGTGTTTTCGCTAAGTTGTTTACTTTGTCAAGCTGTACTCCATTGTCACTGTGCGGAAAACCATGAATTTCCAAATTTTGGTGCCTACTATACTGCTCAAGTTGGTTAATTTGCTGTCGCAGTTTAGAAATTTCTTCTTTACCGTTGTTTACCTCAGCTTCCTCGATTTTTTTTTTGAAGGCAGCTATCTGAAGAATGCGTTTTCATTTTAGCCAGCACTTGATTGTACACATCCGAGAAATGCTGCACAATTTGTTCTAATTTGCCTACTGTGTGCTTCAGCAGCATGAGTTCTTCAACTTTATTCATAATGGCCAGTAGTTGCATCAACTGCTTGTTAATTTCAGACAACATCCGTTCAATTCCTAAAGCTTGCTCGTGTTTCTCTTTTCGCACGTCAGCCGCCATTCGGGCTGCTAATACAACACACGTCTGACATTTCCAATTATTCTTCGTCGCGTCATCTTGTGCCCTAAATGCGGACTTAGCCACGCCTGAGTATGCGCCGAGGTGGTAACCAAAGCCGCATTCTGTGCACATAGGGTACGAGCCTCATTCTGGAAGGGTGTCGTCGCAGACTAGACAAAGTACAGACAGAGGCATTTCTAATCAAAAAAGTGCATCAGAGTAACATTAGAAGCAGCAGTGGTGGTGGCAGGGAGCAAGCAAGACTTCTACTAAAAGGTACAGTTTGCACCAGCACCAACCTGCAAGTATCGAAGAACTTGGTTACGCTTTCTGCGATGCCGTTCGTCGCCACCACCGCAGAGCAAATGCACCGATGCCAGGGGAGCCTTGTTCTTTTAATGTAGCTCGATGACGTCACTGCTGGATGTAATCGTGGAAGGATTCCTCTGTCAGCGCCGGTGCCACGTGGGCGATGTTTCCACGGAAGGATAGCCGCAACTGCAAGTATCGAAGAACTTGGTTACGCTTTCTGCGATGCCGTTCGCCACCACCACCGCAGAGCAAACGACGTATCTGTCTTTACAAGTACTACACCGCCTCGACGAGGCTTAAAGCGCAACATATACATACGAGAGACTGCAGGCGTCATCAAACTGAAGAATGATACGCAAATGTATCTTAAGTCAGCGAAGTTAAAGCTGCCGAAAGATTACCACAGGGGAAGCGCTAGAGAAGCTGATGTATCACGTGAGCCCAGAGTTATACCAACTCTTGGGAAGCCAGGTGGCACTCCAGGGAGAAATATTTTCTCGAGCACGTTGGTGTGCTTACGCACTTTTGCGGTGTGACCACTGTGCTGAAATTAAGCTTATAAGGAATCTATCGCTCTGCTAAGTGTCGCATTGACCTGCTCTAGCAGTTCTGTTATGCGTGGCTTACGCTGCACATAAATAACATCAATCTGGATCTCCAAGAACGGCGCAAGAGGAAGTCCACTGCAAAAAGATAGCTCCAGAAGCTGGAAAATTAGGAAACATTTGCTTACTGATATATTTTTTTGCAATTACGATAGTTCCGAGGGCGGTCTCCTGATTAGCCTATATTTACAAAATATTTCTGCATATTTCGATATTTGCATAAACATTGTGCCGCTTATTATCTTTGTGCCGACAATCATTGCTCCCGCACTTGCCCCCTGCTGCTTCGAAATTATTACATGGCTACCATGCACGGATCTTAGGCAGCAGGCAACCATCCGCTTCTAATAGTGGGTGATGTTAATGCAGCCCACCCCCTCTGGGGTTGTACTTACACAAACCCCTGGGGAAACATGCTTCACAAAGTTATTGAGGACATCGATATTACGCTCGCCAACAATCCAAGGAATAGCAAGAGGCTCGGCACAAGTGTTCAAAGAGACACGAACCCCGACTTAACCCTCACCAGAAGTATCCCCGAAGCTTGTTGGACCAATCTGGAGGAGTACCTAGGCAGCGACCACGCGCTGCTAGCCACCACTCTCCGTGGGCTCGAATACAAAGCCAGGATAGGCACTGCTCGCCTCACGGATTGGACCAAGCTGCGGGAGATAAGAGAAGAAAGAGCGGCGAACGAACAGAGCCAACAGCTTCAGTCAATTAAGGACTGGATCACGCAGCTTCACCAGGATGTGAAGGCGCACACCAAAATGCTTGACACATCCGTCACCACTCCGAGCATCGACGCGCGCTTGCTCCACATGTGGAAAGCCCGGCGTTGCCTGCCGAAGCGTTGGAAAAGGCAAAGCGCAAGCTCAAGAGGCGAATAGCACTACTGACACAAAAGGCTGCGGAATACGCTACCACGCTATGCCGAGAGAATTGGCTGTCCCTCTGCGGCAGCTTGAGAGAAAGACTGAGTACTTCCAAGACGTGGAAGTTATTGGGGTATTTAATCAACCCGACCAGCAGCAAAACGGAATCCCACCACAATATGGCCCGAGTAATTCACCAATTTCCCGGAAACGAGGCGGACCTCATTTTGACTCTCAAAGCCCCGTACTTCCCCACACAGCCATCGGAGCCTCTGCCACCCTACACCGGCACCCCTAACGAGCTCCTAGATGAGGACATTTATCTACATGAAGTAACAGCGGCGATAATGGGCTTGAGACGCCACACAGCCCCGGGAATGGACCAAATTACCAATAAGGCACTTGTAAATCTTGACAGCCCCTCGCTAGTAGAGCTTACCGCTCATCTTAACGAAGTATGGAGGAAAGGAAACCTTCCCGAGGACTGGAAAATAGCCGAGGTTCGTCTGATACCGAAGCCAGGCAAGCCACCAGCCATTGAGAACCTACGACCGATCTCCCTCACTTCGTGTGTAGGAAAGCTCCTAGAGCACATCGTTCTCAACCGGCTACAACCATTCCTGGAGGATTCGGGGAAACTTCCAACAACGATGATAGGATTCCGTCCACACCTCTCGACTCAAGACATCCTACTTCAGCTGAAAGAGGAGGTGATTGTACCAGCGAAACGCAACTCCCCCACCGGCTATCCTCGCCTCAGATCTTAAAGGGGCGTTCGATAACGTCAAGCATACAGCAATCTTACAGAGGCTAAACGCGCTGGGCTGTGGGGCCAGGACGTACTCCTATATCAGAGATTTCCTCTCAGATAGAAAAGCCATGCTAAAGGTCGCGGACAAAGCCACAAACCCCTTCCTACTGGGCGGGCGCGGCACACCACAGGGCGCAGTGTTATCCCCTCTCCTTTTCAATATCGCCCTAATAGGCCTACCTCCGCTCCTCGATAACATCCCAGGGATCCGGCATGGCCTATATGCCGACGACATTATCATCTGGTCGTCCACAGGGTCCATCGGTGAAATGTAGAACCGCTTGCAGGAAGCTGCAGACGTGGTGAGCGACTATGCTAAGTCATGCGGGCTCAGCTGCGCCCCCCAAAAGTCGGAGCTACTCCTGGTCTCACCGCGAAATAAGCACACATCCAACTCGCCCACTATCAACATACATCTGGAGGAACACACCATCGTTCCGTCTCGGAGCGTATAGATATTGGGAATGGTTTTCTAGTCGGATCGCACCAATGCAATATTAATTCGAAAGCTTAAGAATACAACAGCCCAAGTTACCCACATGATCCGACGAATAACAACCGAGACAAGAGGCATGGGGGAGGCGGACACGCTTCGGCTTGTCCAAGCCTTCGTCGTGCCTCGAATAACTTACGCTATTCCATACGCACTACTCAACGCGACGGAACTCAAGAAAATCAACACAATGATCAGAAAGGCATATAAGCAGGCGATGGGCCTGGCCTGCCAATCAGTACGTCAGGTGTGCACAACACCGCCGAGGAACTGATCGAGGCACATTATCCAGTTAGCGAGCAAGGCTGGTGGTTACATAAGCGGGGAGGCCCATTCTCTTACGCCTGGGGCTCTCTGCCCCTCTGAGCCATCCGCCGCCTCAGACTGTGAGCTTACCCCATGCCATCCGGAGCAACATCACCGTACGTCCTCTACCTCGCAGTATGCACCCAGTGCACCACGCAGAGGGAAGGGAGGCCCGCGCCCTGGCCATACACAAGCGATACAGGACTTTACCCTCTACAGCCTACACGGACGCGGCTTCTTACCCCAGACGCGCAGCCACAACAGCCACCGTAGTCGTCAACAAAGAACATCGGAGCAGCATTTCGCTCACACGAAACAATCTCCTCCAAGCCTAGGAAGCGGCCATAGCACTCGCGCTCTCGCAAACAGAGGTTGAAGTCGTAGTGACCGACTCCCAACAGGTGTGCCGCAACTTTGCTAGCGGCAGAATTCATACCACTACGCTCCAGATCATCAATCAAAAGCCGCCAACGAGATCAGTCATGATTATCTGGGCGCCAGCTCATCAATGCATTCCTGGCAACGAGGTCGCCAACCACGTGGCTCGAGATCTGACTTACCGAGCCGACGCCGAGGAATCTGAACCCGAGCGCATGCACCCTTTAATCTCGTACCAAGACATAACACAACACTACAAGCTAACCCGCAGAACATATGAACCCCCCCACAAGTCACTACCTAGAGAGCAGGAGCGATTCCTCCGAGCTCTACAGGTTAATACCTTCCCCCACCCAACCTGAAATCACCTCATAGCCCCACACAATTCTCTCCGCAATGCCGCTTCTGCGCAGAGCCCGGGTCCCTCAGGCACATAGTAGGGGTTGCAGAGCGGCACCGTTAAATCCTCCGAACCCTTACCCCACTAACGAGCTTTGGGAGAGAGCCTTGGCCAGCTCTGAGCTCGAGGATCAGCAGCGGCTGATTGCGAGGGCCCAGGACGCGGCCCGAGCTCAAGGCATTCTGGAATCAGGACGCCTCTCCAAAGCTGCATTCACCCAATAAAAATGTTTATTCTCTCTCTCTCTTGGGATGCTAGAATCTTCTCGAGCTTTGACAAAGTTATGCAAGTATTATTGCTCCTTTAGAAGCCGCGAATGATCTTAATAAACACAACGCATGCTGTGCCGGAAAGGAGTGTTCTAGAGAAGTTGAAGTGTTTTCTACTCCTTATTGTGTCCACATAAAAATTCTCACGACGGACGACCTCCAGCCAATGACTAAACTCGTAACATAGCTCTGACGCCGGTCCTATGCTTCGAACAGGTCGCACGAAACAGCCTATTGGCTCTGTTAAAGAAAGTGCATGATGTACGTTCAGCGTATTAGGTCTTGAAAACCATTCAAAAGAGAATTGTTCTGAGCAGGTTGCTGTGATGCATTCAATGCAGCCGATCTGAGTTACTGTTTCCATATCCCAAAGCTAGGTATTCATTAATACCTTGCCCAACCTCAACTGATGATCAACCGCTGATTTATGCGTGGTTCTCCTGCATTTTCTGTTTATTCACAAAAAATAATCGGTGCTACTTGTTGTTAGTTGTCTTGTAAACGTGGTGTTATGCCTAGATGTTGCTAGTACAAACCAAGTGCATTACAAATTTTAAGAAACCTCTGCAATATGCTCGTGAGGAATTTTGTAATGATACCTTATTAGCAATGTTACAGCTCTGAATGAAGCTCTGCTGGCCTTACATGTATCGCGAAACTAAACCAGATATGATAGAAAAATATAGATATTTTTGATCTAAGTTGCTAAGTATTTATCGGCGCATTAGCAGAAGGAGAGGTATGCTAAAAATTTACTATGTATAGCATGTTTTTTGGACAAGCAAGTATAGGCGCTGTATGGAATAAAAAGAAAGAGGAAGTTGTTTTTAGTGGTATGCGAAAGATGTGCATCAGCTGCTCTTGATAACCTGTTTATTATTCTCAAATAACTGTTGCGACAAAATTACTTCGGTAGACTTATGTTGTGGACAGCAAAGAAGCATGTCCTTTGTTGCAATTTTCTGTCTGAACAATTGTAGGAAGCTGTCTTATGTATGCATGATCATAGTACATAATGGGCCTTTTTGTACTGAACAACGTGATACTCAGCTTTACGTTATTGTGTTGTGTAATGATTACCGTGCTGTGCGATAGGTCGCTGATCGAAACAGTGAAGAAACCACATTTTTCTCCCTACTTATGTTTTGCCGAAACAAAATAGCCGCTCGCCATGGCGTGCTGTCTCGCGCATCTTGAACAGAAAAAAGGCAATTTTTCTTGAACAGAAAAAGACGAACGAACGAACGAACGAACGAACGAACGAACGAACGAACGAACGAACGAACGAACGAACGAACGAACGAACGAACGA
This sequence comes from Dermacentor andersoni, assembly GCF_023375885.2. Lineage (NCBI taxonomy): Eukaryota > Metazoa > Arthropoda > Arachnida > Ixodida > Ixodidae > Dermacentor > Dermacentor andersoni. The sequence goes on along the minus strand of NC_092820.1, from coordinate 28,523,200 downwards.
ACGAACGAACGAACGAACGAACGAACGAACGAACGGACGGACGAACGAACGAACGGACGGACGGACGGACGGACGGACGGACGGACGGACGAACGAACGAACGGACGGAGGGACGGACGGACGGACGGACGGACGGACGGACGGACGAACGGACGGACGGAAGGACGGACGGACGGACGGACGGACGGACGAACGAACGAACGAACGAACGAACGAACGACATAAGTCAGACAGCTAATCAGCTCATCAATACGTTGTAGGAGTTGGAGGTCGTACGGAGGAACTTGGGAGGAACTAGGCGTACAGAGTTTAATTACATATTTACATTAAAACAAGAGATACATTCGACAGTCTAGCGTGACTTCCAAATGGAGCACGCAAGACGAAGCATACAGCACACGAGCACAAAGCTCCAAGCACACTGCTTCTCGAGCACGAGCACACTCTAGCAGCCGACAAACTGCTGCTTAAAAAGCCTCTGTCCTCCCTGGATCCCTAGGGGAGGGAAAACTCCTGTCCAACCTTAGTCCAATTAATCGGACCATCCACAGTCGTTCGGGCGTAGTCGACCCGCCTTTGAGAGGGAGGGCTCATACACTCACATACGCACTTTGGATTCTCAGAACCCGAGTTGAGCGGGTCCTCGTAGCCAGATGGTCACGCTTGCCTCAGCCGGCGCCTCTTAATTTCAGAGCTGGCTTTCTACGGCAGTCGCCACGAGTGTCAGCAGACTGTGACGAATCCTGGGGCCCGAGGAAGAACGTACCGCAAAGCACCCTTTTGTTAGAGAAGCTCTTCTTGCTGCAAAGACCATGAAGCCACGGTAAATCAACCAGCAATACACGGGCCGCCAAACGTGGTCAGCCCTGCTGCCGTCGCCGATTCTCCGAATGAGGCGCATGGTGGGTTAACGCTGCCGTGGTCTCCAATTCTCCGAAGGAAGTCCATGGTCGGTTAGCGCTGGCGTCGTCGCCAGTTCTCTGAAGGACGCCACCACCGCGGAACGATCAAAACTACTGCAGCTGGCCGGGAAAGGTTCTGCAGGTTAGCACCCATGCAGGCCGACCGTAACAACATGCAGTCAGCACTTGCTGCGAGATTTAACACGGCGGGCAAGCACACTGGGTTTATTTAAAACGAAAGGGCGGAGTTGACAAACTTACATTTCGGTAATTCGACTCGAAAGCAAGCAGAGGTAACGAAGAGGGCATGAGACATGCGCCACCTATCTGTAGTGTCGTTCCCCTTCCTTACATATTAGTCTGCTCTGCTTATTGCTCGGCTCATGGCGTGTCACTGTTGCTTCACCCTTACGTCTTATGATGCCGTGTGTGTGACCAAAACAAAGATGTCAGTATCATCGTATGTTTTTAGGCTTGACATTAATTTTCCTGTTAATTGAAATGTCCGCGGCTTATAAAATCTTTTGTTTCAGACGAGCCACTCACAGAAGGTAAGTAACATTGAAGAATTTCATTGCCTCCCTTTCGCTGTTGCATTTCCAATCTTAACAGTGCACAAGACAACTCTTCTGGATTCTGCCTGCATGGGATACGTTGCACGCAAACCTCACGTAAATAGGATAGCTCAGCCTGCTGTCAGTCGAGGCTGTCAGCGACGAGCGACGAGCTCTCGTCATCACTTTAAAGCAGTGGCTCTCCATCCGAAGTTTATGGCTTTGATGACGGAGAGCGAACAGTCTGAGAATTAATATTTCTGCCTTGGACAGTGCCCTTATAGTGAGTGTACCACTATATTTATTTATTTCTAGGAATTACTTTAGGAATTACTTCAAGACATTATTTTACTGGAAGGCAGAAATTTCCCTTTTATTTCTAAACAGAATTTTCTCAGGCAACGTTCAGCGAATTCTATAAACAGATATTCAGTGTTCTTGGCGTTCGCTCGCAGAGTCATCGCAAACAAATTGGCAACGTTCATTTGCGGTCTATCTCGCTTGGCAGAGACAATGCACGAATTACGTATCTGTACCGCAAATTCGCAGCTCTAAGGACCAGCGTGCTGGTACCTAAGAAAACATATTTGAATAGTAATTAAGCCCATTACAGGCATCAATGCACGGAGTTTTCTGCCATAATATATTTTTCTCTTTTGTCTTTGTATAGTGCACAGGCACGCTATAAACAGCACCTCTCTAAACGCGTGCAGTAAAGTAGACGTTGAAATCGATTTTCAGAACTGCCATTTCTCTTGCAAGGATTCGACAAAATTTTATCAATTAAAATGCTCTATTAATTTTGCAACCTGCTAGAAAAGCTTGCGACGAAGTTATACTTAGAATATAAGCACAAACTAGCATTTCTGAGAAGTGAGAATGCTTTTTATTAGCGCTAGAAATAATAATTAACGCTGTGCATATTGCGCAACCTTCCTATTGTATGTATAAACTTCTTATTATCTGACACTTGCCATCACGTTGATGGCGACATGCTTGCTAACAACTCACAAAAAAGCACTCCTTAAATAGCGCTATCAAATATACTGAAAGAATTGCATTTCTCTGCCAAGCGAGATACGTCGCAAATCAACGTTGCTAATTCTGCTTGCGACGACTCTGCGAGCGAACGCCAACAACTCTCAATATCTGTTTATAGAATTCGCTGAACATTGCCTAAGAAAATTGTCTTTGGAAATTAGGTTGGTTGGTTAAAAAGTTGTTACCAACCAACCAAATTTCCAAAGAGAATTTTCTAAGGCAATGTTCAGCGAATTCTATAAACAGATATTGAGTGTTTTTGGAGTTCTCACAGTCAACGTAGACCACGTACCACATAAATCGAGGTTGCAGTCTTATAACAAAGCAAGCATGTCGCGCTGCGGTATACTGAAGAGAAGCGACAGTAGATGAATGAAGGGTTAAGAGGAAACCTTACCTCGGAGAGTTTTTACATATATGGGAACGGAGAACCTGTTTTTCTCGGTATCCATGGTAACAAATTTGATGTGATTCTTGCGTTTATAGACGAAAGTTAGTCGGCCGACTTTATGGAGCAAATTTTCATTTAAGCCATCAATTTTTTTACAAAAATTGCCGAATATTGCGACATTTGAAAAAAAAAAAACAAAGAACTGAGACAGCCAGTTTACTATTTCGTAATTAAGCAGAAAAATATGGCATACCAAGTTTGTAGACTTCATTTATTGTGATATTTATTGCGTAAAACAAGTAGGTTATCAACGCCGCTGTGAAATATGTCGCTGAACTGCGGTTACGACTCTTGCGAAATCCTTGCAAATATTGTCGAAACGTCACGTCAGCTGTGAACTTATATATTGAATTGGCCCGCTGCAGATGCTCCAGAAGATGCAAGTTAAAGCACTGTGATGTTTTATTTCAGTGCAGAGTTATGTACTTTGTCAACTTCGTGCGTGGTTGAATTTGTTTCCGCTAGAGCGTACATGGCCCACCTGTGAAATCGGCGAGATTATGTGTGTCGCCGCGAAGGAAGCGAGCGTCGAAGGAGGAAAGCGATGGAGACGCAGGAGAGAATCGCGCAACGAGGAAAGTGCAGACGAGCGCGCGGCAACGCAATTAGAGCAAAGTCTAGACAGCGTTGAGCGAAGCGGGGAAGGAGAAAGGAGGGGAAGCGTCGCGGAGGAGGCACGTTGGGTTGACCTCCTCTGGCAGTTGCTGCGGGTTCTGCGTGCGCTATGAACGTACCGGGTTTGCCTCGCGATCGAGAGGCGGATCGCCGAGCGAAAAGGGCGGAGCAGCGACGTGGCAGGCCGAGCGCGAGCGGACCGACCCCGAAGTCGTCGCCGAGCGCCGGGCCCGAGCTCAACAAGTCCGGCATAGTGCCCGGACTTCGCATGCCCAGTAGACTCCAGAGGTGGAAGAAGGAGAAGAAGGGGGAAATTAATAGGGTGAATAGTACATTACCAAACGGCTTGAAATAATAATGGCGGCGCATTTAGTTACAGTACCCTACCATCTTTCCTAATGGCAATTTACACTTTATGACAGTCGAAAGTGGACATAGAATATACAACATAAAAAAAAGCCTCGAAGAAACCGCCCCAGTTACGCACAGTCAAAGCACTTCTTTAAAACATTCTACGCTCACTGCATAAAAAGTGAATAGCACCCATACGCTTGCGCGTTACCCGCGCTGACGAAGTGAATGTCACTGTAACTTTTAAACTGCCCAGTGGTAACGAATTTCTGTAAAAATTATGAGGCGCCCAATGAAAACATTATGCTTCCTGCAGTAGGTAAAATGTAGCTTTATCATTAAATATAAGAGATTTTCTTCAAGTAGGCTCCGCAGTTGTCGAGTGCGAGCACTTCAGCGTTTCACATATATTTGAATAGGTAAATCACTGGAAGCTGATGTAAAGCTTCCTCTTAAACTGATCGACTGAAGGATCCCATTTCTCTGCGTGTTACCTAATGAACTAGATTCACGTGACACGGCAGTATTTAAATTGCGCGCGCGCAAAAAAAAGCAAAATAAAGGTCAAGTGAGAGCAGTGCTCAAAAATACGTCGAATTCGCGCATCTTGAACTGTGTGGTTTTTCAAACACTTTTTGGGTATTTTTGGCCCTGCATATGTAAGGGCATCTGGCTCCTTTTGCTGGGTTATGCTGGATGGGAAAAAATAAAATAAGCGTGCAAGGCACATTGCGTGCATCCTCACTCAGCCCGGCCGCATAATAAAATAGGAAGGTATATTTCCAACTGAAGGCAGAAGATGACGTGCTAATGCACTTTCCAAAGTGATAAAAAAAAGATTTTTTGTTTTCTTTCTTGACGGCAAAACTAAACAGGATTTAGGTCTATCAAACTGTGCTACCCTACGTCTTTTGCAACGCTCAGCAAAATTGTCATGCCAGGGCGCTGCAGATATGTAGAACAGGAATATCTGAAATTTGAGTTTTCGATGACACGAATATAGATATAGGTGCAACACGAGAGGACTGCATCGCCTTTCCCCATAGTTCTTAATTAGTCTGCAGATATTGATGTCGAAGAAGACAGTCTTTGCCAATCTTTCCTGTAAAAATGGTAACCGCAGCTTCTTTCCTAGTGTCGTTTATATCATTTTCAATCTCGTTTGGCGTAGAGATTTTCATACTCTGCGAACAACGCTATACTTCACCCGTTACGATACGCAGTGACCGCCCTAATACAAAAATTACTCGAGAGCCTGTTTGCTCAACGATATACTCGTGGTCTTGAAACGACTCTAAGTCCGCATGCCCTCAGAAAGTCCACTGCGTTTGTATAGACTGTGCCAAGAAATTTCCTTGATGTCAGATCCAAAGTTCCTGCAACAACTGCACAGGAGATGGCGCGTAGCAGCCGGCTGTCTCGGCGATACAGTGGCGTTGCAGGGAGCCCCGGTGAGCCGAGTGTGATTGCGTTATTGGCGACGTCCTCCAGTGTCGCCGTGCCTGGAGCCGCCATACTGGGCTCCGTGCCTGCCGCCGTCCGCACAGGCGCGCAACGCCAGCCTCTTCTACTTCGACCGGCAGCTGCAGGCGTGCGCCGTCAAGGAGCAGCTGCCCATACCGTGCCTGCACCAGACCGCCGTCGTCTTCGGCACCGAGCGCGAGTGCGTCAGCACTTGCGCGAATCGACCGCACGGGGGTGCGTGTGGATTTTTGTTTTTTCTGTGCCCGTGGCACAGTCAGGTCGCAGGGACACTGCAGCCCTTACGGGGAAGTTTCCTGGTTATCGGCCCCACTGATACCGCCGCACTGATTTCCGGCACCGGGGACGAGTCACACCTACGGTACTTAGATGAGATTATAAGTGACGGCAATTGCACGAAGAAAGATTGACTCGAGGGGGTACTTACACTCTTGAAAGTATAGTTTGCGTCGTGAAAATGAAGCACTACAACGATAGCTTATAGATTGACGTAGTGAGAACTTAATTGAAATTGTCCTTAGCCCAAAGTTAAGTAAGAGAGGACCGCTTTCACAATGCGGGCAGCATTGCTCATTTTCTGAACAGGTTGTTCCAACGGGTATGAAAGAAAGTGAAGGTATGACCTGGTACCAAAGTCACTTCATTCCTCGACGAGCAGAGACGGCCATTAAAGTGCACCAAGCTGTCGTCATTGCCGTTCCATTAGACTGATCCCAAACCGTTACTCTATACTTCTACCAATGTTTAACATTTTTTTCTATTTTCTTTTCAGTCACTTTTCTGTCTTGCTACTTGTGGTACGACTCGAGGTGCAGCTATTATTTCTATTACTCTTATTCTATTGAGAGAGCCTAAATAGAGTTATTTAGTTGTATAGTGTCTGTCGGTGGGAGCAGTGTTTAATAAGAAGTGGGGATGTGCCAAAGGTAATTGGACACCTTCCAATTACGTGGCCTTGTCTCAGTCGATTGGTTAAAGGAGGGTTTACGACTATCGTCGAGTGGGGCTCAAAAGCAAGCCTCGAACAATCGGACTACGTTCAGCAGCTCACTTTGTCAAGCTTTGTGCCCGTGAATACCTGTCTAACGCTGCCAGATCAAAACTCGCTATACAGCTTGCTTTTGGATGAAAGAAACGAGCACAGTCCCACCCACAGCGGCCGCATTTCAACCAGAATTCACAACAAGAATGCTCGTGTACTTAGATTTAGGTCCACAGCAAAGAACCCCAGGTGGTCAAAATTATTACGGAGTCTCTCACTACGGCGTGCCTCATAATCAGATTCCTCGGCACGTAAAAGCCCACAATTAAGAAAGGAAATCATGCAAGAATAATAGGGATATGGAAGTACGCGGGGCGAATAACCACTCCTAACGGATGCTTATCGAAACCAGCATTTAAAAAAAAGAACACTTCCCTGTGTCTTCAGGCACGCGTGCATTGAATACACGCATTCACCAAATCGAATCAATTAAGCTTATCGATCCAATCGAATTTTATTTTCAAAGCGAAGCTCAGGTGTCTGATGCTCGCGTCCCTGTTATGGCGAATAAAGTGTGCCTCGGGACCCGCGTGGGACAATATTCCCACAGATCCCTTTTGCTTTCCCCACGGGCCTTGATGGTCGAGCTGTGTTTGGTCATCGTCGACGCCGCTGTGACGCCTCCGTAGTAAGCCGACGTGAAAAGGGAGCTACGGTCGAAAGCAGAGCGCGCGAGGTTTTCAGTCGGCTTGGCATAGTTTGAGTGCATGAGAGCACACACGGTGAATGCGGCACTGGCCGTGTTCGTCTGAGAGAAAGTTTGTCGAGTGGCCCCATCGTTTGACGCTGTTTCACCTCTGGAACGAACGGAACCTACTCGCGCTGTGCTATACTATGCTGTTCGTTTAATCTTTTCTTCACCTTCTAACTCTGATGTTGCTATTGAATATGCTATGCTAACGTTACTTCACTGCGCTGTATTGATTTCTTTGTATGATTTCATGTATAATTTCAGTTTACTGATCCATTACAGTGCACCTGCTGTATTAAAATCTATAGAGGTTCTACAGCTACCTTGATTCTACACAAGAAAAGCAGGAAGATACCTATAAAGAAGGAGGTCAGACAGGGAGACACAATCTCTCCAATTCTATTCACTGCACGCTTGGAAGTATTCAAGCTATTAAACTGGGAAGGCTTAGGAGTAAAGATCGACGGCGAATATCTCAGCAACCTTCGGTTTGCCGATGACACTGTTCTATTCAGCAACAATGCAGACAAGTTACAACAAATGACTGAGGTCCTTAACAGAGAGAGTAGAAGAGTGGGGCTGAAGATTAGCATGCAGAAGACAAAGATAATGATGAATACCTGGACAAAGGAACAATAGTTCAGGATCGTCAGTCAGCCTCTAGAGTCTGTGAAGGAGTACGTTTACCTAGGTTAATTAATCACAGGGAACCATGATCGTGAGAAGGAAATTCACAGAAGAATAAAAATGGATTGGATCGCATACGGCAGCCATTGTCAGGTCCTGAATGGCAGGTTACCATTATCATTAAAAAGGAAGGCGTACAATCAGTAAATTTTACCAGTCCCGACATGGAGCAGAGACTTGGAGACTGATAAAGAAGCTTGAGAACAAGTTAAGGACCGCGCAAAGAGCGGTGAACGAAGATTTCTAGGCATAACAATAAGACACAGAAGGAGAGCGGTTTGGATCACAAAGCAAATGAGTATAGACGATATTCTAATTGACATTAAGAAAAAGAAATGGGGCTGGCCAGGTCATATAATGCGCCGGTTACTTAACCGTCTGACCATTAGGGTTACATAATGGGTACCAAGAGAAAGGAACCGCAGTCGAGGACGGCAGAAGGCTAGGTGGAGCGACAAAATTAGGAAATTCGCGGGTGCTAGTTGCAATCGGTTGGAGCAGGACTGGGGTAATTGGAGATCGCAGGGAGAGGCCTTCGTCTTGCAGTTGACATAAAAGAGGCTGATGAAGATGGTGTATTAAAATCGGTTTTTCAACTGGTGCGCATTGTGAAAGAATATCTGGCGCGAGTGACAGGGATAGACATTTCCGGAAATTGAAATAAATGAAATTAATGAAAAAAGTTTGGTTTGCTAGGTACGTGTGGAACCATGTGTTATTGCTGGAACTTGCGAACGCGGCGTCTTTCTGCAGGAAAACGTGAGAGGTGGTTTCGAATCAATCTCGCAAACAGAGAAGCCTTTCTGGCAACCGGATAGCCTTGACGATAGCTTTTCTCGGTGGTGAGGGGATAAATAATGTTACTTGTTTTTACGCGATGATAGCAGCGAGACAAGCTTTTCGAGAATTCCGGACTGTTTTGCCAGAATCGAGTTCTAGTACAGCAAGCTAAACATCTTTAATGACACAGCGTGCGCTGAAGGGGCTACGTTCTCTAAGCTGAACTGAACAGTACCATCACGGGCTTATCGCCTGCAGTCAAGACGTTTGGTTTCCATGTTTTTCTTTTTGTAAAGAAATTTAAATAGTACAAACAGGTTGTTGTGGTATCGAGCTGCCCAGGGAATATAAACACAACGGAGAGCGCGGTTTTCCTTAAAAATTAGCCATCTGCTAAAAATATCTGTGGATATGCGCTAGTGTGCAAAAAGGTGATGATAGTGAGGAGATGCTGGGAAATAACAACAAACCAAATTTTCGAAGCACAGAAATTCTTACGTGTACATGACATCGCCATGAACGCCTCTCGCGCATTCGAATACATGTGCATGCATAATATGTCCATGTGCTCTGATGAGCGATGTCGGTCTAGAGATGCCGCAACACATATTTCAATTTTAGTATTTGTGATTCATCTTTCTTGCTCTTTGGACCATGATTTGCTTGTACAAGGTGCTCTAAATTAAGCTTTGTGGTTTTCATAAAATTAGGCACTGGAAGGCACGCGAAGACCACCTGTGCAAATAAGTTATGTGGCCAGGGGGACACAAAGTGAGAAAATAATTGCAGCTGTCAGCAGCCCAGTTAAATAAAATTGAATAATGAACTTTTTTGTTGACTGCAGTAGTTCGGTGTGTTTGTATTGAAACGTTAGAGGCAGCCGCGTTTCTGCGCGGTATCAATTGGAAGAATTCTTCTAGCCTGTCTGTGCTCCGAAATATCCGACTCCAAATTTTGATTGTAGTTCGCATAATTACGCATGCGAGAGAGTGAGGATCGGCGCCAAGCTCCTCCCTGGTGTGACGCGGCTGTTGCGCGCGACGTTTAATCTGACAACGACGCTTAATCTGACAACTGTCCCCCTTCCCTTCTCGGCTGGCGAAACAAAACATCCGAGAATTCGTAACCGCTGTCGTAACACGCGACCGCGCAACCTGCAACGATGGTGGCAGCTGCCATGCCGAGATAACGGCTCGAGCGGAGAAGTGGAGGGCAGTGCCCGTGCGTAACGGTGACTAGACGAGCGGGCAAGGTTCTCAGTGGGGCTACGCAAATGCAGTGGCTGCTGATTTCCAAGTATGGCAAGTTTTATTGAAATAAAGAGCAACAACTGCACGGCACGCCGCGCTGTCATATCTTGATTTCACCAGCCGAGAAGGGGGACAGCTTTACCAATGCCTCCGCCCCGCTCTCAGACTAAACGCCGCACGCAACAGCAGTGCCACACCAGGGAGGAGCTTTGCTCCGATCTTCGCTCTCTTGCATGCGTAATCATGTGAACGACATATAAAATTGGAAGTCGGATAATCTCGCAGCAGTGACACGCTAGAAGGATTCTTCCAACTGATACTGTGTAGATACACGACTGCCTCTAACTTTTCAATACAAACAAACCCAATTACTTCAGTCAACAAAAAGCTAATTATTCAATTTTAGTTCATTGGGCTGCTGGAAGCGATAGTTATCATCTCACTTTGTGTCCCCCTTGCCACAAAACTTATTTGCACAGGTGGTCTTCGCGTGCCTCCCACCGCCCAATTTTAAGAAAACCATAAAGCTTAATTTTAAACGCCTGGTATAATGTTCACTCTTGAGCAATACAACTGAGCTGTTAATTCAACGCTTCTGGCGTCCGTTTTGACTAGCACCCGTTGTCGTTATAGAGCTGCTTGTTGATTATATTAAAGCAACGCGGCCATCAACTTGCGCTGATCGGGCTTGTCCTCCTTCATAAACTGATCGCATCGACGTGGCACGAATTATGTATTTAAGAAGTTGTTCATGGGCTAGTTGATTCTACCCATCTGGAACACATCTTGCCGCATATCCTGGATTTCGTAGCCACCTTGAGAGTACTTCTTTAGGCATCACATTACGCCTTGGCTGTGTGACAGTTCACTCATTCATCTTCTGAAGCACTCATTTCACGGACAGCTTTGTGTTTAGAGCTGAAAGTTGGTGTAGTTGGGTTTGCGTCAAGTGCATTATAAGATTTTACAGCGAGAAAGACGCTTGGAAAGGAAGCAAGTGGGCAGAAGGACGCTGAAAGACTCTTGCTTTCCTAGTCTATTCTCATAATGCACTCAACAGAGAGTTGTGTTCGTTCAGTTCATTACACAGTTTTTCTGCAGAGTGTGTACGGAAACTTTCGTAGCTATTACGCCTATGCTATACATATTGAAATTCTATAGCGCGCGCTGTACAAAGCTATCAGTCGTGGCTCCTTCGCGCGAAATTGCTTTGGCCGGTTTACGAAAGTTGTTGGTTCAAAAGCTCAGTTTTCGTGGGTCGTCAGTAGTCGTAATGCGAGATCAACTGAGATTATTGCATTTCCCTGACACTATAAACGCAGTGTGAAAAAGGGCTGCTTTTACTGACGTGTTGTACTTATGTTGAGCGTTTACTTTTCCTCTCCTGAGAAATTCCTCTACCGAGACTTGTATTGATTGGTATCCAGTGCATTTCATGGCGTCGTTTTTATGTATTAGGGTTTGCTTCCTTTATTGGTCCTGTTGAAGCACACCTCAAGTTCTTAACGACACCGCTATGCTTCTGCCAATGTTTACGCACTCGTTCTTCGGTAGCACACTGATCTCCGCTCCTCGGTGCCTTCGTAGCTGAAATAATAGGAGCTGAAATACTGCCTGGCAACGATGCGTAGGAGGGAGCAAAAGATGAAGCCAGGCTCAAAAGGGACGAACAGTGGCTCGAAAGCCACACTGGAAAATTGTATTGGCCGTCAAAAACAGAGAGCACGTAAGCACAATATTTTCCGGCGCAGCCTTGGTCCCCCGGGAGTGCCGAAGGCTGCGGCTAGCTCCCTGCACTGCCAACGACACCGTGATCACGTACATCCCCGTAGGACCGACCGGGTGCCAGCAGACGCAGCAATGCCACGGCTGGCAGTTTGTCTTCCCCACGCTGGCCGACTGCCAGAGAGTCTGCTTCGGTAAGTGGTGCGCGCTGCTATATTGAGCGGACAAATTTCGTACGCGCGCTGATGGGCGCCTAAACAGCCTATGGCGAATCGAAAAATTAAAGCTGCAATCATCCTTGAGGATTAGCTATGTCGTGCGAAGCATTTCTGAAAGATGTAGACGGTGCAAGTGTGTACAAAAAGAGGGGACGATGTATATTCCTAGGGGTGGGCAGCGCAACGCGGACGAAGGACAAAAGGAAGTGCAGGATACGTGTGCTTGTATCGTGTACTTCCTTTTGTCCTTCGTCTGCGCTGCGCTGCCCACCCCTAGGAATATGTTCAGTCACCAACTCGCCCATCTTGGTGTGTTAATTCAGGAGACGATGATTTGACAACGACGATGTGGCGAGGACTGCATGGCGACCACGGGATAACGATGGTAGAGCTACGACGACTATGAGATGACGACGATCGTGTGACGACGACAACGTGATGCCGATGCCGGAGTGATGCCAACGTGATGACGATGATAAGATGATTAGAATGGTATGACGACGGCATGACGACAATAATGTGACGTTGACAGCGTGTCGAGGATGCGCAGGCATGACGGCAAAGGAAGGACGAAGGTAGAGTCACCACGACGGCGTGACCACAAGAGTATGACGACACCGCCTTGACGACCGCACAATCGCTACGAGAAAATGACGATGAAAGATCACGACGGCATGACGGTGACCTTGTGCTGACGACGCGATGTCGATAATGGCAAGGCGAGAATAGAATCAACACGAAAGTATGACGACAACGGCAACGAAGACGGCGTAGTGACGACAATATGACAACGCAGTGACAGCAACAGAGTAAAAATGGCCGAATGATGGCGATCACATAACTCCGAAAGAATGACCACAGTATCAGGAAGGCATTGGAATGACAACAACATCATTACAATGATTGCGTGCTGGCGTTGAGCTCCCGTCCGCACTCACGTCAGCGCTCACGGGCATCACCTGCCACCGCGAGCAGCCTTATTTCGTGCTATATCCGATGTTTGTTTACACAATGTACGGTGTCGGCCAATTGGGCCGTCCTAATTTGCACTGTATCCAGTGTTTGTTTGCATTATGTCGAGCTGCTTTTTGAGCCGAACAATCTTCGGGATCAGCCCGCGTTTTAGATCGCAGCTCTTGGGCGCTTGTTCCTGCAGTGAGCGTTGGCGTCCCTCGTAACCGAGCGAACGAGCACAGCGAAGGATGAAAAACGGCGATAGCGAGGAGAGTGCGAGGAGGGAAGCGGAGGAACAGGGTGTGGCAAAAGCGTGAGAAGAAAAGCATAGTGCCGCGCAAGACGGGCTCTGTGGAGACGATGGCTATGAAATGGCGCCAGGGTAGCGCGCGTCGTCTGTTCCCTGATGACGCCACCGATACCGTATATGGAAAGAAAGCGCTGCAGAAGCGGAGATCCGTCTGCGGCTGTTGCTGTGAATCGGGCCCCCGCATCGCCCACGCACTGCCTCTCGCGATCTCTTGATTAGCGAGGATGTCGTGCCACACTTCGCTCCGTTTGCAACGTGCCGCACGAGACAGATTGTCCGCGCCAGCCAACATATTGCGAAACGAAAACAAGTATCGAGCGTCGCTAAAGTTAGGGAGTATCATAATCGCCGGTGAATTTTTTTTTTCGTGGACAATGTTGACACGTTCTTGAGTGGGACCTTGCTCTGACCATGGTTTCGAGTAGGCAACGAAATGCTTGGAACGTGAAAACAATTGCGCGCTCATTTTCGGTCGTTTCAGGTCCCTTTCGGCCCTGAAATTTTTTTTATCACATATTTTTTCTACCATGTTATTTCGATTCTTTGCCGCATAAGAAACCGAAATTTATGAAAAAACTGTTTGTGTTTAGTTTCGTGTAATGTCTGGGATCATGTCCTGAAATGAGGACATGAGGGTCCAGTGAGTGCAGAAGAGACAAGAGTGTATGTTTTGTAACAGTTTATTTTCCAAGGTACAAACATACTTCGACGCAGTAAATAAGGAAGTCGTTAGGCTTGCCTTTTACATATTGTTTTACACATTGTTTTATGTGTGTGATCTGCTCATCAATGCATAACCGTTCCTTCAACATAATGTCATGGCATCTTTTTTGGAATGAACTGAGCAGCAGTCTCACTTTCCAGAGGCGGTCACTTGCATCGTTCTCTTGATTGACATCAACAATGTGTAGGCAGTTGCGAAGTTTTTTAAAACGGTTTCCGGACATTTCCACATTTGCGAACATTTCTGTTTTGAGAACGGGCTTCCAGTATGAGCGCAGACGGGGGTATTAAACGACTCCCATTAGCAAGTGTAGAGAAATAAGCTTCCTTATTTCCTCTTCATTCGATTGGACTGATTTTCCTTCTCTGAACATCGAATACATGTTTGTTTTGTTAGCCAGCTCAGCAAACACGCTCTTCGGTGCGTAGCGCGAGAAATATTCGTACGGAGTTGGCAGCTCGTCAAGACAAAACTAATTCTCGTCACAAACTACTATAAAATCAGCAGATGGTTTGTCAAAAGCTCTTCTGGACCATGACAGTTCATTACATGGTTGCTCTTCATCTGATTCTCCAGAAGTTTCCGACGAATTAAGGACGCAGTCATCGCTTCCTGTTTCCTCAGGGATGAAGTCGTCATCTTCGTTATCATCTTCATTCTCCCCAACGTCTGATAAATTTCAATAATCAAGTTGGGCGAACATTTCATCTGCGTCTTCGAGCGGCACAAATAGAGACCTGCGGGCCCTAGTTGCCGGGTAAAAGAAGTGAGGTTTCATTCCAGCACCTGAAAAAAATTGGCGGAAGGCTTAGCTTGGTTAAGCCTGGAAGATTGCGAAAGCAATACCCTTGGCTGCGCCTTCCTTGGTTCGGCTAATGGTGGGGACATGGTTGCCCTTTGTTAAGCTTATGGCTATACTCATCCGACATAGCGCAAGGCAGCGCGCCGACCACTGCGAGGAGCCGAGCAGTGTTGCCACGACACATTAAAAAATAGCAGATTTTTTTGCGAAAAATCAGTAGAAATCAGTAGATTTTTAATTTCAATTTTTGCACTCAGTTTATGAGCCCACGAATTCAGTGCTTGTATTAATACTCTGTTGAAGTATTGTAGCTTCCAGGAAATAGTACAAAAATTGACCCCGAGATTCTTAGCGATACTTTTGAAAAACCCGGGGATCTAGACAGCCATTGTCAAGCACGAATTTAAACACAGTGAAGCCCTCCGATGGCCTATTCAAAGGCATCAGATGGTAGTTAGTACCTGAAAGCCTTAGAGTATAGTATCTTCCAGACAGGGGTAATTGGAGATCGCTGGGAGAGGCCTCCATAGAGGCCTCCGTGCTGCAGTGCACGTAAACATGATGATGATGGCAATGATGATGATGATGATGATGATAATGGTGGTTTCATAGTTGTGGGGTTCGGTAGTGAACCCACTTCCACAAATTCACCGCCTCACCTTTTCCCATAGAGCATAGAAACCCTATGCCTTTTCCCCACTTGGCTCAAAGACAGAGGTAGCGGCACGTTTCAGAGTCTCGAAACGCAACAATGTATGTTAACCTCGGAGCCAACCACGTTTTTCTTTCTCTCGCTAGGTGGCATCACATTAATATAACCTCTGGACTTACTTTTGGAAATGCGGTTGTTTGCTTTAAATCAGGGGTACAATCAGGACTCGACGGGAACCAAAGGTCAGTGGGTCGCCTCGCATTGGGCGCTCACGGGAAGACTACAAATGAAGCTGTGCAAGGGGATATGGGCTGGACTAGTTTTGAAGTGAGGGAAGCTCGCAGTAAAATTGAGTATGAAGAACGGCTGAGGAATATGGAGGAAAGTGAATGGGCTGGGAGAGTGTTCAGGTATCTGTACAGGCAAAACATTGATTCACAGTGGAGGAAAAGAACTAGGAAGCTTACCAGCAAGTATGCGGCCTGTGGGGTTGGCAACACAGCAACAAAGAAGGTCAAGCGGAAAGTCAGAGAGGCTGAATTAATCTCATGGGTGGCGGCAATGGAAAAGAAACCTGCCATGAGTAACTACTTAAGAGGAAAAAACGAAATCAGGAAAGAAACCATTTATGATAACTCAAAGGGAAGTTCATTACTTTCCGAAGCGAGATCGGGATGCCTTAGAACACGCACCTATAAAGCGAGACATAAGAAGGAAGAAGAAGCATGTGCTTGCTGCGGTAAAGCTAGGGAAACAACGGAGCATATTTTATTAGAATGTCAAGACGTGTACCCAGCGGTCGATTTAGGCACCACTGGCCTCCTTGAAGCCCTTGGGTTCAGCGGGAGCAGTGGTAAAGCAAACAGGTCCGCAAGAGACATCAGTAAGAGGCGATTGGAAGATTGGTGGAAGAAACGTAGGGTAACGACAAAAGACGGAGACGTACAAAAGCACAGTTCGCAATAGGGGATCAGAAAATTTGGACGTGGTAGTTCATAGTGTTTTTTTTTTCTTCATTGGTTAACCTAGGTAGGATATTAGGCAGTATAGTAGCAAGAGCTTGGTGGCGCAAGCCATCGCCCCGTTCCAAAGGGGACGCTCATAACATCCATCCATCCATCCTCTGTAACCTCTATAACCATCCATCCATCCATCCTCTGTACTGAAAAAGTTGCAGATTTCGCTTTCGTTTGAGTAGAAAAGCAAGAAAATCAGCAGATTCAAGCGCTTTATCACTGAATCAGCAGAAAATTTTAAAAATCAGTAGATCTACTGATAAATCAGCAGCCGTGGCATCACTGGAGCCGAGCTGTAGCCCCATTTATCCTCCTAGCGTGACGTCACACCAGCGAGCGCCCCCTCTCTGTAGCGCCGCAGCAGCGGCGCGCAAGGCTTCGCCTCCACCAGCGATGCCGCGAGCTGGGGCCCCGTCTCTCGGTCAGGCGTGACGTCACACGGTCACGTGACGCGCAGCTGTGTAAGGAGGCGCCACGACCACCGATGGGCCGAAAGTGCGAGCAGTATTGCTTTCGCAATAATAAACAGAAGTTGCTTTACTTCGAGGCGCCACCCTAGCCCAACACGCAAGACGCGGCACCCACTCAGACCTCGTGTACTCAGATGAGTACACACATTATTATGCATGTGGTGACTCAACTACGCATCCGTGCGGAATGTTTTAGATGATTATATCTTCTATATGGAGTTAAAACATTCTCCTAAATTCTCAACTCGCCAGTAACAGCAGCTTGCAAGTGAAAAGAAAGAAGAAACACACTTGCTTGGCCCAGCTTCGACGTCGTCGTCTGCCATCTTTGTTGTCTGTTGCCGGTGCTCTGGCCAACGCGAGCGCACGACAACTGATGTCCATGGCGATGGACATGCCTGCTGAGTTATTTCAGTTTCTGTTTTTGTTTCGTTTTTCTTGTTTATGGCGCAAGCCATGGCTTTAAGGTCTTGTTCTCGTTTGAGGACATCAGGGCCGAAAGGGTTGTGTGGTACGAACAGCGTCACACGCGTGGTGCCATCAATGTATAAGTTCTCCGGTGGTCATACGAGGGACATCAATACTGATTCGTCGGCTAGCCAGCCTTTGCCATGAAGTTGCATGCCTGCTCTTCCGCATCTCTCTGAATTCGCCTCGTTTAGCATGTTTGGCATTGCGTGTGCGGCAGCAACAGCATGCAGCCGTAAAGTGCGAAGTACTGCTAAAGTGAAGTTGAAAACATTTTCAAACAAGAAAAAGTGCCAACGTGACTTTTGATATTTATTTAGTGTTCACGTCTCCTCTAGAGAAATACGCGGCGAGGAGGCGAGAACGCCTGTGCAAAGGCTTGTAAAGGCGAGACAGAAACCAGTGTCTCGCCTGCGAGCTGAGATTGATTTTGGAGGCCCTTTAAGTCCTTAAAGCGTGCATTCTTGCTTGAAGAAAAACATTTCATTTGCATCAGAGAATATGATTATGGCTATATTACAGCATAAAAGAATTTGTCCTATCATTTTCTAGCCCTGGGTTAAATCTATGGCTAGGTTACGAAAAACTGAAACGCGCTTCATGCATGAAAAATGCTTTAATGTTTACATGTTTCCGCACTGCACGAGCTCTTACTTGCCAAATGAGCCGCTTCGAATGTTATGATACCCCGCAAAACACTCAATGTACTATTGTATTCCAGCAGTAATAACATGCGGCGGGGAGGGGGGGGGAGGAATTGACAGCATAACAAAGAAACTTGAGAGGAATGTAAGGAGCGTGCAACCAGCGATGCAACGAAGTAACGTAAGCGTAACGTTAAGAGGAAGCTTCAGCTCGGATCCAACTGCAATGCCGGCTATTCAAATACATGTAAAACTCAGAAATGTTTTTATTGATTGAAGACTGATTTTAATGAAATTTATCGGAGTTGAGAGGAAAAGATAATCCTATGTGACTGCATGAAGCGGAATTTTGATTTCGGGCCTGATTTTTTAAACGATAATTTACGAAAATGTGTAACTTTTAAAGTATAGACACAGATAGAAGCACGAAGTTTAAAAATCTGTAACCCTCTATCCAAAGCAGATATCGAAGTTCCATAAACAGCATCCGTTGGAAGGTACGAAGAGGACAGATTTGATATCTCAATTTATATCTTGCGTGAATTTGTTGCAATACTTACAAGGGCTTTTAAGATGTCCTGCTCACATATTAGTGGTGTATTTGAGAGCCAGGTATAATACATTACTTTTGTCCGCATTAGACGTACTATTTAAGGCGGTTGACAAAGGCGTGATATTATTTGCGATGCTCACTTAGAGTTGTAAACTTGATAGTTTCGCTTATGAAAATGTCTGATTTTCCAGAATTCTTATGAAAAAAAAAATGACGGCCTAAATAAAGAATCCGCTTCCTACATTCAATACATTTTACATTTTTTTCTTTTAAACGCAACAAATATAAACTAATTTCTTCAAGCAAATGGAGGTAGCCAATGCAATAGTTGTCACTGAGAGGAAAAGAAGGAACTGTAAAAGCCATGTAACGCGTAAAGAAGATAACAGGTATTTTATTTGAGTTAGAGAATGGGGTGCCAAAAGAAGGGAATCTCTGTTGAGGACGACAGGGAATTGGGTGGCGAGAAAAATTAATGAATTTGCAGGTATTACATAGAATCAGCTGGCGCAAGTGCAGTGAAATTATAGATCGCTGAGATCCTGTAGTTCAGCTAATTAAGTTGATGATGATGGCGATGAAGTACTGCCTAGATAACTGGATTTATGCACCTGCATGATTCAGCAGCATGAATCTTTGAGTGTTAACCGTCGTTCCGGAACGCCATACACTGAACATGGTACTTTAAATTAGAGAGTGACATGTCAACATGTTTTCGTCGGACAACAGCACATGGTATCAAAACCTGTCTTTGTCTCGCGTAAACGTTCCATACGGACTTGGGAGTTGAGATTCGGTATGTTGCCCAGTTGGCGACAGGAGCGTAGAAGTTATTTTAATGCGAAAGCATTGTATGTCCTATGAGGCAGAAAAGCCGACGTTGTCGGCAACGAGTGGCAGTAAAGATCATCATCAACTTGGATTAAGGTTGATTAAAGTGGATTAACGTTGGTTAAGGTATAGTAAGGTGGATTAAAGTGGAGAAGTGTGGATTAGGGTGGATTAGGGCGAGAAGGTGGAATAAAGTGGATTAAGGTTGGTACAAATGCGAGCAAGGTGGATTAAGGTAGAGTTTCAGTTTAGTGGTGACAACTTTCGCAATTCGAATTCCGTAAGGATACTTCATTGACTGTCAGTTTTGTATTTCGACTGATCGCCATCGACGTCACTGCGGTTTTGCGCGAACGCAGGCAACATGTCGCGGGGGTGCGGGTCCCCGGCTCCGTCGGTGCACTGCAGCAACTGGTCCCGCACCGTACGTTGGTTCTACAACGCTTACACGCTGGTCTGCCAGGAGTTCCGCCAGCTGTGTCTCTCTGGCAGGAACCGGTTTGCGACGTATGACCAGTGTCTGCGCGTATGCGTGACCTCCTGATGTGGCAGCCGTCTTGGCCAACACGGGTGCGACGGCACGTTCAGAGTCCAGAGTGCTCGATATCGAAGCCATTCAGAAGGAAACAAGGCCGCACGGTGTACGGCGCATTGACATCGATAATCATGTACTACGACCTCGCGAACTCTAAATATGTTCGATACAACAGCCGAATCGCTCCAGACAGTGCAATAGATAATAGAAGAAACGAGACTTGCTTGCTTTTCCTGCGCACATATCTCGCATCTTCGTTATTATTATTATTATTATTCGTCCAGACGTGCAGTAAACAATAAACAAAACAGACTGAGTACCCGCTCTTCAGGTCACCAACGTTTGCAGGTCCGTCCCGCCAGCATCGACAGCGATGATAGTCGAACCCGTCACATCTCTCCGTGGCACCACGTGACACGAAAAATGGGTTAATCCTAAAACAGCCGAGAATAGGCAAATGTCACTAAGTGTTCTCGGGTGGTCTGGAGCCTCTGCGCAGGTCGTTTGCCAGTCTTCGCGGCTGGGTTTTTTTACTAGCAGAAAGTGAATTTACGTTGTTTGCTATTGGTTAACGCTTGTTGCGAAAACAACAACAACAACGATAATCAGGTTGCGGCTGCTTGCTGTTAAAATAAGGTGAAAGGATTAGTTACCAGCCCAACCAAAGCCCTGGTGACCATCAATGTATAGCAGAACGAGCGGCGAATATGGCCGCTGATGATGATAATTCATTGGCATTCCCTTTTAAACGGGGTGGTGAGAAATAGTCACCTAGCCTGCTTGGGTTACTCAGGTAGGCTATACGTGCTTTTCATTCTAGCATTTTTGTATACGTTGCTTTCACCTTTTTTTCTTCCCCACAACTCCTCTATGTACCTTGTAGAGCCACCTATGCCTCTAAGGGATCCAGTCGTACCAATCTCTTCCCTGCTTTTTAAAGCGAAGCTTTCTTTGCCTCTTTCTTCGACTTTCCCACTGCTGCTGCTGTCTAGCGCACCGCGTCAGGAGGTGGTTCAGAGCGTGTGCATACATGACAGGAGCGCGGCAGAGAGCAAAGGCGACGCGAGAAGCTCATTTGGGCCTCTGCACCACGTCAATGTGCACAATGCCCTCTAGAGCTCTGTGCGTCGCCGCATTAGCCTCTTGACAGCTGTAATTATCCGTGACCCCCAAAAAAGCACTGCCGAAATTGCAGCGCTTACCTTGCTGCTAGCGTGCAAGTCCAGAGGGAAGCTAAAGAAAATGGTACAGGGGAGGGGGATAGATAGATAGATAGATAGATAGATAGATAGATAGATAGATAGATAGATAGATAGATAGATAGATAGATAGATAGATAGATAGATAGATAGATAAACTTTATTAAAAGAATAATCAGGAAAACCGCTAATGGTCGGGGCCCTTAGTCCAGGGCTCCGCTGGCTCTTGCCATCTTCTCAGCTCTCGTAATCAGCTTGAGCTGGTCGTCGAGGGCCGAGCTGGACAGCAGTGCCTCCCATTGCTCCCTCGTTGTGTTCGTGTCTGGGTGTTCTATGTTGTGTAGTGTGCACTCCCACGTAATGTGGTATAGGGTTGGTGTGGCCCCACACCATGGGCATTCGTCCCTGTAGGCTGTGGGGTGTATCCGATGTAATATGTGTAGGTTCGTGTAAGTCCCTGTCTGGAGCCTACGCCAGGCAGCGGCTTCTTCTGTCGTTAGGTTTCGATGGGGTGGTGGATATCGCAAGCGACGCCCTCTGTGCTAGTTCACGATGGCTGAATACTCGAGGTCGACAGGGTCCAGGTCTTCTGCAGCCGGCGTGATGAGTGCTCGGTTATGTACGAATCCTCGAGCTGCTCTGTCGGCTTGCAGGTTGCCCGTGATGCCAGTGTGGCCCGGTATCCAGATGATGGTTTGGGTGGTGAAGTCCTCAGAGTCCTCCTTGAGTATTCCGGCTAGGACTTGTGCAGCAGGTCTTCCAATTCTACCCTGTAGGAAGTTGCGACAGGCCTGCTGGGAATCCGTGAGGATCGTCAATGATTGGTTTGCGTGTAGGCCCTCGCGGATGGCTAACGCGATGGCCAGCTCTTCGGCTTCCTTAATCGTGCAGGGGCGGGTCGATGCCGCGGAGGTAACGTGGCCTCGGTGGTCGCATGCCACTGCAACTGCGCCCTTGTTGTTCGTCCCATACATGGCGGCGTCCGTAAAACGGGCCGTTGTACTGAACCTGAACGCTTTCTCCATGTACTGGGCCCTTGCTCTCCTCCTGCCGGAGTGTAGGTTAGGGTCCATGTTGCGTGGTATCGGGGCAACGTGAAACCTGTCCTGGACGTGACGAGGTATCAAGCAGGTTTCTTGGGTTCGTGCTGTTATTGCTGGGAACCCCAAGGTTTGTAGGACCTGCCGGCCCGTGCGAGTCCGCGCAAGTCTCTGTTGTTGCGAGACGTAATGGGCCTCTGTCAGTTCGCTGAGGGTGTTCTGCAACCCTAGCGCCAATAATTTTTCAGTCGATGTACTCATCGGCAGGCGCAGAGTGGTCTTCAAAGCCATCCTCAAAAGTGTGTCGGCCTGCTTTGTCTCGGACAGTGTGAGGTGGTAGTAAGGCAGGCTGTACGTGATTCTGCTCACCACCAGGCTACTGGCCAGTCGGAGGGTGTCCTTTTCCTTCATGCCTCTGTTTTTGGATGTTACGCGGGAGATCATGCGTGATACCGCCTTGACACTGGTTTTAAGGAGTGTAAGGGTGTGTGTGGCCCGCTGGTTGGACTGCAGCCACATGCCCAGCACCCTCAGCAATGGCTTCTCTGGTATGAGGCCCCCGTTGAGGCGTACCTCGAGTCTTCTTGTTGGGTCTGTGGGGACTGTGTGGTTACCCCGGCCTCGCCAGATTCGTAGGAGCTCAGATTTCTCGGGGGAGCATTGTAGACCCCGTTGGCCGACGTAATCTTGGATGAGATTTGCTGCAGTTTGCAGCCGTTCTTCTTTTTCAACGAGGGACCCTGTTGTGGTCCAGAGCGTTATATCGTCTGCGTAGATTGCGTGCCGAAGACCTGCTACATCCTGCAGTTTGCTTGCGAGACCGATCATGGCGACGTTGAACAGCGTGGGAGAGATGACAGCACCTTGTGGTGTGCCCTTGTTGGGAGGGTGGTACACTGGAGTCTGGATCTCTCCCATCTTCAGCTCCGCCGTGCGGTGGCTCAGGAAGCTCTGAACATACTTGTACGTTCGCTCGCCGCAGTTGGTGTCGGCCAGCCCTTCTAGGATTCCTTGGTGGCTGACGTTGTCGAAAGCCCCTTTGATGTCGATTGCTAGGATGACGTGTTCGCCGCTGCGGGAAACGTTACTGAGGACTTCTTCCTTGATTTGAAGTAGCACATCTTGTGTGGACAGGCCTGCGCGGAAACCGAACATGGTGTCCGGCAGGTGCTTGTTATCTTCCAAGTGTCTCCGTAGTCTCGTGTTTATAATTTTTTCGAACACCTTGCCGAGGCAGGACGTGAGCGATATGGGTCTGAGGTTTTCAATTGCCAATTTCTTGCCCGGTTTAGGGATCATGATTATTCGTGCGTGTTTCCACATTGCCGGTACAGTACCTTGTTCCCAGTGTTGGTTGAGAAAGGCCGTGAGCGTGGAGATAGACTTGTCGCTCAGGTTTCTGATCATCGAATTCGTGATTTGGTCCGTGCCCGCCGCTGTGTTACGGGTGGTGGCTGCGATGACTGCTCTTAATTCGTTTTCGGTGATAGGTTCCTCCATTAGTGGGTTGGGTTGTCCTGTGTAGGGTGTTCTACATGGTTGTGTGGGAGTGGGATCTCCATAGCACTTGGTCTTGATGGCATCGATGAGGTCTTGTTGGCTCCCTGGGTAGGTGTGTAGTAACCGTTCCAGAGCCCTGTGTCCTTCTCCTTTGGTTTTGGTGGGGTCCAGGATGGCTTTTAGGATGTGCCACGTTTTGGCCGTGTCCAGCGTGCCACTGAAGGAGTCACAGAATCTATACCAGTTCGCTGAGGCGAGTTGCATGGCATATTCTTCTGCTTCCGCTGTTATTTGTGCTATGCGCGTCCTCAGTTTCCTGTTATATTTTTGTTTTTTCCAGCGGCGGGTAAGGCCCCTTTTGGCATCCCACAGGTGTAGCAAGTGGGGATCCACCTCTGGGGTCTCTTCCGTTCTGGCGATTTCCTTTGTGTGGCGTTGTTTATGTCGACGGAGATTGTCGCACCAGTCTTCCAGGTTCGTGATTGTGTCGGCATCCTGTTCTTGGGATTCCCTGATTTTTCGCCAGTCAGTGAGTTTAGCTGTGCCGATCTGCCTGCGTAGGCGTCCAGTCTGTAGTGTTATGTTTAGTATGTAGTGATCGCTGCCTAGGTTTTCGAGTGTGTTGAGCCATTCGGCTCGCGTGGTTTGAGTGATGAAGGCGAGGTCGGGAGTGGTGTCGCGTGTTACGCTGTTCCCTTCCCTCGTCGGTATGTTCGGGTCTGTGATGAGTGTGAGGTGGCATTGTTCAATTAGTGTTTGTAGCTGGAGACCCTTCCAATCCTGCCTCAGGTACCCCCATAGCGTGTTCTGAGCGTTGAAGTCGCCGATGATTACCAGGGGACTGTCTTTAGCGAGGCGGAGGGTGTCCCCAAAGAGTTTTCCGATGTTTGCCCGCCTTTGGCTGGGGGGCAATAAATATTGAGGATGAAGGCGCTCTGTTTCTGATTGCCTTTGTATATTATTTCGAGAAGTACATGTAGTATGTCCACGTCGTCTATGGGTTTGTGTTGTATGTTTGTGATGTTTCTGTCTACTAGTGTGGCTACCTTCCACTTGTCGTCTTGACTTGTGTGGTATTCTTCGTAGCCATGTAGTGTTGGTCGGGTACCGGGCTCTTGTAGGGCTATGACCCCCGGTGGCTTTGAGGAATGGGCGATCAATTGTGTCAGCAGCCCTTTCTTCCTCCGGTACCCACGGCAGTTCCATTGCCAAATTTCTAAGTTTTCTTTGACTTGCCTGTATCGTCTAGGCATTGTTGGACGTTGTGGTCGGTGATGTTACGATTTGGTTCGGGGCTGCTACAGGTGTGGCCTTGTAAAGGTTCTGTCGTAGCGTCTTTCGTAGTTTTATGGAGTGAAGCTGGTTCCTAAGCTTGCTATCTACAGTGGATTCCATGTGTTTTATTGCTGCATCTGTGCGTTGTATTGCAGTCTGTGTTATTTGTTCCAACTGGGCGCGTGTAGCGTCCATGAAGGCTTGCATCTGGGTGCGGATGGCATCGACATGGGTTTGTAGGTCAATGATGTCCTTGTGCGGAGCCATCTCTTGTGGTATTTGTGTGAGCTGTATCACTTGTTGTTTGAGTTGTCTGTTTTCTTGCGTGAGTGTTTGTATCTGTGCGCGCATGGTGGCGAGTTCCTGTTCCAATTTAACAGATGGTGGCGTCTGTGGTTTCTTATACGAGGGGGAGGCTACTGCTGCCCAGCTTACCTCGTGCTCTTTGGTGGTAGTCCTCTTGAGTGAGGCTTCCTTGGTCTTTCGGTGGTGTTGCTGGGGCCCCTTGTCCTTGAGTGCCGCGGTGGCTGGTGCTGCCTGCTGTCCTTGTTTGGGCGTCGACCGAGATCGCCGTCTGGGCGACCGAAAGTGAGACCGGGGGCGAGAGCAGGAGCGGGACCTGGACCTTGGGTTGGAACCGGACCGGGATCCGTAGATGCTCGGAGACTCCGAGTAGTCGGAGTCTTCCCGCCCGGAGCTGAACCATCGCGGGCGAAGGTCAGCCGCCTTGGTCGACTGAGTGACCGGGCGAGGCTGTCGTTGGGTTTTGGGTGTAGTGGTGGTGGTGGTGGCTTGTTGTTGCACTCTGTTGCGGCCGTGAGATGGGCCCCTCCGCACAGGAGGGGCCCATCTCACGGCCGCAACACCAGACCATTAACCCAGACGCCGGAACACAAGTGTGTCCGGCGTCTGGGTTAATGTGGTTGCAAACGTTGCACGCACGAACCGTTGGGTTGGGGCAGACGTCTGGTCGGTGTCCGGTGATTCTACAGATGGAGCAGAACTGTCTTGTCGGCTGGTAGTCTCGGCAAGGCATCTCCCCTCCGTAGTAATACACAAATCTAGGCCCCTGGGGTCCCTCGAAGTGGAGTAGGGCTGTCTGGGATTGTCCCAACATACGGGCCCGCACGATGCGGACTCCATGTGTGCGGACCCGAAGATTCGCCATAAGCTCTTCTTCGCCGGTGCCTGCGTCGATGCCATGTACGACACCTTTAAGCAGGCCCTCGGGTGTTGATAGATACACCTTCACAGGGTGTGATCGTCCGTGAAAGGTGAGGCTCATAATTTTCATGACGGTGGCCGCCGTGGCCTCGTGAGGGGTGCTCACGATGATGATGTTCGAGCCATGTCGCAGGCGGACGATGAAATCATCCCCCTTGCAGGTCGGCGCACCTCCGGTGGCTTGGACGATCGCCTTGGCCACCTGGTGGGTCTGTAGTTTTCGAACTATGAGGCCCGGGGTCGGGCGGATAATGATTTTCATGTCAGTGCGCGGGAGTGGAGGCGCGCGTCGGCGAGGCCTGCTCCTTGCAGCCGCGTCTTCAGAAATAGGTGTTCCGGCTCCGCGCTCTTCGCAGGTAGCTTGCGACGTGGCTTTCGCGGCGGCGGCTGGCGCCTGGGTTAGAGCTAGCCCTAACGGTGTGGCTTTCGATGGCGGGGTTTGCCCGACTGGGTCTTGCTCACCAGTGGATTGTTGTTTTTGAAGACGGCGTTTCCGATGAAGGGAAACGACCGTTTGCCACTGAGATTCTTGATTGTGGAGCTGCTCCGAGAGGACGGGAGACGGCCCAGGCAAGGCCTCGTCAGGCAGGGGTCTCGGGTGACTCTCGGATACGACTTCCATGGTTTTGGTGTCGGTGGGTTGGTGGGCAATGGTGCCTGGGTTTCCCGCGATCGTAGCGTTCCGGGCTGTGTCGCCCCCACAGCTCACCGTAGAAACGGTGGCTGCTTGCGGGTCTCCGAGCTCCCGCGCGCCAGCGTTCGGTGTTAGGGCTAACCCTACCGTCGGCGTGGCTGAACGAATAGGGCTCTCGTTGGTCTTAAAACTGCGGCTCACCGATGTTCGGTTCCGTAGAATCCCCTTGATGTTTAGAAATATATTCCGCTGATCCCAGTGGTACCAGCGGACTTTGGACGGTTGGAAAATTTGAAATAACGGAGCCGACGAGGGGGAGAGGAGGCACAGAATGAGTAGAAGGGACGCAGTCGCGAAACGACTGCGCAAGAGCCTTGTCACTCTTCCCTCGCAGTTCCAATACAAGGTGGGGGGGTGAGATTGGCAAAAGGGGACGTCAGAAGGCAAGAAAACGCTACTACTATAGACAAGACCAACATTGGATACGACTGCGATTGTGGGCAAATAGATTGAAGTTCAAGGTGCGTTACGGTACGCACGCATATTTGCCCAGCGACAAATCACGCAGGGCTGCAGAAGCAGAGCCGGATATTAAAGCGCACCGCAGGGTCCAGGCGACACTACGAAAGCGGTCGGTCCACTGTGGAATCAACACTTCTGCACCCGCCGCGGTAGCTTTTCGGCTATGGCTTTGCTCGAGATCACTGCCCTGATCCCGACCGCGGCAGCCGCATTTCGACGGGGAAAAAAAAGAACGCTTGTGCACTTAGATGTAGGGGCACGTTAGAGAACACCACGGTGTCAAAATTAATCCGGAGTCCGCCACTATGGCGTGCCTCATAATGCGAGTGCGGTTTTGGCACACAGCACCGTAATTCAAATAAAGTTTCGTACTTCTGTCGCGACGCGATGTGCCATGTGAGGCAATGACAACGCTCAACCCTCTCAGATGTGAAGTATGGCGCACAACAACGCCTCAAGCAACCCCCCCCCCCGCCCTCTATATTCTGTGTACTACGCACACAAACAGCAGTGGTGCATGCAAGGTAACGTTTAACATGAACTCACCACTCTCCTGTTGGACTAAGAGTGCCAGAGGTTAAACATGCGCCGTCGATATCACCGCAAATTATCGTCAATCAACGCTAACATGCTAAGAAAGCTTCGCTTATATCAATGCCCACAGTGCGTGGGACGACTCAGCGCGGCCTAGGCCGATCGCGGGAGAGGCAACTGAACGCAAACTGAACGCGCATCTTGAACAACGATCTACGATCGCGCCCCCGGAAGGTGTACACTCTAAAAACAAAGAGAGTTCCGGGCACTCTCTTTGAGGGAGTAGCTGCTTGTCCCATATTTCACTCTCTTTTCGAGAGTAGATCGACCCTCTTTGAGAGAGAGTAGGTAAACTCCTCCTGACAGAGTTTTGTTACTCCACCGCAAGGGATTGCTAGTACTCTTCCGCAGAGTGCTAATACTCTCCCCGCAGGGGTAATAGTACTCCGCCAGACCGAGTACTTCTACTCCCCCAAACAGAGTGCTTGTACTCTTTCAGGACAGAGTGCTAGTGCTCTTCCCAATACCCTCTTAGCCAAGTCCTGGCCACGCATGCAGGCAGGAAATCAGATCAAATTAGGGCCGCTGATAAGTAGTTCATTAGGCGGCTCCTCAGAGACAGTGGCCAAATTCCAAGCGGCCTTCAGAATAGTTCAGAGCATAGTTACGCAGGATTTTAAAGCCATTTTTCCTGGCTATTTGTTGCCTACCATGAGGCGTGACTGCTCTGAAGCGGCCTATGCGTATGCGTCCCTAACGCCACTGCGGAGAAAGAAAAAAAGCTAATTAACACTTAATCCGCAATTATCTTGGCAAATTTCACAATCAGGAGTCACATAATCGAATTAGAACACAATTCTCAAGGGAATCACATACTTTTGAAGAATCACAGTGCTCTCTACATCACGTGGATTCGAACCAGCGTACACTCGCATCTATACAATTCAAGGCACACATCCTAACCATTAGACCACAGCGCCACCACGCCCAGTCATGTTCTTTTAGAGGTTATATATATACCAAATGTATTTGAGGAATCGCCTGCGATGGGTGGGGTTTCTCTGCAGTGTGCTGTGCTGTTGTGTACTGGAATACGTTTGCGTTTGCATCATTTCCATTCATTGCTACGACTAACGAAGGAAGACAACGTAGACGACAACGTGATAACTATTCACGGCTTGTCGTCACCGAAGGAAAATAACAAATGTGCCGTTCAGCTCACGATCGAGTGCTTCTCCCGTCCATGCATATATCTTCTCCGAAAATACGCGGATACAAAGTATCGCGCCAACCATCCACGTATGTGAATTTAATTCGCGCGTATACTGGTGAGCATTTCTGTTTATTTTTTCCGCCAGTTCCATTCGTATATGGTCAACTGCGACGCCAGTACCAGGCATTGCGACGTGCGTCACGCTGCCGTGTAGGCGTTCTTTTCAAGTGCATTAGTTTAAAGTTTGGTTCAGTCCGCTGTGAGCTGTTGTTCTGCATTAGCAGCGGAACGTTAGCGTTTTGAAGCGCATGCATTCCAGCATTTGGAGACTGATTATGCCGATAGCCGCGTCACATGCATTGGCACGCATGTTTAAATGACTAATGTGTCCACTTGTTGCGCGTGCACTGCTCGTATCCTGTGGCAGTGCTCTTTCTAAAAGCTTCGAAGACCATCTATACTCATACGTGTGTTCAATATATATGCACAGGATGGACTTGCCGGCTAGTTGGTTGAGCATTTTAGAAGAAGAAACAGCGCAACACAAGGAAGACGCAAAAACATGGACCACACCACGAAGCGCTGGTGTGGTTGATGCTTTTTTTTCGTCCTTGTATTTGCGCTGTTTCTTCTTCCACGATACACGCACACCACAGGTACCCGAAAGTTCAGGAGCATAGGCGGTTAACTTTGTTTTCCCCGTTTTCTCTCAGTGTCAATGGCACAGTGCGTTGCCCGGAATTGTGCACGCTTACCCCCATATGGAGAAATGCACCATAACTTGAAGCACATGCTTGACTTGATCTAAATGACGCAAGTCGTGAACGCACCAAACGAAAGGCAGTGATCGTCTTGGGGGACGCTCGCACCAGGCGTCCCAGAGGAAGGCTGATTTAGCTGTTCATATGACACAACTCTGACACGCCAACTCATATTAGCAAATGCACAGGCATGCCCAAAAGAATAAGCGTATGCAAAGCGCCCCTGCAATTGTAATTCCACACAGCAGCCGTTATATTCGATGCCGATGCATAACTAGCTGCTCGACAATTCATCGAGTTCGTAGACATAAGCATCCTTTCAGTTTCGCACCGTGCTCGAAAATCGCAACAGGAGACAAAACCAGACCTATAATCACACCATTTCAATACATGAGCAAAAACAGTTCAGTCTTAGGGATAAACACTGTGCGAGCGATTTAGTGCGCGACGGCGACGAGCGACGGCTTCGAGCGACAAAACGGGCCGTCGCTTGAACAGATGGCTCGGCTCTGGAAATCTAGAAATCGTTGCTCGTCGCCCGGAAGTGCTATGAGCGACTAGCCAATAGCGCGAAGCCGGAACTGGACGTACATCGCTCAAATACTACCGATTGTCGCGCGGAACGAGCAAATGATTCAATTTTTATACGTGCGAGGATGAGAACCTACTGCAAGACCTCCGGAAATAGTTTATGCTACTTTTTTATAGTAAAATACATCAACGTAATTCACTAAAGCACGCGTCACGCGTGATTGCAGCCCTCATACCGGCAACACCGGGGAGGCGTCGCTCGAAATCGTCGCTCGCACGGAGTACGACTTGTAGGCGACGAGCGAACGCGACAGCCATCTCCATGGCGTCGCTTGTAGCTGCCGCGCGCAAGATCGCTTACATACATACATACATACATACATACATACATACATACATACATACATACATACATACATACATACATACATACATACATACATACATACATACATACATACATACATACATACATCTTTATTTCAGCAGTTCACATCTTATTACACATATCGTGCCCGCATAAGCGCAAGTCGCTTGTGGGCGGGTCACGGCAGACATGAGGTGCTAGCTCGCTGCTAGCAAGAGAAGTATTACGTATATGTTACATATCTCAACAGCTTGAAGATAATACTGAACAGGAATATTTTACTGTGTTAGTAGCATGAGAAAAAAATAATTAGAAAAATAAAATTTGCCTCTATTTCTTTGGGAAACACATAAAAAATAAAAAAGATCACAATCTTTTTGCTTATAAGACAAAAGTGTAAATATTGATAGAAACTGTTTAAAAGAACATAAGCACACAATACCTGTCAAGTATTTTGAGGATGAAGTAACCAAGCTTTAATTTGCTGTTTGGCTTCTTTTTGGGAATTCTGTTGAATTATTTCTTTCGGCAACTGGTTAAAATAAAACGGAACGTAATATTCTCGACACTTTTTACCATAGTTCGTATATATACGTGGTAACTGATAAAGGCATGTTTTTCTTAGCGTTTTAGGTTTACTCTGTATCATTTTGTAGCGATTCGAGAAAATATTACGAAGAAGTATCACTTTTACTGGTGTTGGGCTGCTGAGCACGAGGTCGCGGGATCGAATCCCGGCCACGGCGGCCGCATTTCGATGGGGGCAAAATGCGAAAACACTCGTGTACTTAGATTTAGGTGCACGTTAAAGATCCCCGGGTGGTCGAAATTTCCGGAGTCCTCCACTACGGCGTGCCTCATAATCAGAAAGTGGTTTTGGCACGTTAAACCCCATAATTTAGTTTTTTTTTATCACTTGTACAAACAGATCCGAAAAGGACTCAACACCTGCAAAATTACTTCTTACGTCATTGTCTGAACAATCGTAAGCGGTACCATACAGTATGCTCGCAGCTATACTATGCAATAGCTTATCCACTCGATCTACTTTCGTTTGTGAGCAGGAACCAAAAACTGAAATACCATATCTGAGCACAGACTGGCCTAGAGCCTTAAAAACTAACCTTCGCAACTTAACAGGCTCGTTAAATTTCAGTGTGTATAATTGAGCTGCTACCGTTCGTAAACGCTTCATTATGTAGTCAATGTGGACATCCCACAACATACGGTCGTCAAAATGAAGACCAAGGTACTTAACCGTAGAGGATAGCGGTAGAGACAGGCAAGAGCATTTTAAACACTGAGAACCGTGTAATTGAATGGACAGGTCTAGGCTAACAGTCTTATGAGGATTTCTGAAACATATCATGGTAGTTTTGACTTTGTTTAAATATATTTGATTAGCATTTAACCAATCAATCACACGTGTTGTGTCTTCTTGAAGTAGTTTTACGGCTGCAGAATACGATTCGTGTGATATAAGTAGTGCAGTGTCATCAGCGTATTGAAATATTGCAGCGTTCAGTTGTATGTTGGCAATGTCATTTACGTAAATGTTAAATAAAAGAGGTCCCAAGACCGATCCTTGAGGTACACCATATCTAACTGATGTAAAATCACTATATCTATTTTTTATAAAAACTACATGCATACGGTTTGAAAAATATTTGGAAAGAATTTCGAATAAGGACCTCGGAAACCAATACTTTCTAGTTTGTACATCATGATGTTGTGTTCTATGGTTTCAAAAGCTCTTGTCAGATCTAAGAAAATGGTGTTTATGGTGTTAATGGTGTTATATGGTGTTTATACTTTTTTCAGCATAAAACATGGATTCCTCATGCGTTTTCAGTAAGTTCAAGATAACGCGCCCAATTGACCTCGTGCAGCATGCAGCTGAATGCTTGCGGCAAAGTTTCTAACTAGCACAGGTGCTGCGCGTAACATCAGTGGTCGCAGATTCCCCCTGGGCGAGACACCGTCAAGCGCGCGGCTTATTTATAACAAAAGCATGCTGCCAGCAAAATGACGCCTTCTGTTATGCGATTCCTTATTTCAACAGCGTTTCGTACACAGTAGACTGCAAACTGAATAAATTCAAACACACAAAACGCACGCTAATCACGCTCCGCATAGGCTCGGAATCAAGGGCTGGTGAACAAACCATTTTAAGCGGCCTCTCGCCTGGCGTCTTATTGAACATACCATAGTTCTGGCAGCGTTTGCGATTTTCAAAGCTCTTACGGATTACGGCTAAGTGATAAAATCACATGCAGTTATCGCGACAACTGGCTTTTTCGATTGACATCGAGAGACACAGCGCGTATGCCTAGTCCGTTGTCAATCGCGTCGGCTAAGCGCAGCGACGACTTCCTGGCGATAGCATGTCATATACGGAGAATGTGCACCTAAGTTAGAATTCACTTACCGTGGAGGATTTGTTGTTATATCCAAGGCATGACGAACGACTGTCGTGTTTTCGCGGCGACGCGAGATGGCTGACACACGATCTCCCTTGGACGGCCTTCGTCGCTGCTCGCTGGACGGATCACCTTTCTCCGATGCTGTGTTGTTCCGCGATCTTGAGCGCGCGCGCGCGCGCGGTGGACCAACTCCGAGTGAAAAAGTAGAGCGCTCGCTACGCGTTCCTTTGAACTACGGCGGCCTGTTCTCTTAGAAGCAAAACGATGTGTTCTTTGCTCAGCGTGCATGAGTGATACATTGCCATGTTCGGGGCCAGCCACCTACAGTTGAAGCAGAAGATTACGCTACGTTTTGTTCTCTAGTGCCGCAAGAGTAGAACGGGCATTTTACTCTCTCTCTGAAGGGGAGAGTGAAAAGCACATTTCACTCTCTCGTTGGTGACAGAGTGAACAATGCATTTCACTCTTCTCGCCATCTTGCGAGAGTAAAACAACGCTTTGAGGAGTAAATCGGCCGCTTCACTCCTGCGATACCCTTCCTAGTTTTTAGAGTGTACGTTACCTATGGGTGTCTCTGGATGAAACCCTTTCGCATTCCATTAGGATGTGCCAAGTGGTCTTCACGTTTTTGCTGCAGCGTACACAACCATTATCTTGTTGCAAATATTTGCTCTGCGAGATCGCCACGAGATCGAGTAGAGTCGCCCCCTAGCGGACACTGGCTGAACCACGATAGTGTGGATAGCGGGTCGCGTCGTCTGCTAGCCGCTATTTGCACGTGCGCGTACGGCGCTCATATTATTTAACGTCTGTTTAATCCGTGCTTGTAGCGCAGTCGTAAATGGCGATATGGATTTTTAGACGACGTAACGACCCATTTTGACTTTGTGCTGTAGTCTTTGCATTGCAATGAAATCAGTGACTGCATATGTGTAAAGTGCGCGATGTGTGATTGTCGCGCCTTTCCGTTCGTCAAAATCATTCAAACTTCATTGCCGCATTGTCATTCAAGCATCACACACACACACAAACGCACACACGTACGCACACACATACACACACACACACGCACACACACACGCGCACGCACACACACGCACACACATACACACGCACACACACACGCGCATACGCACACATACACGCACACACACACACACACGCACACACACACACATGCACGTACGTACGCACGCACACACCACACACACGCATTAGGTCTCGGTTTAAACAAATAAAGGAGTTCGCTGTGATACCTGAGCTCTGAGCGCAAGATCGCTCAGCAGTAGGAAAGAAAATCTTCAGCGCTCATCCGATGTCGCAGGGTACATTTGATCTACTGCATGACGGTGGTTGTGACTGCGCTTAATCGCGACCATCCCTTAGCTGGTCTTAAGGCGCCTTGCTATTATCACACAACACAAATAATTTTTGTCCCGCAAGTGAAGTTTCGCGTTTTGGCACTTTATCTTCTACAAAAGAAAAGCGGAAATAGGGCATTACAAAATAATCTCCACTAATATTTCAATCGCTACAACTATTCTATAACATATCTTATATATATAGCAAGGTTACCATAACATATATATATATATATATATGTATATGTATATATCAAGGGTCCCAGAAAACTGGAAGAATGCAAACAATGCACTAATTCACAAAAAGGGAGACGGTAAAGAATTGAAAAATTATAGGCTCATTAACTTACTGCTAGTATTACATAAAATATTCACTAAAATAATCTGCAATCGAATAAGGGAAACACTGGACTTTAGTCAACCAAGGGAACAGGCTGGCGTCAGGAAGGAATAGTGTACAATGAATCACATCCATGTCAATTATCAGGTAATCAAGAAATCCACAAAGTACATTAAGCCTCTCTATGTAGTTTTCCTAGATTATGAAAAAGGTATTTATTTCAGTAGAGATACCAGCAGTGAAATAGGCATTACGTAATCAAGGAGAACAGAGCGCTTACGTAAATACCTTGGAAAATATCTGCGGAGATTACACATCCACGTTAATTCTACACAAGAAAAGCAGGAAGATACCAATAAACAAAGGGGTCAGACAGGGAGACACAATCTCTCGAATGCTATTAAATGCGTGCTTGGAAAAAGTATTAGAGCTATTCAACTGGGAAGGCTTAGGAGTGAGTATCAACGGCGAAAATCTCGGCAACCTTCGGCTTGCCGATGACATTGTTCCATTCAACAACACTGCAGACGAGTTACAACAAAGGATTGATTACCTTAACAGAGAGAGACTAAGAGTGGGGTTGAAGATTTATATGCGGAAGACAAAGATAATGATCAATAGCCGGGCAAGGTAAGAAGAGTTCAAGATCGCAAGTCAGCCTCTAGAGTCTGTGAAGGAGTACGTTTACCTAGATCGGTTACTTACAGGGGACTCTGATCATGGGAAGGAAATTTACAAAAGAATAAAAATGGGTTGGAGCGCATTCGGCAGGCATTGTCAGATCCTGAATTGAAGCTTACTATTATCATTAAAAAGAAAGGTGTACAATCAATGCATTCTACCGATGGTGACATGTGGGGCAGAAACTCGGAGATTGGGAAAGAAGCTCAAGAACAAGTTCAGGACTGCGCAAAGAGCGATGGAACGAATAATGTTAGGCATAACGTGAAGAAACACGAAAAGAACGGTGTGGATCAGAGAGCAAACAGGGATAGCCGATATTTAATTGACAGTAAGAGAAAAGAAGTAGAGCTGGGTAGGTCATGCAATGCGCAAGTTAGATAACCGGTGCACCGTGAGGGTTACGAATGGGGACCAAGAGAATGGAAACGCAGACGAGGGCGGCACAAGACTAGGTAGGGTGATGAAATGAAGAAATTCGCAGTCGCTAGTTGGAATAGGTTGGTGCAGGAGAAGGGTAATTGGAGATCGCAGGGAGAGGCCTTCCTCCTGCAGTGGACCTAAAATAGGCTGATGATGATGGTGATGATGAATTTAACGGGCTCTTTACCATCACATTGATACGTTGACGGTACAAAGCGGGCATAATTTTTACAAATAAAGAAACCAACGTAATAAGGTTCGCTCCTGAAATGATTTGAAATTATTCGCAGCATTATCATGCATGTAATCACGCAAAAAATAATAATGCCAGAAGTCAGTGTTTTATCTTAGCGCAAGAAAAAAAAAAAAAAGAACTGTGTGAAGTGACACAGCGATCCCGCCAGTTCGCGGTCATTCATAGTGGAGTACCATGTTTATTTAAACTAATTTAGTAATTACAATGTATTTATTAGGTGATAGAAAAGCAAGTAAAACGTAGTCATGTATGCGTACAAGCGGTGAAGAAGAGTCACAATAACAGCTACTTTATCTTAATTTTACAGGAATACAGTCATTGTTACAACCGGCGCAAGAATACAAGAAAGTTCAATGGCACAGCTGCAGCGCCACAAGAATAGGCTGAGCGCATTCTGAACACCAACAAAAAGCACCATGGATGTACCAGAGCGGAAAGTGCATTTAGCGCTCTTCTCACGTATAGTAGAAATGCTCGGTGCATTTCGTGTGAACATGTGCTTTTGAAGGGCAATATGTTATCAGTTGAAGGTAGTCGGAGCGTTTCATTGCCGAACAATCAGCCCAAATCGCTCACAGAGAAACGTCACCGTGTAAGTCTTAGTGCGCGCTGCCGACCACCTGCACATATGATGATTTATTGGTATCCCCTTTCAAACGGGGCGGTGACAAATGGTCACCTAGCCTGCTTGCTTTAATCAGGTGTACTGTGAATCATTTTCGTTCTAGCGTTAAAGGGAAGCTGAAACGGCTTTCAAATTCCATAAATTGCTGGGGTTGGGAAAAACAGACCTATTAATTTACGGTTCTCAAATTTTTTCTTCGTTTTGTTAATATAAGGGGCGGAAATAGCTTTTTAAATCCCCCCGCGGACACGCCCCCATCGCTTCCCGGAGTGCCGGGTGAGGAGGCAGCCGGAGGAGAGAACCGGCGAGAGTGACGTCATTCCCGGGGAGCGTGCCGGCGGACCGGCGTGCTGGCATGTGCTGGCGTGTTTCTTTCCGTCCTGCTCTTTACTAAACGACGCTACGAGAGATCTGCCGCCGCTGACGTTTGCTTTCTTTTGCGATTTTTGTGAACTGTGCTTTCTTCCTGTGCTGCGTGAATGCCTACAGCCAAGGGCGCCCAACATGCCCTCGTTCTGTGAAGCATTCGGCTGTGCGAACACAAGCGGCCGAGACGATGTGGTGTTTCACATGTTCCCGAAAGACAAGAAGCTTGCAGCGCAGTGGGTCCGTGCGGGTAGGAGAGAGAATTAGAAGTACGTTCCATAATGCTTACAACTCATCTGTGAAGCCTGAACAGAACAGCGTGCTACCAGTGGGGAGAAACTCCCCAGTTTCAGTGGCAGAGGTCATTGGCGCCATCTCTGTATTGGGCGAACCCGAAAATCCGTTTCCCTTGCATGGCCTTGTAGATCGTCGAGCGCACGCGTGCCGATCGAGGTGGCCGAGCCCTTCCCCCTCAACTCCTCTGATATCGCCCTCCTTCGTTACTGCCTCACCTTCGACTGCCTCCGCGCGCACGCCATGCGCCCCCCCCCCCCCCGGCCCGGCGCCAGCTCAGCCCGCTGCATGACGTTTCATGTTTCGTTATCTGCTGTTATCACGAAGCGCGCGCTGCTGTGCGTTCACCAGCGTGAGTAGTTTCGTCAGTATCGTGGTCCTCGGTAGCTGTGTGCTTGTGCTCCCCGATGTTTCGCCCGTTTCACGACTCGTACCGATCGTGCATCGTGCAGTGGTGCACAAATACTTCAAAAACAAGCCCTGCAAGGTTGTTCCGGGTGCCTAAAGACGACAGGTGAGCGCTCAGACCCAAGGACATCAGAAGGCGCATGTACACGAACACAGCCCTCTCCATATGTGTGCTCCAATGAGGCTCCGGACGTGGTTGCGTCTTGATTATGCTACACTTGCCTCTTCCCGGTAGAGAAGGCTGACAAATAGATGCTCCTCCTGATTGTCACCTGGTCTATGACTTGTGTTTTTCCGTGCCAAGTTTCATTCTGCAACTTCAGTAACTTGCCCAGCTTTCCATACCGCCCTCAGTGCTTTTTCTGTGTGTCACGTTCTACAAACGTACTAACAGCTGAAAAATTACTGTTCGTGCCTGTGTACTATCTCAGTAACCACCGATGGGAAAACCGCGTGAACAACCTTCATGTGTAGGCACGATACACTTCTTTTTCTTCTGGAAAGCATGAGCATTGCAAGTGTCCTACATGCAGATTTTTGCAGTTCGTGTTTACTATACAAACGAGTGCCCAGTAGATACGACTTAGTGCCTTAAAGGGCAGCTGAAGAGTCTGTCGAATTCAATAAGACGCTTATATATGGATGCGGGAACCTTATAAACCATGAAGGTAAACTTTTGGGGGGGATTTTTCATTTAGGACCGACGCAATCATCAGTTAAAATTGCGCTGTAGCTCCGCCCCCCTTCGAGCGCCACGCGCTGCTGCTGACGCTGACGATGCGAGCGGAGACCGGAAACCGCGGCTTAGTGATGTCAATACTGGTGTTCCGCTCCTTCACAGTCTCCGCGACTGTGCCTGACCGGGCTTATTTCTGCGTGCGTGCCGTCCTAATCTGCTGAGTTCAACCCTACATTCCTTTATTTGTGTGTACATAGGAGTGGTAGATGACGTGCGCAGCATCAATTGAACTTGTAGGCCGATCATGCCGGCGTTCTGTGCAGCCTACGCTTGCACGAACACCAGCAGCCGCGACGATGTTCCGATGTTCCATTAGTTCCTGCAAGACAAGAAGAATTACACATAGTAAGACAAGACAAGAATTATACATAGAATACATTTACATGCATAGAATACATACAAGACAAGAATTTTATTGCTAAGCATTGCATTCGGGTCGAAAGAAAAGTCGTGTTGTTGGCCTATTTTACCTGGTCTTGGATTGAGGAATAAGCCTTTCTGCGAATGTTTTCTATGTGCTGCTGCAAAAGCCGACTGTATCGTATCAGTTCAACGAGCACAAGCTATCTTGGCACGCTGGTACGACACGTGCCTTTCCTTGCCCTCTATTTCCACTCTCCCCTTTCCCTC
The DNA here is from genome assembly GCF_023375885.2 of Dermacentor andersoni. Taxonomy (NCBI): domain Eukaryota; kingdom Metazoa; phylum Arthropoda; class Arachnida; order Ixodida; family Ixodidae; genus Dermacentor; species Dermacentor andersoni. The sequence continues at coordinate 28,484,106 of NC_092820.1, read as the reverse complement.
GCTCTGGTATAAAATGCCCAGCGCAATAAACATAAGAGTTCACTGTTGTCTTGAAACGCCTGCGGTTGGTTTCTTCGACCGGGACCCGGTCGATACATGGTGTCAGAAGTGGGATGCTGAAGCCCTGTATGCCTGCAACAGAAGACCAAGGACATGGAGTACGTAAAGCCACCGGAACCTCTGGGCCTGGCGACCAACGGAGGACGGACGTGGAAGCTATTCAGGCAAAAGTTTGATTTCTTTCTGGCAGCCACGGAATGCTCTGAAAAACCGAGGTCAGAGGCAGCGAAGACAGCACTCTTCTTCAGCGTGGCTGGTGAGGAGGCCCTCGAAGTTTACAATAACTTCACGTTCAGCGAAGGCGAGGACAAGCAAGACTATGCGACTGTCATAGCTAAACTTGAGGAATACTACGTCGAGCAACAAAACATAATTCACGAGCCTTACGTCTTCCGCTCTCGACTCCAGAACGAAGCTGAACCTTTTGAACAGTTCCTTCGCGCGCTGAAGAGACAAGCACAGTTCTGCAACTTCGGAACGATGATGGACGAGATGGCGCGGGACCAAATTGTATTCGGTACTAACTCCCAGAAGCTTCGAGAGAAGATGCTAATGGACAAGTTGCTTACCCTGGATAAAGCTGTTGCTCTATGCAAGGCGGCGGAAACGTCAGCACGCGAGAACGCGCTGTGGAAGAACACAGACGGGGAACTTCACGTGCTTGCAGCATCGTCGAGCCGAAGCGCTGCGCAAGCACCATGGCAAGTCTTTAAATGTTTCCGCTGCAGTCGAACACATGCAGCACGACGCTGCCCAGCCTACGGGAAAACATGCTGCTTGTGCAAGGGGCGTAACCATTTCGCATCATGCTGCGAAACAAGAGAGACCGTCCGTGAGGTACAGCACGATTTTAAGACTTTGGACCAAAACGACGATTTCAATGTGTTGGACGTCGCCATCGGTAATGTTATCAGTGACCGGGACTGGATCATGACGGCAAATGTTGAAGGCAAGGACATCAACTTCAAGATCGACACAGGGTCTCAAGCAAACCTTATACCACTGTCGCTTTTTCGAAAATTGAAAGCCGGTTCGCTGAAGACAAGTCACGCAGTTCTACGGTCGTATAGCGGCAGCGTCATCAAACAGCTCGGCAAGTTTTCGACGCACGTTACCATTGGTGACCGTAAGATATACACTGACTTTTTCATTGTTCAGAAAGACCACAGCTCCCTCCTTGGTCTAAAAGCCTCAGAGCACTTAGGGCTTATCAAGCGGAATGTCGATGCTGTAACAACGAGCAGCAGCTCAGCGGTCGTCGAGGGATTTCCGCAGCTCTTTAAGGGAACAGGCCGTGTACAGCGCGAGTACAGGATCACCCTTCGCGAGGATGCTGTGCCCGTCATCCAGCCAGCCAGACGAGTGCATTTGGCGCTCCGAGAATCTCTCCGTGCGGAACTACAGCGAATGGAAGCGGAGGGCATCATCGAAAAAGTCAGCAGTCCGACAGATTGGGTAAGCCCACTGGTCATCGTGCTTAAAAAAGACAAGTTGCGGGTATGCATGGACCCAAGAAAAATTAATGAATCCCTTAAGAGGCAGCATTATCAGATGCCCCGCCGAGAAGACATAGAAGCGGAGCTTGCAGGCGCGAAGATGTTTTCTCGCCTTGACGCTAACACCGGGTTTCATCAGATCCCTCTGGATGAGCAGTCTTCCAAAATATGCACGTTTGCAACTCCATTTGGCCGTTACCGGTTTCTTCGACTGCCTTTTGGCATTTCATCGGCAAGCGAAGTGTTTCAGAAGGCGCTCAATGAGATATTCGATGGCCTGCCAGGTGTGCGTGTATATGTGGATGATGTGCTCATTTGGGGTGCTACCAGAGAAGAACACGATGGCAGGCTGAGAAACGCGTTACGAGCAGCAGCAAAAGCGGGGCTGACATTTAATGCGTCAAAATGCTTGTTCGGTGTTGAGGAAGTCTTATTTCTTGGTGACATTATCAGTAACAGGGGCATACGTCCTGACCCTGCTTTGGTCGAAGCTCTGCTGAAGATGCCGGCACCACAGAACAAGCTAGCAGTACAAAGGCTCTTGGGCGTTGTCAACTACTTCGGCAAATACGTGCCGTCGCTCTCTCAGCGCACTTCCATTTTGTGTTCGTTGCTAAAAAACGATGTTGTGTTTGACTGGACGCCTAATCATGAGAGCGAGTGGGAGGCTATATGCAAAGAGCTCAGTAAATCGCCACTTCTAGCAATTTTCGAGCCCGGCAGAGAAACAAAGATAACATCAGACGCTTCTCAGTACGGTGTCGGCTCGGCACTCATGCAACGTCACGGAAGTAGCTGGAGGCCTGTGGCTTACGCTTCAAGAGCTCTGAGCGAATCGGAGCAACGCTATTCGCAAATCGAAAAGGAATCTCTGGCGCTGGTTTTCGGATCTGAAAAGTTTTATCACTTTGTATACGGTCACCCGTTCATCCTTGAGAGCGACCATCGCCCATTAATTGACATACAAAAAAAAAAAGCCATTGCTGATATGCCGCCAAGAGTACAACGTTTCTTTCTGCGGTTGTTGAAATATAATTACACCTTATCTTTTGTTCCTGGAAAGCAGATGGTGGTGGCAGACATGCTTTCCTGGGCACCTGCTCCTCAAGATGACACAGCCTCGCCCACAAGTGACGTCGAAGTTCACGGAGTCACCGTAGTATCGGCACTCGTAAGTGAAAGAACCGCTTCAGGGCTTGCAAGTGAGACCGAGCGTGACGTATATCTCAACCAGGTACTACAAAAGCTAGGGCAGGGGTGTGCTGTGGAAGGTCCGCTAAAGCCTGTTGCTTCTGAGCTCTCTGTAGTAAAAGGAATTCTTTTGAAAGGAACGAAGGTGGTAGTGCCAAGTAGCATGCGCTTGGAAATATTAAAGCGCATTCATGCAGGGCATCTCGGCATTGGAAAATGCAAAGCCCAAGCAAGACAGTTAGTATACTGGCCAAATCTGAATGCTGACATTGAAATGCTGATCCACAAATGTCCAGTGTGCCAGACTTATGCGTATAAGCAGCACTCAGAACCACTCATCTTGCGCCTAACACCCACACAAGCCTGGTACCCTGTTGGTGTTGATTTGTTTCAGTACGGCGGCCAACATTACCTGTGCGCCTATGACTCAATGTCCAACTTCCCTGACGTGGAACTATTGCCTAATACCACAGCCAGTTCTGTGATACAAAAATTGGGGGCCATATTTTCTCGTTATGGTATACCGACCTAAGTTTGCACAGATAATGGCCCTCAGTTTGCCAGCCATGAATTTGCGCTATTTGCTCAGCAGTACGATTTCAAACATGTCACATCCAGCCCAGAGTACCCTCAGTCAAACGGTCTTGCCGAGAAAGGTGTACAAATAATAAAGCGCATTCTAAAAAAAGACAAAGGATGCGAATGAAAATTTTTGGCTTGGTGTCCTGAATTACAGAGCAAGTCCACTGGAGGATGGCCGCTCACCAGGGGAGCTGCTGCAAGGAAGACGTCTGCGCACGCCCATACTGGACTTCGGACCCCTTGCAGCCACGCGAGTCAGAAAGCACAAGCAGGGCAAGCACAACAGGCGCGTACTTCCTGGCCTCAAGAGCAACGACGTCGTTCGCATAAAGGGGACGGCATGGGCACGAAAAGCCAAAGTGCTCGGATCAGTCGGACCACGTTCCTTCTATGTGGAAACGCAGGACCGTAACACCCTACGCCGTAATCGGCAGCACCTCTTGGCAACGAGCGAACCTTTTGAGGACACTACAGACGAAGAGTATTGCCATGAAGGCTAGGTTCCGGCCTCTCTAGAATCTCGCACATCCGACTCAAGTGCACCAGTGGCAAGTTGCACGCAGCCACCTTCGCAACAAGTTAGTTGTACGCAGCCATCTTCGCAACAAGTTAGTTGTACGCAGCCACCTTCGCAACAAGTTAGTTGTACGCAGCCACCTTCGCAACAAGTTCTGCCACAACGAAGGTCGCTGCGTCACACCCGTCCTCCTGAACGTCTGGGATACGATCAAAACTTCCAGCAGACAAACCAACGGCGTTGAAGGGGAAGATGTATCGTATCAGTTCAACGAGCACAAACTATCTTGGCACGCTGGTACGACACGTGCCTTTCCTTGCCCTCTATTTCCACTCTCCCGTTTCCCTCGCTCTGGTATAAAATGCCCAGCGCAATAAACATAAGAGTTCACTGTTCTCTTGACATGCCTGCGGTTGGTTTCTTCGACCGGGACCCGGTCGATACACCGACTACCTTCTGTTCCCCTTGCCACCGTTACTGAAGTTGTGGCCAAGTGCGAAATAATGTGATAATGTGTATTTCAGTTTTTAGTACAATGTTATTTTTTTTCTGCCATGTATTTTTCAATTTGTTCAGCCGTAATGAACATGTCACGCATTTCATAAACTTTCGTGCAGATTTATAAGTAAGCTCTTTTTTTATATGGCTCTCAATCAAACAATGTTAGCATTTTATTCTATTTTTTAGATAGTTTGCGTATCATTGTTTTTGCCATTACCAGTGAGTTTTCCCTTTTTATAGTTGTCATGACTATGTCATAGATGTTGTCCAGTTTTGTGCATATATCAGAAGCTTGTCTACATTTCAGTCTTGAAGGCTTTATATAAAAATCTTGTCGTTTTTATGTGTGTGTACATGAAACGGCCTTCGCGTTTTCTAGCGCTTTCTTTTGTTAGTTCACCGTCTGTGAACTTTTGTGTTTAGAACTCTTGTATATCTCATGCACCTTTCACTTTTGCTCATTTTTTGAGCGTGTATCAGACCACGTTATCAGAAAGATGTTTTCAGAAACGAAGTCAATAAAGCGAGACCAAATATCTGTTGTATTGGAAGTGAAATTTTTTTTTATGTCCCGGCACATGCTGGTATACGTATGGGCAACACTGCGTGCGTGCCAACGCATAGCCAACGGCGCACCACGCGCCAGCTCGCAAGCAATGCCAATGCGCTGCGTAGCGCGCGCATTGCTTGCGAGCTAGCGCGTGATGCGCCGTAGCACGCGCGCGAAAAAAAAAAAAGAAACGCGCCTCGTACAGATTAACGAAAAAAGTAAGCGGCGCGCGCGCCATGGGGGAAAAGAGCGGAGCGGATCGGCATAATAAAAACAAAAAGAAAAAAAACGTTTGAGAGAGGAGGCGCAGCGTGACTGCTCTTCCTGTTGTCATGATAACGTAAACAATCGTGTGCGCCGCCATTTTGCTTCTGCGTCGCCCATTGGTTAGGGCCGTAACTGAAGGGGACCTTGGTGCTAGCGTCAAAAGAGCGTCTGCTCAAAAACAACCGATGGCAGCCATGCGGAGATTCACCCCCCTGGCGCTACGCTCTGAAACGGCGGCGCCGACCGGTGATCCCCGTGAATGACGTCAAAGCGGTCCCGATCAATCAACGGCAACAGCGGCGTTCGCGCGATGCCCTGAGGCGCTGGTGTGCGTTTTCTTGCAAAAAAACAGCGCTTGCGTTAGTTTCCGCCCTTTTTAAACTAGATATTCGTGTTCAATGGGCTCAAAACTGTAGAATGCCGCAGGGAACTCATTTTTTTCGACAAGTGTTTCAGCTTCCCTTTAAGGGCCCCGTGTCGCAGAAAATCCGGCGTCGGTGTCCGGCGCCGCGACCTCCGGGTCTCGCCGGGCGGATCTATTCGCATTCGATTAGGATGCGCTAAACGGTCTCCGGATTTTTGGTGCAACGTGCATGAACTTGTTGCAAATATTTGCCCCGGTATGGTTTTCTTTTTATTAGGCGACCAGGTGGAGCCTCAAATACCAAGGCACTGCCCTTTGTGTTATTGTACAGATTTATCATTCTAATTTGTTTCTTCCCATTCTTTCAAATCACCGTGACCTTGTTTTGTGCCTATTTTTTGCGTCCGATTGGCCATCTCTGTGTCTTTTACTTTGTTTCTGATGACTCCTCGTTGTCTATTTACACTTTCAATTACCTTGTACTTGCTTGCCTACTTCTTAACCTCTAGCTCCATTCTGTATCCACGCGTTTCCGGTACAGATAACAGTACACTTTAACCGCCCATTTATTTTGATTCACGTTCCTGAACCTTCTGCAAAATTAATTTTGCTCTCCGTTTCTCTGACTTGAAAAGAGGCCTAATCTACGTCGCCCTGCACTGCATCATTTGTGCTTTTACTGCGGGCACCCAAAGCCAACCAGCCTACCTATAATTGGTTAGCTTCCAGCCCCGACAACATGTCACATTTTAGGCAAAGAATGGCGCTTGTGAACGTTAGCCCTGGCACGATTACTCAATTCCAGATTGCACGCACCACCTCATATTTATTGTTGTCCCAAAGAGCTTTATGTTTCAGTATTGCTGCGTTTCGGTTCTCCTTTACTTTCAGATTACCTGGGCAGGCAATTGATTCTTTCCAACGTTTATGTATACGCCGAGGTAATTATATTGCTTGACTATTGGTGTCACTTGCTGTTAAACTGACGCCACGTATCTACTCGTCTCGATATTAAAGATGATATAATTCCCGATTTCCTTGTGCTAACGCGGCGATGCTGCCGCCTCTTTGCCAATATCAGGATGGCAAACGCTACCGTGACTTTGTCATCGACTGACCTAAGCTGATAAGGCGAGAAAAGAAGCAGCTCGAGAGTGGGCGCGTGCTTCAACCGCGACCAAACATACTCAGGCGGCGGCCTCGTATGGCGCCGCCGCGTGGACGGTACCTTGGAAGCGTTCTGCAATGAGGACAAAGAGTGCCAGCTGCTGATAGCTCTGTGCACTGTGTTCTCGCCGCTTACTTAGCATTGAAGAGAAACGCACAGGCCTGTATCTTGAAAACAATCTGCGAAGGTGGCAGAGTGCGGCGTGGGCTGAGAGCTCCATGAACGCTGTGTTCTCGCCGCTTCGTTGGCGTTGAAGCGAGAGGCAGCACACAGGTGAATTCACTCGCTGCTGCCGGCGCTATGTTGAAAGCGATCGTCTTACTTGACGGACGGACGGAGGACGGCCGATTTTATAGTTGGGCAAGCATGGAAATGCTTACGGGTTTAAAAGAATGTGCAGTAAACCATCGTAGACGATTGCCAAGGTCGGCGATAGCTTTCTTGTGTGACACTGCTATCACTGTGCCATGCCGCGATTGACAGCGAACCGTGCGCGCGCAATTTGATTCGACGAGACTTTCCTGGCATAGAATCGGTCACAACATTAAAGAAATTTCGATGCAGTTATGCGTGTCTTAACCGTACGTTATCTCGATAACGTCACGCTGCGCGTGACTGCTGTCGCCTACGCCAGCCACTCACGCGCCCCTCTGTCTCGTCTCCCGCACCTGCGCTTCCCTTACCTTTCTTCTGCTCTCCTCCTCTTTACCTGTTATCCTCTCCAGTTTATTGCTTGAAAACGCCGTTCGTCCAACGATCCAATGTGCGCATATTAGACGAAGGAAAGGCACGAAAAAGCTTGTTGACGTGTGTGCAAAACTTTACTCACGCAATTTTTGTTTTTCCCGTGTGAGATGTTAAAGTAAGTGAATGGTGCTTTACTATATCAGCTGTTTCTACACGTCACGGCACAGTCAGCTACTGTCTTTCCTGGAAGAGCACATGGCAGTTCGGCAGTCGGCGCCAAAAGGCCGCAGGATAGGGCGCGTCTCCACTCCAGGGCTGTGAGCGACGACGTAAGGCAAGGCGATGATGGTGTCGCGTTACGCGAGCGTCCGGTTGATGGTGGACAGCAGGACCCTCCAGGCAGCCGCGTTGAAAGGACAGCGGCCGCCGCGGTTGAAGGCGTCGCAGTCGCCGCCTGCCTCCCCCACCTGGCGCGCGCTCCGTAGGCTGCGGCTGAGCAAAACCTCGTCCATGAACGTCAGGCTGCGAGCACATCGAGTGAAGGCAATCAGCAACTTCCCCGTCCAATGCCCTCGTTGTACGAATACTTTCAGTCAGGCATGTAGGCAAGGGGCGGGGGCCGGGAGGGTCCGCCCCCCCCTCCCCCGAAATTAAGCGGCTTACCCCCCCCTCCCCCTATCGGGCCAAGGCACCACTCCTCACACATTCCTAAAGCGTCGACAAATCAATCTACTCGGCGGCCAACATTTTGCTGCCTTTTACAGCAAAAGCAGTGTATGACACTTCCGTAACCTTTTCCGGCGTCCGTTAACTGAAAATATCATCATGTGGGCCGATCCTGGTGATAGTGCAGAAAGGGTGCAAGATCAATGGAACATACCCTTGTGGACTCGGGAACCTATAACGCGCCCTTCGGAATTTTAACGCCTGCTTCACTTCCACCGCGGGTCGGCCCGGCAATGCACTACCTTCGGGATGGATCCACATTAGGGGAGCGCTTAACGCCTGCTTCAGCCCCGCCGGGGGTGGGCCCGGTATTGGAATACCTTCGGGATCGGCCGACGTATAACGAGTTAATGCCTGATTCACCTCCACCGCGGGTCGGCCCGATATTGCACCACTTTCGGGATTGGCCCACGTATGCGGGATTCTTAACGCCTGCTCACTTCCACCGCGGGTCGGCCCGATATTGCACTATCTTCAGGCCGACCCGCAGCGGATGTGAAACACTTTGCTTTTCGTTTGAGAGCTTTGACTGTCGTCAGCTTTCGCTGCCATTCCATCTTCACGGAATGGAATATGTCTTCAATTTGTTTGCTCCTTCTGTATGGCGGTAGCTATCGGCATCTCCTGGGGTGTGGAGGCCAGTTTTGTCATCGATTCGTTGCCCGCGTGATTAACTCAAATGAATTCAGTTGTCATCATCTATTGCAGCAGGCAGGGCGTAGTTGATTGTTTTAATTATAATGTTTTATTTTATTTATAATGCACAACACAATTTTTATGTCGCCATCTATTCAACGATCACGCGCATCCCTGTTGCTTCGTTAGTTCAACCTTCTTTGTTTAGACTGATCCAGCGCCAGGAAAGGGATTCGGCTCATATTCGGCTGGTCTGTATGCTCGTGGAAGGAGTTGTGGCCGGAGAAAACGCCAGTTACGTTTAATTTTTCCTTTTGCTTCATTATTTCGTCGAGTGACGGTTCGTCACGACGCTGGCAGATCCTCGGAACCATATATCCGCGATATGGGTTAGTTAAGGTGGAAAATAAAATATTGCGAAACAGCGTCGATCATCGGACCCTGCAATAACCCGCAAACCAATAAGCAATACGACTGTCAGCCATTACCTCGCCTCGTTTTTCCCTTATTGTACAGCACTTTTCGTGCAAAATTGGCAACTGGAAACAAGAGTCGCAAGGAGATGAGAAATTAAGCGATCTACTAAGCGAGAAAGCCAAGGCAACAGCCAAACAGGGAGGAAAAGCGAAAATTGTTTGTGAAAATATTTATGGCTCAACATCTTTTTGTTTAAAAAGGAAGTAGAGAAAACGCCGCCGGAACTGGAGAATAATTCCGTGTGTTTTGAATGATGCTTCTACAGTTGTCAATCGAGCCGCCTGACATAGCCACTTCCCTGCTATGCTAATGGGAGGGGGGGAAAGTTCTAACCTTCCGCGGTGTGCGCAGTACGTCTAGAACCGCAGCGTCATGCGCTCTACGCAGTTGTATGGGACTGGTGACCACGAATCGTTACGCAACTTCCCAAATAACAACACGAGTCGGTTTTGCTACTTGGTAGAGCAGTAAACGAGGGATGCAAAAGAACTGTGACCGTTCCGCAAATATACATTTCTCTAAAGTTCTTCCAGAGCTAATTCAAAAAAATGTTACTAGAAATCTTTATTTTGCACTTTCGCTTGTTAACTTGTTCTTGGCAAGGTTCCTCCTGCGCGTCTTTCATGCGCGAGTCGATTTGATGTGGTTCTTTGTTTGCCAAGTAAAGAAGGTGTATCTCACAGGCGTACCTGTGGGGTACACGTTATTTCCATTCTCTTTTGCGGCTTTACGCGTCTTTACAACAAATGGTGGGCATCATTGACATTTGTACTAGTAAAAGTACCCTCCACCTCATTTGCAAAGAACCGTTACCTTGGGTTGCCCCCCCCCCCCCCCCACCTCCGAAAAAGAATCCTGCGCACGTGCCTGCTTTTAGTGATGGTGACCGATAGTTGCTGCGTATCACACATGAATCACCACTCTTCTCAGAATTCTTAATTAAGTTGCTGTTTTCGGCATTTAAGAACCAACAGCGCTCATTATGCGCTACAAAATGGAACACAGAAAGGGAACGCAATTCATTTCAGAGTAACCATGCCTGAAACATAACTAAATACACGTGACGATCAGTTTCGCGAGAGCTGGGACGTGCCACGTTGTCGATCCAAATGCGGTGATCGGATGTAGGGCTGTCAACTAGCGTATTCGCTCACTAAGAAACAGATATAGTGGTTGTATACCACAACAATGTTATTAAAGTGAAAGCCTTAGGAGTTTATGTGTTAATTTTGGTAAAATAAATTATGGGGTTTTACGTGACAAAACCACTTTCTGATTATGAGGCACGCCGTAGTGGAGGACTCCGGAAATTTCGACCACCTGGGGTTCTTTAACGTGCACCTAAATGTACGTACACGGGTGTTTTCGCATTTCGCCCCCATCGAAATGCGGCTGCCGTGGCCGGGATTCGATCCCGCGACCTCGTGCTCAGCAGCCCAACACGATCGCGTCTATGTGCTGGCGGTTGCTTTGGCCAAATTGCGCCGTGAAGAAAATGGTCGACGCCGCGAAGAGTAAAAAATCATGCGAACAAATGCTCAGATAGACGTCACATTTCTCAGGGAGGTTCCTGTAAACAAAGTAAACTAATGGCTTTGAAAAGAAAGTTTGGCACATAGGCCTCTGGGGTGCGAGACGAGCGGGCTTCCCTGAAGCCATGGCTGCTCCACGATACTGGTTTACTAAGGGCGTGCCTAGTGCGTGCCTGACTGCACATGTTGCTCCTGCCACTGCTGCTGCCACTGCACTGGCTGCTGCTACCGCTGCTCGCGCATTCGTCGTATTCTTCCACCGCTGTCTCCGATCCCGCTCATCGCGCCAGCGTTCCCGTGCTGCCTTTCCCACTGCGTAGGCGCTGACGGCACGGGCCCATTACCAGTAGGGGCGCCGATTTCGGTGAGTCCTGTCGTGCGCTCTGATGGACAGTTGCCACAGTTATTCATAAAGGTATCTTAAACGTGACAAAAAGTGTGCCAAGTGTGCGCTCATGCTTTCGGCCTTAACGTTTTACAAGCGTGTAACAGTTCATTTTTTTTTTACTTCTCTGCTTTGGTGGTAATTTTTTTACGATGGTTCATGCAATAAATTATTTTAGTCACATAACGTGTACGTTTTTTTCAATATTTTTCAAGTAAGAATCACAACCTGGTATTATTATACACAGACGGCTTTTACACAGCTGCATTACTAGCTGTCACATGTGATGGTCAATGGATGTTTTTAAGATTGTTTACGAGGCTTTTTGTCCATGGACCACAGACTTATTTCTTCTACATTTCCAATCTTGAAATAAAAACAATGAAAAATCCTTGAATTGCACTAGTAGTGCACGCTAGTCACAACCACTGTTTTTAGTTTGCGCTAGTCCGGTTCCTGCGGGCACTCTGATGCTGTGGGTAGCGCGACATTTTCTGCAGAAAGTTGCATTGTGCAAGCTAGAGTGCTCGTGCTTGCAAAGCCATAGACAACAAGTGTCTGAGCGCCACTGGTAGTAGCCAGAGCCAGGACCTGCTTTCGTCACGAGGGGTGCTTTACGCATTGAGAGGCGCTTTGTTAGACTCTGGTGCGTCAGGTTCGGGTTGCGTGGTGGTTTGAGCGAGTTCTCACTGTGCTTCTAGTCACTTCCCTCGCTCTCCGTTACACGCAACCAAGACGTTTGCACTATTAAAATGAAAAAAAAAAAGAAAGTGCCGATCCCTCTTGGGAATCTAAGCTGGGACTGCTAAGAATTTGACAGGTTGCTCGCTACCTAGCATCTTTTTCGATATTTCAAAGCGTTACTAGATGGAACATCACGTTTTTGAGAGGCGATAAATCTTCTGTGCAACGATAGTGAGCGTGTGACGACAGCGGAAAAAACGAGAACGATACTGTGAAGGATGGCTAGACTGGTTTATTCTACTACGGCGAACAAACGTGACTACTTGTTCAGTTAGGACGTAGACTCATACAGAATTCTGTACACAATAAAGGGCTTTAGGTACGGACAGACAGACAAAGAACTTTATTTACAAGGTCCTGAAAAGCTTTGCCCTAGGGCAGAGCTGTGAGTCGCTCCCACGTGGGCACTTGTAGGCCGAGCCTAACCGCCGCATCATGGGCTCTCTGGACAGCCCAAGTTTGCCGTGAAAGTTCTGAGCTCTGGATGGCAGAGCTCCAACCTTCCGTCATGCGATTGGGTCCCTGTAACGAGGGGCATCACCAGAGCATGTGTGCGACATTGCTAACAGCCCCACAGTCGGGGAAAGTAGAGCTAAAAGCCTCTGGAGTGATCGTATACAAAAGGGCCAGGATTGGATAGGACTTAGTCTGAAGCATGCGTAAAGGGGACGCCCGAGGTCTAGCCAGTTTGCTACGAGGCGGAAGTTAAGTCCTCCTACCCAGGTGATAGTGCGTAGTGATTTCGCTGAAAGTAGTGAGAGTGTCCCGAAACTCGATAATCCCGGAGTCGGAGCTCGATCCTGCTCCAACGCGGTAGGTTAGTACTCGCGCTTGGGAGTGGGCGATGTCATTGAAATTGGGAAAGGAGTCAAGGTGGGGATCGAGATGCGCCGGAAACCACGTGATGGTGCGCGGAGAGATTATTTTGTTCTTGAGAATCTCGTGAGCCTCCTCAGCGATGGAACCTGAAGCGAAAGCCCTGACCGCCGATCTCGAATCAGTGGAGATTTGTGATCTGCTGTTATCTAGGAGTGCTATAGCAACTGCGACGTGCTCCACTCTGGTTGGTGTTGAGCACTTCAGGGAAGCCGCATTCACTATCTGTCCGTTGTGATCAACGAGGGTAATAGCGAAGTTAGACGGCTGCCCATATTGGGCTGCATCGACAAAACATGCCGAGTAGGGATCGTCTTTGGTACGCTTAAGCAGGGCAGGGCTCGTGCCCTGCGTCTGCTTACGTTGTGTTGAGGATGAATATTACGGGGAAACGGCGAGACTAGTATGTTGTTCCTTTGATCTTCTGAGATTTCATATTTCCGCTCTTCCATGAGGATAGGGTTTATCCTAAGAACGGCCAGGATCTTCTTTCCAGCCGGGGTACACGATAGACGGGCCAGTTGGGCTGACTCCTGGGCCTCGATTATCTCGTCCGATGTGTTGTGCACTCCTAGTTGCATAAGGAGATCCGTGCTCGCCCGTAACAGAATGCCTAGTACTTTTTTGATACTTTTTCTTGTTAGCGCGTTATTCTTTTCTCCTCGGAGTTATACCAATTGTGCATGGCTGCCACATAAACTATATCACTCATGAGGAAGGCGTGGAACGACGTGGAACGGAAGGCAGGAACGAACGGAGGTTGTTTTCTTGAAGGCCTCCACGCCCTCGAGACTCAGTTGATGAGCCTGATCATGTTCTCAGTTTTGGCTGTGAGCTTGTCGAGCGTCGTATTGTTACTGCCATGGGATTCGATGAACATACCCAGGACCGAAATGGTGTCTACTCTGTGGATAGCACAGATGCTTTTAGTGTAGAGTTTGATGTTTATTTCAGACAACGGTTCCCAGCCTCTAGGGTTGGGTCCTCTCCTGACTGGCCTGTAGAGGAGCTCAGACTTACTCGGGGATCATCTAAGCCCCGTATTTTCCAGGTACATCTCTGATCTACAGCCTCCTGTAATCCTAAATGAACATCTGCTTCGCTTCCTCCGGTGCACCAGATTGTGATGTCATCAGCGTAGAGCGTATGATTTATCCCTTCTACGTTGGAGAGTCCTTGCGATAGTTTCTTCATGGGAATGTTAAAAAGCAGTGGTGAGACTACCGCTCCTTGTGGCATGCCTATGGTGCCCCAACTGAAATTGTCGGACTTGAGGTCACTGATTTTGACCATGGCCTTGCGATCCCTGAGGAACGAGCTTAGGTATCTGTGGAAGGCGTCTCCGAAATTGAGCACCGAGATGGAGTTCAGAATGTGAGCATGAGATACATTGTTAAAGGCCTACTCCTGGTCTAGGCTTAAAATGCCTGCTATATCTATTGCGGTGTTGTCAATAATTTGACACTTAATGAGCTTCGTCACGTCCTGCGTTGACAGGGCCGGATGAAAACCGATTATGTTGTACAGAAAAAATCCTTGTTTCTGGATATGCTTGGAAATGCGATTGTGTATGACATGTTCCGCCACTTTCCCCACGCAGGACGTAAGAGGAATGGGTCTGAGGTTCGAGAGACTCGGGGGTCTTCGAGGCTTTGAAATGAGGTTGTCCGAGGCGATTTTACAGGACTCCGGGACAACTTCTCGTTCCCATATTCCATTGATCTCTGTCAACCATTCTATAGAGCCGTCGCCCAGGTTTCTGAGGGCCCGGTTGGGGATGCAATCAGGAGAAGGGGCCGACCTGCCATTTAAATTCTGGAGGGCCTCCCTTACTTCGCATGTCTTGAAGGTGTTATCTAGCTCGGGGCAAGATGAGCCTTTGTAGGGCGGATCGTCTTCGTCACTCGAGTTGCCCAGTGGCAGATACTTGCGAGCGAGTCTTTCAAGTACGGTCTTTACTGTCTCTGATTGTGATGCCTCGTGTAGAACCTTCGCTATCACATGTCGTTGATTGGACTAGGTATTGGCATCATCGAGCAGATGCCTTGAGTGGTTTCCATTTAGCTCCATATCTCATCTGGCCATCCATGGCATTGCAGACCTCATCCTACAGTTGTCTGTTCAGGGTTCGGCCGTGATCTTCTTAAAGGGAGGCTGAAAGCTTTTCCAGAAAAAATGAGTGAAGAGCAGTACGTCGTGGTTTTCAACCCTCTGACTTCGAATATCGCATCGAAATTGAGCGATAGAAAGCGCAAACATATTCCATTTCGACAAAAAGTGCCGCAGCAGACACGCCCAGCTCGCGCGCCTCGTTTCCGCCTGTGATTGGTCGGGCGCCTCGTGACGTCAACAATGTTGTTCGTCCGGACCGACTGCTACCGCTACACACGAAGCACGGTGCAAGGTTGCTTGACGCTGTTTTGCTGAGACGGTCATGGAAAATTTCGAGCGCTTGCGTTTCTCTGAGGAGTTCGGCGTTAAGTCCAAACTCCACGAGAGCCATTTTGCGCGCGACGGTGACGGGTGACGGCTTCGAGCGACAAAACGGACCGTCGCTTGAACGGATCGCTCGGTGTTGTCACTCGATCACTCGTTTCTAGAAAGCTAGAACTCGTCGCTTGTCGCCCGGAAGTACTATGAGCGACTAGCCAATAGTGCGAAGCCGGAACTAGACGTACATAGCACAAATACTACTGTTTGTCGCACGGCACGAGCAAACTATTGAATTTTACACGTGCAAGAATAAGAACCTAGTGCAAGACCTTCAGAAATATTTTATGCTCCTTTTTCAGTAAAATACATCAACTTAAATTGATAAAGCATGCGTCACGGTAGTTTCGGCGCGTATATTGCTGCCCTCATACCGGGAAATCGTCGCTCAAAGCCGTCGCTCGCGTGGAGTTCGGCTTGCAGGCGACGAGTGAACGCAACAGCCATCGCCTCGCTTGTCACGCTGTCGCTGTCGCGTTGCAAGATCACTTGTGAGGGGTTTATACTTTACTCCCTACATGTACGAGCCGATTGCGAAGAGCCGGCCTCTCCAAGAAGCAAAAAATGCTGGTTCAAGCACTGCTTTCCACGCGAACGAAGGCGACGTGTTAGCATCTCCTTGTGTTGGAAATGTTGTTTGGCGAGTATGTTTTTGCTAAGCTGCATTCAGCGTTCCAGTGAGTACGTTTCCGGGCAAACAACTATAGTGTTATGTTCCTGCATGCCTCCTCGTAGAACGTAAGCGGTGATGCGATCTTCGTCATTTGTGCGCCGCCCCAAAGCTGTCGGCAATCTACACAGACGGTTTAAACGCGGGAAAAGTTTACCGGCTGCTGTAGCACGTGTAGTATAGAACCTTCATCAGCGCACCATCCGCACGCTACTCGTAACCGGCGAATCCCGTCGGCTACGTGAGATGGTCGGTTTCTTATGTGTGCCAGAGAAGGGGGAGCGCAGCGTCCTGGCGTGAACAGGCTTTCCAACACATGCAAACTTTACGCTTGCACTGCGTTATGGTAGCTGCATGCAGGCTGTTTCACAACACACGTGCGAATAAAAAATGCGCGGCGCTTGGCAATGAAACCTGCGTCAAGGGTGGGAGATAAACATGCACCTTCCGTTCGGCGTGATAACACGACGGAGAAACCAAAGCACGCATTATTGATAAACTCCGGTAGTAATCGTCACGGAAGTGGTTAGAGCACAACACTGTTGTTCTTGAGAGCTTGAAGTTGTTTCGCTTCACAGCAGCCTCCCACTTAGTTGAAAGGCTTCTTGTCTTGCAGGAAATAATGGAACATCGGAACAACGTCGCGGCCGCTGGTGTTCGTGCAAGCGTAGGCTGCACAGAACGCCGGCATGATCGGCCTACAAGTTCAATTGATGCTGCGCACGTCAACTACCACTCCTATATACACACAAACAAAGGAATGTAGGGGCGAGCTCAGCAGATTAGGACGGCACGCACGCAGAAATAAGCCCGGTCAGCCACGGTCGCGGAGACTGCGATGGAACGGAACACCAGTGCTGACGTCAACACGCCGCGGTTTCCGGTCTCCACTCGCATCGTCAGCGTCAGCAGCAGCGCGCGGCGCTCGACGGGGGGTGGAGCTACAGCGCAATTTTAACCGACGATTGCGTCGCTCCTAAGTGAAAAATTCCCCCCCAAATTTTACCTACATGGTTTATAAGGTTCACGCATCCGTATATGAGCTTCTTATTGAATTCGACAGACTCTTCAGCTTCCCTTTAGGTTTTGTTGAGCTCCGCGATCTTTTTGCGGAGCCTTCGGTTGAGTTTGTGCCCTTTTCATCTGTTCAACAGTGGCGTTTTAGCTTCAGAAGATGAGCGAGGTGGCTATCCATCCTGTCCACCTCCAGTTCAGTCTGGACTTTCTTTGTCGCCGCACTGATATCCTGTTTTAACTGGTCAGCTTACTGCTCTACGCTAAGTACTGAGTCATGTGCCTGTGCTCGCTCTTCTGAAATCTTGCGAAAGTACTCCCAATCTGTAATAGTGAACTCTTTGAGGTCCCCGCTTCTCAGGCTGAGGGATGTGGCCAGGATATTATGATTGCTGCCCAGGTCCACTTGGAGGTTGGACCAAGAGGCCGACTCGACATACCGTATGAAAAAGAGGTCAGGCGTGGTATCCCTAGAGCAGGAGCTGGCTATCCTTGTTGGAAAAGCCGGATCTATTATAAGCGTGAGGGTATTATTGACTGTAGTTTGCCATAGGTCAACGCCCTTGCGGTTGGCTTGTTGGTACCCCTATGCTCCTTGTGGAGCGTTGAAGTCTCCGGCAACCAGGAGTGGGAGTGTATTGGCCTTGCTAGTAGCCCTGTTGAGAATTGCCGCGAATCTTTGCCTGAGGTCATTGGGTGCACTGTATGTGTTAAGTATAAATAAGTATATGTTAAGTATATGTTAAGCAAGCTCCTGGATCAGAACTCCTGGTCCCCTGGAACGCAGGTGGCCCCAAGAACGGGAGCGGGAGCGGGTTTTGGGGGCCTTGCGGTCCCTGGAAGTCGAGCGTTCCGTCGAGCGACCCTAGAAGGGGCACGGTCCTGGTAGCCACCATCCTCGCCGCCGGGGTGTCGGGATCGGCTCCTGGATCTGCGCGAGCTGCTGAGGGCCGGCTTGAGAGGGGTTGGCGACCCAGTTGGTTGGCTGGATTGCTCGCGGTTGCGCCGTTCTCTTCTCCGTTGTCTAACTACAAACGGAATTTGAAACCTTTGCTGGCAGGTTTTGTCGGCCGTGGGACAAGGGCCTCTGCAGAGGGTGCACTTCGGTGTACATTCGTGCTTATCGTCCGGGTTGCTCGCACCACAGCCACGGCAGATTGCATTTTCAGGAGTTGGGCAAACGTCAACTCTGTGACCAAGCCTTCCACATGCATGGAAAACGTCATTTTGTTTGCGATAGAGCGAGAATTTGACCAATGTGGGACGGCATTTTACGTAGTCCGAGACCTTGAGTCCATGAAACAGGATGACTACCGTGCTTGTGTTCTTGATTCTTTTGACCTCGAGGGTGCTTGGATGATTGGGTTGAATGATGGGGCGTTTGAGCTCCTCTAGCTGGATGGTTGGATCAATGTCGCGAATAACTCCTTTGCATGAGTTTTCGGGGGCTGCCACATATGTACTAACTTCGTAAATTGCTTGTCCAATAAGCATCGCTCTCACATCGGCGTAGGCCATGGCACTGCGCATTGATGGTGCGCTTGCCACCAATATGTCTTGCACCTTGTTCGGACATACAATATCTTCCGCCGTATCCGCCTCCGTAAGTCTAGCGGCGGTAGTGAGGGCCTGGGAAACTCTGAGGTGGCCCATCTTCTTGATGTCCAATCCTCCACGGGCACAGATTATGACTCGAACATGCTCTATCGGTCGTCGAAGCAATATGGAAGGATGGTTAGCCGTGTCTTAAGAGCCTGGCACGGAGGTAACAAATAAAATGAGAGAGCATTGCGTAACGCAGCCAGCCTTGGCAAGCAAGCTCTTCGTGATGCCATCCCCTCCGCTTCTTCGCTCGCAAGATCGGCTCAAGACGTGACCTCCAAGGCACAGCATATTTATTGGCCGGGAGTTGTTTCCGGTAGGTTTTATTCGACGCGCATTTAGGCTGCCCTACCTGCTGCAGAGCTGGAGGAGAAAGAACCTACTGCGCGCTCTGATGTGACGATCGCATGTTGGACTGATATGTTTGGCTTCAATCGTGTTGCGCTATGCTCTCCCCTAAGTATTTACGTCCCCCACGGTTTTCAGTCCGTAAGCGTAGTTACCTTCACGAAACACCTAGTTACTGGGGACGTGAATTGCAGCAACAACACTGGCAACGACAACTTGTGACGCTGCGTCCGACCACAACGCGTTAGGCAGGTTTTTGTATTACGTGGGCGTACTTGTCGAAGAAGAGGCAGTTTTGCCCGAAGGCGAATCAGTGAACACGATAGCATGGTTTAGCGTTCAGCTCCAGCTTCTCGCACGGCTTTCTTACCATACGTGCTAATGACATGGCACTGCGCAGTACGCCGGTGAACTCCTGCTGAGGAACAGTGCCCTGACGGATTTGTCGCAACGATAGCGCTACGAGGAATGCCGGCGGCGGCAGCGGTGCCGGCTTGGAACCTTGGTGGTTGAGACGAGCGGAACACCGTCTGCGTAAGCCGGCGCCCAGTCAAAGCATTAGAGAGATTTAGCTTGACGTTTGTTCTTGCTTCGCTGAGGCCAGTGTATGCACCACGGTGTGGTGTACACACAGCTGCTCATCACAAATTATATCTGTATGCGCGCAACCCTAATGCCGGCAGCAGAAGACAGAACGTTGCCCTGGCAAGGGCAGGGCCGGCAAACGTAGTTGGTGTTTCCGCTTTTGCAGCCAAACGCAGTGCGCGTCTTAGGGAGGCCTTCTAACCTTTCGGGCCCGAGCTGCGCGCGCACACCGGTACTGCCACAGCACGACCACGGTGGTGCAAATGTGCCTAGAGTGTCCGTATAATCGGTATCAGAATAAAAATAAAAGCAACTCTGCATGTTAGGTGATCACATGCAGACGTCCACGTCTACGGCAACCTGGTATTGCGCGATGGGCGATACGTTTACGGAGAAACTACAACTCCGTAATGGCTCTAAGTGACACTTGACACAGCGTCTAGTGCAGAATCGTTGAGTTGTTTATGTGTGTGCGTGAAGCGTTAAGGTGACCGTACGCGAAGGCGCGGCCTTGTGAAGGTGACGTTACCTTAGCATGGAGTCGAGTACCTCCACAGGGCCGGCTTGGCGGCGCTGCTTGCTCTGCATCCCGTCGCCGCCGTCGGCGCCGAGGCGTCCCACGGAGCACATGGCCACCTTGAGGCAGGCGTCGGGGTCCACGTTGTAACGCTTCAGCACGGCGTCAAAGCGCGCCGAGACGCTGTCCTCGCTGCGGTTGCCACCCCAGCCTGTAGTAATAGGAACCAGCACACAAACACACACTGCAGTTCCATGGGAGCACATTTAGCTGCGCATGCACATTTCCAAACCGTTGCGACTTCGTAGATGGTGCTACGTGGTCGACTTGTATATGCACATGTTCTCATCACCATCGCCATCAATATTTTTCTTTCGTGACAAGGAAACTGAGCAAGTGACAGAGCCTAACGACACTTACGTCATCGCCATTGTGTAAACTTAATTATCATTCTAGCGTATCCCATTCCTAGGCAACAAAAGGTACAAACAATGCATAGAGCGAAATCAACCAACTAACGGACATGCGCTACGTATGATACCAGTGCCCGTCTGACCGCGCTGCACGTGCACCACGTACTGTCGGTCTGTCCTGGTCTTACGATGGTCAGGCAGAAGCACATGAGACATGGCATTGTCTAACTGGAGGCATGGCCCACCCCTCATGTCGATGCTCTTGTGCACTAGAGACACTGTTGGAGCTCGTACGTGAGGCCGGTTTGGCTGTTAGGTTGTGAAAGCGTTTTAATGCTTAAGCATTCTTTGGCGAGTACCACGGCAATTTTGCTAGCAAAATCGTCTCCGTAACGTGATAAGCGTGACATTTTACCATAGGGATACATACGGATTCATAAGAATGCATGGGGAAGCCTATACTAGGGGTGGGCCAACTTGAATTTGGGCGTGGGCCAACTTGAAATTTGGAGCTGGGCCGACATGAAATTTAGGGGTGGACGAACTTGAAATTTGGGGTTTGGGCAACGAAAATTTGGGGATGGGACAACCGAAACTTGGCAAACAGCGAAAGCTAAGTAACAGCCCAGCCAAATAGTTACACATTAGTAGACAATTATCAGAATTTCTGTTTAATTATTTTCTTTTTCTTTGTTATTTAGTTGTTTGGTTTATAACTCTTAAGAGAAGCCCCCTTCCTCCTCCCCCACTGCTTAGGCCCTTAGCCAGATTCTTGACTGTAGTTAATTTTTTCTGTCTTCCCCGTCCCCCCTGCCGCAGTGTAGAGTAACAGGCCAGAGAGAGAGAGAGAGAGAGAGGCAACTTTATTCGTCAGAGTGGGGAGCAGAGAGGCCAGATAGACGCATCGCCTGGCGGCCATCTGGCCTTCCTGACGAGCCCATGAATTAGCAGGCCAGATCAAGGTATAGCTCAGGCCGACCTCTCGGCCCTTCTGTACATAACTTTCTTTCTCTCTCTACCACAAATACACAGTCCAGCGTTACAGAGTCTGAAGAAGCATTATTTGGCCCGTGTTCTTAGCAATCTGGTAGGCCTTACGTATGCCGGCCCCTGCAGGGCGCAAGGACATTTCAATGGCTCCGATGCGGCTGTTATTTGTTTATGATAGTGGCACCGAACCGCGAAGTACCCCTTAAGGACTCCAAGTTTCTCGGCTCATGCTCTTGTGGGGTGGCTGATCGGGCTGCGCACTCCATCTCTGCTATTATATTCCAACCAACGTTTAGAAGTGGCTGACCATGTTCCGCTCCTCTCGACAATGTGTCTTTCTGATTCCCCTACTTCGACGAAGGCAGAACGGTAGGCACCTGAAGTAGCAAACCTTTTACGGAGAGAAAACCTCTGGAAGCATGCTGCAGGCGTTCTGTGCAAAGAGAAGATATGAGGAGGTGCTAATATGTATTGAGCATTATCCAGAAATAAATTCAGCTAGGCAGCTCTGAATCGCAGAGCAGATAAGCAATTTTCTCTATCTTAAGTGGTGCAAAGATGAGATACGTATGTTTCAAGCTCATATTTATTTTCTAAGTTTAATGTGAATACGGCAGCACCTTCAGGAACAGCTCACTGTGGAAGAGCATAGGATATACTCAATCTGCTGTTCCTCCGAGTGAAACATTCGATGCAATTGTTGAAATGTCGTAAACATGGTGCAACACTGACACTTCGTATGCTACCGCTAAACGTTGAGTGTGCGACTTCAAAAGTCGCCATATGGCTGTTTAAACCGAGAAACACAACGAAAGTCCTGTTTCTATCTCTGAAGTGTGCCTGCAAGTGTGAAAGCCACAAAGGACATAATGGAGGACGGCCGTATATCAGCCAAAATTACTGTTGCACACCTGGGAAGGTGACGTGAGCGAGCAGGTGCCAATACTGCA
Source organism: Dermacentor andersoni (assembly GCF_023375885.2). NCBI lineage: Eukaryota > Metazoa > Arthropoda > Arachnida > Ixodida > Ixodidae > Dermacentor > Dermacentor andersoni. The sequence goes on along the minus strand of NC_092820.1, from coordinate 28,461,768 downwards.
AAAGGATGGACAGTTGGGTGAGTTGGTACGATAACATATTATTGGTTTATAGTACTCGTCCTGTCTTCTTGTAGTCTTCGTCTGTGCCCCTTCGAGCTACAAAGCAAGAATATGTTACAGGTGCCAATTCTCACCGAAACTAGGAAATAAGAAAGCGTGCAGCAAAGTGGATCTAAAAATTTTCGACAGCTGAACAAAAGAGGAAACGTGCGCAGACATCAATGGAAGTTCTGCAACATTTTGCTAAAAATCAGTCAAATTTCTTGGACAAACTGGTAATGCAAGTGAAACATGGATTTCTATGATCTCGAGGCAAAATCATCCTTGTCATTGCCTGCTGGCGCTGTAGGGTTGTGTTTAACAAAAAGTCGAGTCCCTTTATTTCCAGTCTCCTCGTTCATTCACAACGAAGGTCTGGAATCTGGCAGCCTTGGTGTCATTAGGTAACATGCGAGAGTTTTTTAGCGAGATGCCTCTTCTTCTAAGTAAGTGTTAAACGACGCTATCGGACAAAAAGTGATATGCCACATCCATGTCATATGTCATGGCCCTGAGTGGCGCTGGCTAACACTCCTAGGGCTAGATCTAGTGCACATATATATACAAGATAGTGGATGGATTGATGGCCGTCGCCGTAGCACAATCGGTAGTGTAAGACACGGGTAATTCGTAGTTTGTGGGCTCGTCTCCCCTCGGCGACAAGTTATCTCTTCGTGTACTTTCATTGTCCCTTTTCTTTATTATTTTCTACATTTAGAGTTCAGCCATCGTTAATTACCTCTAAGCTTTCCTAGCCTTTGTTGCCTGTTAGCTTTATAGTGTCATGATTAACAAAACATCGCGCCCCCCTGTTTCCCTCCACCTCATTCAGGCTAAGGAATGGCTGCACATTGGTTCCCTCAGGTCAATGTTCCATGTGCAATGGTTGGTGCGGAAGAAAATGGCAATAGTCTATTTTTTTAGATAAGAAAAAAATTCCGCTGTTGAACTACCTTCAACAAAGTTCAACCATTATTGCAGACTATTACTGTGCTTTCCTGACAAATTTGAAAAACAATATCAGAGGAACACGTCAATGAAAGCTCTTCAAATGCGTAGCATGACAAAGCTGTTGCATGATACTGCCTTGTCGCGCACTAAAGGTGAAACAATGGAAAACTGACTTACCTAGGCTTTCAAATGATGCCCAATTCACCGTACTGACCTGTGTTCTTCTGACTACATTTGCTCCACAATCTCAAGAAACACCGAAACATGCTATCATTTGGGAGAGTTCTGGTGGCAACTAATCTTACAAATGAGTGGTTGCACCATCAACCGGAATAACTTAGCTTGCAGGGACTTAAAAATGTGCAAATTGGCATAGCAAAATGGGCTTAAAATTGGCATAGCGACATGCAGCATTTTTGTTTCTACACTTAAGTTCTCTTTGAAGCCTAGCGGGTCTAAAGCGAGATCCAAGGTACGTCATCTCGGCGCAGGGCCGTGTTGTGGGGTTCGTTTTGCAGTTGCCTGTCCTTGTTGGATGTTTTGGGGCGATGACATCATTACACAAGTGGTCGCTGCGAGCCAAGGCATCACCCCCTGGCCACCAGCCATTCTCTTCCTGCCCAGCGGTTGTCAGTGCTGGACAGTCGAGATTTTCCGGGCCATGGAGGCGCTGTTAAGAACGGTCCGCTGAGGTGTAAGTTTTGCCAGCCAGTTGCGACAGCGGCGTCAACTTTTCTTGGACAATGCGCGACGTCTGCCACTCTGCGTCGCGGGATTTCCGAGATGAGTTCGACGAACCAGGCTTTGTGACGGAACCCGCCACTACCGACCTGGTCTGCTGTGAACAAGGGAGTCCCCGAGGGAACGTAGTTCGAGGCCCCTTCCCACGCATCGTTCCTGACGTCAGCCCCGAGTTCTGCGAAGACAGTCTGACCTCGGTTGAGGACCGTGAACCTGTACGGAAGTGTGTGTGTGTAATCCCTCGCGCGAAGAGGCGGCTCGTCAACGGTGCCTGGTCGGCCGTTTCCCTCACCTTGAGATCGAGGTGGGACCGAGTGTTTATAAACCGCTGTTGTGCGGCTTCTCAGGGTACTTTCTCTCGCAGTCATGCTAGACTGATGAACTGCAACGTCCTGATGTAGATACTGTAAATAAACCCATATTCCTCGTTCTCTGTCAAGCCGAGGGTCGTGATGAGCTCGATCATGGCACGTACGTAGTCGGAGGAGGAGTCCGCCAGCCACTCCTCAAGTGTCGCAAGTCTACGGGTGGGGGATAGTTTGGCAAGGTAGCATGAATAGGGACGGCTCTCCGGACAATCCCACAGAATGTGAGCATTATCCCGGAAGCCGCCACATACGATGCAAGCAGGTTTACCAGGCAAACCTTGTAAGTAGTGTTGGAAGTGTGGGGACAAGAGAGAGAGCGTCTGTGCACGCCTCCATAGTAGCACCTCTCTTCGCTTCATGCGCGTGTCTGCTTGTGCACACTTCATGGACTTGGTTCATAAAATCGTTAAGTTTTTCGCGCCTTTCCGACTTGCGAAGACATGTTGCTCATCTTGACTCCGTGGGTCCGGCCACCACAGAGGAGGGCCCGGGAGATTTGCGCCGGATGTGGCATGTGCCACGTTGTTCCCCCTGATCCCTGTGTGACTCGGAATTCACTGAATCCGCACTCTAATGGTGGGGTGTGCGTTGAGGTGCGTTGTTAATGCTGAGTGTAGTGCCGCGGAAACGTTTCTGGCTGCGATTGCCCTGCATGCAGCCTGGCTGTTTGTTCGCATGAGCAGGCTTTGTTCGTGTGGATTTGGCATGGTCGCGGCCTACACGACAGCTGTAAGTTCCGCTTGATGTTGTGATGTAATATTGCAGTGTAGGCCCCATGATATGGGTGTAGAGTCGTTTGCCACCCCTGTGCAGAAGCCTTGATTATTTGTAGAGGCGTCCATGTATAGGAATCAGTCCTCGGTGTCGTCCTTGACGTGTAGTGCTCGACTCTGTCGTCTTTCTGTTTTTGTGTCTGCCCCCCATATTACGAGGTACTCGGTCGACAGTAATACGGTCTAGCGTGTCCCACGGGGGATATTGTTGTTCCCTGTCTGGGCATTGGGGGATATCGTAGCCTAAATCACGCATAAATGCCCGTTCCTGTCTAGCTAGCTTCAGGCAATTAAATTTCGCCTCTTGGTGCAGTTGTTTCAGCTCGTCCAGTTTAGGCAGCACTGCCGTCTCATCGACTCGGTTGGATCGCGAATATGCAAGGGTGCCTAGTATAACTCTCGTTATCTGCTGGAGCATGGCTTTAAGTTTGCCTCTTTGTGTTTTGGTAACTTGTAAGTATGCATATTGGTCCATTATTCGAGGTATACCCAAGGCCATGGTGAGCCTTCTGAGTTGGTGTTCTTTGATACCTCTCACCCTTTGTGTTGTTCTTGTAAGTAGCCTCTTGACGTCATGGAGCTGCTGAATTGTTTGCCGCACCCAAACATCCGCCTTACCATTGTCCTGCAGCAAAAAGCCCAGGACCTTGATAGGCGTCTTTCTCGGGATGATATCTTGGTTTACTTGCAGTGTTATCGGTTTTCATTCCTCTTCTGCCTGTTGTTCGCTATGGTTGGTTAGCACTATGTGTTCGCACTTGGCACTGGAGAAGGCGAGGCCCCTTTCTTGAAGGTATAGCGCCGTGAAATTAATACCTGTTTGTAGTGTCTCTTGAATTTCAGCTGGAGATCCTCTGCTGGCCCAGAGCGTGACATTGTCCGCGTAAATTGTAAAGTGAAGGTCTTCTACACGCCTCAAGAGAGTTGGCAGCTTGCCTAATGCTAGCGAGAATAGTGGGGGTGAAAGAATCGACCCTTGGGGTACACCTGTTGTCAGGTACCGTTTTTCGGGCTCTTATTCATTTACCTTCACGGTGACTGTGCGGTTTCTAAGAAACTCTTTTACGTAGTTCTAAAGTTTTTGACCTGGTTGCATGGTTTGCAGTCCTTCTAGTACCGGTTGGTGGGTAACGTTATCAAGTGCTGCTTTGATATCCAACCCCCACTATGGCTCTCAGTTGGCTGCTGCTCTGTGCTCCATATATTTCTTGTATGGCAAGCTTCGCAACCTGTGTGCACATGTGCTTTCGAAAACCAATGACTCGAGGACCGACAGAAGTGCAAGATTCCTGCTGCCATAGCAGTCATGTAAGGACCATTCGTTCCATAATAGGTCCCGGACATGATGTTAAAGAAATGGGTCGAAGGCAGCTAATTGCGCTTCGGGTCTTATTGCGCTTTGGTATTGGGATCACAGTAGCCATTTTCCAAGTCTCCGGCAGGTCACCGCTTTACCAAGCTTGGTTGATGGTAGCCAGGAGCTGTTCCAGTTGTGTGTTTGGCATAATGCGTAGCATCTTATTGTGATGCCGCCCGGTCCACGTGCCGTGTATGTTTTGCTTGCATTGGTGGCTGCTTTAAGCTCCCCAATTGTAAATGGCTGGTCTGCAGGTACCTGGACGCAATCTTGTATGGATGGTAGCTGTCGCTGATCTTTCTGTAAGGTTGCCGAGGGGAAGAAATGGTTGGCTATTTGTTCTGCGAGATCATACGCTCCGATTTCCACCCTCATTTGGATTGCTTCCAGTTGGTTCTTTCTCCTGGGTTGCCCAAGAAGCGCCCGAAAAAGCGACCAGGCTCGGCTTGTGTGCATGTTGCTTCCAGCTTGCTGGCATATCTACATCCAGTTGTCAGTTGCGAGTTTGTCGGCGTATTCTTGCGCCTCCTTGGTGATGCTATCTATACGGGTTTTTAGGAGCTTGTTCAGCTTGTTCTTTTGCCATTTTCTGAGTAGCTCGTGCCTATTGTTCCATAGGTTAAGTAGGTGTTTGTCTATTTGCGGGTGGTCTTCAGTTCTTTGTACAGTCTTGGTTAGGCCCTTGTACGCGGTGCATAGTGTTTTCGCCCATTGTTCCAGGTTATCAGTACACCCTCCTTGGAGAAGACTCCTGAAAATATCCCAGTCTGTGATACTTGTGTCTCTAGTGCGATTTCTTTTAGTCGCGCATTGCTTCTGTGGTGTGGGAATGATTATTTCTATGACGTTGTCATCACTACCCAACGTGTCCCCGGTGTTTTTCCACTCCACTTCCTTAGCTGTCCGGCCCCAAGTAAAGTTTGGGTTTGTGTCTCTTTCCACTGAATTTGCAACACGAGTGGCAGTTTCTATGTCATTCAGAAGCGATAGGTGCGCATCACTTTCGTTTTGTAGGAGCAGCCTTTCATTTGGTGTACTATGATTGTAGTCCCACGTCTCATAGTGGCTGTTGAAGTCGCCTACCCACAGCAAGTCCTTCTTGCTATGTTTTGGAGCAAGCTAGTCCATATTTTGCGATAAACCCCTCCATTAGAAGTACGGTAGGTGTTACTAACGGTTACGTCGTATCGTTTGAATAAGCGGCATTTAACCAATACGCTTTCCTCTTCCCCGTTGTTCATATTGTTACGGGGATGTTTGGAGTATAGGACTGTATTTACAATGTATATACAATCAGAGTCAATGGTGTTAAAATGACTGACTAGTAACAATACGCAGCAGCCAGCGTCTCGCCGATCTTCTTCCTCTCTCCCTTCTTTCATCGTTCCATAACAGGACCCCCGGGTGGCGGTGTAAGCTATCACGCACTCGGTACCATTCTGCTGTTGGGCGAGAACAGCGCCAATGCCGTGGTCACTTGCTTCAGTGTGACTTCGGTCGATGCAGATGGGTCAAAGGGGGCAATTATGAGAGGGGTGGTTAGAAACCCGATGAGAGAGGCGAATGCGTGAGCTTGCTCGAGGCCCCACGAGAATGGCGTGTTCTTCTTCAGAAGATCTGTCAAAGCCCGAGCAACGTCAGCGAAGTTTTTGACGAAACGGGGAAAGTAAGAATACAGGCCGACGAAGCAGTGCACGTCAGAAGCAGAACGTGGCACAGGGGAACTGCGTACGGTGCGAACTTTTTCCGGATCGGGTTGGACGCCGGATGTGTCAACGACGTGTCCTAACACGGTAATCTGACGGTGCAAGAATTGACACATCGTGGAGTTCAGTCGGAGGCCCGCTTTTCGGAAGACCGCAAGAATGGCAACGAGTCGGGTAAGGCGGCTGCCGTATATGGGAGAAAAAACAATAACGTCGTCAAGATAGCAGAGACAGGTGATCCATTTGTAGCCTCGCCGAAGAGAGTCCATCATACGTTCAAATGTCGCAGGAGCATTGCATAGGCCAAAGGGCATGACTTTGAACTGATATAAGCCATCCGGCGTGATGAAGGCCGTCTTCTCGCGGTCCATTTCATCAGCTGAAATCTGCCAGTAGCCGGATCGAAGATCGACGGACGAGAAGTATTTAGCTCCATGCAAGCAATCCAAGGCGTCATCGATGCGTGGTAGTGGGAAACGCCTTTTCGGGTGATCTTGTTTAAATGGCAAAATCGACGCAGAAACGCCAGGTAACATCTTTTTTTTTTCACATGGCCGACAGACGAAGCCCAAGGGCTGGCTGATGGTTCGATGACCCCTTTGCGGAGCATTTTGTCCACTTCTGAAAGTGGTTTTGGCACGTAAAACCCCATATATTATTATTTTGTCCACTTCTGATTGGATGACTCGACGTTCAGCATGCGACACACGATAGGGACGCCGACGAATAGAATTCGTGTCTCCAGTGTTGATACGGTGGTGAACAACAGATGTTTGTCCTAAAGGCTTGTCGCCGAAATCTAAGATGCCAAGGTACGATTCGAGGAGGAGGCGTATGTCCGTGGCCTGTGCAGAGGTGAGATCAGGTGGAATTATTTTCGCCAAGGCATCCGTTAGGGAACCAAAGCTGTGAGCTGCAATTGGTGCTAAGAAACCGCTCTCGGCATTCTGTCAAATTCGGAAGTATTAGAAACTCTGGCCAAGAACATGCCGGCTGGAAGCACTTGAGGGCACAGGCTAAAAATTCAGAAGCGGAAGAACGACGTTGTTAATAGTAATCGTCACCAGCGTATGCGGAAGAGCAACGTTCCGGTTCAAAAGCACATCGATGATGGGGCGAAGGAGATATTCACCGTCGGGAATCTGTGGCTGTGTGGTCAAAGCGACTTAAGTGACTGCCTCAGGTGACAGACGCACATTTTGAAGCGAATATAAGTGCGGTGGAGCAGTGCTTGGAGCATGGACAACTTGAGGCAGTTCCAACTGAAGAACGCCGGTTGCGCAGTTGATGAGAGCGGAATGATGGGATAAAAAGTCCAACCCAAGGGTAATGTCGTGCGGGCAGTTGTCGATCACAGCAAAGAGAACAGAAGTAGGGTGGCCGGCTATACTTATGCGCGCAGTGCACATTCCAAGTACAAGCAGCACGCCGCCGTCAGCCACACGAAGCACTCGAGCAGCTGCTGGAGTGAGGGCCTTCTTTAAACGTCTGCGTAGGCTAGCACTCATCACAGAAACGTGGGCTCCAGTGTCGACGAGTGCTTGAACAGGTAAGCCGTCTATTTTAACGTCAATTACACTTCTCTTTCTGGGTACAGACAGTGGATCTGCTGCAGTAGTGGGCAATGTGGCACCACCTCCGAGGGCTGCATTTCTTAGTTTTCCGAAAGGGTGCGGCCAAAAGCCACAGGGGACGAAAGACGACGTGGCTGCGGCGAACGGGAAGATGGGCGACGTGTTGGCGGTGAGCGAGACGGGTGTCCGTGCGGCGATGGTGAGCGACTGTACCACGTGTTCCTAGCAGAGTAGAATGTTTAAAGAGCAAGGCGCAATAGACCAGGACAGAAGAAGAACATGGCTTCTTCTGTCCTGGTCTATTGCGCCTTGCTCTTTACACATTCAAGCATGAACCAACTAGCCCAAGCAAGAGCTTTATCTAGCAGCCTTGTCGGCCCCCTTAGACTCGGCGGTGGACGAACCATTGACGGCATTTCCATTAAAACGGCTCAGGTTGGTCAGCGTGCGAGTTGTTAAGAGCGACGATGACCAATGCGGCGACAGGTGAAACATACCGGCTGGTCGTCCGCGGTTCTCCACTCAGTCGGGCTGCGATAACGAAAAGAGAAGCGTCGGGGTGGAGCGAAAATAGTAGAAGGGTGTTCGTAGGGGGGCTCTGGGGTTGGCGACAGCACAGACAGAATGTAGGCCAAAGTTTTCAAGTTCCTGTCGAACGATGGCTTGTACGAGGGGTACTGAAAAAGGGGCAGCATTGGGGCTACGCGAACGCCATCGCGTCAGTTCACGTGGGACGATATGCACCAGGTCTTCTGATGGCGACGCATGCTTCTGTGCGGGCTGATCACACGTAGACGTTGCGGCAGTATTGAGAAGTCTAATGAATGGGTGCAGGAAGCGTAGGCTTGTGGCCTGCTCGAATTGTCGGCACTCTTTGATGATAACATCAACTGTAGAGTAGCTTTTGCACGTGATCAGACTAAAGGCGTCGTCAGCAATTCCCTCTAGCACATGTCCTACCTTCTCAGGTTCTGTCATGTCGCGATCGGCTTTACGACAAAGCGTCAGCACGTCCTGGGTATACGAAACATAGGACTCGGTGGAGGATTGGGCACAAGGAGCCAGTTCCCGCTTTGCGGCAATTTTACGGCCGGCTGGTTTGCCAAACAACTCTGCTAACTTCTCTTTGCATCGGTCCCAGCTGTTCAGCTCCTCTTCATGGTTTTCGAACCACACCTTTGCCGTGCCTCTTAGGTAGAACAGCAGGTTAGCTAGCATAAGCGTAGGGTCCCATTTGTTGATTCCACTCGCACGTTCGTACATAGCCACCCACTCTTCAACGTCGACGCCATCAGCCCCGCAGAATGTTCCGGGATCCTTGGGTTACACAACCACAACCGAAGGAGACACGACGTAGCAGGCGGTGATGACGTTGGAGGCGGCAACGACGTTGATCCCGAGTGCTCACCGTCATTCATGGTGAAGACGGTGATGCGACGTCCACTGCGGAGCTCCGTTTCCTGCCATGGTACCCAGCACCTCCACCAATGTGTTACGGAGATGTTTGGAGCATAACACCGTATTTACAATGTATATACAAGCAGAGTCAATGGGGTTAAAACGGCTGACTAGTAACAACACGCAGCAGCCAGCATCTCGCCGATCTTATTCCTCTCTCTCTTCTTTCATCCTTCCGTAACAATATGACTCAGGTCCTCGTGTAAGGCCGTGTGTTGGTTCACCACCAGTGTCGCCGTCATTGTACGATAGCTAATCTGATCATCATCGGTTCGCTTTCAGGGGAGGTGTGTAATACTTGGATTGCGGTAGGCCGTGTAACCAGGTATGGAGATCGGTGCATTGGTCTCCTGAAGAGGTATTACGTCCGGCTTATGCGCAGTATGTGTTAGGTATTGTATTAGAGAGTTCTTTTTGCGGCGTATTCCTCTACAATTCCATTGCCATGTAGTAACTGCCGTTTCGTGTCGTGAGTTACGGCTGCTGTCATTAATCTGCATAACTGCTAGAGTGGCCTTGTTTATAGGGGAGCGCTTCCTCCCTTGGCGGAAGTCGTTTTCTAAAGGTTCGTTGCAAATTTCCCACGCTTTGCATTAGCTCGGCAAGTTGTTGTGTAATAGAAACGAGTTGTTTTTGCATTTCCGCTGTTATTCTGTCACGTTCTACATTTCCTTTTCTCAAATATACTTGTTCTTTTCGAATTTCTGGTATTTCTTTGAGAATGTAGGCAAGCGTGTTGTCGTTGGTTGTTTCGTGGGTTGGGTTTTGCTGTGTTCCTGTATGCAGCTTTCCTGACCACGATTCCTGTCGGGCATACCACTGAGTAGGGTTATGAGGAGGGTTAGTTTTGTTTTTGTCGTCAGTACGACCCTGAGGAGTGGGAGCTGGCGGAGTTACCTCTGCCCTCGGCCTCCATGCTCCTTTGCCTTCTGCACCACCCTGTTGACGTTTCTTGTTATTTGCGTTGTTCGTTGGTGGTGTAGTGTCCTTGTGTGGTTGTCGCCTACTGAGGTCAGGCAGGCTGCCGTAGTTTTCGGAGCGCCTCAGCACGTTCTCAGGTGTTGATTCTCTTAGGCAGTCGAAGCAATTCTGTGTCTTCAGCGTTCGGTAGTTGGTGTCGTTTTTCGGTGGTGGCTTATTGCGGTATGCTTTCGGGTGTCGATTGCTGGTGTTTTCTTTCCTAGACATCTGTTGCTTGCATTTTTCGGCCGCCAATCTGGCCATGCGGTCTGTTTTTTTTTTCTTTGGACAGTCGGGATCTCTGGCCCCATGAGGCCTGCGGCAGTTCGCACGCTTCATTTCGCACTCGGGCAGTGTTCTGTCCGGTCTTTGTTCTGGTGGGACTTGAAGGCCGCATTTCTCACACCGCACAATATTGCGTTCTTCCCAATGGTGAAGCATGTTGTGCCTTGGGACGGAATGGCTGTATTTTGGTGACTGATCTCCCAAGTAGGGTAGCTCTGGTCCCTTGACAGTGATGAGTATAGCTGTTGATCGGCCCAGTCTTCTCGCTGCTAGAAGTTCCCGATCTTGAAGCGTTATGACTGTTTTCAGTTCGTACTCCGGGACGTCAAGTGGGAGCGCTTTAAATACAACCCTTGCTTTGTCCTGATCATGCGCCACGTATGCTGTTATTTCGTGTTGTTCCCCTCCGAACTGCAATGCTTTGAGTGCGGCGAGCTTCTGCGCCGCAGATTCCCGCCGGCTTTCCGCAACTACAAGGTTCTTCAGATGTCTAACGTGGATAGTGATGTCTTGAGATTCGGCTCTGGTAAGTCCAGCTGCTGCCGTGATGGCAGCAATCACAAGGTAGGGCATGGCTTCTGTTAAGTTGATTTTAGTCCCCAGCCGCAGAATGACGGTCTTCGGCTTGGCATGGCGTATCACGGTTGGTATAGTAATGAATTCTTCCTCACCGTTTTGATCGTGCGGTTCCATAGTTGCCTCTTCGTCCATGACGCTTCAGGCGTCGACCTGTCCAGCCGCCGGCGAGGCTCCGGCGGTTAGAGTTAGCGACTCCTTTCACACGTAGTCTTCGGAGGAGCAGCCGTAGAGCTTCGAGATAACATTGGACTCTCCCCAAAATGCGTCCTGAGCTGCCGGCACACTTCGCGTTGCTTTGTGCCGAAAATGGCACCAATGCTGTTGATATTTCTGGTGATTTCAACGAAGCCGTTCCGTCACGCGTCTTATCGCCTCCAGCGTTCTGGCGTCTCTTTCTCCGCAAAGTGTAGAAGACAGGCTGGAGCCAACGCCATGAAACGAAGGTTCAAGCAATACCCGGGCGCCCGCTACACCGACGCGGCCAAGTATGCGTATCAAAACGCGTACGCTCTCAGCGTCGTCCCGAGTTAGCATTGGTAAACATCAAGGCACGCAACCCGGAAACTGCTGAAGAAGCGGCAATTGCTCTCGCCACCACCACATGCACAGATTCAGCGGTTATATTCACCGACTTTCAGGCCACCTGTAGAAATTTCTCGAGGGGCCGCATCTCGGCCGGTGCACTCAAGATGCTAAAACGACGAAGCGCTCCGCTCCCGTACACCTGCGTAACCGTGGGTACCCGGAGACGAGGGAATAGAGGGGGACGAAGCGGCCCACGCGGTTACCCGCGAGCACGTCAGCCGGGCTACCCTCCCCCCACGCGCTCTCCGACCCGCGGCGGCAGTGGGGGAGGCCGTACCCACCAACTATTCGGCCATATTACAACACTACAGGCTCGAGCGCCGGGTGTACCCTCCACCCCACTCAAAACTCGGCAGAGAAGAAAGCTTGATCCTGAGACGACTACAAAGTATCACGTACACTCCCGAAACGATAATGCGCCGCCTCTACCCGAAGCTGCGCGGCTGCCTCTGCGCACTCTGCAACGTACCCGACACCCTGGCACACTTGCTCCTGAAATGCCCGTGGCAGGAAGGCAGCGAAATGGAACCGGGAGCGGATGCGAAACGAGTACAACAAACAAACGAAGACCACCTATTCGAAACGTGGGAGGCCAGGCTCGCCCTCGGGGACCTGGAAGACCAACGATAACTCGTTGCCAGGGCTAAGATGGCAGTTGAAGATAGAGGGTTCCTGCACCTTCCCACCTCAGGTTGATACCGGGCCTCACTCGGGACACTGTTTCGAACAATAAACGTTTCTTTTTCTCTCTCTGGTGTTGCACAACAATAGAGAATAGGAATTGAAAGCCCCCTTCTCGCTACTTGATCTAGCGGCATACCATAAGATAAGAACACACGCCATGCGCACTAACAGGTGATTTGTACGCGTTAATTGGCAAACTATAGAATACATGCAGTATGTCGAAGTACAGCAATAACAAACAGGAAAAAAAGATAGAGTGACCGAAAACTGAATTACTACATTGTTAGCCCCACTTAGTGCGTGTTTTCATCTTCTTTTGATCAGCCAGGACCTGCTCTCCAGCTCTCCTTCCACACCTACGGTGCATTTCTCGCCCTCGCAAACAAACAAAAAAAAAGAACGAGAATGCCCTCGTATGTTTGAGCTCGACGTGGTGGTCGTATCGGACAATGAACATCGTTTTCCCCAAGCGATTAGTGCGTATGCCTCGTTGCGTGTTCACGAGTGTGTCGAGATACCGGCCACTCTATCTTTTGCACTGTCTCTTCTTTCATGCAGTTCGACATGTTGGTGGATTACTGCTACCGCGGCCGCCCAGTGGCCATGGTGTTGCATTGCTAAGCTCGAGATGGCGGGTTCGATCCCGGCCGCGGCAACTGCAGTTCCATGGGGGGCGGGATACAAGAACGCCGTGTACTGTGCATTCGGCTCATGCTAAAGACCCACAGGGGTGCAACGAGCATGCAGCCCCACCCTACGGCGTGTCTCTAGTCAAATTGGGTGCTTATGGCACGCAAAACTCGAGAATTAAAAATTATTAAGCACGTATTTTCTATATACATTTATAGGGGAGTCTCGGTAAGCGGAAATAAGCGGTATTGGCGTTTAAACAGTGCAACAGACTTACAGTTAGGTGGATTTGCATAAAGACAATGCAAAGAAGCGTTCCTTAAACATGGAACCACTTTTGTTTTCACTCGCCGGATAAACGGAACCACGAATCTTACCGAAAACCAATCCGAGCAGTCAATCTCAGTGGCAGTGCTACACGCGCCTCAGTTTGAGCCATTCAATTACGGGTTTTCTTACTAGTTCTCCAATTCTCGCCAAGGCGGCTTTTGCTGGCTTTTGTGGGTGCAATGGTCAATGTGACACTACCATGGACGTGGGTACTGCTGCAGTTTTCTTGCGTTGGCGATGTCGGCAAGCTGCGAGCTTGCGTAGCCTGTACCCATGGGGGAACGTAAACGGCCCCGCAATGGGCTTGCGCTTTAGACGAAGACTAAAGTTCTCGATGACTTCGACAGTGGCTGCTTCACTAAAACGGCAATTTATTTTTGAGTAATGACTTTTTTCCGTAATTATGTTTTGTGCTGCTAGCTCTAGTCTTCGTCTTCGCGCGAGTAAGAACTATGTAAGAGAAAGCTTTAATTGTTATCAGATCTGCTACACCTGATATCTGCTGTTGGCCGCAAAACATCTGCTCGTTTCAAAAGGGTATCGTGTTTATCGTCGAGCTCAATCTCCCCGTAAAAGAAACATTTAATAAACGAAACTTATTTCCTTGGTTCCGTGATGTTCGATTAATGAGAGTCCATTGCATGTTAATCAACGCACAATACAGTCTCGGTTGTCTGGCAACAGCAACGGTGTGTGTTCTTATGTTCTCGTTCCCCCGTCTGTCCTGCGCCGCAGCCCAAAAGGTTGCCCCACCAGCAAGCGCACCAATTTATGCTAAGTGAGTTTTGTGAGAATACGGCCACAGATTAAAGTTAGACCTAGGCTTTTCGTCAATGGTGAATTTGGCTTGCGTCCTTGAAGCGGCACAATCTCACAGAGTTAAAAAAAAGTTAGAGGACATATTCGATTCTTAGCGAAGCGAAACTTTATGGAAGGCAATTAAATGTCACGCAGTTAAATTCGTTGCGTTTAGTTGTGTTTATTTTCATCCCATGCAACGTGTAATGTCATCCAATGTGTATGTTCTTGCGCATCACATGTCACAAGCTAGCGGGAACTGCGGGAACTCTACACTATTATGTCGTGTCGGAACGATGCGATACTGATGAAGACAGAAAACTGCAAGTTGGTTCATGCCTAAAATTGCAGCGCATCCAAAACAAAGACGAAGGCTAGACCCAACAGAAACCTTGACTACCAACTAGAGAACTTATTGAAGACACAAGTTCATCAATATACATTAACAAGTTCCTAATATTCACTGCAATTGCGCGTGCACTTGAACTGCACGCACAGTTGAACAATCGAAGTGTATATTAGGAACTCGTTTAGTTTATAATAGAAAGTCGTTTGGTGTACATTGAGGAACTCGTTTCCTCGGTGAATTTTCCTGTCGGTAATCAGCGCCTGCGGTAAATGTAGACGAAGGCACACGCCTTCGTCTTCGTTTTTCGTGCAGCGTTGTTACCAAACATGGACGCGATACTGGATACACAAGAAGTGCGCATCTGACCGTGCCGACGTGTGGCGGCCACGAGGATCGGCGAGGGTTCGGCGGGAGTGGCCGCGGCGACTGGGGCTGACGTCAGCAGGCTCACGTTGACGGCCAGACGCACGTAGGGCAGCGGCCGGAACGTGCTACTCAGTGTCACTGCCGGCCACACGACGCCCGCTACGCACAACACGGAAAGGGTGCCTTCGCTCTCAAGGCAGCACTGTGTAATTGTGCGCAACTGCCTATACTGTCTCGGCACATGGCCCTTCCCATGATTTCGAAGCTAAGCTCGCGCGAATCGACAGGGCGCAATCGTGGTACCTGCAACACTCGTTAAAGAAACTGGCCTACGGGTGCGATTACAAAATGACCATTTCTTGGTACCTTTGTCACAGGCTGATCAAAGTTGAAAAACAAAGAAGATAATGCAGGCTTATGAGCTTAAGTATATTATGAACTGCTTGTTTTCTCTTAGAAAAAGATGCAAGGTATGTGCGATGTATATTCGTAAACTACGCACTTTTGTCACTTCCATACTCTGTTGTCGCTTGAGCATAAGCGCACGTTTTATTTATTGATTTTGACTTACTACAGTCCTATTGGCCTATAGCAAGAGTGGTGAAAGAAGTAAACAGTGAAAAAAGTTGACACGCATGGAAAACAAGGAAATACACGAAAGAAAATACATATTTTACATTATGAAAGCAAGGTGTAGAATAATACAGCGCTTATAAATGCCAACCGCAAACAAAAGAAACCCAGATAGCAAGCAGGAAACGATCTGTGAACAATAGATATTTATGAAAAATCAATTTAGGCAACTGCTAGGAATGACTGGAAGTGGGTAAGTAGTTACAAGTGTCGTCAGAAGGAGAAAAAGAAACTATATTTAATGACATTTCTGTGAGAATAGAAGGGAGGTGGTGGTAACTTCCCGGTGTCTACAAGTAGATAATTGTTTGATAAAGTTACATATTTCTCGTCATTGATGAGCAAGTTTAAGGAGTGAAGTTCAGTGTTTGACGGAAGCCCGTCTGGTCTTGTCTACCTTTTCACCAAGTTGAAGGAGTCGGCACACCAGCGACAACAAATCTATTGTACGTTTACACATTGGAGTGCCGAGTTTCGTTGCCGCCATTCCTGTGGGAAAACTAAACAAGTTGCTTTTTTGTATGCATCATCATAATCATAATCATAATCATACTTTGAAGTACACTGCAGGAAGATGGCCTCTCCCAGCGATCTCCCTTTATACATCTGCCTTGCGCTAGCTGATTCCAACTTGCGCCAGCAAATTTCCTGATTTCATCACCCCACCTTATTTTCTGACGTCCTAGATTGCGATTCCCTTCCCTTCGCACCCATTTTTAACTATAATCGTGTACCGGTTATCTGCCCTCGGCACTTCTTGTCGTGCCAGGCTATTCGATACTTTAGTACTGCAGAATGAAATGATAGTACGCTTTTCTTTTCAAGGTCCCTATCAGCATTTCGCAATGCCTGTCGTATGCACCTCCAACCCATCTTGAGTCTTCTGTAAATTTCCTTCTCATGATCAGGGTCCCCTGTGAGTAACTGCCCTAGATAGACCTACTTCTGCTCAGACTCTAGAGCACGGACTGGTGATCATGATATCTTGTTCCCTTGCCAGGCTCTTGAACATTACCTTTCTCTTCTGCATATTAATCTAGAACCCTAGTCTTACACGCTGTCGTTTAATATCCCCAAACATTTGTTGCAATTCATCTCAAGTGTTGCTGAAAAGGACAACGTCCAGCATCTATGCCTACTAAAGTATCACTTTCGACATCCTTATAAGCGTTCCGGACCACCAAAGCGTATGAGAGTATCGGGCGTACTAACGATCTGTATAGTAGCAATGTAGCATCTTCAGATGCAATAGGTAACTGACGACGATACCCAACTTTTATAGTTTTACCACAAATTGAGTTGATTTGCTTCTGCCGCGATACCTTAGTCGTAAGACGACATCTAAGTATTTGAATTTTGATACACTCTTTGCACTGCAGTGGGCGTAGCCACGCTGCTGCTGATGATGATGATACTCTGATATCAGCGTCATTATAGAAATAATCAAAACATGATGGGGTTAGTTTGGTGCTGAATGACACTAAAACTGTCCTCCAAAAATTTATATTCACTTTTGTCACATTATGTACAGAATGTTAGGGAAGGTAATTGAGACACTAATGATCTGTTGTACAAGTAATTATGCTAAAAAAGAGCACAATCATGTGCATCTAGGCGGATATTAGACGTGATAGTATGCGGGAGATCGTTCATATAAATAAAAAGACAGTCAGTAATCCAAGACCAATTCCTGCGGTACCCCTTAAAGCAAAAATAACATGTGAATGATGTGAATGAATGACGATGTGCTTATCATTGATGTTCCCCTAAAGTTTACGTGAATACCATATTAGGAAATAGGCTTATAATTGCACAAAACTTGTCTACCACCGACTTGACGTTGTGCGAAAATTTCGGTAAGCTTACAAGAGGTCTTCACCATGCTCGAGTTCAACTATTTTGGAAATATGGCAGATAACAGCCGTATACTAGGATGTGCATTACGATTATAGTGCACAGTGAGGCCTACACATATTTTTCGTGCCTAACTTTGAAATGAAAATGAGTTTAACTTAAATATTTATTTGCTTTCTTATTAATTTTTGCTTTTTGGCCGCACTGTAGTTTTGCCACTTATACAATGCATGAGTACTAGCATGTAATACATTCCTGTATCTTTACGTGAATTCACGTTATCTTCGCGGTGATGCGGCGTTTTGCGGCTCAAGGGTCAGATGTGGCCAAGGAACACCAAGCAAGTGGTGATGAAATATCGATGAACCAATGAATTACGTATGGTGGATGTAACATAGCTGTAAAAAGGTCTAGCCGCAGACGTTGCTAAAAATTAAATTCTGAGGTTTTACGTTTCAAAACCACGATTTAATTATGACGCACGCCGTGGTTAATTTTGACCAGCTGGGTTTATTTAACGTGCACGCATTGCAACGCTGCACCACCGTTTCTGCATTCCGACTCTACAGGGATGCGGCCGGCGCAGCTGGCATCGAACCTGCGACCTTGAGCTGAGTAGCACAACGGCAAAGCCACTGATCAACGGGGGCGCGTAACGGTCGCTGTAAAGTGTGTGAATTATGTATGTATTAAAACTATGTCAGTGACACGTGAGGTGTGCTATAAAGATCGGATTTAGGTTACAAACGGGTAGTGTACTAAAACGTGTCAATGGCAACAGTTCGCGTGAAGCACGACTTCTTAACAGAGCCCTTGAACGCTAGGGCACGGAACGACGCCCTATAAGAACGATAGTGTCACAGCAGCAGCCTCTGGTGAAAGGATGTGCTGGAAATGTTTTGGACTGATAACGCGAAATGAGCCAACATCATGTAAGAGGCTTAAACTTTTTTCCTGTCAACAACAAGCCTGTGCGAAAGAATATTGCCGGAAGGAGAGGAATATGTTGTCATTTAGCATAAAAGTACGTTATTATTTAGGGCTCTGCTTCTCGACATTCTAGCCACGCGTAGACGATGGTCAGCACCTCCTGCCATATATCGCAGGCTGGCGGTCTACCAACAGCCAATGAGTCAATGTGTGTGCTGTTACATGTGACGTATTCCGAGTCACCAGAAGATGACGTCAGTTTGTTGCGCTTTTGTATTTCTCCTATGTTGGGGTTGATAATATGCAGCCTATTAAAGGTTTCACTGTCCCGCATACGTCGCCAATACCGCTCCAATTTCTTGCGCAGGAAACGCTGCAAATCTGTAGCAGGTACAGCTATACGAGAATTGCTACGTTTGGTTGCCATCGAAGTGGTGATTTCATCGGCAAGCATATTAACGGCGATAACGTTGAAGCCAGGCACTCGGCACATTATTGCATGTCGATGAGATGTATAAATAGCGTACAGGAATGAACAAAGTGAAAAAATTAGAGTTTTTGATTCTATTTTATAGACGCTCAAGCTTTTACGACGTCTAAAGAGGCAGTAAATTCCTTGATCAGTTCCACTGCTGGCGAATATTGCAAACGCCTCTGTCACAAAGGTATACTAGTTTGCATAAGTAGAACATGAGATTGTGACAAAAATGAAACGACTGCTGCGTAATATACGCCGACATGCGACTTTTATGCGTCGGCGTGAAATTGCGAGCAAGACTACCGGACAAAAGTTAAGGATGTGCATCCTAATGTGCATCTCTGGTGGTGACAGCTTCGTTGGAGTCATTAGGCGACGTTTGATTTGTGGAACACCCATGTCTTCACTGAGATTCCTCACATGCAAGGAGAAAGACTCTCTGTATTGGTCGAATATAAAGAAAAGTGTAGCTTACGTCAAATAGTTTACGGTTGTGTAACAAGGAAGTTCACAGTTATAGCATATATTCCCTAAATATGTGGAGCTGGAGTATGTTCTTTGCAGGTGCAGTGACCTCTCATTTTATTCCACGTAGATACTTTGCATAGGACTTGTTCTGAAGGCCCCTGCGACCAGGCGAATGCATATATGGTCAACAGCATTCAGCATCTTCAGGGCACTCGGAATAGCACACTGATAAACTATGGCACCATAGTGTACGCGCAATCCCTGACAATATCATTCCGCAATGTCATTCCATTGTCTAACCGAATGCACTCTTTACTGTACTTGCTTTCATATAGAAAGTGTGTAGTCGCCAGTAGGCGTTTTATCGAGAAATGATAAGCTCCGGAGATCTTACGAAGCGAGTAGCCAGTACCACTTTCCGTACGTTGGTCATTACCAGTGAGGCACGAGACAACGTCATTAGGAAACGTGCACTCATTAAAAATAAGCGCATTACGATACGTGGACCCCGTGCACGTCTCAACTGTATAGATGTACCGGATGTTGCAGAAATTCGGCATTCAAGAGATGCTGCCTCGTATCGGCGCAAGCCCACAACTCAAAGCCGAAGGGCTACAAAAGCGGCGGTGGCTTACCCGGCGTGAATCCGACGTAGCCGAGCGTACCCGGGAACCAGAAGACGAGCGTAGCCGCGCTGCTGAGCAGCACGGCCAGGGCTCCCAACACGTTGTAGCTGACATGCTGGCTCAGCAGGTCCAGCGCAGACTGCAACGCCGGCCGCAGCATGCGCCCGAACACCGGCAGCACCTGGTGGACCTGCAGTGCAAGGCGCTGCCTTAAACTCTCCCGAATCCTTCGTAAAGTTTACAATATTGGGCTTATTCCTCAATTTTACGAATTTTGTTTGAGGTTCTCCGAAAAACGGAGTACCTTCGTGAAAAAGTTTAAAGGCGGAAGCAATCGGTCGCTTTTTAGGGGATTTGTTCTACTTTCGTACTGTTGCAGAAAAAAACAGTGCCGGTCTGCATGCCTTTATTGGACGCTTGCACCTGCTTGCCTGGCTTTTAAACGTGTTTTCATTTCTGTAGTGCTTCGCTTGTCTTGTTAACGCGGTAGTGTTAAGGGTCCCGTGTCGCAGAAAATCCGGCGTCAGCGTACAGCGTCGAACATCGCTATCGGCATCGGACGCGGGTGCCTCGTGCCAAACGTATCCAAACCAAGATAATGCATTAGCAACCATCCTGCTGTTGCTATGCCGGCGCGTCTCGTTAGGCCTACGGGCGCCGGAAAACCGTACCAACTAGCCCAAGAATCAGGCCTGTTGATCTGAAAAATTGGACGTGCTATGGACTAATAACTAACGTTTCAGGTGAGTTTAGAGAAAGGGAAAGCTGATTTCAATAGTTACTGGTGATCAACTCGAGTCAAAGCGCAGCCATCACGAGAATTCACGCTGAGGCGGGAGTCATGGGTGCCGTCATGTTCGACAACGCTATTTCTTAGCGTCCGCTAACATTGCGAACGTTAAATTAGCGAAATAACGTACATTATCATAGCGCACGCAAACCACAGGAGCCCAATAACGTCCGGAGCAGGCGTAGTGTGGACCGCACCATTTCATTACGTACGTAATGCGTTTACCTTTGGTTGCAAACGATATTCTGAAACGGCCTAATGAGCCATGCGTTACCTTCGGACGGATAGAACCTCCGCCTCGCAGCACAGCAGCCCGATGCTCTAACTCTTAGGCCACGATCGGACGCACGCTTAATTTCTAGAGCGATAGTCACTCTTCGATATGTCTGATGCGTGTGTCACGTGCCAGTTTCTCGCATTCTTCTCTCGTGGCAGCTGGCGCTTTGAGACGCTATGTTATAGCCTTGCTACACGGGCGGCCTTAGGCGAAGGTAATGTAACGAAGGTTAAACTAAACACGGTTAGCGGAGTTGCACATTGCACAAGCGGCGAAATGGTGGTCGGGCCTGCATACTGAGCTTGGTAACCTACGTTTAGAGTAACCGACTTTTCCCAAATGGTGAAGATGGCGGACGGTAAGTCAACAGCTCGCAGTGTTAGTCCTTCGTAGGTCTCCTAAAACCATGTGAACTGATTTGACGTGACTACGGAGGCCATGATAATAATTTGGGAGGATTGTCTGGCCGTCCTGCGGCGAAATACTAGGAATGTGCGTCTCTGCATGCGAGGATGATGTAACGCACACAGCACTCTTCCCGCATACGAAGGACGGTACAAAAAGAAAGAAGCGCAGCTGAATCGCGACAATATGAGCGAGTGATACCGGTAACTGCCTATACCAATTGAATTATGCGCGTGACGCGGTTTAGCGAACATGCATGACGAATTATGTGCATGAAAGCCTGCCGTCATTATGGGCCGATGCGTCTCCGTCGAAGTTCCGCGCAGAAGCGCCAGCTGCATCGATCGCTTCGATAGCAAACACGGCGAAACACCTGACAAGTTGCCAGACGTGGCGTGTCTGCGGGCCGTATTGCCTTGCTGTTCAGGCTGTACCCATCTGGTGTGAAACGTAACGTTAATTTTGGTGCTTGATTTACCATTTTCCACAGCAATGTGTAGGAATTCTAGTAGAAATTCGAACTAACGACTTGTTCATCGTCACCGTCAATCATGAATATGAATGCCCGTTTAAGTCCTTCGGAATGTGGTTGAGGTTAACTTTGTTTCAGTGAGTAACCTCTCGTAAGTTTACCCGCCGTTAAGGGCACATGTCTAACAAGGATGTCAGACTGCACGGCTTTCGAGGTTAGTCCCTATTTTTGGTGAGAGGAATGGATGCCTGCAAGGTGGTGAAATCCGCCTATCATGCCACTGCATTAAAACGTTTATTCTATACACATTGTCTGGAGTGGTTGTGTCAATGATTTAATGTAAGGAGTGGCGGTTACCCACAAAAATGTGAAAGTGTGCTCCTTCATAGCGTTCCTGAACGGCTAAGATTAAGTGCAAGAAGCACGGTTGGGCCTATCGGGAAACGCGTACAGCACATAACTGGCTCTCCGGTGACCTAACTGATAACAGGCGGGGATACGGTCAGCGGACCCGGAAGTCAGGCCGCACATGGGTAAACGCGAACGCTTGTGTCCAAAGCTTTCTGAACTTTGTGCATGCTGCTAGCTTACTCGCCCTGTTTTAATACTTATTTTACCCTTTCTATAGGCTTGGCGGCCCTCTGTACAAGAAGTAAACAAGTGGTTGTCTAATAAGGTAATAGAATAGGTAATAGGTAATAGAAAAGGAAAGGAAAAGTGATTTAAGGACGGCAGGATGGGTGATGTTATTGGATTAGGTAATATAGAGATATCATTTAATATATAATCAATAATTATTTGTTCAATTGCTCTGAGAAGGCGGCCTGAAATTTTCTACAGCGATTTACTTGCAAATATTTTCTTTTTAACCGTTTCGAAATATTTAAAGGGCTGCGACCTTGCCAAGCTGTCATTGCAGTCTTTTTCATTTATTTTTATTTTTTTTTCGCGCACTCCTCTGTCTGTATTTCTGTATAGATGAAAAATGAAGATTGATGAATTGATCGACTAAGTGATAATGTGGAGGTTTTCTCACGGAAAAATGGAGTAATTAGAAATTGCTGGAAGTGGCCTTCTTCCGGCAGGGGGCTGATGAAGATGAATACGTAGATTTGGGTGGCAATTTGTACGACGAATACACTTTCTTTTGTGGCAAGAAAGCGCCGCTAACGGGATGCTTGTTAGGACATACCTCGTTGAGCGTGTCCTGAACCGTAAGCTGGGCCGAAGGGGCAGCGTCCTTGGCCGCAGCAGCGGTTGCCAGGAGCGCCGGTGACGTGAGCGCAGCGCACAGGAGAAAGGAGGACACGGCCCAGTGCATGGTTCAGCGCTCGTCTCTGCTCCGTCCAGCGTTGAGTACGGAAGACCACGAGCGGGCACCTTGTGTGATGCTGCAAGCAGCACTGGGAGCGCGAATTCCCCCAAGGAAAGATTATCACGCAGTGGCGATTTGTGAAAGCGCTATTCGCAAACAAGCTGCGATTACCAGTTCATTAGAGTGTTTTAGCAGAACGTTTTTGACGGTCCGCTCCGCTCTCGCGTACCCGCTCACAGTTAGCGGAGCGGCGGACGAAGAACCAGTTTTAGCGGAGCGCCCGGCTGCGTCCGAAAGGCATGTGCTCGCCTGACGCGCCACCTTGCTGCAGAAGGTAAAACCGCTATGAACATAATACTCAAGTTGTAAGAATTGCCGCAATAAAATAATATATTTGGAATTAGTCAAATGTCTGAAGGCATTTCATGCAATACATTGCATTTTTATTTCTTATATATATATATATATATATATATATATATATATATATATATATATAATCCTCACATTAACGAAGCCGTTACGCTGTGTTGTAGCCAAGGCAAGGTTTATTGCTATTTCAGTACACCTAAAACGTGGTCGGCATAAACAAACGCGCGCACATGGCAGGGTTCTCTAACGGGTTCATGGCCACGACCTCCCGAAGTAGAAGATCTTCGTGTCTCCTAAAGTGTACTCTAGGTTTGCGCTTTACAAATCCGCATTCAAACGAGCTCGTTGACGGGCCAGCAGCACTGGGGGCAGCCGTTTTGCTTCGCTAGACCCGCTTGACCCGCTCGCCGCGCTCCGCTGAGAAAGCTTTCTAGCGGAGAGGGGGCTCCCGTCCGCTCGCCCGCTCACGGCTGAACGGGTCGCGCATGCGCACTTGCGCTTCCGCTAGCCCGCTGAGCGGAACGGACCGTCAAAAACGTTCTGCTAAAACAGCCTATTGTCGCAGAAGCGCTGCACATTCCAGCCCGTATAAGTTTACAACTGGTTTAACATAGAGGCGTCATTTAATATGCCAGGCGATTTGCTACGCTAACTTCTGTAACATATTAGCAAAGATTGTGCGTGCACCCGCCGTGGTTGCTCAGTGGCTATGGTGTTGGGCTGCTGAGCACGAGGTTGCGGGATCGAATCCCGGTCACGGCAGCCGAATTTCGATGAGGGCTAAGTGCTACAACACCAGCGTACTTAGATTTAGGTGCACGCTAAGGAACCCCAGGTAGTCGAAATTTCCGGAGTCCTCCAATACGGCGTTTCTCATAATCAGAAAGCGGTTTTGGCACGTAAAACCTCGTAATTTAATTAAAGATTGTGTGTGTGTGTCTCTTTCTCTCTATCTGTATTGCACAAAAAGATACTATGTAGGACATAAGGCCTCCGAAAGTTCACAGTGGTTTTACGGGTAGCACTTGACAGAGAGTATAAAAGTGATACAACAAGCGAATTTAAACCTTGGAAAAAAAGGAAAGGGGACATCAATTTACTTCTAAGTACACACGTCACTAGAGTGGTAGTTCGTTCTATTCGGTTATTCATGAACATCGAATACCAGTGCGCAAAAAGAGGAATGAAGATAGAAGAGACATCCAAGACATGAAAGATACAGATAACGACCAGTTAGAAGTCAATGCTGTGTTTCTTCTATGTTCGTTCCTCGTTTTACGCATAGCTATTAAAATTATGGGTTTTTACGTGCCAAAACCACTTTCTGATTATGAGGCATGCCGTAGTGGGGGACTTCGGAAATTTCGACCACCTGGGGTTCTTTAACGTGCACCTAAATCTAAGTACACGGGTGTTTTCGCATTTCACCCCTATCGAAATGCGGCCGCCGTGGCCAGGATCGCATAGCTATTAGAAGATCAAGTTTATCATCTAAGGAAAATGATCATCTTGATGAAACTTATTCACATGATTGAAATTTACAACTTAACAGAACTGTGCATTAGTAGGTTTCAAGACAGTACTCAGGTTACGCAAAAAGTACAACGGGAGGTAACTTATACACATGAATTCGGGATATGGGGTCTGGTTCGATTGTGCCGCCACCACGCATCACTGCAACATTTTGACGCCTTGTTAGTAGTGATTTAACTGCTTAAATGTCTCCTATGTGTAGGAAATCTTTTTCTATTTCAATACATTTCTAGAAATGTATTTCACATCGGTGGTTGCAACGGTCGTTCCTATGCGCTGCTTTTACTGCGTTATGCAAGTGATTTGCGCTAGGTAGGAGTTCGACGAGCATGAAAGTACCATGCCTGGTGGACCATCTTTAACATTTCATTGCGTGCAGTTTCTTTTATCTGTCCATCCACGATCGTAGGATCTAGTCTCAGTTTATGATAGAGGCACCGTTACGAGGAGTATTTTTACAAGAAAAGTAGTCTATTCAGCACGTGCGTTTTTCTCATTGGTGCTTATATGAAGTTCGATGGAACCCAGCTCATAAACTTGTTTACTATAGTTTTTGAGTTCTGGAACAACCGATAAAAGCCGTTGCATTATTTTCCGGACTGCCGTGGATAGTTTGAATACGTTTTCGCTTAGCTCAGGTATTACCTCCCAGCACCTTTCTTTAACGAAGACTTTCCTGGGCACTTCGCTTTGCGAGGTGCTTCTTGCCACGTAAACAACTTCTGCCATTGGGTACGTCTCATTGCATGTGTGTATCTATTCTTTCCAAATCCCACAGAATGGTTGCGCCACTATGCAATATGCGGTATAGAAGCCTTAGATGAATCTTCCATAGGAAGAATAGCACGTGCGCTGTCTTAACTCAGTGATGAAATGCGAAGTGCAACAATCTTCCAATGGAAATACCAGATGACTTGAATCACGGATCTCGTGTTTTCGTCAATACGTTTTACCAACCGATTTCGTACATCTGAACCAAAAGTGTCAGAACCAATGAGGCTCCCAGGGTACGAATACTTTAGGTCATCGGCGTGCGAGGAGTACAGCAAAGTCAATGTTTACAGCCGGACACAGCTAACCTACAGGCCCCATTCGGTGCGAATTCATGATAGAAACCAATACGTGTGCCTCCATGTTAAGATAGTGGTCTTAACCCTTATCGGTGGCTACATCGCTCTATCCAGTCGGCTAGACGGCGACCGACAGCGAGACATCCTGACGGCGACTCTTGGACCCTGGATTATAACTGATGACTTCAATGCTCGACATTTGCTTTGGGGAAGCTCCAGAATTTGGAGAAGCACCAAAAACTTGTGGAATTTGCTTCTGACCAGGAACTGAGCATCATGAACGATGGCAGTGCAACGTATTTGCGTGGTTCCACTTATAGCAGTTGCTTGGATTTGACTCTGGTGTCGTGACGTCTTGGTCTATATTTTTGCCGTTTTTTTGACACTGAGACTCACGGCAGTGACCATATTGCCTCCTACATGAGAATCATCGGGTTTAGCAGCTCCTCATTTTCTACTTCTTGACAGGTAAAATGGTCAACGTACAAGACAAAGGTCATAGGACATAGGAATGCAAGGAAGGTCCAGCCTGCAACAATAATGATCTCACTACAAGTGTGCTGAAATGGTCTAACTACACTTCTATATGCACAAAAAACGTAAAGATGTAGACGTGAAACTTGAGCGAATTTGAAGAATTCGTAGAAAGGCTGAGAGATGATACTGGCGCACCAAGTCAATTCATGTCATTAGAGACGCTACACGTGCAAAAAAGTAAATCCAGTGCCGTATGGACAAGCTGGATGGAAGACATTTTGCGAATCCCTTGACCCTCGCAAGCCACAGTCCATCATATCGAGGACGGTGTGCGGTGTTCGCTCGTATCCACGACAATGACATACATCCTGCGTCCTAGCCCTCCATCATGACCGTTCCTTAGTTGATATAGCTGAATACTTCTGCCTGAAGATTGCGGGTAGTGTGGTAACCATCAATATTGAAACTTTGGGCCACGTTCCTGTGACACGCTTCCCAGAATTGAGTGTGTTCTTCTCATTTGAGGACCCGGATGCTGCTCTGGCAACATGCTGGCGATTGTCGTTGCCGCGGCCGAATGGCATCACATACCCTACTTTATGCCACCTAGGTGAAGATGGCTGAAATCGACTTCTGGAATGTTAGTCATGAAATGATGGCATCGTTTCTGAATGATGGAAGTACATCCGCTTGATACCACTCCCGGGGCCCTATACCGTAAAACTATTCCAATATGTTTTTATTGCAATCTCCTGACGTCAAATTTGCGTAGCAGCCGACGCAAGCATCGGGCGGTGATCCGCAGGGTTGTCTGAAGAGACCTATAAAATGCTCATCTCGCTTATAGGAAGTCACTTTTGTTTGTTTTAAAAACGAATAACACTGCCAACACCAAGCGGCTTGTCTTATCTAATTGGCTGACAAGAGGCGAGGAGCACGCGCAAGTGGAGAGGGATTAGATGGGGCTGAGCCACTGCACTCAATATAGATAACCAGATGAAGAGGGTGGTGCCGGCGTCTGCGATTGGTCCGCTTTTTCTTAGTTATCTTGCGGTGTGGTCGAAAATTGCAGTGGCATGCAACGGAAGGTTAAGAATGCCGCTAAAAAGGATCCTCAGCAAAGAAAATTTTACTGAGCGAGGTCGTAATCGTCCCGAAAGCACTCGAAAACGTTACACAGCCACGCAAAAAGTTTTATCATACGCAAACAAACTCATGCTCTACGGCAGCTGCGAGTAGCCAGTGCCTGAGCGATTGGCGGCAGCCATCTTTTATTCCTTTCGGAACGGGGCAGCCTGCGGCTATTGAGTCTTGTTCGGCATATTAATGCATCTTTAACTCGCACACGTCACTTTGACGCAGTGAGTTCTTGCGGTTTTGTGACGTCGTGTGACAGGCAGGTGAAGTGGGTGTAGCCTGAAAACCTTTTACCAATAGCCGAGGGCTAATAGCGAAAAGGCGTCGAATCAGAAATAATTGTTTTTTTTTTGCTCGGTCAAATCACGCATAATCAGCGTATGCACGTCATACCAGATGGGGAGCCATCGCGGTTTTCGTGACGTTGCGTGACAGACAGATGAAGTAGGGGTGGTCCAAGAAAGCTTTTGACCAATCGGGGATGGCTGATTGCAGAAATGGAATAGAAATGTTTGGAATAGTTTTACATTAAGCGCCCCTGAAGCCTGGAAAATCATAAGTTTACCTAGCGCTGTCCAGCTGCGTTGGGAAGGTCATGGAAAGAATGGTTCTCACACGGCTCGAGTAGTATCTTGAGCACGAAAACATATATCCCAAAGCCATAGCTGGATTTAGAAGAGGCTGCTCCTCTGTTGACAAAGTCATCGACCTCGTGACATCTGTGTAACAGGAAAAGCTCGTCAAACGTATATCGGTTGCACTTTTCCGCGATGTGAAAGGCGCCTGTGATAATGCAAAGGCTTGTTCACATTGGCGACTGACAGAGGTCGCGTGATCAAGCTGGTCGCAAATGGTCGCTTTTCTCGAAAAGCCAGCCTTTTGGGCCAGTCGCACGACCGCATTCGCAAAACTGCTGAACCAATCAGATGCTCAGAAACAGGGCGTCTGCGTACGCTGAAGCTTATATTACGAAGTGATGGCATTGCAAGCAGACGCGAACAGCATATTGCGAGGCGACTGGCCGATCACGCTTACCGGTGTGAACATCGGTCGCTTTGAGTGGCTTTTCGGTCGTGCGACTTCCCCAAGTTGCCTGTGTGAATGAGCCCTAACACACGAAGCCATTCTTGATGACCTAGAAGACAATAGAATGGGTGGATGAATGTTTCGAGGGATATGGGGATATGCATTCAAAGGATCCTTCTTTGTGCGAAATACGGATGGCCGATCCGGTGGCTATTGCCGTGGCGTCCCGCAGGGCGGGGTTCTTAGCCCCACTTTGTCCAATCTCGCATCCACAGGATGCACCGAGCTTCTGCCACATACAGTCAACCTTTCTACATATGCTGGCGACATAAGCATCTGGATCTCGGCAGTTACACGTCCTCATGTGCATGCACGGCTCCAAAAAGCAGTGACCCTGACATCGCCGTACCTGCGCGCTCAAGGCCTCAGCGTTTCGACCGAGAAGTGCACTTTAGTCGCTTATACCCAAAAGCCCACGACCTGGTACCTCAATTATATTGACCGCCAAACAATTTAATACACAAAATCTCACCAATTCCTAGGCGTTATTATCGACAGAGACCTTTCATGAAGCCCCCCCATCTCATACTTGAAGAGGCTTCTGTGTCCCATAACTAAGGTTTCTTGCCGGTAAAACGTGGGGCACTTGCGTGGCATCGGTGCTCCTACTATGAAGGACGCTCTTGCTAGGATATTTCCGATATAGCACACCAGTGATATCCAATGCTAAATAAACTAACATTCGTGTCCTACAGAGCTTTTAAGGCCAAACCCTTTGAAAATGTCAGGGCTACCACGGTGTGATTCAAACGTAGTAACAATTGCCATTGCGATAGACCACCCACTAACAACTTCTGCAGTCGACGCACTCTGGGGCATGTAAGCCATATATCCAGAGTTCCTGACCACCATCTTGCTCGCTTGCCTGAGAGAGACCCAAGGATTGAGATAATCGCCCTCAACAAGAACGCCGTCTCCTCTGTGGCCCCTGAGAAAGCGTCCTGTGCACCTTGCTGTTTACGAAATCCACCTTTCTTATTTTCCTGTGCTGCCCTCTGCCGCACGCCGCTAGACACGTTTTGGAAGGGTGCCGGGGCTTTCGCCGCTTGATTTGGGTGTACGCGCCCACGTTGAGTGCGCGTCAGTTGTGCATTTCGTGGATCGCGAATCATTATTAATGGCTTCTCTGTGACAGAATGTCGTTTATCGAAGCCATGAAGCACTCAATGACTACTGGGTGAGCAGGCCTGAGTGCACTGTTGTGCAAACAGTGCGGCCGATAAAGGCACGCGGAGGTCCCTTTGCCGACACGGCTGCCTTGCAGTTTATTGTCGCTGATTTCTGCACTTGGAGTTCGCTTTTTGTAATCTTCTTAAAGTTTATTTAGACATTTTGCACATTCAAGAAGTCTTTGAACGCAGCCTTCTGCGTTGGATTTATAGAAGCGATGCACTTGTTTACGTCGACATCTACAGACACAAATCGTTGTTAGCGTCAAATTTTGTGGAAAAGGGGCATCGCTGATATGAAATAATGTCGAAACGTAGCAAAGCATACATATCTGCGCATTAGTGTTGTTCCACCCTCAGACGAGTCAACATGAGCGGCCGAACCACTCAAACAATGGTAACTATAATAAAGATAACATATTACGGGCTATTAATTTATTTCCGATTCTCGCTTTCCTTTAACTCCATCATACTTACAGTTTGCGCGTGCTATAAAACATTATTATAGAAAACTGTGCTGGCATAAATTACGTGCTGTGTTGTTTATATGATATAATGATACCATAACTGATACCGTTGGTATAACTAAGCGAGACGGTTGTTTATGCTGGTGGCCGATCGCATTTGTTGTTGTTGGCGGTTGTTTATGCTGGTCTATACCGACATGCACCGTCTCTTGTTTCCTGCTTGACGCAGAGGTAAACAGTACACCTCTGGAATTCAGAAATGTGTCAGCCCAACAACACGTACAGACCCACCCAATGTGACCGGCAGCCTACCGTACGGTGCGGTGAGGTACAGATATTGGCGGAGCGCTCTGTCGCCGCTTGCCGCCTATTCTGTACGCGCCACGCGAAGTGCGGTTGATGAAGGACAGAACTGAACTATAAAAGCAGTTTCCTTCGTCCTAACTGCCTACATTTCAGTTCAAGTCCACCGGTAGCGGGGTGCATGAACACGACGGCGCCAGGCTTAACCTTGGCTGAACATTGGCTCAAACGTCATGTGCACGGCTTGAGAGAGTTCAAGCTCGTGCATTTGAACTTCGTAGGCATGTTCTCACTTACCTAGAGCGCGATTAATTATATACACAAGCGAAGGCGCTGTCGCGATTGCGTTGTCAGTTCGAGGGCCGATCGCGCAGGGTTCGGTCGAACGATGGTCGGCACACTGATTTTGTCGATGCCGTCGACAAGAATGCCCGTCGCAGTGCGACAACGCGCGCTCGTCGGTTACGTCGTTGTGGGCATGGAACGATAAAATGCTTTCAGTGACGCAATGTACTGAATAGTCGGTCAGTCGTTGTTGTAAGGGACTTGTCGGTCTTGTATCGGCCCATTGTTTCCGCGTCTTAATACGTGAAGTCAGGCACTCACTGCCACCACCAGCAAGTGAGGAGCAACGCTGCAAGAAGATTTCATCAGCAACGTGATGTTTTTAAGTGCCGCCCAAGTGTAACGCACGGGTTTTTTTCGTTAAATTTGCCAGCCATCAATGCAAGGCGAGGACTACCTTGTTCACGGTGCAGTCCGAACCACGCGGACGAAGTCCTGGCCACTTTCTGTTTTAAAGTGGAGTCGCAGTTTTACGCTACGCACGTTTTCGGCATCGAAACGACGTCGAGCTAAGGAGTTTCAACGCGGTACATGGCACCAGTGTTTGCTGCGGCGCGCGTCCGAGCGCTTATTTTATTTTTCGAGGGGCTTCCCGACGTGCGGTGACGCGCGCGACCCTTCTAAAATGTTTCGCGACTAATCCGTTTGGGCAGGGCGCATGCGCCGTCGCGCCATGAAAGAAGGCGGATTACGAGGAATGCTAGCCTAACCTGCGCAGTTATCAAGCAGATCAGATCGCGGCTTTTACATACTTCGCACGCTAACTGAATCCATAGTCATGCGGACGGTTCGGTCTCGGAAACTTCGACGAGCGTCATCGCAATACTATCTCGATCACTCTTCATCAAGTTTAAGACTTCGCAAGTCACGACGCCTACGGGTTTTGAACTAGCCGCTCTTCGCGCTGCTGTGGAATACATTGAAAGAGAACCGCCTAGCAAATGGGCATTACTTAGCTATTCGAAAGAAGCCTGCAAAAGCTCGCGAAGGTTACGACGGGGAAAGTACGACCAACTGGTGTCCCAAATCAACGAAGTTTGCCATTGCGTTTCTGAACGAGGACGTGATATAATATTTCAATGGCTGCCGGGTCATCGTGGCATCGTTGGCAACCATCTCGCCGATGACGCTGCTGGACATGCTCAGGGTGGAGCACCGACGCTCCGCGGAACTCTGACCGTTGATTATACAGCCTCGATTATATAGTATCACTAAAACTGCAGTTACCAACAAACCTTTCACGACGTGACGCAACACTTCTGTGTCGGCTGTGGGTAGGAGTAGCCTTCACTAAGTCGTACAACTATCGCATTTGAGCAGCTCACTCACCCATGTGCACTAAGTGCAAGTTTGAAGAGGCCATCGACGATCTCATATGTCGCTGTTCTCGCTTCGATAACAACGCCAGACCCTCCAGTGTGTCTTGAATAGACTGGACTATAGACCATTTACAGAAGCAAAGGTCATGGGAGCGTGGCCTCACAGCTCATCAGGCCAGAACCCCACTCGAGGTCTTCTACCGTACCTGAAGGTGACAGACTTGAGCGGTTGACTTTAGATATGCTGCAGCTGGCTTAGTGCACGTGAATGTGCCATCAAGAGTCGTGTCCTCTCTTCATCTTTCTTTCACTCCCCCATCCGCCTTCCCATGTGTTGGGTAGCGAACGGGAACTAAGTCTAGTTAACCTCTCTGCCTTTCCTTCCTCTCTTCTCTCTGTCTCCTTTAAATGAACTGAAATGTGCGCCGTACTTCCTACTGCATAAACATTTCATCAATAATGTTGATGACAAGCGCCAGTCCTGTGTACTTCTCTGCCTTGTGTTGCCGTTTCTTTAGCGCTGCTTTTGCTATGATAAATATTATTCACTCGACAAGCGTCACACATCACCTTCGTCATCGTGACTGTGAGCGACGATGCCGCGCTCGTGTCATCTGGTGCTGTTGCTGCTACCTGGCCGACTTAAACAAGGTTCGTGTCAGGTAAATTCCAACATTGTCTTTGATCTGGGTGGGCTTCTTTTAATCTTCGTACCATTTTCTTCAGCTACTCGAAACTGTCGTATTCGTGCGTATAGATGCTGCGGACGCAATGTTCCGAATGAAGCAATTTCTACACAAACACAACATGCGATGAAGCCTATTTAATGTTGAATCTGGGCAGCAATAAGTTTTCCGAGTATTGTTGTGGAATACGTTCTGCCTGCTTTTTTCGTCTTGCCGAAAGCCAAGTTCATCTTTTCTCGTCCCGACTGACGATCGCATAAACCGCAAATTGTGGTGTAATAGTGCTTGACTCCACCATTTTTGTTTTCAAAAGTGCCTTTCGTACCTCATCACTTTTCCAAACAAAATCAAACTTGACGTGCACGAAGAATGCCGTAGTGGTTATACGGTAGCATAATGATTTAATTGCGTTAATGCGCATTACGCTGACATCAAATTTCAAAATGCATCGCTATCAATTTCCACGGGTACGTAAGTGTACCCATGGAACCCAGTAGACTTCTATGGATTATGCCAGACTTGTTGCTTTGTGAGAAAATGTCTTCTAAGTAACCCTAGTAAAGTGATTTGAGAGCGTGAAAGAATTGTTACGCCGCAGTCCCTAAAAAAAAAAAAGCTCCATTAACTGACGGCACTGCCTAGCGTTCGCTACGGACAGATGCAATAAGTGGTCGATGTCCCATCTTCATGGACATATTTATGAACATTCGGACGGGCCGTAGTGATAAATTGTAAAATGTGGTTTCGAGTAACGGTATCTTTTGTCTGACGTCACGAGAAGTTATTCTAGGGAAACGTCAGTTCACGTAGCTAGAAGCGCTTTAACACTAAGCACTTCTTCAAGAGAGGAAGGAAACTTGGTAACGAATGAGTCCTGAATACGTCAGCATGAGAATCAGCGCACGCGTCGTAAATAATGCTCTTCACTAGAGACCGCTTGTTGAAGAGTTGAATTGAATTTGGCACCGAATCGTTTTATAACAATTCGATATGATACCGTAGGCTAAGTCGCGCAACGCACAACGCCATGCAGATTTACCGGAACACAAGAGAACACAACAGTTATACTTGACTTTCGGCAGTGACCCATGGCTTAACTTTGACCGTTTCGGCTTTCAGAATGTCACGAATTCGGATGGCGTCCAAGACAGCAGGGCCCGTACTTAAGAAATTCTCTTACGTATGAATTGCTCGTAAGAGCAAGTTCCAGCCGGTCTTGATGTTGTGCATAACATTAGCGAAGGCGGCCAGTCAATGAGAAAGATCACGACCCGCCTCGTTGGCTTAGCGGCTATGGTGCTGCGCTGCTAAGCAGGAAGTCGCGGTTCATCTTGATGGGGGCGAAATTTAAGAATGTTCTCGTCCCGTGCATTGAGGGTACGTTAAAGATCCCCTGGTAGTCAAAATGAATTTGGAGTCCCCCTCTACGGCCTGCCTCATTATGTAATCGTGTTTTTGGCACATAAAACCCGAAAATTTAATTCAAAGATAACTTAGAAACGAGAAGATTTGTTATAATATCAGAAAAGAGGCAAACATGGCGTGAGCAACACGTGTGTCTGCCTATTTGAAATCGAGATTAAGTTTTTTCGATTCCTTTTCTTCGTCGTGCTGAACATGGTACGGGCTTGTGCATTGCTCTGTACGCTTCGTTCTGCTCGGCTGGCGGCTTCCAATAAATCAGCTGGGAGCACAGTGCCCTTGGTGCCCGCTCCTCTTTTCTTTGCTTTCCTTTCAGATGCGGTACAATGGCCTCGCCAAGTGTCAGCCAACTTGCACGAGAACAATGTGTATTACGCTTTCTTAAATTTGACCCCACTTTTTCGGGAGCAACGAACTCACCGCGCCAGCCACTCTTGTCCCTGTTCCTAACGTGCAGGACATAATATCTTAAATTATTTTTAGCAAATTTACGTAAGCCTATCTGCGTCCATCGTGGCTGTTTCTCACTCCCACCGGGACTGCCTCGCCAGGTCGCTTGTTCTCACGGTCGTCGCGACGTAGATTAGCCATGCCCCACGGGCCGTTTGGCTTATTTGGGATGCCGCAGGTAGGCTGACAATTTCTTTGCGGATTGCATGCCACCTTCGAAATTTTGAAACACACTTGAGAGTGCACATTCCAGGCGTGCGAACTAGTAGAGAAGCGCTTTTTGCTTCTTCGAATTTTAGGACTTACTTCAAAGCCCAGAACGACATGAACAAATTGTAGCGGCTTTGGAAACATTTAAGGACAAACTACACGTACGCTTGCCGGTGCGTGAAAGTTCGCGCCAAGGTTCGGCGTGCCTCGCAAGTAATGGCGGTTTGAACCTACAGGGCGGGCGTCGCATCGCGTCCACTTGGCTCACATTGTCACCTTGGTAGAGATCGCTTCCTATTTTTGTAAAGCAGCCAGATCACCGATATTTGTCTAGAGAAGACAGCCAGACTTAGAACAGAGTTTATAGCCTTACGTACATTAAACGCAAGCACCTTTCCGGTACGTTTTGGTGTGCGTCCCGTCAAGACCTACAGTTTAACGTACGGGAACGCACGCGCAAGAAAGCTTTATTGAGTATGACGTTAAAAAACTAATTTTGCCCAAAGAGAAAATGCTGCAGTCGTGCCACCTTCCACTTCCAGATCCAGTGACCGATGCAACACGTGCGCGAACACGAGCTCTGCAAGCGCCCACACAGAAATCTTGACATCGTAATTGGCGCAGCGTTCCTTCGCAGCGTGTTGCTCTGATCTCTCCGAGGGTTTGCGGTGCTATTCACGTTGTGTGAGCACAGTCTCAACAAATGTACTCACTCATTTTCTCGGGCGTCGTATTATAAACACGAGCAGAAGCACCACATTACTGCATCTTTGGTAAACGCTTCTTAGTCCACAACATGAGTGAAATCGTGCTTGAGGAACTGCTCCTAAATGCGTCCTCTACCCACTAGTACTGTCCGCTGCTGCTCTTGTCGGCGCTCAGAACAATGTTGCTTTAGGACCCCGTGATTTATATTAAAAAAAATTAAATTATGGGGTTTTACGTGCCAAAACCACTTTCTGATTATGAGGCACGCCGTATAGTGGAGGACTCCGGAAATTTCGACCGCCTGGGGTTCTTTAACGTGCACCTAAATCTAAGTACACGGGTGTTTTCCCATCTCGCCCCCATCGAAATGCGGCCGCCGTGGCCGGGATTCGATCCCGCGACCTCGTGCTCAGCAGCCCAACACCATAGCCACTGAGCAACCACGGCGGGTATTTATATTTTAGAGCGAAGAAATAAGTGTGATTGTTGACCTTCTCTGAAACAGAAATACCGCCACAATTTTTATGCGGAGTCCGCTTATTCGGCATCGAAGATTAGCTTCCGCTAACCGTGCCGCTCCCCCTTTCGTCGTAGAGGCCGCAACATATCTTAGCAACTAGCAAACACGCAATAACAGAGACCTGTATCTCCTCATTGCACAAACTGATGGCTAAAAATAGTTTTTCACTCTTCGTGTTTTATTTGTTGCGCCCCGTTTGCCACAATTACCAGACGACCTGCACCGTGGAGAACGGTTGTATACTGAGCGCAGCGCTACTGTTGCATCATGATGCGGAGAAGTAGTGGACTTCGGGGTCGGCACACCTACTTCTCTAGCCTCCGTAATCCTGTTGTGCTATGCGGCCGCGTTTCGTTAGGCTTACGAGCGCCGGAAACGCTGAATGATATCAGAAATTGGACGCGCCATGCGCTCATAACTGACGTTTCAGGTGAGTTTAGGTAAAGCGAAAGCTCATTTTAACAGTCCCTGTCGATCAACGCCAGTGAGAACATAGCCATCACGAGTACTTCCGCTGAAGCGGGAACCATGGTTGTCGCCATGTTGGACAGCGCTATTTCTTAGCGTGCGTAAACATCCGATATCTGTGCTCGCGCAGCGCTTCGACGCGCATGATCTGTCCTGCACCATCTGCGCATGCGTGAGGTGCGTGAGCGCTAGCTTTTGCGCGCCGGCACGCGTACGTGTAGTTTGGCCTTTAGTGTTTTTTTTAATATGCTCTACACCTTCGGTGCAGCTTACTGAGGAAAATATTTTAAAGATGCGAAGTTCCTCGCAAGTGAATGGTACTATGAGTTCTGCAAACTCAGATTTAGTAGCTCATGACGCCTTCGAATGAAACGTCGTTAACATCTGGGTTATACGATGTCTTCCGTTATGGAAAATTTTGATCGTATTATTAGTGTGAAGACCAGACAGAAGCTAACCATTACTGGGCAACCCTTTGCAAACATCGCTAATGTTACTATCTCTTCTTCTGCATATGAGAAGTTAGTGGTTATGCTACAGGGTAGTGCGCCCTGCACGCTGCCACTCGAATCGATGGCATAATTTCTGCAAATCATTGTGCACGTTTTAAGCGAGAAAACCCTTATGTCTTTCAAAATCCCAATAGAAAATAACATTTGGATTCAGTGGATTTCACATGACCGCGTGGACGTAAAAAGGCGCACAATTGCGGTCCCGTATTTGATATGTGTCCACCGTAGCTAACATGTAATATTACAGCGCCTTTGTCACGTAGTACATGTATGCTAACACGGAAGTCGTGTGCAGGACCAGTGAAGGAAAATAAATCGTAGTTTCTCTTCATTTTCTTCAGATAGGGAATGAATGACCGTGAAAAGAAATCGGAGTTATTTGAAGTATCGGGCTAGTTAACATGTCCATTGTAGATATTGGGATAGATACAGCAGTTCGGCAAAAAACGTAACCCTGCGCACACAGAAATTACTAAACGTAAAACCATGCTGAAAAAATGCATACATAGAAATAATGAATAACAATAATACAATGAAAAAGAGTAACGCTATAAATAAAGAAAAGGCAAGCCACAAAAGGTTTCTCACCTTGTTGGGAAATCCGAGAAGTAAGGAATACAGGCGTGGCTTTGTCAAGGATGCGCTTAATCTTCACTTGACTGACTTTCTTTAGGACGCTCCGAGTAGGGGCTGGCGAAACCTTGAGAGTGTCCGTCGTTGCGAGGTTGCAGAACAAACTCGCCGTCAGTTTCAGTTTCCCCGGCAGCGAGGCACGTGACCACAATGCGACGACTCCTATTGGTCAACGGGTCTATCGCTATCTGTGACAGGAGGTGCTGGGCACGACACGAACGTGGCACCAGATCGAGCCTTCAGTTCTTCGTGGGGAGCGTTTTGAAGCCTCGAATTCACTCGAAAGTCGCCCTCATAACAAAGCTCGGATACGCGACGCTTCCCGTTCGCTCTCGCATTGCTTCTTCGACGCCATGTCAGCGGGAGTCGAACCCCAGTCACCTTCTGTGAGGTCCGGCTTTTCTCTTGTTTCAAAAGCTCTCCAGCAAGCCAAGTGCGATCCTCGCACCGCACAATAGCCGATGCAAAGCGTGTCGACACCGCGTCGCCAGAAGCCCGTTGGGAGACAACCCTCTCGGCGCTTGTCATCGGGGGCGCCTACGGCGTCTTGGACACGAAAAGAATGTTAACGGCAAACGTGGACTGGCTGTCGCCCCCTTCTGGGCAGGAGAGTGTACAGTCATCCATCCGGGGCCGAGAAGACCTCCCACAAGTCCTTCTCTTCTTTGTCCCAATGGTTAAAACGTACATTTCATATGGACGAACACAACTACGAAGAGACAGCGCGTACTGCGTGGCAGATGACACGTGGCAAGCGACATCCGTCGTCGAACAACGGACCGTCCGCGTGCCACTCACCGGCCGCGCCGACGTCAACACTGAATAGCCTAGGATGGAACAGCGGGAACGAGTGCAGAAAAAAAGAAATAGTTACGGGGACCGCAAAAGCACTGCGTGGGCTTAGGGTCATTGTTGTTCGCCACCCACGCGCTGGCGGGCGAAA
The DNA here is from genome assembly GCF_023375885.2 of Dermacentor andersoni. Classification (NCBI taxonomy): domain Eukaryota; kingdom Metazoa; phylum Arthropoda; class Arachnida; order Ixodida; family Ixodidae; genus Dermacentor; species Dermacentor andersoni. The sequence continues at coordinate 28,423,157 of NC_092820.1, read as the reverse complement.
GAGCCAGGAGGTCCTCCCGCGACGCCCCGACTCGCTTTCCGGGAACGCGAGGGCGGGTGCCCCGTGAATGGAAAAAACCAAGGTGGGCTCGTTTAACTTCAGAAGATGCAAACTAGGACCTATGGACGGCTGACGCTGTTGCTTCTGCAACTCTTTTCCTTTAGTGTTTGCTTATATTTGCATTTCCAGGGGAGTTGGTGAGAAGCGTTCCCATATCTTCTAAGAGCGTATAGCTGCGATCGCTTCCGTGTGCCGCTGGTTGCAGACCTGTTGGTGCACTGCGAGTAGAGCGCGTTGGTTGACAAAGGTCGCAGGCCAGCACATTGCGCAACTTAATTGCGACTGAACCTTATACTCATACACCAATTACCAATTCGGTAATACTCGCTCTTGTTGCGTTGTTGCAGCGCAATCAATAACACGCACGCAGGAAGAAGCCGTGTGAAAGGGACACTAAATACAAACGATATAACACCAGAAGATAGACTGATAAAGTATTATTTGAAAAATATGTCTTCGTTTATTTTGTCATAATAACTTCATTATTACTACACACAATGATAGTCCAAGTCTCATTTTTTTTTATTAAGCACCAAAACCACAGCGCAGGTACGCCAGTGTGACGTCACGATTTGAAAGTACTTTTTTCTCTTCGCATTTGTGCCGCGTTGACTCGGTAAGACTTCCCTAAACTCTCCACATTCAATCTCAGGCTCCTTTCGAGCACAACGCAGTCCATTTTCAACGCTGAAGACTTAGCTATGCTCCGGCGTCGACGCCCCGGCGAGGTGATGCGGGACCGTTTTCTCAAGTACAGAGCCTCCTCACTGAATGGTAAAGCCGGATCACATTTGCCTAAGCACTGCAATTCATATCTGTGTGAGCCACGACTAGACAAGATACAGATTCTTGGAAGAAGCAGGAACACCACGGCACGTGAATTGCTATAGGCGTTTCATATTAAAGAACGAGGTTCGTCTTGTATTAGCGACACATCCGTTTTACTTTTGCATGCAGAAACAAGGTTTTTTGATAGCCGGCTGTGATTAGGGTGTTGAGCGGTTGAAGCTGTATTTATGTTGCGCATTCGCCTGCGTGTATATATTGCATGTTATACAATAGAGAATAAACAATCAAAATTTTGCACTCCCCTTGTTCCCTTCCGTCCTTCCTTGTTTGCGCCAAAGCGATCATATTTATGGCCTACTCAGCCTCCTCCTCTGGCGCCGGCAGAGCTGGGAAAATATGCTTTCCAAGTGTATCGTGATACAGATACGAGACACTGAGCCGGTAAGAATTTGAGATACGGATACAAGATGCTGGTAGATCATTTACATCCGATACAATACTTGCCAATGGCAAATTAAGATATGTCGATTCATCAGTTAATTCCTCATTATAGCGTCACCACAGTGCCGGCTAATGTACAGTTATTCACGCCGCTATTTCTTCCGCAAGCAGCCCTCACTCATGTAATATTTCTTCTACTACGGGGCAACATTTTTCTTTGACGTTTGATATTGCCAATGAGCAACAGCCTATGGGGGCCAGCCAGGGTTGCATGGTATTAACTCAGGTACGCTGCGCAATAATCGATTTTTCGTGCAACATGTTAAGTTCACTGCTTTATGGTCGCATCAGAAAGTGGGTGAGCGTCTTATTTTACTGCGTGTTCGCTTGTACATGTTCGTAATGGTACCAAATTACCCTTTAGTGCGCAATCTGCGTATTATGTACTGAATAGGTTGCGCGTGTTCTACAAGCATACCAACGTTCTAAAAACAATACGTCGCGCTATGTATTAAATCGACAAATCTGTCCCACAATAAATACTGAATGCACAATTCGTCAAATACGCTGTAACAAAAAAAAAAAAAAAACACTATTACTTCCCTTTTGCGGCAACAAAGAAAAGACAAGAAAAAAAGCCCTCTAATGAAAGTTATGCAGTGGACATTTCATTTAGACAAGACGGTAATGTAAAGCGCAACATTTGGTAGGTGTAATCCGTCCTTGCCCGTGGCATCTCCCAGAGTTCGCGACTGCGCGTATTTAGCTTCCCATCTGTGTATTTTAAGTTCGAGATCGTACTTTCTTTGGGGTTATTTATGCGAATGATCGTGCTTACGTAATTGAGATGGAGGTCAGATTAGTTAAGGCAAGGATAACGGATGTCTGCCATAGAATTCCGGCGTCGGTCATCAAGAAAGCCACTAAAGATGTTTCATATTTAAAAGAGCGCCAAAAAACACGGACAAGGAAGGACACAGAACGAGCGCTGACTGCCGACAACACCTTTATTGAAGCATGCACAAATATATACATTTCGCAATGGGCATAAAGAGAGTAAAAGAAGAAAGGGAAGGTGAGTCATCATCGTTCAACTCCTGCTGCGCATGCATCAATAACATTAAACTTGAGCAATGTTAGTGACATGTTAGTCGCACATTCAGCCACACAAACTATAAACAAAAATAGTGACCTGTTTCACTAAGTGTCCCTTAATTCATACAATAAGGGTTCTCTCTTCTTTAACATGTCCAGCCTGCTCCATTGTTAGCGGCAGTATGGTGTACAATCTTTACAACGAAGTGACCAGTATTACGTACGATTTTGGAGGTCCCAGGCATTTTCTTATGTCTTTGACTGTACATGTCAATGCCCATCTATCTGTCACCCTGAAGGTCCAAGCCAAGTAGGTCCACTTGCTAAGTTTCTGTTACTGAGTAAGATGCATGCCAATGAACCGGCAATAAGTGCTACATTTTTTTTTCTCAAAGTATAGATCAGAAGTCACTTCTTGAAGCAAACCAGCTTGGTGCCTTTATACAAATGCTGCTTAGTCACTAAGAGTCGTACCATAACATGTTTGAGGAAAATCAATTAGAACATTGATGCTTTAATGTAGTGCTGCTGTCGTGCTTAACACTGCACTGTAAGTCAATTATAACGCAGTATTTTCTCATTCCAGTTACAGTGGAATCTTGTTAATCCCATTGACTCCTGCTAAGCTTGTGCAATTTTTCCCCCATGCAAGCATGGACTGATTTATCTTCTGTTTGGGAGACAGTCGTAGTTTGTCCAGTGACCCACTGGGCTATGTGAATAATGTACACAATGATGCCATTTCAGACTTTTCTATCATCATGATGTCGATGGCACTGTCTACAAGACTATCACCACTGTATTGCCCCTCTTCAGCGGGCAAGGCAGCAGCAGCACTAATAGGTGTGGTACCATGATAAAGCTTACTGCCTATGTTCTGACCATCCCTTCATAGCTTTATTGCCCACATAGTCAGTGCCTTAATTTTATTCCTACATATGCACAGGTGGTGTCCCAATCCTGTAGCCCTCTGGTGAATGGGGGTATTGAGATGAACCATCGCCCTATTAGACCAACTAAAAGTTCACAGGATAAAAATTGTAAACTTGATCCCCCACTTGATGAATGGCTAACGTCATGAACTATTGTAGTGTTGATAGCTCAGATATGTTGAGATAATTTTTGCTCTTCAAAATGAAAAAAACACATGACATCACTGAACTGTGGCTGTTCGTCAACTCTTGATATTAAACAATAGAAAATCTTCTTCCTGTGACATCGATGCGAGCCTTCCGACTCTAAAGTTTGCTCTATGCATTCCTCTGCGTCATTTCATCAATGGCAACAGAGCAGGCGTGTACCCAGTAATTTTTTTCAGGGGGGGGGGGCAACCATAGGTCTCTTTCCTATGCAAATTAGGGGGGGGTACCTTTATTAAACAAATATGAATAATGCCCACAATTCACCATAAAGACACATAAACCCGAAAAGAGAAATGAAATTAAGGTGCACCTCACAGGTAGGCCTGTGAAATGCACTTCTACTTTACATGGCAAACAAGGAACCACATCAAATGGACTCACGCTGGAAAGAACCACAGGAAGAACACTGCCAAGAACAAGTAAACAAGTGAAAATGTAAATTAAATATTTCTGTAGTAGAATACATAGCAACCATGGCACATGAACCACGCGGGGTTGTGTTACTTAGCCAGCCAATCACAATAGCAAACAAAATCAACGTCATGTGGCCTTTTCAACAATGTGTTGTGCTTGATAGATCCGGAGAGCCTGCTGTTCTTGAAGAGCCTTTTCATTGGCGGAAGCAATGACGTGTGCAACAGACACGGACAAAGTGTATGGAGTCTGAGCATTTCACTCTTCAAAAGTTTGCGGTACAGTTCATTTCACCGCTGAACCCGTTTTACTCATGAAACTTCACTGCCAACTGCACTGAAACTTGAAAACAAATAGTTGCAGCAAAGCAAGCATTTTATAATTTTCAGTTCAATAAAGAATTCGACTTTCGCCATTATACTTTAATAGGCGAGGGAAAATGCATAAAACTACGCGCTAATAATTTTATTTTTGTGGTTACTGCCTTATTTGCCTAAGAGGAAAAGTTTGAAGTATGAATTATTTGCAGCCTCACAGAGGAACAGTGGCTGGGAGTTATGAGGCCATGGGCAAAGCTTCGCTGCATACTTAGGTTGCATCCGACTATAGTTGCGTTTTTTGAATTACCTCTAGAAGAATTATAGAGAAATATATATTTGCGGCACAATCACATTTCTTTAGATCCCTCGTTTACTGCTCTACCAAGTGCCAGAACTGACTCTTATTGTTATTCGGGAAGTTGTGTAACGATGCGTGGCCGCCAGTCCCGTGCAACCGTATAGAGCGCAGGACACTGGGGTTCTAGACATGCTGCACCCACCGTGAAAGGTTAGAAAAAAGCCCACATAAGCACAGCAGAGAAGTGGCAACATCAGGCAGTTTGACTGGTAACTGTAGAAGCGTCATTCAAGACACACGGAATTGTTCCCTACTTCTGGTGGCGTTTACTCTACTTCTTTTTTAAATAAAAAGATGTTTATCCATAATTATTTTCATAAACGGTTAAATTTGTTAATTTTTGCTTTATTTTCCTCTTTGGCTGTTGCCTTGGCTCTCTCCCTTAGTAGATTGTTTAATTTCTCAGCTCCTTGTGACTCTTGTTTCCAGTTGCCAATTTCGCACGAAAAGTGCTGTACAATTAGGGAAAAACCAGATGAGGTTACGCATGAGTCATATTGCTTATGGGTTTAAGGGTTATTGCAGGGTTTCATGATTGACGCTGTTTCGCATTATTTCATTTTCCACTTTATCTAACCCATATCGCGGGCATATTGTTTCAGCTCGCCAGCGTTGCGGCGACCCGCCACGCGAGGAAATAATGAAGCAAAGGGAAAAGTTAATGGCAATTGGTGTTTTCTCTGACTGCAACTCGTTCCACGAGCATACAGACCAGCTGCTGACTAAGAAACGAATCCCTTTCCTGGTCCATGTATCAGTCTAAACAAAGAAGGTTGAACTAACGAAGCAACAGCGATGCACGTGACTGTTGAATAGATGGTGAAAACTAAAGGCATCTTGAATTCATCGCGCAGGCACCGAATCTATGAGAAAACTGGCCTTCACACCCCAAGAAATGCCGATAACTACCATCATCCAAAAGGAGTGAAAAAGGCAGCAAAATGGCAGCTCAATAGCTGTCAAATATCAAAATTCATTTGGCGATGCTTAAGGAATGTGTGAGGAGTGGTGGCGGGGAGGGGGCGGGCAGGGCTGCCACCACCTGGGTTCGTGCCTGCAAGAGAGGAATACTTAATGTGTTGGAACAAGCTTAAATGGAACCTGGCCTTTACACAAGCAAAATAGTCTTGCAAATCACCAGATGCTAACTGTGAGGGCCTGCAGTTACCATGCTGATGGTGCAAAACAAGCTGACAAGAATTAAAATCAGAAGGAGACAGGGTAGCTATGAATCTTGAGAATTTTTAGCTCTGCTCATGTTTTTTGTAAGCACTGCCGGCATTTCAATTTTTTTTCTCTGGACCCGTGTTATTGCATTTCCTTTATATACCAACAAGCAAATGAGCAAATCTTTTTGCAATATTTTCACTTAAACTTTCTACAGTTATTCTTAACATAGTTGGTTATTCAATGAACTGCCAAGATTGTATGACTTTTTATAAGACTCCATTTTATAGAAAGGCATATTTATCGGAAGAGCACATCTTTATGATGCTGGATGGTGGTGACATGCTTAACGGACGCAGGAGAACAGTTCATTACAAATGCGGTGGAGTATGAAATAGTTTTGATAGTCAAGCACTGTTATTGTACATGTCTATAAACTAGGTTTTATGTATTTCTTTTTCTTTCTTTTTTGCACAATATGCCTAATGACAATTCTCTATTTCAGTAGACTCTGTTTCTATGCTGAAGTGCATGGAACTGCTACACTCTTATATACACCCTTTCAGTTGTATTTTGACCCCAAACAATAATCATCATCTGTGTCGCCCGTATTTCCTTTCTTTAACACTGAGAGCTCGGTACTTCCTAGTCACGAACGGATGCGCTTTATAAGCCTGACAAAGCATTCTCGACAGGAAACCGCAGAGTTTTCAAGGGAGGAAACGCAAGCAATGCAGACGACGATTATCGTTATGGGACAAGATAAGCTCCAAAGGGTGTAAACTTTTTTTAAGAGAGTAGACCTGTGTCACACGGCCACTTTCGATCTCGATCAAGTCCCATCCGCATCGAAATTCACTACCCCGATGGCTTCCCTCCCGCAGATGCCTCAAAGGAGCCATTCACGACTGAGAAATTCTATCCCGATCGAAAGTGTGTCCTACACTCCAAAGGGTGTACCTTTCCCTGAGAGTGTAAGCTCTAAGAAAAGTTTACACCCTTTGGAGTGTATATTTGCCACAACATAATTGTCATCTGTCTTGCCCGCATTTCCTTGAAAACGCTGCGCTCGTTACTTTCCTGTTGGGAATGCTATGTCATGCTGATAACGTGCATGCTGTTCGTTACTGGAAAGTACCGGGTTCGCCGCGTTAAAGAAAGGAAATGCGTACAAAACAAATGACGATTATCGTTGTGTGGCAAATATACACCCCAAAGGGTGCAACTGTTTTTACACTCTTAAAACGGTTGCACCCTTTGGGGTGTATATTTGTCCCACAACAATAATCGTCATCTGCCTTGCTTGCGTTTCCTTTCTTGAAACTCGGCGCTCGCTACTTTCCTGTCGAGAATGCTGCGTCACACTGATAGCGCGCATGCCGTTCGTGACTGGGAAGTACCGGGCTCGCAGCGTTAAAGAAAGGAAACGCGGGTAAGACCGATGACGATTATTGTTGTGGGACAAGTTACGCCCCAAAGGGTGTAAATTTTTCTAAGAGTGTAGAGTGTAAGAGTGACGATTATTGTTGTGTGGCAGAGATAACCCTTTGGAGCGTACCTCTGCCACACAACGATAATCGTCATCTGCCTTGCTTGCGTTTCCTTTCTTCAAAGCGCCGCGCCCGCTACTTTCCAGTCGGGAATGCCATGTCATTCTGATAACGCGCATGCCGTTCGTTACTGGAAGGTACCGGGCTCGCCGCGTTAAAGACAGGAAATACGGACAAGACAGATGACGATTATCGTTGTGACAAAAGGGTGTAATTATGCTTAAGAGTGTATGCTAGCCACCATACCTTTACGATAAACATATCTTCTCTGTAAAAAAAAAAAAGTTTAACACAGCGATTTTTAGTAAAAAAAAGTTTAGTTCGTCTGGCAACAACAACAAAAAAGTCGCTTCGAAAGATTGTGCGCATCTATAGCCAAGCCGATCCATGCCTAAAACTTCCCAAAATGGCCGACTGCATCGTCAACATCGTTAATACACACTAAGCGTTCACTTGATTTTTCGCTGCATTGGAAATGCAAGCGGTTAATTTCGCCGAATGAACTGTCTCGATGCTTTACAGCGCCCGTCTCGTGCTTCTGAAAAGAGCTTGTGGTATTGGCGTGAACAGACAGGCAAGTGGACGTCTTTATTCTACAGTTATTGAACCGTTACTTATCGATACATCTTCAAGTTAGCCTACAAGCTGTCGTTAAAAGTTCCGTCTTTCAGTAGACCTTGTGCAGCGTACTCTCAGCTCAATGCGAAATTCTTGACTGCGTTCTCGAGTTTTGTTTAACGGTAATGAGAAGGAGTTAGATAATGCACAGAGGCAAGGTTTTGTCTGGTCTTGCAGAAGTCCCAGGTGCTTCTTCCGCCGCGTACACTGTCGCAATCGTTACACGTCTGAGGAACCAGACTGGCGGCGCATAGGTAAAGCCGGCTGCCAGTGCAAGCCACAGTCCCCTACCTTGTCGCTGTAAAGAGGAAATTTGCGCGTGTACTAAGTGTACGCAACGTTTGTTTGTTTAGTATAATTTGGCGGTGCCTCCAGCAGACAAAATGTGGATCCCGTACTGCTCCGTCGGTTTGGGCTCGGCAATGCCTCCGCGTTATGGCGTCTAGATAGGCTTCTAGACACCATATCCGCGTGGCGGGCGCGTTTAAGAGGAAGCTTTAGCTCGGGTGTTCCGATCTAAATACATGTAAACGGAGTATTCGTTTTTCTCGGCAACCACTGCACCAAATTTGACGAGGTTCGTTACATTTAAAACAAAAGCTTAGAATCTAGAATTTCTGCATGGTACACAAAAGCAAAGCGGGGCATGGTGCTTTCAGTGCCAATTTTTTATAAAACGTAGTTTTCCATTATAAAGGGGACTGTAATGCGATGTCTTGAAGTAAGGGGTTGTCTTATATTCAGAGTCAACTTATGTTTCAATACGAACGAAATTTCTTTTAATGAAATTTACCCCTGCTGTTTAGTTCCATATTGTGCGTAGAAGCAACAGTGCGTGCACTTTCAGCTGCTCAGTTTCTCTTCAATGCTGCTCTCATTTTGTAGAGTTCATCACATGTGCATTTGCAACACATTGGCGGAGGCAATACGAACTGCATTTCTCGCTAGCTGGACAAATCGGAATGGCAATGCATCTTGGAGAACAAGACTCGAATTGTGAAAGTCTGGTGGTAAGTCTGAAGTAATATATTTTCATTTATATTTGGTGTTAACTTTCCATCGCAAACTTTCTATCCTATTGAAGAAACATTTAGCCCCCTGTTTGGCCTGTTTTTTTAGGGCCTTTGATCAGGCCCCCTAGCAAGTTTTAGTTTACACTGCAATTTAAAGCTTCTTGAGACCCGAATACAGCCATGGGACATAATTACTTTTCAAGGTGATTATTGCCTCCTGGCATGTTACGAACATGAAAGATGTTATCTTTTTTTAATAATAACATAGTTTTAAATAACTGGCATCCTTTTTAAATATCACAGTCACGTACGCAGGCTAAGAGCTGCATCTCCAACAAGTAAACATCTCATGTTCGCTATGGTAAAAACTGCATTTCATTGCCTGAACGCAGAGGTGAAGATGGAGAGATGGAGTTATGTGTAGTAGACTGTTACTTTGCTGCTGCATCCTGGATTTTCATGCATTAATGAGGAATTCAACAGACTTCAAGGTTGCTTCCTGCTGTCTGTGACAATGCAGAGGTCTAGGTCAATTTAGAGTGAAATTTCTTGAAAGTAGATGAGAAGAATATGAGTGTACCACTTTTGACAGTTCCACATGCATTGGACTTCATATCCACAATGAATGTTTTGAGTAATGACTTCAGACTTCTCGCATTGCTTTACCGAAATAATCTTTTAAACTGGTTTATTATTAGAGGAGACAGAAGAAATTGAATGCCCTCTTACCATACCACCATGAGGTGAGCATGACTGCCAACAGAGACACTCTCTCCCTCTGCCTGGAGTAGCATCCGCAAGCGACGTTCCTTCCTTGCCTTGTCACATACTTGAGCCGAAGAACCACATCGGGTTCACGTGACTAGCACCACCCATTTTTTTTTTTCTTATCCAGTTTTGTTGCGTGGCACATTTTCCACCGTGGCATTGCGCATTCTGAATTGGGCGATTTACTGAAGTAATGCGTCATGGTGAGCGACACTTTTAAGACTGTGTTTTGCGTCGCACTGTTTGTTTGTGTTGCCTTGACTCTGGCTGGGTGTGGCACTTTCTCTAGAGGGAGGAAAGTGGTGTTTCATTTGAAATTTCAGCTGTCTGTATGACATGCACAGATTTGTCATGAATACCTGTGTCATGTGCTGTAAGGCTGTAAACTTAAGAACAGCATTAAATATGTTCTATTAGTGGTGAATGCAACGCATACTTATCTTTTGCGCTCAAAGAAAATGTGAACAGTGTACAGTGCTCCCACTTCTGCGTCAGTCTGATAAAAAGGCCAACAAAGAGTGATACTGCACTAAATCAAGTATCTTGAAATTTGTAGACATACTAGGGATGCTTCTGCAGCAGGCATGATTGACCAGAGAGGTTAACAATGTACAGCTGCTTGCGGTGACCAAATGCACAGCACCATCAGCTTTGTGCCATGCTATAATTCTATCAAAACTGCCTAAAATTCTTGCAGCTTTTTAGGAAAGGATTAGTGGCATATAACAGTGTGCCTTTTTTTCCAGTTTTTTTAATGTATATTTTGCTCCCACGTAGCTGATGCGACTCAAAGGTTTATAGTCCTGAAAGCTTGTTTGCTTTGTTATGAATGTTACCAAAAACTTGCGTGTTCAAGCTACCCCTGCCCACACCGAGCGCCGACCCAGTGAGTTTATTTAGTATAGAAAGCTAAAACAATGTAGTGGCAGCACTATTGTTATGAATCTGTCGTAATGATAGATGTTGCTGATTTTATGTATTGCTTGTTTTCATCACTCAGGAAATCGCCCAAAATGCTAGGAGGTGAAAAAAAAAAGATGTATATAATGTTCACAAGATATGGTTATGTGCTGAGTAGGGACTGGGTGGTGGCAGCCGATTGAGGGAACGAGCTCGCCTGCGGATCTTGCAACCACAAGAGAGAGGTTCAAGTAGATTTTATCGCATAAAAGTGCAACAAGTGAATAAAAAAAAAAGCCTGAGCATGTCATCAAAAGATACCATTGGGAACAAAAGTCTATGGATCTACACGCACCATGAAATACCCAATTTTTTTTCTTAGTTGCCATGTTGGCGTACACTGGTCCACAGTAAAGTTGCAGAATGGGGCAGGGCCCTCCATTTCATTCCTACTTGACAGAGTTGAGATCTCTTAATTCCACTCTTCTTAACTCCCCAGAATGCAAAGAGTTGTACCATTCCTCCAACTTTAAATGAAATTCTTACTATAGTTGTTTACTAGTTGTGCCTTACAACAAAAAATTTATTTTTGAAGTTCTAACAACATTGCAAATAATGTTATACTTTTTTCACGAGAACAAATTCGCTTTGTGACCTTTTACTTTTGCAGTACGTTGCTAGCTGTATAATCTCTCTCAAATCTACTCTTTTTGACGGTACATACATGTTACCTGCGCAAGTTTAATTCATGAATAAATAATGTGATTGCAGAATATATTCAGTAATGTTAATCTATAATGGCATCAGTTGGGCAGATGTAGTTGGAATGAAACGGGCACACAGTCCTGTAGCGCTAAACCTTCACTTAGAATAAGTCTGCAAAAACAGGTATCTTTGCCAATTACTCTAAACTAGACTAGGCCAAATTTGTTTACATTTATAAGTTTTTACTGAATACTGGCTCTTTCAGTATCTACCTATAGGTCACTACCTCTGCCGTAGTACTTGCCAACAAAATGGTATTCTACTTATTGTGAAATTCTGAACTCCTGGAAACTGTTCCATGGACGAGCTTTAATTGCACTTAAACACTAACTTTTAGTTGCCAAGAATGATTCTATTTAGCAAGAGCATGCTTGGACTATGACTGAAGGACGGAGGCCAAAAAAGTTACTGCCCTTCCACTGCTGTGAAGCGGGGTGCAAGCGAAGCTTGGGATTTGCGGCACTTTGTAACGCCTCACGGCGAGGTCGGCACGTCATTGTCGACCTCTTTTTCGAGCGAGTTCCTAGTGGCATCCATCAAACACTGCCTGTTCCCACTGCCATTCCTTCAACGCAGCCTGCTCTTCGGCAGAACAGACCAAACGCGGCCTCCCCATCTGACTGCTGGGCCTGAACTGGTGTGGGAAACTGCAGGTGTCAGGTGAGCGAACACACCCTTTCACTCCTCTGGAGGAAGGGTACGCCCGTGATTGGCTCATGCCTTGCGCGGCTTCTACTTACCCTCCTTAAAGGCAGTGTTTGATGAACTGGCAGTGGCCGAATCGGTTAGCGTGGTGGTCTCGCAACCCGGGGATCGGTGGTTCGAATCCGCAGCCTGATAAGCAATTTCTATTTTTCCGCAGCTTGGGTTTTTTCGTGCAGTAACACCGACACCAGTGAGGCAATACAAGCTTCTGTTGAAAAGGTCGCAAATGGTTGCATCTTATGCCAGTTCCTGTTGATGTGGACATTCACAATGTTATTTTTCACTGTCAGAGGTATCCTTGAAGAAAAAAAGGGGGGGGGGGTGTCAACAAAGTATCACACTACAGAAGCAACATCGACGTACATGGTAGTTGAAATAAATTGATGATTAAATGTTGATTATGCTGTCATGTACGACGCACAAATTAAGGTGATGGATCTGGCGAGCTTCAAGATCACGTGTCAGCACTCTCATTGGCTTGTTGAGCATGTGCAGTGTCGGTAAGATTAGCATTTCTTCTCTTCAGTGTTGACTGCTGCATTGTGACGTGGTGGAGCATTGCCATTACGAATCCCCTCACAAACTATGAGCTACCAAGCTGCACTGAGACCAGTGCACCAGTTTCACGTCTGTGCGCACTCAAGGATGACAGCACGCATGCATTGTTGGATCTGGAGGACAATTCCAGTTGCTGTCCCCCAGATTTTGGACCTTGCCGAGGTTGAGGAGAACTTTGAGATGAAAACTGGAGGTTTATTTACATTATTTACAGTGAAAGTACAAAGAAATTAAGTCATAAAGTCATTACAGGCCGGCAGCAACTCGGACGCTGCGGCCCGTGACAAGAAGCTCGAAAGAAATGAATGAAGGAATGCTCTGGTACTCCCAATCTCTGGCTTTTAACCCCTTCGGTGTCTCGAAGTCACGTCACGTTCGGCCAATCAGCGAGCCCACTCAGGTGGCGTCATTTTCGGCCAATGGTAGGTGCCCGTGCAAGTGCAAGTCACATTCGGCTCAGAGGGTCGCTCCTTGGGCTCCAGTTGTCGGAGGGACTACTTGTCTGCGGTATTGCCTTCCTGGTCTGCAACTGCCGTCACAAAGGTGGGCGGGGGGGATTGCTCCCAGGGCTTCACGGTGCATTATGGCCATCGTTGCCTCGCGGCTTGCAAGCACCGTCACAATAGGCGGATGGGGGGAGACTGGTTGTCTTCGAGCGCCCTTTCAGAGCTGCAAAGCAGCTTTGCTCGGGACCTACATTACCTGGAACCGTGCCAGGCCCCCGCAACACTTTCAGGAAGAGTCAAGCAGTGGGTTTGGACATGCCGCGCCTCGGGAATGTGGTAGATGTGCTTCTGCGCTCCTTAATTAGGTGTGGCGCGATTCGATGTGGTCTGGTGAACTCGAAGTAGGCTCAGGAAAACGTCCCATATCTAACAGCATGCGCACTCAAATGTGCACACATACAAATTCTTGATTACATCTCTCATTGTACTGTTACACTAAGGTACGTTTTAATACTGCATAAAATTACTGCTTAATTTGCATATCACCTAGCATTAATTAGAAAAAATTCAGCATGTGCATCATATAGCCGGCTATAAAGAAAAAAAGTTACAGGGCTCCTTCCAACACATCATGCTACGTTTCGCAAGGTGTTCCAACAATGAAATAGATGATTGCACAATGGTGGCCGCTTTTCATAAGTTAGCTTCGCTGGAATGCATCCGTGTTAGTGGCAAAGCATACAAATTTGGTTTCGTGTCTTGGTAAAGTGTGCAAGCTATTTCCGGCCCAAATTTCTTTTTAAAGAGTTGCACGCATTCATCATCCTATCTTAAAGTTCAATGCAGGATGAAGGCGCCTCCCTGCAATCTCCAATTATCTTGCACTAGCTGATGCGAACTTGTGCTTTCAAATTTCATCCTTGATGGAACTTCCCTTCCCTTGGCACCCATTCTGCGACTCTAATGGTCCACTGGTTATCTACCCTATGCATTATATGGCCTGCCCAGCTTCATTTTTTCCTCTTAATGTCTACTAGAATATCGACCATCCCCGTTTGCTCTTTGATCCACACCGCTCTCTTCCTGTCTCTTAACATTTATCATTGCATTGCTCTTTGTGCGGTCCTTAACATGTTCTCGAGATTCTTTGTTAACCTCCAAGCTTATGTGCCATACTGCATGCTTAGAAGAACGTGTCTACCAAGTTGACATTTTCAAATTCCCTGATTTTTTCAGGTTTTCGCCAAGTTTCACAGAACTTTGTTTTATGTCAAGATGGGCTAACACCATGTCACCTGATGCTGTCACTCTCTGGTAAGCATGTTAAAAAAATAAAAACAACAATCCAGTTTGAACAGTAAGGAGTAGTGTTTATTTTATTCAAAATAGAAAACTGAAAAGAGGGGTTTGTAAAATGCACAGCTACTAAAATATCGAAAAAAACTTGGTGCCTTTTTACTCTGTGAAGGATGACCAGCGAAGCTGTGTATGTGGGCCCCTTAATGGTGAACTGCACCTCCGCCGCGGGTCGGCCTGGTATTGCACTACCTATGGGACTGGCCCGTGTGTGGGGAGTGCTTAAAGCCTGCTTCATCTCCGCCGCAGGTTGGACTGGCATTTCACGACCTTCGGGATCAGCCCACATATGGGGAGTGCTTAATGCCTGCTTCACTTCTGCCTCGGGTCCGCCTGATATTGCACTATCTTCGGGATCGGCCCACCGTATGAAAAATTGTTGGTCTATGCGCGGATGCGATCCGCCAGATCCTAGCCATAGACAGCTTTGCTGTAAAAAAAGTGGTCTAGCTCACGGCAAATAGAGTAGAACATATTAAAATGCGAATAAAAAGAGATGCTGTTAGTAATGGCCGTACGGGGTGGCAACGTGCCAGCTATTTCAGCCCGCTGCACGTGTTCCAATCCAACCAGACGGGGTGCACTTCAGAGAACTGCGGATAACCGGCAGCCACGTGGCGCGGGGTCAGCTCAGGAATGTGGTACTCGGCAGTGCCACCCTTGACGGAGCAGAGTTCTACGAAGCCCTCTGACGTCGGCTCCGGACCTTTACACCTGTGTGTGTGCGGCACTGAAACCTGTGCAACACGTGTTTGTGAGCCCTCCTCCAAAAGGGCGGGTCATCTACGGTGACGTCGAATGATGGCGGGGGGAACAAGTGCTTATAAGCAGCGTTTGCCGGCTGCTAGGGTGTGCTTGTCGTCATGAGCTGAGTGCTCGTTGTCATGCTCGAAATGTACTAGTGTGCTGTATGCGTCGTCTTGCATGCTCCATGTGGGAGTCACGCTAGACTGGCGATGTATATCATGTTTTAAATATAAATCCTGCAAATAAACCCTGCTCACCTAGCCCTGTCGTCCCAAGGTCCTCCCGACAACTACGACCGCTACAATCCCGATAATGCATACAAAAGCAAATAGAGCTATTTGTATCAACTGATCGCAAGCTCATTGGTATTATGCCCGAACTTTGTCACAAGTGAGATTCTCCAAACAACTGGAAAGTCAACCTCAACTGTCCTGACATACTCTCAGCCTGCGCATGCCTCAGTGTTGCGTTTCACTGCTTTAAGGGGTTTATTTTGGTTTGGATGTGGGTAACCTGCATCTCAGCGTCAGCCAACACTTTGCTTTTTGAGCTCAAGCTCCTTCAAAGAGGCGGTGGCACTGTTCCTTTCCTGGTCATTCCTCAATGCAATGGTCTTTCCTATTCTTGTCCTGGCTTTGATTAAGGCCATTTCAAATCTGCAGTTGCAGCACATTCGGAATGCGGATCAATGGTGAATATCTCTGCAACAGTGGGGACAAATTATTAGTGATTGAGGACCTTAACCAAAAAAGTGTTAGTGGGTTTGAAGATTAATATGCAGAAGACAATGTTCAAGAATTCACATCGCCAGTCAGCCTTTAGAGTCTGTACAGGAGTAATTTTACCTAGGTCAGTTGCTCGCAAGGGACCCTGATCATGAAAAGGAAATTTACTTAAGAATAAAAATGGGTTGGAATGCATATGGCAGGCATTACCGAATCATGGCTGGGAGCTTACCACTGTATTTGAAAAGAAAAGTGTACAATTCTTGCATTCTACTAGTGCTAACATATGAGGCACACATAAGAATCGGGTAAATACCGTAATTAAATGTTGTAATGTATGGTTCTTGCTTGAAAAGTTTCCTAGGGCAAGCATAAATGGGAGTTGTCGACACGCGATCACAGGTGTTGAATGCATACATTGTTTCCTAAGCATTGCCGGGGTAGACGTGCTGCCACTAAAGGGGTCGTTATTGGGTTCACCATAGGGGTCAACAGCGAGTCATTGCTCAAGTTCCAACTATCCCGCGAAGGCCAATTTTACAATCAAAATAAGAGATTCGGGACTGTAGAAATGTATGACCGCCGGCCAGGATTGAATTACCCGGAGTCCAATTAACAGAAGTCGACTGTACCATACGGCAGTGGACTTTGCAGCAAGAATGTATCTCCTACTACACATAGCAGAATATTGGCATGCTGCAGTGCTCAGTGGCTACAGAACAGTAGACTCCTATTAATTTTATCCCGGCTGAAAGTCCCAGCCGGCACACGTGCATTTCTATAGGTCCAAACTTTATTATTTTGATACTAAAATAGGCCTTCACCCAATAATTCCAATTTGAGTAGTCGGCATGCATGCTGGCCCCTACAGTGAACCCAATAAGCGACCCCTTTGGTGACATACCTTAGAGGACAGTAGATGTGTTAAACAGACTTTGTCTCCTGCAGGAAATGCCTATTTTTTGCCTGCCCAGGAGGAGCTCCAAGCAATAATCACAGATCAAAGCGTCTGATTGCGGTATTTACCCATTTCTAATGTGTCGTGCTTAACAAAACTTCCTTGGCGATTTTCGTATGCTCTACCGCATAACACGAATATACTGCGGCGAAGCTCACTTTGGAAAACTGGTTGCAATGTGCAACACATCAGACCCTTCTCCATTTCTTTTAAATAAAAATTGTGTGCGCATTTGATTTCTCTTTCATTTTAGAGGCTTTTGTCCTTTCTATGCTAGTTTACAATTTGGACACACAGACAGCGGGCGTGTGTTTCACTTTGGGGCATGTTAGAATCTGTACGTAAACCATGGCAAATAAATCAGTCGTGTGTGTCAGCATTTCATCTGCACCTTCTTAAATTTGACCCACCAGATAATTCAGTCTGTCTCGTCGGTCCCGTCACAGTCGAATTAATGGAATGAAGTCAACTGCATTTTGCTTGCTGCTCAGAAGTATGAGCTTGAATAAAAAACATAACACACAGGACATAAGGAGACAAATGAAGTGCTGCAACATTTGCCAACTGGCCTAAGTTAGCACTATATGAGCTTGAACCCAGATGTGCCAGCTGCATTAAGATTGTGATAAAATGTAAAATCGCATGTGTTGAACTCAGTAGGTTGGTTTTCCTTCTTGAAAAAGTGTTGCAGAGTGCCTGTTGAGGATTCACTGAATGATGCTGTCAAACTGTCAACAAGGCTGCCAAAAAATTATTCTTAATACAACCCTTTCATGGACACAGCAAGGTAACAAATTGTTTTGTGTGTGTAGCATTAAGAGTATATTCGTGATCAGATATCGTTCTTAAAAAGTGAACTTTGAAAGCAAACAAGCATTATGTATGAATAAAAAAAGTGGGACATATATGTCTCACTGTCTAGATACACTATTTTTATCAAGGAGACGGTTACATGATCTAGTCACCCGCTTCTACCTTCTCATGGCTGCCTGTAAAATGGTGAGAAGCAGCATGTGCATGTTTGCATGCTTTTGTGGTTTTTACTGGACAGCCTTTACGCCAGCAGCGCATATTGTGATTTCCCATTCCGGTGGTCGGTCACATCAAGATGTTGGGCATGACAATAGAGGTGAACGGCTCGAACACCATCGCAGTCGCTAAGCTCGCCACGAAGGCTAAGAACGCCACACGCCTTCTGAGACGAGTAGCCAACCGGCATCACGGGCTCAAGGAGGACAGCCTGCTTAGACTTGCACAGGCCTTTGTACTCAGTCACTTCATGTACATCGTGGCCATGCACTATTGGTCCAAAGTGGAGAGAGACAAGCTTGAAACGCTCCTGCGTAAGGTCGCCAAGAGAGCCATGGGTCTACCCATGCACACAAGCACTGGACGCATTAAGCATGTACAACACGCCGAGCGACATAGCGGAGGCACAGGAACGGGCACAGATCACCAGGCTGTCCAGCACACTTGCGGGCAGGTGGATCCTACGAGAAATTGGTGTTGCGCTTCGGGAGATCGAGTGTAACAGCCATGGGCTAACACCCGACAAGAGGAAAAAGATCAGGGCAGCCCCTCTGCCCAGGAATATGAACCCAGAGCACAATACCGACAGACTTGGTCAAGCCAAAGCACTCTGACAGGCAGCCGCCTCCGGGAAAGCATGCTGCTTTACGGACGCAGCTAAATATCCTGGCAAACGAGCCTATGTAGCAGCGGTGGTCAACAAAGATGGCATGGTCATCAACGCGTGCACGGTCCGCACTGATAGTCCTAAGGTGGCCAAGCAGGCGGCCATCAGCCTTGCACTCCTAGAATTCTGTCCTTCGAAACAGGGAGCATATCCTGGACCGTCGGCACAATACTTGGTACTCATCAACTCACCCCACACTATGTCAACTGGTTCCCGGCACACATGGGACCATTCTTCCAATGGCTGCTCCCTAACCTCAACGAGACAGCACACGAGACCGCACGAGCTCTAACTCACCGTGCGAGCCCGGACTCCCTCTCGGCAGGATGGGCAAGCGAGCGCGATCCCCTCGTCACTCAGAACGATCTCACCCAGCATTATAAGTTAGTCAAGAGAACCGTGCCGCTACCGCACAAAGCACTCAATAAAGCACAAGAAGTCACGTACAGGTGGCTCCAGACGGGTACCTACCCATGCCTGGCCTACCTGCACAAAATCTTTCCGGATGCGCACCCTCACAATGCGAGTCGCTACTGTAAGGATATAGCTAGCCTTGATCACCCCCCTGGCGCCGGAACCACAGGGGTGAGTGGAACCGAGCTCTACACAGCTCGGACCTTGAAGCACAGCTCTGGGCTGTCCATCAGGCCAGAGCTGTGCATGGCCTCTCTGTCCCGACGTGGGAGCGGCCCGCTGCATAGTAATCGCGCGTACCGACGGACCTCAAGAAAGTTATCCATCCATCCATTATCACAGCAGTTGTCAGAAAACATTCTGCAGGGAACAGCTAAAACACTATGCATTTCTCATTATAGTGCTATTTTGTGTGCGTGAGTTTAATAAATAGATAATTTGCAGGTGTGTGTATGGCAAATTGAGATGCTAACTTCACCGAAATCATAAAAGCACACGGCACTCTACTTAAAAGAATCTGAGCATTTGGCCACTGTTGTGTCACTAATGTGCACTGTCCTAGCCGTCTTCATTACCAAGCAGAAATACAACCAACAAACTATTTTTCGGGCATGCATGAGAATTCCGGTATCTTTGCAACACCGCCACGTACCCCATAGAGGCAATTAATTATAAGGACAGATGAAATTTCGGATGCTGAAATGCTTTGCCTTCAAAGTGCGGAAGGCACGACCATTGTCAAAAATGTTGTATAATGCCGGTTTTCAAGCGTCAACTTTGCTGCAATATAGCTTGCTACATGAAGAAGCTTATGCAATGTATTGTGGTGAAGCATACCAGCAGTGGAAAGGGGCCACTGTAACATGGCATGATATGTATTTCTTTATTTACACACATACATACTCTCTCCTGTTACAGCACAAGCACCAAGAAGCCTAATAAATGTTGTGGTTTGTTTACAAAATTAAGAAAAATTAAATTATGGGGTCTTACGTGCCAAAACCACTTTCTGATTATGAGGCATGCAGTAGTGTGGGACTCCGGAAATTTCGACCAACTGGGGTCTTTAACGTGCACCTAAATCTAAGTACATGGGTGTTTTCGCCTTTTGCCCCCATCGAAATGCAGCGGCCGTGGCCGAGATTCGATCCTGCGACCTCGTGCTTAGCAGCCCAACACCACAGCCACTAAGTAACTAGGGCGGGTACAAAATTAGGTTCCTTGCCTACCCAAATAAAGATGTTTGCAACATGATGTGCATGGTATACCGTCCTTGGGAAGACAAGCTTAATTGGTTGCTGTTGGCTTTGTGTCTTGCTTCACTCTTGAGCAGCACTTCCCTTCACTAGCACGTCCCTTTAAATGGCAGTAAAAGGCATGCATAACTTGTTTTTTTGGACTGCCTGATTTTTTAAATGTTTTGTTTTCGCAGTCCTCAGGAAACCACCCCCAAGAAAAAGCACCTTTGACTGTAGCAGTAATCAGTGGTTTGCCTAATTGGCAAACAGTTCAGGATGCCAAACAGCCTCGAGACAGCTGTACCTCTGATAGAAGGCACTAATACACAGTGCAATGCACTGTTTCTGCACTCTGGACAACTGTGATAAGAGCTGTATTATGTTACCTATTATAACTGCGTGGTGACAATACAGACAGGATATGCAGGGCATGCAGCGATGAGGACAGTAGCAATGGAATATCACCAGTGTACAGAGCGCTGAATTCATTCTTGCTCTGTTTACTGATAACTGAGAACTGCATGAAATAAAAAAATGCGAGAAAAATTAAGAGAAAAGTCCTAAGTGTGAAGGAATACTACTCATCATATCTATTGCAATTATTCTCAAACAGCATTCCCTCTTTTTTGCTTTTATTATTAATGCATTTATATAGTAATGCTCACCTGCTGTTCCATGTGTTCCATCGACACATACACAATCAGTTGTGGTGCGGTCATAATGACTAGCATAAAATCTCTCATCCAAAAGGTCCTTATTTTTTCTCTCAAAAATTTCACTTTTGTAAGGTTGTCCTTGGTGGATCCTGCTTGCTTAACAGGTTAATGCAGTGGAACGTCTCATCCACGTTGGACCGCACATTATCCAGTACTGCATCCATGGACACGCCTTCTCGCAGCTTGTCTTGAGAGAGTAAAGAGAAAGTGTATATTAGTTGAAACATAAGTAAATATTACCGAGCACGCAAGGAAGTGAAATGGGCACTGATGAACATTTTTAATATCATTATTTAGAATTCCTTTAATTGAATAATGAGTTACATTCACTTACAAAAACCTTTTGCAATGGTGTGTAGTAAATAGTTCAAGCTGTCGCAATTTTTGTTCTTTTTACGTCAACTCTTTGCAAGGACATGGTGCTATGCAGCCTTCAGCTGCTGAAGAGGCAAGATTACATATTTAAGTGTTTCAATGTTTGGTGTCATTGATAAACGGTCATAGGGATCGTCTGCACCAGTGTTATCAGGTACGTAAGCGAATAAATTTATTGTGTGTACCAAGTTTACAGCTAGGCTGCCAATTTCATCCTTCACTGTTAGTAACCTTGTTCGAACAAAAGACATTACTGAACCATTGTGAAAGCATTGCACTAGACTGGACATGTGAAGATTGTGGTTCAGATCCTACCCAGGGCAAAAATGTCTTCCAACTTTTATTTCCTTTGCTAAATATTGCCATTATTTACAATTTCTATTCTTCAGTTAGAACTTCATTTTCCAATTACATTCCATAGCATAAGTTATTGCCACTTCCATAGTGGCATGCCACCATAGAAGGGCAAAACAGGGTCGGCAATCGAAAACGTGTAGCATTTCCAGATTAACTTAAATATAAACATCACTGTTACTGATTGCATTGATGCACATAATTTTATTAATGTCAATATATATATATATATATATATATATATATATATATATATATATATATATATATATATATATATATATATATATATATATATAATGAATTAAAGCTTTCAGCAATTATTTATATAGTTGAATTATCAGTCATTCATCCATATTGACACGTGTACTTATATTGATCGGGCGACCACGTTTCGCCGCCTAACAAATCTTATCGCACAGCGCGGGACGCGTCTGCATGTATCCGAAGTTTCTAGAAAGTTATCGATGCTTCTATCCGCTGTCTGTTGTCGCCGAGCCTTGTCTTATCTGATTTCATCGCGTGACTCGAATGTTGTAGAACTTTGTGGAAGGCGTGCGGGTCCCAACGATTAGTCTGGAACATTCGATGACTGCTGTATAAAAGCCGACGCACCTGACCCGCTGATCAGATTTCCGACGATCGCCGACCGTGTTCGCCGCTATCGTTGTGCTATAAGTGTAGCCTGTTTTTGTGGGCACAGGTTCGCCAAATAAAAGCTAGTTTTGTATTCCGCCGTATTGCTGCTTTTCTTCACCGTCACTACCACGTGACATCTGGTGGAGGTGCTTTTCCTTTCATGTACCGGACGCCCCCGACAAGCCGTGATCCAAGCCCGGACCGCAAAGAGAACACCAACGTAGTCCCGGAGCATCGAGCAAGCCGCCGTCTTCAACAGCTGCCCCCGGAGCACGGACTTCTACCTGAGAAGACCAAGAAGATTGTGGACAAGGCAACCCCAATGGCAGCCCCAGCGTCCCCCATCGTGCTGCAGCAGCCCAGGGAACCTCTGACGTTCCGCGGATCAACATTCGAGGACCCGGAAACCTGGCTCGAGACGTATGAGAGGGTCGCTACGTTTAACGGTTGGGACAGCGACGACAAGCTGCGGCATGTCTATTTCGCACTGGAAGACGCCGCCAGGACCTGGTTCGAGAATCGAGAAGCCACCTTAACGACGTGGGACCTGTTCCGAAGCGGCTTCTTGCAAACGTTTACAAGCGTCGTGCGAAAAGAGCGAGCCCAAGCACTACTAGAAACCAGAGTGCAGCTGCCAAACGAGACGATCGCGATCTTCACGGAGGAGATGGCCCGCCTTTTCCGGCACGCCGACCCGGAAATGTCAGAGGAGAAAAAAGTCCGCTTCCTGATGCGGGGCGTTAAACAAGAACTTTTCGCAGGACTTATTCGTAACCCGCCGAAGACCGTAGCTGAGTTTTCTGCAGAAGCATCGACGATCGAGAAAACTCTGGAGATGCGCACCCGGCAATATAACCGCCAGGGGCTCACGCCGAAGTACGCCATCCAAGGACTGGATTCCGGCGACCTTCAGGAGACAATCAGGGCCATTGTGCGTGAAGAACTGCGCAAGGTCCTGCCTTCGTCGCAGCCCCAAGTGGCTTCGATCGCCGACATTGTGAAAGAAGAGGTGCACCGATCGCTTGGAGTTCCCGAGCTGCAACCACAATTACCGCAGCCGCAGCCAGAAGCGATGACATACGCCGCCGTCGCACGCCGTCAAGGTCCCCCTCCGCGACCACGCCAGGGCCCTGCAACGACGCAATTCCGTCGTCCGCCGCCGCCGCCGCCAGCACGCCCACCCGTCGCCCAGCGCACCTACGCGAGGAAGACGGACATTTGGCGAGCTCCCGACCACCGCCCGCTCTGCTATCACTGCGGAGAAGCCGGCCATGTTTATCGCCGATGCCCATACCGGGAGATGGGACTGCGAGGTTTCGCCGTCAACGCTCCGCGCCCGCAGCAAGGTGAACGCCCTCGCGATATCGCCGACTACCTCGCCGCTACTCAGTGGAGCTCTCGACGACCGTCGCGTTCGCCATCACCAGGCCGCTACCTCTCGCCGCAGCGCCGACCATACACTGGCCCAGCCCGGGGCCGGTCAGCGAGCCCATATCCGGAAAACTAAAAGCAGCAACCGATGGAGGTGCGGTTGCTGTTCGTCGAACTGACGAAGATCCTCCGCCGCCGACGAAGACGCCGAAGAAACCATCTCGACGACATAATAACGACACGCCGCCGTCCCGAGGAAGTCAGGAAGCCAAGACTACACCGACGAAAGACGACTTGACGACGCGACGTACCAACTTCAGTTCAACACGACGCAGCCGTGATCCGACGCCAAGACCCAACTGCAACGCAAGACAAAGAACCACCGAACTCGACGTGCTTCTAGATGGCCACGCAGTCACCGCCTTAGTCGACACAGGCGCCGATTACTCAGTCATGAGTGGACACATCGCCGTCCAGTTGAAGAAGGTTAAGACTGCATGGGAACGCCCTCAAATTCGGACCGCTGGAGGACACCTGATTACGCCGACAGGAACGTGCACGGCAAGAATTACCATCCACGACCGGACTTACCCTGTCACCTTCGTTATCCTCCAACAGTGTTCACGAGACGTCATTCTCGGCATGGACTTCCTCAACCAACACGGCGCAGTCATCGACCTGAAGTCGAAGTCAATAAAGCTGTCGGAAGATAATGCGATACCGCCGGAGAGCCCTCGTAGTCACCACGCCTTGAGTGTGCTGGAACATCAAGTGAGCATCCCGCCTCGCTCCAGCATTTTTATTTCGGTCGGCACCGAAACACCCGCTGACGTAGAAGGCGTCATCGAAGGCGACCAACGTCTACTGCTAGACCGTGAAATTTGCGTCGCAAGAGGGATCGCTCGACTGCACGGAGGACACACGAAAGTGTTGGTGACAAACTTCAGCCAGGAGTTCAAGCACATCAACAAGGGCACGACGATCGCATACATCGAGGAAATTCTGGAAAAGAGCAATGCGTTTGTCCTCTTGGATTCTGCCGCATCTACCCCGACGACCGTAGTTCCCGAGCCAGACTTCGACATAAATCCAAGTCTCCCCACGATTAAGCAACAGCAGCTCAGAAGTCTACTTCGACGATACAAAGAGTGCTTTTCGACGTCATCAAGGATTCGACAAACCCCAGTCGCAAAGCATCGCATAATAACCGAAGAGGGCGCTCGACCTCTCCGCCAGAGCCCATACCGAGTTTCGACGCGAGAACGTGAAGCTATAAGGCACCAAGTCGACAAAATGCTGCGCGACGACATCATCCAGCCGTCCAAAAGCCCGTGGGCATCTCCTGTAGTCTTGGTGAAAAAAAAAGGACGGAACCCTGCGTTTCTGCGTCGATTATCGTCGTCTGAACAAGATCACGAAGAAGGACGTATACCCCCCTCCCACGGATAGACGACGCACTGGATCGGCTCTGCAACGCTAAATACTTCTCGTCAATGGACCTCAAGTCTGGCTATTGGCAAATAGAAGTCGACGAAAGAGATCGCGAAAAGACGGCCTTCGTCACTCCAGACGGCCTCTACGAGTTCAAGGTTATGCCATTCGGACTGTGCTCGGCTCCTGCAACGTTCCAGCGCGTGATGGACACAGTTTTAGCAGGATTGAAGTGGCAGACCTGTCTCGTTTACTTGGATGACGTCGTCGTCTTCGCCGAAAATTTCGACGACCACCTGAGGCGGCTTGCAACAGTACTAGAGGCCATCAAGTCATCAGGGCTCACTCTGAAGCCGGAAAAGTGTCGATTCGCTTACGATGAGCTTTTGTTCCTAGGCCACGTCATCAGCAAATCAGGAGTACGCCCCGACCCACAGAAGACAGCTGCCATCGCAAAGTTCCCGCAGCCCACCGACAAGAAGGCAGTGCGCAGATTCCTTGGCATGTGTGCCTACTATAGGCGCTTTGTCAAGGACTTTTCACGCATCGCGGAGCCGCTAACACATCTAACCAAATGTGATGTCGAGTTCAAATGGGAAACGCCGCAGGCCAAGGCATTTCAAGAACTCAAACGACGCATGCAGTCGCCGCCGGTACTTGCACACTTCGACGAGGACGCCGATACCGAAATCCACACTGACGCCAGTAGCCTAGGCGTCGGTGCCGTCCTAGTCCAGAGGAAAGAAGGACTTGAACGGGTGATATCGTATGCTAGCCGGTCGCTGTCAAAAGCGGAAAGCAATTATTCTACGACTGAAAAGGAATGCCTCGCCATCATTTGGGCTACAGCTAAATTCCGCCCTTACCTCTATGGCAGGCCATTCAAAGTCGTCAGCGACCACCAGGCGTTGTGTTGGCTAGCTAACTTAAAGGACCCTTCAGGACGGCTGGCGCGGTGGAGCCTCAGACTATAAGAATATGACGTCACGGTAATATACAAGTCCGGAAGGAAACACTCCGACGCCGACTGCTTATCACGCGCCCCCATCGATCCCCCGCCGCATGACGACGAGGACGACGACGCCTTCCTTGGGATAATCAGCGCGGAAGACTTCACTAAACAGCTACGAGCAGACCCGGAGCTAAAAGGCCTCGTGGAGTATTTGGAAGGGAACACCGACGTTGTCCCTAGGGCATTCAAGCGCGGGTTGTCTTCGTTTACGCTTCAAAACAACCTACTCGTGAAGAAAAACTTCTCACCAGTCCGCGCCAACTACCTTTTTGTTGTTCCGTCGGCGCTGCGTCCAGAAGTACTGCATGCCTTACACGACGATCCAACTGCTGGGCACCTCGGATTCTCCCGGACACTGTCGAGGATACATGAAAGGTATTACTGGCCGCGTCTGACCGCCGACGTCGCCCGTTACGTCAAGACATGCCGAGACTGTCAACGACGCAAGACACCACCGACAAGGCCAGCAGGGTTATACTACAGCCGATCGAACCTCCTCGCCGACCATTCCAGCAGATTGGGATGGATTTGTTGGGGCCGTTTCCGACGTCAACATCTGGGAATAAGTGGATCGTCGTGGCAACGGACTATCTCACCCGCTTTGCTGAAACTAAAGCTCTACCAAAAGGCAGCGCAGCCGAAGTGGCGAAATTTTTCGTCGAGAACATCCTGCTGCGACATGGTGCCCCAGAAATCCTCATCACCGACAGAGGAACGGCTTTTACAGCAGAGCTCACCCAAGCCATTCTGCTGTACAGCCAGACAAGTCACAGGAGGACGACTGCCTACCATCCGCAGACGAATGGCCTCACGGAGCGCCTGAACAAGACCCTCGCCGACATGCTAGCAATGTACGTCGACGTCGAACACAAGACCTGGGATGCCGTCCTGCCGTACGCAACATTCGCTTACAACACGGCGGTGCAAGAAACAACACAGATCACGCCGTTTAAGCTGGTTTACGGCAGGAATCCGACGACGACGCTCGACGCCATGCTGCCGCACGTCACTGACGAGGAAAATCTTGACGTCGCTAGCTATCTCCAGCGCGCCGAAGAAGCCCGACAGCTCGCCCGTCTGCGGATCAAGAACCAGCAGAGGACCGACAGCCCACATTACAACCTCCGACGACGCTTTGTCGAGTACCAGCCCGGTGACCGTGTTTGGGTTTGGACCCCTATACGCCGACGAGGACTGAGCGAGAAGCTCTTGCGTCGCTATTTCGGACCGTACAAGATCATCCGACGTATTGGCGCACTGGACTATGAGGTCTTGCCAGACGGCATTTCGCTGTCACAGCGGCGCCGCTCACGGCCTGAAATTGTCCACGTTGTGCGACTCAAGCCGTACCACCAGCGTTGACGAACTTTGGCACTTCGCGTAACTGACCTTCGGACTTGATTGCTTTTCGTTGTTTTGTTACTTATGTTTAATAAGCGTCCTTTTGTGTTTCGCTCTCTTATATTTGTAGCATCGGGACGATGCTTTTTAAGAGGGGGGTATTGACACGTGTACTTATATTGATCGGGCGACCACGTTTCGCCGCCTAACAAATCTTATCGCACAGCGCGGGACGCGTCTGCATGTATCCGAAGTTTCTAGAAAGTTATCGATGCTTCTATCCGCTGTCTGTTGTCGCCGAGCCTTGTCTTATCTGATTTCATCGCGTGACTCGAATGTTGTAGAACTTTGTGGAAGGCGTGCGGGTCCCAACGATTAGTCTGGAACATTCGATGACTGCTGTATAAAAGCCGACGCACCTGACCCGCTGATCAGATTTCCGACGATCGCCGACCGTGTTCGCCGCTATCGTTGTTCTATAAGTGTAGCCTGTTTTTGTGGGCACAGGTTCGCCCAATAAAAGCTAGTTTTGTATTCCACCGTATTGCTGCTTTTCTTCACCGTCACTACCACGTGACAATATTTACAAGGAGCAGACACACCTGTGAACGTATGCTTTGAAGGCTATGCAGTCATGTGGGTTTTTGAGTTAAAGGTTAAATTCAGTCAAGTAGAGTACTGACTGGACACTTGAAGCTGTTTTACGGGTTCATGTCTAAGCCTAATTATCGTTATCATTCCAATCATGTTTCATTCACGTAGCTGATTCATGAGCATTTAAAATATTTAGGTACCATATTTTCCAAACCATAGGTGCCGCCTTAATTTTCGTCCAAGCATCTTGTACAACAGTGCAACTTATATATGCAAGACCAACATGAGACATTCTTTTTCTCCAGCAATGTACTTGCAGTTTATTTTGTCTGCTGGAATGTGCAGCTCATAAAAATTTTTTGTTTACTGAAGTTTAGTGCCCTGAAATGGGTAAGTATGACATTTTAGGATAAGTGTATAAACATGCACAATCGCATTTCACGATGCTGACCCAAGTTAAAATAGATGCATCTTATACAATGAGTTATATACACATTTTTTTTTCTTTGAAAGTTGTGAAAAGAGGGGGGAAAGGGGGTGACTTGTACAACAGTTCAAATTATAGTCCAGAAAATATGGCACATGGTTTGTGAGCCCTGCATATAGTAGAGTAAAATACAACTTGAGCTGATGAAAGTTTCACATGGACAGTACATCTGCTGTGGATGACCTACAGTAGTGGCGAGAGGTCGCAGTTTCATCGATGTCTGTAATAGTTGCACTTCAATTTAGGCAAAACGGCAGACATAATTATGCACAATGCACCTTAAGTAAACCCAAGTGGAAATGATTCCAGCTTACTGCTGTTTTGAGACATTGAATCCCACTAGGATCATAAGCCATATCAATCCAGGTAACTGCAAGCCTGAAAGATAAAGCAGAAAGGGAAAAAGCCACAGTCTGCTGCGTGGCATACAGTGCACCAGGAGGCACTACACCTTCCTGCTTGGTACATGAAGTGATGCAAACAAGTATAAACAATAACTAAAGTCGTTGCCTGCAATAAGAACAGCCATATAAGTCAAATAAAGGCCACTGGCTGTGCCAAGGTAGTTGTTACCACTGTGCAATTGGAGAACGGTTCCCTTTTTTCTCTCTCTCTCTCTGAACCCTTCAGGCATTGATACAATGTAGCAAAATGATAAACATGTTTATGATGTCATTAACTACAATGCCCTGCAGTCAGTAAAGGTGGCCTCGAATTATGTGGACATGAATTTCAAATGCACTAACATGTGCTCCAAGTTCATTGCATGGTCTGGCATGAGTATTGCCTAGTATTTGTGATGTTGAAAACTCGACAACCACTCTTGATGTATTATAAAGCAGAGCAAAAGCGATTTCTTACCAGCAATAGTAGCTCTTTCCGACTTGGACAGAAAAACACCACCCAGTTCAAAGTCGTGGCATCTGTGCTTGGATTGGAAAACCACATACACACCAGTGTTGTCTTCAGTCACGGCCATTGCCGCAAAACATCTTTTTCCACACTTAACACTTGAAGGCCGCTTCAGCTTTTGTTTACTTGTAGCTGTGGAAAAAGATAACCGGGTGGTTTATTCTAACTTAAGCACTGGACTTCCAACACATGCTTAGTGGTGGTTCTACTGCGCCATTTACACCATTTAGCTACAATTCAACTTGCCTGAAACCTGGCTACGCAAACTGCGCAAAGGTGCGGTATTTTCACGCTTTCAGGGCAATGCAGCGTTTTCAGCAGGGGTATGAGAAGACTTAAATATAGGAACCAAATAGTGAATGTGCAAGTAATTCAGTTTGAGATGCATCATCTACTAGACTTTTCAAATATTCAGTAATATTTGCAGTAGTGCAATGGATTGCCCGACATCAATGCATTGCATGCAGCATTTCAAGGGCACTTGGTTTGTCTCGGAACAAGCACACAAATAAAACAAATCTGGGTTTTTACATGCCAATACCACGATCTGATTATCAGGCATGCCTCTCTCAGTGAAAGCTTCGTCCTGGCTCTCAACACCGATCGAAGCAATTACTATATGCAATGCTAACAGGGTATGGTGACAAAAGCAGCATTTATAGCAAGCACAATGGCATGCGCTAAGATAAGACCCATTGACCACTGGAAGGCACACAGTTTGCATTGCATACATGTGTTCTTGCACGTGGTTCAGAACTGTATGACACTTTGTCATCTTTTAAGTACAGGAACTAACTTCTGTGCACGCTTGTGATAGTTGCTGACTTGTGAAAAGAGGGGGAGGTTACTTGTGCCAGGTTCAAATTATAGTCCAGAAAATATCTTGTATGGTTTGTGAGCCCTGCATATAGTAGAATAATATACAAGTTAAAGTGATGAAAGCTTCACATCGAAAGCACATCTGCTGTGGATCTTGTGGACTCGTACAGCAGTGCTTCATCAGTTATCAAAAACCCGCACGAATGATCTCAGAAACAATCGCCAATTAGCCAATCGTACCAATATATTAGCGCCAAGCTTTCTGCGACGGCTTGCAGCCCATATCACAATCACCAAAAGCTAATTTCATGGCACACTACCCTGACCTTTGGCCCTAATCAGCACTGCTTCGTCAGGTCGGTTGGGTATCAGCAACCAAAGCTACAGTTAGCTGATTAATCGACTCATATCTATTTGCAGAGGCCAGCAAACCACCTCGCAACAAAATTGAGTGCATGGAATGGTATCAATGTTGTTCGTGCCCACTACCGCCATCTTTGCATCCATTTGTGCTATGGCACCTCCTTCTGGATGCCGTTCATAGCCTCGCGGCAGTCTCTTGTCGAGCTTCTTGCGTTGTTATCGGGTGTAATACACTTGTGCATATTGCCATAGTGCTTGTGAAAGCACACATGTCATTTGCAATGCACATAAGACATTCACCTTTACTTCTTTTGTTGTGTGACAGAGCAAATTGTTCTAGTGCAGTCGTAATTTCTTGCCTCTCTGACGCCTAGGCACACAGCTGCTTTCATTAGCCCACAAAATTTTTATTTGTTTACAATGGCTTTCTACCTACTCAAATAAAAGTATTTGCAACATAATGGCATGGTACTAATTGGCTGGTTCTAGGTGTTAAAATTTTCTTAAACGTGTAAGCATTTCTATGCTTACCCAACGTCCATCATGCAAGATAAAAATGTGGGCCGATCCCAGAGATAGTGCAATACTGGGCCGACCCACGGCGGAGGTGAACAGCCTTCAAGCACTCAACAAAGTTAAAAGTGCATACAATATAGATAGAGCATGCAGCAGCGAGTGGCTTTACCTTTGTTCTGTCTGTTGCTACCACGAGATCGAAGCAGCGCTCACAAATCTCTCAGCACACACCGCACCCTGCCCCTTTCGCAGATCGCTTTCACGATATGGGCCCACTCTTCAAGGCAAAGCCACGAGAACACGGTGTTCAAGATATGGTGCACGCGGCGCATAATAATTTGACGTGCACGGATAAGGCACTAAAGAGCAGTACCAGCTTATGATCAGAACGTCGTCAGCACACCTGGTGCCACTATCCGCAGCAGTCCATGTTGCTGCGATGCTGCTGTTTATACCGGTCATATTAACTTCCATAACACTCTTTTTTGTTCAAGTACCCTAAAGAGTCCAGGAGGCATAGGGGTGGGGGATGTTATGATTGGCCAGCGGGGATAGTGACCTTCTGGCTTCGCTGCAATGAATCGCTTCGTGAAGCCAACAACACGCCCCCTTCGAGTAGCCCTACGGAGCCAGTAAGGCTAGACACGTTTGGCGCACAGGATTGTTAGCTGGTTCGCTGTCACCTTCAGGGACCAACTGGAGCAAGAAAACTCCTGGAAAAGTTTGTTCTATGGCGTTCCCCCATATACTCTGGTAATAGTCACGGTCGTTTGACAGATTCAGCAGCTAACTGCAGAGTCAGCTCAGGAACTAAGACGTGCCAGCTTGAGTCAAGCGTGACAACATCTGTCTACGAGGCCCCACTCGTTTCGGTGTGTTCAGTGAAACAAAAGTGCAACAAAGTATATTAACCTTCGCCCTTAAAGGCGGGTACTTGGACGACTTTGAATGCTTTGATTGGATGAAGGTTGGATGGCAGCTTTCCCTGGCCTAGGGATCTAGTAAGGACAGAGTGTGTTTAAACAGACATTTTCGGCTGTTCAGTGTGCATTTCAGTCGTGCTAGACCCCTACTCCTCGTTCTTAATGAGAACAAGTTCCTCCCTTCAACAACATCCTTAGCAGTGAATGAGTCGGACGACGGTATGGGCCAGGTACGCCTTTTTTCATGGCAGACACCAACTCATTATCAGATCTCAGCTTTGGTACGTGAAGTGTCAAAATTTGAATGTTTGATTTAAATGCAGGTACGGCGGCTGCCTAGTTCCTGCGTCATTTTAGATTACCTTTATCGTTCATTTCTATCTTCGTTTTCTGCTTGGGCTCCCTGGGGCTAGACCATAGCAGTTATGGCTAGACGCGGCGATGAAAAAATAGGCGAGTCTAGAAGCGTTGCCAATTTTGGTTCCTCAAAGTCAACTTTGCCGTAATACACTGCGGTGAAGTATACCACGAATGCAAAGGTGGCCACTGTGAGGGGACACAGCACGAGTTCCTTAATTATACACGTGCGTTCCAGTTTTCTGTCAGTACGAGCACGGAGACAACTAATAACCAGAACTTTATTTCTAACAAGTTGTTACAATTTGTTGGGGTTCTTCAAGCGAGAAGCTGTTGCAAACAGCTTGAACGTCCTTGACAGCACAGCAGTCAGTGTAGAAGAAAATAAAGCATGTATATAATCATATATTATATATAGTGATATACTACACACTATATTAGATCGTGCTTAACAATGGTAATTGCACAGTTCTAAAATAGTAAAGAGGGTGGACAGTGCAACTCTATGTCTCAACCGAAACTAACATGAACACAGTATATATATATATATATATATATATATATATATATATATATATATATATATATATATATATATATATATATATATATATATATATATAAAGAGAGAGATAGAACAGCGCATTAGTAACTCCAGTTATGGATATCCATACATTTGTTCCCGCGCACAGGCATCATGTAATGAACGATTGTAGACCAAAAATTATTTCGCGTTTCTTTCCGGATAAAGACATGAACATTAATAATGCCTTGGTTTTCATACTTATTTGGAAGTTAAGGAACATTACAGGTTAGCGATTGTATTAGATAAATTGTTAGCCTTTTTGGCACGAGCCATCTATTCTGGCGGGCTAGTTGGTGCGAATCCATGAATACTTTGTTTAGCGCAAAAGAACAGACACAAGAAAGACGATAGGACAAGGCGCAGCACCTTGTCCTGTCGTCTTTCTTGTGTCTGTTGTTTTGCGCTAAACAAAGTATCCATCTATCCTGGCTGTAGTCCCGACAGTGACTTTACAAGTGAAGAGAATTTGTTAGAGGAAAAAAATATATGAATGCAGTAAAGGAAGGCCATATACATCTGGCAGTTTGATAGCGTTAAATTTGGTAAAAAGTGGTGATGTTGCGTGGAGGTATGGAACGTTGGCAATAATTTGACGTGCACGTTTCTGAAGAAAAAGCTTGTGTGTGTTAGTGTTCACAGTGGTGCCCCACACACGCATGCAGTAGTTAATGTGAGACGCAAATAGTGCCTGGTAAATTTGTAATTTCAACTTTTCTGGAAAGAAATAATGATTTTAAGGCCGTTGTGGCTGGACCATCCCAATGAAGTGGAAAGGAGCGCGTTCGCTTTAGGAATGACATTGCAAGCCTCCAGACCAGAGACAAAGAGGTTGGTATCATCTGCATATAGAATGGTTGTTGCCTCGCTTTCTGCGAGGGTTCATCGAGCAATAAGGTTCCCAAAGAGCTCCAGCCACACTGGAAGGTGTGAGGTGAAATTCGGCAACACTGATGCACGCGGCTGTTCCCCCCCTCTCTATTCCCCCCAGCCGCACTTTGCCTCGCTGCACCGCTCATTCTTGGCCCAGCACCCGTCCGATATGGAGGTTCCCATTGTTGATCCCGCCAAGTACGAGATTCGTTCCGTAATTCACTTTTTGCACGCCAAAGTGACTCCACCCATGGATATTCATCGTCAGTTGACAGAGGTGTATTGCGACACGTGCATGTCCGTTCAACACGTCCGAAAGTGGTTCAGGGAGTTTAGTGCCAGTTGAAAGAAAGTCCACGATGATGAACGGAGTGGAAGACCGTCAGTTTCGGTTATCAAGATGGCCCAATGCAAAGTGCTTCAGAAGAGGAGGATCAACATCTGTGAACTTGTTGCTCAGATTCCTGGGAGTTCTTACGGTACAGTAGAAAGAGCTTTGACTGAAAAATTGGAGTATCATAAGTGTTGTGCTCAATGGATGCCGCGGCTATTGACATCAGACTACAAGGAGAAACGCCTTGACTGTGCTGGCCAGTTTCTTCAAAATTGTTAAGAAGATAAGGAAGGATTGTTGGGCTCCATTTTTATGGGAGACAAATGAAACAAAAATCCTGATATGAAACAAAAATCCAAAGAGTGGCGTCACCCAGAGTCACCAGTCGCAAAGAAGTTCAAACTCCTGCTGGCAAAGTCATGGCCACTGTTTTTTGGGATCGTAAGGGAGTACTGCTGATCGATTTAATGGAACCTGGGACAACAATCAACTCTGCGAGTTATTGTGCAACACTATGAAAACTCAGGCAAGCTATCCAGAACCGCCGGCGAGGACGACTGGCAGCCACTGTACACTGCTTCACGACAACGCCCGACCTGACGTCTCCCGTCAAACCCGGGAACGTTTGACAAACTTTGGCTCGACTGTCACGCCCCACCCACCGTACAGTCCGGACCTCGCGCCTAGTGATTATCACTTGTTCCCCAAGCTAAAGGAACATTTGAGTGGCCAACGCTTCCGGAGCGATGAAGAAGTCGAAGAGGTGAAACGCTTAATCAATGGGTCGGCGGCAGACTTCTACGACGCTGGGATACAGAAATTGGAGCACTGTATACAAAAATGCGTAGAAAAAGATGGCGATTATGTAAGTTTCATCTTTCCAATAATGTAAATTGCTATGAGGATAAACAGTGTTGTCTCTTTCTAAAATTGATGGGAACCTTATTTCTGGATCAACCCTCGTATGTCCATCCATCATGTCATTAATGTAAATGTCGAAGGTGACCTAAAATGCTGCCCTGTGGGACATCTAACAATATTGCCCTGTTGGAGGAAATACTATTTCCGATGACGACGCATTGCCTGCAATCAAGCAGATACGAACAAAACAAAAGAATATGCCATTCCGTGTACACCGTTGGCAGTCAACTCTGTTAATAGAATCTTGTGTCGCAGACGGTCAAAAGCCTTGCTGTAGTCAATAAATATCCAGACTACTAGGTTTCATTTTTGCAGCTTCTTGATTAACACCTGCTGAACAAGCAGTGCAGTTTCGGTAGAGCAGGTCATCAAAGCTGTTTCGCCATCGCCAGGGTTCGTGCCACGCTCCAACCATGATTCCTCGCTCCTTTGTGCCCTCCAGAGGGGCACGGTCATGGCCCCCCAAACAAGGGGCTTAAATCACCACTGCAACATAATTGCAATTTTTCGCTTTTAAATATGCTTCAACGCAATACACTGCATAAGCTTCCCTGCTTAACTCAACTGTAATGCGGCAGAAGTGACTTTAGGAACACTTTCTAGACGTGCCAAACAATATGCGCATTCTGGTCGGAACTACACCTGACTTAACATTCCGACATGTAGACATGGCTGGCCCTTGTGCAGTTTAAGAGTATGGATACGCATGCTGGTTGTGGCTTGAGAAGATGCAATTTCTTAAACAAGTTTCAATGCCAATGCCCTAGACTGAGCTTCACCGCAATGCAGTTGTGTTATGCACTGGAGCTTCCGTAATGTATTGCGGTCCATCACTGCAGCAACGCCAGAACCAGCTTTGAATGGGTGCCAGATGAGTTATTAGATGTCTCGGTGCGCATACTGTGACAGATGACGGCGCGTGTGCGCATGTATAGTCGGGAACATGTGCAAGGCTGCGTTGCAGTCTCGTATATGGAGCTTGCAAGATGGGCGAAGCAAGGCCCAAATCACCACAACCCTGCCGGAAGTAGCTCTAAATCCCTGCCTGTACACTTCTTAGGGGTCTCGGTGCTTTTACAGTGATCGGAGATTGCACATATAATATTATATTTTCAAAACAGCTCATTGGAACATCTTCCTGTTCGTGCTACGCACACAAAAACGAGGAATAAGAAAAAAATTGTGCAGATCCCACACACTGTGGGAATCAATGTAAGTGAAGCTTTCCATGCTGGATGCTCTGACTGATGATATTTAGCAGTGTTGACGGATAAAGCTTAATTTCTTGCAACGTTTAGGCTAACACGAGATTGGCGAATTGATGTTAAACGTTACCTTGCGTGCACCACTGCTGTTTGTCTGCGTAATAGGCAGAACACAAAGGGAGAGGTGTTTGCATGAGGCGTTATTGTGCACCATATCTTATAACCTCTGAGATGGTTGAGCGTTGTCATTTCCTCACATGGCACATCACATTATGGCAGAAGTATTAAACGAATTGGATTATGGGGCTGTACGTGCCAAAACGACACTCAGATTATGAAGCACGGCATAGTGGCAGACTCCAGATTAATTTTGACACCGTGACACCGTGATGTTCTTTAATGTGTCCCAAATGTAAGTGCACATGGGTTTTCTATTTTGCCCCCGTCGAAATGTGGCTCCCGCGATTGGGATCAAATCCATGACCTCTAGTAATGCCATAGCCGCAGAGCTAATGCGGCGGGCACAGAAGTGTTGATTTCACAGTCAACCACTTCTGTAGTGTTTCCTGGACGCTGCGGTGCACGTTAATTAATGCAGCTCTGCTTCTGCACGCCCTGTGTGAGTTGCCCGCTTGACATACTTGCATGGCATTTATTTTTCATAAATAGCAGCAACACTATATGCTATAGTATAGCGTATGCTAAGCAGCGCACATTTTTTTAGTTTAGTTGGCCTGTGAGATGTTCGGATCTCAGAGGCCATGTGCCGTCATTGCGGCTATCTCGCGACTGTAGCTATAGGTGGTGCTAACATGTCGAATGTTTCTTTCATTAGGCTTCGACTCGTTCGAAATGAGAAGCGATCTCAAAAACACCACATGGTTATCCAGAATACTCTGTCGTCGAAGCAGCCTGAGACTAAGCGAAAGCCATTTACACAGTCATTTGCTAAGAACAAAGTGCATTTTACAAAAGCAACGCCAAATTCAATTCGAAGTGGGCAGCCGGGCCGCCGCCATGTTTCACGCAAACTCCGCAAACCACGCAAAGACGCTAACGCTAAATCTGAGAAATAAAGAGTGCGTACACTATACGCGATAGGTCGTTTAGCGTTCTGCGCGTGCGCAGTGATGACCCACTATTTTATAGCGTACACTAAACTAAATGTGTCTATTATGCAGCATGTTTTAGATGCTTGCTAGTTTTAAAGTCCAAAAGCTGAGATACAACAGCGTCACACACTATCATGTGAGGAAAACGAACCGCTGCATGCAGCAAGTAGCATCAGCATAAGCACTAGATTACAGTCTAACAGCTCTACAATGAAGACCACAATGAATTTGCCTGTACAACAAAGAAACTTATGCGTCCCTGGCGGCTGATTTATGTTTATAAAACGAATGCCACACCAGCGCCGCCACTTCCCTGTGAAGATTTCACCAGGGTAGGCTGTGCGCTAGTGCTAACAGCAGCGTATTTGAAGAGCGTGCTGATATTACTAGTCCTGTTGCCCTGCTCCAGGATTCACTCAACTCGTATGCTACTTGTTGTAACGCATCAACGGCTGACGAATGCATGGAAAGGCCACGAATGTCAATGAAGGCGACCAAAAATTTTGACAGCAAGGGAGGCTTAGTGGCACTAGACAATCGGGGGCTTTGCTTTGCATGGCTCCTGCATTTGGTTGAAGAGCAAGCTGGGAACCTCAATGGAGCATAGGGTGGCTACAGTAGAACAAGCTGTCAGGGATATTGTGCGGAGAAAAATTATCAGCCTATCTCGTTAAGTCTTTCTTGAATTCTTGTTAAAGATTTCCTTTTGTTGAAAGTGCTTAGCTATTGTGAACAGTGAGCTGTGCAACCTTTTGCACAACGTGACCTGCGTAACGAAGGATTTTGAAGGTGCGAGCACTTTGTTAAAAAGGCGTTTGACTACATAGATACATTCAGAGCAGCGCCTTCTACCCTTTAGCCCATTCAGAATTTGTAGGTCCTATGTTTGTAGGTCCTAGGTTCTGCTGATGTACTGCAGTGAAGCCTTTAATATGTGTCCCAATGTCCGATGCTGCGGAGTTCAATATATCCATTTAATGTCAGAACAAGTTTGATGTATGAAGTTTCATATACATGTCATTCTCTTGGTGATTCACCACCTGTTATTTAAGCAATAATTCCATTTATCATTGTTTCATATAACAAAGTTCAATTGTAATGAATTATTGCTATATGACATTCTTTCCATTACTATAACTAATACTCTCAAGCTTGGAACCTCCCAGCTTCCTCATACAGTTGGCCAATGTGACAGCACACCTGACGCAACAAGCCATGTCGTACACTTACTCTGTGCATATTCACAGCCCATGCAAGCTTGTGCTGAAAGCTTGTTGCTGCTTGCAGAGGTAAACATTTCACTTGACTGTTGTAATGATCTTGCTGACTATGTGATAGAATAAACAGTTACTCCACAATAAAACAGTATCAGGCCATTTTGTAAACATGAGTTTGAAGTAAAACTGTGCCATGCATCGTCGAAAAAGGAAAACAACATTACAGGGATGAGCATAGTTATCGTGG
Organism: Dermacentor andersoni; assembly: GCF_023375885.2. Taxonomy (NCBI): domain Eukaryota; kingdom Metazoa; phylum Arthropoda; class Arachnida; order Ixodida; family Ixodidae; genus Dermacentor; species Dermacentor andersoni. The sequence goes on along the minus strand of NC_092820.1, from coordinate 28,384,212 downwards.
GCTTGTCTCTATAGCTTTTATGTCTTGCTTTGTCCACATTATGCTGCACAGTTTTAGTTGAAGCGGTTATTGGCTGGCAGACGTCTTCCCATCATGTTACTACGAGTTTTGATGAAAGCAGTGTTGGCCAGCCTCTCTACCCCTGGTTCTCTGGCTTAGGTGGTGGTGCCTCCAGTGGTTCAGATTTGAATGGGTGCAAATTAATTTTCCCTCTCAGTGAAATCATACCAACTTTCTCAGGTTACCTGGCTTCTACAATTCCTCCTAAGTTGGACTTGTTCAACAGCTTTACCGAGTACTTTAAGTAGGCAGTGTATTCTATGTCTTAGGGCAAACAGAAAATTAGCATAAGCACTCTTGCTTTCAGGCTGCCATAGACTGCGAGTTAATAGTGCAGTCCAGATCAACATGTCCTACCTTGATCCCTCCAGCCTATGTGCCAGCCTTCCCTATGAGCCACTACTTGTGCAGGTGAACATACCTTCTTTGTTCCATGCAAAACATTTTGTTAACTGTTTTCAGGAAAAAGTAGTTCAAGCATAAATGGCTAACACATGCTCTTCATACCAGGGTGCCATGGATAATGGAGAAGATAGGGAAGTACAGGCTAGCATCGCTGTCCAAGATCCATCCGGCATCTTCTCTGTCACAGGTCCATGTGTCCTAACTGCTGGTCTTCAATGGGAGCTGACACTAGGAGGTAAACGCACCTCGTCTGTAAAAGAAGACTGTGCAAACATACCCAGGACTTTCTAGTTATGTCTGTGGTTTCAATGTTGTGATCAGAAGTCATGTATTAAGCGAACCCAGCTTACAGTATTATAGCCAGAATACAATGGTTTAGTAACACTGCAGTTGTTCTGCGATTTTTTTAGCTTGGTCAGAATCACAACAGAACTGAAGGCAGCAGAATTGTGCACCAAAGGTGCAAGTAATTTTTGATAAATCCAATGCTTAAGGTGACCATGAGCTTATTCAACCTAAATTCCTAACGTCTACTTAACATGTCACAAGATGTTAGTGGAAATGAAAAGACCGCCATTTATAGTGATAGAATCAAGCATGCTGTTTGTAGTTCAAGTAGGAATGATAGTTTTGAATTGGCACAGAAAGTTGCAAAAAACTGGCCATGAAAGCTTTTTACTTGAGATTTAGTCCATGAGGTCACTGTGTAAGTCACCTGTTATGAAGAGCAGCGTACTTATTGCTTAATATTGCAGCCTTTGTATTACATATATGTTCCTGCTTTATTGTATGCATATTAGGAAGTAAATAAAAAGTTCATACTAACAAGCGGCGCTGCCTTCAGGGCAACGAGTGGAAGGGCAGAGTGCTGATGTTCCTCACTGCATGGTGGCGAACGTGAGTGTTTTTGTATGAGCAGGAGTTTGCAGCTGAATACCCTGAGTACTGTGCCACAGATGGCTGGCAGCACTACAGTAATAGCACTACTGGCATACTACTCAGGTTAGCTTGATTAAATAAAATGAAAAAGCTTTCACTTGTACATGATGAAAGCAGTTGGATGGGAAACCATAAAAGGATGTACCTATTATTGTAGAAATACTTCAACACTTCTGAAAACATGAACAGCAAGAGCATTGGCTCTACACAAACACTATAAATTGGGAAGGGCCCATTTCCTCCCAGCACAATCCTCGCTAAGTAGACGGCAAGCAACGGCATGGCGCCTCTTAAAAACGGATACATATTCAAACCCAATGGCCTACCACTGCTACTACCCGGACCTTAACACGAATTGATGTAGATTCTGTCAAGAAAGGGCAGACCTACACCATATGGTTTAGGCTTATACTCAGATGCCCACGCAGAATAAAATACACAAGACCAGAAAGCAGTGGAAGACCGCGTAGCTCAGTTGTGCACCGGAAGACCAACTTAAGTGAATCCAGCAGGCCGAAGATGCCGCCATGGTCCAGGGGCTCGAGGCCATCATCTAGGTAGAGAGGCCTAGGTCTGAAATCTGCTGTCCTAAAATAGTTTATTCCTCCTCCTCCTTAGATCTAGGGCTGCACTTGTCTGCTTTCCACCAATGCCAGCGTATAAGTTCTATTATGCCCACCTATCACTATTTCTGGCAGGTTCCCAGATAAAAAAAATTTATATCAAGAATTTTCCACAGCATTTTCCACATTACCTCTGTATGGTTGGATACACTGACCGGTAAGCTTTCCATTGCATTTTAAAAAAATGAGTTCCACAAAAACTGGTGTTCAGTCCATTTTACTAAATCTATAGGTCGCTGTTCCCAATTATAGTTAGCAGGCACGAGTAAGTGTGGTTGGTATTCTGGCAAGGTCATTTAAACAAGCTTACAGAACTGTTTTAAATACACGACTGCTTTCTGATGTTTTACTGGCATTTCAATTTTCTTTCTTTTCTTTTTCAAGAACTAAACTTAGGATGAAGTTTTCATAGTACGATCATGCTTTTGGAGATTAATAATAGGTAAAATACTGTAAAGTACTGGTGTTTCCAACAAACTTCCTCATTTTCAGCCACGGTGCTACCTTGAGGTGCGTGGCCCACATGATGACTAGTGTAGTGCATTTATTGTGTTAGTGCAAGTAGTGTAACCTGTTATGATATGACATGCTAGTCTTGAGTATTTTCTTGCAATGTGCCAGCACGCAACATGGGAATATTTACTGTGAGGCAATTCGCTACAAAGCTCGTCCTGGTCCAGAACTCGAACCCGGGATCACCGCCTTTCCGGGGCAGCCACTCTAACATCTGAGCTAACCAGGCAGCTAGCAGATGGCAGGGCAAAGTCCAATTGCCTTTGCATCGAGTTGTCAACGAATTCGACTTCGCCCTGCCATCTGCTAGCTGCCTGGTTAGCCCAGATGGTAGAGTGGCTGCTTCAGAAAGGCGGTGGTCCCGGGTCCGAGTCACGAACCAGTTCGAATTTTCTTCAACTACGAGGCTTTTCTTTGGAGGAACCCGTATGGGTTTCCTTTGTAGCAGTTGCTATGATTGGGTGGATTTGTCATTTTTCCCTTAATGAATTACTTCTCTCCACCTTGCGGGTTTTTGCAGAACTATTACGTTAGTTCAGTATAGTACACTAACAGAAGACAGTGATGTGTATGAAAAAAAATAGTTTTATTTCAAATAATGCATACTAACTAGACGTGGTGTATTTATCCGCATGAACATGGAATATTAAAAGCTTAAACGGGCTGTGCTTTGATGTGGATGAAGTGGTAACTGTGATAGTGCGGTGTTCTTTTAAGCAGGATTATGATATAATTGTAGGGAATTGTCATAGCTGGAAAAGTTTGAAGTACCAATTAACATCATACCTGCCAACTCTCCCAATGTGCCTGGGGGACTCCTGAATTCCAACCAATTCTCCAGTTGTACAAACACGGCCACAAATTTCCCAAATATCTGCCCCGACCCCAATGCAAAAAGGAGTATCATGCAGCACAGCCGTGTCATAATTGCCATTGTGCACTAGAAAGCTAGCTAGCTGAAGTGCCATTTAAATTCAAAACATTTGTGTGTAGGCCTAAGTAGCCAAATTCGTTTCAGATGGAGACATTCATTGAAGAGCATGTGTGTGAGACAAAGGTGTAATAGGTGTTGCATAACAGCCGGGTCTTTTAGGTCAGCTTTGCAGCACTTGATATAATACACAAATGATGGTGAAGCATATCAAGAGTCGAAAGGGGCCACTGTAACGGAACCTAGCATGCGGTCCTTAAATATACATGCGCACACGCGGAGTCTCCGGTCACAGTACAAACATTGAGACGGCTAATAGCTGTACTGGCAGCCATTCAGTCTCACATTTCTGTGAGCCAAAAAAAAGAGTGATTTCATCATTTTACTGTCGGTGGCCCCCCTCCCAACCTTTGGTTGGCGAATTTTCTTTCGAGGTCCCAAAGTTGCGAGGTTTGATTAACATGGATATCGACAGGAAAGAGAGAAGAATGCAGCCCAATATGTCCCCTGGCTTATTTATAGCATTAACAGAAGTTTAAATTTGCACAGATATGAAAGCATACTGACTGACAAGTTAGCATTTCTTTTTTCACTTGGTTTTACATCGTAGGTCGACACCCCTGAGAAGGCTTCCTTGCAAGCTCGTGCAGCAAGACTTGCCTCTAAGCAGCAAAAGCAAAGAAAGGAGATGAAAAGCCTGCAGCAGTCAAGGTGGCATTTTCAAAAAGAGAATGCTAAACTGAAATCCGTTCTGAAAAGACAAAACACACAATATATTTTATTCAGAAAGCAGGTTTTTGTGCTTGATATTCTTGGTGCTGCAAATCAGTTGTTTTTGCAACAACGAATGGGTAAGCAGACAAGGGAACAAACACCAACAGACTGCTTGCTTAAGTCGAGATATTTTGCTCTTACTTTAAACTTTACTCTGAACAGGCATACAGGTACACGAGGAAAGTGTTTGATGCATGTTTGCCACATCCTTGAACTTTAGGCAATTGGACAATAGCAGTAATAGAAAAGCAGGATTTTCCAAGGAGGGTGTAAGTGCGCTTAAGTTGCTCAAAGAATAGCAAGCGAGACCATCAAAATATGTGGAGCCTTGTAGTTGACAAGATGTCCATTAAACAGCAGGTAGTGTGGCAAGAGGGACATTTTGAAAGCTATATGGACATGAGCAAAGGAGCCACAGGTGACTGCTTGCCACAGGCAAAAGCTGCCTTTGTAAGAATGGCTGTATGCATGAGCCACCGTAATTGTTCACTGGAGTCTGATCACATGACCTAAACTCGCCACTCTGATGTGTCTGTGTCTGCTCAATGTTTTTCAAACCAAGCATAACAAGTACGGCCGCATACAGGTTGCACAGTGTATTGCACATTTTAAAGGAGAGTCATGCAAGTCGTACAAGTCATGCAACTACGTCATACCTGCCTTGTTGAGTAGGTGCGTGGATCACGTCTAGGGCTCACTGTCATCTGGTAGAGAAAAACTGCAAAACTCAAATATTAAACAGTACCGGGTGGCACAGTTCTTTCCTTCTTTCTAACCATGCTATGCATTTCATTCAGTGGAATTACACCAGAATGGGCTTTTGTGTGAACTGCACATTATATATCTTTTTACAGCTTTGTCAAATGGACAGTGTACAGGAACATACACAAAGATTACCACATATATCTGCTGGGCAAGGCAAACAGCTGAACATTGGCCTGACAGTGACTTGTTTTTGCCTTGAGAATGATTATGGGTGTGTTGACAAGTTTGGCCGGACTTGTCCTAGGAGCATTCTTAGTTTTGATGATTAAAATGAATTTTTTGTGCCTCATAACCGAGAAAACTTGCATAATAATAGTTTTATGAAAAACAATAATGTCTTCACAAAATAAGGTAGAAAAGAAAGCAGGAGTGCCCAGTCAGTCACAAGTGCTTTTTGCAAATTTTGCTGAACCTGCATTTTGTTAGCCCCTAAAGAAAGAAGTGCTGTCGCTAGAGTTTTAAGAATATTAACTGATTACCACATGAAGAATAAAATAATCACAAAAAGGAAACATTGAAAAAGATTGACGAAAGTTCAGATTTTTGCTTCCACATGTACAAGGAAGATGCCTTAAAATTTTTCCAGCCTGTTGCGATAAGAGCCATCAAGTTTGAGGAAAATACATTTGCTCTTGTCGGAGCTGAAAATTCACAAGTGCTCCATGTTCAGCATGTTTGAATTAGTGCTATGTTAAATAGCCTTTTTCAAAAAGAAAAGCTTTCCTTAATTTTACAAAATTACGTGTATTGACATAATTACGCAATCTAGAAAAACATGTTCCTATATTTGTTTGCTAGTGCATTTACAAAGCAAGTAGTGTGACTGAATAAATGCCACCACTGCTGTGACATACAGTGTTTGTAGGTGCTTGATGCAAGTTCTTTTCCTTTAAGACACCAGAACACTTCATGATGGCTCGACGATCGCCTAAACAGAAAATTTATGATTGAGAGCTTTTGGAACATTCCTGGGCAGGGGTCGCAAAACAGTGCATGGGTGCAGTGAGAGAAGAATGGTGGGGCATTGTCACGGGGTTTTAGAGGGCCTGCTCCTGATATTAAGCAATGAAGTGCATCTCTTGCATGTGGAGAGCATCCAAGAACAGTTTACTCTGTTGAATGCAGAGCTATCACTTTATGAATGAGAGAGAGTGCGCAGTGGAACTTGCGGCACCGAAGTGAAGTAAAAAGACACTAATGGAAATGAGATTTCATCCTCCCAGTGCCTGTTTAAAGACTTGGCCATTCTCCACCAGAAGTTCATCTATTTGTTTGTGAAATGAATTCTTTTTCTTGCAGAACTAAGATTCTTTTCGTTGTCCTGAACACTAGGGTGGTAAAATACACTTCTTGAAATCAAAATTAAAAATTGTCGCCATATGTGGCTGGCTTAAGTTATCTGAACACACCCTTATGCAAGACATAAATAAGTCACACAGATAGACATCTTTAATGCTGTGCAGCAACAGTAAAACAGTAGCCTCAGATGAGACTACACCTTTTAATTGTTAATATCCTCTGAATACAGGTGCACTTTTCAGCAGCAATCTCAAAAGTAACGGGAGACAGAGACCAGGACTATGTGCGCCAGCATTCAACAGGTGCAGCGGGGTAAAAAAACGTGTTTTTGGAATAAGGCTTCTGCCTTGATGCCATACACTAGGCCATGCCATAGGTTTGGGCAAGAAGTGCTGCCTCTCTGCCCATTTCCTCCCGCGTCGAGATCCAGCAGGCAGCATGACAATTGCGTAATACACTCGTCTTCTGGTTTCCCTGTCACTCGCGCAATGCGTACTGCCCTTCCCCAGACTTTAAAGTTAAGGAAAGCATCTCTCTCTGCGGAAGAGACACTGGCTCCCTGACTTTGGCCATGACTGGATTCGATGAATACTTGCCACAACCTATGAGTGACCCATGCCCAACTATCGCAAACAAGGCAAGGCTATTCACTATGTTTTTAGAAAGTGAACCTTCTCTGTGCAAGTGCTACTTATTGCTCTCCAGAATAAATAATGTTGTAGCTGGCACCACTGGTTACCCAATTTGTCAAAACCCAACGTAGCAATGATTACCTGCAGTACGGGTTGCGGAGTACTAGGGAATGCGGGTGTGTGGCTAGATCAGGAGCTTGCCTTCAGCCCTCTGTTTCTTCAGCCCTGTTCAGAGATGGGTAACATTTTGTTTATTGACAGTGGCGTACAGATTCAACTTCGAATTTGTTCATTTCGTAGTACTCACTGCTTGCCCTTCCTTCGTTTGTGTGCGAGTGGATGCATGTGCATGTTTTCCCTTTCTCTCTTCTTTTGATCTCTTGGTATATAAACATGCCAACTACTTGGCTATCGCCAACAACTTGGCAATAGCATGCCAAGTCTGCTCAGTTAACTTCTCCACCTACCATTACAATTTCTTGCGAGTGCAGACATATACTGACATACTGGTTGATGTGTATGGTTTGCTTGTGATAAATTTTTTAAATTTTCAGCTTTGTAATAGTCAGTAAGGCTCTGGAACAAGCTGGCCAATACAATGGTAGAGGATTTTAATGAAGCTGTAAGGGCTCTTGATTTTGCCAAAATGTGGTATGTTGCAAAACAGTGTGTTGTATATTTTATGACCTTTTCTTTTTGCTGAATTTTTTGTCGCATTTCACTCATTAGTAATAATATTGGAATAGCCTGTTACAACACTTATACATATTAAGCCTCTTGTTTTCTTCCATTCTTTTGTTTTCAATACCATGTAATTTGCTTCACATTAGTTAAAGTGCACGTATGGGCAATTTCAGGAAAATAAACATGGAATTAAATACATTCTCAGAACATGCAAGTTTTGTGCACAGTGGGTGAGCTGTGGAGTGTGAATAGTGCAACGTGCAGTGCATGTTAAGAGAAAATTGCCCTAGGCTAGTGGTATGGCATAAAGCAGCACCAAGATTCCTAGGAATTCAGTGCAGTGGAACCAAAATGCAAAATATACCTTTTCGTTCACTATTGTACCTAGTGCGCAATGAAAGACTATAATTAAAATGTACAGAGGAAATTTTTCACCTGATCACAGGACAGAAAACCAGTGATTCCCTTATTTCACAGAGAAAAAACATGATTTTCATCTCTTTATATAAAAAGTGGGGACAATCAAAACAATCCATGGCACATAATGCAAGATAGCTCCATCTCTTCTTCAATCATTTCAAAATTAAATTAGGGGATTTGAAATCCTGCAAATGCCCAGTGGAATGCTATAATGGGTGATTACGGATTAATTTTGCCCATCTGAGGTTTAACATGCACCCAAAGCATGTTATTCAAGCATCTTTGCATTCCATCCCCTGCAGCTACCATGGCCATAATCGAAGCTGCAACCTCTTAGCCAGCAGGAACATTGGACATCCTCTAAGCCACTAGAACGGGTCCCGAAATGTATACCTTGACCTATGCCCATGAGCAAGAAGTATATGGACCAGGGATCGTGCAATAAACTCAATTTTCTCATTCGCCTGTAAATTGAACTTGAAATTTTAGACGCTAATGCCACAGGTGAAAAATTTTTTTGGAACTAATATGTCTATACACGTAGATAAATACAAGGTTGCTAGAGACTGATACTAAGCTGGCAGAAAAATGTGTGTTGGAACTATTAAGCACATTCTAACATGTCTTGTTTCGCTCTCAGGCAATGCATGATGAGCATGTTGAAAATGCAATTAAGTATTTACATCTGAAGCTTTAAATCACCAGAAATCATCTGAGTTAGAGATATGAAACACATGGGAAAAAAAGAAACAAATTCTGCCCTACAATTCAGCCCACTGCAAATTGCTTCATGAAAAGATTGTGCAGTTGTGCCATAGCAACAATCTCGCCAAGTGGCACTAACAAATGGTTCAAACTAGGGGTGGAGGAGACTGAATGCCCGGTCACTTCCGGAAAGGCGCAGTATATATATTTTTTATTTCTGTTTTGAAGATTCATGCAAAGGCTTAAAATGTTGAAGATTCCAGTTTTACGGGAAATGATGAGACATGATAGCCTCTTCATTGCATAGCAGTCAACACTCTTGTACAGGATCATTCATAGTAGATGCTGCATCCAACATTAGCTTTAATGATAGAGTACATAGAACACAAACGGAGCCACTAGCACGACTATCTGAAAGTGCGGCACGTCAGCATGCTGCATCAGCACCCCACCTTTTCTTTCATTGGTGGCGGAGGGCTCTCCTGGATCAGGAGCAAATGATGTATGACGCATGCTTCCTCCTTTCCCCTCCAGCCATGCTGAATCTGTGCTCCCATCCCCATGGCACACTTTCTCCTGTCCCATCAGGTGCCTCCTCAGTTCGCAACTGCATCGTCCTCCTCTCCAGTTTTTCCCCTTTCTTGCTGTACACAAGGTGACAGATGTGTTTTCCTTCTCATGAGCGCTCTAATGCTAAGACATCACAAAAAAAAGAACAGAAAGCCATAATATCTATGCAGCTGCCAAAATTAGAAGTAATATGTCGTACATTACATGGAAGGCAAACCATGTTGTACAAGATCCTGCTTTTGTGCAGCAAATACTGTTGGGCAAAGCTGGAAACAGCTGGCTGTGTGAACATAAAAATGCAAGGTGCATGATAGAAGAGCATTTGATCTCAGTAATTTATGCAGTAATGGCAAGAGGACAACAAGGGAAATGATTCAGGTAGCCCAGATGGCGCAATAAGACAATGTATAAGTATGCCATCAATTGGTCTCACTATAAAAGAAATGTGAATATGACATCGGCCTTTAATAGGACAAAGAATCAGTGGTTCCATGTAGCATGACTTAGGGACAAAGTTGCTTCTGTACATTTTGGTTTTGGTGGTACACTGCACAGTAGTTATATAACTGTTCCTTCTGCGAATTATACATTAAATTAGAAAAAAAAAATCCTATTGCGCTGTTTTTAGGTGCCAAAACCACGATGTGATTATGAGGCATGTTGTAGTGGGCAACTCTGGAAATTTGGAGCACCTGGGTTTCTTTAAGATACACTTAAATCTAAGTACACAGGTGTTTTCGCATTTTTCCCCCATTGAAATGTGGCTGCCGTGGCCAGGATTTGATCCCGCGACCTCGTGCTTAGGAGCCCAACACCATAGCCACTAAGCAACCATGGCGGGTAAATTCAGTTAGAAGTCAGGGTTATCAGTGCTGTTTGTTGCTTTCATCTTTTGTTTTACGCTGTATGTACACTGGATTTATGACGCTGTTTGTACTTCAAGAGGTTGTGAAACGGTTGTGTGACTGGCCCAAGTTTATTATTGCAAGAGTAAAGGTCCAACATGGTCATAGAGACAAACATAACGGCTCTCAGCACATATTATACGAGTTGTGAAAATAGAGTGCATCTTTATAAACTTGATTGAATACACAATAAAGAGAAAACTAATTGACATTTCATATTCTTTATTTCATGTAATATTCATTGACACTCAGTATTTTCATAATACAATGTACACTGACCCACAAAATATTATGGGGGTGCGCGAGCACGTTGCGAAACGGCCCTCCTCCGCTTCTAGCGGGGCACCCCTGGTGTCGAGACTGACGCCTGCGCACATGCGCCCCTCCGAGACTGCAAGCGTGCATGTTTCCACGCTTACTCCTTGCACCAGCGATATGCGAATGTAGCCGCGAGGTGCCCCTCTTGTGATTGGCACTGTGGCGGCTTCGACGGGCAAAACTTTGTTTATACAATGGAAATTGAGAGTTCATTTTCTTTTCGCCGGTCTCCTTCTATAGGGGGCGTTTTCCGACATGCTCTTCTGTGGGGGAATGCCCCGTTCATAAAAAGAAACAACAAAGATTGGACACGAAATGGTGCAGCTCAGAAAAAAAAAAATTACTTGGGTTCGCCACCGGGCCGTATGTGTCGGCGCTCGTGACTCGACAAAAAGCAGCCGCAGCAGCACGCACAAGCTCAGGCTTCACATAGTTTTGCGCCAATCGCAAGAGGGGCACCTCACGGCTACATTTGGATATCACCGGCGCACGAGGAGGAAGTGCAGAAACATGCACGCTTGCAGTCTCGGAGGGACGTGCATGCGTGCAGGCTCGATACCATGGGTGCACAGCTAGAAGGGGAGAAGGGTCGTTTTGCCACACGCTCGTGCACCCTGTAATATTTTGTGGTCGAGTGTACATACCAGACATGTTGTCTGTAGTGTTTATTTCTGAAATTTGATCTTTTGGGATGTATAATACATATAATAGGCATCTTAGCTTTGTTGCACATTAAGAGGAATTTATTTTATAAATACTATATAATTATCTGATAAGATGAATGTTTCTTTAGGTTTCACGCATTTCTTTTGCTACATTGTAAATCTATATCCTAATAGATTAGTGTATCGTATGTTATACGTTTGCCGATAGGAGACTTACTGCTGCCATGCGAGGGCCTTCAGGCACATTAAAGCTGTATGTTGCAGCTTTTCGCCTGGAGGACACTCAACAAAGTTTGTTGGAAATAAAACCATTTCTCGTATGTTAAGTCGAAAATTCTATTTCAAGTCGCTGCCTTTAGACACTTCGTGCCAACCGCCATTTTGGCAAGGCTGTGTGATGTCGGGGAATAAGGCTGCTTCGATGGATTTCAAGACCAGATAGCAGCCTTCCTTCACACACTCTGGCACCAAAAAAGGCAGCACAGGTGTCAGTGTTACTTTTGCTACAATTCCTTCACTTGTGCTATAAATAGCAGCAGCAAACTGCCGAGAGATGCACATGCAAAAGCAAAACAATGCATGAGGGCCATAACATATTTCCCAGCTCCTGAAATCAGTTCCAGTGTTTGCAGTAGGCAAAAGCATGGCCTTCAAGATCAGATTACCAGTGGGAACAGTTTCCGAGGGTGCCAATTAATTTCATCAAGACTCAGTGTTGCCACACTGCTTTTGATACAAGTGTGAGAAAAAAAAAATTTAAGTGAACATTTTCTAACACATTGAATGCAGTCAAATTTTCTTTCTGTTATGCTTTCCTTTTATTTGAAAGCAAAAAAAAAATCTAAGAAAACAAGACGCAAAACAGAAAGAAAAATACCTCAGTATAGGGCGAGCATCATTACACAGTGTGTGAAACCAGATGTGCACGCCTGTGAGGGTGATGATTGGCCAAGTGTGTGCACTATACATTCAGTGATGCTACAGGCACGCGCTCTGCTGTTTGCGTTTCATTTGACGCTGATAGTACATCCACACAATGTAGCCACAGGGACAAGTGAGCAGTCAAGTGAAGCTTTTTGAGATTATATTTAGCTGGATCATGAAAATAAAATGTATTAATTAATCATACGCCATGGCAGATACAAGCACAAGTACACAAATTACTGTGCATGACAGGAGTGGCTGCGAAGATGTATAAGGCCTCACACAAAGGCTGGACAGCAGACAAGGGACGATGATATTTAACTAATTTCACCAGGAAAAATGACTTCGAAGTTTGTGCATTAAGTACAAAGAAAATCCGAAGACACCTAAGCACTTCTTACGAGTTGTGAATACTTTAATGTCCAACTGAACGCCACTGCCGAGTTATGAACTCCTTGCGGGCAAGCGGGCACGTTAAGACGCTTGGCACATATTGATTTAGCCTTACCGAGGCGCAGTTAGAACGCACACAAGAGCTTGAGCAGACAAGGAACACAGGCTTGCGAGAGGGAAGGTGATGTGTTGTCATAGCAATGCACTCTCCCCTCGCGAAGTAGCGCGGCAGCAGATGTTCCCCTTCGCTCGCTTTCCTCTGCTTAGACACGAGCCAGCAAGTGCAAGCTAAAGTCATGAGCGCGCCTCGTGTGCTCACATGGCGTCACAGTCAATGGCAAATTAGGCACCGTTTTGCTGCTACAGATGCTGCCGGCTTTTTCCCTGAAGGATCCATTTAACACTCTCGCATAAAAAAAATCCTGTCACTGACCACATAATAAACAGCAATAAAGAAATTCCATTAAAAGTATTGCATCAAACCAGCTCAGAGCACAAAAGATTGACCAAAACTGTCAGGTTTGGCTGCTGAAAATTAATGTCTTGTAGCAAGGTTTAACGAGCACAAATGATATGCAAGAATACTCAGAATGATGCGAATGCTCAGATGCTGAGCTCTGCTCTTGTGCAGGAGCTTGGCAATGCATCTGGCATAAAATTCCAGTCTTCTGACTACTACTCTGATTTCATGAAAAGTAGGTTATTCTGGCAAGAGTATAGGACAACATCACTGCAGTACACTTTTACTTCACCGTGTCAGATCAAAAAGTCAACAGACGTCTGAAGTGGTTCAACCACAATTCACAGCCGGAGAACAGGATAGCAACTATAGAATTTGGCGAGATGATTAGACAACAGCGAAAGGAGAGTGGACGAAAGTTAGAGGTGAAAGCTGTTCTGTTTGACTGTGTCGAGGTGTATTGGAGTCGTCAAGCAACAGGCAATAGCGATGGTGGTTCCTAGCGTGCCGATATTGTTCTGGCTGCAAGGCACATAATGGTGATTATTGCATTTTATAGTGTCCCATTCTTCTTTAGATGACAAAGTATTTAAATTTCTGTATTGGTTACATTTGCAGTGACGTCCAAAATCTAGATTTGTACTGGGCAAAGACAATACTTCAAAATTAAGCTCAGTGGTTTTACATGCCAAAATCACTAAATGATGATGAGGGATGCAATAGTGAGAAACTCTGGATTAATTCTGAGCACCTGGGTTTAACGTGCACCCAACGCATGGCGCATAATATCCGCATTGCATTACGTGCGCAATTTCAGCAGCGAATTCTACTTTTAAACTTTCCTGTGTTTGTGCGTGCGTTATTAACTGCGCTTCACAATATGTCCAAAAAGTCATCCAACTCTGCATATCCTAATCGTATTTGGTGCGTTGCATATGTGAATAAATATATTCCTAAGTGCCTGCATTACTCCGCTTTTGAAAACAAATTCTGCATAGCCACTGCTATCGGCCATCAAATAATAAAGTGTAATACAATATATCAAAGTGGATTCCATACAGCTGCGAGCTCGTTCCTTCCAAGTTTCCCTTACACTCGAAGATGTTTCAATAATTGGCAAAGCCATTTTAATGATGAAAAACACACAACTGCAATTTAACACAAGAAAAACGCCAGAACCGATACACAGATCGCCAGCAAAACACAGTGCAGTAATAGCTAGGCCAATCCGCGTGCGTTTCGTATAAGGGCCCTCTAATTCTTACGGGGCTTTAGCGGTGCACGGAGGCAAAAAAGCATAAACACAACAATGTGCATCATGATTCAAGTTTACGTGGCGACGTCGCACGGTTCACGAGAACAGTCAACCGCATTCACACATGCACACACACTACGCTCGATGTTGGTGTGCCGCGAGATTAGAGCGCTCTGGCAGCCCGAACACGATCAAGGAGACTCACCGACACGATACCACCGCTTCAGAATGTCACGACAGTTGCACTGCCTCGTAGCATTGAACCGCAAGACACAACAGTCATCATGTAATCGCTACACGACAGACACACTCGGCGTCAAGAAGACTGTTGGCACACTCATTTCCACATACACAAGATGTTTAGTTACCGTGAGGGTCGCACGTTTCAGCAACGTTGTGTAGAAAGTTTTTCGGTCCAAGCGACTGTCAACCTTCTTTTTTACACGAATTTTTTGTTCAAAGTAACCGCTATGTGTACGCAGCACACTTACAAGCAAAATAATTAACAGAGCAAACGGGATTAAGCGCAAGCAATCACCAAGGCTCGCGCGGTGATTGAGCGCAAAAGAACGAAATTTAAACATGTGGAATCGAGGCGATCAAGCCCTCATTCCGCTCTCTTGAGCGTTTTTCTTTCAGCGCTCATCTGAAATTAAAGGACTAGATTTAGCAGTTCGGGCCATTCTTTCGTTTTTCACCACAGTCAAGCACCGTCAAGCACAGTCAAGTGGGTTTTATTTCCATGCGTGTGCGGATATTTTTTCACCTCACGAATGGCGCGGCGCCGCAGTTTAGCGTGGGTGCCGTCTGCTACAGGAACTTCCTAGGTGGCGCGCGCGGCAGATGTCGCTACCTTGAATATTATAGAGGGACCTTATTTGTAGCTGCTGGGGACTGAGGGCCGGGGTTTGATTGTTCTATTCATATAGAAGGTTGTGGCCAAGTACTGCACCAAGGTGGCCAATCCTGCTCTGGTGAGGGAGTGCATTACCGGTTCTGGTCACCGGGGTCAGGCCACCAGGCCTGTTTATACAGCTGTATCAACATGTGGATTTTTTTTTATCCAGTGGAAAATTGCGTGGCACCGGGATTTGAACCACAGTCCTTTTGCACGCGAGGCAGATGCTCTACGCTATCGCTGCATCGGGGTGCAAGTAGTAAGTAATTATGCAGAAAGCGTTTTATTTACTGTTATTGGAGGATTGGAGTAGATTAGTTTGACCACTCAAGGAGTGGGAATGGTTCAACTGACAGAACTCCGACGAGTTAAAAGAACTGGAATCACATAAACCACAACTCTGAAGGAATGAAGTGGGAATAGAATGGAGCGCCCCCACTCTGCAATTCTGCACCATGCCGATATATCCTGTTCTTGGGCAATGCCAGCGCAGCTCTAGAACCACAAAGACGACCGCACTACCAGGGCGAAACACATCGAAGGCCCATCAGCTGCTGTATGAGCACATGCTGCCAACGAGCAATCCTGCACAACATATACAGTATATATATATATATATATATATATATATATATATTGTGCCCGGAGCCCTCGTGTTGCTTTGGTCACCATCGCGTAAAATCGGCCTTTGTGAAAAACTGCTTTTCTGTCACACAGGCCCATATCGCGTGATACGCAAAGTGACCGATGTCACCTATGAAATCGTTCTAGCCACGCCCACGACGTCCTCCGCTGTGACAACCAGTGACATTGTCCACGTTGCCCGACTCAAGCCCTACAGCTCTCCATGCCCCTTGGCTATTTAACAGCACCGTGACGGTGCTTTTGCCGCCGGGGGGTAATATTACGATATGATTCCGCGAGAGACGACCAGCCGCGAGAACGACGAAGAAGTTGGTCGGTGCCCTGGGCACGAGCGAGTGTCAGCCTGGCTGCCTGGCTCCAGTGTAAATAGCGTGTAAATAGCATCTCTCGTCTGTGTCTTTCCACACGTAACAATATATATATACACACACACGCGCAGTGCACAGACTGGTACCCTAGGTAGGGGCTAGGACTCCCAAAGCTATAGTGTTCTCCACAAATGTAACGAGTACCAGGCCACCGAACTCCTTGTCCTGTGCACGTTGCTGTCTATCTTCATGAGCCTAGATCCTGATGCAACCACTGGTGCCACGCTGCTATTTTCAAAGGCCACCACTAGGTGAAGCGCCAGGGACTGCCCAGGCCAGGGGACATCGGCTTGGTCCGACACACAAACGACAGTAAACTTCGAATTGACAGGACTACGAATTGGATTAGTAAATTCTTAACTAACCGGTACCAATTTGCAACTACTAATTAACTTTGTTCGTGATCGCTAGTAAGATCTGGTGTGCCATGAAGCTCTGTATTGGGACCAATTTTATTCCACCACAAACATGGCTCCACACAATAGTTTTGTTTGAAAACATATGCGAGTGCATATGCTTGTATCGGACAGCGAGAATAATTAAGTCAGTAAGCAATGTCAAATACATGCAATCTGGCTTACAAAACAAAAGAAACTCGTCACTATTCAGTAATAGTTTTCCTTTGTGTGAAACAACTTCACCCTTGAAAAGTTCCTCATTCTACAAAGGTTTATATAGTGAAATATAGAAATATTTGGATGTATTTGAGTTAGCACATGGCCCAAGGAACTTCTAGTGGCAGCCTGTCTCGATCTCGTAATTCCTGGCACTCCCCAACATACAGCATGCCTGACTGCTGCAGTGGTCAAGTGCTCTGCAGCTGTAGGAAACCGAGGGATAAGGGTTGATTGCACAATTTATGGCATTTCCAAATTTTTAACTTAGTACCATCTCTATACTATGTCGACACTATGCCACTAGACCATTGCTGTGCTGCAGTCATCATAATATTAATTACTCATCGTATACACAAGCTATACAACTGTTTAGGCAAAATTTTAAACTGTGTGAGGAAGACAGGACATGAACTGAAACATAGACGCACACAAAGCACAGGCTTCCAACTGGTTTTATTTCGTGGAAGCAAAGAATATATAAGGTACTTCATATAGCAAAACAAGGAGCAAGGAGCAAAACAAAGAACAAGGAGAATAAATTCCTTACGAAGGCAAACTCAAGAACAGAAAGAGAAGTCATCAAGGCATTCCACAACGCTAAAAGGTGTGACAACTACGTTAGCTCACCTTCTTGATCCCTATCAAGGAAAGAAATAGAATTCTTAGATGGGCACATTGGGACTCTACTGCGCTCTTAATGCACAGGTGGCCTTGCTATTTTTCGTTACTGCCTCGTGCACAATTTCTTTGCGAATGTTCTTTGTTTTGCCATTTTGAAGAACCTTATAAACTTTCTGCCTTCACCAAACAAAGCCAGTCGGAAGTCTACACTTTGTGCATGCATCTATGTTTTTGTTCATGTCCTGTCTTCCTCGCAGAGTTTAACATTTTGCTGAAGCTACGAGCTGACTAGCCCAAACATGCCTTACTTCAGTGTACAGCTGTGCTTGTTGGTAAAGCTACACAATGCCAGCTCAAGTGACCACCGGGTGTGTCTGCTCTTCCCGTGTTCTCATGATGTGGCTCAGCCTTGAGTGCATGTGTAGTTTCAATACTGGCTACTATATTTTCATTTCATTTTTTCATTTATTTGTTGTTTGAGACATACAGCTGTCTCAGGGGCTGCAGCAAAAGGCAATATTCTTGCCTGACAAAGGCTGCAGCACCCAAAGGATGTTGACACTCTGAAGCAAACAACAGCACAACAAGTGTTACAATTTTTGAAATATGATAACATATAAAAAACGATGAACAATTCGAATCTCGATCAGAACATGTTAAAAAGGAAAACAAAACAGTAACATTGCAGTACATAAGGAAGTTATACAATAAGGCAGCGAAGAAAATACGTTTTAACAGATTTCTTGAACCTCAAGCTCGATTTCGTGGTTTGTAATTGTTCCAGAATTGTGGGATTATTGTTTAGTAAGGTTGATATTTGAAAGTGTAATGCCTGTTTCCCGTAGTTCGTGCGAGTAAGCGGTATAGAGATTGGGTCATGTCTGAGATTATACGGAGTTTCTTTGGTGGCGAAGGTCTGATTAAACTGTATGTGATCAGCCTGACGGAGACGGAACGCCTCGAGCGATAGCTTATGCAAAAATAGGTGGTCTATATGGAGTATGCTAAGCTTATCAAAAAACGGTTTAGTGTGTGCAAGAACAGGTAGGTTACAAACTGCCCTTACGGCTCTTTTTTGCAGCCTATATAGTGACATAAGGTTAGTTTTGGTAGTAGTTCCCCAGACCAGAAGAGAATAGTGTAGACGAGAGTGTATTAGTGTGTAATATAGCTGTTTCTTTAAAGTCATTGGAATAAGATGCTTTAACATGTTAATCATTCCCGTCGCTCTACGAATGTCGGCTCTGAGGGTCTCCACATGAATGGACCAATACAGGTTTTCGTTAAACCATACGCCTAAAAATTTTACGCACTTCGTATTTTCCATAATGCGCCCCCCAAAATTTAACTCGTAGTGACCCATCAGCTGCTTTCCTTTTGGTCTAAATATGACGTACTTTGTTTTTTCGCAGTTCAGTTGTATTCTATTTGAATTTAGCCAACAGTTGAGGTGCCCCATCCATCTATTGGCTACGTTAACTGCTTCTTGAATGTTATGATCAGAGAAGAAAACGCTGGTGTCATCTGCATACAAAGTTATGCACGGTGTGTTTGGGATGTTAACAATATCATTGATATAGAGAAGAAACAAAGTTGGGCCTAGGATTGAGCCCTGAGGAACACCGCAGTTTAAATCAAGAAGTTGGGACTTAGAATCTTTTAGGCTAACAAACTGTTTACGGGAGCTGAGATAGTTCTTAATTAAAGTATATGCTACACCTCTTATGCCATACCAGGGTAACTTTCGAAGCAAAATATCGTGATTAATAGAGTCAAAAGCCTTTCGGAAATCCAAAAACACTCCAATAGTGTAAGTCTGTTTTTCAAAGTTCTTAATTAAGTGGTCTTTCGCATGCAAAAGCGCTTGCTCAGTAGACTTTTGTTTCTGAAACCCGAATTGTGCTGGTACTATTGCTTTGTTTTTTGTCAAGTGCCCAACTATTCTTTTATTTAAAATGCGTTCAGGGATTTTAGAAAAGATAGGAAGAACTGAGATGGGTCTGAAATTATTGAGGTTATCTAACGCACCCCCCTTATGCAGTGCCACTACTCTCGCAATTTTCATGAGCACGGGAAATTCACCAGTCGATAAGACGAGGTTGCAGATATGCGAAAGCGGGTGACATATTACTTGCGCTACACTCTTTATAGGCTTTGTACTTATTTCGTCCGCTCCGCATGCGCAGTTATTCTTTAGTGTAGATATGACGTCTCCTATCTCTGCTGGGCTTGTTGGGTACAGGAATATAGTGGGCATATCAGGACATCTTTTGTATGCTTCACATCGGCCCATAGGAGCATCGTTACACTGCGCAGCAGAAACCTGGAAATGCGAGTTAAACTTGTTGGCTAGGCATTCCCCTGATAATGTTATCCCGTCGATAACTATTGACTGAGGACAGTTCGTTTTGCTGCCGGTCAATAATTCTCGAAATGTTCTCCAGAGCAGTGAAGGATTGTTTGCAGCTGCGGTGAACTTATTCTGATAGTACTCGCGTTTAGCATTCTTCATTTTAGAGTTTGTTTTATTTCGAAGCTGCTTGTAGGTTTTCAGGACGTGTGGATCTTTCGATTTAATGAATGTTTCAAATAACTTTTTGCGGCGTTCAATTTCTTTATATAGTTCGTAGGAGACCCAAGGCTTTCTAATTTTTCGGTGCGTTTTGCGCGTTTCTAGTGGAAAACAAGTGTCGTAAATGTCTTTAAAGAGTGCTATAAACTTACTGTAAGCCTGGTCAACATTTTTTTCTCTCTCTATTACACTCCAATCGGTGTTAGTTACAAGCTCCTGGAACTTCGTAATGTTATTGTCACTTATTTTTCTACTTGCTCTCGCATCTTTCCCATTCTGCGAAACACTACGATGGTTAGAGCGTGGTATAATGCAAAAGATTGGTAAGTGGTCACTGATGCCGCTAGATATTATGCCTGAGACCATTTCGTGACTTAAATGGTTCGTTATACACAAGTCTAACAGTGTACTTGTTTCGACATTAATTCTTGTTGGTGCTTCGATTAAATTCCGACAGCCATAAGAGTGAATAACATCTAGTAGATCATATTTAGTAGAGTTCTCATGAAGGAGGTCAATATTAAAGTCACCAGTGAGTAACACGGGCACTTTCAACAATAAGCTGTGCTCCAGGATCCTTTCAACAACTTGCAAAAAAATATTCACACTACCTGCAGGCGGACGGTACAGGACAGCAAGAAGCAGGCCATCACACTCAACCACAAGTGATTCGCAATCATCGTTAACCATACTGTACTCTGTTAACTCGTTGTACAATACGTCATTGCGAAAATAGATTGCAACGCCACCACCTCTTCGTTTACAGCGCGAAATAGACACACAGCTGTAACCTTCAAGTTCGGGAATAAAATCATTAGAACTGTACCAGGTTTCTGTAAAAGCCAAGACATTGAAACTATAGTGCAGAGAATCAAGAAGCATGTTAACTTCGTCAAATTTGTTCCTGAGGCTTCTAGCATTCATGTGAAAAACTGAGAAGCATTGCTTGTTATGAACATAGTTGCCCACATCTACTCGGAACGTTACTTGACTATAGTATTGGTTGTCTCTTTGGCTAAGTAGTTCTGCCATTTTATATCAGTGTTACTGACATTGTCAGCTTCTATTCTATCTTGGACAAGTCATCTTCTGATTGAATTCTAATTGCGCGTTCCCCATGACGTTTCCTGACGAACAGCTTTCCTTCCTTTATCCATGTAAACATGTAATCCTTTTCAGTTGCCTTTGCTTTCATTAGCCAAAATAGTCGCTTGTTCGTAGCTGTAAGGTTCTCACGCAAACCCAGAGTTGATTTCTTCTCCCTCAAGACAGCTCTCTTTTTGAGCCATTCTTCCTTAGTAGTTCGAGACTGAAACCTCAGTAGTATTGGCTGTGTCTTTCCTTGTTTCACTGGAAGTCTATGAACAGCATCGAGTTCCCTTGTAGTTACAGGCTGCAGAACAAGTTCACTAGCAAGGATGTTAACCTTGCTGAGCAAGTCCTCATTCTCGGTGAACCTTATGCCGTGTATTTCCATATTGTGTCGTCGTCCATACTGCTCAAGTTGATTAAGGTCATTTCTGAGTTTTTTCGTTTCTTCACAGTCCCCTGACGCTTAAATGGCGGCAACTCTTTTCTCTAACGTGCCAATTTTGTTTTCCTGAGCTGTCATCTTATCCAGTAGCGTATCATACTTCTCGGAAACAAGTGTCACCAAGGACTCGATGCCATCCACAGTGGCCTTCAGATTCAGTAACAACTCTACATTTTTCTTTATTACGTTTACTTCTAGCAGCTTTTGATTTATGGCAGCTAGCTCATTGAACACATCAGTGAAAGAGCGTGCATCTGCTGAGCTGTCAGGATCAATCGTTGCTTTAGGTTTGCAGGCTTCACAGTTCCACTTTTTTTTCCTTTTTCGAGTCATGGTTATTTCGTCCTCCCCCGAACAACTTCCTAAGTGATACCTGCAACCACAACTGACGCATAAAATGGAAGGTGCATCGTCGGGAAAGGTTAGGCTACATGAAGCACACTGAGCAGTATCGGCCATTGCAGAAAATTTGTACACATGCAACAAGGACACTCGCGGCAGCAGCAGCAGCAGCAGGCGGCAATATCAAGTAGCGGCGGAGGAGGCTCAAGTTGTGGTGTATACTGACCTGCGTTTACAGAAAGAATTCCCCGGTTAGGGACGTAGCCACAGGACTAGCGCCACGCCGCTGCTGCCGCAGAGTGAAAATGCAGTCGGTCTTCAGTCGACGTGGCTTCATATACTGGTTCCCGAGTGGCAGCTGCTCCGCGGACAGGCAATGCACTTCACAGCAGGTACGTACGGCGCACCAGTAGATAGTCCCGCCCAACCGCAGGCACCGCGAAGGCAGTCAAGGCACGTGGCAGTGATGCAATTCAGCTTGCACAAAAAAAAACTGTACGCCTGGCAGAGATGCGCAGACGTAGGGACTTGCGTTTACAGAAAGAATTCCCCGGTTAGGGACGTAGCCACAGGACTAGCGCCACGCCGCTGCTGCCGCAGAGTGCAAATGCCTAACGACTAATAATAACGACTAATATAATTTCTATCTTCAACTTCCAGCCAGACAGAGTACCTCATACTACATTCTAAACATTGCTGCAGTCTAGCAGGATTTCTGTCTAATGCACTGGCCTCTACCACCAAATGCCTGAGAAATTTAAAAAAAATTAAGTAGATTCCAAGCACAGTGGGGATTTATGTTACAGGAGGCATACTGCAGGTAAATGGCTACATAGTGTTGGTTCGGGCTCTTCCAAACATTGCAGTGTTGATCAATGTGTTTGTGTATGGTGAGTGATTGCATATATGACACAAGCTTTGCGAGGAGAGTGCGAATGCAAAGGCGTGGTTTCTTTACCTCTTTCCTAACACTTTGTGGCGGCTGCTGTTTTGACGAGTGGAAAACTTGGCTTATGCAGTATGCGCAAATGGGTTTGAGACTTTTAAGACCAATTAAGAGGCAAAGTTTAGCATGGAGCCAGTTTTATCACAAGGAAGTTATTCCTACTCACACATGCCTGTTTTGTTTTTTGTTTCTTTTTTCATTTAGTTTCAGGTCCACCTAAATTATTTCCGTCTTGACAGCCATCACATATAATATGGTAGCATCAATCTTTGTATTAATCATTCGAGTATTGAAATCTAAAAGTTTGCAGCAGTGTAAAAGGACAGGAGGACAAGGGAAGAGAGGAGAAATATCACGTTTTAACATTAGTGGGTTGCAGTGTAACAGAAATAGGCAAGCACTAATTGAGCGACAAGACCACTGGACACAGGAAAAGCAGATTTAGCTGAAACACAGCAGCCTGTAAGGAAGAGAGGGAACATTAATTCTTTGTGAAGCTTAGTCTGCATCACTGTTTTATATACCATCGGAGATCATGAACATGCTGGAGGCGAAGCATACTGTAACGGGGATGTTGGGAGTATAGAAAGACTGTATTTGCAATATATATACAAGATGAGGCAGAGTAGTTAAGATGGCTGACCACCAACAGCACGCAGCTGCCAGCGTCCTGCGGCCTTCTTCCTCTCTTTTTTCATCCTTCCGTAACAGGACCCCCGGGTGGTGAAGCACCGTCTCGGCTCATGGTAGGCAAAGAATCGCGAGCGAAGTATGGCTTCAGCCGCGAAACATGCACGACGTCAGCAGGCGTCAGACTTGAGGATGCATCAAACTGAAGCGGCGAAATCGCTTTGTTTATGTCGTTAACTTGACTTAGGACTTCATTAGGCCCTGTGTAGCGAGAGAGAAGCTTCTGGGAGAGGCCAACCCGACGACATGGTGACCAAAGGAGCATCCAAGCACCTGGTGCGAACTTAACATCGCGATGGCATCGGTCATAACTCTTTTGGTATGTGCTGCGGGGCTAATAAACGAGATCGAGCGACTTGACATGCCCTGTGAGCGCGATCGATGACTTCATGAGCATGGTCAGTTGCAACACGTGGCACAGAAGGGATGATGGTGTCAAAGGGCAAAGTGGGGTTGCAACCATACAAAAGATAAAAGGGTGAATATCCTTCAGTGTCACGTCGGGACAAGTTATACACAAACGGCACGTAGGCCAGCGTGGTGTCCCAGTCGCGGTGATCGTTGGAGACCTACATTGACAGCATCTCTGTGATTGTTCGGTTGAGACATTCCATAAGACCGTTTGTTTGTGGGTGGTAGGCGGTGGACAGCTTGTGCTAAGTGGCACAAGAGTGTACGAGGTCGTCGACAACTAGAGACAAGAATGAGCAGCTGCAGTGTGTAATAACTGTCGAGGTGCACCATGGTGGAGAATGACGTCGTGGAGGAGAAAATCGACAACGTCTGTTGCACAACTAGTCGGCAACGCCTTTGTTATCGCATAGCGTGTCATGTAATCAGTAGCGACGGCAATCGACTTGTTAGCTCTAGTCGTCATCGGAAAAGTGCCAGGTAAGTCAAGGCCTAAGCGAGAGAACGGTTCACAGGGAACTTCAAATGGATGGAGTCATCCGACAGGTGGTAGGGGAGGTTTCTTCCAGCACTGACACACTTCGCAAGTTGCGACATAACAGTGCACAAAGCAGTAGAGACCTGGCCAGAAGAACCAGCGTTGTACGTGATCGTATGTACGCAAAACTCCAAGGTGTCCCACCGTCGGTGCACCGTGAAGTTGTTCAAGAGCAACGGATCGCAGATGACGAGGAAGGCCAAGGAGCAACTCAGGGCCATCAGCGTTCATATTGCGGTGGTAGAGGATGCCGTTGTGCGGCAAGAACATGTGGCATGTGCCGTCAGTGCTGCCGGAGTGATTGCCCTCCGGCAATGATGGACTGTAAGGGCTCATCGCGTTGTTGTTCAGTGCGCATGTCAGTCATGTCAGTGAAAGCCATCACGCAGGTCACCGGATCATACACAGAAGGATCAAGTGGATCTACGGGGTGACGAGAGGCAGTTAGTGTCCTTGTGGAGGCATCCAGTCTTGTAATTGACAATATTAAATGAAAATTCCTGGAGCCACAACGCCCAGCAACCAAGCCGTCCTGTTGGGTCTTGGAGGGAAGACAGCCGGCAGAGTGCGTGGTGGTCTGTAACGACCGAAAATGTACGGCCGTACAAATATGGCCGGAACTTGACGACAGCCCAAACTAAAGTGAAGCACCCCCACTCGGTGATGGGGTAATTTCTCTCGGCAGGTGACGGCAGGTGGCTGGCGTAAGCTATCATGCACTCCGTACCATTCTGTTGTTGATCGAGAACAGCGCCGATGCCATGGCCGCTTACGCCAGTGTGGACTTCAGTCGGTGCAGATGGATCAAAGTGGGCGAGTATGGGAGAGGTGGTCAGAAAGATGAGAGCGGCAAACGCATGAGCCTGCTCCGGGCCCCATGAGAATGGCGTGTTCTTCTTTTTGATCTGTCAAAGGCCGAGCAATGTTGGCAAGGTTTTTGATGAAACGATGAAAGTTATAAGAACACAGGCCGACGAAGCAGCACACGTCAGAAGCAGAATGTGGCACAGGGAAACTGCGTATGACACGAACGTTTTCCGAATCTGGTTGGGCACCGGATGCGTCAATGAGGTGCCTCAACACGGTAATCTGACGGCGCCCAAATTGACACTTCGTGGAGTTGGAGGCCGGCTTTTCAGAAGACTGCAACAATGGCAGTGAGTCGGGTAAGGCAGCTGCCGAACATGGGAGAAAAAACAGCTTCGTCAAGGTAACAAAGACAGGTGGTCCATTTGTAGCATCGCAGAAGAGAGTCCATGACAAGTTCAAATGTCGCAGCAGCATTGCATAGGCAAAAGGGCATGACTTTGAATTGATACAAGCCATCCAGTGTGATGAAGGCTGTCTTCTCCAACCATTTCATCAACCGAAATCTGCCAGTAGCTGGATTGAAGATCGATGGACAATAAGTATTTAGCTCTGTGCAAGCATTCCAAGGCATCATTGATGCATGGTAGTGGATAGACGTCTTTTCTCGTGATCTCATTTAAGTGGCAATAATTGACGAAAGTATGCCAGGCACCATCTTTCTTTTTTCACAGGGACGACAGGCAAAGGGTTGGCTCATGGCTCGATGACCCCCGGGGCGTTTTGCCCACCTCTGATTGGATGACTCGATGTTCAGCATGCAATGCACAATAGGGACGCTGACAAATAGGATTTGTGTCTCCAGTGTTTATATGGTAGTGAACAACAGATGTTCAGCCTAAAGGCCTGTTGCCGAAATCAAAGATTCCACTGTACGATTCAAGCAGGAGACTTATGTCCCTGGCCTGTGCAGAGGTGAGGTTAAGTGCAGTCATTTTCGCAAAGTCATCCGTTAAGGAATCAGAGCTGGGAGCTGCGATTGGCACTAATAAACCACTCTCAGAATTCAGACTCTCAATATTAAATCCAGAACCACTAGAAACGCTGTCCAAGAACATGCTGGCCGGAATCACTTGAGGGCACAGGCTGAAATTCAGAAGCGGTAAAACGATGTCATTATTAGTATCCGTGACCGGTTCAAAGCGCATTGATGATGGGGTGAAGCACATATTCACCATCAGGAACCTGTGGCTGGGCGGTCAAAGTGACGTAAGTAACTGCTTCGGGTGACAGACGCACATCACAAAGCGAGCACAAGTGCGGTGGGGCGGTGCTCGGAGCATCGGCGAGTTGAGGCAGTTCTAACTGAAGAACACCGGCCGTGCAGTCGAGGAGAGCAGAATAAGTGGATAAAAAGTCAAATCCTAGGATAACGTTGTGAAGGAAGATGTTGCTCACAGCAAAGAGAACAGAAGTAGGGCGGCCAGCTATACTTGCAGTACACATTCCAAGAACCAGCATTCCACCGTCAGCCATATGAAGCACTCGGGCAGCTGCTGGGGTGAGGACCTTCTTTAAACGACTACGCAGGCTAGCGCTCATCACAGGTATGTGGGCTCCACTGTCGATGAGTGCTTGGACAGCTATGCTGTCTATTTTAACGCCAATTACACTTCTCCTTGTGTGCATAGACAGAGGATTTTGCTGCAGCATTAGGCAATGCAGCACCACCTCCGAGGGCTGCATTTCTTAGTTTTACGAACGGGTGCAGCCAAACGCCACAGGGGGACGAAAAGCGACGTGGCTGTGGCGAACGCAAAGATGGGCGACATGTTTGCGGTCAACGAGACTGGTGTCCATGCGGCGATGGTGAGCGACTGTACCACATGTTCCTAGCAGAGTTGGCGCTGTTAGCTTCGGCGGTGGGCGAAACATTGCGGGCATTTTCATCAAAACGGCTTAGGTTGGTTGGCACGCGAAGTGTTAAGGGCCACGAGTTGTGACAGTATCAGGCGACATGACCAATGCGGTGGCAGGTGAAACATATCGGCTGCTGGTCGTCCGCAGTTCTCTACTCAGTCAGGTTGCGATAACGCAGAGAGAAGCGTCGGGGTGGAGCAAAAATAGTAGAAGGGCGTTTGTTAGCTCTGGGATTGGCAACAGCACAGACAGAACGTAAGCCAATGTTTTCAAGTTCCTGGTGAATGATGGCTTGTAAGAAGGGGACTAAAAATGTTGTAGCATCAGGGATAGGCGAACAGAAATGCAGGCGCCATCGCATCCCGTTCACGTCAACGATTTGCACCACATCCTCAGATGGCGACTCATGCTGCTGTGTGGGATGATCTTCACACGTCGGCGTTGCAGCAGTAGTGGGAAGTCTGGCGACTGGTTGCAAGACGCATCAGCTTTTGGCGTGCTGGAATTGTCGGCACTCTTTAAAGATAACATCAACTGTAGAGCAGCTTTTGCACATGAGCAGATTAAAGGCATCCTCAGCAATGCCCTTAAGCACATGCCCGACCTTCTCAGCTTCTGTCATGTCGCGATCGGGTTTGCTTTACGACAAAGTGCCAGCATGTCCTGGATGTACAACAGATAGGACTCCGTGGGGGATTGGGCACAGGAGGCCTGTTCCTGCTTTGCGTCAATTTTACGGCCGGCTGGTTTGCCAAACAACTCTGTCAACTTCTCTTTGCATTGGTTCCAGCTGGTGAGCTTCTCTTCGTGGTTTTCATACCACACCTTTGCCGTGCCTCTTAGGTAGAACAACAGGTTAACTAGCACACACGTGGGGTCCCATCTGTTGATTCCACTCACACGTTCGTACATAGCCACCCACTTTTCAACATCGGTGCCATTGGTCCCACAGAAAGTTCCAGGATCCTTGGGTTGCACAACCACAACCTTGGCCATGCCCGATGACAAGGTACAGCAAGATGCTACTTTACCCCCAGATGTCACCTCTTATGACATTTCAAGGCAGCGCGACTGAGACTGCACTGTATTCAGCGGCACTGACAACCATGATGTAGAGGATTGACTTTCCCCCTATGTACAACACATCAGCAGAATAAGAACAAGGAAATGCCCCACACAGGTGCATGGCACTAAACTGGACGCACTACCTGCTGTATGCAAGAGAGAATGAGAAAGAATGAGCTTCCCGTTACTCCTGAGCACCTACCTACAGCTGTTTTTATGGGCACACCATTGAAGCTGCAATTGAGGTAATGCCTAACACCACATGAAATACAAAGCACAATACGTCAACACAGAGAAACCAAAACAACTGCACACACTTCTCACCGAAATAGACACAACACCTGCTTTGTTGCATCTGAGCTGAAACGGGTGAATCCCAAACTCTGTGTCACATAACATCTGAGAGAATTAGCTGCTAAGAGAGAACCAATGAGATTAATCTGGCGCGCTATGCATGCATCTTTAGCCTAATGGATAAAGAATTGGGCTGCTGCACTAAGGAACCAGATTAACGACCCACCATCAGGCACATTACTAACTATTATTGAGCCTATCTTACTGGATGTACGAAGAAGCCAGGAGACAGCTCATGATAATGCTTTGCATAAGAGACAACGAAGCTGAACCCACGTTTTCTGCCTTGTGCTTGCAATGCTCTACCAAGTGAGCTTCAACGGCAGTTGTCCCAATGTCAATTTTCTTGGATAGCTGCGCATATGTACTAAGCATAGCCCTGGGAGTGCTAGGCAGCAGCACTCACAGTTATGATGGCAGATGTGTAGTATCCTTTAAAACACCCACATTACAAAGCACATGATCTTAGAAGCTGGCAACTGGCTAATAAACACTCATTTTCTACCATGAGGCCCCAAGGCAGCCGAAATTAAAACATTTGTATCTTATGAGCGAGAAAAATCAGGGGAATCATGCAGCTCAATTTTTTGTTTATGACAAGCGTGTGATGGCAACAGACAATGAAGCAGCAGTGACTATATAGAAAAATGGGTTAGAGCTGACGACAATCATTGGCAGCTCACACTATAATGCTTTCTCTACAATTTATTGTCTCAAGACATCTGGCAGCAAATCCTCTGGATTCTTCTTCTACTATGTCATTTGCAACTGAAATTTTAAATGTGTGTAATACTTCATGGCAACTTACAACACTTAAATGGTTAAGCATCTCCATACCTTAAATTTGTGGACCAGCTTTGTCACCTTTCTAGAACGATAACTCTCTGGTGTCATACATCACTCAAACCAACTAATTCTCACTCAAACCACTACTAATTAAATCTACCTTTAGATGAGCAGTACCTGCATTAGACGCAGCAGCATACCCTTTTAGCAAACGGATATACATACCACGCTCAGACTGAGCAAACCAAACAAACCAACAGCAACCAGTACTTGTGTCCATTTGTCTTCAACGAGGCAGAGACAGGCCAGGTCTCGATAAACACAACAAATATAAGGTGCAGGCAGAGGAAATAGGCAGAAGCTGTAAAGACAGCAGCAAAGTGAAACAAATTAGACAAGTTTGCACACAGTCAGCGATCTGGGCCGAGGACAATTCACAACGTTACTGCCACAATTAGAAGCAAATGCTCCTCATGCAACAAGAAAAAAACACGTTTTAGCTGTAAACAGCACGACTGCGCGGAGTTGGTTGATATTCCAAAAACAGCACAGACAACAATTAAAGCAGACACACTACTTGTGTCATCTGTCTTCTTGCCGTTTTTACAATATCGGTAACGGTTGCAAAGCTACGCACATGATCTATGAACGAAAGCAACGGACGTGCATATAAAGCTTGGTGAGCCGATTCATACTAATGCATGTTTAATTTTGAAAGTTCCCGTAAAAGCGATACTAGGAGCAGCAGTAAAGTGGGTTCGTTTACGATCACTGCGGGACCTGCGACAACCGTTTCGTGTTCCTTCGAATTTCGAGATCACATCGACCGCAGCTCGAATGCGCAACCGGTTTTTTACGTGTCAGCAAGAGAACGGGTAATTGCACGACACTTACCGTTGCTCCAAGTACGTCGCGGTATCACCAGCAACTGGGCAACAAATGTCATCAAGCCCTGGCCCACCGCAGTGTCCGCAACTTGAAGCTTCTAAGCATTCGCCAAAAACAAAAAGCGGGCCACATCCATACGTACGCGCGCGAACGAGACGCAAGCCATGCCGTCTGAGTTCGAGAGTAGTTATTTCATAAAAGCAAAAAACAAACAACAATGTGACGTCACATCCGGCAAAGCCAACTTGTCCTCCTTTCTCACCTTCTCTCAGCTAACGCATGCGCAGCGACCACGGAGCACTCGGGGGCGATGTTCAGGTCGCAGTGCCCTACTCATATGGCCCTACTCTTCATAATCGCTGCATTTCTGTTACCTTTAGTCCTTAGATGCTAGAGGATGGATGGATGGATGGAAGGTAGGAGCGTCCCCTTTGAAACGGGGCGATGGCAGTTGCCACCATGCTCAGATTTTTATTTTGCCTTTTATTTTTATCTGTGTTGTGTGTTATTGAATTTCTCGATTTTCTTTAAATACGTCTTCCTACCCTTTTAACCTTATGTCACCTCTCTGCTTTTGAGCCACCAATCCTCCAATCGCCTTTTGCTAATTTCCACCGCACCTTTATTTACATGACTATCCTTATCTCTGAACCCTAGGGCCTCAGGAAGGGTGACTGTGGCCGCATCGACATCGGGTTGATACCATCACATTCTAGTATGAGGTGCCCCATCGTTTCTACATATTTACCACACACAGTACATGTGTCTTCTTCTTCGTTAAATTTCTTTTTATAGCTCCGCGTTCTAAGACATCCTGATCTAGCTTCAAAGAGTAGGGCACTGCCTCTTGAGTTATCATAAAACGCTTCCTTCCTGATCTGCTGTTTCCAGTATCGATATAGTTCTACACTATGCTTCTTTTCCATTGAATTTATCCAATTTTTACCTTCCGCATTTTTAACCTGTCGTTTAATGCTCTGTCCTTTTTCGTCCTCGTGTCTGGCATACTTACTGGTTAGCTTCCTAGTTCTTTTCCGCCATTGTGAGTCAACGCTCTTTCTGTATAGGTATTTAAACACCTTAGCTGCCCACCTGTTATCATCCAATTTCCTCAGACGTTTTTCGTATAGGAGTTTCCTCTGAGCTTCCCGTGCTTCGAATGATGCCCAGCCCATATCTCCCTGTACTGCTTCGTTTGTGGTTTTCCCGTGGGCACCTAGTGCTAACCTTCCCACAGCTCTCTGATTTACCTCTAGTCTCGACTGAACCTCTGCCCTTAAACACAGGACCGCATTCCCGAAAGTAAGCCCCGGCACCATTACTCCCTTCCAAATGCCTCTCAGTACCTCATACCTGTTGTAACCCCACAATGCCTTATGTTTCATTATCCCGGCATCTCTTCGCCCTTTTGCTATTAGAGACTGTTCGTGCTTTTCCGTGTACATCTGCCCTTTGTTTATCCATACCCCGAGATACTTGTATTCGGCCACTCGGGGTATTTCGTGGCCTTGTATTGTAAGCTCCTGATCAGTTGTATCGTTGAAAAACATCCCACCGGACTTAGCTGCACTAAAACTGAAACCTAAACTGTCTCCTTCGTCCCCACAGTAATTAACCAGAGTTTGCAAATCTTCCTGGCTATCTGCGAACAGTACAATATCGTCCGCATACATTAAACCCGGTAGTCGTTGCTCAACAACCTTTTCGCCTAATCTGTACGACAGATTATACCCTAGATTGCTTCGTTGTAACCTTCTTTCCATGCTTATCATATAAAGCATGAACAGCAGCGGTGATAGAGGACAACCTTGCCTTAATCCTTTGTGAACCTCGACAGTTGTCGTACTCTTGATTCCTTCCCATGTTATTTCAACATTATTTTCTCGATATAGTTCCTGTAGAAAATCAATTACCTCATTACCGATACCTTCAGCTTTTAATATGTTCCACAGGAGTTCCCTGTTCACATTGTCGTATGCACCACTTATGTCCAGGAAGGCTAAATACAGAGGTCTATTTTCCGTCTTAGCTATTTCTATGCACTGGGTAAGCACGAACAGGCTATCATCTAAGCGCCTACCACTTCTGAACCCGTTCTGAAGTTCTCCAAGTATTCTATTACTTTCTACCCATGACTGCATTTTTAATTTCACCGCCTGCAGAGGTTATATTAATGTGATGCCACCTAGCGAGAGAAAGAAAAACGTGGTTGGCTCCGAGGTTAACATACATTCTTGCGTTTCCAGACTCTCAAGTGTGGCGCTACCTCTGTCTTTGAGCAAAGTGAGGAAAAGGCATAGAGTTTCTGTGCTCTATGGGAAAAGACGAGGCGGTGGTTTTGTGAAAGTGGGTGCACTACCGAACCCCACAACTACTAGCGTCCTCGATCACCCGCACCGGTGTGCACCGGGGCGCCTTGGTGCGCACTTTCATACTCGATCAACCGCACCGGTGCGCACTGACCATCCTCGAAATCCTCGATCACCGGAAGCGCACCCTGTTGGAGCGGTTTTCCGTTACCCCGTCTCGCACCGAGGAAATCGGCGGTGCGCCGGAGTGCAATCCCAGCAAGCACTGCGGGACGCGCGACGTGCGCGCGAACTGCCGACTGCAGAACCGCGAACGCTCTGGCCCGATAGTACGCTGCAACGGAGTTGACGGAGTTAGCTGCGTGCGTCTATTTGTCGTACAAAAATTCCTCACGTGACCTCATCCTAGGTGCCTAGGGATAGCATCGTTTAGGGATTTTTGAGAAGGCGCGATGCTGGCGCCGAGCGACGCCGTGGCGTGTTCGTTCTCTGGACCGCGCGTTGTTCAACATTACTCATGTTTTTTACGTGTGTTGCTTGTGTGTTGGTTGTAGGTTCTGTGTTACTTGGCGGAAAGCCGTGAGTAGTGGCGGTGCGGCAGTGCGGCTTTGGCCTCGGTGAGCTCTGGTAGTACAGAATCTGCGTTGTGTGGCCCGTGCTTTCTAGAGAACCCGGCGGTGGTGACAATTGAAATATCGAAGTGGCCTAGCGCTTCGGCAGCGAAGTTCTGCGAACCGCGATGTGGCGTCGCCGTGTCCGACTTTGCTTAACGGACATCGAGGGATGTGCTGCTCGTTGCAAGTCATGTAAATGCAACTGCGTCGACCACCCACTGTTCAGCGCTGAGTGCGTGTTTGGTGTGCTGTGCTTGAAACGAGTGGTGCAGCCGTGCAGAGGGGGTGGCGAAGGAGCAGAGTGGCTTAGGGGCTCCGTTTGCGTGTTCACAGACATGTGCTCCCGTCTTGGTCTCATTAGCGGCTGTCGCGGGATTGTGGTGTGCTAGCTCCTTGCCTAGTATGAAGTTTACGACGCTAACACACAGCATGTTCACGTTTTTCCGCGCTATATGTCATTTGCATGACGGCCGAGTTGAAAACGAGACGTATGTCTGTGTTCTTTGCGTTTGTGTGTTGTAAATTACGTTCTATTGTGGAAGTTCTGGGAGTCATTACGCAAGGAGTGCGAACGTAAACATAAACACATGTCTGTGTGAATCAGCTACCGTATGTTGCGACGCTCTTCCGTGTGGTAGACTGATGCATGGTGCGATTTTATTGCTGTACTGTTGTAAAAACCATTTGTTTATTCACTCAATAAAAATGTACGGCTTCTTCGCCGCAGTACATTTTAGTTACGCGGTGAAGCATACTAAAAGTGGGAGGGGGCCGCTATCAGCCAGCATAGTATGTCCACTTAGGCGACCTGAGAGGCCGCGGGTGCGCGAGTGTATAATTAAAGAACTCTTATTATGTCCAGTGACAGTGGCCCCTTTTCACTTTTAGTATGTTTCACCGCAGTACGTTGCTTAGGCTTCACCGCGAAATATTAGTGTATTGCGAGAAAGATAATCGTAAAAAGCCCAATTATGCAACGTTTCTTTTGTAGCTTGCTACACCGCAGTACAGGGGTGTAAATAAGCATCATGCAGTAAAGCATACTAAGAGTGGTAAGGGCACATAGGTTTACACTGTGCTCATCATTTTCAGTTGTGACATAATTTGCAAGTGCATCTGTGCTCGTGGTAAGCTTCATTGACAATTCTTTGTACATTACAAATTAATATTGCAGGGAAGCTTACTAAAGCACATTCGCCATTATGGTACGTGTTATTCACCTTCAATGCAGGAGCACAATGCGGATTCTTGCCCCTGCTTTTGGCTGGACTGCACATGCTCTTTGAGAAATGATTCATTTCATTGATTCATTCTTTGATTAAGCGCGAGACCTAGCAATGGGTAGCCCAAATATATATTTGAGAACATCAAAACGAATTCAGCAGTAACAAGCTAAAGGGTTGTTTCGGTGTAGAGCAGTGGCCAAGTCCGGATATGAAAGAGGAGGAAGAAAAGCCGGGTCTTTCCACTTCAATACTGGGAGGAACAACTCCCACAAATAAATACGACTCTTACTTATTTTACTTTTGAAGATTACCGACTTGCATTGGCAAGTGTTCAACAAACGCTGCATGAAGTAAGCTTCCTGCGCATATTTCACCAGCTACTGCATCATTGTTTCACATTATGAGTGAAACTGCAATTTTCTTTATGCGACAACTTGCCCACTTTTGTGTTTTGCAGTAGGTTGTTAGCAGTGCTGTTAAGGCACTTAAATAATCATGCACAGTAGTAGAGAGAAAGAAAAAAGTAAGAAAGCAGTGGCTTTTCGTGCGTGGACTATGCATACACCTGGTGCTCTTGTGGTCATTTTTTCCCTATCCGCTAAACCATTCTAAACAAGAAAAGTTTATACACAATTAGTTTATACACAGACCACAACTAAACCACAGGTATCGTTGGTAAGCAAAGTATATTTATTCGGTGACATTTTCTGCAGCCCTGCTATTGGGCTTTCCTTCCTTCATTTTCACCTGTGCAGGTTCATTAAGAAGTGATGATACAGTTTGACAATTTTAATCATTGAAAGACTTAGCGAAACCTTTTTCGGGTTGTTTTTTCTTGGTTTCAGACTCTGCACATTGCGTGTTTTCTGTGTTTCTTGCTTTTTCGTTATGGGTAGGGCATGTGAACATTTTTACACCATGTCAAGTATGTGGTGCCATAGACTGTTCTTAGATGGAGTCTTGCCCTTTCATTCTGTACAATATGATGTTTGTTCTTGTGTCCAAGGCCGTTTTACAGCGTGCTTGTAGCATTTTGCTAAGTTTTGCCTCTGTCACCCAAGCTTGAAAGATTGCTACCCACTGGTGGTGGCATGACACATGTCACGTTTCTTTTTCAATAAAAGGAAGTCTGTCACTTATCCTGTGCACTGGTTGCCTTTTGTCTCTTTGAATTGCAATTTGTTGCCTATATTTGCTCTTTTGTTGCATTTCAGATTAGGAATGGCTATCATAATTGACATTTAACCATATTGCACACAATGTGGATGATATGTAATTGGAATATATGGCCACCATAAATATAATAGAAGTTAATAATTCAAGAATAGTGCCTTTGCATGGTGATGCAGCCATGAATTGTGGCTATAAGGTACCAGCACTGCAGGTAGCACTGCTGGTGCAGAATATAGTTCAACTCTGCTTCTTTCAAACATCATTGTTTTTATCTGCATTTATCGAGCTCCAGTTTCTGTGAACAACACACATCTGGTGGAAGAGTCGCTTGCACCTGCAGTTGGGTCCAATTAATAGCTAAATTTCTGCCCGTTTTCATGTTATTAGCATATTAGTAAAGGCAGTCGTTTTTATAGTAGCCTGGTTGCCCAGTCTAGAAGCCGCTGTAGGGTGTCAGGATCTCATACACATCTTCAGCTTTGCAGGGGACACAGCATCTGGCACATAGTTTGTCACAGGCTATGTATTCGGGCCAAGTTGAGTTTACTCACTAGCAAAGGGAAAACCAAGCTTGTTGGATATGAAGTAAACCGCCTATATACTCAGTGGCCTTCATTTCGTGCGACATATGTGGTTATAGCGACCCTTGTTTTAAGCACTTCTTGTCCAGCAGCGGTCGTTTGCTTTTGAAACACTCAGGATAGCTTTCAGCAAGCTGGACAGGAATAACACTGAAAAACCAGCAGATGTTAATTGTCGCACTTACCATGCGAAGTTTTGTACAGTATGATGAGGGTGTTCCTCAAGGCCTTGTAGCACATGTCACGAGTTTGGAGGAACATGATTTATAGCACTTTTTTGATCGCATGCTATAGGTTTAACAGGTGTGGCCATGGTTGAAGTGCAGTGCAAGGTCAAGAAAACATATCTATGAGCAGCACCCTGGTAAAGGAGACTCTGGGAAAACTAGTGGGAAGCCTGTTGAACATCTGGTTGACCCACTTGCTGGCTCCATCAGGTAAAGTATGATAAAGAGAAGGAAGTCATCAGCATGTCAGAAGGTTTTTACATCTAAACACTGTGCTAAGGCCATAACATGCCAACAAGTCTTAGTGCGCAAGCTATGCATGACCAACTACATATGCCTTCTGTTCGGACATTGCTCATTGTAACTAACAAGGATGGAGTGGACAAAAAAAGAACAGCAGCTCGATTAATTTGGTTTCACTGGTATCAACAGTGTTTTGTAAGTGTACATTGCCATACTCCCCAATGCCTTCTTGGGTGACATCAGCAAGGACCAGCTTGAGGCAAGGGGTAATAGACGTCTTTACAAGCTAAACATGCATGCATGCATGGAGAGCACATTGTGTCCAAAAAGTAGGCACTTCACAGGGGCACTGGAGAAGGAACAGATTATTAACAGTGGGCAAAGACAAGCTACTAAACACCCAACACTGTTGCATGTAACGACCTCTGAAACAATCCCTCTTAAAGAGGAAATCATCTTTGTGTATCCATAAAGAGGACAGATGGGCAAAGCCCCTTCAGTAATGCTGCCAGCTTCAAAAGCCCACTTTGCACATCCTGAAGGCTTCCTTCTTACGATTTTGCTGGGTGCAAGCATTCTACTGTCCAAAAGCTGTCATTGAGAGCACTGTTGGTTTGGTGGCAATACAGTTCAGAAGCGATTGCAACAAACCTCCCTTCCTAGTTGGCCTGGATGCTCACGGTGCTTATGAAGCAGCACCATGAGGCAAGCAAGGTGAACGGATGCCTCGAAGCCCTTGTTTGTTTATCACACTGTTCCGTTAGTAACAACCATGAGACTTGAAACCAATAAGCTCAAGTTCGGCACTCACGTGGTTACTGCGGAGGATCCATAAAAAGCACAAAAACAGAAAACTCAGGGAAAGGATAAAGCACCATTTAACACTTAGTATTGCTGCAGCCCACCCCCTTCTTTTATTTTGTCTGGTCGTGCTACATCTTTTTACTATAGATAGGCATGAACTTAGGTGATGTTCCCAATCAGTGTCCAATTTTTATATACACTACGTGCTGGTTCAAAGAGGCTCGAAACACTGCAATGGAAGCTTCAAGTAGAAAAGGTGCCTGGAAGAAAAAAAAAGCTGTGCTGCAACCATCTCGGCAACATCTTGTCCCCTCAATAAACATTGTGCTTTCACATCACTTCATACTAGGCAAGGAGCTAGCACACCACAATCCCGCGACAGCCGCTAATGAGACCAAGACGGGAGCACATGTCTGTGAACGCGAAAACCCTAAGCCACTCTGCTCCTCCGCCACCCCCTCTGCACGGCTGCACCACTCGTTTCAAGCACAGCACACCAAACACACATTCAGCGCTGAACAGTGGGCGGTCGACGCAGTTGCATTAACATGACTTACATTAACAGCACATCCCTCGATGTCCGCTAAGCAAAGTCGGACACGGCGACGCCACATCGCGGTTCGCTGCCAAGGCGCTAAGCCACTTAATTATTTCAATTGTCACCACCGCCGGGTTCTCCAGAAAGCACGGGTCACACAACGCAGATTCTGTACTGCCAGAGCTCACCGAGGCCAAAGCCGCACTGCCGCACCACCACTACTCACGGCTTTCCGCCAAGTAACACAGAACCTACAACCAACACACAAGCAATTAACGCACGTACAATCACATGAGCAATGTTGAACAACGCGCGGTCCAGAGAACGAGCACATCGAAAATGGATTTCACCGCTCTTTCTGCGCACGCGCGAGGAGCAGTGGTTGCGAGAGAGAAATGTGGGGACTTTTGGTGCTCAATATTTCTCGTCGTTTAGGTACTACGGGGAAGAAAACCGTTTGCTCCGTTTGTCCCTAGCCGTGCTTGCAGCACAGAATCGACAGGATGCGTGGCCGGCAAGGCGAAAAAGCCGGGTCCGAGGTGAGTTTGTTGCTATTTTGTTACGACGGTAGCATATTAAATTTTATAGTCGCTAGGGGATACGTTTGAAAGTGAGGTGTCTTCTCGGATGACTTTAGTGCCAAAGCATTACGACGTGCCGATGCATTGTTCATTAGTGTCGTTGATCAAGGTCAGCATACCACACACTTCAGGGGAATCGCGGGAACGGAAACAGTTTACGAATTAACTGCCATGCCGATGCATTAGTTCTTAATGTAACTGAGAATACAGCACACTTGGAGGTTCGTGGGAATGGAAATCTTGTACTCTGTATGTGTAAGTACTAAAACTTGCGTCGCCATGCAATCTGAGCCGTAGATCGTTGTGAGAGCTGTACAGCCACACTGGCAAAACACTACGCCCTGCGGATGAATACGGAACAAATTTATGCTAGAGAAAAGTGGTCGTCATGCAATTTCATAGCAGTAGACCGTTGTGAAAGCTGTACAGTAACATTGATATTGGTTACGTGGTGCAGATTCGTAGCGTTTCTGAGGAGCTTGTGCGCAAGGGTAATTAATAATCCCGGCTGTTACGATGTCTAGCTCATATACGGGGCGCACTATGTGGGCGAAACAAGGGCTCAGATCGCTACAACCGCGTGCGAAATAGTTCTAAAGGCCTGCCAGTACACTTGTTTGGCATCTCCGTGCTTGTACTGCGACAGGAGACGTGGCGGCAGGTGCGCACGTATACGCACTGTATCCTCTGATTGGCCGCTTTCCACTCTTTGTATACTTCGCCGCAATACACTGCGCATGCTTGATTGCGCGACACTAATGCCTTGCGGCGAAGCTGGCTTTATGCAACGCTCGAGCCATCTTGTCCGTCAGTGCGGATAGAAAACGCATACACGTTCAAGCTACTTGAGCTGCATTATTTTGGCGATGTTTACCCCTCTTTACTAAATGAAGAGGATAACGTATGCTTGTGTGGGTGATTTAAAAGACCGTTAAAAAGCCTGGTAACATATGTGCAGTCAGTCAAAAAACACTATTTATGCAGGCGTCCACTCTCCTGTAAAAAAAAAAATGCAATTCAGTGATGACCCTCTGGAGGTGGATTCGCACCTATGTAAGCACAGCCGGCTCATTAGTCACAAACTAGGCGCTGAAGAGAACTTTTTAATGCTCATTACACGACATTGACAGCGATTAATTTGTGGTCAGCCAGTGACAAACGAACTGCACCAAACAGTGAGACTTCGTCTTAATCCGCAATGCTTACGTGGCGAACAGGAGAGCACAAGGTGAAAGAATGTTTTCATACAAGGCAAGTCATCCATGTAGTGGAATTGCATTTATCGTTGGTGTAGTGTTGATTCACTTTCTGAAGTCCAACCTTTAATGCAGCTTAGTTTCCGTTGGTGCAAGTGCTTCTACTGGAAACATCCAAAATATGATTTATCAAATCAGGTTGCCGTCTTCTAATTTTTGAAATTTTCCTCTGGTCTTAATAAGTCTTTTCTGAATCTGGAAGAGCTGGCTGATTGTACATTTCATCTCGAGATAGCTCACACACTTCCAGCAGCACATGTTACCACACTTTGTTGCGTGCAGATGAGCACTGCAAATTCTATCATTTTGATGAGGCACCGATCTAATGCCACTCACTCTTGCCACAACGCTTTTTCAGCTTGTACTGTACTTGTTTCTTCCACCTTCCATTTGCAGCACCAGGGCTAAGGCACAACAGCAATAACATTTCTAGCAGAAAATGCTTGCTCCTTGGCATCTGATCTCCCCATTCATTTGCTACTTTCTTCAAATTTTTCTGTTTATGTGATGCTCTTGCCTTCACACACTGTCAGACTGTTCTCCTTCATGCGTTTCCTTGTACTCTTTGTCCGCTTCTTGCTCGACATACCGTGCATGCCTTCAGTCATGTCCAATTGATTGATGCATTCTTGTCCTTTTCTCTCTCTCCTCCAGAACCTGCAACTTTCGACAAGCCAGCATTATTTTGCTTCTTTTTGTGATAGTGCCTGGCTATCTGTTGCTGATGCCACACATTCACTTTGCAATGGTTTATTAGACCTCATACATAAATTAATAGCTGTATAAAACCTTGACCCTCCAGCACTTCCACAAAATTCATGCAGAAGTGGAAACAAAGATTACACCTAATTCCTCACCACACGTTACTATGTCTGCATCAAAGCTGGATATTACCAACATGTGTGCAGTGTCGTTGCCCATGCTTCCTGGACAGGAAAGCCAGTTGCTCCAGTTCACAAGGCTAGAACAACTGCGAAGTGATTGAGCTATCTGCTTGTGCTGCACTTTGTTGCCACAAGCTGTACAAGGTCATGGCTTGTGCTGCAGAAACCACATCTTTTTGCCTGCTGAATTCCTTTGTGATGCATTGAACGTGTCTGCTTCCGTTTCCCTTGCTATTTTTACAGCGAAGCTGTATATGGCTAGGTTCTGACCATGACCAATAGTGCATACATCGACACGGTGTATAGAAAAAAGTTGCGTTGGCAAAATTGAATCCACAGTAGCCTGCTGTGCGCCAGCAGTGCTCAGTGGCTCCGGAGTGGATGGCAGAATAATAAAACGTCATTGTGTACCCACCAATGTCTGTGCCTCGTTTTCTTGTGAAGTCGACATTGCTCTAGCGAACTTTGGTCCTGCTATGGTCCTATGCTTTGGTCCTTTGGTCCTGCTATGGCCAGGACGCGTCTAGTCCGTACTGAAGAAGAACAATGTGCATGTTAAGAGCACCGGTGTGAGCAACAGCGTGAAGGCAACGGGCTGCTGCTATAGCCAGCCCCGTCTTGTCTGCAGATCCGTAATGTCGGATAGCTGCTCTGTGACCGATGAAGAACAGCGTGGCCGTAAGGATCACTTTGCGAACAGAAGCGGGAGTGGGCACGAAAGCATCGGCGACCAATTGCAGTATATCACAGTGACCACAAAGCAATGGTTACCATGGTGACAAAGTAAATAGAAAATCAAAGATAACGAAGTTGTGTGTATGTTTCTTTATTTAATCAATATAGCAATTAACCATGCATAACTCAGTATACTTGTCAACAAGTACAGCTTCAGCTGGTCTCCATCTTCACATAGTGGAAGGGCTCTGAATTGTTTTTTTTATCATTTGTCATCAAACTTGTGCATTTTCTTTTTGTAATGCTACAGCCTGTTTAGTGCCATTACTGTTTTCTCTGCTTTTGCCTATTCTGCAGCAGTTGCTGGCATTGTCTCTTGCCTAGGTGTTGGTCCGCATGACATGCTAGAGATGCCATAGACAGTTTAATCACAGGGTGTTCAATGTAAGAGAAAGTGAAAATTACTGGTGTTTCTCATTTTTAAGCAGGCTTTTTTGAACTCTTGTGTGATAAAATCTCACTTTGTTGATAAACAAGTGATTATCTTTGACAAGTTGTTTCCAATGACATTTTTTCTGCGTCGAAAGTTCACACATTTGCCAACAAGGTGCACACATGACTCAAAGAACTTTGAAACTTTATAGGTCTTGCTTCATGCTGTCACTTGGTTTGACATTTTATTCCCGTTTTTGATCTCGTTAACCTGGCTGCTGTGCGGGAATACCGAACTTGCTACTTAGTACTCAGCACGAAACAATGCTTTAAAACCACTGTGTTGTCCACTTGCCTCACCATGCCAATGTGTGGTTTTCATCAGAATTTTCCATCATAAGTACACTGTTACAAACTTGCATATGACAAGTACGTTACCCTATATGCAAGCAATGCACTGTTTAAAGCTGAGCTAAATACTTAACCAAAAGAACTGCTTTCACCTCCAGTCCACTCTTTTTAGTCTGTTGTCTAAACATCCTGCCAAATACTGTCATTGCTATTG
Source organism: Dermacentor andersoni (assembly GCF_023375885.2). NCBI lineage: Eukaryota > Metazoa > Arthropoda > Arachnida > Ixodida > Ixodidae > Dermacentor > Dermacentor andersoni. Next base: position 28,341,862 of record NC_092820.1, on the reverse strand, counting down.
TGTCCTGCCGCAAATGTTCATTGTCAGTAGACCTTAATTGTTTTGTCTGCTAGCGCAAGTAATATGCCTGAAAATGTACTATGGTGGTGTCCTGTCCTTTTAAGGATGACTAGTTTTCCTGGAAACCATAGTAGCCAGAAGAATGGAATTTAAAATGTGCATCACCAAGGTCCTACAGAAGAGCAGAGCTCAGTGTTTGAGCCTTGACATCACTCCATAGAATACCTGCATATCATTTGTGCTCAATTAACCTTGCTGCAAGACTTTTTCCAAGGGCAAGGCCTAGAATGTTGGTCAATTTTGATGCTCTGACCTAGTTTGATGTGATTTTCTGTGACATTTTTCTCTATTCCTTTCTTGATTATTTTGGATAGTGGCCTTCTTAGGAGCTATTGCTTCATTAGACGTTTCCTAGGAAGGAAAATCTTGGATGCCTTTATACCACACTAGTGTGCATCATCTGTCTGCGGCAGCTGCTGTGAATTGCACCCACGCATCACCCATGTGCTGCTCTCGTGGTCTTCCAATTAGCAAGGCAGTCGCGCCACACTTCGCTTTGTTTGCGAAGTGCCACACGAGACAGATTGTCCATGCTAGCCAATATATTGTGAAATGGAAACATGTATAGAGCTGCATTCAAATTTCGCATTAGGCAGCAGGCGAAATATTTTGTAAAAATAACAATTATATAAATACCATGCAATGAAACCAATCAATATGTACTGAACCAAACTTGCCACCTAATCGCACTGCAGGGAACCCCTGATCATTCTAAGTTACACCAAAGGCTTGTCATATTTAAATAGTCTCTTGTGCACGCAGTGCATGAATGGATATCATTGAAAAATATGTGAATGCCTAAGGCAGTGTAATCAGGACTGGCACTTTTTTCACTTCACCTGTCAGTTCCCTATATGTTGCTTCGCTATAGGGAGGTTATGCTCTAATAGAAACAGTTGGAAGACGGTTCTGTCCACATTGTCACTTCCATCTATATTTTGTTTTGCACTGTGCATTTGTTTAAGACCCATCAACTAGCCCAACTTAATTTACATTCCAACTGCAGTGCAAGTGCACTGCAGTTGGAACTTTGGAAATAGGCCTGTGTTTAAAACAGATTCGAGTGGTCGACACATGAAGTGGGCTCATTCATGTGAGTACCCATGTCAGTGCTGTATTGTCTTTTTTGGAAGAGGATCGATCGATTGTTCCTGCTTTCGATAGTCTAGTGATCTAGAGAGCATATTTTAAAAGGCTGATGAAAAAGGGAACACTTTTGGATTTTGCGTGCTAACTACTATCTTGTCAGCTGCTACAGTTTTTGTAAATATTCAGTAAATGTATTTGGTGCATCTCTTTTCCTCTGTAACACTTTCATGGAGGTTGCGGACGCTTCCAGACGCAAGACTGATTTATGCAGCAGGCGCTCCTTGGCTGCATCTGTAATGCTAGCTCAAGGCGAGAATGCTTTGGGCACGTTGCCATCTGCGTCCACAGTCATCCTGGCATAACCGCCATGGTATGTTGGCCACAGAAACGTCACGTGGGTTGACAATATGTGTAGGCTGCTGTGAACACAGTTGGCAGGTGGGCTTTGCTTGCCTTGCGTGGTTTAGATTCCAGCTTATGATCTTGAAAATCTCACCTTGTGCTTCTACTGAAGCATTACAAGCAATGGCGTCTGTCCTTTGGCATCATTATCTAAAACTTTTCACCTGCGTTGCCATCTGTTTACAGCAATGTTTCTCTAACTTATCTTATGTTCAAGTGCCATTGTAAGTTAATTCTGGTTCACACACATTTGACCCATCCTGTCATGTCTCGGCACCAAATGTTACGGAACCTGTATCTGTGAAAGTGGAGGGTTTTCACACCATTTTCTCCTCTAACATAGGATACTGATGATATTTAGAGCATCAGCAAATGTCGATAGCGTCTTGTTTCAGCGGAGAAATCGGCAAGGAAATGCTCTGTCCTGACAGACGTGTGTACCGTGATGGGGCCGATAACACCTGTGTGAATCAGGCCTTTGTGAGGAACATAGTTGTGAATTTACCTTTAGACCAGTCTGGCTATGTCAAGAATTGCTGGATAAAACACACTTCTCTCTTTCAGAAAGAGATAATTGAAGTGTTTTCGAGGTTGTCCTAATTTCCTGCCTCTGGCTTGAGCAGGTGTGCAAGATGCAAGCATTAGGTCCATAGAATTGACTGCACCATTTCAAGGTGCACCACTGTAAATGTTCGGTTTGCCTGCAAGACTGTGAAACATGCTTTGTTGAGAGTCTTATGGCTTCGGTAAATATTACGTCTCAATGTGCAGAAATACGTCGCAAGATGATGAACTTTAAAGGGGTACTTACATGATATTTTTGACTATTCATTTCTTGCGTTAAATCAAGGTCCTAGACTTCTAAACTCTAGAAAAAATTGTGACAAGCTTCAGAGCGCAGTTAGTAATTCACTAACTTTTCTACAGCCAATTTCAGTGTCGTTTCTTTCTGTACAGTGGAACCTCGATGCGATTCTGCTTAATACATTTTTCGAAATGTTAAGTTTTTTTTTCTTTTGCCGAAGATCCGATTTGGTTGGATAATATGTTGGATGATACGATTTTTCTATGATACACTTTATTTTCCAGTTCCTGTGAAGATCGGATCAACGAGATTCTACTGCATGTCAGTTTTTAATTTATTTCTCATTAACCCTTTATTGACAATTGTTGCCTACGGGCAACATACCAGAAAAAGAATGTTTGTCTTGCGTAGTTCTATTATTCAGTACCAAGATTCTGGCTAGGTGTCTTTGGCCAACACTGAATGAGAGACAGCAACTGTCATTTGTTAGTTTAGAGCAGGAATACTCGACGAGGAAGAGGTTTGGCATGTGACTCACTGTCTTTTAAAAGTAAGGTCAGAGGATACAGGCCGATGCAAGATATCCAACTGCGGTGGTGTCACACTTTTGAAGTAAAGCAAAAGATATGTACACCTATGGTTCATATGTGATGAGAGCTGTCTATACAAATTGAAAACAAAGCCTCAGGTGGCTTGGGGTGAAGCCCACTTCCAGATTCCTGCCTGGGGCTATTGTATTAAATAATTACCCCTTCATATCGGTAAAATCAAAACTTTCCACATATTTATTCATGAGGTGGAAATGTGCACATCAGCTGCTGTGAAATATAACCTCACCGAGCATTCGACCTCACTCAACCTCAAATTTGTCCATGAGGTTGCCATTGCCATAGCTAAAAATTTTTAACAGCCAACCAATGTCGCATCACTTTGGGAGGTTGAGATCAGCTTAGGTTGACTTCATTACGTCAGCCGTGTGAACCTTGTGACATTGGCCCTCTTTGCATGGAAGTCTACATTCTATGGTCCCCTGTAGAATCCTGGGGTGCTATAACATAAAATGATTCCAAACTTTTCTATTCCAATTCTGCAATCAGCCCACCACGATTGGTCAAAAATTTTTCAGGCCACTCCAAACTTCACCCGTCTGTCACGCGACGTCACGAAAACCGTGATGGCTCTCCATCCGATATACATGTACACACTGATTATGAGTGATTAAACCACACAAAAAAAATTATTCCTGATTCAACGCTTTTTCACCATTAGCCCTCTGCTATTGGTTCAATGTTTTTGGGCAACACCCACCTCGCCTGTCTGTCACGCAACCTCACAATACCGCAAAACCTCACTGCATCAAAGCGACGTGTACGCGAAAAAAAAATGCATTAATATGCCGAACACAACTGAAAATTTTTCTGAATAGCCAGAGACTGCTCCGTTCTGAAAGGAATAGAAGATGGCTGCCCACCGATCGCTCAGGCCCTCGCTACTCGCACCTGCCGGTCAGCATGTATTTATTTGCACATGATAAATCGTTTTGCATGGCAGTAAAACGTTATCGAGCTCTTGCGGCATGTATACAGCATCGCTCTGCCAACTCTTCCTTGCTGAGGATCCGTTTTAGTGGCATTCTTATCCTTCTGTTGCAAGGCGCCGCGATTTTCAACCAGCCACCGCAAGCTAAGTAAGGTGAAGCGGACCAATCGGAGAAGCCGGCACCACCCTCTTCATGCAGTTATCTATTTTCACTGTGCTGGCTCGGCCCCATCGAAACCCTCTCCACTAGACCGTACTCCTCACCTCTTGTCAGTCAATTAGATAAGAAAAACTGCTGAGTATAGGCAATGTTATTGGTTTTGAAAGTGAACAAAGGTGACCTCCTATAAACGAGGAGAGTGTTTGATTGGGTTGTTCAGACCACGCTGCAGGTCACCGCCCGATGCTTGCGCCGGTGGTTACGTAAATTTGATGTCAGGAGATTGGAATCGAAACACTTCGAAATCATTTTATGTTATAGCACCCCTGAATGTGCTCTACTTTAGGTGCGTTCGATTCGCCTGCACCGCCTGAACCAGTTCACAAGGTGTTGCACCCTGTCATTCGTTCCAGTGGTGCAGCAATGGCGCCCGCTGAACCACTTCGTTTCAAAAGGTGCAGGGCTGGTTCATGATTTTGCTGCACCTACTCCGCTGTCGGTGCCGACTTGGTGCAGGCGTACAGGTGCGACGCAGCAGTGCAGCATATAATCCAGCACATGGGCGCAAGCGCCATTAAAAGCCCGTTTAGGCACGTCTGATGTGTCTACAAGTGTGGTTTGTAGCTAGGCCCACCAGCTGATAATACTTGTAGTTCACGATCATTCAAATGTGTGCACTCTGTGCACATTATTCGGGCATAACATAACGCCTGCACCGCATCTGCACCTTGGTATTCGTTTCGAGTGTTGCGCTGTGCCTGCACCACAGAAACAAGCTGCACAATTTCTGAACTTCTCGTGAACCTCCGTTAACTGGTTCACAGTTGTGCAGGTGAATTGAACAGACCCTTTAAGTGCTTCCAGATGAAGTTCTTATTTGCCCTTATGTTGCTTGGTGACCTGATGGCTGCTTCAGGTATTGTACAGAATGTTCGATTCAACATTGAAAGAAAATTCAAGGATATGAATGCTCATGAAGGTCAAAATTCAGTGACATACAAATGCATTAATTCTGCACACGAACTAAAATTGTCAAATTTCCTTCTTCCTAGCTGCATTCAGTTAAGCGTGCTACTAAGTTGGAATTGCTGGAAAAGTGTAAAAAAAAAAGGCAATTCTCTTTTATAGTGTAGAGTGTCGACAGATAACTGGCCTTGCGGCCAGAAGTGATGTGCTTACCTTGAGGAAAATGCTTTAGTTCAGTGCCAACTTTAATCTCTTTATTCAAATACATGTAAAATGCAGAAATGCTTTTGAGACAACGAATGGAATAATTTCAATGAAATTTGTTGCATTTGAGAGAAAAAAGTTAAATTTTAGTCATTCTAGGCTGTTTTTTTTATTTAGGACCTTGAATATTTAGGAAAAATTGCTGAGAGTCAGTAAGCTTAAAAAATATAAGCACAAAGTTTACAATTTCATAGCTTTTGTATCAAGTTGTAAACTTCATACGGAAGTCTTTTTAATTTCGCAATTTTCAAAATTTCCTGCCACAAAAAACTGCCCCCTAAAACAGTCGCTACATTCCAGCTTTTTTTTTTTTTTACATTAACCAACCTCATCGAATTCCGTTGCTGGCTTCAGAGAAAAACTATTTCTCTTTTCCCATGTATTCAGATAGGAGCTTCTGAGGTAAAACTGCCTCCAAGTCAGGTAAACCATTGCATTAAAGAACATTATAAGGAGGAGGAGGAGAAGGAAAAACATTTATTAAAAAAAAGAAAGGAAAAGCAGGTGTCTTTCTGCTTGTGTGGGAGGTGCCCTTAGTCCAGGACTCCTGCGGCTCTTGCTGTCTCCCGGGCTCGCCACGCCTGGTGTAGCAAGAATTGTGTGCTCATCTGAATTACTGGAGTATACTTTTTCCTTTGTCATAGGTGGAAAAGTAAAGTATCAGCAACATTCTCACACCTACACTGTCCTTATTGGTATGTAGTGTAACTAAATTCTGCTTCTGCATTAGTTGTGTTGATAGCATGCGTGTTCCAAATTCTTATTTGTTCCCTTTGCAAATTTTCATTTCGTTCACAGAACTTTCCAAAAGGGGAACATATCCAATAAAATAAAGCACTAATTTACTTTCATGCTGAAGATTCATAACTCTTACAAATTGATGTGGTTTCTACCTGGTGATCTTCACTGCACTCAAGAGTTATGAGCTAGGTACTATGGTATCCCAGCAACATCATGAGCAAGCAACACCATCTTCTCTCATCTCTTAGAGAAAAAAAAATCGTTATAACTTTACTTCACTCTGCAAAATGCTTAAAGAATAAAAATATCACTCGTTTTTTTATTTTTACATCTTATAGTACACCAGCGCATATTAAACAATGAACAGTACACCTCATTGTCTTCTCCCATCCAGTCATCCCTGGCCCAAGACTAAGCGACTACCAGTTCAGCAAGCCAAATTAAAGAAAGTGTACCACACATGAAATAGGACGCTGAAAAACTTAGATAAATTGTGTTGTAGTTTAACCTAACCCCCCCTCCTCCTCCTCCTACATGACAAAAACTTGTTTGCATGTCAAGGTAGCATCAGAAAATACTAAATTTCTTTTCAGATTGAAATTAAACCTGGAAAGTATTCTATCAAGTGCAGAGGGCAGAAGAGCATTAGCAAATAGCCTAGCTTTCAAGATTTTTCACACAGTGCCTATAGGTTGCCTTGATGCTGCCTCCAATCTCCCTTGTACTGAAGCATGCACACACATTATACCTCCATTGATACCGAAGTCCCACTCAAAAGTCTCTGGCCACCGCAAATCATCCTGCATGTACCGCTGACAAGGTGTACATCTTTGGAGAAGTTATTTCTGATTCAAACATCTGATGGGCCAGAAAACCATAAATTTCGTTATGTCACCAATAACCAAAACACGAATTAATATTCCAGCTTGCAGGGACACAAACTGACTGCTGTTACTGAACAGCGCTCCGTGGCATTCAAGTGAAGAATGATCTTGATCGTCACTTATACGAATATCCATTCGGTTGTATGGCCGGGATTCCTAGGTCATGTGAATTGCAGTGGAGCTGCTCAATATATATATATATATATATACATTTTGATGACACTCTAATGTCCGCCAAATAAAAGAAAATGTTTCTTTCTACATTGTGTCTTATCATTGCTCTGCAATTTGCAAGCACAGTGCAGCAAAAAAGGGGCCTTGCCTTACATTGGTTCTATTTGAAATAGGCAATAGCTGTTTATTTCGGCATACATGCTGCAGTTCGGGCTCTGCAGGTCTCCAAGCATGTGTGCCTGCTTCCGAGAAGATGACAGCTGTAAGAAACAAATGACTCTGTGTCACACAACTACAAAAACATGAAAGTGCCTGCTTTATGATAAATACAAAAGAATGACAACTCAGGCAGACTGGCTGAGCAGTCATCAATAATAAAACAAGACATTGCACAGTTTATTTGCCTAAGAAATGAGGTCTGCACATCAAGCTTAGCAATTCCCGGCAGCTTGCTCGCCTTATACAATCAGTCCACACTGTTAGCTCAACATATCCGTTTGATGGATTTCCCAGTCCTCTTTAACACTCTGCCTGTCCCTTACTTCACCAAATCTGTTGTTGCTGTGAACACCACTGAAATTACTGTGGAATCTCATTGATAAGTGTCCAGGCAATTGTAGCTGTCATTCGTTTTAACATCTATTTCAACAAACCAGTTGGGCAAGGGCCTAAAAACCAGCAATTTGGAACCATCAAGTTACAGTGCACAGGGCTGGGCAAACACTTTGAAATTGGGTGCCAACAGCACAGAAGGTTCGCGCTATCCGCCGGGGTTGCTCAGTGGCTATGGTGTTAAGCTGCTGAGCACGAGGTCAACGGGATCGAATCCTGGCCACGGCGGCCGCATTTCGATGGGGGCGAAATGCGAAAACACCCATGTACTTAGATTTAGGTGCACGTTAAAGAACCCCAGGTGGTTGAAATTTCCAAAGTCCTCCACTACGGCATGCCTCATAATCAGAAAGTGGTTTTGGCATGTAAAACCCCACAATTTAATTTAATTTTAAGGTTTGCACTAACTTTCCAAATGCAGGCAGATTTAGGTGAACAATCACATTTAAGGTGGAGCTTATGTAATGCTGATCTATGGTGTAATAACACACATCTTGCTTTTACTCTGGCCTTGTTAATCAAAGAAACCTATGTGCCATAGAATCTTGACTGTGGGCAATATTAGTGATAGCCATATTAGACAACTGCACCCGTCCTACTGGGGAGCTTCTTTGCATTCTCATGGGAGGAACTTTTGAAGTTCAACCATGTTATAGTTCTGTACAGCGAGGGCAATTTCGTCTCAAGGCCAATGAACCAGGAACGCAAAACATTTCTCTACGGAGTGAACAGCGTACCCTACTTTTTTAAACTTACTAAGCTGATTGAGCGTATTTTTTCTGTCCATATCGCCAACAGCAATCTGCCAGTATCCAGAACGAAGATCAATAGAAGAGAAATAGCTGGAACCATGGAGGCAGTGAAGGGCATCGTCTATATTTGGGAGCGGGTAGACGTCCTTAGTAATTTTGTTTAGATGACGGTAGTCCACACAGAAGCACCACGTGCCGTCCTTCTTAACCAAAACCACAGGTGATGCCCAGGGACTCGAAGAAAGCTTAATGATGTTTTTATCTAGCATTTTGTTCACTTCACTTAGAATTACTCGGCGTTCCGACGCAGAAACTTGATACGGTCATCGGTGAATAGGCGTAGCATCGCCAGTAGAAATCCGATGCTAGACCCCGAGCGTCTGGCCTAAAGGGCGATCGTTTGAAGTAAAAAATATCTCGATAGGACGATAATACTTGGCAAAGGTTGTCAGCCTGCGCAGAGAACAGGTCCACCGCAACCATTTTCTTTATGTTGGCATCGGTGCCCGAGGCTGGTGCGAGGGGCCTACTAAGCTCAGAAGAACTATCGGTTGATAAAGCTGCTACGTGATGGTCGCCGAGACAATCAACGTTGACAAGGCAAATACCTTGCAGTAGGATTTGCTTTCCCAATCCAAAGTTAAAGATAGGCATGCGAGTATGGTTAGCAGTAACAGTCAGAATGCTGTGAGGCATGCTGATGTCATACTGTAGTGGAATGTTGGGGAGAGGAGTGATGAGGTACTCGCCATCAGGAACAGGTGGGCAACACAACAGTTCAATATAGGCTATTGACTTCGGTGGCAGGCGAATAAAGCAGGTGGGGCGTAAGCGGCACTGGGGCGCGTTAGAAGGTTCTACGAGAATCGGCAACTCAAGGCAAAGGGTACTGGCAGAGCAGTCAATAAGAGCAGAATGCGCAGAGAGAAAATCGAGTCCGAGAATTAGGTCATGGGGCAATAGCAATCACGGTGAAGAGGACAGGAGTGTGGCGGCCGGCGACGCTCACACATGACGTACATATGCTGACGATAGGCACAGTACCGCCATCCGCAACGCGACCAACGCGTGCCAATGCTGGGGTGAAGTGCTTTTTCAGTCGTCGTCGGAAGGCAGCACTCATAATAGAAAGATGTGCTCCTGCATCGATGAGTGCAGTGACAAGTGTAATGGTTGGAGTCGGGCACGAAATAGATTGTAGCTGGCCCATGCGGTCATCGAACTTGTCCACGCTGAGGACGTTGAAGGGAGAGACTTGTTCTCATCAAGAACGAGGAATCTGGGATTTATTTACAGTATCTGCATGAGAATGTTACAGTTCATCAGTCTAACATGACTGAAAAAGGAATGCACCCTGAGGAGCCGCCAACGGCTCCTTAAATACACTGTTCTCCCGAAATCCCTAGGTGAGGAAAAACGGCAGTTCACCGCCGACCAATTCGGATCGTCCAAAGTCATCGTAGCCAACCCGCCTTTGAGGGGGAGGGTTTACGCACTCACTTCTGCACAGGTTCCACTGACCACACCAAGGTGAGAGGGTTTTCGCAGACACTGTGCTTGACCCGAGCAGGCGCCTCTTTATCCCAGAGTTGACCCTGCAGTCAGTGGCCGCCGCATCTGTCCATTGACTGACGCGTGAGACGGGTTCTAAGCTGCATGAGACGGGACCGAAAAATATCTTCCAGGAGCTCCCCTGCTCCAAGCAAGTGTACACGCAAACAATACTTGCTCTACTTGCTCTGCCCACTGTGTCTAGCCATCTCGGCGCCCTTCCGTTGAGGATGCGGCGCATTGTCCTTACAAAACCAGTCGCTGCCACAGCCATGGTGGCGCCGATGGGCTGGGGACTGATGTCTGGTCGTCCTTTTAAAGCGAGTCGTCACAGCACACCTGGTGGCGCCTTTCCGTCGGTCCCTTCCTCGAAGATCACCAGCCCCCGCTGGTCGAACGTAACACAGTATACCCGTCAACGCCAAGAAAGTTTTGGTTCGTAGGTAACATGCGCAGAGAATTTGAGGGCAGGATCCACAACACAGCTTCACCTCCAGAAGCTGTAGTGCCTAGTTTTTTGGCTGCATCCAGGAGGCGATAGGCGGCGAGGAGAAGCGACGGGCCTGGGGCGAACGAGACTGATGGCGTTGAGGGGAGGGCGAGTGGCTGTAGCGAAGGTTCGGAGGTGGGGCATCAGTGGCAGTGGGTTCTAGGCGGGTAGCATAGGGAACAGTAGGTCCAAAGGTGCAGGAATAAGCGCAGGCGTATGTCTGAGGAGGTGGTGGCCATTGGTTGCGGCAGTGACGAGCAACGTGGTCGATGCGACAGCTGTGGAAGCAGATCGGCTTGTCATCAGGGGTACGCCATTTGGACGGGTTGCTATATGTGGCAGAAAAGGAGTGCCGCTAGAGAACGGGGGAACGCTGGGTTGAGTCATTGAACGCACGGAGTTCAGACCCATGTTCTCAAATTCCTGTCTGACGACGCCCTGAATCCTGGCAATTGTGGTTGCTGGCGGGTCGGGAGGTGCCGCAGAGAAAGCTGGCCAATAGGTGGCCTCGAGCTGGCGGCAAACAATACGGGTTAGGTCATCACAGGTGGTTGTCTGATGTGGTCGACCCTCACATGTCGACGTAGCAGCAGTGTTGGGTAGCTGCGTGATGTGGTGTGTGATACGGCGGCTCTTAGCTTGTTCAAGGCGACGGCATTCATTTATCATGGCGCCGATAGGAAAGACGTTGCCGAAAACAAGAAAATTGAAAGTGTCGTCGGCGATGCCTTTTAGCCACCTTATCTGCTTCAGACATAGTATCGTGGGCTTTGTGGCAAAGAGCCAAGACGTCCAAGATGTATCAAACGTATGGCTCTGCAGATGTCTGGACACGAGGCACAAGAGCCTTTCTCGCGGCAACCTTGCGTCCAAAGGGGTCGCTGAACAGTTCTCGTAGCTTTACTTTGAAACTGTCCCAGCTCATTATCTCGTCAAGCGTTTGGAGTCACACGCGTGGGGTGCCGCCGAGATAAAAGATTACATTAGCAAGCATAATTGTTGGATTCCACCTGTTATTAGCACTGGCGCATTCATAGAGCTTGAGCCATTCATCAACGTCCTGTCCCTCCAGGCCACAGAAGAGACCACGGTCACGATGTTGGGCAACCATGACGATAAGGGCAGTCGGACAAGCTGAAGCCGTTGCAGATGCTGTCTCGTCACCGGGAGGTATGGTGACAAGCTCGATGTACCGACCACTTCGGGTCGCTAACCTCCGCCACAATGTTGCACAGACACAAACGAAATACACAGATGAAAGAGGCAATTTACATGCTATTTACACTGGAGCCAGACAGCCAGGCCGACACTCGCTCACGCCATGAGCCCAGACACACTTCATCTCTTCCTCGCGGCGGCTCCTCTCTTGAGCATCTCTCGATGAGATCGTAATAATATGAATGTCTGTACTACATAGTGTGGTGTGTAGTGCGTGACACGGTGCGGCAGATGGAGAGAGACAAGAAGCAGACGAGAAAGAATGTGCGCGCAGAGGCGAATTCCGTACTGGATGGAAGACAATGTTGAAGAGCGTCCAGCACGTGAGCATGCAGCACAAGAATAAAAAAAATAAAAGGAAAAGGCATCCAATCAGAAGAAAACACGGAGCTTCCAGGGGCCAATCAGGAAAGGACAAATCGACCAGAGCGGCAGAAAAGCAAGGTGCGCTGGCAGAAGAACGGAGAGTTCCAGGAAGCGACGCCAAGAGAAGGTCGGCCACCAGACCGGGAGTTCAAGACTGGCCGGCAGGTTCCGGACCCGAGCCACCAGGACTTCACCCAACCGGGGCCTCCTGCCAACCCGTTCCTGGGCTTCGCCACTCTACCCGATCGTGAACTGCTGCTCGAAACCGGCGAGTTTCTGCGCCCGTGGGCAGAACAAGAGCAGACGGGCTACGGGCCCAAGTTCTATGCCTAGCTGCCTGGCCAAAATGCCACCACCATCTGCCGCCGCCTGCCTTCCCTCTTCAAACCGGAGCCACCGCACTCTGGTCGCCTGTTCATCCACCGATCTCATCGACATTGTGGTGAGACATTACATTTTTTTCTGTTTTCCAAATCCTCTTCACCAATGAGAAATTTCGCAGCATCCCCCCTTCAAGTATTTGTTGAAGAAAACTTTCAATCAAGAATTCATTCATGCTGATGTAATTATGGAATGAAATACAGAACTTCATTCAACTTGCTTGAACAATGAATAAAGAAATTAAATGGAAACCATTAGTCGGTTGGACTACACCTTAACGTGCAACATAATTGGTGAATGTATATCCATAATTTATTTCCTTCCATGTCAGTTAATTTCATTGCTCTGAAAAATTTTCTAAATTTTTTTTTGTGCTTGCATTACTATGACCACAGCTAAAGTAATACAAGGCGGCAAATTATTCACTGCTGCCAAAAATCTAAAATCTTGTTTTTTTCCCAGGAACATGAGCTTGTCCAACGACTATGCTTAAAGGGTGTCTTGCTCTCGCGTAGCCCCAAGCATGCGGTATGGTGGTGGGGGGGTTGCATGTGAGCGAGCATCTACTCTTGATCGGCCTCATAACTGTCAGCTCAACTGAGCACATACGCGGCTCTTGCGCCCTATCTTGAAGGTAATCTGCGGCGGGTGCAAACCCTGAGCGAGTCAAGATAGCCGGGGCTTCCTGTGCGTTGTTTAACCACTCGTTTATTTCTGGAGGTCGCGTAATCTTGAGTATCTTAAGCCGCGTTTACATGAATGCGACAGCGTCGCATTGCATTTCTAGCGCATCACATTCATGTAAACAGCAGCAATGCGCTAGGAAGGCGCATCGCATTAATGTGCCAGGCGAGGGTAGATTTACGGGCGCGAGTCGCGGAGCATGTAAACGCAGGATCATCGCATTAGGAACTATGGGAAGGAATTAGCCAGCAACATGGCGGCGGTCCCGACTGCCCGCTTGGAATTGAATTTGGTATTGATATTGTAAAATGCTCTTCGTTCGCAGCAAATGATTGTATAAACGGCTTTCACTTAGTCTCAGGCCGCTTCGACGACAGAGTACTATGGATAACCTTGTAGTGTTTTCGAGATCGCTCCTCGTTTTGAACGAGTCGAAGCCTAACGAAAGAAACATTCAAGATGTCAGCGCTACCTATCGCTAGAGTCAGGAAACAGCCGCCACGACGGCATATGGCCTCCGAGATTCGAAGATCTCGCTGGCCAACTAAAACTGTAAAAAAACGTGTGCTGCTTAGCGTATGCTACACTATAGCGTACGCTATAAGTTGCGTATGCTAAACTAAAGCTGTCTATTTCTCGGCACTGGGCCACCAACGTGCACTCGGCCCACTACCGGAAATCAGTTACACCGGAAGTCGGCTGCGCTTCCCTTATACGACACCATGTGGCGCTACGTTCTCGCGAGAGTTAATACGCTACATGTAAACGGCGGCGCATCGCCTTTTCCAAATGCGCTTGGAAATGCGATGCGCCACTGTCGCATTCATGTAAACGGGGCTTTAGATGCGTACTCTTTTCTCCATTCCCTTTCATTACCCCTTCCTCCTTCCTTTTTGCTCTTTCTGAGCTGCGCTACAAGCCTAAAAGAAGTCATGACATACCAACTCGCCCAAACTGCCATGCTTTTGTCCTGACTGGGAGCTTACCGTTATCATTGAAAAGGAAAGTATACAATCAGTGCATTTTATCGGTGCTGACATACGGCGCAGAGACTTGGAGGCTGACAAAGAAGCTTGACAACAAGTTAAGGACCGTGCAACGAGCAATAGAACGAGGAATGCTAGGCATAAGTTTAAGAGACAGAAAGAGAGCGGTTTGGATAAGAGAGCAACTGGATATAGACGATATTCTAATAGACATTAAGAGAAAAAAATGGCGCTGGACAGGTCACGTAATGCGCAGCCTAGATAACCGTTGGACCATTAGGGTGACAGAATGGGTACCAAGAGAAGGGAAGCGCAGTAGAGGACGGCAGAAGACTAGATGGTGCGATGAAATTAGGAAATTTGCGAGTGCTAGTTGGAATCGGTTGGCGCAGGACAGGGGTAATTGGAGATCGCAGGAAGAGGCCTTCGTCCTGCAGTGGACATGAATAGGCTGATGATGATGATAATTATGTCAATTTAAGTGCAACTGCTGTTGTGTAGCGCTGTTGAGCTGTTCACACTTCGGGATTATAATTAACTTTAAAATTTTGCAGTGTTTCTATTCTATGGGTTCTGGCTCAACCAAATGTCGTATGTGGCCGGGGCTTGGAACACAAGCAAGTTATGATGTGGGCCCAGGAGCTTCAGTCTCCAGTCAGGTCTGCAATAGAGCTGGCTTTGCCATATGTAATTTCGCAGTACTGTGGAATTAATTGGCACCCTTACAAAACTTTTTGAGTCAGTGATATCTGTCGCCCTATGGGAAAGCAGAAGCAGGCCGACCATGACACAGTAGCGCACTCGACCGACTAGTGTACACTCTCAAAAAAAAGAGAGAGAGAGAAAAAAGAGAGGTTTTACGTGTCAGAACCACTTTCTCATTATGAGGCACGCCGTAGCGGAGGACTCCAGAAATTTTGACCGCCTGGGGTTCTTTAACGTGCACCTAAATCTAAGTGCACGGGTGTTTTCGCATTTCGCCCCCATCGAAATGCGGCTGCCGTGGCCAGGATTCGATCCCGCGACCTCGTGCTCAGCAGCCTAACACTAAGTGTACACCCTCAGTCAATATGAAAAGTCACGCTGGATACATGTTCAAAGCCAGTAATTTTCTTTGTGTGGCCTTGCAACAAGGAAGAAGTTCCATGAGCAGGATTTTCCAACAGGAAAACAACATAACCAATCGAGTAAAGTTCTGATTAGCATGTTGCAGGAATTGCGGTTCAAACACACATGAGGGGTTCCTGTTCACATTGGCTGATGGTGCATATTAGGGATGCACCCAAATATCTGGCAGAACAGTAACAGTGACAACCTCTGTGTTAACTGCACCCCACTTTATTTCTGTCCTCCAGACACTGGTAAATACTGATTAGCATGTTTTTAAAGTTTCTAGATTTTCTGATACTTCAAGGCGAACTTTACAGTAAGATAAAAACTGATGACTCATTTGAATGCAGGTCATGATGAGAGCCTCCTAACAGACAACAAGGAGAGCATTAGCTGAGTGGGGAGTGGTGCCGAAGGACTAATTTAAAATGTAACAAGATGTCGGAGCAAGAATAAATTGATGTCTAATTACACACATTTATGGCGGCATTGTAAAGTTGGGCCTCTTGATTTAATACTGGAAGGAACACAGACACGAAAAATTCCCTAGACTGCGTTCAGTTGCTTAAGGAATTCTGCGTAATAGCAACCAAAATCGTAAGTAAGAAATTTCAGTGCAGCTGGTTACATTTACAAGAGCAGAAGACATGCTTAAAGGAGAATCGCTGGACATTTTAATTTCTGCAGAAAGATAAAGACTTAAGGTGGCTCTGAGTAATGTGACGCCTTGCAATGACCTTGCCCTGTAGACGCTTTAATGCAAAAACTTTTTAAACACTTCCCCAAAGCAACAAAATTCATTAATGCACCAGCAAATATATTTTACAAAACACATTCACAAATTATGTTATATGTTAAGGTATAGTGCAACCTGCTAATGCTTTCCATTCAAGTTCTTTACTGTTCAAGCGTGATGAATAATATGTCAATTTCTTGCATACCGTAATTAAGCATATTTGAATTCAGACTTTCAAGTGTTCTCAGATAATTTCTCCCAAAACAGCATGGACGCTGCAATAACAGGCAATGTTGGTGCGGGGCTGGTGAAAAATGATGCAGAAAGAAATTTCCACCTCTCGATGCCCTTTTGAATGAAGTTTTGACATGCTAAATGTACAGTCCTTGTCTCTGCATGGCTTCGCTGGGAATTAGAACAAAGAAGCATACTATCTTAACTTGAATGAAAAAAAAATATGGCATTGTTTACGTTGTATGGGCACTTAGCTTGACGCCCCCACATGCTTTAAAAAAAAAAACGTAGACAGCCAGAATAAACACTATTATGAAACATATACTTGAATAGCTGACGGAAAAAATTGATGGCCTTAAAAGAAGCTGAATAATGTTACAGAAACTGTTCCGTGTTACAGTATGTGCACACGAGTGTTAATGTGTACGGTTTCATATCGTACAATCACAGACAAGGATAATGAACAAAGGTATATGTTTTTTTGTTGTTGTTTTTTGCCACTTGTCGGCAGCAACGCAAGTGGAAAACTGCTTAGCAAGATTTGTATCTAGCAAATATGTATGCAGTTGGCATCTTCATAACAACAGAGAAGTGGATCATATCATGCTACACTGAGGCTCCCCAAGGGCTAACTGGACAAACCTAGCTGAGCTAGACAAGGGTGGACCAGTGCATGGCACTGGCTCGGGTCAGGCCAGGGAAAAGTGCCATGCAGTGCTCTACTTTTATGCACTGTTTTCAAGTACTGAAATTTCGTCCTTAAAAAATTTCTAGGTATTGCAAGGATACTATGCTCTTCTATATCCATCACAGCTGCCTCTCATTTTCACAACTACCTAAGCTTTATAGCTCAAAATAGCTGTAAAAATAAGGTATACTGAAGCATACACTAATGTTTTGTTTGTGTGTTCCTGTCGTATGTTGAAAGGCAACGTTTTGGTTGCAAGGTGACTTTCAGTTGTGTTTTGCCTCGGCACCATGACAATGACGTATTGTCAAAAATTCATTCAACAAGAGAGATAACAGTTGATGCCACAACGTCACGCTTACCTTTTAAGTAGCCGGAACACATTTTTACACAAATTGAATTCGCCGAAGGCGCACGATCACCAGGTCACTACAGATGTTGGTAAAGCACTATTTATTTCACACAACTGTTGCATCTTCCTTTCCTTAAATTCTTTTCTTTTTCACACGGAAGGGGTGGTTTGCATAAAATTAAAATATCCGGATACACAAAAATACGGAGCAGTAAAGAAAGGTAAAGAGGCAGATGAGCAATATTCTCGCTCCAACGTAGTGAGAAATGAGCTGCTGCAAATGCTTCTTAACAGTCATGCTTTAACGGTGCGAGTGGTGCCTGCATTATGTTTAGAAAAAATTTACGATGCACTACCGAGGTTTTGCTTCGTTTAACATGTTAAAAGTCAACAGCGGGACTCCGCTGTTATACTCTGCGTCGTCGCAAACTACTGAACGGCGTCACAACGCATCTACAGCGCGTAAATGGATAAAGTAAGGCTATCGAAAGCTCACCTTAAATGCAAATCGGAGCGCCGAACCTACGAGTCTTGTTGGAAAGACGAAGCGAGTGCTTTTCAAAACGCAATAAACAATGGCCACATATAGATTTATCAATAAAGATCGTTATAAAACGCTTCTGTGTACTGGCGGTGCAAAAAATACAAACTGTTTGAAGGATTTAAAGCATTTAAACTGGGACTGAATCCTTCAATGACACGGACGCCCTGCAACAAACCAGTAGAATACTTTCCGAGCGCTAAAAACGAGATTAACGCTTACAAAAAAAAACGAAAAAAAAAGATTGGCTTTGTTAGTTTCTGTTTCGGTTTCGGATGTATGAAGCGCCACCTGCTTCCTGCAAAAAGTGCCATGGCAGCTTCCTGTTTACTTTTCGAAGTTGGCGTAACTAACGCAGCCGAGTCTCGAAGCTTTCTTGTGCCGTTATGCATAACGCAATGTCATTGAATAGATGCTGTGAGTATTTGTGGAGCCTCTAGAAAGTCCTGCATCGATACGAGTGTGTCTTTGTATACGCGCCATCTCTGGAGGTAAGCAAACCCGCTCAGCCAGCTTGCGCCGACCTTCGTTGCAAGGGCAATATTTGTAACTTAACTACATGCTTTATCGGTATACAGCTCCATCTGACCGCCACTTTCTTACAGGCCTGATGAAAAATGGTATTGAAACCACTACATGGGTACTACCGTAACCGTAATCTCTGCCGTAATCTTAACCTGCGTTTTCGTTTTCTTCAGTTCTAGTTCGATTTCAAAACAAGATCCCATTTGTTGGTACTCATCGTTCATTATATGCTTAGCATGTTGGCTTCGCCCGATTTGTCCAGAATAATATATATATTGTTACGCCCACAAAAGGCGTTACTTTGAAGCCGGGTAGAGTTAGAAGCGATGGCCTTGGTCAACTGAGCGCCTGTCGAGATTCAGCCAGCCAGCCACACGTCGTCGTCCTCGTTCACTGCCCTTCGGTGCCCCCGCATACTGTTTGTTGAGGCGTGAACCCACTATGCACCTAAGCGCGTCACATTCGTGAACCCACTATGCACCTAAGAGCGTCACATTTCCCTCCGCGCAGACGAAGCCCGCCGGGCAAGTCAAACAGGCTGTCGAGAAATAAAGGGCTTTAAACGGGCGACATGCGAAAGTTCAGTCTTTGCTGACCGTCGGCCATTTGATGTGAGACGTGCTATGCGGTAGGTTAATCCGCTGATGCGCTCCGTAATAACATAGGGTCCAACATAGTGGGCCAACAGTTTTTCACATAGTCCACGTTTCCTGGTTGGTTTCCAGAGCAACACTAAATCACCAGGGTCATATATCACGTGTCGGCGTCGGCGGTCGCAGCGTGCCTTCGAGCGGTCTTGTGAAACAAGAGTGCGTAACGAAGCAAGTCGTCGGGCTTCTTCAGCAAGACAGACTGTCTCTGATATAGAAAGATTATCGTGGCTGGAAAACGGGAAGATAGTGTCTAGTGTATAACGAGGCGGACGAGCGTAGAGAAGAAAGAAGGGACTGTAGCCCGTAACTTCATGCTTTGAGGTGTTAAATGCGTACGTAATGAAAGGTAGCACGCTGTCCCAGTTCTTATGATCTGACTCGACATACATGGACAGCATGTTAGTAAGAGTTCTGTTCGTGCGTTCCGTAAGGCCATTTGTTTGGGGATGATACGGGGTGGAATGTCGAAACCTTGAAGCACATAGACGAAGCATCTCTTCGACCACGTCTGCAGTGAACTGCCGCCCACGATCGCTGATGATGACTCTGGGAGGTCCATGTCGGAGAATGACAAAACGCAGCAGAAAAATACACACTTCGGTTGCAGTAGCCGATAGTATTGCAGCTGTCTCACAGTAGCGTGTCAAGTGATCGGCACACACGATAATCCAGCGATTCCCATCGGATGAACGCGGGATAGGACCGAGGAGGTCGATGCCAACTTGCTCAAAGGGAGAGCTGGGGGGTGGCACTGGATGGAGTTGACCAGGAGGAGCACTCGTCGGACGCTTATAACGTTGACACTCGCTGCAGCTGGACACATACTGGGCGGTCGTCTGGCGCATTTTAGGCCAGTAGAACCTTTCTTGGAGGCGGTAGAGAGTTCGCGCAGAACCCAAATGTCCAGATGTTGGATCGTCATGCATAGCGCGCAAGACGGAGACACGGAGACTCTCCGGGACCACCAGAAGATATCGTGGGCCTGTAGTAGAATAGTTCTTTTTGTAAAGAACCCCATCACGAACACAGAAACGAGTGGATGGTGCTGATTGCCTTGCAGTAATGAGCAGTGGTTCTAAAGTTTTGTCTTTTTGTTGCTCGACCTTGAAGGTATTTATATCAGGAAATCCCGGCTCCAGTGATGCGATATAGCAGTCGAAGTTGTCCGCGTCGCAGTCCGTCGTTGGAAGCGGCATGCGCGAGAGGCAGTCAGCGTCGGCGTGTCGGCGGCCGCTTTTATAAGAAACGGTAAAGTTATATTCCTGTAAACGGAGTGTCCAACGCGCAAGCCGGCCCGACGGATCACGGAGATTAACCAGCCAGCAGAGAGAATGATGGTCTGTCACCACAGTGAAGGGGCGCCCGTACAGGTACGACCGGAAGCGCTGTACTGCGAAAATAACTGCAAGACATTCTTGCTCTGTAACGGTGTAGTTACGCTCGGACTTACTTAAAGAACGACTCGCATAGGCGACGACGTGTTCTTTGGTGTCGACGCGCTGAATAAGGACGGCGCCGATGCCAATACCGCTAGCGTCCGTATGAACTTCTGTGGGAGCCGCATGGTCGAAGTGTCGGAGAATGGGATGAGACGTCAGACGAGACTTCAGCTCACGAAAACTAGCTTCACATTCAGGAGTCCATTCAAAGGGAACGCCCTTCTGGAGGAGGCATGTCAGCGGATACGCGATGTTGGCAAATCCACGAATAAACCGGCGGAAGTACGAGCAAAGCCCTAGGAAACTGCGTAGCTCTTTTACATGGCGAGGTTGCTTGAAGGCTTCCACCGTAGCAGTCTTCGCTGGATCAGGCCGTATACCGTCCTTATCCACTAGGTGTCCCAGAACGAGTGTTTGGCGCTCTCCAAAATGACACTTCTTCGAGTTGAGCACCAAACCCGCTTTGCCCAAGCAGTCTAGCACAAGATCGAGACGTGCGTTGTGCTCACTGAACGTGCGCCCGAAAATCACTACATCATCTAGATAGCACATGCATACTTCCCACTTCAAACCACGCAGGATGTTGTCCATGAAGCGCTCGAAAGTTGCAGGCGCATTACAGAGCCCGAACGGCATCACATTAAATTCAAAAAGTCCATCTGGTGTTACAAATGCCGTTTTCTCCTTGTCTGCCTCGTGCATAGGAATCTGCCAGTACCCCGACCTCAAGTCAACAGACGAAAAGTAAGACGCTGATGAGAGGCAGTCGATAGCATCATCAATACGCGGAAGAGGATATACGTCCTTTTTAGTGATGGTGTTGAGGCGGCGGTAGTCAACACAA
Source organism: Dermacentor andersoni (assembly GCF_023375885.2). Lineage (NCBI taxonomy): Eukaryota > Metazoa > Arthropoda > Arachnida > Ixodida > Ixodidae > Dermacentor > Dermacentor andersoni. The sequence continues at coordinate 28,320,616 of NC_092820.1, read as the reverse complement.
AATCGCCATGTACCATCTTTCTTTCTAACCAGGATCACTGGCGCTGCCCACGGACTACAGGATTCTTGGATTACATTCTTATTTAGCATTTTGTGGACTTGGTCATTGATCACCTTGCGTTCCGACGGTGAGACTCTGTATGGTTTCTGTCGCAGCGGTTGGGCAGATCCCGCATCGATGCGATGGTGTATACGAGAAGGAGGAAACAATGGTGGTCCCTCTTGCTGGAAGAAGTCAAACAGTCGGGCATGTTTTAGCAGAATATTCGCCACTTCGTGACGCTGCTTAGTGCTGAGCGACTTGTTTACCATAGTCAGAAATGAGGAGTGCGCCGCAGGGCAGACATTAGCGAAATGGCGCTCATCCGCAGAATCAAGGGCCTCTGTAAGAATGGCGAGCGACAGCACGTGATCTTCATGGTAGGCGGCAAGTTTCAGACCCTGTGGTAGTATTGCAGGTTCACTCGAACAGTTTACGGCCCACAAGTTGGTGCGTCCCTGAACAACTGACAGCGTGCAATACGGTATCAGTACATTCCTCTTGATACAACTCAGGTGAACGGGCTCCACGGTAGCGTCAAACGTTCCGTCGGTGGTGGGGAAACAGGCGACTGAAACACACGTTGCTGTATCCGGGATACACAAAGCACACTTTCACAATACGGTGGGGCTTCCATAAACGCCGCAGCAAAGCTCGTACCTACACTGATTTCACCCGTTTTGCAGTCGACGGTGGCACCACACAGTTTCAAAAAATCAAGACCCAGGATTACGTCATGCGTAGAATGAGGTAGAACAGCGAACTCCGCGTTAAATATTTGACCACCCAAGGTAACGTCTACATTACACACGCCCACAGGATACAACTCCCCACTCACTCCGCGAAACGTATCGGCACGGTCCCAGCGAAACATCACCTTTCGTCCTAGGAGGCTTTTAAACGCAAGACTCATCACTGAAACGGTTGCTCCCGTGTCCACTAAGGCCATGGATGAAAGCCCGTCAATTAATACAAACACCTTATTCTTAAACATACAAATGGTTGGAGGTATCTCTGTCGATATCGAAGATTGTCCAGCGACCTCACCTCCAACGGGCGCGCTGGCTAGTTTTCCGGAGGTGGCGACGGGTATCGACGCCGCGGAGAGGGCGACCGGCTTACACGAGGAGCGGGTGGTCATGCTCATGTAATTGTGCGTGCGTTGCTTCTGTGTTGGTTGCAGGTTCTGTGTTACTTGGCGGAAAGCCGTGAGTAGTGGCGGTGCGGCAATGCGGCTTTGGCCTCGATGAGCTCTGGCACTACAGAATCTGCGTTGTGTGACCCGTGCTGTCTTGAGAACCCGGCGGTGGTGACAATTGAAATATCGAAGTGGCCTAGCGCCTCGGCAGCGAAGTTCTGCGAACCGCGATGTGGCGTCGCCGTGTCCGACTTTGCTTAACGGACATCGAGTCATGTAAATGCAACTGCGTCGACCGCCCACTGTTCAGCGCTGAATGTGCGTTTGGTGTGCTGTGCTTGAAACGAGTGATGCAGCCATGCAGTGGGGGTGGCGGAGGAGCAGAGTGGCTCCGTTTGGGTGTCCACAGACATGTGCTCCCGTCTTGGTCTCATTAGCGGCTGTCGCGGGATTGTGGTGTGCTAGCTCCTTGCCTAGTATGAAGTTTACGACGCTAACACACAGCATGTTCACGTTTTTCCGCGCTATATGTCATTTGCATGACGGCCGAGTTGAAAACGAGACATAGTGTTCTTCGCGTGTGTGTGTTGTAAATTACTTTCTATTGTGGAAGTTCTGGGAGTCTTATTACGCAAGGAGTGCGAACGTAAACATGAACACATATGTGTGTCTGAAATTTTGATTTACCCATAATACCTTTTACGACTGATAAGTGGGCTACACGGCCTGTGTGAATCGGCTACCGTATGTTGCGACGCTCTTTCGTGTGGTAGAATGATGCATGGTGCGCGTTTATTTCTGTACTGTTGTAAAAACCATTTCTTTATTCACTCAATACAAATGTACGGCTTCTTCGCCGCAGTACAGCTTAGTTACGCGGTGAAGCATACTAGAAGTGGGAGGGGGCCACTATCAGCCAGCATAGTATGTCCACTTAGGTGACCTGAGAGGCGGCGGGTGCGCGAGTGTATAATTTAAGAACTCTTATTATGTCCAGTGACAGTGGCCCCTTTTCACTTTTAGTATGCTTCACCGCAGTACATTGCTTAGGCTTCACCGCGAAATAATAGTGTATTGCGAGAAAGATAATCGTAAAAAGCCTAATTATGCAACGTTTCTTTTGTAGCTTGCTACACCGCAATACAGGGGTGTAAATAAGCATTGTGCAGTAAAGCATACTAAGAGTGGAAAGGGCACATAGGTTTACACTGTGCTCATTGCTTTCAATTGTGACATAATTTGCAAGTGCATCTGTGCTCGTGGTAAGCTTCATTGACAATTCTTTGTACATTACAAATTAATATTGCAATGAAGCTTTCTAAAGCACATTCGCCATTATGGTACGTGTTATTCACCTTCAGTGCAGGAGCACAATGCGGATTCTTGCCCCTGATTTTGGCTGGACTGCACATGCTCTTTGAGAATTGATTCATTGTTCATAAGTGCACTGGTACTTTACTCTAAACTGGAGGGCTCAAGTTGATATGAAAGCACAATTTTTATTAAGGGGACAAGATGTTGCCAAGATGGTTGCAGCACAGCTTTTTTTTTTTCTTCCAGGCACCTTTTCTACTTGAAGCTTCCATTGCAGTGTTTCGAACATCATTGAACCAGCACATAGTGTAAATATTGGACACTGATTGCGAACATCACCTAAGTTCATGCATATATATAGTAAAAAGATGTAGCACGACCAGCCAAAATAAAAGAAGGGGGTGGGCTGTAGCAATACTAAGTGTTAAATGGTGCTTTATCCTTTCCCTTGAGTTTTCTGTTTTTGTGCTTTTTATGAATCCTCCGCAGTAACCATGAGAGTGCTGAGCTTGAGCTTGCTGGTTTCAAGTCTCATGGTTGTTACTAACAGAACAGTGTGATAAACAAACAAGGGCTTGGAGGCATCCATTCACCTTGCTTGCCTCATGGTGCTGCTTCATAAGCACCGTGAGCATCCAGGCCAACTAGGAAGGGAGGTTTGTTGCAATTGCTTCTGAACTTTATTGCCACCAAACCAACAGTGCTCTCAATGACAGCTTTTGGACAGTAGAATGCTTGCACCCAGCAAAGTCTTAAGAAGGAAGCATTCAGGATGTGCAAAATAGGCTTTTGAAGGTGGCAGCATTTCTGAAGGGGCTTTGCCCATCTGCCCTCTTTATGGATACACAAAGATGATTTCCTCTTTAAGAGGGATTGTTTCAGAGGTCGTTATATGACAACAGTGTTGGGTGTTTAGTAGCTTGTCTTTGCCCACTGTTAGTAACCTGTTCCTTCTCCATTGCCCCTGTGAAGTGCCTACTTTTTGGACACAATGTGCTCTCCAGCTTGTAAAGACGTCTATTACCCCTTGCCTCAAGCTGGTCTTTCCTGATGTCACCCAAGAAGGCATTGGGGAGTATTGCAATGTACGCTTACAAAACACTGTCGATACCAGTAAAACTAAATTAATGGAGCTGCTGTTCTTTTTTTGTCCACTCCATCCTTGTTAGTTACAATGAGCAATGTCCGAACAGAAGGCATATGTAGTTGGTCGTGCATAACCTGCGCACTAAGACTTGTTGGCATCTTATGACCTTAGCACAGTGTTTATATGTAAAAACTTCTGATGTGTTGATGACTTCCTTCTCTTTACCATACTTTGCCTCGTGGAGCCAGCAAGTGGGTCAACCAGATGTTCAACAGGCTTCCCACTAGTTTTCCCAGTCTCCTTACCAGGGTGCTGCTCATAGATCTCTGTTTTCTTGACCTTGCACTGCACTTCAACCATGGCCACATCTGCTAAACCTATAGCATGCGATCAAAAAAGTGCTATACATCATGTTGCTCCAAACTCGTGACACGTGCTATAAGGCCTTGAGGAACACCCTCATTTATTTACGCCCTCATCATATTGTACGAAGATTTGCATGATAAGTGCGACAATTAACATCTGCTGGTTTTTCAGTGTTATTCCTGTCCAGCTTGCTGAAAGCTATCCCGAGTGTTTCAAAAAGCAAACGACCGCTGCTGGACAAGAAGTGCTTAAAACGCGGGTCGCTATAACCACATATGTCACACGAAATGAAGGCCACTGATTATACAGGCGGTTTACTTCATATCCGTCAACCTTGGTTCTCCCTTTGCTAGTGAGTGAACTCAACTTGCCCCGAATACATGGCCTGTGACAAACTAGGTGCCAGATGCTGTGTCCCCTGCAAAGCTGAAGATGTGTATGAGATCCTGACACCCTGCAGCGGCTTCTACACTGGGCAAACAGGCTACTATAAAAACGGCTGCCTTTACTAATATGCTAATAACATGAAAACGGGCAGAAATTTGGCTATTCATTGGACCCAACTGCAGGTGCAAGCCACCCTTCCACCAGATGTGTGTTGTTCACAGAAACTGGAGCTATACAAATGCAGATAAAAACGATGTTTGAGAGTAGTAGAGCTGCACTATATTCTGCACAAGCAGTGCTATCTGCAGCGCTGGTACCTTATAGCCACAATTCATGGCTGCATCACCATGCAAAGGCACTATTCTTGAATATTAACTTCTGTTGTATTTATGGTGGCCATATATTGCGATTACATATCATCCACATTGTGTGCAATATGGTTAAATGTCAATTATGATAGCCATTCCTAATCTGAAATGCAACAAAAGAGCAAATATAGGCAACAAATTGCAATTCAGAGACAAAAGGCAACCAGTGCACAGGATAAGTGACAGACTTCCTTTTATTGAAAAAGAAACGTGACAGGTGTCATGTCACCACCAGTGGGTAGCAATCTTTCAAGCTTGGGTGACAGAGGCAAAACTTGGCAAAATGCTACAATCACGCTGTAAAACGGCCTTGGACACAAAAAACCGACATCATATTGTACAGAATGAAAGGGCAAGACTTCATCTAAGAACAGTCTATGGCACCACATACTTGACATGGTGTAAAAATGTTCACATGCCCTACCCATAAAGAAAAAGCAACAAACACAGAAAACACGCCTTAAAATGCAATGTGCAGAGTCTGAAACCAAGAAAAAACAACCCGAAAAAGGTTTCGCTAAGTCTTTCAATGATTAAAATTGTCAAACTGTATCATCACTTCTTAATGAACCTGCACAGCTGAAAAGGAAGGAAGGAAAGCTCAATAGCAGGGCTGCAGAAAATGTCACCGAACAAATATACTTTGCTTACCAACGATACCTGTGGTTTAGTTACGGTCTGTGTATAAACTAATTGTGTATAAACTTTTCTTGTTTAGAATGGCTGAGCGGATAGGGAAAAAATGACCATAATGTCACGTGGTAGTGACGTTAAAGAACACAGTAGCAGTACTGTGAAAGACAAAACTAGCTTTTATTGGGCGAACCTGTGCCCACAAAACAGGCTACACTTAAAGCACAACGATAGCGGCGAACACAGTCGGCGATCGTCGAAAATCTGATCAGCGGGTCAAGCGCATCGGCTTTTATAGAGCAGTCGTCGAATGTTACATACGGCAGGACCGCGTCCCACGTCTTGTGCTCGACGTCGACGTACATCGCTAGCATGTCGGCGAGGGTCTTATTCAGGCGCTCCGCGAGACCATTCGTTTGCGGATGGTAGGCAGTTGTCGTCCTGTGGCTTGTCTGGCTATATTGCAGAATGGCTTGGGTGAGCTCTGCTGTAAAAGCCGTTCCTCTGTCGGTGATGAGGACTTCTGGGGCGCCATGTCGCAGCAGGATCTTCTCGACGAAAAATTTCGCCACCTCGGCTGCGCTGCCTTTCGGTAGAGCTTTTGTTTCAGCGAAGCTGGTGAGATAGTCCGTCGCCACGACGATCCACTTATTCGCGGATGTTGACGTCGGAAACGGCCCCAACAAATCCATCCCAATCTGCTCGAATGGTCGACGAGGAGGTTCGATCGGCTGTAGTAACCCTGCTGGCCTTGTCGGTGGTGTCTTGCGTCGTTCACAGTCTGGGCATGTCTTGACGTAACGGGCGACGTCGGCGGTCAGACGCGGCCAGTAATACCTTTCATGTATCCTCGACAGCGTCCGGGAGAATCCGAGGTGCCCAGCAGTTGGATCGTCGCGTAAGGCATGCAGTACTTCTGGACGCAGCGCCGACGGAACAACAAGAAGGTAGTTGGCACGGACTGGTGAGAAGTTTTTCTTCACGAGTAGGTTGTTTTGAAGCGTGAACGAAGATAATCCACGCTTAAATGCCCTAGGGACAACGTCGGTGCGCCCTTCCAAATACTCGACAAGGGCTTTTAGCTCCGGGTCCCCTCGTTGTTGATCGGCGAAGTCTTCCGCGCTTATTATTCCAAGGAAGGCGTAGTCATCCTCGTTATCTTGCGGCGGCGGGTCAATGGGGGCGCGTGATAGACAATCGGCATCTGAGTGTTTTCGTCCGGACTTGTATGTTACAGTGATGTCGTATTCTTGTAGTCTGAGGCTCCACCGTGCCAGCCGTCCTGAAGGGTCCTTTAAGTTAGCTAGCCAACACAACGCGTGATGGTCGCTGACCACTCTGAATGGCCTGCCATATAGGTAGGGGCGAAATTTCGCTGTAGCCCAAACGATGGCGAGGCATTCCTTTTCCGTTGTGGAATAATTGCCTTCCGCTTTTGACAACGACCGGCTAGCGTAAGCTATCACGTGTTCATGTCCATCTTTTCTCTGGACTAGGACGGCACCGAGGCCTAGGCTACTGGCGTCAGTGTGGATTTCGGTATCGGCGTGCTCGTCGAAGTGCGCAAGTACAGGCGGCGACTGCATGCGTCGTTTGAGTTCTTGAAATGCGTCGGCCTGCGGCGTTTCCACTTGAACTCGATGTCACATTTAGTTAGCTGTGTCAGCGGCTCAGCAATGCGTGAAAAGTCCTTGACAAATCGCCTGTAGTAGGCACACATGCCAAGAAATCTACGCACTGCCTTCTTGTCGGTGGGCTGCGGGAACTTTGCGATGGCAGCTGTCTTCTGCGGGTCGGGGCAGACTCCAGACTTGCTGATGACGTGGCCTAGGAACAGAAGCTCATCATAGGCGAAGCGGCACTTTTCTGGCTTCAGAGTGAGGCCTGATGACTTGATGGCCTCGAGTACTGTTGCAAGCCGCCTAAGGTGATCGTCGAAATTTCCGGCGAAGACAACGACGTCATCCAAGTAAACGAGACAGGTCTGCCACTTCAATCCTGCTAAAACCGTGTCCATCACGCGCTGGAACGTTGCAGGCGCCGAGCACAGTCCAAATGGCATAACCTTGAACTCGTAGAGGCCGTCTGGGGTGATGAAGGCGGTCTTTTCGCAATCTCTTTCGTCAACTTCTATTTGCCAATAGCCAGACTTGAGGTCCATCGACGAAAAGTATTTAGCGCTGCAGAGCCGATCCAATGCGTCGTCTATCCGTGGGAGGGGGTATACATCCTTCTTCGTGATCTTGTTCAGTCGACGATAATCGACACAGAAACGTAGGGTTCCGTCCTTTCTCTTTACCAGGACAACAGGGGATGCCCACGGGCTTTTCGACGGCTGGATGATGTCATCGCGCAGCATTTCGTCGACTTGTTCTCTTATAGCTTCACGTTCCCGCGTCGAAACTCGGTAAGGGCTCTGGCGTAGTGGTCGAGCGCACTCTTCGGTTATTATGAGATGCTTTGCGACTGGTGTTTGTCGAATCCTCGATGACGTCGAAAAACAGCCTTTGTATCGTCGAAGCAGACTTCTGAGCTGTTGCTGCTTAATCGCGGGGAGCCTTAGATTTATGTCGAAGTCTGGCTCGGGAACTACGGTCGTCGGGGAAGATGCGACAGAATCCGAGAGGACAAACGCATCGCTGGTTTCCTGAATTTCCTCGATGTATGCGATCGTCGTGCCCTTGTTGATGTGCTTGAACTCCTGGCTGAAGTTTGTCAGCAACACCTTTGTGTTTCCTCCGTGCAGTCGAGCGATCCCTCTTGCGACGCAAATTTCACGGTCCAGCAGTAGACGTTGGTCGCCTTCGATGACGCGTTCTACGTCAGCGGGTGTTTCGGTGCCGACCAAAATAACAATGCTGGAGTGAGGCGGGATGCTCACTTGATCTTCGAGCACACTCAAGGCGTGGTGACTACGAGGGCTCTCCGGCGGTATAGCTTTATCTTCCGACAGAGTTATTGACTGTGACTTCAGGTCGATGATTGCGCCGTGTTGGTTCAGGAAGTCCATACCGAGAATGACGTCTCGTGAACACTGTTGGAGGATAACGAAAGTGGCAGGGTAAGTCCGGTCATGAATGGTTATTCTTGCCGTGCAGATTCCAGTCGGCGTGATGAGGTGTCCTCCAGCGGTGCGAATTTGAGGGCCTTCCCATGCAGTCTTAACCTTCTTCAACTGGGCGGCGATGTGTCCACTCATAACGGAGTAATCAGCCCCTGTGTCCACTAAGGCGGTAACTGCGTGGCCGTCGAGAAGCACGTCGAGGTCGGTGGTTCTTTGTCAGGCGTTGCAGTTGGGTCTTGGCGTCGGATCACGGCTGCGTCGTGTTGAACTGAAGCTTGAACGTCGCGTCGTCAAGTCGTCTTTCGTCGGTGTAGTCTTGGCTTCCCGACTTCGTCGGGGCGGCGGCGTGTCGTCATTAGGTCATCGGGATGGTTGCTTCGTTGTCTTCGTCGGCGGCGGAAGATCTTCGTCAGTTCGATGAACAGCAACCGCACCTCCATCGGTTGCTGCTTTTAGTTTTCCGGATTTGGGTTGTCGGCGCTGCGGCAACAGGTAGCGGCCTGGTGACGGCGAACGGGAAGCTCGTCGAGGGCTCCACTGAGTGGCGGCGAGGTAGTCGGCGATATCGCGAGGTCGTTCGCCAATCTGTGGTCGCGGCGCGTTAACGGCGAAACCTCGCAGTCTGATCTCCCGGTATGAGCATCGGCGGTACACATGGCCGGCTTCCCCGCAGTGGTAGCAGAGCGGGCGGTGGTCAGGAGCGCGCCAAACGTCTGTCTTCCTCGGGTAGCTGCGCTGGGCGACGGGTGGTCGTGCGGGTGGCGGCGGCGGCGGCGGCGGCGGACGACGGAATTGCGGCCTGACAGGGCCCTGGCGCGGTCGCGGAGGGGGACCTTGACGGCGTGCGACGGCGGCGTAGGTCATCGCTTGCGGCCCAGGCTGCGGCGATTCAGGGGCTACTCCAAGTTGTTGTTGGAGTTCCTTACGCACGGCGTCCGCAATCGAAGCCACTTGAGGCTGTGATGATGGGAACAGCTTTTGTAGCTCCTCCCGCACGACAGCTCGGATAGTCTCGCGTAGGTCGTCGGTGGCCAGTGACTGAACTCCGGCGTAGTTTGTCGCGTTCGTGCGGCGGTCGAATTGCCGGTTTCGCATCTCGAGTGTCTTCTCGATGCTAGTGGCCTCGCGAAGAAACTCGTCGACGGTCTTCGGTGGGCTTCGTACCATACCGGCGAAAAGTTCCTCCTTTACACCACGCATTAGTAGCCGGACTTCCTTTTCCTCGGACATTTCCGGGTCGGCGTGGCGGAATAGGCGGCTCATTTCTTCTGTAAAAATCGCGGTGGTCTCGTTAGGCAGCTGCACTCGGGTTTCTAGTAGTGCTTGGGCTCGTTCTCGGCGTACGACGCTTGTTAATGTCTGCAGGAAGCCGCTTCCGAAAAGGTCCCAGGTCGTTAAGATGGCTTCTCTGTTCTCGAACCACGTCCTGGCAGAGTCTTCCAATGCGAAGAAGACATGTCGCAGTTTGTCGTCGCTGTTCCAGCTGTTAAATGCAGCGACCCTCTCGTACGTCTCGAGCCAGGTTTCCGGGTCCTCGAATGTTGAACCGCGGAACGTGGGGGGCTCCCTGGGCTGCTGCAGCACGACGGGGGATGCTGGGGCTGCCATTGGGGTGGACTTGGTGGCAATCTTCCTGTTCGTCTCAGGTAGAAGTCCGTGCTCTGGGGGCAGTCCTTGCAGTCGGCGGCTAGCACGCTGGTCTTGGGCGACGTTGGTTTTGTCCTCGGGCTTCGGGCTTGGATCAACTTTGCGGGGGCGTTCTGTACATGAACGCACAAGCACCTCCACCAGATGTCACGTGGTAGTGACGTTAAAGAACACAGTAGCAGTACTGTGAAAGACAAAACTAGCTTTTATTGGGCGAACCTGTGCCCACAAAACAGGCTACACTTAAAGCACAACGATAGCGGCGAACACAGTCGGCGATCGTCGAAAATCTGATCAGCGGGTCAAGCGCGTCGGCTTTTATAGAGCAGTCGTCGAATGTTCCAGACTAATCGTTCGGACCCGCGTGCCTTCCACAAAGTTCTACACCATTCGCGTCAGGTGATGAAATCAGATAACATAACGTTCGGCACCGGACCTGCGAGTGCGAGCATTATGCGAGTAAATACGGTATTTCCGAAAAAGAATAGCCCCGAGAGTATCTCTTGGTGTATTCAAACTTCGTCTTCTGGGAGTCTCAATTGCCAGATTCTAGTGTATTTAAACAGACAGCTACTTTGCCATCATTTGTGCAGTAACGCAACAACAGTGACATGAAAAGGGTGCCTAAATGTTGTTAAGTCACTATATTGCCAATTAATGTTTGGCAGATAAAGAATTTGCACACATTCCGTTTGCTCAAAGTTTCTTTACATTTTATTTAAATAGCAAAAATGCAGAAGTTATCCTGAACAAATTCAGTGGCATGCAGCTTTCAAACGATAATCTACAGTATTCTGAACATTCCAGCAGAAAAATTCATGGAAATGCCAACAATGATGCTTACAAACGAAGACTAACCAAGGCAAAAAATGTACAGTGCTGTAGCAATTGGAATCCGTGCTGCCAGCACCAAGTAAGAATGGTATTACATGGTTTCGATCCAGATGGAAGTACGTACAGTAATTATTTTAAGACTTGAAGTAATGAAAATTTGTGACAAGCGCATCTTCGAAGTCTCCACAATAACCACTTATGGCACCTTTAAAAAGCACTCCTCAAAACAAGCAAATAAAGAGCAATCACAACAGCACAAATGTTTAAGGCAAAAGACATGCAAATGCACAAGTGAAATCAAACTGGCCACAAGAATTCAACGTATGCACTGTATGCACGTTAGCATGGCAACTATTCCCCATACTGCTAAATGAGTCGTTCTTGGGTATGAATGCTTCATGCGTCGTGCAGTAGTGTCAAGTTGCGCATGTTTTGATGGTTGCTTTTTTTCACATTTGTAGTGGCAATCTTGTACACAACTGCGTTATTTAGCTCAATGAAATTTTGTTGGAAGTTGGCGCTGATGCATGCTGGTCTGCCTTCTTGCACTTCAATGCCACGTGTGGTCACTAACATGAAGCGGTAACCACGCCATCTTCTGCACCATTTTCATCCGGTCAATAACTTACAGGCCTAGTTCGCCCTGTGGCTAATTATGTGCCCCACAGAGATGCATAATGTGGAGTGCAGAATTAGCCACGCGGCGAACTAGGCTAGGAAGTTTTAATCCAGTCCACATTAAAATTTTTCCACGATAAAACAAAGGTAAAATATTCTTCACAATGGGGCAGCAGCCCCAGTGCCATTGGAGGGCAGATCTAAGCTTCTACAAATGACACAAGATGTTCGCATGACACATTTATGGGAAATCGCCAACGTGGCCCGACAACCAAAATGGAACACAAACTGCCGGCTGTTGTGCCCAAAGAAGAGGCCAGTAAGGTGTGCCACTTTGAGACCCACTTTCAGGGTACAGCAGCAAAAGGATTTATGTTATTGTCAGTACAACATGTATACCATGCTAAAACGCATACTTCGAGGAATTTTACATTGTACATGACAAGTCGCTGTTCATGCCCTCGTGAAATGCAAAAGCCTGGATATCTTGCAGCTCGTGAGACAGCGGCAATTTGAATGCTTGCATGCCTATAAAACACTGGCAAAAAGAAAGCAGACAAACTGTACATAATAGTTATGTAATAGCAAGACACCATGAACTGCTAACCAGGGTATTATCCATTGCCGCAATATATCTACTCGTCACGCAGCCATCGTTTACAGACAGTTTCCCCATGGGCTTGAGCTACAAGTTAACGGCAAATTGCATGCTGCCAAGCTGCTCAGCAATGTCACACGCTAGGTGGCAGGCAATGTATTCCTTTCCATGCTGAACACATAAATCCGATATGAACGAAGCTATTAAATGCAAAGTGCACACACCCCATTTCTAGCGCCAGATTTCTGAAGCATGGCAGTGCACATCACAATTTTTAAAAAAATGTGCAAATGATTGCACTGTCATTGAAAAGCAGTATGCAATCATTAAAATTCATCATGCAGAGTATCAAGTCATAAAAGTTAGAAAGGCCGTTAAAATTCATGATTCAGAGCATGAAGTTACAAAATTTAAAAGCAAGTAATGAATCTTGACCGCCTTGTTGGTTCTTTTTTTTTACAAGTTTGTCCGTGCAGTCCCGATGTGACACTGGTTTACCTGTAAGCAGAAAAAAAAGTTCATTAATTCTTTTGTCATGCACAATGTACCTTTTTTAAATGACCACAATTTTTACAGATGCCAATCACAAACTTCTACAAAATACAATGCTATGACAAACAGTTGCAGAAAGCAAAAGGAGCATCGAACAGAAGATTTCTAGCAAACTTGTATTTGAAAATTCCCAGACTTTCCAACAACTTTCACAGTAAAAATTCCAGAACAAAAAAGAAAGAATGCAACTGTGTTTAACGCAATTTTTTGATGTCCAATAAATTGAGCAATGCAGAAGAAACAAAACTTTGGGGGAAAATTTAGCTTACACTTGCAACTTCTAGCAAGATAAATCCAAGTAGAACAGAATTCCAGTAATTAGACACTGGCAAATTTTTTTCGGCCATTTGATCCCGAACGACGGTCCAGGCTGCCCGCCAATACAATTCCATGGGCCCAAGCTCATCTTGATCCTGAAATTGGCCTTTGCCAGATAATTCTGACTTCACCGGTGATCACACACGCACATAACCCCAATGATATTCCCAGTGGTGACTCAATTAGTGGCAGCACCTGTCTTGGCGTTACTTAAGGTACAGTCAATGCGTCAATCCGCCTCTTTCATGTTCCTGTGCTGCCCTCTGACGCACGCCGCTGGAAACGTTTTGGAAGGGTGCCGGGGATTTCGTCGATTAATTTGTGTACCTGCGCCCATGTTGAGCGTTCGTTGGTTGCACATTTCATGGATCGCGATTAATTATTAATGGTTTCTCCGGAGCAGCATGTCGTTCACCCGTTGACTGTGCTGGGTTAATAGGCCCAAGTGCGCTGTTTTGGTAACAGTGTGGCCAATAAAGGCACGCCGAGTTCCGCCTGCCGACGCGCTGCCTTGGAGTTCGTTGTCGCTAATGTCTGTGCTTGGGCATCGCTTTTTGTATTCCTTTTAGACATTCACTAACATTTTGCATATTCAAGAAGCCTGCAAGCACAGCCTTTCAACGTTGGATTTGTCAAAGCGGTTCATTTGTTTACATCTACATCTCCAGCTTCAGATCGCTGCTATAGCTTCGGATATTGTAAAAACAGCGCATTGCTGATGTGAAATAATCTCAGAACGTAGCAAAACATACATATCTGCACATTCATACCTGCCAACCTGGCGAGATAAAAAAATCTGGATACTTTTTATGTGCGCTAACGCGGGGGGGGGGGGTCGAACTTTCAGGCAGTGTTCGATGAGTCTTTTTTGCAGGGACCTTGCAATAGCAGACTTTGCTCACTTCAAAAATTTGTCGGAGTAGCTTTGCTCAAAACATGGTCCAGAGTGACGGCCCTTCACTAGCAGTAGGTGTTGGAGGGTTGTGTTGCACATTGATGAGCGGAAGTCAGTTCTAGTTTCTCGCGCCGGGCTAAAATCCTCTCACACTCTGCCTTGCTATGCAGTATCGCGAGTAAATCGAGCATCACCTGAGCAACACTATGAAACATATTTCACATCAGTGTTTTTCATTTTTCCAACCATAGACCACTGCGTGCCAACCTTCATTCAGAATATGCTCTTGAAGACTATGCCTGTAGTGTGGCAAACTCAGCTTCGAGAGCATCTAAAGAATCTTCAGCAGATCATTGGAATCTTGGGGCTGCAGCTGAGGGAAACTCTGAATAAGGAAATGAACTTGAGAGCGATGCCTGTGAAATAAATTTCAGGTTGGCCACCTCTGCATTTTTCCGAGTTGCGTTTCAGAGTGGCGTCCACGTCCATGACGCTTCGCCTCGTCGCATTTCGGAAACATTTTCCGTAGAAGAGGCCTAACGTAGTCGCCGACGCTAACAGGTAGGTTGTGTTCGATGAGCAATCCAGTAAACAGGCACTCCACACGTATGACACTGTGGTCACAGTTGTTCTGGAGAAAGTTCACTATGTTGTCTTGCTGCTCAGTGGTGCGAACATAGCTTTGATGCTTTGCTTTTCTATATCTTCTTTAATTTGACCCAATTTGACCCGTCAGGGTCAAATAAATGGTCCTTGAAACACTTATCTGACTGCTGATAGAATGATCTCACTGTTAAAGGATGTCGCCTGATGAATCTCTGGGTGCAAATATTTTTTTAATCCTTGAACTACGAGTGGAGTTACTGCATCGACACCCTGCTTTCTCTTTTCGTCTCCGCTATCGTGCTGGAAGCTAGACAGCACAAAAACCAAGAGGGCAAGCCCCAGTCAAAAGATTAATGTCACAGCACCTCGCTGCCATCTCAGAGGCCTCACAAAGCAGGCACAGCTACGCGCAGTGCAAAGACTAAATGATTTTCCTGTTTTTATTATTTTTTTTTGAGGTAGCAGCGATATGTATGTTTCATTTACCTAAAAATTAGCAATTTTGTACTACTGAGAATGCTTTCGCTATCACAAGATCAGCCAAAAGCATTAGTGGGTCCAGATGCTTTAGACAATGCTGAATGATGGCATTGTGGAAGTGGAAGCAAGCGATTTTTGCTGTATTTGACACCAGACTGTAAAGTCCCTGCTGCATGCAGTGCAGTAATATTTGGCGCGCAAGTTCACTGAAGCCGCTATGACAAATAAGCGAAGTTTTTTTTACTATGTTCAAGAAGTGCTTGACAGAAGCAGTAACTTTTTGAAGCACTCCAGCATTTCGCAGAATTTTCAAAGTTTAGAGGGCAAAAGTCGCAAGTTAAAGGTGGTTGTGAATATGGCCCCTGTTACAGAACGCACCTTGAGCTCCTGCAGCGTGTTGTGTAACTTGCGGCCGTCCAGCTCGGCGGCGTTGATCTGCTCCTCGTGCTCTGCCACTCTGGCACGGAGCTCATGGACGGACGACTCCAGCTGTGCCTGCCAAACAAACACAGCTGTGCTTTCAGACACCCAAATGTGGCGCATTGCGGACGTCTTCTGTTGTGTTTAAAGGAGTCATGAAACCAAGTTTTCTAGCTTCATCATTGCATGTTCAACAGCACGCATTCTACAGCTAGCTGGTGATATCTGAACCCATTTGGCGTTTTCCAAAATTAGCATTTTTTTTTTTATATCTCAATTGAACCGTACAGCAGTTTGGCAACACTGACAGATTGAAGTGCATTTTGTGTGGTCAAATGTGTGCAGTATAAAAGCAGTTTTGTTTTCGCATGTGCGTCACAGCATAAGCCAGAGATAGTTTCTGCAGGTGTTCTCTGGTTTGTGCCGTTTGTATCGCACCAGTGGAGAAATTGCATGCTCAATGTAATGGCAATGTCCTTGTTACACCATGATTTCCAAATTTTTTGAAGCAGATGACACAGCAGTGGCCCTTGCACTTGATGTCACACAAGCCACACGAAAATGGCTGTTGCTGTCGGTGGGAGAAGCTTAAGGGCAGCAATTTCAAATAGAAATTTTGAGTTAAAAGCAAACGAGAGCCCGGTTCCTTCATTTCTTCACTCCACTCAACTGTCAGTTACGACAAACTGTTACTAGTTGAAAGGCCATGTTATGGCCCGTCAATAGCTGCTTCAAAATACAGCCGAATCCACTTATAACCATCCCAGATATAACAATCTATAGGTTATAACGACCCTGTTTAAGTGCACTTACGATTTTCAGACCCTGCCTATTGAAATTGCTTCCAGATATAATGAACATTCATTAAATTGCCGTAATAATACAACAAATGTTTCGAACCCTGTCACAGTAAAAAAAGAGGACGCACGCAAGGTACCAAAGCATGAAAGTGCAACCGAACTGGGCACATAGCAGCGCATGCCCTGTTCCAGTCCAGTGGCAATGATGATGATACGGCATTCGAGATCAGCGAGAGACTGCTGGCAGATTTCAAAAACCACGAAAAAGGTCCCACGCTTTCAAGGTGCGTTTCCAGGGAGGAGCCATACAGCAAGAATAGCAGGGCATGGGGCATCCACTGGCAAGCATCGACGGTTACTACGGCATTATCAGGAGACCACGTTCCGGCAGCACTTCATTTACGTGTTGCTAATTGCTAACAGTTTGTGGTAGCACTTGACCTTTCGCACATTGCACTTTTTTTGCCCGAAGCGACATAGATAACGTAATTTCACGGCTCTTGTGCAATTGACAAGGAGTCGTAATGCTGACACCTTCGCAGAATGGCAGCATGCCGCAGTGGTTTCTGTAGTTTACACTTCCAGCAAGCTAGAATACTTTGCTCTCGTGTGCAGAATACAGCCATGTCCCATTGCTAGTAGAATAAATCACAAGCTCTCAAAAAATGGCACCTGTGCTCGCAGTTTCGCAATGATGGGAGATTGGAACCAGGCACGCTTTTGGAAAAGCTATATGATGCGTCTCATTCTTTAGATGCACATTTCTAAATGAAATTAGCAGTTAGTGTTGCTGAATCGTTACTGTCATCGCCAGCTTCAGCGTCAACTTTTTAGCGTGTTTAAGGGAGAGTCCGTATACAACGAACTACTGATAAAACGACCACTTCCTGCGGAACTATCAAGTTTGTTATAAATGGTATTTTTTTATTATGGGGTTTTACGTGCCAAAACCATTTTGATTATGAGGCACACCGTAGTGGAGGCCTCCGGAAATTTCGACCAGCTAGGTATCTTTAACATGCACCTAAATCTAAGTACATATGTGTTTTCGCATTTTGCCTCCATCGAAATACGGCCACCATGGCAGGCATTCGATCCCGTTACCTTGTCAGCAGCCCAACACCATAGCCACTGAGCAATCACGGCAGGTGTTGTAAATGGGTTTGACTGTACTGGAGCACCAGAGAGTGCATAGACAGCAACACCTTGCGACACTTAGTTCAACTACAATCTGTTCATAAACATTTCTGTATTGAGCAAACATTGTTGCCAAGGGCGAAAATGAATGCCATTATGTGTCAAAATTTCGTCATTGCCCCGTCTTACTCAGTTGCATATGCGACTTCTCTGCAATCTGCTATCTCACTTTTGACTAGAATGCAATGTTCTGAGCATTTGTGTAGCTTTCATGACTATCAGTTTCTAATTGGCATTTGTTAACGTGCGAGAATTGCTTCCTCAGATGAGTGTTTTTTTATTTGTATGCACTGCATATCTTCAACTGACCATAAAATCACTATTGAGGCAACCATATCAACAAATAAATACAGTAGAAGCTTGATTGATCGAACACGGATATATTGATTTGTTGCTTATATAGAACTTTTCCCATATCAGAGAAAAAAAAAAATCGCATGCATTTTCAACTTTCTGTATCAAATGTTGCCGGACATAAAATGGATAAATTGAAGTCCGCAGCCCCAGACTGTGTGCCCTCCCACAACAGGCAGTAGGCTTTCCCGCAACACATTTGAACATAGCGGTGGTGCAGTAGGCGTTTCCGACTTCTACACTCTAGGCCACAGGCACATATTTATCGCACAAGAAGCATCATTTGACCATATGCACTCCGGTGACCAGTGGCAGGCTTTCTTGCAACACTCTTCACACCACCCACAACAAGCAAAGCAAGGTTTGTATAACAGTTCTGCCGGCTGCCAATATGGATGGTAGCACGATGCTGCAGTCTTATGATAAGGAAGTTCCAAATGCCCAGGTGCATGACCAACTGCAACAGTATTTCTGCGATGTACTCCTGGAACAGGAAGTCATGGATGACTCGCAACACAATCCAGCGAGCAGCCAAAGTTGCACAAGCCAGACAACATGCTAGACAAGCATAACAGGAGATAACATGCACTGAGAAGGTGATGAAGCACCTGAAGAAGTAGGCATCAGTTAAAATCTATTGGGGACCATGCACACTGGGCCAAATCAACTCAGCGCCGAGCTACATTTATTTTGGGGCCGGCAAGGGTCTTGCTGCCATTGCATAATCGCCGGTTCACTTTAGTCTGCTTCACCACAATTGGCCTCAAGCTCCACTACTGGAAAAGCTGGCGCCACCGTCGCCATGACGTGCTCTTAGGAATCACGTGGACATAGTGGCCGCGTCAGCTGCTTCGAGAGCGCCGAAAACGAGAGTTTAAATTCCCTCGTAGGCTGGGGATCTCGTTTAGTGGAGAGACATTCCCACTTTGAGTGTCTCCTTTACAACGCTTGAAAGCACTACAATAGGTAGTGGCTGTCTTTGAAGGCGCGCAACATGGCAGACTACTGCTCAGTGCCGCAGTGCCGAACATACGCAACGGGGCCCCAGTGTCAGCCTTATTCACACGTAGCCGCAGGACAAGAAGTTACGTGAAGCATGGCTCGCGAAACATAAAATCGGCAAACTGTGATCGGCTACAACTCTGGTATGCAGCAAGAACAGACGCGAGGAAGATTTCTGCTACGGCACCGGACCTGCGATGTTCGGTAAATGCGCACCGAGACTCTCGCCCGAGTCCACTGCCCGACTGATGTCACGACGGTTTCGCCTAAGAACTTGTCGATGCTATAGATACTGGCAAGTTCACTGAAGTGGAAAGGAAGCGGTAAGAAGCAAATTAAAAAAAAAAAGATTGCATATGGTCATGTTTGTGTGATGATTTAATACACAGGATTACAAAAATGAAGGAGCCGGAAATCACACGCTGAGAACACCGATAAACATACAGTGCGACGCAACTCAAGAAATAATATTGAAACGTCCGAGAATTTAGAAGAAAAAAAGACTGATTCGTCACGACGGCACATCACAGTCCCTGTAGGCATCGAAGTCTCTACATTGAAATTATTTTTGAACAGCTCTGATAGCGCCCACGCAACAATGGTTGCTTGTATACTGTCAAATGGTCATATTCGGCGGCCTAAAGCTCGTGGCACGGTGTGAAAACGCGCACACGGCGAAAGCGAAAGAGTGCGCAGACAAGCATGCAGACGCGCAGTTGGTCGCTGCGAATCTGTGCAATGACTGCAATGAGGCTTCATTCTATTACGCTCCATTTAGTTATACAAACACTGCAAGAACATATTTCACATAGTTTGCTCTCTGCGTTTACCTACCTTTCACACAAGAAGCCGGTTCGGAAGACTACATCGTGGCGACCGCGTGCAGTGGCGTTCACTGTACATATTCGGCAAAGAGATAGCATCTGTAAACGATTCTGTGCTTTCAGTTTGCCTAACATTATTATTTAGACAGTAAAATCTCTCGTTTCGAAAGTACTTACTATGCGCGAGCTCTCCCGGACGTTTCTGTGTTTTCAGTGAGCGCTGATAGCAAAACCTATGAGGAGCGCGCCGCGTGATCTCTCATACTACGCCAGCGAGGCGCTTCCGATAGATGGAGACTCCGTAACTCCTCGCCGCCAATAAAGCTGGGTTATGCAGCGAAGCAAACAGGATATTGTGGTGAAGCACATCTAGAGTGGAAGGGGCCGCTGTCACAGAACATAGCAAGCGTCCATTAGTCACACATGTGCACACACACTGCCCTTGGCGACAGTATGTATTCAGAGGAACCTAATAATTGTGCTGACTGAGTTTTTACTAGTGTTGCTGTGGTGATTTGCAGCCTTCTTCACTGTTATGTTTTCCTGGCTGTTACATTTTTTTCTGTAGTTCCTTGAAAAGTATATCAAAGGGATTCTACCATATATAGTAAATAAATAACCAAAATTATGCTTTTCCAACCTGCACGTTGGAATCTATGCAAAGCGAAGCTTTAGTGAAGTGGTTGATTGAATGCGATATTGACACATGTACTTGTTCATCCTTCTCCTGTCACCGCTTTTGTTAAATGTTAAACATTATCACTCGGCAGAGGACACACCTGTATGATTCAGAAATATTTTGAATGTTATCGATGGTGCTATCCATTGTCTATTCAGTCAGTGTTTTATTTTCACCAAACAAAACATCTGTGAAAAAGGGGAGATGGCGAAAAAGCTGTGGATACTACAGCTTGACTAAGCTGCAATCAACAAATTGTCACCACACCTTGTGCAACCCGACTGTACGCGCAACAAGAATTGTGTAGTACTTTTTGGAAGGAGTGTGGGCAGCAGCAATTATGCTGGAACGTTTGACAAGTCATGTATCCTACGCATTTGACCCGCTGCTCATATTTCATGGATCGGCGACTGTGCTCACCACTATCATGCTTCGAGTGTCACTTGCTTTCGTGGGCAAAAGTTTACCCAATAAAAAGTTAGTTTCACAATTCAGTTTAGCTATTGTGTTTTTCAATGTCACTACAATGTAACAATATGCACAAGTAATTCTGCGCAACATGTAATCTCCTACAATCTTTATATTTATCCACAACAAAAGTTACCAGATGAATGTACTGCAATTTTTCTGTTCATACACAACACATCACGCAAGCTATGCCAAAACAAACACCAAATCAGCTGGATGCAGTCTTAAACAATGGATTAACAGTGATGGAATGATCATGATCCCATGATGCCGTGATCAAGACTATGAAGACGGCAAAACGACCATGGCACAAAGACTGCCAGCAAAAAGAAGATGGCATGAAGACAAAGTGACAGTATGAAGATGATAAAACGACAACACAATGATGGCAATCGCATGAAGATTATGCAATGACGACCACAGTATGATGACCAGGAATGATGACCACGGAATGATTACCTTGGAATGAAGTTGCTGAAATGATGGCAGTAAGACAACAGTATCCCGACAAAGGCCAACAATGCCAGAATGACAACGATTGCTTGACAACAGCACGAGAGCATTGGGATGACGAAATGATTACAGTGGCATGACCATGACTAACAAAATGAATTGAAAAGTTACAACTTCTATGTGATTGCCAAGTTCATCTGTTTGCTGTGCCACTTGTTCAGAGTAGCACAAACCATCTAGAGAACACGTGAGTGGGAGTACAAGGTTGTTACGTGATGCTCACCCTAGTATTTCCTTCCTTCATGTGTACGATAGGTGTTGACTACATTGTGCACCCAGCAATGGCTCCCAGGATACTGGAAAGCAATCTCAAAGGCCTTGATTTTGAGCAGTGCTCATGCTGGAAGCAACTGCAGGCACCAGAAGTTGCACTGTCAGTCTTGAATATCACTTTACTTTTAGAACGTTTCAGTTTGCTTTGCTATTAAAACTGGATGCCACTAACATAGGTGAGACTGCCCAAAGTCATTCTGGAGCAAAATTGCATTCTGGAGCACTCTGGATCAGACAAAATTTCATTTTGGAGCAAATTGGAGCACATAAAATTTCATTTTGAAGCAATTTGGAGCAGGCCAGTCTGAATTTTGGTGAAATAATGGAATATGGCAGTGCACTTTAAAACCACGAAGAAACAGAATAAAACAACACAAGCACTGTAGTGTAACCGTCTTAAGCTGAATTTTTAAGCAGAATTACTCCGATATTGAAACTGTTTACTGCATGAAAATTTTGGTAATAGTGCCTGTAGATTTTTAATTAGTGACAGCAATCATAAAAACATGCAATCTGCAATAGTGATTGAAAGTTCAAAGTCTAGTCGAAGAAGTTGTTTATAAATAAATTTCTTAATGTATCAACAGCCTGGGGTGACGTGCTTGTAAATGTGCTTCACCAACAGATCGCAACGAGAGGCTAGAGTTATGAACTACTGTGGTTTATTATTGCGATAGCAATTATATGGACACTCCAGGCGCACTTAAGCCGGCGGCAGCATTGCCGTGATGTTTCATATAAAGTTCAAGGGCAATATTGCCGTGCGCCCTATGGCGTATATGCGACTGAAAGCATGCCAAGGTTAGCCGCCGATGGTGGCTCAATCGCTCGCGCACACAAGGGAGGAAAGCAGGGAGGAAGTGCGCAGTCTCGTCACGCACAGGCAGCTGCTACTCCGGGAACTACTGCATATGATGCGGCTACATGGCCGCATGCGCCCTATCTTGATAGCAATCTGATGGAGACAGGATGCAAGCACCGAGTGTTGATAGCTTCGTGTTTGCCGTTTTTGCTGCTTAATTCACATTGAAGCGAGAGCCAGCGCGAAAGTAAATTCGTTTGCTGCTGCTACCGTGCTCTCTCATTTCAGTGTTTTGACAGCAAGTGTGCGTAGTGATCGAGTGAGATGCATTCACGTTTTCTTGTCGACGCGTGACAGTGCTTGTCAATTTAGTTATTAGGCAAAGGATTACAGGCTGATACAACGACTGATAAAACTACTATCCTTACTACTATCCTTCCATTTTTACATAATAAACCAGGGCAATTCCAACTTTTTGGTATAACGTCAAATTATTCTAATTTTATTCCAAATCTGCCATTAGCCCTTCACGATAGGTCAAAATGGCTCAGGCTGCACCCATATGGGCATTAAAACGGACTGGAATAGTTTTACATTATACCGGCCCTGGGGACACAGACGCCCACCCGCAGAACCCACTGCCAGTGTGCGCCTCCCTAATATCTAGTTCACTCACAGTGCCATCAGCCCACTCTCCATTGTTTTGCGCCTCAGCTAGGGAGCACCACACCACTTAGCCCGCTGAACCATATTCTAGTACACCCTATAAACAGCCACCCTGGGGAGGTACTCTGTAAGAGTCCACCTAGGGGACATGTCCGTTTCGTCTGCTGCTGAAGTATCGATTGGCTGTGGCGCCTTGCTGCTGCGGACGCGCAGCCCAGCCAATAAGAACTTCAACAGCAGACAAAATGGACATGTCCACTAGGTGGACTCTTACAGAATACCTCTGCTAGCCGTTCCAACATCAGCGACGACAGCCGGGAGTGGCCGCACGTGCACCGAGAAGTCGCGTTATAAGCGCAAAAATTATGAGAAACTGTGCAGGAAGCGCCGTCGTGTATATGCGGATTGTGACCGACTGCACTCTTTTGAAGAACGGATCTGCTCACTGTTAGCGGTGGCCATGGCCAGAGCACACATGCCGAAGCTGTTTTGACACAGAGTGGTGCAATTTTGGTCAATTTCCGGCATTTGGCGCAATTTGCATTTGTATCAAAATGGCGTAATTGGCTCAGGAGTCCCACTCCTGCTCTAAGCAGATGTCTCGTGTGATCATGTTGCAATACGCAGACTGATTAAAATCAACAGTTCAGTTATGCTTGGAGTGAATTGGAAACACCCAAAGTTGTTGATTCTCCAAACAAAAATCTCGCCAAATGTTAATCTTCTGTTTTAAGAAAATGAAGGGCAGCAACTTTGTTTTTTGCCTGCAAGAAGTTTAGCAGTGTCACGCTCTGCAACACCTTGTCTGCACACACTGGCTTTCATCTATATTCAAAAGTTACAGCAAGTTGCAATGTCACCAAACTGGATGACCTAATAAAGAGACTTTGATGCACTTTCTAAGTTTTAGAAGCTTAACCACACAAGAATGTAACAAGAATGCAAAATACAGTCGTCGATAAATTTGTCATACCAAATTTTTCAGACTTGCGCCATTATTCGGCCTTCCACGCAGCACCACCGCCTACCCCAGCACTAAAATAACCGAAATTTCGGGTGCTCAAAAACGTTTTGGACATGAACCGCATGTGCAATGCCACACACAACGGCCTAAACAAAAGTTGCCGTCATGCTGACCGACACGAAACCCCAATGAGGGTTGAACTAACAGAGGCGTAAGTACTACATTAAAATTAAATTAAATTATGGGGTTTTACGTGCCAAAACCACTTTTTGATTATGAGGCACGCCGTAGTGGAGGACTCCGGAAATTTCGACCAGCTGGGGTTCTTTAACGTGCAACTAAATCTAAGTACACGGGTTTTTTCGCATTTCACCCCCATCGAAATGCGGCCGCCATGGCCGGGATTCGATCCTGCGACCTCATGCTCAGCAGCATAGCCACTGAGCAACTGCAGCGGGCAATAAGTACTGCTTTAAGAGTCGAATCTCTCGTACCATGAGGACAGCACGCTCACATTGAAGACCAGCAAGCGCTCCTGTGGCATCGGCCAGACATCGCTCCAGAGTGGCCACCTGCTGTGTGGCCGAGCGCAGCTGCAGGGACAGGGAGTCCCTCTCCGCACAAGCCGACTGCTTTCCGGCCTCCCACGAGCTGCGCAGAGCCAATAAACATAGAAGTACTAAATTTGTTTTGATCAACAAAAGTACTTTTCGCTTTCTTTGGAGAGTAATAACAAGAAGCAAACATTGCAGGAGTGTGCAATGAGATGACGCAACAGCAGCCACATATTAGTTTCTCCATGTGGGACCCCCGACAACAGCACGTCAACATTGTTTGCAACAGTGGTCTGAATGAACGGAGACCAGAAAAAGCAGTCAAACCAATCCGCACATTCTAATGTTTCCCTTCGTCGCTGCTTGCAGCGATTCCGACTTTCACGAGGTCGGCTTCGCGGGGGATACTCCACTTAAAGGGCCCCTGAAACGACTCAGAGAAATTTTGTAGACTCATAGGGTACAGCTAAAGTTAATCATTCGCACCACAATTTGTGTGAAGCGTCTTGTATTAAGAGAGCTACGAACAATTAGAAGTTACCCTCCTCCATAGTCATGCATTTTCTGCTCAACTCCTCCATGCTCGATTGAACATGGTGCAAGGCAAGGTGGCGCTGCGGTGCAGTGCACCCTTGAACCGCATAGCGAGTGGGTGTAGCCCAGTACACCATAACTGGCACCCCCTACACCTTTTCGTTTGTGGTGCCGCTTCTCGGCAGGAAACCTCGTAGTTAAAGAGCACAACCTCCAAGATGTGACATGAAAAAAAAGAAAGAAAGAGGCAGTTTCGCCCAAAAGGCGAAGCATCGATTTCGATGGCAAATTAGACAGCCATATGAAGTAAAAAGAGTACTTTTATCGGCCGCATCAACTTGCAAACATTCGCTTGCTAACTAAAATACTAAGCATGGTGTCAGTGCGGACATCAAACATGAACACATCCCACCTAATGAATACGGACACTCGTCAAAACGCTGGCCTTAGGAAACGTGGCAACAGTGGCGAGCAAAGCGACATTCGTGCTGTCTATCGCTTCAATGCAAATCGAGCGCAGAAAACACCCCACGCAGAAAGCTACGAGCCACCGACGCAACTAGACTGTCCCCAACGTAGATCGCTCCCAAGATATGGCCGCGCAACCGCATGAAGCCGCCGCATACGCAGTTGCTGCCAAAGAGAACGGGCCCCTAGAACGTTGGGTGCCTCGCTCACGAGAGAAGATGGCGTGCTTCTTCGCATTTATCCCTATCGCGCGGGCGAGATTGAGCCGCGATCGTCAGCTCTGGTAACCTCCTTATTACAAAATGAACTTCCAGCAAACTTGCCCCTTTACTCTGCTACCCTCGCACGCCTTCACTTGCACATACAGCGTAGGGCACACGGTGACGGTGTTATCGCCCTAGGACTTCGTACGGAACCTCAAGGTGACGCCGACACCCCCGCCGACAGCAGAAATACGCCTGTAGTGTCCATATAATTGCTATCACAATAAATAAATAAATAAATAAGTAAAGTGAATAAATAAAATCACGCAGCCTGGAAGATCTTGAGAGAGGGAGAGAACCACCCCGCAACAGATGGCCACAGATGGAAAGAGCAAAGCCTTGTGGTGACAATCGCCGCCAACGTGCTCCCACGCACTAGCACTCTCCCCATTCCTGATAACGCAGAGTTCGAATTATCAGCAGCAGTGCAGATTTCAGTGTGAATTAGGGGGATCCGTTACACATTGCTTACAACGCATTGTTGGACGGACCACGGCGGCTACTTCGAATTATCCGAAATTTCGAATTAACGAGCTTTTACTGTATTAATACCCAAGACAAAAATCTTCCTTTCTGAAGATTATTGCAATATTTGTTCAAATTACAGTCCTACTGCCCTCTGGCACTTTCATACCCACACCACCCGCTATCTAAGGTTGCAAATTTTTTGTTTTGCCCCTTTTCGACCACTCTTGGACAGCAAGCACCATCTATAGTGTTAGGTACTACTAAGTTTCATTTTTCCAATTTCTTTTCCTATCAGATTTGAATCTTTAAAGCACACCCGGAGAATGGGCATGGTCAGAGCAATGAGCACTTGTAGTTTCCAAGATCGCATCGTGCACCCTTCATCCACGGAAAGGTCGCATTTCAATGAATTCTAATGCACCTATGCGAGAGAATAATTTTTTGAAGCAGCATTGACTCAGGCGACACCTTCGGTGTGTCAGATTTCATAACGGAGTTTCGCTTTCTTCAATGAATCATTTGAAAGTTGCTCTGTGCTTACGTAAGATATCCCGCATGGTCTAAGGGTTGCCGTCCTTATCTGCAGGTTGTAGCACCCTTCGGTTGGGATCATCTACTGGCGGCCATGCAGGGAGTAGACTTTCGCGTGAGAAGACAGCTGGGAGCTGACCTCGGCAGTTTAATGCATTTTTATACATCAAGAAATTCTTTACATAGAAAGCTGATCTTTGCTGGAATATTGCACAGGTCCCTTGCATTAAAATCTTAAGTCTAGAATTTTTTCAAGTTCTCTCTGTGTGAAGCAACATTGACATTCTTATATAACATTCTTTTTAAAATTTTTAATAAACATGTTTGGGACTAGTATCAGAATTTCTTCTTCAATTCGGTGCTATACACTTTAGTAGTATCAAGCATGCTCTCGTATAGGAAGACATTCACTAGACTACGCAAGAACTGCTGCTTCTCCAGCAGGCAGAAAAGTCCGAATTGTCTACCTTTGACAAAAAAAAAATTTATTGTGACAAATAGAACCAGGGATATCACCACTCAGAAACTGAGACCATCAGAAATGCTGCTTTGAGCAAATGAGGAAAAACAATTCGCATGTTAGGAAAAAGAAATGTTCCACATCAACCTGGAGCAAACAAAGGTGAAAAGATTCTTTGGCCCAATTTTCAGCTATATAAAGAGTCTCCTCCTTGATTGGGCATGGCAGTACCACAAGAATGCAGACTTCTAAACCGCTGTCCTTCATGCAGCTCGCCGTCAGTATACTCCTTATCGGTGGAGATGTGCGCACCGGGCTGCTGCCGGAAATGATCAGCATAACGCATATCAACACCGGCTTCCACGCACCAGATGATTCCTTCTATCAGTGCTGGAACAATTGGGCATGTGGTTCGGCGACTGACGCACCCTGCTGGACACGACCGGCATCGAGCGCCACCTATACTACCAGCTATATATGGTCTTCCTTCACTGCCAGGAGTATTGGGCACGGCTGTACCACAAGAATGCAGAGGTCTAACCTGCTGTCCTTCATGCAAGTGAGGAGGAGACACTGTAAATGTTTTAGATCTAGTAACCCCTTCTTGTTCATGCTACCGTGCCCGCAGCTTGTTGCAGTCGCCAATGTTTTGTTGTTATGGAAACTTCTTTTAGTAGCTGGGGATATAGAAGACAATCCAGGCCCCAAGTTAAACCAGATTGCTAAACTAAAGGATATCGCAACGAATATAAAAGATATCGAAGAACATCGGCTAATCGAAATTGAAGAAGATAGACGCCCTCTCCAAACTTCAAGAAAAAGTAGTCTCATGTGAAAACAACATATTGCAGTTGGAAAGAGCCTTTAAAAGATTCGAAAGCATGGTTGATTATCTGGAAAACCACAGCGGAAGATCAAATCTTGTTTACGGACTGTCAGAGGTTGAGGGCAAAAACAGCTCTGTATTGAAACAGAGTCAATCAAACGATCATCAAGGATACCCTTGGCTTGGAGCCAGTTGCCATGGGACGAATAAAGATAAAAACAGACTGGTCATCTTAAAGCTACCTGCCTCAATAACAAATCAACGATACTGAAGAAAGGCTACGAACACAAGCACACTAACTACTCCATAGGTGAAGACTTCAGTGGTAAAGTGCGGGAAAAGAGAAAAAAAACTCTGGGAAAGTACTAGATCAAACCGTAAGAGAGAAGAAAAAGTATATATTTTTGATGGACTACATAAATGACAGCATATTTGTCTGGGATGACGAAAGAAACACGAGCTGCAGAAAAAAAAAAAATTCCGAAGGAAGTTGACCAATAACTCGAAGCCACAAACATTCACAGAAATAACATTGTTAAATGTGAACGCGAGAAATATTGTCAATAAAACTGAAGCATTAGAAAACCTGTTACTCAAGCACAGCCCTGACATTGTTGCTATTACTGAAGCATGGCTTTCACCAGAAATATACAGCCTCGATAAAGCACCCCAAATTACTGAGTTATCCATAAATATCGACCAACTCGAGGCGGTGGTGTAGTTCTGCTTATTAAGAAGCCCTTACCCTTTGCATTGATGTCCGATGTTCCAGATGTTGAGGCTGTGTTCTGCAGGATTATGTGTGATGATTTTGCAATACTTACTGGTTGCTTTTACGGAAGTCCTCTTCCTGGTCCCGAAAGTGTCATTGCTGTACAGGAGTTTATGCAGAAGCATGCTAGCAACCAAGTTATTCTTATGGGAGACTTCAACTTACCTGATACTGACTGGAATACCATGCATCACACTTCACTCTCATCAAATTAGCTCATTGATTTGATGCTAAATTTTGGGCTTCATCAAGTTGTAACCTCTCTTACGCAAACACAAAGAACAAGCAATAACATCCTAGATTTAATATTGATTAATGACAACTCCCCCCTAGATCTACTCCACTCGGAGATCATAAACTGTATCTCGGACCACAACATACCAAAGTGCCAGCTGGCCCTCGGATGCACTGCAACAGCCAAAAGTACTGAAGCTATTGTCCCTCATTTTCAAAAAGCAGATGATTCTGCTACACTAACCCATTTAGCGCACAAATACCAAGAATGTTACGAAATGGCTAACGATAGTTCTGTTCCCGTCAATGATCTCTGGCTTCATTTCAAGTGTATAGCCTCACACTGCATGCGTCATTACATCCAGAAAAAAAGAACAAAAAACAATCCTTGGATAACATGCAATTCGCGTCAAGTGCAGAATAAGACACTTGCAGCGTAACATGAAAAAGAAAGTACACGACAAAAAGAATCGCAACTATTCTGCGCTACCGACGAGTTGAAGTTAAAGAATAAGCTCGCGACGCATACATATTTCAATGAAACATTGCGTAACCTTATCAATAACAACCCTAAACGCTTTTGGAACTTCTTTCGTGCATGCCCCGCAGCAACACCACATTGACCACGCAAGGAAAAATTGGCATTTGCTCATAAATTTAACCTACACTTTCACTCAGTCTTTACTATAGATAACACAATTCCATATTTGCCACAGTCATCATTCCCCACTATTGACACATTAACAATAAACAACTCCGGAATATTTAAACAGTTACTTGAGTTAGACGTGAAGAAAGCAAACGGTCTCAATAAATTCCCAACGAGTTCTTGAAAAGATATGCTGAATGCAACAGTAACTATCTTGGCCTTATTTACCACAAGTCACTTTAAATGTCAGACCTACCTGAAGATTGGAATATTGCTAAAATTCTACAGATTCATAAGTCAGTCGATACTAACCTTCCATCTAACTACAGACCAATTTCACTTACCAGCACATGACGTAAAATTTTGGAACACATTCTCAAACACTTAACCACAAATTTCAAAGAACAATTTTCTAGTAGACGTTCAACACGGTTTTAGAAGAGGTTTATCGACAGCCAGTCAGCTAACAGAGGTGGTACACAATCTTGCTTTAAGTATTAATAATCATAATCAAACTGACTTTTTCTAGATTTCAGTAAAGCGTTCGATTGTGTGTGCCATACTAAACTAACTGCCAAAATTACAGCTGTGATTGGGAATGGACCCATTACTGCATTGATAAAAACTTCTCACCGATCACAATTTCTCGTCGTCAAAAACATCCCATCTGCTTCAGTGCTTGTTACATCAGGGATCCCACAGGGACCAGCAATAGGTCTGCTGTTATTTTTAGTTTTTATCAATGACATTACAAGTATCATTGATTATAAAATTAAACCCTTTCCAGATGACTGCGTAATATACAGAGAACAGGGTGTCTACCAAGTTGAGATTTCCAAATTCCCCGAGTTTTGCAGGTTTTCCCCGAGTGCCTTTGCGAAATTCCCCGAGTGAAACAGAACTGTTTTATGTCAAGCCACCATGTCGCCCGATGCTGTCACTTTAGTAAGCATGCTAAAAAAATAAAAAAAGAACAACTTAATCCAGTTTGAATATTAAGAAGTCGTGTTTATTTTATTCCAAAAGAGAACAGAAGGGAGCGGTTAGTAAAGTGCACAGCAAATAAAATATCTTTGAAAGAAATGGCAAAACCCATTGCAAATCGAGCCGAACATTCTCAAATATGAATAAAAAGAGATGCATACTGAAGCAAATATTTTCGAATATGAGCTATTTCTATCAACTTATAGCAAGCTCATTGGTATGAGGCCCGAACTTTGTAACAAGCGAGATTCTCTTAGCAGCTGGAAAGTCAACCTCAACTGTCTTGACATACTCTCAGCCCGCGCACAACGCCTCAATGTACTGGTTTTAAGTGTTTATTTGGTTTGGATGATGGTCACCTGCATCTGGGCGTCAGCCACCACTGTTTTTTGAGCTCAAGCTCCTTGAAAGGAACGATGGCACGCTTCCTTTCCCATTCATTCCTCAATGTGTAGCTCCTTTGTGTTCTCGTCCTCCTACCGCCGCGCATTCGCCCCATGGACCATTTGAAGCATCCTCTTAGACAGTTGTAGTCAACGTCCGATTTTCACAGTCCCTAGGGGCTGCAAAAATGTCCGAAAAGTGGGCAGTTCTAAAACATGAATGCATGTCTTTTACTGCCCTTGAGGGCTCAAATCGCCACAGGCATATCCAAAAAAGTTCTGAAGGCCTGCCAGTACACTTAGGCATATCGGTGCTCATACTGCGACAGGAGATGGCGCGTACAAGCGTGTATAAGTAAGGAATACATACTGTGTCCCGTGACAATAGGCATTTCCCACCGCTTGGCTTGTTACGCTTCACCAGAAGTACTTTCGCTTATGCTTTACAGCGTAACAATTCTGTATTGAGGTGAAGCTGACTTTCGGGAACAGGCATTATGTAAGGCGCGGTGTTTTCCGAGCTTCGAAGCCAATTGCGAGGACCACAAAGGTGGTGGCGGTGCCGTTGCTGACAGCGACGAATTGTTTCAATGAAAACCGTAGCACTGAACAGCAAGAAGCTTATTAATAGCGAACGTCGAAGCAGCTAGGCCTAGCGTCGTCATGGTGGCGCGTACAGCTGCCAGCGGATTTGCGTGCAAGAGCGCCGGTTAGAGCCGGCAAGGCAATCAAAAATGGCTGTGGTGGTGGCTTTGATTAATGCCGTTTCGGACCTGTGCTGATGGCAAAATCTCCAGAAGATCTGACAGTGAAGGATTGTTGCATCCGAAATTTCAGACGTTCTGATACACTGGCCCAATGGGGTACGTGGTGGTGCCGTGAAGCCGTCTGAATTATCGGGCATCCGGAAAGTCTGTCGTTGACTATACACAGGCAACTCCTCCAGCCGACGACACAGCTTAAAGACCATTCGTTACGATTCCTCACTATTACTCGAGCCAGCATTACAGCGACTTTCGTTCCCTTTCAATAAAACTACAGCTAATTTTCTCCGATAGAAGCACAAATTCCCCGAGTATTTCCAGACTACTCAAAATCCTTGAGAATTCGCGGTTGGTAGACACCCTGCTGATGTATTCGTTCTCTAAGGAAAAGTGCAGTCTCGCAGCTTCTGCAAGCGGCTGGATATAGTCGTGTGCGGAGCACTACCGCATGCAGGCCACAAAGCATGTCGTGTTTACCCCATCTAGACAAAATTTGCCCCAAAATTTGTCCTTCGCAGGCAATAGAAAGTTATAGTCAGGTCCGTTAAAAGCGGAATTCGGTGCATCGACAATAAGGGCAGACAAACTAAGTGATAAGAATAGGCTATTATATCTAGGAGTATGTTGTATACCGATCTGCTCTAACAGGCAAGGACTGTATTTGGAAAAAACGAATATTCAAGAAATTGATTACACTAGACATTCAATTTGCAAATTGAATTATTTGAATGTGCACTGTTTTATATGACATTAGCTTAAGAGATGAAGGCGATTTTGTGAAGTTCCGACAAAAGTATCCGAGCATGTAATTAGCGGTAAAGACAGCATGAGAGCTACACCCTCATGCCCTTGGGGTCAACAGATATTACAGAAAGCACATTTTACAATGCATTGGTTAATAAAGGCGCATTTTTCATGATCTCAAATTGTTAGTAACAATTTCGGAAGGCAATTCCAATCATTTCATGTGCATGGTATGTAGGACTCTAGTTACAACTGTTTTACACACTGGAATGCCCACCTTATGAGCACGGTCCAGTTTGCGCAAAATGTAATGGGGAGGAAATGTTACTAATTCATGCAAGTAGGGATGATAAAGTTTGCGAAAAGGGCTTAACTGGAGCATTGGACGACGAGAAGCAAGCGTAGATAGTTTAAGGTTACCTTTCATTAACCTGACGCTCACAATTCGCTTGTAATTTAAGAGTGCAAAACACAGACTTATTCGGTACATTCACTGGAAATAACGCAAAATAATGCAAATATGGATCCCAAATTAATGCAGCATATTCCAACTTAGGGCGAATGAGTGTTTTATATAAGATTAGTTTTGGAGACAAAGGTGAGATTGCGAAGTTACGAAGAAAGCATCCAAGCACACAATTAACGTCACAGACAACAGGAGGTATGAGTAGCTCATGTTAGGTTGCTACAAATGTGAACTGCGAGGTACTTGTATGAAGATACGCTGTCTAATTGTGCGTTACTAGTTCCATAAGCCATGTACTACACAAGTCAAGGGAAGTGTTAATGTCAGACTGAAGAGTGTCGTCGTTAGGTCCTGTTACTTCTAGGAAAATTGTGCCATCATCGGCAAAAAACAGATGAGGAAACACAAGACTGTAAACGCTTAATATAAATGAAGAAAAGAGGACTCAGCCCTGCTGTACACCGCAATGAACGGTGCAATCTGTAGAATTTATGCTGTTAAGCTAAAAAAGGATGGTTAACAAGAAAACGTTCGGTCCAGGTTATATTGCAGGGATCAAGCTTTAATAGTCGTAATTTATAAACAAGCAGTGTATGATACACTCTGCTGAAGGCTTTAAAAAAGTCAAATAAAATGCACTCAGCCAAAGACCTGTTGTCGAGAATGGTGTCTACACCGTGTGCAAATAGTGAATGCTTGCATGCATCCCATAGCGAAGGTTTGCTGTAGTTTTTAACATCAGGACACACTCAGGCAGAAAGTATGACCCACCTGAGAGCAGACTCGAGTTCGCAGACTATTGTGGTCAGCTGCGCATTCTTGTTCCGCTCGGCCTGAAGCTCAGCATTGATTTTCTCGAGCTCTTGCAGCTGCAACAAGAACACGGAAAAATTTTACTTGCGGTCACATGTTATACCCAAGTGTTGGCACTGGCTCTTGAAGCCTCTTCTCTGAAACATTTCATGTCTTATGTGCCTCAGAGAAGCCTAATTTCCAATAAGGTGAAATCATTAATCAGGTGCAAAGTCATAATTAGTGTATGTGCCTCGCACATGCCTAATCAGGCAAAATTATCAATCAGGCACTCAGTTATACTTAGTGTGGGTGACAGTCCGGAAGAACTAGGGAAGAACCCACCACGACTGTGGCAGACTTCATAATGTCTAGTTCTCCTGGACTACCACCTACACTAAGTATAACCGAGTGCTTGATCGATAATTTTGCCTGATTAGACATGCGAGAGGCACATAGACACTAAGCGAGACTCTGCACCTGATGCGCAATATGCCTGCTGTCAGCAAATTACTGCCTCGTCCTTTCTCTTCAGCAACAGGGTCATGCTCACTGTGCAACCATGCTAACACAAATAAATTAACAAACCTCTCCCAGTAATTACATTTGTTTACCCGGCACGTGGGGAATAAGTAAAGGAGTAGAGTAAGGGGACAGAAAGAGAGAAGCACCGACAAAGTAAATGACACACGCGATCCAGTGGCCACATTCTCAAAGCCTATTTGGTAGGCTTGTGGACTTGAGCATGAAACTGAGCAAGTGAACAAAAGGGCGAGGTAAGCAGGGAGGTAGACTGTTCTCACCCGGCTGGTGCTCTGCTGGCTGAGCTGCTCCTTCTCGCCAGTCACACTTTTCATGCACTCCTCAAGATCATGCAGACGGCCCTGAAGATCCCAGGGCTTACGCTTGCCTGCTGCGGATGTTGCCAGTGCCCCACTGGTGGCTGCACCTGCACACCCCCGATTACACTTGCGTTACAAGCAAGGGCGTGCGAATACTCGAAAAGTTTGAATATTGTATTTTTCTTATTCGTATTCAATTCGATAGATACTGAAAAATGGTTGAATGTTCGAGTCAAATCGAATATATTGCTGGCTGTGCAGGAGCAAGCATGGTTCTTGGCATTCGTTTTTATCTAATTTAACAATATTGGGGTGATGTTGTACTGAATTTTGCAATGGTCTCGTGCTGCTAGCGAAATTGGTTTCTTCGTCTCCAGAGACAAAGTCTAAACCTTATGGGAAAGACAGTGTTTCAGTAGCAAGGGGCACGGGTCTACAGGCAGTGAAATTGCACTTTGTTTTTTCGCAGCGTCACCCCAAATTCGGAGCTTATTGTTTGACAGCAAGAGCGATGAGCGAAAACTGGCACAGGGCCAAGTGCATCCAAGTTTACGGGCATTTGATGCGGTATTATAAGGCATAGACTGGTGAGGACAACTAGTAGGAATTACTAAATTTCCAAGTTAGCACGAGCGAAATGGCAATGTCTTAGTATAAGACTTACTAGCCTAGCTTTCTAACATTGAAAATGCAATTGCAATGTTTTGAAATAACAAATTAACCCAACTTGCTAATAAATGCATGTGCATATCATTATTCGATTTGATAGTCGAAGCTAAATATGCTTATTTCAATTGATATTCACACACCCAATTTATAAGTTTAGACAGCTACTTTCACATGATGCAACCAACTCCGGTTCAAGCACAAACAGCAAAGAAGGCTGCTTTAAGGAAACAGCACCGAAGCGTAACAATGCAGGCTGCTTTGCTGTCCCAGCAAGCAGGCGACGATCATTAATGGAAAGTGGAGCTGTCATATACAGTGGACTCAAGCAAATACACACTTAAAGCCAACTGCAATGAAACTGGACCGCAAAAGAAAGTGTCTGTGCAAAGTATTACATGTTATTTACCAGTGGATGCTTCATGATAGGCTTGTAAAAAAAGACATGTGCAATACTGAAACAAGAAGATAAAAGACAGTGGCATTACCACTCGCCAAGGATGGCGCAAGATCCAGAATGTTGAACCAGGGAAGCTCTTAGGCATAGACCTTGAAATCGGGCGGTGGTCGCAGCGCATTGAAAACCTCGGAGGCCATGTGCTGGGACATGTCATACCCACTGTCTACCAGGTGCATTTGCCAGCCACTGAGGTGCCAATTAACTCTGCCTACCGTGCCCACTGGGCATCGTTAGCTCGCTATCGATGGTTTGAAACAGCGCTTTTGAGACCTTCCGTGCTGATGATAATTTAATGGGATCCCCTTTGAAACGGGGCAGTGACAAATGTTTTTTATCTAGCATTTTTGTATATATCTCCTTAATGTTTTTTTTCTTTCAAAATCTACCTTGTACTGCTAGCAATAACTGTAAGAGATCCAGTTGTAACAACCTCTTCCCACCAATACACTAAACATTTCTTGCTTATTTTGACTGCTGACCAGCTAACTCTTCCATCCACTTTAAACCCAAGCGCATCTGGAAGGTGTACGTTACACACGGTTCTTATTGGGTGAATCTCTTCGCATTTAATTGATATGTGCCGAGTGGTCTCTGGTTTTTTGCTGCAGCAAACACATGCCTCATCTAGTTCCGAATATTTGCTCCAGTATAATTTTGTCCTTAAACAACCAGCTCGAGCCTCAAATAGCAAGACACTGCCCTTTGTGCTATACATACAGGTATTCCCTTTGAGTAATTTTTCTTATTCTTGTAAACCTCCACAGTCCTTTTTCTTTCCATCCAATTAACTGCCCGTTTCTCACTTTCTGATCATTCCTGGTTGTCATTTACAGTTTCAATTACTCTGTACTTGGTTGCTAGCTTTCTCGACCTTTCCTCCATCCTGTGTCCACGCTTTTCAGGTACAGATACTTGTGCACCTTAGCCACCCATTTGTTTTCATTCATATTCCCGAGCCTTTTTGAAAACAAATTTTGCTCTGTGCTTTTTTGACTTCAAAGGAGGTCCAACCCGTGTCATCCTGCACTGCCTCGCTTGTTTTACCATGGGCTCCCAAAGCCAACCGGTCTTTGGTTCACTTCCAAACACAACAAGACATCCGATTTTAGACACAGATTGGCATGTGCGAATGTTAGCACTGGCTCCATTACTCCTTTACAGAATCCACACACCACACCATACTTATTGTGGCCACACAGTGCTCCGTGTTTTATTGCAGCATTCTGCTTGCCCTTTACTTCAGATTTTCTTGGTAGGTGCTTCAGTAAGTCTTTCCTTCGTCTATGTATACGCCGATGTATTTATATTGCTTGACACTATGGGCATGACTTGCTGTTGAATTGACACCACATAATTCCCGACTTCTCTGTTACACCCGAGGCCTAGACTTGTTGCTGTGTTGTCACACATATTCACAAGCATCTGTAAACTTGTATCGTCCCCCAGTAGCACTATGTCGCATTTTGCCCCCATCGAAATGGAGCCGCCGTGGCTGGGATTCGACCCTGCGACCTTGTGTTTAGCAGGCCAACACCACAGCCACTAAGCAACCATCGTGGATCTTATTGCTGGAAAAGGCGCTGCAAAATTTTTCCTTTCCTTGATTATGCTTATTCTTGATGTTTTTTTGCACATTTCGATAGAAAATATGCATTTTTTTCAGGTGTTTACACCTGTTGTCATTAAAGGGTTAATGGTCATATGACTCAATTCAGTGCATTTATTTTAACAAACGCTTGCCATGTTCACTTGGCTATCATCTGTCCAACTTAGTGCATTTGATTAGAGTTTTATGAACTCGCCCCTTTTGTTGCTCTTCTGATTGAGAATATAGTTACAGGGAATTTGCTAATGTGCCATATTTGTGTGCATTCTGATGAACGCTGGATTAGCCCTTGCGCGTTATTTTTGGTCGGTCCATTGTCTCACCTGCAGAAAAGCAGACAAGTAAGCGCACTGATAACAAAGCCTACTTTTCTTTCCAAATTTTAATGCCAGCAAGCACCATGCCTGCCACCCAGGCACAAAAAGAGAGTGGTTAGTTCAGAAAAAATTTCGCGATGGGCACTTTTAGTGCTCAATTGCCAATGCACAATGCGAAGGGGCTGTGAGAGAAAAACATGGTAGGAATAAAAAGCAGCCAAACAGATGCCCTGTGCTACAGCACGTTTCATAATGAAAGGCAAACCTCATCAACATAGTCAACAAATTATTTGTAGGAACTGTAACCAAGAAGCATTCCTAATTTGCTATAATTTCGCTTGGTTTGTGACGTTCACTTCCAGAAGAAAAAAAAAAAAAAAACTGCGCGCCGATTGGCCTCTGTCCTTCCTCTCATTTTCATTACGTCGGCGGACCGCCCAAATGTGACGCCACCGCCAAACTGAATTCCTCGGAAACTGAATCGTTCCAGAACACGGTTAAAAGGCAGAAAAAACTGGCACGCACCTTTCAAGACCACCCAACCGTAGAGTATGTTGACGCTGCTAGACAGGCGACAGACTTACACCATATGCGCGGTGACTAGCCACGGTGAACTGATTACCGCAGCCACATGAAAACAGCCTCTGCCTTTTGGAGGCAGAAGCCCCCTTCGCGCCCCCGCGGAAATGCGCCGGCGTACAACTCACGTGGTGACGCACAGCTACAACGGGAAGAAACTGCCGGTAACTTTCGCCTTGCCCACAATGATGGTTGCCGGCAAAGAAGGGCTCAATAATTTTTTGCCGGCAAAATAGGCGCGGCGTATGAAATAACATTCGGGCTATGAAGTTACATGAGCCACGCTAAACCGTAAGGAATGACGCAGGGGGCGGAAACTACAGAATGTCAAAATTTCGGTGGCAAATCGAAAAAAAAATTCAACACACAGGCCAATTTAAAATTTGACTGCTCAAACAAGCGCAATGCATGCGCGCTTTGCTTGAACGACAGGGTTGCGTTCGGGACACTTAAGCTTGTAATCTTAGTTTCAAACATCACTTACAGCGCGTACATAGACAGGGACCAAAAGAACAACGATGACAAGCGCCGACTTCCAACGGGCTAGTTGGAATACCAACTAGCCCGTATCCAAACCCTGCTTCAGTGTAATCTTAGGTTGTAACAACAGGAACCACAATATCACTGTAGGCGGTGGGCAAACAGCCTTCGGAGCATAAGTGTAATGAACGAAAATTGGTTAAATAACGAAAAGCACATATGAGTGCGAGCATGCTTTTCGCCGGGCGCAAGACCCTAGGTTTGAAAAAGACAACAGGAGAAGAAACACTCACGCTGGCTCATTTCGCTGCAGGCCGACGATGTCTATTCATAAAAACAGAGAATGTTGCGGGGCACACAGCCAAAACAACGAATTTCGCGAGGCACACGAAACTCACGAAACAGGCACACGAAACAGACTTCGGAGCTGACAACACGCACCCATGCACTTTTCAATTCTGCCACCGTTACGCAGACGGCGTGCGTCTATTTGTCGTACAAAAATCCCTCACGTGACCTGATCCTAGGTGCCTAGGGACAGCATCATTTAGGGATTTTTGAGAAGGCGCGATCCTGGCGCCGAGCGACGCCGTGGCGAGTTCGTCCTCGGCGTGATCGTTCTGTCAATGCCTCCTTTACTAGATGCCTGCTGCGTCGCTAGTCTTCCCATTGGAGTGGAGGTTCCCGTAGTTCAGGGTAGTCGCGGAGAGATGGCGCTCGCAGCCGACCCACTTTCTGTTGCGGAGGAAGTGACGATTACTAGGCTGGCGCGCGCTCGACCAATGGCTTGACGAGAGACCGCGGGTCCGTCTCGTCAGGACAGTCTCTAATAGCAAAAGGGTGAAGAGATGCCGGGATAATGAAACATAAGGCATTGTGGGGTTACTACAGGTATGAGGTACTGAGAGGCATTTGGAAGGGAGTAATGGTGCCGGGGCTTACTTTCGGGAATGCGGTCCTGTGTTTAAGGGCAGAGGTTCAGTCGAGACTAGAGGTAAATCAGAGAGCTGTGGGAAGGTTAGCACTAGGTGCCCACGGGAAAACCACAAACGAAGCAGTACAGGGAGATATGGGCTGGACGTGATTCGAAGCACGGGAAGCTCAGAGTAAAATCCTATACGAAAAACGTCTGAGGAAATTGGATGATAACAGGTGGGCAGCTAAGGTGTTTAAATACCTATACAGAAAGAGCGTTGACTCACAATGGCGGAAAAGAACTAGAAAGCTAACCAGTAAGTATGCCAGACACGAGGACGAAAAAGGACAGAGCATTAAACGACAGGTTAAAAATGCGGAAGGTAAAAATTGGATAAATTCAATGGGAAAGAAGCATAGTGTAGAACTATATCGATACTGGAAAGAGCAGATCAGGAAGGAAGCGTTTTATGATAACTCAAGAGGCAGTGCCCTACTCTTTGAAGCTAGATCAGGATGTCTTAGAACGCGGAGCTATAAAAAGAAATTTACCGAAGAAGAAGACACATGTACTGTGTGTGGTAAATATGTAGAAACAATGGAACACCTCATACTAAAATGTGATGGTATCAACCCCGATGTCGATGCGGCCACAGTCACCCTTCCTGAGGCCCTAGGGTTCAGAGATAATGATAGTCATGTAAATGAAGGTGCGGTGGAAATTAGCAAAAGGCGATTGGAGGATTGGTGGCTCAAAAGCAGAGAGGTGACATAAGGTTAAAAGGATAGGAAGACGTATTTAAAGAAAATCGAGAAATTCAATAACACACAACACAGATAAAAATAAAAATTAAAGGCAAAATAAAAATCTGAGCATGGTGGCAACTGCCATCGCCCCGTTTCAAAGGGGACGCTCCTACCTTCCATCAATCCATCCCTAAATGATGCTGTCCCTAGGCACCTAGGATCAGGTCACGTGAGAGATTTTTGTACGACAAATAGACGCACGCCGTCTGCGTAACGGTGGCAGAATTGAAAAGTGCATGGGTGCGTGTTGTCAGCTCCGAAGTCTGTTTCGTGTGCCTGTTTCGTGAGTTTCGTGTGCCTCGCGAAATTCGTTGTTTCGGCTGTGTGCCCCGCAACATTCTCTGTTTTTATGAATAGACATCGTCGGTCTGCAGCGAAGTGAGCCAGCGTGAGTGTTTCTTCTCCTGTTGTCTTTTTCAAACCTAGGGTCTTGCGCCCGGCGAAAAGCATGCTCGCACTCATATGTGCTTTTCGTTATTTAACCAATTTTCGTTCATTACACTTATGCTCCGAAGGCTGTTTGCCCACCGCCTACAGTGATATTGTGGTTCCTGTTGTTACAACCTAAGATTACACTGAAGCAGGGTTTGGATACGGGCTAGTTGGTATTCCAACTAGCCCGTTGGAAGTCGGCGCTTGTCATCGTTGTTCTTTTGGTCCCTGTCTATGTACGCGCTGTAAGTGATGTTTGAAACTAAGATTACAAGCTTAAGTGTCCCGAACGCAACCCTGTCGTTCAAGCAAAGCGCGCATGCATTGCGCTTGTTTGAGCAGTCAAATTTTTAATTGGCCTGTGTGTTGAATTTTTTTTTCGATTTGCCACCGAAATTTTGACATTCTGTAGTTTCCGCCCCCTGCGTCATTCCTTACGGTTTAGCGTGGCTCATGTAACTTCATAGCCCGAATGTTATTTCATACGCCGCGCCTATTTTGCCGGCAAAAAATTATTGAGCCCTTCTTTGCCGGCAACCATCATTGTGGGCAAGGCGAAAGTTACCGGCAGTTTCTTCCCGTAGTAGCTGTGCGTCACCACGTGAGTTGTACGCCGGCGCATTTCCGCGGGGGCGCGAAGGGGGCTTCTGCCTCCAAAAGGCAGAGGCTGTTTTCATGTGGCTGCGGTAATCAGTTCACCGTGGCTAGTCACCGCGCATATGGTGTAACAGTCTGTCGCCTGTCTAGCAGCGTCAACATACTCTACGGTTGGGTGGTCTTGAAAGGTGCGTGCCAGTTTTTTCTGCCTTTTAACCGTGTTCTGGAACGATTCAGTTTCCGAGGAATTCAGTTTGGCGGTGGCGTCACATTTGGGCGGTCCGCCGACGTAATGAAAATGAGAGGAAGGACAGAGGCCAATCGGCGCGCAGTTTTTTTTTTTTTCTTCTGGAAGTGAACGTCACAAACCAAGCGAAATTATAGCAAATTGGGAATGCTTCTTGGTTACAGTTCCTACAAATAATTTGTTGACTATGTTGATGAGGTTTGCCTTTCATTATGAAACGTGCTGTAGCACAGGGCATCTGTTTGGCTGCTTTTTATTCCTACCATGTTTTTCTCTCGCAGCCCCTTCGCATTGTGCATTGGCAATTGAGCACTAAAAGTGCCCATCGCGAAATTTTTTCTCAACTAACCACTCTCTTTTTGTGCCTGGGTGGCAGGCATGATGCTTGCTGGCATTAAAATTTGGAAAGAAAAGTAGGCTTTGTTATCAGTGCGCTTACTTGTCTGCTTTTCTGCAGGTGAGACAATGGACCGACCAAAAATGACGCGCAAGGGCTAATCCAGCGTTCATCAGAATGCACACAAATATGGCACATTAGCAAATTCCCTGTAACTATATTCTCAATCAGAAGAGCAACAAAAGGGGCGAGTTCATAAAACACTAATCAAATGCACTAAGTTGGACAGATGATAGCCAAGTGAACATGGCAAGCGTTTGTTAAAATAAATGCACTGAATTGAGTCATATGACCATTAACCCTTTAATGACAACAGGTGTAAACACCTGAAAAAAATGCATATTTTCTATCACAATGTGCAAAAAACATCAAGAATAAGCATAATCAAGGAAAGGAAAAATTTTGCAGCGCCTTTTCCAGCAATAAGATCCACGATGGTTGCTTAGTGGCTGTGGTGTTGGCCTGCTAAACACAAGGTCGCAGGGTCGAATCCCAGCCACGGCGGCTCCATTTCGATGGGGGCAAAATGCGAAAGCGCTCATGTACTTAAATTCAGGTGCACATTAAAGAACTCCAGGTAATCCAAAATATTGCAGAGCCTCCCACTACGGCATGCCTAATAACTAAATCGTGGTTTTGGCACGTAAAACCCCATAATTTAATTCCTTTTTCCCCAGCAATAATAGAGTGGAAGTCAGGCAGCAAACTAGAAGTGGGCTTCACCCCAAGCCACCTATGGCTTTGTTTTGGAATTTGTACAGGCAGTTGTCATATGTGAACCAAAGGTGTACATTTTGTTTGCTTTACATCATGTGTGTAACACCACTTTAGGCAGAGATCTTGCATTGGTATGTCTTCTCTGACCATGCTGTCAAAAGAAAGCAAGTCTTGTGCCAAACTTCTTTTTTTTTTTTTTTTGTATTGTTCCTGCTCAATACCGACAAATTGCACCTGCTGCCTGTCAGTCGGCATTGGCTGAAGACATTAGCTAAAAACTTCACCCTCAATACCAAAACTTGGCAAGAAAAAATAAATTTGTTCTGGTGTGCTGCCCATAGGAAACTCCTTATTGAAGGGTTAATGTGTTCCCTTGCAGCCAGTATGTATTTGATTAGTTCAAGGTTTCTTGCTCAGTCTACTTACTCTGGTATGAAGAATGCTACTTCTTCTATGACTTAGTCTGCTATGGAACTTTTTTTTCACACAAAGAGCCACTAAATTTTTCTTGCACTTAATATTTAACGTAAAACCACACGATTCATTCATTCATTGCCATTTCTTTTGCAGAATGTCAGGCCAATTCAGACAGCAAAAAGAAATGTGATAAACCCACAAATGAACAAGGTTATGTGCCTAGAATTTAAGCGTGTGTATTTCACTGATCAATAGTGAAATTAAAATTGAAAAAAGAAAAATTCACACAGTTTTCAAGGGAGCTATGCCTGTTGACAGTGGTCTTAAGCTTCCCGTTGATGCTTTCTGCGCGATTGTTTGTTGACTTCATGAAATTCCTGCATGACCCCTTGATTGCCATAATCCATTCGGCATGAATATTGTCGCAATCTCAATAATAGGGGGTGTAGAGCACTATTCAGAAAGCACAGCGGCAGGTCCCCTCTTTAATTCTGAGCGCAATCACGACTTCTTCAGTGCGCTTTGATAAAAACTCGTGTATCTGCCTTCAGCAAGACCAAGATGCAGAATGATACAATATTTAACACAGGTCCGTTTTCTACACTCCCGGCGACAAAATATGGGCCTGGATACCCATACGCCATTGTGGACTTTCCAAAAAAACTGCCAAGACTGTACTTCGGGTCGTACAGTGTGAGCCTGAGTGACACTAGTTACGAGGTCATTCCTGACAGTGACAGTAGCTCCAGTCAACGCAAGCATTTACCTTAAGTGGTGCATCGGGTACAGATAAAGCCGTACCCGCCAAACTGTTTTTTTTTTTGCTTTTTTTTTTTCCGTGTTATTCAGTGCTGTTGTACACCGCCCTC
Organism: Dermacentor andersoni; assembly: GCF_023375885.2. Lineage (NCBI taxonomy): Eukaryota > Metazoa > Arthropoda > Arachnida > Ixodida > Ixodidae > Dermacentor > Dermacentor andersoni. The sequence goes on along the minus strand of NC_092820.1, from coordinate 28,276,470 downwards.
ATATTCCTAAACTGCGCATCGGGATGATTTTCCTTCGGAGGGACACAAATGCCACGCCTCTTCTCTGATGAAGAGGACAATGCGATTGTGTGACCATTCCTTACAAGGTGCAGTGAAGAAGCCACGGTTGCGCTTGGTATTAAAAAGGCGACCTGCCGCTGTGCCTCTTGAATACTGCTCTACGACCCACGTTTTTGACGTGACAATATCGTGCCAGTTTGAGTTGAGGCAGTTCACAACAACCGGTGGGGATGAGGACTTAAGTGTCTGTACAAAAGGTCATGCTCCTCCTCACTTTGTGCATATACCATTCGCTTGAAGCAGTTCAAGAGCTGTCTCCTGAACCGGCCTTGATATGCTACATCTCTGGATGCTGACTTCTTTTGGAAACGCTTGAATCATTTGAGGAAGGAGCTCATTCAGAACCTGTCATTCTGTTAGGTCTTTGTCAGCTATAATTACACGAACTGAGGGCCAGCTCTTGTTGAGCTCTTCGAATGTATTACAAAAAAGACCAGAGAGTTCAGTCTTCAGTCGCCAACGGGTCAGCAGCCACAATTTCACTCTGCTCATTGCCTCTTCTATGATGACAAGAAAGCAGGACATTCTTATCTCCAAGAGTTTGTGTGTATCTATAAAAATGACTTCGGAGTAGTTTTTAAATGGCGTCCTCATGGCTTCATCCTGGAAATACATGGCTCTCAGTTCATCCTTTTCATCAACAAGGAGGCGGACTGAAGCGCCATACTTGTTTTGAAGCAACTGAGACTGTTCCTCCCAGGTGGCATGCATGATTCTTGGCCTTTGCTGCAAGGTTGTCGCAATATTTCGGCGCAACTGTCTTATGACTTTCTTTTTCGAGCTGCTCTCTGACAAGCTTTTTGTTTGCCTTGAGTTGGAGCATCAACTTTGCTTTTTCCTCTAAATCGGGTGGAAGCTTTATTTGTTAGTGTGTCCAAAAAGAGCAACTGTCATATTGTGGTCGTGGCTAAGAGAAAGGCTCCTGGCATCCAGGTGTGTGCTATCTTTGGTAGCTGCCAAGTAGATTTCGAATGCAGTCCTTCTTGAAGGTCTGGCACTAAAAGCATATTTTAAAACAAAACAATTGAAAACAATGCTCCAACAAGTTGACTGCTCAAGAAAACTACTTGTTTATACATTTCGCATGCACAGAGAGAGAGTTTACCATTGTTGTGACCCCCCGCAGGGGCGTCTGTGTCAGCAGGTGTTTGGTGTGTTGCGACACCACGGACCCGAGCACACGAGGGTTGACCCTCCCGCGTGAAGCCGTGCGCGGCTTAGCCGTGTCTGGGGAAAGGGAGATCCTGGGGGTTGAGCCGATGCTGGGTGTTTGGACCTTTAAGGCCCCCCCCCCCCGGCGGAGGCAACACACCTCTTCGGCCTCGGCTTCACATAGACGGCACCTCCAGACTGACCCACTTGGAGGAAATAATCGGCAGTCGCCTTTTCCTGTCTCTCTCTTCCTACAGCCTTCGTCTTTCCCTTACTTTCCACCTTTCCTGTCTCCTTCTCTCTTCTATTTACTTCCTTCTTCTTGGCGGCAAGGGTTAACCCTGTGTGGTTATCTAACCTTGGGTACACCATATTTGGTTATAGTGGTGGCGAACGACTGGCGTCGTGCAGACTTGCATGCAAGCTCTGCCGCGTCCCCTCGTTGGGCTCCATGGTGGGCGGTCGGCGCTGTTGCCTAATTTTTATATACTTTCATGGAAACTTCTTTCCCCAAACTTCCTGATCGCCCTCAGAAACGAGGGCGCACCGAAGATGTATTTCAGTTCTTTCGACACCAAATCCAGAATTTTCCCCGGTTCCATGTTATTCACTCTCAAAAGCCAAACAAAGCAGTGCGAAATATTTTTCCATTCCTTGTGTCAAAATCCTTGACTGATGTTTTTGGTCCAGGTTACAAGGTGTCCAGGATGGCAAGCGGTGACCTACTCTTGGAGCTCCGCGATTTGAAACAATATCAAAAACTACCGAAACTGGTGTCATTTGGGGAGACCCACATAACAGTAACCCCGCACCGTACAATGAACACCACCCGCGGTGTTGTGTCGGATGATGACTTGCTTGAGCTGACTGAAGCGGAACTCTTGGAGGGCTTCAGCGAACAAAATGTGATCAACGTCAGAAGAATTAAGATGAGGCGAGATGGTAAAGAGATTCAGACGAAGCACTTAATAATCACCTTAGGTTCAAGTGTCCTGCCAGAGTCAATCGAGGCCGCGTACATCAAGCTCAGTGTTAGGCCGTACATGCCAAACCCACTCCGTTGTTTCAAATGCCAGCGCTTCGGCCACAGCTCGCAGAGCTGCCGAGGCCGCCAAACTTGTGCTAAATGCAGTGCCAAAGACCACACCACTGAAACTTGTGAGAACGCTCTCCACTGCGTGAACTGTGATGGGGAGCACGCCGCGTACTCGCGGTCGTGCCCATCCTGGAAGAAAGAAAAAGAAAATATCTCATTCAAGGAGGCACGCAGGCGGGTTGCATACCTTCCTAAGGCCAGCTTTGCCGAAGTGGTGCGTCAGGGGGCAGCGTCACAACGGCCTCCGGCGGCTGTCCGGCCCACAAACAGTGAGTCGGCAGTTACGCCATCTGCCCCCGCGGCGGTTGCAGCTAGTGCTGCTCCGTCAACCGAGGAGAAGGGACCATCGACCCCGAAGGTGGGCGCAGCTGAGGCTGCCTCAACTTCCCAGGTCCCTTCCAGCGCTGGCAACGGCCGGCGCAGCCAAATCCCCCAGGGAGCCCCATCGACCTCCGGGCTCGTGGGCGCAGGGGTCTTGCCCTCCAAGGCGGGACCCTCGCTGGTAACTTCCCGCTCGCAAGAGCACGTGTCCGGCGCCTCACAAGAGGCAATGGACACTACACCCATCCTCAAGGCGCACCAAGCGCCTAAGGAGTGGCGAGGCTCCCTCGAACGCTCCAGAAAGAACAAAACCCCTATTACAGGGCCTCGAAAGGGCTCTGTAATCTAAGGCATCCCTTCCGTTTCCGTAAACACAGCACCAATTTATTTTAAATATGGATACGCAAATCATTCAATGGAACATCAGAGGTCTCCTTAGAAACCTTGATGATTTGCAAGAACTCATCCACAAACACAATCCAAAAGTGCTGTGTTTACAGGAAACACACTTAAAACCAAAACACACAAACTTTCTTCGACAGCACGTTGCTTTTCGCAAAGACCGCGATGATGCTGTTGAATCATCGGGCGGTGTTGCCATTGTAATTCACAAAAGCATAGCGTGTCAACGTTTACAGCTACGAACGGCCCTCGAAGCAGTGGCGGTTTGAGTTGTCCTGCAAAACAAACTCATCACTATTTGTTCGATTTATATACCCCCACATTACAAATTAAACAAACCTGAATTTCAGTCCTTCATAGATGAATTGCCAGAACCTTATGCTGTTCTTGGCGATTTCAATGCACACAGCAGCTTGTGGGGAGACTCTCGCATCGATGCGCGAGGTCGTCTCGTTGAACAGTTCCTTTTTTCTTCTGGAGCGTGCCTTCTCAATAAGAAGGAACCTACATATTACTCTCTTGCAAACAGAACCTTTTCGTCAATAGATCTTGGTACAGTTTCCGCGTCTATACTGCCCGAACTGAAATGGGAAGTTACGAGCAATCCTTACGGGAGCGATCAGTTCCCCGTACTGCTAAGAACATCTAAAGAAAATGAATTTCCCCCACAAGCTCCTAGGTGGAAGATAGATACAACCGAATGGGAGAAATTTCGAACTCTATCTAGCATCTCATTGGCTGATGTCTTCTTTGGAAATTGATGCGGCTCTGGAATATTTTACAGCGTTCATAATAGATGCCGCATCTAAATGCATATCTGAAGGAAGTGGCTTGGCATGCAGACGGCGTGTACCGTGGTGGAACGACGAATGTAGGATCGCTCGTAAGAAACGGAACAAAGCGTGGGGGCTGCTACGCGCTTCCCCCACTGCAGAGAATCTTATAAGCTTTAAGAAAGTAAAATCTCAAGGCAGGAGAACCCGCAGGCAGGCCAGAAGAGAAAGTTGGCAGAACTCTTTATCGAGTAATAACTCGTTTACAGATGAGGCCAAAGTCTGGAACCGGGTAAATAGAATAAGAGGTCGACCAACGTACTCGCTCCCTCTGGTAAATACACAGGGCGATACACTGCAAGATCAGGCAGACTCACTTGGGGAGCACCTTGAGAGCGTGTCAAGTGCCAACAATTACTCGCAATCCTTTCTGAAATATAAACAAATACAAGAATGTAAGCCACTCGTAAGAAAATGTCGACAGAACGAACCATACAACTGTCCTTTTAGTATTGCCGAGTTCAGAGCTGCCTTGAGATCATGCAAAAGCTCCGCACTGGGTTCTGACAGAATCATGTAGGAAATGATCAAAAACCTACACATGACACCCAAGTTACACTACTCACAATTTTCAACACCATCTGGGCTGCATGATGCTTTCCAACTGCGTCGAAAGAAGCAATTGTGGTCCCTGTTTTGAAGCAGGGGAAAGACCCATCCATGGCAGCAAGCTATCGCCCGATAGCTCTTACAAGCTGCCTGTGTAAGGTTCTTGAAAAAATGATTAATCGCAGACTCGTACATTTCCTTGAACTCAACAATATACTTGATCCCCATCAGTGTGGCTCAGAGAAGGCCGGTCGACAACAGATCACCTTGTACGCATTGAAGGATATATTCGGGACGCATTTGTACATAAGCAGTTTTTCATATCAATATTCCTTGACATGGAGAAGGCATATGACACAACATGGCGCTACGGCATCTTGCAGGACTTGTCGGAAATGGGCATCTGTGGCAATATGCTGAAAATAATTGAAAGCTATTTGTTGAATCGCATCTTCCGAGTGAAAATCGGCAACGTATTGTCGCGACCTTTCACACAAGAAACAGGTGTACCACAGGGAGGCGTGCCGAGTTGTACGCTCTTCATCGTGAAGATGAACACGCTTCGTGCTTCGCTACCACCTGCCATTCTTTATTCTGTCTACAATGATGCTGTAAGAAAATGCCACAATGCTGTGATTGTTTTGTATATCTGGCACGTCCTGTGGCAATTAATGCACGGTGTCAATTTAAATAAGTACATGGGCTGGTCGAAATGCTTGGGACTTGAAAAACTAGTTGAAAAACTTTAGATGTGAAGTTGTTTAGTACTTCTGTGACAACCACTGTTTCTTGTCGTGAGTTCTTGCTAAGTGCTGTTAAGAAGAGTTGTTAAACTTTCAGCGAATTCCCTGCCTGGTGTTTCAAGCCGCACGGTAAGTCACATTTTGGAGTCTTTCTTTCACTGTCATGCGCACGAAATCTGCAGGCATTCCAGCATGTAAGATGTCTTGCATTTTACAGCGTCCCATACAAACTCTTGCCAAATGCCACGACAGGATCTTTAGCTCTGAGGGCAAATCCTACTGATGCTTTTATGGCGCTTCTTTTGTGAGTCTCGAATAAGTTTACTCTTGCTGCCCTTGAATAGTTCATTGTATGAACATGGAGCATGTGAGAGGAATTAATGCCGTCGCCAACATGCACTTGTTCATTTGACTTCAGTCATGGAGATAGCAGCTCCCGTTTTCAATGAGACCGCTGCCGCAGCAGAACAGACAAGTCTCATTACTATAAGAAGTCATATTTAGTATCTGTGTGTGAACATGGCTTCTGTAGGATTTCGCGGAAATATAGAAGGCATTTGGAAGAGGAAGACGGTCTTTTCAGCTTTTGGCTAAGATCACTCTATTTGTAATCAAAGGGAATAAAATACATTAAGGCTATTAACAGTAACAGGCATTGAATGCTTAAAAATAACGGGATGAACATTAGCACTCATGTTGTGTCCTCTCGCTTTGTCCTCATTGTTTGAAGTGTTTTGTCTCACTATATGCCAATAAGGCCGAACCAATATCAATAAGGCCAAATACCAACCTTTGTCAGCACTACGAACTTGGGACCCAAGCACTCTGTCCATATATCAGTCTTATACTGGATGTTCTTAACATTAACCTTTTTAAAGAGCTCATCACCAGTTTTGACCATTTTAAACAGACTCGCGCAGCATATCCATTACGCTCTGACGATTGTGTCTAAGTTCTACAGCACCGCGCATCCACAAAAACAGCTGAAATTCCAAACCAGACGTCTCACGCCCTGCCTCTTGAGGAGGCTCCGTGTCCAGCCAGAGAGTCGGGTCACACACGCAACTGGCCTGACATAAGACGACTGCTAACAAGGTGACTCGCCATTATTCGTGGCTTCGAGTAATCGTCCCTTGCAGAAGGCACAATGTTGCCGTGCATCAAAATGGGAGGAGAAAAAGGAATGTGGGGGGAGGCAGGGCTCGACGCGTGAACATACCCGTGGCTCCAGTACAGGAGAAAGGCAGGGAAGGAGCACCGCTTCCTTATGGTACCTGAAGCAAATGGAGTCTGTGTCTTCGTTAGCAGTGACATTTGCCTCTTGGTGGCGTGCTAAAAGGACAGGCAATTTCTTCTATCTCCTGCAATAATGAACTAATTTGAAAAATTTCAGTAGAACCCTTCTCAGATGGAGTTTTATAACTTCCAGTGTATAACCAAATTTTCAATGTAAGGGGTTCATTAAAAATTGTTTGTGGCATGTAGCACGCATCTAATTATCGCGCTGTTAGTTGAAAAGCCAGCCCTTACTTACACTGGTAATGAAAATCCATAACTAATTAGCAAATTCACTGATAAGCTTGTAGAACTTCAGCATACGTATTTCAATACACGAATTGAAGCCAGTGATTTCATAACTCATCCATTCGGGACAAACTAGCACCAGTTTTGAGGTAAGCGCATTCGAGCTTGCGGTAACAATGCACTCTTATTTCACCTACTCTTTTTGCCAAAATGTCTTATGTATTGAATTACTGGATCATCGATCCATTTCGTCGCCATCTTTGGAACACATCTCTCAATGAGTGTCATTATTTGTTCCAATTGGATGTGACTGAAATATGTGCCATTAAGAAATTAGTTTAAAAGTTCATTAACAAAAGAATAAGTCGAATATTTGCTTAGATTTCTCATGCAAGTGATGTCTGAATCCGATAGTAATATAATTCAAGAAATGAAAGGGTGCTACATACCAGCGGTATTATTTAAATATGCTAATGATCAAAGAACAGCCCCTACAAAGAGTTCGTGTAACAAGACCTATCAAAACTGTGGTTTCAGACACCTGCAGATTATCCAGTGGCCAGAAAATCTTTGTTCAGACTGTAATGAAATAAATGAATGTGCATGTGTTAAGCTAGACATAGGTAGTTTACATGTGTTCTTGGTACAGCACACAGTATGCTGATGGTGGAGCTGCTCTGATGGACGCTGTTGGTCCACCTTGCTTGCTAGCTCCAGCTGATGGTGGCAAGCAAGAGCAGTCCATATGGTGTAAACGAAGCTTTCTTTGGAAACTTTTTTTTTTTTTTTTAGAGAAACTTCACCCTCTGCAGCTGTTGTCCTCGTAATTTATCTCAGTAACCAGATTCTTGTTGCTGTGGTTACACAGTAAGGACTTAAAAGCAAGGTTGTTAGAGCAGTGAGCTGTCTAGTGGCTTAGCAGCTTGGATCTTTTGTTCAAATTTGGGGTGGGCCTTGGCATTGCAATTTGATGTAGGCTGATTGACTGCTGTTTAGTTAAATTAAATTGTGGGGTTTTACGTAAAAAAAACACCACAATCTGATTATGATGCATGCCATAGTGGGGGACTCTGGAAAAACTTGGACCACCTGGAGTTCTCCAACGTGCCCCTAAATCTAAGTATATGGGTTTTTTCTGCATTTTATGCCCATCTAAATGTGGCCGTGGCTGGGATTTGATGCCGTGACCTCATGCTTAGCAGTGCAACACCATAACCACTAAGCAACATGGCAGGTTTGTTGTTTTGTTCTCTCTAGCTTGTAAATTTTCATGACCCAGAGATAAAATGAACTAGCATAATAAAATGGGCTGTTCAGTGTGTAAAGAAGTTGGAAAACTGGACAAGCTGTTTTTGGTTCATGGCTCACTGAAAAAAATGAAGGAAGGCATAGACGCAACACGACTGTGTATGTTGTGTCTGCGCTTTCCTTTGTCTCAGTTTTCAGTGTGCTTTTATAGCCACATTCAATATGCTGTAGTGCATCCAGAAGAACCTCTAATCCTTCAGAATTGAGTGCGTAGAGTTAATTGCTTGGAGAACTGTAACGGAGCTTAAAAAAAATGCCAGAATGCAGATGTTAATGCAGAAGTTCTAACCTTTCCCTAGCTTTGTCATCTGCTACAGCTATATCGCAGGCAGTATATCACCTAATACCACACGGCATCCAGTTACAGCAGATCGCACGGTAGCGTCTGTTGCACCAATTGCGTATAGACACCACCATTTAGTCAGTGTGGAAACCAAATGACAGTTGGAAACACCGTATGTGCAACTACAAAAGTCTGCTCAATTGAGGCATGCTCGTACATTTGATGTGTGCATGATGTTGTCCCTGCAGATCATGCTTGACATGGAATGCATTGACAGTGGGGCAAAATGAAAACTGGTCCAATTATATTCCAACCTTTTCTGGTTCTTTTTGGTGGGTACTTGGTGAGCTAACCGCTTTTGATGTGAAAGCATCGAATGGCTCATTAAGCGAAAAAGCTAGCGTACCGAGTCAGTAGCAGCACCTATATTCCCATTGGGCGAGGGGAGAGGGTATTGTTGCAACAGTGCTTGTCTGGGGTATTTGTTTCCTTGCGTCCTTGTTTTATTCGCACTGTTCAACCTCAGTTCTAAATATGAACCAACTAGCCCTTATCAAGATCTTACTAAAGCCAAATCACCTTCGTTCTTGGAAGCCAGTGTTATCTGCACATTCCTTGTCTCCACGCGAACTCCCACCTGCATTGCGACTGTGCGTTGGCAAGGCCAAATCAAAATGCGCCATGCGTCAAAACATGCTCGCTTGCTCGCGAGGAGTTCACATCTCTAAGCACTGCCCAGCGACATTCACTTGGGACATTAACGCTTTTCCATTCACAACTCCTAAATGCTAAGGTGTCCTTGGATTTTGCCATTCAGTACCTTTCACGCATCTCTTAAACAGCAAGTTCCTTTTAGCCTTAGAGAATGATTTGTGAGAGTATTATGAAGTCCTTAAAAACCTTGTTTCTTTCTCTTTTTCATGAGACTTGCTTCGGGTCATAGCTACAGATTGCTGTTCAGCGAAAATCGCACTTCATGGTCACACTTCAGTTGATACTGAAGTACATTCGAAATTGTGTAAAACTTGCATTGTTTACCATCGTGTATATTGACAACAATGATTGTCATTTAGTTCAGTTTAGTTCAGAACACGTTGCCTCAAAAGAATACAAATACAGCCGGCACAGGTTGTTAGAGCGCATTTTTTAGACTTACTCTATCATTAAGGCCTTCTCACAGCAGACAAAGCTTCACTAAACTGCGCATAATGGCAAGTGAAATTTTGCATGCTGTAAATATTTTATAGAAATTGAATATTTTTGTTTATCTCTGGTGCATATAATTCCTTCTGCGAAAATGGAGCAGGGTGCCTATTCACGGGTTGCATACTGGACGATATCTGCAAGTACTTTTAAGCAGTCAACTTCTTGAGTTATAAAACCTTTGAGCCCTTCAGCATCTTATTGGCTTTGAATCCAGTATTATTTAATGTAGGCAGGTGTGAGTGCATGTTGTAAAATATGCCAGCGGGTTCTGGTTGGTTTTTTGTGTTCGACTATATGCAGGAACCACAAGACAGGAAGAGGTGTCTATTCTTTGATCCTGTTAGAGTAAGTGTGCATATTGGCAGTTTCATGTCTTTTGTTATCTGCTCTAATTTTAGTGCATGAATGTGTTTGTGCATAACTGAACCTTCATTTAAAGGATGCTCTTGCCTCTCCTGTCTTTGAATCTTGTGCACCATAACGCGTAGGAATCAGTTAGTCCAGCAACAAGAACAATTGGTGTTTTACTGGTTCTGCAGGCAGGATCAGTGCGCAAGCTGCGCTCGCCCACCAAGCGGCCAGCTGTGCCAGGCTTCGGTGGGCTTCGAAGAAGTGTCAGCACTACTGACATCAGAGAAAACCAGGTGAGCTTACTGCATTTTAATTACATCCAGAGGTGACCTTGCCTACAATATTGTTATGTACTGACAGTGAAGGTCCTGTCAATGCAAAAGCTGCGAGTTACAAATATAGCTCTTATTGGGTGAACTTCTGGCCAGAAATACAAGTAATGCTCAAAACACGCTAGCGGCCAGCACAACTGTCGGGACGTCAAAATTCAATCTATGGATGAAGTGCATTGGCTATTTATGACTCGTATATGCCAGTGCAGTTATTTGTGCCTGCATACATTCCAGAATGTACTCCACTATTTGCTTCGTGTACACAACCTGGTTCAAGTTTCTTTCGCTATAGCTCTGGGACAACCCAGAAAGTTGATACGTGAACATGTGTCTTGTGCTGAGTGGTGAATTGGAAACTGTTGCTAGCTAATGAAACGGTCACCGGAAAACAATAACCAATGTACGTGTTTCAAGGTACGGCAATAACCAATTCATCTGCCTTCATTTATTTATTTACAGTACTCCCAATAGTCGTAGCATTGCAGAGGGCTGTGGTATTGCAAGATTGAAAAAAATCACGCACGGCATGGTTGTAACTAACAAAAAGTATTTAGAATTGCTAACGTTTCCAACAATGGCAAGCATAAAAATGCGATAGTAAAGCAGAATACTTTGAAAAGAGAGAAAAAAAAACCCCCGATACTGTACGTCTTTGTGCACAACTCAAGCAAAGTTAAGTCTGCGTAAAGGCGAAGAATTCATCATATATAAGGTGGGAAAAAGCCCTAAATTGTCAGCCAACATACGACAATAGTAAACAGTAGGTAAAAGGGGGGAAATGGCTCCTCTGTGTGCAAACACTTCCAAACAAGTTTTATGAGATAACAAAGCAGTCATACTTATGCTTAATTTAATTAATTGGAAATAAAATGACACTCCATCCCAGCCCTGCAAAGCCCTTTTCAAGAAAAAAGGAATAAAATTTTGCGAAAAGGACTTGATCATGTAGAGGTAAATATGCAATACCTCCTAGGGCAGTTTTTAAAGTAGTAAAGAAAAAGTGTGAGCGTAAATCTATTGTTTGGCTTTCCAGCTATTACATGTATATATGAATGGCATATTAGCCAGTTTTGCTGGCTTCAGTCGCAAACTGCTTATAAATTAATTTTCTTAGCTCCTGTGGTCTGTAAGCTTTTGCGCTTGAGTGTACATGTCATAGTAAACTAGAGCAGTCTGCTGTGCTTGTTTCAATCCGAGAATGTACTCCAATCCATGCCATCTGATTAGGACGGCCAGTCTAGCTGTGGGGATAACAACGTTCATGAATTCTCGTGTGCAGTGTCTTGCGTGATAATGTGATAGCACTACACTTGAACTTTATTTTAATGAGATGGGATTAATGAAATAATTGATACAACAAAGTAAATGAGATTCCCCTTAATATCCTCATAGAGATCCACGTATTTAAAAGCTTGTTTTAACTAAGTAAAACTACTGCTCATGGATATAACGAACTAGAGTGGTCTCTGATACCAAAAATACTGACCGTTGCACACTGAGCATATCACTGTATGCTGACTTCTGCATTTGTTCAGCGCGGCAGCTCAAAATTCCATCATCGAGTATGGCATCACCGCCGTGCATAGCCACGCACATGTTGGCCTGCATAAGCAACATTTTGTCCTTATCTCGTGACACCTCCGAGTTACCCATCTTAAAGGTTATACCTAGCTGCACCATGTCACATATTGATGCTTGCACATGGCACTGCTGAAAACCAGTTCCTCCACTCGGTATCTCTCGCTGCAGTGTGCCGTGCTGTGCTGACACGGCTTGGCTTGCCCTCTGAGATCGTGTGGAACGGGCACAAGCCGGCCAAGCCTGCGTGCTTGGCATGGTTTGCGAGGCCACATCCACGTTTCTGGCACTGTGCCAAGCTTTGTTGGCTGTATGCTTTGATGGGTTTGCGAAATCCCCTGGAAGGTAATCTCGGAAAGTCATGGAGGTCGCCCGAGAATACCGCCTCGGCTGCGTATATAGTCGGCGCACAGTGTTTTGTGCCACGTGCTGGTGAAACATGTTGGGCTTCCTGTTCATCGCAGCATGCTAGCTGTTCCCTTTGACCACATCATGGTTTCGCCAGTTTCATAATATGAGCGAGGCAAGCAAGAAGGGCCAGTGCAAGACTATTGCATTGCAACATGAGAAGGCCATTGTAACGGCTGTCATGTCAGGTTCTAAAATGTGGCATGTTGCACAGACCAGAGAATCTTTTCCTGTTTTATTGAATTTTCGTTGCTTACGCAGCCACACGTAGCGGTTCGGCAGGCCACGGAGCTGTAGCCTTCTTTGCATGTTTAAAGTTATGCATACCGTTAGGCATGTACTGCAGTGAAGAATAATAGTCGGTACAACGAAGTGATTTCAGGTGCCTCTCCTTCAACTTTGTTATGAGCTTAGAGTGTAATACAGTGAAATCGTGATATAACGAACTTCAGGGGACCGTGGTAAATCGTTCCTTCTTTTGAAGGGTCGTTACAGTGAAAGCCCCAAAATTAAAATTTTTTCCATCAACCCATCAGTTGTCACTTTATGAGTTATCCCGAAAACGTCGCTGTTGGCTCTCGACTTGCGCTGTCGCTATTTTCCGTAGATTCCACCACCACACACAACCGCAGCACCACATATAGAGTGGTGTGCGTAAGAGGTGCTGACGCCGAGAGAAAAACGATGACAAAGAAGCTGTAGGTTGCCTATCAAGCATACAGTTTCTTTTTGCTTGTTTTTCACATTCCTTGCTGTGGACACAATTGTCACTTGAGGCAGACACCTCAACTATTCCGATGTGCAAGCATGTGTAAATGACGCTGTTCGGAAAGTGAGACGGTATGGCATCCCCGCGAGCACGGAGGTTGCATTTTCCCGTGCACGTAGCTGGTACCACAGCAGAAAGAGCGAAAGAGGCGTGCACGGAAAGAAAGGTGAAAAAAGGAAGACGTGCCTCCGTTATAGTGAACTAGAACGCTTTCTAGTGGCACGACCAAAGTGCACTCCCCAGGCTTGCCCCTGTCCCCGCTTGTGGCGATAGTAGCAACAGTGCTGTCATCGCCCACATGACTGGCATGACTTTTTTCGTATTGTGTGCTTGTTCATCCTCATGAAACGGCTTAAAAAGCAGCGTCTGGACCATTGTTATGCGCCGGGTTGCGCAACTGGATATGCGCGTGTGCAGCAAAGTTGTAAGTTATCTCTTTTTAAAGCCCTGAAAGACGAAGAATGATTACTTCTTTGGGAGGATAACCTTCATCGGCTTGACACCAATTGCGCTATGCGCGAGTTGCACTTTGAACTAAATTTTATTGCGAGAGACTACGTGCATACCATCAGTGGTGTTGAAGTTCGAATGCCAAGGGCAATGCCAATGCTTGCCCCTAATGCGGTTCCGACGATTTTGCCCAACCTGGCCGCATATTTGACACGAAAAACTCCGGCTCCGCAAAGCGGCGTTAATTGACATTAATTGCCTTAGCTATTACAATATTGCCAAGAGCGTCGTTGGATCCAATGTTCAAGAGGAAGTTGTAAGCTCTCTTTTCACAGTTCAAGACCAGATTGCTAGTTCGTACAAGCAGCTGCAGTTGATTGGCTAGTCGCTTGATGAGGAACGTCTTGAATGCGCCGAAGGTTTCTTGATAGCAGCTTTCTGACTGTACCGGACCACCCATACATTATTCACCATAGCGACTCACGACTTATTATGTGGCAGGCTTTGTCGCTAAAAAGGGTGTACTGAAAACAAAGTTTAGTGCATGCATGAACCAGCCTCTCCTGCTTACTTCAAACGGAAAGTGCTTAAATGCTGCCATTTTCACGAAATCTTGTGACTTCGCTCTTCTTCTCTACCCTTCACTGAAGCTTTTCATGTTCATCAGTGACCTTGACATTTTCATTGGCTGCTTTAGCAAGAGTTAGCTACATCGAGACAGCATTATGGATGTGTTGGCAGTCATCAACAAGAGCAGCATTGGCGGTGTTGGTTGTGGTGAACGTTAATCGTGAAGTTGATCAGTTTTCACGTCGTCGCACAAATGCATTTCTACAACTGAAGTTAGGTCGATTATAAATGGCTGTGGTGCCATAAATGCATGCTGCCATTCTTGTGCCTATTCTAACGCACTGTGTTAATTTTACAATTAATGTGCAAGTAAGAAACCGTTTTTGAACAGTTTTGAACATCTGCTTTTCTTCCCACGTCAGATAACCACAAGCTGGGAGAAATGAGAAACAAGATGTGTACATGACATGAAGACTGATTTACAGCGCAAACACATGCAACCACAAAGTATAAGGGACAGGACACAAGCGCTGATGTCCCTTATACTTTGTGGTTGCATGTGTTTGCGCTGTAAATCAGTCTTCATGTCAAGTATGCACCAACTCGCCCAGAAAGAAGTTTTAATGAAGATGTGTACAGTAAAGTCTTGTATTTCTTCAATGCCACCCGTAAACCCAAGGTAGAGTGAGCTCCCAAAATCTTCGAGTAGTGTATTGGCAAAAGTAATTATGCATTCAAAACTAGTCTGTTGTCACGTCTGTGACAAGTTGTCATATCAGGGCAGCGGTGATAGCAAAGTCATCATCAGCCTGGTTACGCCCACTGTATGGCAAAGGCCTCTCTTGTACTTCTCCAACAACCCTGGTCATGTAGTAATTGTGGCCATGTCATCCCTGCAAACTTCTTAATCTCATCAGCCCACCTAACTTTCTGCCGCCCCCTGCTATGCTTCCCTTCCCTTGGAATCCAGTCCATAACCCTTAATGACCATCGGTTATCTTCCCTCCTCATTACATGTCCTGCCCATGCCCATTTCTTTCTTGATTTCAACTAAGATGTCATTAACTCGCGTTTGTTCCCTCACCCAATCAGCTCTTTTCTTATCCCTTAACGTTACACTCATCATTCTTCTTTCCATAGCTCGTTGCGCCACCCTCGATTTAAGTAGAGCCCTTTTCGTAAGCCTCCAGGTTTCTGCCCCGTACGTGAGTACTCTCAAGACACAGCTGTTATAAACTTCTCTCTTGAGGGATAATGGCAACCTGCCGTTCATGATCTGAGAATGCCTGCCAAACGCACCCCAGCCCATTCTTATTCTTCTGATTATTTCCGTTTGATGATCCAGATCCGCCGTCACTGCCTGCCCTAAGTAGATGTATTCCCTTACCACTTCCAGTGCCTGGCTACCTATCCTAAACTGCTGTTCTCTTCCGAGACTGTTAAACATTACTTTAGTTCCTGCAGATTAATTTTTAGACCCACCCTTCTTTACCTGTCCAGGTCAGTGAGCATGCATAGCAATGAGTTATCAAGCACTGAGTTACTAAGCAAGGCAATATCATCAGCGAATCGCAAGTTACTAAGGTATTCTCCATTAACTCTTAACCCCAATTCTTCCCAATCCAGGTCTCTGAATAACTCCTGTAAACGCGCTGTGAACAGCATTGGAGAGATCGTATCTCCCTGCCTAACGCTCTTCTTTATTTGGATTTCGTTGCTCTCTTTATGGAGGACTACGGTGGCTGTGGAGCCGCTATATATATCTTTCAGTATATTTATATACGGCTCGTCTACACCCTGATTACGTAATGCCTCCAGGAGTGCTGAGGTTTCGACAGAACCAAACGCTTTCTCGTAATCAATGAAAGCTATATATGAGGGTTGGTTATACTCGTATTCCGCACATTCCTCTATCACCTGATTGATAGTGTGAATATGGTCTATTGTTGAGTAGCCTTTATGGAATCCTGTCTGGTCCTTTGGTTGACAGAAGTCAAAGGTGTTCCTGATTCTATTTGCGATTACCTTAGTAAATACTTTGTAGGCAACGGACAGTAAGCTGATGGGTCTATAATTTTTCAAGTCTTTGGCGTCCCCTTTCTTATGGATTAGGATTATGTTAGCGTTATTCCAAGATAACGGTATTTCGAGGTCATGAGGCATTGCGTATACTTGGTGGCCAGTTTTTCTAGAACAATCTGTTCATCATCCTTCACCAAATCTGCTGTTACCTGATCCTCCCCAGCTGCCTTCCCTCTTTGCATAGCTCCCAAGGCTTTCTTTACTTCTTGCAGTGTTACTTGTGGGATTTCAAGTTCCTCTAGCCTATTCTCTCTTCCATTATCGTCGTGGGTGCCACTGGTACTGTATAAATCTCTATAGAACTCTTCAGCGACATGAACTATCTCATCCATATTAGTAATGGTATTGCTGGCTTTGTCTCTTGACGCATACATCTGATTCTTGCCAATTCCTAGTTTCTTCAGATTTTAGGCTTCCTCCGTTCCTGAGAGCATGTTCAATTCTATTCATATTATACTTCCTTATGTCGGATGTCTTGCGCTTGTTGATTAACTTCGAAAGTTCTGCCAGTTCTATTCTAGCTGTAGGGTTAGAGGCTTTCATACATTGGCGTTCCTTGACCAGATCTTTCGTCTCCTGCGATAGCTTACTGGTATGCTGACTAATGGAGTTACAACTGACTGCTATTGCACACTCCTTAACGATGCCCATAAGATTATCGTTCGTTGTTTCAACACTAAGGCCCTCTTCCTGAGTTAAAGCCGAATACCGGTTCTGTAGCTTGATCCGGAATTCCTCTGTTTTCCCTCTTACTGCTAACTCATTGATCAGCTTCATATTTACCATTTTCTTCCATTCCCTCCCCAAGTCTAGGCTAATTAGAGTTCTTACCATCCTATGGTCACTGCAGCGCACCTTACCGAGCACGTCCACATATTGTACGATGCCAGGGTTAGCACAGAGTATAAAGTCTATTTCATTTCTAGTCTCGCCGTTCGGGCTCCTCCATGTCCACTCTCGGCTATCCCGCTTGCGGAAGAAGATATGCATTATCCGCATGTTATTCTGTTCCGCAAACTCTACTAATAACTCTCCCCTGCTATTCCTAGTGCCTATGCCATATTCCCCCACTGCCTTGTCGCCAACCTGCTTCTTGCCTACCTTGGCATTGAAGTCGCCCATCAGTATAGTGTATTTTGTTTTCACTCTACCCATCGCTGATTCCACGTCTTCATAGAAGCTTTCGACTTCCTGGTCATCATGACTGGATGTGGGGGCGTAGACCTGTACAACCTCCATTTTGTACCTCTTATTAAGTTTCACAACAAGACCTGCCACCCTCTCGTTAATGCTGTAGAATTCCTGTATGTTACCAGCTATGTTCTTATCAATCAGGAATCCGACTCCTAGTTCCCGTCTCTCCGCTAAGCCCCGGTAGCACAGGACGTGCCCGCTTTTTTGCACTGTATACGCTTCTTTTGGCCTCCTAACTTCACTGAGCCCCATTATATCCCATTTACTGCCCTCTAATTCCTCCAATAGCTCTGCTAGACTCGCCTCACTAGATAACGTTCTAGCGTTAAACGTTGCCAGTTTCAAATTCCAATGATGGCCGGTCTGGAGCAAAGTAGCAGCGGGTAAAAGTTGGCAGAGAAGGAGTGATCATGTAATCGCTACCTACTCAGTATAAAGTAAGCTGCAGTTTTTAATATGTAGACATGTCAATTTAAAGCGATGCTAAGATTTTTTTTTATCGAATACTGTTTTTAACGTCGGCCTGGCCAGTTGTGTGCACGGGACTGTTGAAATTAAGGGATGGTACAGCGTGTATGTATTCACTCATTTTGCACAGAGAAAAGAAAACACGACAAAAAAAAATGGGTGTAAGGAAATTTGATAGAATGTCCGATGCATGCACGGCAATGACCACCTGGCCATTCGTACGTGACGCGCGTCCGAGCGCGCTCGCAAGCAGATAGCAGTACTGGTTACTGTAACAGCTCCATTTGCTTATAGCACTGAAGTAATCAGCCAAGCTATTTTAAGTATACTTTAGGCACCTCCCATTAACGAGTGCATCCGTGTGGATGCGCTTTCCTTACGAACAGCTGAACAACTACAGCCGCAGTACAGTGAACTCGCTAAATCAAAGCGCCCCATTTTTCGTTCCTAGCTTTGTACTGATACATGAGACACGCCAGCATTTCTTCGTTCTGTGTGCGTATATGAAAGTTTTTTTCTTTCCTTCTGAAGTCCCGGCTAGCAAGTTTCTCGTAAGAAACCGTATTCAATATAATGCTGCGCTGCGGTAGGCTGCAGTGTGACCGACGGCATTTGTCAATAGTGGTCAACGCCAGCGCCGCCACATTATTCCACGCTGAAAGGCCCACTCCCAGGAAGCCGCTCGCAGTACTGAAAAGCTTCTAGTCCACTGTACCTCCCTTGCTGGTAACACTTGTCTGAGCAGAGCGTACGCTTGCAAAACCTGATGCATCATTGCCTCTGGCGCCGTCTTGGGTTTTCCGAACCCAAGTGCTGCAGCGTCTGCTTTCTGCACCTTGTTTGGTAGCTTACTGTTCAGACTGCCATAAAGGGTACCTGGAAATCCAAGACTCTCCAGATTTCGGAATATTAGTTTGCAGTGCTCGTTAATGGGGGATGCGGCAATTATAGTGGTCAAATTGTCATAATTTTCGATTTTACTAGGTATTTTTTTTTCGTGATTCACGGACCTTTATTTTCCGCATGAAAATATGTGGTAGAAATTGAGAAAACACTTTCCTAAAGTGCTGTCATACAAAAATTGTGAAAAAATCTGGCTTTGGAAGGCCCTGTTGCACTGCGGATTGCCCGGCTATTCGTTGACGCAGCGCTGCCATCTTGGTATCATCGTAAAGAGGAGAGATCAGAGCTAAAAATAGCCGGAGCAGCGTATTTCTCCACCGAAAAATAAACCAGCAAACACAAGCGAAAAAACGGGCAAATTTGGCATTGCAATTGGGCGCAGTAGTCGTGTGGGGCACAGGGTGCACTCCTATTGGCTGTTGTAGATTTGAATTGCTGACGGACCTCTTTCATGTGCTTTTGCACAGCAGCGAGCTGCGCATTCTGATCAATGTGATTGACGACCGTGGCAGCTTACGCACCCTTTCTGTGATGAGCTCCAAAGGAATCAAGTTCCGAACGAGTACGGACGACCACGAAAGGCATGGAAAAGAGGGAGAAAACTATTTGCAGAAGCGGATGCTGGCGAACTTGTTGACAAGGCACGACCGGCGCACGTGGGTGAACGGGAAAGCGCATCCACGAGCGATGGTGGAGGTGCGTCCACACGTGGTCATGACGGTACAGCAACATTGGCGGAGCAGAAGTTTTTGCATCAAATATTCAACTGCGGATTTCACCTCCAACTCTCACCAATGAAGTGTTTGTGCAATGCAAGATAAGAGCGGATGTTCTGAATGCGCTGTCATCTATCTCTGCACGTCTGATGGATGCACGATGATCCAAAAGGCAACTAAGGTGCACGAAACAGCTGCAAGAAAGCGAGAAACTAAATCAAAATGTAAAGAAAAAGTGTCCTCACAGGCAAAGGACTACATCCCAGGCGGGTTTTAGGTGCTCAAAGTAAAGATTTAACTGTTTCTTACAAATGAAACCTTGAGCTCAGTTTTCTCAGCTTTCATTTTTTGTGCAGTTGCTGTCAGTCATCCCAGTGCCATTTCACAACGAATGAAGACAAAATCTTTCTCTTTTGCACTTAGATCCTTAAACATTGCTGAGGGAAATAAAGCTGTCCATTTTTAACTGCACCTCATAAAAAAATTTATAATGGGCTTTTTGCAAAAGTTGTTACTAAGACAATGTGCATAGGAAAATGAAAAAAAAATATTTTAATGCTCATTTCGGCACTGAAAAAAATAAACCAATAGCTTTATTGCACAGAAGTGGCCTTGTGAACATGCGGATGGGAAAATCTCGGTGAACTTACGTGTAATTTGGGGGCGACCATTATAGGCTGTCAATTGTTGTAACTCAAACTATAATAGGTAGCACAAAAAAGTTTTCATTGCCATGTCCCCCCTTAACATAACACGGAAACTTAATAATCCTTATTTTGAAAAGCCATAGCTGCCTGAAGATCGCCTGGACGCTGTAGGTTTGCGTTTCTCCAGGATAGCCGGAAGTCAGGCAATTGCAGCAAGTGCTGCTGCTTGTCAGTCTGAATACCATCTATTTATGTGAATGTACATTCGCGATAGCATAGTTAACAGCGCTGTAGTGGCTAGTATTGGGGCCTGCAATGTCACTGGTACCAGTACCTGCACCAAAACAGTTCAAAGCAGTAATAAGCAAAATTACTGTCCGTGGACTCTAAGCAAACGTTGGAAGTGGCAGGATGTGCCATTGAATCTTTACAGATTTTCTTTGGCTGACTTTGCCTCCAAGCTCGCCATACATTACCACTTCCTCTGTGTAAAGGGATTCGTGCAAACATAGTCATGAGATGTGAGCTGCTGACCTGTACTTGGAATGGTATGAGCTCGTGCTTGCAATCGTTCTGGATCACTAGGAACTTTAAGGGTATTAATTTACTCTTTGGCAGTACGTGTACGCACCTCTATAGTTCTGTACAACGCATTCGCATACCATCCTTGAATTGTGTGGATGGGAGGTGCTTGCCTTTTCAGTCGTGGAGATGCCAATCCCTTGGTCACATGGCTGAGAAAGCACGTTGCAAGTTCATGGAATATAATGGGAGAGCAACTGCTAAAGCCCTTTAAAACTAGCGAGGCTGAAAGCTACAAAAAATGCGTCGGTCAGTGCGAATTGCGAGAGATTGCACAGTTGGTCACACTCTGCCTAGATCAAACCAAACATAGCATTGTTTCGCAAGGACAAACTATCCTTGTAAATGAAGCGCATGAGTCTGCAACTTTGTAGCATCAGCAGGTGTTTGTTATCGCGTCGCTGCTAGCAGTTCTGCTGAGAGGCTTTGCAGCATGTAATTGGGGCAGTATCTAAGAATATCTGCCTCTAAATGATCCATCAGGCTTGCTTCTATGCAAATTATCCTAATTTTGCTAAATAGTGAACGCTAGTGTAGTTTATTTGAGCCACGACCTTTGAAAAGCATTTAAAGAATGGGAGTGTGCCTGAAGCGCCATCTGTTCTGATTTGCCGGAAAGCACTGGTGTCCTCCTCACCTGGCATGACGCTATGGCATTACTTGAGCGTACTGGTGCAAGGCAGGGAGTTTCCCCTCCCGTATAATCCCTGCTCTGTCATTGCCACTAAGCCATATCTGTTCATAATTAACAAGTACTCGGTACAGACTGTTTCATATCAGAAGACTTGCCAACTCATTCAAATTTGTGCGAAGTTTATGAATTGAAGTTTGTTACTATACTTAAGCATGTTGTGTCATGTTTTATGCAAAAAAAAGAGCTTGTCAGCGAAAAACTTTGAAAGGCGTTAAATATTGCAGTGGTGCAAGATTGCAATAAGCAAATGTATACAAGAAATTGTAGCAGTAGACGCCAATATACCAGTTTTGTGCTTTCTTCAAATAAGTTGGTTCAGACAAGTTCCTGAAAGGGGACCTGAAAGACTTTTTGAACATAGTAAGAAAACGTTGTCAATCTGTTAATGAGGCTCCTCTGAACATGTGAGCCAAATATTGTTGCACTGGGAATCACTGTCTCGTATCAAGAGCAGCGAAACGTTGCTTGCTCTCTCTTTCGCAGTGTCGTCATGCAGTATCATCGCAAGCAGTTGTACCCACCAACACCTATGGGCTGATTTTGTGATCGCGAGAACATTCTTAGTAATACAATCATTACTCATTTGAGTTAAATAAATGAAATATATGTGTCTGTGGTTTGAAAACAACAAAAATAATCATTTCATCTTGCCACTGCCAGTCTACACATGACTGTTCTGCGCCTGCTGCGCATGGCATCACATATGAAAACCATAGTGTAGATAAGGCGACTGCCATGGGGTACCACCACGAGCTGGCTTGCTGCTGAGGTGTTCAAATTTTGGGTGTGGCAAGCGGGGCATTGCCCCCTTGTGCCCCCATGCCTCCTGTGTAAATTCCAGTGAAAATTAAACAAGAAAGTCGATAACTAACTTTGCTTGTGCTTAGACAATTAAAAAAGTTTTTGTTGTATAAGATTCGTAAAGTGATGTCATTTAATGGTAATGTCATTCTATGATTGGTTAGAAGTCTTTCGGGGCACCTTGAAGTAGGTGGAATAGACAACAGCTAATCTCGTGGCAACAGTCGCTGAAAGCCAGTGTTGTATTGGTCAGTGATTTCCTTGGTTTACTGCAGCCTGTGGCACTGCATCTAAAATTAAAGGTCAACGATTGCAGATAAATGGGCATACACCTATATTCCACAATAGGGGTGTGCTTGTGCTATTCCCCTTTCTCCACCCACTTATGTCTGAGGTATATTTACGAATATTAAAGTTCACAGGGATGCATCTGTAGTCGGTGCCGACTTGTCATGATGCATGGTTCTAATCAACAATTAGACCTTGTCTTACCTCTGCTCACATCTTTGTTTCACATCCATTGCACGTTTCCACAACGGGTCGGTGTTGCTGACCAACCCAAGAGGGCACATCCTGGTGCAGCCATGCCAGCGCCACTCGGCAGGTTGCATCGGATTGTCGCTAACTCTGCTCTCAACCTGGCAAGTGGAACCGCCAGTGGTGCACGGTCAAAAGGCAAGTCCCACTCGCTGCATCTAATCAGTTTGCATTAAACATTTACTGTTTGGGCGGGTTGCGATCCCTTCTATGCTTGATGCTAAGATTACTTCAACCAGCAGGTGGCTTGACACCATTGTGAGGAAGAGTAAGGAGATTTGTACAGCTTGATTTTAATGCGTTCAGTATTCTCCTGGAGCTTTACACACTTTGTGGCATGTTTATCTTTCTGTAGCCTAGC
Source organism: Dermacentor andersoni (assembly GCF_023375885.2). NCBI lineage: Eukaryota > Metazoa > Arthropoda > Arachnida > Ixodida > Ixodidae > Dermacentor > Dermacentor andersoni. The sequence goes on along the minus strand of NC_092820.1, from coordinate 28,253,529 downwards.
TCTTTCACATATCAAGAGATTCAAGTTTTGTACTAGCTTGGGCCACGGGGTGTGTACCACTGTGTATAACAAAGACAGGAGGTCCATTTGTAGCCTTGCAGAAGAGTCCATCATAAGTTCAAATGTCGCAGGAGCATTGCATAGGCCAAAGTGCATGACTTTTAACTGATATAAACCACCGGGTGTGATGAAGGCCGTCTTGTCGGGGTCCATTTCATCAACTGATCTGCCAGTAGCCGGACCAAAGATCAATGGACGAGAAGTATTTAGCTCCGTGCAAGCAGTCCAAGGCATCGTCGATGCGTGGTAGTGGGTAGACGCCTTTTTGGGTGATCTTGTTTAAAAGGCGATAATTGACACAAAAACATCGGGTACCATCTTTTTTTTTTTCGCAAGGACGACGCGCGAAGCCCAAGGGCTGGCTGATGGTTCGATGACCCCTTTGCGGAGCATTTTGTCCACTTCTGATTGGATGACTCTGCGTACAGCATGCGATACACGATAGGGACGCCGATTAATAGGATGCGTGTCTCCAGTACTGATACGGTGGTGAACAACAGATGTTTGTCCTAAAGGCCTGTCGCCAAAATCAAAGGTGTCACGGTATGATTTGAGGAGGATACTTATGTCCGTGGCCTGTGCAGATGTGAGGTCAGGTGCAAGCATCTTCGCGAAGTCATCCGTTGGGCAACCAGAGCTGTGAGCTGCAATTGGCGCTAAGAAACCACTCTCGACATTCTGACTTTCAATGTCAAATTCAGAAGTATTAGAAACGCTGGCCAAGAACATGCCGGCTGGAAGCACTTTAGGGCGCAGGCTGAAATTCAAAAGCGGAAGAACGACACCGTTATTAGTAATCGTCACCAGTGTATGTGGAAGAGCAACGTTTCGGTTCAAAGGCACATCGATGATGGGGCGAAGGATATATTCACCGTCAGAAATCTGTGTCTGTGCGGTCAAAGCGACACAAGTGACTGCCTCAGGTGACGAACGCACATCGTGAAGCGAACACAAGTGTGGTGGAGCAGTTCTCGGAGCATCAGTGACTTGAGGCAGTTCCAACTGAAGAACACCGGTCGCGCAGTCGATGAGAGCAGAATGAGCGCATAAGAAGTCCAATCCAAGGATAATGTTGTGAGGGGAGTTGTCGATTACAGTGAAGAGGACAGAAGTAGGGCTGCCGGCTATACTTAAACGCACAGTACACATTCCAAGAACAACCAGCTTGCCACCATCGGCCACACGAAGCACTCGGGCAGCTGCTGGGGCGAGACCCTTTTTGAAACGTCTACATAGGCTAACACTCGTCAGACAGGTGGGCTCCAGTGTTGGCAAGTGCTTGGTCAGGTACACAGTCTACGGTATTTTAACGTCAATTACACTTCTTCGTGGGCACAGACAGGATTTGCTACAGTATTAGGCAAAGCAGCACCACCTCCGAGGGCTGCATTTCTTAGTTTTTCGAAAGGGTGTGGCCAAAATCCACAGGGGACGAAAGGTGACGTGGCTGCGGCAAACGGGAAGATTGGCGACGCGTTTGCGGTGAATGAGATTGGTGTCTGCGCGGCGATGGTGAGTGACTGTACCATGTGTTCCTAACAGAGCTGTCGGCGCTGTTAGACTCGGCGGTGGGCGAAACATTGCGAGTATTTTCATTAAACGGCTCGGGTTGGTTGGTGTGCGAGGTGTTGAGGGCCACGAGTTGCAACAGTATTGGCCGACATGACCAATGCGGCGACAGGTGAGACATATTGGTTCGTCGTCCGCAGTTCTTCACTGTCATGCTGCGATAACGCGGAGAGAAGTGTCAGGGTGGAGTGAAAATAGAAGGGCGTTCGTTGGTGCTGGAGTTGGCGACAGCACAGACAGAATGTAGGCCAATTTTTTTCAATTTACCGGCGAACAATGGCTTGTACGAGGGGAACTGAAAAAGGGGTGGCATCGGGGCTACACGAACACAAAGCTGCAGGCGCCATCGCATCGATTTCACGTCTAACGATTCGCACCACGTCCTCTGATGGCGACGCATGCTGCTGTGCGGGTTGATCTTCACACGTCGACGTTGCGGCAGTATTAAGAAGTTAGGCGAATGGTTGCAGGACGTGTCGGCTTTTGGCCTGCTCGAATCGTCGACACTCTTTGATGATACAGTAAAACCTCGTTAAACTGTACCCGCTTAAACAGTAGTTTCGCTTTAAAAGTAGTAAAGTCAAATCCCCGACTCAGCGGCCATTGAACATAATGTGTTTTGTATCCGCATAAACCGTACCAGCTTATTGCTCGCTCGCTATCCGGTCGCGGTGAGTAGGACTTTCGCGCTTTGTCGCGTGCCCATCGGCATGTTTTGTGGATAGCAACTCGGCTTGCAGGCATTGATCTATGAAAGGTGCAATAAATGCCCTTGTGATTGCTTGCACTACTGTGTTGTCGTTCCTTCGTCCCAAGAGCATGGGTGAGAATCCCCACAATGCATAGAGACTTCAGTAGCTCAGAATAGACCTTTATGGGTAGAATTTCTAGATATCAGGTGAGCCTATGACAGCATAGACAGGGAATCTTTATGGGATATTCTTAAGCACGAAGGCATAGAGGACGATCTTGTGGAGCTGCTGCGAGAGCTTTATAGACAAAGTACAAGTTGTAGGGGAAGGTCAAAGAGGTAATGAAGTGGTGGGAATTCACAAAGGACTCAAGCAAGGGCCTCCTCTGTCTCCATTGTCGTTCACGCTTTATGTTAAGGACATAGAAGGACAACTGGAAGACACTGAGTTAGGGTTTGATTTATCCTAGATGCGTAATGGACAAATGGTACAGCAGAAGCTCCCTGAACGGATGTATGCAGACGACATAGTGCTACTAGGGGACGATACAAGTTTACAGATGCTTGTGAATATGTGTGACAACACAGCAACAAGTCTAGGCCTCGGGTGTAACAGAGAAGTCGGGAATTATGTGGTGTCAATTCAATAGCAAGTCATGCCCATAGTGTCAAGCAATATAAATACATCGGCGTATACATAGACGAAGGAAAGACTTACTGAAGCACCTACCAAGAAAATCTGAAGTAAAGGGCAAGCAGAATGCTGCAATAAAACACGGAGCACTGTGTGGCCACAATAAGTATGGTGTGGTGTGTGGATTCTGTAAAGGAGTAATGGAGCCAGTGCTAACATTCGCACATGCCAATCTGTGTCTAAAATCGGATATCTTGTTGTGTTTGGAAGTGAACCAAAGACCGGTTGGCTTTGGGAGCCCATGGTAAAACAAGCGAGGCAGTGCAGGATGATACGGGTTGGACCTCCTTTGAAGTCAAAAAAGCACAGAGCAAAATTAGTTTTCAAAAAGGCTCGGGAATATGAATGAAAACAAATGGGTGGCTAAGGTGCACAAGTATCTGTACCTGAAAAGCGTGGACACAGGATGGAGGAAAGGTCGAGAAAGCTAGCAACCAAGTACAGAGTAATTGAAACTGTAAATGACAACCAGGAATGATCAGAAAGTGAGAAACGGGCAGTTAATTGGATGCAAAGAATGGAAAGAAAAAGGACTGTGGAGGTTTACAAGAATAAGAAAAATTACTCAAAGGGAATACCTGTATGTATAACACAAAGGGCAGTGTCTTGCTATTTGAGGCTCGAGCTGGTTGTTTAAGGACAAAATTATACTGGAGCAAATATTCGGAACTAGATGAGGCATGTGTTTGCTGCAGCAAAAAACCAGAGACCACTCGGCACATATCAATTAAATGCGAAGAGATTCACCCAATAAGAACCGTGTGTAACGTACACCTTCCAGATGCGCTTGGGTTTAAAGTGGATGGAAGAGTTAGCTGGTCAGCAGTCAAAATAAGCAAGAAACGTTTAGTGTATTGGTGGGAAGAGGTTGTTACAACTGGATCTCTTACAGTTATTGCTAGCAGTACAAGGTAGATTTTGAAAGAAAAAAAACATCATTAAGGAGATATATACAAAAATGCTAGATAAAAAACATTTGTCACTGCCCCGTTTCAAAGGGGATCCCATTAAATTATCATCAGCACGGAAGGTCTCAAAAGCGCTGTTTCAAACCATCGATAGCGAGCTAACGATGCCCAGTGGGCACGGTAGGCAGAGTTAAATGGCACCTCAGTGGCTGGCAAATGCACCTGGTAGACAGTGGGTATGACATGTCCCAGCACATGGCCTCCGAGGTTTTCAATGCGCTGCGACCACCGCCCGATTTCAAGGTCTATGCCTAAGAGCTTCCCTGGTTCAACATTCTGGATCTTGCGCCATCCTTGGCGAGTGGTAATGCCACTGTCTTTTATCTTCTTGTTTCAGTATTGCACATGTCTTTTTTTACAAGCCTATCATGAAGCATCCACTGGTAAATAACATGTAATACTTTGCACAGACACTTTCTTTTGCGGTCCAGTTTCATTGCAGTTGGCTTTAAGTGTGTATTTGCTTGAGTCCACTGTATATGACAGCTCCACTTTCCATTAATGATCGTCGCCTGCTTGCTGGGACAGCAAAGCAACCTGCATTGTTACGCTTCGGTGCTGTTTCCTTAAAGCAGCCTTCTTTGCTGTTTGTGCTTGAACCGGAGTTGGTTGCATCATGTGAAAGTAGCTGTCTAAACTTATAACTAGGGTGTGTGAATATCAATTGAAATAAGCATATTTAGCTTCGACTATCAAATCGAATAATGATATGCACATGCATTTATTAGCAAGTTGGGTTAATTTGTTATTTCAAAACATTGCAATTGCATTTTCAATGTTAGAAAGCTAGGCTAGTAAGTCTTATACTAAGACATTGCGATTTCGCTCGTGCTAACTTGGAAATTTAGTAATTCCTACTAGTTGTCCTCACCAGTCTATGCCTTATAATACCGCATCAAATGCCCGTAAACTTGGATGCACTTGGCCCTGTGCCAGTTTTCGCTCATCGCTCTTGCTGTCAAACAATAAGCTCCGAATTTGGGGTGACGCTGCGAAAAAACAAAGTGCAATTTCACTGCCTGTAGACCCGTGCCCCTTGCTACTGAAACACTGTCTTTCCCATAAGGTTTAGACTTTGTCTCTGGAGACGAAGAAACAAATTTCGCTAGCAGCACGAGACCATTGCAAAATTCAGTACAACATCACCCCAATATTGTTAAATTAGATAAAAACGAATGCCAAGAACCATGCTTGCTCCTGCACAGCCAGCAATATAATCGATTTGACTCGAACATTCAACCATTTTTCAGTATCTATCGAATTGAATACGAATAAGAAAAATACAATATTCAAACTTTTCGAGTATTCGCACGCTCTTGCTTGTAACGCAAGTGTAATCGGGGGTGTGCAGGTGCAGCCACCAGTGGGGCACTGGCAACATCCGCAGCAGGCAAGCGTAAGCCCTGGGATCTTCAGGGCCGTCTGCATGATCTTGAGGAGTGCATGAAAAGTGTGACTGGCGAGAAGGAGCAGCTCAGCCAGCAGAGCACCAGCCGGGTGAGAACCGTCTACCTCCCTGCTTACCTCGCCCTTTTGTTCACTTGCTCAGTTTCATGCTCAAGTCCACAAGCCTACCAAATAGGCTTTGAGAATGTGGCCACTGGATCGCGTGTGTCATTTACTTTGTCGGTGCTTCTCTCTTTCTGTCCCCTTACTCTACTCCTTTACTTATTCCCCACGTGCCGGGTAAACAAATATAATTACTGGGAGAGGTTTGTTAATTTATTTGTGTTAGCATGGTTGCACAGTGAGCATGACCCTGTTGCTGAAGAGAAAGGACGAGGCAGTAATTTGCTGACAGCAGGCATATTGCGCATCAGGTGCAGAGTCTCACTTAGTGTCCATGTGCCTCTCGCATGTCTAATCAGGCAAAATTATCGATCAAGCACTAGGTTATACTTAGTGTAGGTGGTAGTCCAGGAGAACTAGACATTATGAAGTCTGCCACAGTCGTGGTGGGTTCTTCCCTAGTTCTTCCGGACTGTCACCCACACTAAGTATAACTGAGTGCCTGATTGATAATTTTGCCTGATTAGGCATGTGCGAGGCACATACACTAATTATGACTTTGCACCTGATTAATGATTTCACCTTATTGGAAATTAGGCTTCTCTGAGGCACATAAGACATGAAATGTTTCAGAGAAGAGGCTTCAAGAGCCAGTGCCAACACTTGGGTATAACATGTGACCGCAAGTAAAATTTTTGCGTGTTCTTGTTGCAGCTGCAAGAGCTCGAGAAAATCAATGCTGAGCTTCAGGCCGAGCGGAACAAGAATGCGCAGCTGACCACAATAGTCTGCGAACTCGAGTCTGCTCTCAGGTGGGTCATGCTTTCTGCCTGAGTGTGTCCTGATGTTAAAAACTACAGCAAACCTTCGCTATGGGATGCATGCAAGCATTCACTATTTGCACACAGTGTAGACACCATTCTCGACAACAGGTATTTGGCTGAGTGCATTTTATTTGACTTTTTTAAAGCCTTCAGCAGAGTGTATCATACACTGCTTGTTTATAAATTACGACTATTAAAGCTTGATCCCTGCAATATAACCTGGACCGAACGTTTTCTTGTTAACCATCCTTTTTTAGCTTAACAGCATAAATTCTACAGATTGCACCGTTCATTGCGGTGTACAGCAGGGCTGAGTCCTCTTTTCTTCATTTATATTAAGCGTTTACCATCTTGTGTTTCCTCATCTGTTTTTTGCCGATGATGGCACAATTTTCCTAGAAGTAACAGGACCTAACGACGACACTCTTCAGTTTGACATTAACACTTCCCTTGACTTGTGTAGTACATGGCTTATGGAACTAGTAACGCACAATTAGACAGCGTATCTTCATACAAGTACCTCGCAGTTCACATTTGTAGCAACCTAACATGAGCTACTCATACCTCCTGTTGTCTGTGACGTTAATTGTGTGCTTGCATGCTTTCTTCGTAACTTCGTAATCTCACCTTTGTCTCCAAAACTAATGTTATATAAAACACTCATTCGCCCTAAGTTGGAATATGCTGCATTAATTTGGGATCCATATTTGCATTATTTTGCGTTATTTCCAGTGAATGTACCGAATAAGTCTGTGTTTTGCACTCTTAAATTACAACCGAATTGTGAGCGTCAGGTTAATGAAAGGTAACCTTAAACTATCTACGCTTGCTTCACGTCGTGCAATGCTCCAGTTAAGCCCTTTTCGCAAACTTTATCATCCCTACTTGCATGAATTAGTAGCATTTCCTCCCCATTACATTTTGCGCAAACTGGACCGTGCTCATAAGGTGGGCATTCCAGTGTGTAAAACAGTTGTAACTAGAGTCCTACATACCATGCACATGAAATGATTGGAATTGCCTTCCGAAATTGTTACTAACAATTTGAGATCATGAAAAATGCGCCTTTATTAACCAATGCGTTGTAAAATGTGCTTTCTGTAATATCTGTTGACCCCAAGGGCATGAGGGTGTAGCTCTCATGCTGTCTTTACCGCTAATTACATGCTCGGATACTTTTGTCGGAACTTCACAAAATCGCCTTCATCTCTTAAGCTAATGTCATATAAAACAGTGAACATTCAAATAATTCAATTTGCAAATTGAATGTCTAGTGTAATCAATTTCTCGAATATTCGTTTTTTCCAAATACAGTCCTTGCCTGTTAGAGCAGATCGGTATACAACATACTCCTAGATATAATAGCCTATTCTTATCACTCAGTTTGTCTGCCCTTATTGTCGATGCACCGAATTCCGCTTTTAAAGGACCTGACTATAACTTTATATTGCCTGCGAAGGACAAATTTTGGGGCAAATTTTGTCTAGATGGGGTAAACACGACATGCTTTGTGGCCTGCATGCGGTAGTGCTCCGCACACGACTATATCCAGCCGCTTGCGGAAGCTGCGAGACTGCACTTTTCCTTAGAGAACGAATACATCAGCAGGGTGTCTACCAACTGCGAATTCTCAAGGATTTTGAGTAGTCTGGAAATACTCGGGGAATTTGTGCTTCTATCGGAGAAAATTAGCTGTAGTTTTATTGAAAGGGAACGAAAGTCGCTGTAATGCTGGCTCGAGTAATAGTGAGGAATCGTAAGGAATGGTCTTTAAGCTGTGTCGTCGGCTGGAGGAGTTGCCTGTGTATAGTCGACGACAGACTTTCCGGATGCCCGATAATTCAGACGGCTTCACGGCACCACCACGTACCCCATTGGGCCAGTGTATCAGAACGTCTGAAATTTCGGATGCAACAATCCTTCACTGTCAGATCTTCTGGAGATTTTGTCATCAGCACAGGTCCGAAGCGGCATTAATCAAAGCCACCACCACAGCCATTTTTGATTGCCTTGCCGGCTCTAACCGGCGCTCTTGCACGCAAATCCGCTGGCAGCCGTGCGCACCACCATGACGACGCTAGGCCTAGCTGCTTCGACGTTCGCTATTAATAAGCTTCTTGCTGTTCAGTGCTACGGTTTTCATTGAAACAATTCGTCGCTGTCAGCAACGGCACCGCCACCACCTTTGTGGTCCTCGCAATTGGCTTCGAAGCTCGGAAAACACCGCGCCTTACATAATGCCTGTTCCCGAAAGTCAGCTTCACCTCAATACAGAATTGTTACGCTGTAAAGCATAAGCGAAAGTACTTCTGGTGAAGCGTAACAAGCCAAGCGGTGGGAAATGCCTATTGTCACGGGACACAGTATGTATTCCTTACTTATACACGCTTGTACGCGCCATCTCCTGTCGCAGTATGAGCACCGATATGCCTAATAAGTGTACTGGCAGGCCTTCAGAACTTTTTTGGATATGCCTGTGGCGATTTGAGCCCTCAAGGGCAGTAAAAGACATGCATTCATGTTTTAGAACTGCCCACTTTTCGGACATTTTTGCAGCCCCTAGGGACTGTGAAAATCGGACGTTGACTACAACTGTCTAAGAGGATGCTTCAAATGGTCCATGGGGCGAATGCGCGGCGGAAGGAGGACGAGAACACAAAGGAGCTACACATTGAGGAATGAATGGGAAAGGAAGCGTGCCATCGTTCCTTTCAAGGAGCTTGAGCTCAAAAAACAGTGGTGGCTGATGCCCAGATGCAGGTGACCATCATCCAAACCAAATAAACACTTAAAACCAGTAAAACACAACATTGAGGCGTTGTGCGCGGGCTGAGAGTATGTCAAGACAGTTGAGGTTGACTTTCCAGCTGCTAAGAGAATCTCGCTTGTTACAAAGTTCGGGCCTCATACCAATGAGCTTGCTATAAGTTGATAGAAATAGCTCATATTCGAAAATATTTGCTTCAGTATGCATCTCTTTTTATTCATATTTGAGAATGTTCGGCTCGATTCGCAATGTGTTTTGCCATTTCTTTCAAAGATATTTTATTTGCTGTGCACTTTACTAACCTCTCCCTTCTGTTCTCTTTTGGAATAAAATAAACACGACTTCTTAATATTCAAACTGGATTAAGTTGTTCTTTTTTTATTTTTTTAGCATGCTTACTAAAGTGACAGCATCGGGCGACATGGTGGCTTGACATAAAACAGTTCTGTTTCACTCGGGGAATTTCGCAAAGGCACTCGGGGAAAACCTGCAAAACTCGGGGAATTTGGAAATCTCAACTTGGTAGACACCCTGTTCTCTGTATATTACGCAGTCATCTGGAAAGGGTTTAATTTTATAATCAATGATACTTGTAATGTCATTGATAAAAACCAAAAATAACCGCAGACCTATTACTGGTCCCTGTGGGATCCCTGATGTAACAAGCACTGAAGCAGATGGGATGTTTTTGACGACGAGAAATTGTGATCGGTAAGAAGTTTTTATCAATGCAGTAATGGGTCCATTCCCAATCACAGCTGTAATTTTGGCAGTTAGTTTAGTATGGCACACACAATCGAACGCTTTACTGAAATCTAGCAAAAGTCAGTTTGATTATGATTATTAATACTTAAAGCAAGATTGTGTACTACCTCTGTTAGCTGACTGGCTGTCGATAAACCTCTTCTAAAACCGTGTTGAACGTCTACTAGAAAATTGTTCTTTGAAATTTGTGGTTAAGTGTTTGAGAATGTGTTCCAAAATTTTACGTCATGTGCTGGTAAGTGAAATTGGTCTGTAGTTAGATGGAAGGTTAGTATCGACTGACTTATGAATCGGTAGAATTTTAGCAATATTCCAATCTTCAGGTAGGTCTGACATTTAAAGTGACTTGCGGTAAATAAGGCCAAGATAGTGACTGTTGCATTCAGCATATCTTTTCAAGAACTCGTTGGGAATGTTATTGAGACCGTTTGCTTTCTTCACGTCTAACTCAAGTAACTGTTTAAATATTCCGGAGTTGTTTATTGTTAATGTGTCAATAGTGGGGAATGATCACTGTGGCAAATATGGAATTGTGTTATCTATAGTAAAGACTGAGTGAAAGTGTAGGTTAAATTTATGAGCAAATGCCAATTTTTCCTTGCGTGGTCAATGTGGTGTTGCTGCAGGGCATGCACGAAAGAAGTTCCAAAAGCGTTTAGGGTTGTTATTGATAAGGTTACGCAATGTTTCATTGAAATATGTATGCGTCGCGAGCTTATTCTTTAACTTGAACTCGTCGGTAGCGCAGAATAGTTGCGATTCTTTTTGTCGTGTACTTTCTTTTTCATGTTACGCTGCAAGTGTCTTATTCTGCACTTGACGCGAATTGCATGTTATCCAAGGATTGTTTTTTGTTCTTTTTTTCTGGATGTAATGACGCATGCAGTGTGAGGCTATACACTTGAAATGAAGCCAGAGATCATTGACGGGAACAGAACTATCGTTAGCCATTTCGTAACATTCTTGGTATTTGTGCGCTAAATGGGTTAGTGTAGCAGAATCATCTGCTTTTTCAAAATGAGGGACAATAGCTTCAGTACTTTTGGCTGTTGCAGTGCATCCGAGGGCCAGCTGGCACTTTGGTATGTTGTGGTCCGAGATACAGTTTATGATCTCCGAGTGGAGTAGATCTAGGGGGAAGTTGTCATTAATCAATATTAAATCTAGGATGTTATTGCTTGTTCTTTGTGTTTGCGTAAGAGAGGTTACAACTTGATGAAGCCCAAAATTTAGCATCAAATCAATGAGCTAATTTGATGAGAGTGAAGTGTGATGCATGGTATTCCAGTCAGTATCAGGCAAGTTGAAGTCTCCCATAAGAATAACTTGGCTGCTAGCATGCTTCTGCATAAACTCCTGTACAGCAATAACACTTTCGGGACCAGGAAGAGGACTTCCGTAAAAGCAACCAGTAAGTATTGCAAAATCATCGCACATAATCCTGCAGAACACAGCCTCAACATCTGGAACATCGGACATCAATGCAAAGGGTAAGGGCTTCTTAATAAGCAGAACTACGCCACCGCCTCGAGTTGGTCGATATTTATGGATAACTCAGTAATTTGGGGTGCTTTATCGTGGCTGTATATTTCTGGTGAAAGCCATGTTTCAGTAATAGCAACAATGTCAGGGCTGTGCTTGAGTAACAGGTTTTCTAATGCTTCAGTTTTATTGACAATATTTCTCGCGTTCACATTTAACAATGTTATTTCTGTGAATGTTTGTGGCTTCGAGTTATTGGTCAACTTCCTTCGGAATTTTTTTTTTCTGCAGCTCGTGTTTCTTTCGTCATCCCAGACAAATATGCTGTCATTTATGTAGTCCATTAAAAAATGTATACTTTTTCTTCTCTCTTACGGTTTGATCTAGTACTTTCCCAGAGTTTTTTTCTCTTTTCCCGCACTTTACCACTGAAGTCTTCACCTATGGAGTAGTTAGTGTGCTTGTGTTCGTAGCCTTTCTTCAGTATCGTTGATTTGTTATTGAGGCAGGTAGCTTTAAGATGACCAGTCTGTTTTATCTTTATTCGTCCCATGGCAACTGGCTCCAAGCCAAGGGTATCCTTGATGATCGTTTGATTGACTCTGTTTCAATACAGAGCTGTTTTTGCCCTCAACCTCTGACAGTCCGTAAACAAGATTTGATCTTCCGCTGTGGTTTTCCAGATCATCAACCGTGCTTTCGAATCTTTTAAAGGCTCTTTCCAACTGCAATATGTTGTTTTCACATGAGACTACTTTTTCTTGAAGTTTGGAGAGGGCGTCTATCTTCTTCAATTTCGATTAGCCGATGTTCTTCGATATCTTTTATATTCGTTGCGATATCCTTTCGTTTAGCAATCTGGTTTAACTTGGGGCCTGGATTGTCTTCTATATCCCCAGCTACTAAAAGAAGTTTCCATAACAACAAAACATTGGGGACTGCAACAAGCTGCAGGCACGGTAGCATGAACAAGAAGGGGTTACTAGATCTAAAACATTTACCGTGTCTCCTCCTCACTTGCATGAAGGACAGCAGGTTAGACGTCTGCATTCTTGTGGTACAGCCGTGCCCAATACTCCTGGCAGTGAAGGAAGACCATATATAGCTGGTAGTATAGGTGGCGCTCGATGCCGGTCATGTGTCCAGCAGGGTGCGTCAGTCGCCGAACCACATGGCCAATTGTTCCAGCACTGATAGAAGGAATCATCTGGTGCGTGGAAGCCGGTGTTGATATGCGTTATGCTGATCATTTCCGGCAGCAGCCCGGTGCGCACATCTCCACCGATAAGGAGTATACTGACGGCGAGCTGCATGAAGGACAGCGGTTTAGACGTCTGCATTCTTGTGGTACTGCCATGCCCAATCAAGGAGGAGACTCTTTATATAGCTGAAAATTGGGCCAAAGAATCTTTTCACCTTTGTTTGCTCCAGGTTGATGTGGAACATTTCTTTTTCCTAACATGCGAATTGTTTTTCCTCATTTTCTCAAAGCAGCATTTCTGATGGTCTCAGTTTCTGAGTGGTGATATCCCTGGTTCTATTTGTCACAATAAATTTTTTTTTTGTCAAAGGTAGACAAGTCGGACTTTTCTGCCTGCTGGAGAAGCAGCAGTTCTTGCGTAGTCTAGTGAATGTCTTCCTATACGAGAGCATGCTTGATACTACTAAAGTGTATAGCACCAAATTGAAGAAGAAATTCTGATACTAGTCCCAAACATGTTTATTAAAAATTTTAAAAAGAATGTTATATAAGAATGTCAATGTTGCTTCACACAGAGAGAACTTGAAAAAATTCTAGACTTAAGATTTTAATGCAAGGGACCTGTGCAATATTCCAGCAAAGATCAGCTTTCTATGTAAAGAATTTCTTGATGTATAAAAATGCATTAAACTGCCGAGGTCAGCTCCCAGCTGTCTTCTCACGCGAAAGTCTACTCCCTGCATGGCCGCCAGTAGATGATCCCAACCGAAGGGTGCTACAACCTGCAGATAAGGACGGCAACCCTTAGACCATGCGGGATATCTTAGGTAAGCACAGAGCAACTTTCAAATGATTCATTGAAGAAAGCGAAACTCCGTTATGAAATCTGACACACCGAAGGTGTCGCCCGAGTCAATGCTGCTTCAAAAAATTAAACTCTCGCATAGGTGCATTACAATTCATTGAAATGCGACCTTTCCGTGGATGAAGGGTGCACGATGCGATCTTGGAAACTACAAGTGCTCATTGCTCTGACCATGCCCATTCTCCGGGTGTGCTTTAAAGATTCAAATCTGATAGGAAAAGAAATTGGAAAAATGAAACTTAGTAGTACCTAACACTATAGATGGTGCTTGCCGTCCAAGAGTGGTCGAAAAGGGGCAAAACAAAAAATTTGCAACCTTAGATAGCGGGTGGTGTGGGTAGGAAAGTGCCAGAGGGCAGTAGGACTGTAATTTGAACAAATATTGCAATAATCTTCAGAAAGGAAGATTTTTGTCTTGGGTATTAATACAGTAAAAGCTCGTTAATTCGAAATTTCGGATAATTCGAAGTAGCCGCCGTGGTCCGTCCAACAATGCGTTGTAAGCAATGTGTAACGGATCCCCCTAATTCACACTGAAATCTGCACTGCTGCTGATAATTCGAACTCTGCGTTATCAGGAATGGGGAGAGTGCTAGTGCGTGGGAGCACGTTGGCGGCGATTGTCACCACAAGGCTTTGCTCTTTCCATCTGTGGCCATCTGTTGCGGGGTGGTTCTCTCCCTCTCTCAAGATCTTCCAGGCTGCGTGATTTTATTTATTTATTCACTTTATTTATTTATTTATTTATTTATTGTGATAGCAATTATATGGACACTACAGGCGTATTTCTGCTGTCGGCGGGGGTGTCGGCGTCACCTTGAGGTTCCGTATGAAGTCCTAGGGCGATAACACCGTCACCGTGTGCCCTACGCTGTATGTGCAAGTGAAGGCGTGCGAGGGTAGCAGAGTAAAGGGGCAAGTTGGCTGGAAGTTCATTTTGTAATAAGGAGGTTACTAGAGCTGACGATCGCGGCTCAATCTCGCCCGCGCGATAGGGATAAATGCGAAGAAGCACGCCATCTTCTCTCGTGAGCGAGGCACCCAACGTTGCGAGGGGCCCGTTCTCTTTGGCAGCAACTGCGTATGCGGCGGCTGCATGCGGTTGCGCGGCCATATCTTGGGAGCGATCTACGTTGGGGACAGTCTAGTTGCGTCGGTGGCTCATAGCTTTCTGCGTGGGGTGTGTTTTCTGCGCTCGATTTGCATTGAAGCGATAGACAGCACGAATGTCGCTTTGCTCGCCACTGTTGCCATGTTTCCTAAGGCCAGCGTTTTGACGAGTGTCCGTATTCATTAGGTGGGATGTGTTCATGTTTGATGTCCGCGCTGACACCATGCTTAGTATTTTAGTTAGCAAGCGAATGTTTGCAAGTTGATGCGGCCGATAAAAGTACTATTTTTACTTCATATGGCTGTCTGATTTGCCATCGAAATCGATGCTTCGCCTTTTGGGCGAAACTGCCTCTTTCTTTCTTTTTTTTCATGTCACATCTTGGACGTTGTGCTCTTTAACTACGAGGTTTCCTGCCGAGAAGCGGCACCACAAACGAAAAGGTGTAGGGGGTGCCAGTTATGGTGTACCGGGCTACACCCACTCGCTACGCGGTTCAAGGGTGCACTGCACCGCAGCGGCACCTTGCCTTGCACCATGTTCAATCGAGCATGGAGGAGTTGAGCAGAAAATGCATGACTATGGAGGAGGGTAACTTGTAATTGTTCGTAGCTCTCTTAATACAAGACGCTTCACACAAATTGTGGTGCGAATGATTAACTTTAGCTGTACCCTATGCGTCTACAAAATTTGTCTGAGTCGTTTCAGGGGCCCTTTAAGTGGAGTATCCCCCGTGAAGCCGACCTTGTGAAAGTCAGAATCGCTGCAAGCAGCGACGAAGGGAAACATTAGAATGTGCGGATTGGTTTGACTGCTTTTTCTGGTCTCCGTTCATTCAGACCACTGTTGCAAACAATGTTGACGTGCTGTTGTCGGGGGTCCCACATGGAGAAACTAATATGTGGCTGCTGTTGCGTCATCTCATTGCTTTATTGCACACTCCTGCAATGTTTGCTTCTTGTTATTACTCTCCAAAGAAAACGAAAAGTACTTTTGTTGATCAAAACAAATTTAGTACTTCTATGTTTATTGGCTCTGCGCAGCTCGTGGGAGGCCGGAAAGCAGTCGGCTTGTGCGGAGAGGGACTCCCTGTCCCTGCAGCTGCGCTCGGCCACGCAGCAGGTGGCCACTCTGGAGCGATGTCTGGCCGATGCCACAGGAGCGCTTGCTGGTCTTCGATGTGAGCGTGCTGTCCTCATGGTACGAGAGATTCGACTCTTAAAGCAGTACTTATTGCCCGCTGCAGTTGCTCAGTGGCTATAGTGTTGGGCTGCTGAGCATGAGGTCGCGGGATCGAATCCCGGCCATGGCGGCCGCATTTCGATGGGGGTGAAATGCGAAAAAACCCGTGTACTTAGATTTAGTTGCACGTTAAAGAACCCCAGCTGGTCGAAATTTCCGGAGTCCTCCACTACGGCGTGCCTCATAATCAAAAAGTGGTTTTGGCACGTAAAACCCCATAATTTAATTTAATTTTAATGTAGTACTTACGCCTCTGTTAGTTCAACCCTGATTGGGGTTTCGTGTCGGTCAGCATGACGGCAACTTTTGTTTAGGCCGTTGTGTGTGGCATTGCACATGCGGTTCATGTCCAAAACGTTTTTGAGCACCCGAAATTTCGGTTATTATTTTAGTGCTGGGGTAGGCGGTGGTGCTGCGTGGAAGGCCGAATAATGGCGCAAGTCTGAAAAATTTGGTATGACAAATTTATCGACGACTGTATTTTGCATTCTTGTTACATTCTTGTGTGGTTAAGCTTCTAAAACTTAGAAAGTGCATCAAAGTCTCTTTATTATGTCATCCAGTTTGGTGACATTGCAACTTGCTGTAACTTTTGAATACAGTGGAACCCCGTTCATACGTTTTTCACCGGACCGGGCGAAAAAAACTTAACAGCCGGGAAAACGCAACAGTGAAGAAAGCTCCGAAAATTAATGAAAAAAGTGCAGCTTCAACTATAGACAATTTATTTCCACAGAGTGCGCTTAGGACTTAAAAAAGTCCAGAATGGTGGCTTGCCGTTTCTTTTGCTCGCTATAAATCGCCACACGTTTCTCAATACCCTGGAAGGCCGCATTGCTGTCAGCGTCGCTGTGAGGTGCGACGTACCTGCGGAGGAGGTCCAGAGCCGCGACGGCTTCTCCAAAGCTAGGATTTGGCAACTCCCCGGCATCATGCGGCTCGTGCTCCTTGTCGTCACCGCGCCACGGCAATGGCAACGGACGAACGAATACACGCGGGAAATTTTGCCCTCTTTGGCGTAATCGTGCTAACGTGCTAACGATTGTTTAGTATTGCTGCGGAGCGCGCGCGTCCGAGCAGCCCGGTTGCGCGCAGCGCGGCCTGGGAGAAACGTAAACAAGAGAGGAGAGCAGGCCCGATAGGCGGAGCAACGCCACGAGCAACGCCAACTTCCGGTTTCACTTTAGCTTCACAAAGAGTGACGTCAGGGCCTCTCCCGAGTTTCCTTCCTCCGTGAGTCGACCCGTCCAACAACCAAGCGGTGACCGTAATCACAGTGATGATAGTAAGATCATTTTTCACGAATGGCCACTTAGTGGCGGCCTCATGCGGCCTCTCGAACTGGCGTGCGGCTTCTTGCAGCCAGTTCCATAGCCAAGCCCGGCCAAGCCCAGCCAAAACTCGTCAAAAGCCAAAATGGCGGTTGGAGCGCGTTGTCTACTTTAGCCCAGGCGGGTTCGGGGTGCTAAGTTGCGACGTATCATGCGGGAACGTTTTCACAGCTACAACGTAACAGCGGGGTTCCTTATACATTGGATCCTATGGAAGCTATGCCGGGACCGGATGAAAACGACGTAGCAGCCGGGAAAACGCAGCAGTGAGGAACGTAACAGCGGGGTTCTACTGATAAAAGCCAGTGTGTGCAGACAAGGTGTTGCAGAGCGTGACACTGCTAAACTTCTTGCAGGCAAAAAACAAAGTTGCTGCCCTTCATTTTCTTAAAACAGAAGATTAACATTTGGCGAGATTTTTGTTTGGAGAATCAACAACTTTGGGTGTTTCCAATTCACTCCAAGCATAACTGAACTGTTGATTTTAATCAGTCTGCGTATTGCAACATGATCACACGAGACATCTGCTTAGAGCAGGAGTGGGACTCCTGAGCCAATTACGCCATTTTGATACAAATGCAAATTGCGCCAAATGCCGGAAATTGACCAAAATTGCACCACTCTATGTCAAAACAGCTTCGGCATGTGTGCTCTGGCCATGGCCACCGCTAACAGTGAGCAGATCCGTTCTTCAAAAGAGTGCAGTCGGTCACAATCCGCATATACACGACGGCGCTTCCTGCACAGTTTCTCATAATTTTTGCGCTTATAACGCGACTTCTCGGTGCACGTGCGGCCACTCCCGGCTGTCGTCGCTGATGTTGGAACGGCTAGCAGAGGTATTCTGTAAGAGTCCACCTAGTGGACATGTCCATTTTGTCTGCTGTTGAAGTTCTTATTGGCTGGGCTGCGCGTCCGCAGCAGCAAGGCGCCACAGCCAATCGATACTTCAGCAGCAGACGAAACGGACATGTCCCCTAGGTGGACTCTTACAGAGTACCTCCCCAGGATGGCTGTATATAGGGTGTACTAGAATATGGTTCAGCGGGCTAAGTGGTGTGGTGCTCCCTAGCTGAGGCGCAAAACAATGGAAACTGGGCTGATGGCACTGTGAGTGAACTAGATATTAGGGAGGCGCACACTGGCAGTGGGTTCTGCGGGTGGGCGTCTGTGTCCCCAGGGCCGGTATAATGTAAAACTATTCCAGTCCGTTTTAATGCCCATATGGGTGCAGCCTGAGCCATTTTGACCTATCGTGAAGGGCTAATGGCAGATTTGGAATAAAAAGATTAGAATAATTTGACGTTATACCAAAAAGTTGGAATTGCCCTGGTTTATTATGTAAAAATGGAAGGATAGTAGTAAGAATAGTAGTTTTATCAGTCGTATTAGCCTGTAATCCTTTGCTTAATAACTAAATTGACAAGCACTGTCACGCGTCGACAAGAAAACGTGAATGCATCTCACTCGATCACCACGCACACTTGCTGTCAAAACACTGAAATGAGAGAGCACGGTAGCAGCAGCAAACGAATTTACTTTCGCGCTGGCTCTCGCTTCAATGTGAATTAAGCAGCAAAAACGGCAAACACGAAGCTATCAGCACTCGGTGCTTGCATCCTGTCTCCATCAGATTGCTATCAAGATAGGGCGCATGCGGCCATGTAGCCGCATCATATGCAGTAGTTACCGGAGTAGCAGCTGCCTGTGCGTGACGAGACTGCGCACTTCCTCCCTGCTTTCATCCCTTGTGTGCGCGAGAGATTGAGCCACCATCGGCGGCTAACCTTGGCATGCTTTCAGTCGCATATACGCCATAGGGCGCACGGCAATATTGCCCTTGAACTTTATATGAAACATCACGGCAATGCTGCCGCCGGCTTAAGTGCGCCTGGAGTGTCCATATAATTGCTATCGCAATAATAAGCCACAGTAGTTCATAACTCTAGCCTCTCGTTGCGATCTGTTGGTGAAGCACATTTACAAGCACTTCACCCCAGGCTGTTGATACATTGAGAAATTTATTTATAAACAACTTCTTCGACTAGACTTTGAACTTTCAATCACTATTGCAGATTGCATGTTTTTGTGATTGCTGTCACTAATTAAAAATCTACAGGCACTATTACCAAAATTTTCATGCAGTAAACAGTTTCAATATCGGAGTAATTCTGCTTAAAAATTTAGCTTAAGACGGTTACACTACAGTGCTTGTGTTGTTTTATTCTGTCTCTTCGTGGTTTCAAAGTGCACTGCCATATTCCATTATTTCACCAAAATTCAGACTGGCCTGCTCCAAATTGCTTCAAAATGAAATTTTATGTGCTCCAATTTGCTCCAAAATGAAATTTTGTCTGATCCAGAGTGCTCCAGAATGCAATTTTGCTCCAGAATGACTTTGGGCAGTCTCACCTATGTTAGTGGCATCCAGTTTTAACAGCAAAGCAAACTGAAACGTTCTGAAAGTAAAGTGATATTCAAGACTGACAGTGCAACTTCCGGTGCCTGCAGTTGCTTCCAGCATGAGCACTGCTCAAAATCAAGGCCTTTGAGATTGCTTTCCAGTATCCTGGGAGCCATTGCTGGGTGCACAATGTAGTCAACACCTATCGTACACATGAAGGAAGGAAATACTAGGGTGAGCATCACGTAACAACCTCTTACTCCCACTCACGTGTTCTCTAGATGGTTTGTGCTACTCTGAACAAGTGGCACAGCAAACAGATGAACTTGGCAATCACATAGAAGTTGTAACTTTTCAATTCATTTTGTTAGTCATGGTCATGCCACTGTAATCATTTCGTCATCCCAATGCTCGCGTGCTGTTGTCAAGCAATCGTTGTCATTCTGGCATTGTTGGCCTTTGTCGGGATACTGTTGTCTTAGTGCCATCATTTCAGCAACTTCATTCCAAGGTAATCATTCCGTGGTCATCATTCCTGGTCATCATACTGTGGTCGTCATTGCATAATCTTCATGCGATTGCCATCATTGTGTTGTCGTTTTATCATCTTCATACTGTCACTTTGTCTTCATGCCATCTTCTTTTTGCTGGCCGTCTTTGTGCCATGGTCGTTTTGCCGTCTTCATAGTCTTGATCACGGCATCATGGGATTATGATCATTCCATCACTGTTAATCCATTGTTTAAGACTGCATCCAGCTGATTTGGTGTTTGTTTTGGCATAGCTTGCGTGATGTGTTGTGTATGAACAGAAAAATTGCAGTACATTCATCTGGTAACTTTTGTTGTGGATAAATATAAAGATTGTAGGAGATTACATGTTGCGCAGAATTACTTGTGCATATTGTTACATTGTAGTGACATTGAAAAACACAATAGCTAAACTGAATTGTGAAACTAACTTTTTATTGGGTAAACTTTTGCCCACGAAAGCAAGTGACACTCGAAGCATGATAGTGGTGAGCACAGTCGCCGATCCATGAAATATGAGCAGCGGGTCAAACGCGTAGGATACATGACTTGTCAAACGTTCCAGCATAATTGCTGCTGCCCACACTCCTTCCAAAAAGTACTACACAATTCTTGTTGCGCGTACAGTCTGGTTGCACAAGGTGTGGTGACAATTTGTTGATTGCAGCTTAGTCAAGCTGTAGTATCCACAGCTTTTTCGCCATCTCCCCTTTTTCACAGATGTTTTGTTTGGTGAAAATAAAACACTGACTGAATAGACAATGGATAGCACCATCGATAACATTCAAAATATTTCTGAATCATACAGGTGTGTCCTCTGCCGAGTGATAATGTTTAACATTTAACAAAAGCGGTGACAGGAGAAGGATGAACAAGTACATGTGTCAATATCGCATTCAATCAACCACTTCACTAAAGCTTCGCTTTGCATAGATTCCAACGTGCAGGTTGGAAAAGCATAATTTTGGTTATTTATTTACTATATATGGTAGAATCCCTTTGATATGCTTTTCAAGGAACTACAGAAAAAAATGTAACAGCCAGGAAAACATAACAGTGAAGAAGGCTGCAAATCACCACAGCAACACTAGTAAAAACTCAGTCAGCACAATTATTAGGTTCCTCGGCATACATACTG
This sequence comes from Dermacentor andersoni, assembly GCF_023375885.2. Classification (NCBI taxonomy): domain Eukaryota; kingdom Metazoa; phylum Arthropoda; class Arachnida; order Ixodida; family Ixodidae; genus Dermacentor; species Dermacentor andersoni. The sequence goes on along the minus strand of NC_092820.1, from coordinate 28,232,378 downwards.
TCGCCAAGGGCAGTGTGTGTGCACATGTGTGACTAATGGACGCTTGCTATGTTCTGTGACAGCGGCCCCTTCCACTCTAGATGTGCTTCACCACAATATCCTGTTTGCTTCGCTGCATAACCCAGCTTTATTGGCGGCGAGGAGTTACGGAGTCTCCATCTATCGGAAGCGCCTCGCTGGCGTAGTATGAGAGATCACGCAGCGCGCTCCTCATAGGTTTTGCTATCAGCGCTCACTGAAAACACAGAAACGTCCGGGAGAGCTCGCACGTAGTAAGTACTTTCGAAACGAGAGATTTTACTGTCTAAATAATAATGTTAGGCAAACTGAAAGCACAGAATCTTTTACAGATGCTATCTCTTTGCCGAATATGTACAGTGAACGCCACTGCACGCGGTCGCCACGATGTAGTCTTCCGAACCGGCTTCTTGTGTGAAAGGTAGTAAACGCTGAGAGCAAACTATGTGAAATATGTTCTTGCAGTGTTTGTATAACTAAATGGAGCGTAATAGAATGAAGCCTCATTGCAGTGATCGCACAGATTCGCAGCGACCAACTGCGCGTCTGCATGCTTGTCTGCGCACTCTTTCGCTTTCGCCGCGTGCGCGTTTTCACACCGTGCCACGAGCTTTAGGCCGCCGAATATGACCATTTGACAGTATACAAGCAACCATTGTTGCGTGGGCGCTATCAGAGCTGTTCAAAAATAATTCAATGTAGAGACTTCGATGCCTACAGGGACTGTGATGTGCCGTCGTGACGAATCAATCCATTTTTCTTCTAAATTCTCGGACGCTTCAATATTATTTCTCGAGTTGCGTCGCACTGTATGTTTATCGGTGTTCTCAGCGTGTGATTTCCCGCTCCTTCATTTTTGTAATCCTGTGTATTAAATCATCACACAAACATGACCATATGCCATCTTTTTTTTTAATTTGCTTCTTACCGCTTCCTTTCCACTTCAGTGAACTTGCCAGTATCTATAGCATCGACAAGTTCTTAGGCGAAACCGTCGTGACATCAGTCGGGCAGTGGACTCGGGCGAGAGTCTCGGTGCGCATTTACCGAACATCGCAGGTCCGGTGCCGTAGCAGAAATCTTCCTCGCGTCTGTTCTTGCTGCATACCCGAGTTGTAGCCGATCACAGTTTGCCGATGTTATGTTTCGCGAGCCATGCTTCACGTAGCTTCTTGTCCTGCGGCTACGTGTGAATAAGGCTGACACTGGGGCCCCGTTGCGTATGTTCGGCACTGCGGCACTGAGCAGTAGTCTGCCATGTTGCGCGCCTTCAAAGACAGCCACTACCTATTGTAGTGCTTTCAAGCGTTGTAAAGGAGACACTCAAAGTGGGAATGTCTCGCCACTAAATGAGATCCCCAGCCTACGAGGGAATTTAAACTCGTTTTCGGCGCTCTCGAAGCAGCTGACGCGGCCACTATGTCCACGTGATTCCTAAGAGCACGTCATGGCGACGGTGGCGCCAGCTTTTCCAGTAGTGGAGCTTGAGGCCAATTGTGGTAAAGCAGACTAAAGTGAACCGGCGATTATGCAATGGCAGCAAGACCCTTGCCGGCCCCAAAATAAATGTAGCTCGGCGCCGAGTTGATTTGGCCCAGTGTGCATGGTCCCCCATAGATTTTAACTGATGCCCACTTCTTCAGGTGCTTCATCACCTTCTCAGTGCATGTTATCTCCTGTTATGCTTGTCTAGCATGTTGTCTGGCTTGTGCAACTTTGGCTGCTCGCTGGATTGTGTTGCGAGTCATCCATGACTTCCTGTTCCAGGAGTACATCGCAGAAATACTGTTGCAGTTGGTCATGCACCTGGGCATTTGGAACTTCCTTATCATAAGACTGCAGCATCGTGCTACCATCCATATTGGCAGCCGGCAGAACTGTTATACAAACCTTGCTTTGCTTGTTGTGGGTGGTATTAAGAGTGTTGCAAGAAAGCCTGCCACTGGTCACCGGAGTGCATATGGTCAAATGATGCTTCTTGTGCGATAAATATGTGCCTGTGGCCTAGAGTGTAGAAGTCGGAAACGCCTACTGCACCACCGCTATGTTCAAATGTGTTGCGGGAAAGCCTACTGCCTGTTGTGAGAGGGCACACAGTCTGGGGCTGCGGACTTCAATTTATCCATTTTATGTCCGGCAACATTTGATACAGAAAGTTGAAAATGCATGCGATTTTTTTTCTCTGATATGGGAAAAGTTCTATATAAGCAACAAATCAATATATCCGTATTCGATCAATCAAGCTTCTACTGTATTTATTTGTTGATATGGTTGCCTCAATAGTGATTTTATGGTCAGTTGAAGCTATGCAGTGCATACAAATAAAAAAACATTCATCTGAGGAAGCAATTCTCGCACGTTAACAAATGCCAATTAGAAACTGATAGTCATGAAAGCTACACAAATGCTCAGAACATTGCATTCTAGTCAAAAGTGAGATAGCAGATTGCAGAGAAGTCGCATATGCAACTGAGTAAGACGGGGCAATGACGAAATTTTGACACATAATGGCATTCATTTTCGCCCTTGGCAACAATGTTTGCTCAATACAGAAATGTTTATGAACAGATTGTAGTTGAACTAAGTGTCGCAAGGTGTTGCTGTCTATGCACTCTCTGGTGCTCCAGTACAGTCAAACCCATTTACAACACCTGCCGTGATTGCTCAGTGGCTATGGTGTTGGGCTGCTGACAAGGTAACGGGATCGAATGCCTGCCATGGTGGCCGTATTTCGATGGAGGCAAAATGCGAAAACACATATGTACTTAGATTTAGGTGCATGTTAAAGATACCTAGCTGGTCGAAATTTCCGGAGGCCTCCACTACGGTGTGCCTCATAATCAAAATGGTTTTGGCACGTAAAACCCCATAATCAAAAAATACCATTTATAACAAACTTGATAGTTCCGCAGGAAGTGGTCGTTATATCAGTAGTTCGTTGTATACGGACTCTCCCTTAAACACGCTAAAAAGTTGACGCTGAAGCTGGCGATGACAGTAACGATTCAGCAACACTAACTGCTAATTTCATTTAGAAATGTGCATCTAAAGAATGAGACGCATCATATAGCTTTTCCAAAAGCGTGCCTGGTTCCAATCTCCCATCATTGCGAAACTGCGAGCACAGGTGCCATTTTTTGAGAGCTTGTGATTTATTCTACTAGCAATGGGACATGGCTGTATTCTGCACACGAGAGCAAAGTATTCTAGCTTGCTGGAAGTGTAAACTACAGAAACCACTGCGGCATGCTGCCATTCTGCGAAGGTGTCAGCATTACGACTCCTAGTCAATTGCACAAGAGCCGTGAAATTACGTTATCTATGTCGCTTCGGGCAAAAAAAGTGCAATGTGCGAAAGGTCAAGTGCTACGACAAACTGTTAGCAATTAGCAACACGTAAATCAAGTGCTGCCGGAACGTGGTCTCCTGATAATGCCGTAGTAACCGTCGATCCTTGCCAGTGGATGCCCCATGCCCTGCTATTCTTGCTGTATGGCTCCTCCCTGGAAACGCACCTTGAAAGCGTGGGACCTTTTTCGTGGTTTTTGAAATCTGCCAGCAGTCTCTCGCTGATCTCGAATGCCGCATCATCATCATTGCCACTGGACTGGAACAGGGCACGCGCTGCTATGTGCCCAGTTCGGTTGCACTTTCATGCTTTGGTACCTTGCGTGCGTCCTCTTTTTTACTGTGACAGGGTTCGAAACATTCGTTGTATTATTACGGCAATTTAATGAATGTTCATTATATCTGGAAGCAATTTCAATAGGCAGGGTCTGAAAATCGTAAGTGCACTTAAACAGGGTCGTTATAACCTATAGATTGTTATATCTGGGATGGTTATAAGTGGATTCGGCTGTATTTTGAAGCAGCTATTGACGGGCCATAACATGGCCTTTCAACTAGTAACAGTTTGTCGTAACTGACAGTTGAGTGGAGTGAAGAAATGAAGGAACCGGGCTCTCGTTTGCTTTTAACTCAAAATTTCTATTTGAAATTGCTGCCCTTAAGCTTCTCCCACCGAGAGCAACAGCCATTTTCATGTGGCTTGTATGACATCAAGTGCAAGGGCCACTGCTGTGTCATCTGCTTCAAAAAATTTGGAAATCATGGTGTAACAAGGACATTGCCATTACATTGAGCATGCAATTTCTCCACTGGTGCGATACAAACGGCACAAACCAGAGAACACCTGCAGAAACTATCTCTGGCTTATGCTGTGACGCACATGCGAAAACAAAACTGCTTTTATACTGCACACATTTGACCACACAAAATGCACTTCAATCTGTCGGTGTTGCCAAACTGCTGTACGGTTCAATTGAGATATAAAAAAATGCTAATTTTGGAAAACGCCAAATGGGTTCAGATATCACCAGCTAGCTGTAGGATGCGTGCTGTTGAACATGCAATGATGAAGCTAGAAAACTTGGTTTCATGGCTCCTTTAAACACAACAGAAGACATCCGCAATGCGCCACATTTGGGTGTCTGAAAGCACAGCTGTGTTTGTTTGGCAGGCACAGCTGGAGTCTGTCCATGAGCTCCGTGCCAGAGTGGCAGAGCACGAGGAGCAGATCAACGCCGCCGAGCTGGACGGCCGCAAGTTACACAACACGCTGCAGGAGCTCAATGTGCGTTCTGTAACAGGGGCCATATTCACAACCACCTTTAACTTGTGACTTTTGCCCTCTAAACTTTGAAAATTCTGCGAAATGCTAGAGTGCTTCAAAAAATTACTGCTTCTGTCAAGCACTTCTTGAACATAGTAAAAAAACTTCGCTTATTTGTCATAGCGGCTTCAGTGAACTTGCGCGCCAAATATTACTGCACTGCATGCAGCAGGGACTTTACAGTCTGGTGTCAAATACAGCAAAAATCGCTTGCTTCCACTTCCACAATGCCATCATTCAGCATTGTCTAAAGCATCTGGACCCACTAATGCTTTTGGCTGATCTTGTGATAGCGAAAGCATTCTCAGTAGTACAAAATTGCTAATTTTTAGGTAAATGAAACATGCATATCGCTGCTACCTCAAAAAAAAAAAAACAGGAAAATCATTTCGTCTTTGCACTGCGCGTAGCTGTGCCTGCTTTGTGAGGCCTCTGAGATGGCAGCGAGGTGCTGTGACATTAATCTTTTGACTGGGGCTTGCCCTCTTGGTTTTTGTGCTGTCTAGCTTCCAGCACGATAGCGGAGACGAAAAGAGAAAGCAGGGTGTCGATGCAGTAACTCCACTAGTAGTTCAAGGATTAAAAAAATATTTGCACCGTGAGATTCATCAGGCGACATCCTTTAACAGTGAGATCATTCTATCAGCAGTCGGATAAGTGTTTCAAGGACCGTTTATTTGACCCTGACGGGACTGACAAAATTGATCAAGTTATCTGGTGGGTCAAATTAAAGAAGATATAGAAAAGCAAAGCATCAAAGCTATGTTCGCACCACTGAGCAGCAAGACAACATAGTGAACTTTCTCCAGAACAACTGTGACGACAGTGTCATACGTGTGGAGTGCCTGTTTACTGGATTCCTCATCGAACACAACCTACCTGTTAGCGTCAGCGACTACGTTAGGCCTCTTCTACGGAAAATGTTTCCGAAATGCGACGAGGCGAAGCGTCATGGACGTGGACGCCACTCTGAAACACAACTCGGAAAAATGCAGAGGTGGCCAACCTGAAATTTGTTTCACAGGCATCGCTCTCAAGTCCATTTCCTTATTCAGAGTTTCCCTCAGCTGCAGCCCCAAGATTCCAATGATCTGCTGAAGATTCTTTAGATGCTCTCGAAGCTGAGTTTGCCACACTACAGGCATAGTCTTCAAGAGCATATTCTGAATGAAGGTTGGCACGCAGTGGTCTATGGTTGGAAAAATGAAAAACACCGATGTGAAATATGTTTCATCGTGTTGCTCAGGTGATGCTCGATTTACTCGCGATACTGCATAGCAAGGCAGAGTGTGAGAGGATTTTAGCCCGGCGCGAGAAACTAGAACTGACTTCCGCTCATCAATGTGCAACACAACCCTCCAACACCTACTGCTAGTGAAGGGCCGTCACTCTGGACCATGTTTTGAGCAAAGCTACTCCGACAAATTTTTGAAGTGAGCAAAGTCTGCTATTGCAAGGTCCCTGCAAAAAGACTCGTCGAACACTGCCTGAAAGTTCGACCTCCCCCCCCCCCCCCGCGTTAGCGCACATAAAAAGGTATCCAGATTTTTTATCTCGCCAGGTCGGCAGGTATGTATGTGCAGATATGTATGTTTTGCTACGTTCTGAGATTATTTCACATCAGCAATGCGCTGTTTTTACAATATCCGAAGCTATAGCAGCGATCTGAAGCTGGAGATGTAGATGTAAACAAATGAACCGCTTTGACAAATCCAACGTTGGAAGGCTGTGCTCGCAGGCTTCTTGAATATGCAAAATGTTAGTGAATGTCTAAAAGGAATACAAAAAGCGATGCCCAAGCACAGACATTAGCGACAACGAACTCCAAGGCAGCGCGTCGGCAGGCGGAACTCGGCGTGCCTTTATTGGCCGCACTGTTACGAAAACAGCGCACTTGGGCCTATTAACCCAGCACAGTCAACGGGTGAACGACATGCTGCTCCGGAGAAACCATTAATAATTAATCGCGATCCATGAAATGTGCAACCAACGAACGCTCAACATGGGCGCAGGTACACAAATTAATCGACGAAATCCCCGGCACCCTTCCAAAACGTTTCCAGCGGCGTGCGTCAGAGGGCAGCACAGGAACATGAAAGAGGCGGATTGACGCATTGACTGTACCTTAAGTAACGCCAAGACAGATGCTGCCACTAATTGAGTCACCACTGGGAATATCATTGGGGCTATGTGCGTGTGTGATCACCGGTGAAGTCAGAATTATCTGGCAAAGGCCAATTTCAGGATCAAGATGAGCTTGGGGCCCATGGAATTGTATTGGCGGGCAGCCTGGACCGTCGTTCGGGATCAAATGGCCGAAAAAAATTTGCCAGTGTCTAATTACTGGAATTCTGTTCTACTTGGATTTATCTTGCTAGAAGTTGCAAGTGTAAGCTAAATTTTCCCCCAAAGTTTTGTTTCTTCTGCATTGCTCAATTTATTGGACATCAAAAAATTGCGTTAAAAACAGTTGCATTCTTTCTTTTTTGTTCTGGAATTTTTACTGTGAAAGTTGTTGGAAAGTCTGGGAATTTTCAAATACAAGTTTGCTAGACATCTTCTGTTCGATGCTCCTTTTGCTTTCTGCAACTGTTTGTCATAGCATTGTATTTTGTAGAAGTTTGTGATCGGCATCTGTAAAAATTGTGGTCATTTAAAAAAAGGTACATTGTGCATGACAAAAGAATTAATGAACTTTTTTTCTGCTTACAGGTAAAACAGTGTCACATCGGGACTGCACGGACAAACTTGTAAAGAAAAGAACCAACAAGGCGGTCAAGATTCATTACTTGCTTTTAAATTTTGTAACTTCATGCTCTGCATCATGAATTTTAACGGCCTTTCTAACTTTTATAACTTGATACTCTGCATGATGAATTTTAATGATTGCATGCTGCTTTTTAATGACAGTGCAATCATTTGCACATTTTTTTAAATATTGTGATGTGCACTGCCATGCTTCAGAAATCTGGCGCTAGAAATGGGGTGTGTGCACTTTGCATTTAATAGCTTCGTTCATATCAGATTTATGTGTTCAGCATGGAAAGGAATACATTGCCTGCCACCTAGCGTGTGACATTGCTGAGCAGCTTGGCAGCATGCAATTTACCGTTAACTTGTAGCTCAAGCCCATGGGGAAACTGTCTGTAAACGATGGCTGCGTGACGAGTAGATATATTGCGGCAATGGATAATACCCTGGTTAGCAGTTCATGGTGTCTTGCTATTACATAACTATTATGTACAGTTTGTCTGCTTTCTTTTCGCCCGTGTTTTATAGGCATGCAAGCATTCAAATTGCCGCTGTCTCACAAGCTGCAAGATATCCAGGCTTTTGCATTTCACGAGGGCATGAACAGCGACTTGTCATGTACAATGTAAAATTCCTCGAAGTATGCGTTTTAGCATGGTATACATGTTGTACTGACAATAACATAAATCCTTTTGCTGCTGTACCCTGAAAGTGGGTCGCAAAGTGGCACACCTTACTGGCCTCTTCTTTGGGCACAACAGCCGGCAGTTTGTGTTCCATTTTGGTTGTCGGGCCACGTTGGCGATTTCCCATAAATGTGTCATGCGAACATCTTGTGTCATTTGTAGAAGCTTACATCTGCCCTCCAATGGCACTGGGGCTGCTGCCCCATTGTGAAGAATATTTTACCTTTGTTTTATCGTGGAAAAATTTTAATGTGGACTGGATTAAAACTTCCTGGCCTAGTTCGCCGCGTGGCTAATTATGCACTCCACATTATGCATCTCTGTGGGGCACATAATTAGCCACAGGGCGAACTAGGCCTGTAAGTTATTGACCGGATGAAAATGGTGCAGAAGATGGCGTGGTTACCGCTTCATGTTAGTGACCACACGTGGCATTGAAGTGCAAGAAGGCAGACCAGCATGCATCAGCGCCAACTTCCAACAAAATTTCATTGAGCTAAATAACGCAGTTGTGTACACGATTGCCACTACAAATGTGAAAAAAAGCAACCATCAAACCGTGCGCAACTTGACACTACTGCACGACGCATGAAGCATTCATACCCAAGAACGACTCATTTCGCAGTATGGGGAATAGTTGCCATGCTAACGTGCATACAGTGCATACGTTGAATTCTTGTGGCCAGTTTGATTTCACTTGTGCATTTGCATGTCTTTTGCCTTAAACATTTGTGCTGTTGTGATTGCTCTTTATTTGCTTGTTTTGAGGAGTGCTTTTTAAAGGTGCCATAAGTGGTTATTGTGGAGACTTCGAAGATGCGCTTGTCACAAATTTTCATTACTTCAAGTCGTAAAATAATTACTGTACGTACTTCCATCTGGATCGAAAGCATGTAATACCATTCTTACTTGGTGCTGGCTGCACGGTTTCCAATTGCTACAGCACTGTACATTTTTTGCCTTGGTTAGTCTTCGTTTGTAAGCATCATTGTTGGCATTTCCATGAATTTTTCTGCTGGAATGTTCAGAATACTGTAGATTATCGTTTGAAAGCTGCATGCCACTGAATTTGTTCAGGATAACTTCTGCATTTTTGCTATTTAAATAAAATGTAAAGAAACTTTGAGCAAACGGAATGTGTGCAAATTCTTTATCTGCCAAACATTAATTGGCAATATAGTGACTTAACAACATTTAGGCATCCTTTTCATGTCACTGTTGTTGCGTTACTGCACAAATGATGGCAAAGTAGCTGTCTGTTTAAATACACTAGAATCTGGCAATTGAGACTCCCAGGAGACGAAGTTTGAATACACCAAGAGATACTCTCGGGGCTATTCTTTTTCGGAAATACTACATTTTCGTGCTATTTTGAATGACTTCTTGCGTACCACATCTACAGTCGAACCTAGATATATCGAACAGTGCAGTGATCACGAAAAAGTTCGAGATAGCCAGAATTTGATAAAGAAAATTGCCTAAAAGAACGGGTCAAGAACTTCTGCAAATCAATAAAGGCGCAGTAAATACTCACTCGAAGCTTTACACAAAGTATTTATTTGGCTGAAAGTACTGCAGCACTGTAGTCTGCTTCATATGGGCAGCTGCGCGGTTAAACAGAGTCATCAACATAGTCTAAACAATACACAAGCGATAGGCGGTGCCCTCTATTGAGCCGCAGTAGCGGCGGAGAAGGGCCAAAGCTGCACGAGACGTTCATTTGAGGGATCTCCACTCGTTTTTGCGCAGGCGCGAGTAAGAGCGGGCGCGAGAGAGAAAATCTGGGGGCTTCTGCTCCTTCACTCTTAGAAAAGTTAACATCTTTTGGGGTGTATCTTGTCCCACAACAATCGTCATCTGTCTTGCCGGAGTTTCCTTTCTTTAACACTGCGAGCCCGGTACTTCCCAGTCACGAACGGCGTGCGCGTTATCAGCGTGACGCAGCATTCTCGACAGGAAAGTAGCGGACGCCGGGTTTTCAAGAAAGGAAACGCAAGCAAGGCAGATGACGATTATCGTTGTGGGACAAATACGCACATTGGGGGCGAGCACCACCACTGGAAAAGCTGGCGCCACCGCTGGCGTGACGTGGCATGAGGGATCACATGGACACAGCGGCCGCGTTGTCTGCTTCGGAAGCGTCGAAGCGATCTGAAAACGAAAGTTGAAAGTCCTACCTGCGCTGCGGTTCTGATTAAGTGGTGAGGCTTTCCCGCCTTGGGTGTCTGCTTGACAACATTTGAAATCACCATAATAGGTAGTGGCTGCCTTTGGAGGCGTGCAGCATGGTAAGCTGCTGCTCGGTGCCGCAGTGCCGGACGTACGCAACGGAGCCCGGTGTCAGCCTTATTCACACGTAGCCGCAGGACAAGAACCTCCGTGAAGCATGGCTCGCGAAACTTAGAACCGGCAAACAAACATCGGCTACCACTCGGGTATGCAGCAAGCACAGACGCGAGGAATAGTTCTTACGGCGCCGGGACTGCGATGTTCGGTGAGTAGCAGAAAACGCGCACTGAGACGTTCGCCTGCGCTCCCTCCACGGCTAATGTCACGACAGTTTGGTCTATGAACTTGTTGATTCTAGACGCTGGCAAGTTCACTGGAATGGAAAGGGAGTGGTAAGAAGTACATTAAATGAAGGCATGGCATATGGTCATGTTTGTGTTATGAATTAACGCACTGGATTACGAAAAAGCAGTGCGAAATCGCCAGCTGACAGCATACAGTGCGACGCAACTTTAGAAATAATATTGAAACGTCCAAGAATTTAGAAGTAAAAAAGCTATTGATTCGTCGCGAGGGCACATCACACTCGCCATAGGCGTCGAAGTCCCTTGTTAAAATGAAATTGTGTTTGAACAGCTCTGATAACGTCCATGCAACAATGGTTGCTTGCAGACTTAAATGCTCATGCTGCGGCCTAAAGCTCACAGCTCGGTGCGAATACGCTCTAAGTGAAATCTAAACATTGTGCGCGGACATGCATGCAGACGCGCAGTCGGTCGCCGCAAACCCGTGTGATCGTATGCATTGGGGCTTCGTTCTGTTATGCGTTATTTGGTTATACAGACTGCCCACTGTAAGAACACGTTTCACATAGTTTGCGCTCAGCGTTTGCCGACCTTTCAGGCAACAAGCCGGTTCGGGAGACTCCATCGCGGTGACCGCGCGCAGTGGCTTTCACTGTATTCGGTAAAGAGAAGCGTCTGTAAATAATTCTGTGCTTTCAGTCTGCCCAAGATTATTATTTCGACAATAATAAAGTTCCCTCGTTTTGAGAGTACTTGCAGAAATGTACAGGAGGGCTTCCGCGCGGTGTTCTTATTAAGCGCCGTAAGCCAAACCTATGAGGAGCGCGCCGCGTGATCCCTCATACTACGCATGGGAGGCGCTTCCGACAGATGGCGACTCCGTAAGTCCTCGCCGCCAATAGACGTCATACTTTGGTGTTTCGCAAGACGTGTAGCGCCACCTGCCGGTACGAAGAGGCAGTAATTGAGTAGTGCGAAGCCCGACTCCCTTGCTATGTTGCATATGTGACTAGCGACTGCGAAACAACGACTGCTACACGGCCTGTGTGAATCGGCTACCGTATGTTGAGACGCTCTTTCGTGTGGTAGAATGATGCATGGTGCGCGTTTATTTCTGTACTGTCGTAAAAAGCATTTGTTTATTCACTCAATACAAATGTACGGCTTCTTCGCCGCAGTACAGCTTAGTTACGCGGTGAAGCATACCAGAAGTGGGAGGGGGCCACTATCAGCCAGCATAGTCTGTCCACTTGGGTGACCTGAGAGGCGGCGGGTGCGCGAGTGTATAATTATTATGTCCGGTGACAGTGGAGACCATTAACTGTAGCACCAAAGTAGTGGACCACTACCAGAACAAAGGCATGTAGTATGCCCATCTCAATTCTTGTGCTTATGCCAGTCTTATTTTTTACAGCAATAGCTGCTATGAGCTAACTCCCCTGGTTGTTCTGATGTCTACTGGTGTTGTCACCGGAATTCCCGAATTTCTTGCTAGAATATTGCAAATAAAGTTCTCATTGTGCTGCGAGGATTCAAAGATACGATCAAAAGAGTGGCAGTCCACAATTCTACATTTCAGCCACTCTGCTGAAGGTACAGTCGTGGTGAATACTGATCCCGGAGAGCGTGATCTAGCCAACAGGTGCCTAGATTGGCTAACCTGCTCAATGTCTGCATACTGTATATAGAGCTGGCATCCACACCTTCAAGTTCTTACACATCACCTTCCCACTTGTGAAGGCAGTCCTATGTTAAGTTTTCTTCTTGCATGTGATGACAATGATTGGGTGCATCTGCTTCATTAATCTTCTTCTAGTGCTTGGCTTCTCAGATTTACTGGATGGAGCTGTTGGTGTCTTGTTTTCCTCAAGCAAAGCGCGAGACATAGCAATGCGTAGCCCAAATATAGATTTGAGAAAACCAAAACGAATTCAGCAGTAAGAAGCTAAAGGGTTGTTTTGGTGTAGATCAGTGGCTAAGTCCGGATATGAAAGAGAAGGAAGAAAAGCAGAGTCTTTCCACTTCAACACTGAGGCACAACTCCCACAAATAAATAGGACTCTTACTTATTTTACTTTTTTAAGGAGATTACCGACTTGCATTGGCAAGTGTTCACTTCAGCAAACACTGCATGAAGCTTCCTGTGCATATTTCACCAGCTACTGCATCATTGTTTCACATTATGAGTGAAACTGCAATTTTCTTTATGCCGCAACTTGCCCAATTTTGTGTTTTGCAGTGGGATGTTAGCAGTGCTAATAAGGCACCTAAATACTCATGAATAGTAATACAGAGAAAAAAAAAAGTAAGAAAGTAGTGGCTTTTTGTGCGTAGACTATGCATACCCCTGGTGCTCTTATTGACACGTGTACTTATCTTTATCGGGCGACCACGCTTCGCCGCCTAACAAATGCTATCACACAGAGGGGGACGCGCCTGCATGTATCCGAAGTTTCTGGAAAGTTATCGATGCTTCTATCCGATGTTGTCGCCGAACGTTATGTTATCTGATTTCATCACGTGACGCGAATGGTGTAGAACTTTGTGGAAGGCACGCGGGTCCGAACGATTAGTCTGGAACATTCGACGACTGCTCTATAAAAGCCGACGCGCTTGACCCGCTGATCAGATTTTCGACGATCGCCGACTGTGTTCGCCGCTATCGTTGTGCTTTAAGTGTAGCCTGTTTTGTGGGCACAGGTTCGCCCAATAAAAGCTAGTTTTGTCTTTCACAGTACTGCTACTGTGTTCTTTAACGTCACTACCACGTGACATCTGGTGGAGGTGCTTGTGCGTTCATGTACAGAACGCCCCCGCAAAGCCGCGATCCAAGCCCGAAGCCCGAGGACAAAACCAACGTCGCCCAAGACCAGCGTGCTAGCCGCCGACTGCAAGGACTGCCCCCAGAGCACGGACTTCTACCTGAGACGAACAGGAAGATTGCCACCAAGTCCACCCCAATGGCAGCCCCAGCATCCCCCGTCGTGCTGCAGCAGCCCAGGGAGCCCCCCACGTTCCGCGGTTCAACATTCGAGGACCCGGAAACCTGGCTCGAGACGTACGAGAGGGTCGCTGCATTTAACAGCTGGAACAGCGACGACAAACTGCGACATGTCTTCTTCGCATTGGAAGACTCTGCCAGGACGTGGTTCGAGAACAGAGAAGCCATCTTAACGACCTGGGGCCTTTTCCGAAGCGGCTTCCTGCAGACATTAACAAGCGTCGTACGCCGAGAACGAGCCCAAGCACTACTAGAAACCCGAGTGCAGCTGCCTAACGAGACCACCGCGATTTTTACAGAAGAAATGAGCCGCCTATTCCGCCACGCCGACCCGGAAATGTCCGAGGAAAAGGAAGTCCGGCTACTAATGCGTGGTGTAAAGAAGGAACTTTTCGCCGGTATGGTACGAAGCCCACCGAAGACCGTCGACGAGTTTCTTCGCGAGGCCACTAGCATCGAGAAGACACTCGAGATGCGAAACCGGCAATTCGGCCGCCGCACGAACGCGACAAACTACGCCGGAGTTCAGTCACTGGCCACCGACGACCTACGCGAGACTATCCGAGCTGTCGTGCGGGAGGAGCTACAAAAGCTGTTCCCATCATCACAGCCTCAAGTGGCTTCGATTGCGGACGCCGTGCGTAAGGAACTCCAACAACAACTTGGAGTAGCCCCTGAATCGCCGCAGCCTGGGCCGCAAGCGATGACCTACGCCGCCGTCGCACGCCGTCAAGGTCCTCCTGCGCGACCGCGCCAAGGCCCTGTCAGGCCGCAATTCCGTCGTCCGCCGCCACCGCCGCCACCCGCACGACCACCCGTCGCCCAGCGCAGCTACCCGAGGAAGACAGACGTTTGGCGCGCTCCTGACCACCGCCCGCTCTGCTACCACTGCGGGGAAGCCGGCCATGTGTACCGCCGATGCCCATACCGGGAGATGAGACTGCGAGGTTTCGCCGTTAACGCGCCGCGGCCACAGATTGGCGAACAACCTCGCGATATCGCCGACTACCTCGCCGCCACTCAGTGGAGCCCTCGACGAGCTTCCCGTTCACCGTCACCAGGCCGCTACCTGTTGCCGCAGCGCCGACAACCCATATCCGGAAAACTAAAAGCAGCAACCGATGGAGGTGCGGTTGCTGTTCGTCGAACTGACGAAGATCCTCCGCCGCCGACGAAGACAACGAAGCAACCATCTCGACGACCTAATGACGACACGCCGCCGCCCCGACGAAGTCGGGAAGCCAAGACTACACCGACGAAAGACGACTTGACGACGCGACGTTCAAGCTTCAGTTCAACACGACGCAGCCGTGATCCGACGCCAAGACCCAACTGCAACGCCAGACAAAGAACCACCGACCTCGACGTGCTTCTCGACGGCCACGCAGTTACCGCCTTAGTGGACACAGGGGCTGATTACTCCGTCATGAGTGGACACATCGCCGCCCAGTTGAAGAAGGTTAAGACTGCATGGGGAGGCCCTCAAATTCGCACCGCTGGAGGACACCTCATCCCGCCGACTGGAATCTGCACGGCAAGAATAACCATTCATGACCGGACTTACCCTGCCACTTTCGTTATCCTCCAACAGTGTTCACGAGACGTCATTCTCGGTATGGACTTCCTGAACCAACACGGCGCAATCATCGACCTGAAGTCACAGTCAATAACTCTGTCGGAAGATAAAGCTATACCGCCGGAGAGCCCTCGTAGTCACCACGCCTTGAGAGTGCTCGAAGATCAAGTGAGCATCCCGCCTCACTCCAGCATTGTTATTTTGGTCGGCACCGAAACACCCGCTGACGTAGAAGGCGTCATCGAAGGCGACCAACGTCTACTGCTGGACCGTGAAATTTGCGTCGCAAGAGGGATCGCTCGACTGCACGGAGGAAACACAAAGGTGTTGCTGACAAACTTCAGCCAGGAGTTCAAGCACATCAACAAGGGCACGACGATCGCATACATCGAGGAAATTCAGGAAACCAGCGATGCGTTTGTCCTCTCGGATTCTGTCGCATCTACCCCGACGACCGTAGTTCCCGAGCCAGACTTCGACATAAATCTAAGTCTCCCCGCGATTAAGCAGCAACAGCTCAGAAGTCTGCTTCGACGATACAAAGGCTGTTTTTCGACGTCATCGAGGATTCGACAAACACCAGTCGCAAAGCATCGCATAATAACCGAAGAGTGCGCTCGACCACTACCCTAGAGCCCTTACCGAGTTTCGACGCGGGAACGTGAAGCTATAAGAGAACAAGTCGACGAAATGCTGCGCGATGACATCATCCAGCCGTCGAAAAGCCCGTGGGCATCCCCTGTTGTCCTGGTAAAGAAAAAGGACGGAACCCTACGTTTCTGTGTCGATTATCGTCGACTGAACAAGATCGCGAAAAAGGATGTATACCCCCTCCCACGGATAGACGACGCATTGGATCGGCTCTGCAACGCTAAATACTTTTCGTCGATGGACCTCAAGTCTGGCTATTGGCAAATAGAAGTCGACGAAAGAGATCGCGAAAAGACCGCCTTCATCACCCCAGACGGCCTCTACGAGTTCAAAGTTATGCCATTTGGACTGTGCTCGGCGCCTGCAACGTTCCAGCGCGTGATGGACACGGTTTTAGCAGGATTGAAGTGGCAGACCTGTCTCGTTTACTTGGATGACGTCGTTGTCTTCGCCGGAAATTTCGACGATCACCTTAGGCGGCTTGCAACAGTACTCGAGGCCATCAAGTCATCAGGCCTCACTCTGAAGCCAGAAAAGCGCCGCTTCGCCTACGATGAGCTTCTGTTCCTAGGCCACGTCATCAGTAAGTCTGGAGTCTGCCCCGACGCGCAGAAGACAGCTGCCATCGCAAAGTTCCCGCAGCCCACCGACAAGAAGGCAGTGCGTAGATTTCTTGGCATGTGTGCCTACTAAAGGCGATTTGTCAAGGACTTTTCACGCATTGCTGAGCCGCTGACACAGCTAACTCAAACGACTCATGCAGTCGCCGCCTGTACTTGCGCACTTCGACGAGCACGCCGATACCGAAATCCACACTGACGCCAGTCGCCTAGGCGTCGGTGCCGTCCTAGTCCAGAGAAAAGATGGACATGAACACGTGATAGCTTACGCTAGCCGGCCGTTGTCAAAAGCGGAAGGCAATTATTCCACAACGGAAAAGGAATGCCTCGCCATCGTTTGGGCTACAGCGAAATTTCGCCCCTACCTATATGGCAGGCCATTCAGAGTGGTCAGGGACCATCACGCGTTGTGTTGGCTAGCTAACTTAAAGGACCCTTCAGGACGGCTGGCACGGTGAAGCCTCAGACTACAAGAATACGACATCACTGTAACATACAAGTCCGGACGAAAACACTCAGATGCCGATTGTCTATCACGCGCCCCCATTGACCCGCCGCCGCAAGATAACGAGAATGACGACGCCTTCCTTGGAATAATAAGCGCGGAGGACTTCGCCGATCAACAACGAGGGGACCCGGAGCTAAAAGCCCTTGTCGAGTATTTGGAAGGGCGCACCGACGTTGTCCCTAGGGCATTTAAGCGTGGATTATCTTCGTTCACACTTCAAAACAACCTACTCGTGAAGAAAAACTTCTCACCAGTCCGCGCCAACTACCTTCTTGTTGTTCCGTCGGCGCTGCGTCCAGAAGTACTGCATGCCTTACACGACGATCCAACTGCTGGGCACCTCGGATTCTCCCGGACGCTGTCGAGGATACATGAAAGGTATTACTGGCCGCGTCTGACCGCCGACGTCGCCCGTTACGTCAAGACATGCCGAGACTGTCAACGACGCAAGACACCACCGACAAGGCCAGCAGGGTTATACTACAGCCGATCGAACCTCCTCGTCGACCATTCGAGCAGTTTGGGATGGATTTGTCGGGGCTGTTTCCGACGTCAACATCCGCGAATAAGTGGATCATCGTGGCGACGGACTATCTCGCCAGCTTCGCTGAAACAAAAGCTCTACCGAAAGGCAGCGCAGCCGAGGTGGCGAAATTTTTCGTCGAGAACATCCTGCTGTGACATGGCGCCCCAGAAGTCCTCATCACCGACAGAGGAACGGCTTTTACAGCAGAGCTCACCCAAGCCATTCTGCAATATAGCCAGACAAGCCACAGGAGGACAACTGCCTACCATCCGCAAACGAATGGTCTCACGGAGCGCCTGAACTAGACCCCCTCCGACATGCTAGCGATGTACGTCGACGTCGAGCACAAGACGTGGGACGCGGTCCTGCCGTATGTAACATTCGACGACTGCTCTATAAAAGCCGACGCGCTTGACCCGCTGATCAGATTTTCGACGATCGCCGACTGTGTTCGCCCCTATCGTTGTGCTTTAAGTGTAGCCTGTTTTGTGGGCACAGGTTCGCCCAACAAAAGCTAGTTTTGTCTTTCACAGTACTGCTACTGTGTTCTTTAACGTCACTACCACGTGACATTATGGTCATTTTTTCCCTATCCGCTCAGCCATTCTAAACAAGAAAAGTTTATTCACAATTAGTTTATACACAGACCGTACCTAAACCACAGGTATCGTTGGTAAGCAAAGTATATTTGTTCGGTGACATTTTCTGCAGCCCTGCTATTGAGCTTTCCTTCCTTTCTTTTCAGCTGTGCAGGTTCATTAAGACGTGATGATACAGTTTGACAATTTTAATCATTGAAAGACTTAGCGAAACCTTTTTCGGGTTGTTTTTTCTTGGTTTCAGACTCTGCACATTGCATTTTAAGGCGTGTTTTCTGTGTTTGTTGCTTTTTCTTTATGGGTAGGGCATGTCAACATTTTTTACACCATTTCAAGTATGTGGTGCCATAGACTGTTCTTAGATGAAGTCTTGCCCTTTCATTCTGTACAATATGATGTCGGTTTTTTGTGTCCAAGGCCGTTTTACAGCGTGATTGTAGCATTTTGCCAAGTTTTGCCTCTGTTACCCAAGCTTGAAAGATTGCTACCCACTGGTGGTGACATGACCCCTGTCACGTTTCTTTTTCAATAAAAGGAAGTCTGTCACTTATCCTGTGGATTGGTTGCCTTTTGTCTCTGAATTGCAGTTTGTTGCCTATATTTGCTCTTTTGTTGCATTTCAGATTAGGAATGGCTATCATAATTGACATTTAACCATATTGCACACAATGTGGATGATATGTAATCGCAATATATGGCCACCATAAATACAACAGAAGTTAATATTCAAGAATAGCGCCTTTGCATGGTGATGAAGCCATGAATTGTGGCTATAAGGTACCAGCGCTGCAGATAGCACTGCTTGTGCAGAATATAGTGCAGCTCTACTACTCTCAAACATCATTGTTTTTATCTGCATTTGTATAGCTCCAGTTTCTGTGAACAACACACATCTGGTGGAAGGGTGGCTTGCACCTGCAGTTGGGTCCAATGAATAGCCAAATTTCTGCCCGTTTTCATGTTATTAGCATATTAGTAAAGGCAGCCGTTTTTGTAGTAGCCTGTTTGCCCAGTGTAGAAGCCGCTGCAGGGTGTCAGGATCTCATACACATCTTCAGCTTTGCAGGGGACACAGCATCTGGCACCTAGTTTGTCACAGGCCATGTATTCGGGGCAAGTTGAGTTCACTCACTAGCAAAGGGAGAACCAAGCTTGTCGGATATGAAGTAATCCGCCTGTATACTCAGTGGCCTTCATTTCGTGTCACATATGTGGTTATAGCGACCCTCGTTTTAGGCACTTCTTGTCCAGCAGCGGTCGTTTGCTTTTTGAAAAACTCAGGATAGCTTTCAGCAAGCTGGACAGGAATAACACTGAAAAACCAGCAGATGTTAATTGTCGCACTTATCATGCAAATCTTCGTACAATATGATGAGGGCGTAAATAAATGAGGGTGTTCCTCAAGGCCTTATAGCACGTGTCACGAGTTTGGAGCAACATGATGTATAGCACTTTTTTGATCGCATGCTATAGGTTTAGCAGATGTGGCCATGGTTGAAGTGCAGTGCAAGGTCAAGAAAACACATCTATGAGCAGCACCCTGGTAAGGAGACTGGGAAAACTAGTGGGAAGCCTGTTGAACATCTGGTTGACCCACTTGCTGGCTCCACGAGGCAAAGTATGATAAAGAGAAGGAAGTCATCAACACATCAGAAGTTTTTACATATAAACACTGTGCTAAGGTCATAACATGCCAACAAGTCTTAGTGCGCAGGTTATGCACGACCAACTACATATGCCTTCTGTTCGGACATTGCTCATTGTAACTAACAAGGATGGAGTGGACAAAAAAAGAACAGCAGCTCCATTAATTTAGTTTCACTGGTATCGACAGTGTTTTGTAAGCGTACATTGCAATACTCCCCAATGCCTTCTTGGGTGACATCAGCAAAGACCAGCTTGAGGCAAGGGGTAATAGACGTCTTTACAAGCTAAAAATGCATGAATGCATGGAGAGCACATTGTGTCCAAAAAGTAGGCACTTCACAGGGGCACTGGAGAAGGAACAGGTTACTAACAGTGGGCAAAGACAAGCTACTAAACACCCAACACTGTTGCCATATAACGACCTCTGAAACAATCCCTCTTAAAGAGGAAATCATCTTTGTGTATCCTTAAAGAGGGCAGATGGGCAAAGCCCCTTCAGAAATGCTGCCACCTTCAAAAGCCTATTTTGCACATCCTGAATGCTTCCTTCTTAAGACTTTGCTGAGTGCAAGCATTCTACTGTCCAAAAGCTGTCATTGAGAGCACTGTTGGTTTGGTGGCAATAAAGTTCAGAAGCAATTGCAACAAACCTCCCTTCCTAGTTGGCCTGGATGCTCACGGTGCTTATGAAGCAGCACCATGAGGCAAGCAAGGTGAATGGATGCCTCCAAGCCCTTGTTTGTTTATCACACTGTTCTGTTAGTAACAACCATGAGACTTGAAACCAGCAAGCTCAAGCTCAGCACTCGCATGGTTACTGCGGAGGATTCATAAAAAGCACAAAAACAGAAAACTCAAGGGAAAGGATAAAGCACCATTTAACACTTAGTATTGCTACAGCCCACCCCCTTCTTTTATTTTGGCTGGTCGTGCTACATCTTTTTACAATATATATGCATGAACTTAGGTGATGTTCCCAATCAGTGTCCAATATATATATAAACTATGTGCTGGTTCAATGATGTTCGAAACACTGCAATGGAAGCTTCAAGTAGAAAAGGTGCCTGGAAGAAAAAAAAAAGCTGTGCTGCAACCATCTTGGCAACATCTCGTCCCCTTAATAAAAATTGTGCTTTCATATCAACTTCAGCCCTCCAGTTTAGAGTAAAGTACCAGTGCACTTATGAACAATGAATCAATTCTCAAAGAGCATGTGCAGTCCAGCCAAAATCGGGGGCAAGAATCCGCATTGTGCTCCTGCACTGAAGGTGAATAACACGTACCATAATGGCGAATGTGCTTTAGAAAGCTTCATTGCAATATTAATTTGTAATGTACAAAGAATTGTCAATGAAGCTTACCACGAGCACAGATGCACTTGCAAATTATGTCACAATTGAAAGTAATGAGCACAGTGTAAACCTATGTGCCCTTTCCACTCTTAGTATGCTTTACTGCACGATGCTTATTTACACCCCTGTATTGCGGTGTAGCAAGCTACAAAAGAAACGTTGCATAATTAGGCTTTTTACGATTATCTTTCTCGCAATACACTATTATTTCGCGGTGAAGCCTAAGCAATGTACTGCGCTGAAGCATACTAAAAGTGAAAAGGGGCCACTGTCACTGGACATAATAAGAGTTCTTAAATTATACACTCGCGCACCCGCCGCCTCTCAGGTCACCTAAGTGGTCATACTATGCTGGCTGATAGTGGCCCCCTCCCACTTCTAGTATGCTTCACCGCGTAACTAAGCTGTACTGCGGCGAAGAAGCCGTACATTTTTATTGAGTGAATAAACAAATGGTTTTCACAACAGTACAGCAATAAAATCGCACCATGCATCAGTCTACCACACGGAAGAGCGTCGCAACATACGGTAGCTGATTCACACAGACATGTGTTCATGTTTACGTTCGCACTCCTTGCGTAATAAGACTCCCAGAACTTCCACAATAGAAAGTAATTTACAACACACACACGCGAAGAACACTATATGTCTCGTTTTCAACTCGGCCGTCATGCAAATGACATATAGACATATAGCGCGGAAAAACGTGAACATGCTGTGTGTTAGCGTCGTAAACTTCATACTAGGCAAGGAGCTAGCACTCCACAGTCCCGCGACAGCCGCTAATGAGACCAAGACGGGAGCACATGTCTGTGGACACCCAAACGGAGCCACTCTGCTCCTCCGCCACCCCCCCTGCATGGTTGCATCACTCGTTTCAAGCACAGCACACCAAACGCACATTCACCGCTGAACAGTGGGCGGTCGACGCAGTTGCATTTACATGACTCGATGTCCGTTAAGCAAAGTCGGACACGGCGACGCCACATCGCGGTTCGCAGAACTTCGCTGCCGAGGCGCTAGGCCACTTCGATATTTCAATTGTCACCACCGCCGGATTCTCAAGACAGCACGGGTCACACAACGCAGATTCTGTAGTGCCAGAGCTCATCGAGGCCAAAGCCGCATTGCCGCACCGCCACTACTCACGGCTTTCCGCCAAGTAACACAGAACCTGCAACCAACACAGAAGCAACGCACGCACGATTACATGAGCAATGTTGAACAACGCGCGGTACAGAGAACGATCACGCCGAGGACGAACACGCCACGGCGTCGCTCGGCGCCAGCATCGCGCCTTCTGAAAAATCCCTAAAAGATGCTGTCCCTAGGCACCTAGGATCAGGTCACGTGAGGGATTTTTGTACGACAAATAGACGCACGCGAGTTGGCTAGTGGATTTGTCGGCAATGAGAAAGGAAGCGCTGCTAGTTGCCGCAATCGATTAGCATTCTTCAAGTTCGTCTGACAGCGAAGACGACATGCTGCTCGACCTCGTCCAAAAACAATGTGGTGAAGAGCGGCCGAAAGTGGACAGGTTCATTGAACGGGTCGTCAGGATTAATTATAAAATCTATTGGTGTTTGCTTGCAACCAGGTATGTCGGAGCACGCAGTTTGACAAGGTTCGAGCGCTTGCGGCAGATGCTCAGCATCTGCAAACAATAAAATATGCGCGCGCGCGTGTTCGCGCACGTTTTGCGCGCCACGGGCAAAGAAGCGCTGCATGCAAGCACCCTGCACAGGGTGCAGTTTTGTCCTCGATGTTGACCCTCCGCAGTGCGGCACCACGGCGGGGCAAAGCGCACCATTCTGGTTTCGGGGCAACCCCGGGGCAAGGTGATCGAGGACGCTATGAAAACACCATTATCATTATCATCATCATCATGACCAACCTATTTTTATGTGCACTGTAGCACGGAGGCCTCTATGAAGGCCTCTCCCAGCGATCTCCAATTACCCCTGTCTGTAAAATACTATACTCTAAACCTTTCAGGTACTAACTACCATCTGACGCCTTTGAATAGGCCATCGGAGGGCTTCGTTGTTTTTAAATTCGTGCTTGACAATGGCTCTCTGGATCCCCGGGTTTTTCAAAAGTATCGCTAAGAATCTCGGGGTCAATTTTTGTACTATTTCCTTGAAGCTACAGTACTTCAACTGAGTACTAATATAAGCGCTGAATTTGTGGGTTCATAAACTGAGTGTAAAAATTGAAATAAAAAATCTACTGATTTCTACTGATTTTTTTGCGAAAAAATCTACTACTATTTTTTAATGTGTTGTGGCAACACTGGATCGTTCTCTGGACCGCGCGTTGTTCAACATTGCTCATGTGATTGTACGTGCGTTAATTGCTTGTGTGTTGGTTGTAGGTTCTGTGTTACTTGGCGGAAAGCCGTGAGTAGTGGTGGTGCGGCAGTGCGGCTTTGGCCTCGGTGAGCTCTGGCAGTACAGAATCTGCGTTGTGTGACCCGTGCTTTCTGGAGAACCCGGCGGTGGTGACAATTGAAATAATTAAGTGGCCTAGCGCCTTGGCAGCGAACCCCGATGTGGCGTCGCCGTGTCCGACTTTGCTTAGCGGACATCGAGGGATGTGCTGCTCGCTGCAAGTCATGTTAATGCAACTGCGTCGACCGCCCACTGTTCAGCGCTGAATGTGTGTTTGGTGTGCTGTGCTTGAAACGAGTGGTGCAGCCGTGCAGAGGGGGTGGCGGAGGAGGAGAGTGGCTTAGTGTTTTCGCGTTCACAGACATGTGCTCCCGTCTTGGTCTCATTAGCGGCTGTCGCGGGATTGTGGTGTGCTAGCTCCTTGCCTAGTATGAAGTGATGTGAAAGCACAATGTTTATTGAGGGGACAAGATGTTGCCGAGATGGTTGCAGCACAGCTTTTTTTTTCTTCCAGGCACCTTTTCTACTTGAAGCTTCCATTGCAGTGTTTCGAGCCTCTTTGAACCAGCACGTAGTGTATATAAAAATTGGACACTGATTGGGAACATCACCTAAGTTCATGCCTATCTATAGTAAAAAGATGTAGCACGACCAGACAAAATAAAAGAAGGGGGTGGGCTGCAGCAATACTAAGTGTTAAATGGTGCTTTATCCTTTCCCTGAGTTTTCTGTTTTTGTGCTTTTTATGGATCCTCCGCAGTAACCACGCGAGTGCCGAACTTGAGCTTATTGGTTTCAAGTCTCATGGTTGTTACTAACGGAACAGTGTGATAAACAAACAAGGGCTTCGAGGCATCCGTTCACCTTGCTTGCCTCATGGTGCTGCTTCATAATCACCGTGAGCATCCAGGCCAACTAGGAAGGGAGGTTTGTTGCAATCGCTTCTGAACTGTATTGCCACCAAACCAACAGTGCTCTCAATGACAGCTTTTGGACAGTAGAATGCTTGCACCCAGCAAAATCGTAAGAAGGAAGCATTCAGGATGTGCAAAGTGGGCTTTCGAAGCTGGCAGCATTAGTGAAGGGGCTTTGCCCATCTGTCCTCTTTATGAATAGACAAAGATGATTTCCTCTTTAAGAGGGATTGTTTCAGAGGTCGTTACATGCAACAGTGTTGGGTGTTTAGTAGCTTGTCTTTGCCCACTCTTAATAATCTGTTCCTTCTCCAGTGCCCCTGTGAAGTGCCTACTTTTTGGACACAATGTGCTCTCCATGCATGTATGCATGTTTAGCTTGTAAAGACGTCTATTACCCCTTGCCTCAAGCTGGTCCTTGCTGATGTCACCCAAGAAGGCATTGGGGAGTATGGCAATGTACACTTACAAAACACTGTTGATACCAGTGAAACCAAATTAATGGAGCTGCTGTTCTTTTTTTGTCCACTCCATCCTTGTTAGTTACAATGAGCAATGTCCGAACAGAAGGCATATGTAGTTGGTCATGCATAGCTTGCGCACTAAGACTTGTTGGCATGTTATGGCCTTAGCACAGTGTTTAGATGTAAAAACCTTCTGACATGCTGATGACTTCCTTCTCTTTATCATACTTTACCTGATGGAGCCAGCAAGTGGGTCAACCAGATGTTCAACAGGCTTCCCACTAGTTTTCCCAGAGTCTCCTTTACCAGGGTGCTGCTCATAGATATGTTTTCTTGACCTTGCACTGCACTTCAACCATGGCCACACCTGTTAAACCTATAGCATGCGATCAAAAAAGTGCTATAAATCATGTTCCTCCAAACTCGTGACATGTGCTACAAGGCCTTGAGGAACACCCTCATCATACTGTACAAAGCTTCGCATGATAAGTGCGACAATTAACATCTGCTGGTTTTTCAGTGTTATTCCTGTCCAGCTTGCTGAAAGCTATCCTGAGTGTTTCAAAAGCAAACGACCGCTGCTGGACAAGAAGTGCTTAAAACAAGGGTCGCTATAACCACATATGTCGCACGAAATGAAGGCCACTGAGTATACAGGCGGTTTACTTCATATCCAACAAGCTTGGTTTTCCCTTTGCTAGTGAGTAAACTCAACTTGGCCCGAATACATAGCCTGTGACAAACTATGTGCCAGATGCTGTGTCCCCTGCAAAGCTGAAGATGTGTATGAGATCCTGACACCCTGCAGCGGCTTCTACACTGGGCAACCAGGCTACTATAAAAACGACTGCCTTTACTAATATGCTAATAACATGAAAACGGGCAGAAATTTAGCTATTAATTGGACCCAACTGCAGGTGCAAGCGACTCTTCCACCAGATGTGTGTTGTTCACAGAAACTGGAGCTCGATAAATGCAGATAAAAACAATGATGTTTGAAAGAAGCAGAGTTCAACTATATTCTGCACAAGCAGTGCTACCTGCAGTGCTGGTACCTTATATCCACAATTCATGGCTGCATCACCATGCAAAGGCACTATTCTTGAATTATTAACTTCTATTATATTTATGGTGGCCATATATTCCAATTACATATCATCCACATTGTGTGCAATATGGTTAAATGTCAATTATGATAGCCATTCCTAATCTGAAATGCAACAAAAGAGCAAATATAGGCAACAAATTGCAATTCAAAGAGACAAAAGGCAACCAGTACACAGGATAAGTGACAGACTTCCTTTTATTGAAAAAGAAACGTGACATGTGTCATGCCACCACCAGTGGGTAGCAATCTTTCAAGCTTGGGTGACAGAGGCAAAACTTAGCAAAATGCTACAATCACGCTGTAAAACGGCCTTGGACACAAGAACAAACATCATATTGTACAGAATGAAAGGGCAAGACTCCATCTAAGAACAGTCTATGGCACCACATACTTGACATGGTGTAAAAAATGTTCACATGCCCTACCCATAACGAAAAAGCAAGAAACACAGAAAACACGCAAAGTGCAAAGTCTGAAACCAAGAATAAACAACCCGAAAAAGGCTTCGTTAAGGCTTTCAGCGATTAAAATTGTCAAACTGTCTCATCACTTCTTAATAAATCTGCACAGGTGAAAATGAAGGAAGGAAAGCCCAATAGCAGGGCTGCAGAAAATGTCACCGAATAAATATACTTTGCTTATCAATGATACCTGTGGTTTAGTTGTGGTCTGTGTATAAACTAATTGTGTATAAACTTTTCTTGTTTAGAATGGTTTAGCGGATAGGGAAAAAATGACCACAAGAGCACCAGGTGTATGCATAGTCCACGCACGAAAAGCCACTGCTTTCTTACTTTTTTTCTTTCTCTCTACTACTGTGCATGAGTATTTAAGTGCCTTAACAGCACTGCTAACAACCTACTGCAAAACACAAAAGTGGGCAAGTTGTCGCATAAAGAAAATTGCAGTTTCACTCATAATGTGAAACAATGATGCAGTAGCTGGTGAAATATGCGCAGGAAGCTTACTTCATGCAGCGTTTGTTGAACACATGCCAATGCAAGTCGGTAATCTTCAAAAGTAAAATAAGTAAGAGTCGTATTTATTTGTGGGAGTTGTTCCTCCCAGTATTGAAGTGGAAAGACCCGGCTTTTCTTCCTCCTCTTTCATATCCGGACTTGGCCACTGCTCTACACCGAAACAACCCTTTAGCTTCTTACTGCTGAATTCGTTTTGGTGTTCTCAAATATATATTTGGGCTACCCATTGCTAGGTCTCGCGCTTAATCAAAGAATGAATCAATGAAATGAATCATTTCTCAAAGAGCATGTGCAGTCCAGCCAAAAGCAGGGCCAAGAATCCGCATTGTGCTCCTGCATTGAAGGTGAATAACACGTACCATAATGGCGAATGTGCTTTAGTAAGCTTCCCTGCAATATTAATTTGTAATGTACAAAGAATTGTCAATGAAGCTTACCACGAGCACAGATGCACTTGCAAATTATGTCACAACTGAGAATGATGAGCACAGTGTAAACCTATGTGCCCTTACCACTCTTAGTATGCTTTACTGCATGATGCTTATTTACACCCCTGTACTGCGGTGTTGCAAGCTACAAAAGAAACGTTGCATAATTAGGCTTTTTTACGATTATCTTTCTCGCAATACACTAATATTTCGCGGTGAAGCCTAAGCAATGTACTGCGGTGAAACATACTAAAAGTGAAAAGGGGCCACTGTCACTGGACATAATAAGAGTTCTTTAATTATACACTCGCGCACCCGCGGCCTCTCAGGTCGCCTAAGTGGACATACTATGCTGGCTGATAGCGGCCCCCTCCCACTTTTAGTATGCTTCACCGCGTAACTAAAATGTACTGCGGCGAAGAAGCCGTACATTTTTATTGAGTGAATAAACAAATGGTTTTCACAACAGTACAGCAATAAAATCGCACCATTCATCAGTGTACCACACGGAAGAGCGTCGCAACATACGGTAGCTGATTCACACAGACATGTGTTTATGTTTACGTTCGCACTCCTTGCGTAATATGACTCCCAGAACTTCCACAATAGAACGTAATTTACAACACACAAACGCAAAGAACACAGACATACGTCTCGTTTTCAACTCGGCCGTCATGCAAATGACATATTGCGGGGAAAACGTGAACATGCTGTGTGTTAGCGTCGTAAACTTCATACTAGGCAAGGAGCTAGCACACCACAATCCCGCGACAGCCGCTAATGAGACCAAGACGGGAGCACATGTCTGTGAACACGCAAACGGAGCCCCTAAGCCACTCTGCTCCTTCGCCACCCCCTCTGCACGGCTGCACCACTCGTTTCAAGCACAGCACACCAAACACGCACTCAGCGCTGAACAGTGGGCGGTCGACGCAGTTGCATTTACATGACTTGCAACGAGCAGCACATCCCTCGATGTCCGTTAAGCAAAGTCGGACACGGCGACGCCACATCGCGGTTCGCAGAACTTCGCTGCCGAAGCGCTGGGCCACTTCTATATTTCATTTGTCACCACCGCCGGGTTCTCTAGAAAGCACAGGCCACACAACGCAGATTCTGTACTACCAGAGCTCACCGAGCCCAAAGCCGCACTGCCGCACCGCCACTACTCACGGCTTTCCGCCAAGTAACACAGAACCTACAACCAACACACAAGCAACACACGTAAAATTACATGAGTAATGTTGAACAACGCGCGGTCCAGAGAACGAACACGCCACGGCGTCGCTCGGCGCCAGCATCGCGCCTTCTCAAAAATCCCTAAACGATGCTATCCCTAGGCACCTAGGATGAGGTCACGTGAGGGATTTTTGTACGACAAATAGACGCACGCAGCTAACTCCGTCAACTCCGTTGCAACGTACTATCGGGCCGAGCGTTCGCGGTTTTGCAGTCGGCAGTTCGCGCGCACGTCGCGCGTCCCGCAGTGTTTGCTGGGATTGCACTCCGGCGCACCGCCGATTTTCTCGGTGCGAGACGGGGCAACGGAAAACCGCTCCAACAGGGTGCGCTTCCGGTGATCGAGGATTTCGAGGATGGTCAGTGCGCATCGGTGCGGTTGATCGAGGATGAAAGTGCGCACCAAGGCGCCCCGGTGCGCACCGGTGCGGGTGATCGAGGACGCTAGTAGTTGTGGGGTTCGGTAGTGCACCCACTTTCACAAAACCACCGCCTCGCCTTTTCCCATAGAGCACAGAAACTCTATGCCTTTTCCTCACTTTGCTCAAAGACAGAGGTAGCGCCACATTTGAGAGTCTGGAAACGCAAGAATGTATGTTAACCTCGGAGGCAACCACGTTTTTTTTTCTCTCGCTAGGTGGCATCACATTAATATATAACCTCTGCAGGCGGTGAAATTAAAAATGCAGTCATGGGTAGAAAGTAATAGAATACTTGGAGAACTTCAGAACGGGTTCAGAAGTGGTAGGCGCTTAGATGATAGCCTGTTCGTGCTTACCCAGTGCATAGAAATAGCTAAGGCGGAAAATAGACCTCTGTATTTAGCCTTCCTGGACATAAGTGGTGCATACGACAATGTGAACAGGGAACTCCTGTGGAACATATTAAAAGCTGAAGGTATCGGTAATGAGGTAATTGATTTTCTACAGGAACTATATCGAGAAAATAATGTTGAAATAACATGGGAAGGAATCAAGAGTACGACAACTGTCGAGGTTCACAAAGGATTAAGGCAAGGTTGTCCTCTATCACCGCTGCTGTTCATGCTTTATATGATAAGCATGGAAAGAAGGTTACAACGAAGCAATCTAGGGTATAATCTGTCGTACAGATTAGGCGAAAAGGTTGTTGAGCAACGACTACCGGGTTTAATGTATGCGGACGATATTGTACTGTTCGCAGATAGCCAGGAAGATTTGCAAACTCTGGTTAATTACTGTGGGGACGAAGGAGACAGTTTAGGTTTCAGTTTTAGTGCAGCTAAGTCCGGTGGGATGTTTTTCAACGATACAACTGATCAGGAGCTTACAATACAAGGCCACGAAATACCCCGAGTGGCCGAATACAAGTATCTCGGGGTATGGATAAACAAAGGGCAGATGTACACGGAAAAGCACGAACAGTCTCTAATAGCAAAAGGGCGAAGAGATGCCGGGATAATGAAACATAAGGCATTGTGGGGTTACAACAGGTATGAGGTACTGAGAGGCATTTGGAAGGGAGTAATGGTGCCGGGGCTTACTTTCGGGAATGCGGTCCTGTGTTTAAGGGCAGAGGTTCAGTCGAGAC
The DNA here is from genome assembly GCF_023375885.2 of Dermacentor andersoni. Classification (NCBI taxonomy): domain Eukaryota; kingdom Metazoa; phylum Arthropoda; class Arachnida; order Ixodida; family Ixodidae; genus Dermacentor; species Dermacentor andersoni. The sequence goes on along the minus strand of NC_092820.1, from coordinate 28,202,145 downwards.
TAGAGGTAAATCAGAGAGCTGTGGGAAGGTTAGCACTAGGTGCCCACGGGAAAACCACAAACGAAGCAGTACAGGGAGATATGGGCTGGGCATCATTCGAAGCACGGGAAGCTCAGAGGAAACTCCTATACGAAAAACGTCTGAGGAAATTGGATGATAACAGGTGGGCAGCTAAGGTGTTTAAATACCTATACAGAAAGAGCGTTGACTCACAATGGCGGAAAAGAACTAGGAAGCTAACCAGTAAGTATGCCAGACACGAGGACGAAAAAGGACAGAGCATTAAACGACAGGTTAAAAATGCGGAAGGTAAAAATTGGATAAATTCAATGGAAAAGAAGCATAGTGTAGAACTATATCGATACTGGAAACAGCAGATCAGGAAGGAAGCGTTTTATGATAACTCAAGAGGCAGTGCCCTACTCTTTGAAGCTAGATCAGGATGTCTTAGAACGCGGAGCTATAAAAAGAAATTTAACGAAGAAGAAGACACATGTACTGTGTGTGGTAAATATGTAGAAACGATGGGGCACCTCATACTAGAATGTGATGGTATCAACCCCGATGTCGATGCGGCCACAGTCACCCTTCCTGAGGCCCTAGGGTTCAGAGATAATGATAGTCATGTAAATAAAGGTGCGGTGGAAATTAGCAAAAGGCGATTGGAGGATTGGTGGCTCAAAAGCAGAGAGGTGACATAAGGTTAAAAGGGTAGGAAGACGTATTTAAAGAAAATCGAGAAATTCAATAACACACAACACAGATAAAAATAAAAGGCAAAATAAAAATCTGAGCATGGTGGCAACTGCCATCGCCCCGTTTCAAAGGGGACGCTCCTACCTTCCATCCATCCATCCATCCTCTAGCATCTAAGGACTAAAGGTAACAGAAATGCAGCGATTATGAAGAGTAGGGCCATATGAGTAGGGCACTGCGACCTGAACATCGCCCCCGAGTGCTCCGTGGTCGCTGCGCATGCGTTAGCTGAGAGAAGGTGAGAAAGGAGGACAAGTTGGCTTTGCCGGATGTGACGTCACATTGTTGTTTGTTTTTTGCTTTTATGAAATAACTACTCTCGAACTCAGACGGCATGGCTTGCGTCTCGTTCGCGCGCGTACGTATGGATGTGTCCCGCTTTTTGTTTGGCGGTAACTGGTGACACGCGCGTGGTAGAAGCGAAATGCCATACTAAAACGCTGCTGCCACGCACGGAAGTGACGTCACAGTTATGATGACGTTGTTTAAACAAGTATGGCGTGTTCCGGTTTATAGTTTTGCGCGCGCTGCTGGAGCTCCTTCAGCTGTTCAGCCTAGCTAAAACACAATTTTACGGTTTCTTACTGTATTGTGTGATAGAATGTTGTTCTAGTTAGTTGCGTTGGAAGAACCGGATGGTGTTCGAGATTGCGATCTCGAGCCACACTTGGGCGCAACGCTGGAGCAGCTCGTTTCCTTATGCCTTCGAGCGCGTTTATGGTTGGTAGTGTGATCTTGCGCAGCTCCTGTTACGTTTTTCAGTGCTGTTGCTCTTGTTTGTTGAATTTACTGATGTGAATGGGGCATATGTGGGCTCTTAGTTTGGCAGAACTTTTTGCTCTTATGGTAAAAACGTTTAAACTCGTTCCAAGTGCTTGTTGCCGCAGTTGCCGCTTAGTGCTGTGCATCGATCGCGAAAAAAAAATTGTTTCGTCCTTCGTAGGATTGCTGTTGCAGATATTGCCTGTGTAAGTGAGCTGTTGCAATTTTTATATGGCACTCGACGTCGCATTTACCTCTACTGTTTCATGTTCATACTGTTCCCTTGTTTTTCTCGGATTTTGGCGGCAAGCGAATCGCGACTTGCTTGAGCACCTGCTCGCCACAGTTCAAAAGGAACATGTTGAGCAACCCCAATGTAAACTACGAAGGCAAATATTGCAGAACATGGCCCAGCCGCTCATAATTCTACTCTGGCTCAATTTTGTTGTAAAGCTTGGCTAGACCAAGAAATTTCCTTACATTTCTTCCAGCTAGTTTGCTAAGCTGCTATTTAGTATTGCTTCTTTTGATGGCGCTATGCGAGGTACCAGGTTTGCGCAAATGTTCCTCTCAACTTGTTTACAAACACGATGTAGGTTCATTGCAGGAACCTGCATTAGGTTATAGATGTGAGATGCACGCTAATATGACCGGTGTGGGTTTGCAGGTCCATGCATGCCACTCTCAAGCAAATGCCAAGTTTCCATTGTATGGATCTTCCTTGACTTCGCAGGGCTTGTTTGGTTAATCCCTTCATCTGTGCAATAGAATGCTCATAGGTCTTGAGCCTTAGCGTGATCCTCTTGTCCAACAACAAAAAAAATCTTTTAGGCATTGCGTTAGGGAATATATCTGAGTGACAATGTGACAATTTTTGCCTCTATAACCTTTCTTTTCTCCCATCTTATCAGTGAAGGCCTTGTTCGAACAGAGTGCGGTGCAGTGACAGAAATTCTAATCACAATAAGAAAATCTCTGAAGGAGATTTTTGAGTCTGACTAGGACTTCGTCTTGGGCAAGTCTGCTACACATTGTTTTTTCATACAAACTACACATTTTTTTTTTCATACAAACTGCAGCCTGTTAGGGCTATGGCAGGAGTGGGTGTACATGCGAGTAAAACTAATGATGATATGCAGAAACAGGAACATAGAAATAGAAAAATGTAAAGGAACTATACATCAGCAACAGCATTTAAATATTGAGAAATGGGTAACAAACGAACTTCGGCAGGTAACAAATTCCACTGTTCAATCATGCGGGGGAAAAAAACTATTTGAAAGTGTTAGTGCGTGGATGGAGTGGTCTAATATTAGAGGCATGATAAGCTCTAGTTGAAGTCGAGCAAACAGGCGTTAAAAGGGAGGGATCTGACAGGTGACAAAGAGAGTTCTTATAAGAATAGAAAATCTTCTGAGATTCTATGTGCCGCCGTCTAGAAAGAAACTGGAGGTTTAATTCCGCAAAGCAGCTGACGGTGAAAAGTATGTTGAAGCGACGGTAAACAAAACGAATAGCCTTTCTCTGGACCAATTCAATACAATTAATTTCACATTGTTTATATGGGCTCCATACAGAGGAAGCATATTGTAAAATTGGGCGAATCAGTGTTTTGTATGCTACTAATTTAGTGTCCCTCGGAGCAGCAGACAAAGTACGGCGGATGTAACCAAGTTTTTTTAGCGCTTTACTACAAATGTAATTATATGTTTGGACCAAGACAAGGTGGGTGTAAAAATGACGCCTAAATATTTGTATTGAAAAACTCCTGTTAGTGGTACACCATTGCATATATAATCGAAACATACGCGCCTGCTCCTGTTAGTAAAATACATTATAACAGTTCTATCAAAATTGATGCTCATTTTCCAGGTAGCACACCAGTCACAAAATGAAACAAAGGCATCTTTAAGGCGCTGATGATCAGCGAGTGAGTCAGCTGGGCTGTACATAACACAATCGTCTGCATAGAGGCGTATTTTTGAAGTAACATGGTCTGGAAGGTCGTTAATAAACAATAAGAATAGTAGAGGGCCAAGTACAGATCCCTGTGGGACCCCTGAGGTGACGTCGACTACAGATGAATCCGCAGAGTCATAGCATACGAATTGGGAACGCATAGAAAGGAAACTGGAAATCCAAGATACTAACTGAGGGTTATTTAGAATATTATGGAGTTTCAAAAGAAATTTATATTGTAGTACAGTGTCGAAAGCTTTGCTATAAAGTCAATGAAAATGGTGTCAATCTGATTACCTAAGTCGATGTAATGGGAAAGGTCATGAGGGAACTTCGCAAGCTTGGTTACAGTACTGAAACCATGCCTGAAGCCATGCTGAAATGTGTTCAATGGGTAATATTTTCAAGGAACATTATTATATGCTTATACATTATGTGTTCTAGTATTTTGCATGAGGTTGGGGTTAAAGAAATAGGCCTATAGTTAGATGAGAGCTGTGTGACACCAGGTTTATATAAAGGTAGCTCTTTAGCTCTTTTCCAGGAAGAATTAAATTAAAATTAAATTAGGGGGTTTTACGTGCCAAAACCACTTTCTGATTATGAGGCACGCCGTAGTGGGGGACTCCGGAAATTTCGACCACCTGAGGTTCTTTAACGTGCACCTAAATCTAAGTACACGGGTGTTTTCGCATTTCGCCCCCATCGAAATGCGGCCGCCGTGGCCAGGATTCGATCCCGCGACCTCGTGCTCAGCAGCCTAACACCATAGCCACTGAGCAACCACGGCGGGTCTTTTCCAGGAAGAAGGCACAACGCCGCTATTAAGGGACTTCTGACATATAATGAACAGATATTTAGATATCCATAGCGAGAATCGTACTAAAAAGGAATACGGAATTCCATCAGGGCCGGCTGGTTTTTTAGTATCTAAGTTTAGTACGAGATTCAAAACACATAGGCTAATGTTGATATCATCAATTGCATAAGAATCGTTAGTTGTAAGTGTTGAAAGACTGGAACCATCCCAGGCAAACACTGACTGAAAATATGTATTAAACGCTTCTGAAATCTCTAATGGATCGTTAACAACACTGTTGTTGATTTTAAAAGATGTGGAAGAAGAAGAGCCAGGAGATATGAAAGACCAGATTTACGGGGGTTAGACTTGAACAGTTTCGGCAACTGAACATTATATAAGAAATTTTTGGCCTTTTTTTTCTGCAGTTCATTTTTTACCTGAGTGTACAAAACGCATGCCTGAGGATTGTTTGAGCACTTAGTGCGAAGTCTGCCAGCACGTCGTGATAAGTGCAGCAGTTCTCGGTTCATCCAGGGAAGGTTATTGTTTTTTCTTTCTTAGTTCTCAAAGGAACAAATCGATCTATACATGATTTTACAATGCTTTCAAAACATGCCACGAGCGCATCTACGTCACTAGATAGTCCAAGTGCCATTGAGGAAAGCCGTGCCACGAGCGCATCTACGTCACTAGATAGTCCAAGATAGTCCAAGTGCCATTGAGGAAAGCGAAATGAAAAATTGATTTAGGGGTGCGTTAAGGCAGATATAAGTACAGATTTTTGTAATAGGGCTGCCTCACGGTCGACTTCTGCCGCATTATTAGTATGCGTTGCAGTGCTATCACAAGTTGGTGACAAGCTTCACACTATTTTAAATGTAAAACTTGTCTCTAGTTGCAAATCAGATTAAAGGGTCCGGTTAGGCAGGCACTGCTGCTCCATGTAAATAGCAGCTCCCAGGTGCATACCTTCACTGGACGCTGAAGTAACTAGAGCCTGGTCTGGCCGCCAGCATGAAACAAGAGAGGCGATGAAGCCTATGAAGCATTGGGGAGGGGGGAATCAAGTGAGGCACTAGATCACCCGGAGCAACAACCTAAAGAAAACATGTATTTTATGTTAATCTTGCTTTATTAAACAATTGCCTCGCCCTAATGTGGCAAAGAGGACATCTTAACCAAGCCTCTTCACGGGCAGGCAGAAGAATGACACAAATGTCCGGCAATGCCGTTAGAAATGTCAACATATGAGCATGGAAAGCACAGTTGCCGGTGATGTGAGGACTGACCACTTAACAAGTACCACAACGCGGAATCGAAAGCGTACACGTCAGCTCCCGCCTCTTAAAAAGATTCATGCTTTTATTGAACACGCCAATACCATGCTGTGCACCAACCAGCTTCAAAGCCGCAAACTGCACTGTCTTGCAGGGTGCCTATTCCCCCATCTGTCCCCTAGTTGCGCTTCTGCTGTGACAGGTGTTGCGGCGCTCGCTGGCAAGCTGCACTGTCAGGAGCATATACTAGATTGACAAGTAACCTTATTTCCGCATTTCTTGTCAGCAATTGGGGCACACTTAGCTAAAACTTTCATGTTTAGTGCACTAGTGAGTATTTACTCTAAGCACCTTTATGACAAATTGACTGTCTTTGCTATGCGTTTAGCTGAAAATCTTCTATGTTTTTAAAGCGGATTCTGAACTGTATCCACAATTGCCGACCAAGTCACTTCCTTTGGCCTTCTCGGAGGTTCTTATCTTCCAAGCTGAAGTAGCCCGTATCGAGCTGAGCCATAATTGTTTGACCAGATGATGAAAATGGGTAATGAACTCGGAGAAAGCATAGGGTAAATTAATTGTGCATTTTCGGGATTTATAAATAGTACGGAAAAGGGAAATGAAAGTGGACGAAAAGCTAGTTTGCTGTAGGTGGGAGCTGAATCCACACCACCTTCATTAGGCATGTGGCGGCTTACCAATTCAGCTACTGTGGCACTCACCCTCCCATTCCCTTGGCATAAGCCACTACCACTCACAGCCACAACAGCAGACGTCTTAACTGCAGGCATCATGAAATACATCAGCAGGCAACTGTTCGAGGGCTCTGACTTCGGCTGCCCCTTGATGCCCTAAGATAGGGTGGTACGGTGGTTTATTGGCCATTTGCCCGATTGGGGCAAGTGGCCTGTTGATGCGATTTCATTGAATGAAGAGGCATTTGAAATCCAGCTTCACTCAATTTGTTGTACATGCTGTTACCAAATCTGTTCTTTGAAAGGTGAAGCGTTCCTCACTAGCACACACCATCGGACATAAAAAGAACAGATATCACTAGATATGACTTCGTGCCATATGTGCTCAGAATTAGCCACAAATTGAAAAACTTGGCTGGTAGATATGGTGCCCCAGTGATTTCTCCCGCACCGAAGTGATTAGCCCAATTGTGTCTTTGTAACACGAGTACTGAGAGACAAGGATGTATGAAGAACCATGCCAAGCACTTTGTGTGTTGTGCTGTGGGGGTTATCAGCGCAATACCTCTTTGCTGTGGCAAGTCCCATGCAGGTCAGAGGGAGTAGTGTCTAAAAGGCCACTAAAGGCAATTATTAAGCCAAGCTAAAGTAATAGATTAGTGCTCGAGAACGTCGAAGGCATCACTGTGATTGCGAACAGAGCTTCAGTAATTGATAAATGGAAGTAACTGCAGGACACAATTAGAGGCTGCCCCAGCACAATAAAGTACCAGCCCGATAATGAAGGCACTCCTCATTAAAGTTCTGTCGCTAGGACTTATCTACTAGTAATAAAAAGATTTCTGCATTGCATATAAGATGAAAGAAAATGCTACTCGTCTAGTTCTATTTGATATTTAGAAAAAAGAACCCATTGAGGTTACCCTTGAAAGCATCGCCCACGCTTACACGTTTTAGTAGTTTCGTTATCACATAGTGCTGAGCTGGCTTTTCTGGCTCGCGATACTCACACAAATGCAAGTTACAGAGAATTCGATGTTTATGTGATGTTGCGGGATTCCCGAACAGTCCATGCGACTTGATCAAGAGCAGTTGCAGCGGCGAGTCCAACGTTCTGTCTTTGCTCGGTTGCTCCATGGCCGCGCATATGCATTTTGTGCAGAAAACTGTAGCACCGTCTGTAAGGTACTGTTTTACTCGCCAATGGGAGTGAAGGGCAGTGATGGCACAATGTCGCCACTCTGTCCTCAGGAGCAGGTGATTTGAATTGCTCTCTAGGTATGCGAACCCTTCAGACGCAATTTTCTCGTAAACTAAGTCTTTTCTTGGCACGAAACAAGCACTGTAAGGTTTATGGAATGCTACTTTAATTGGCCGCATCTACTTCGTATTTGCCTTTAGTGTCCCATTAAATGACCATATTAGGAAGCACTCAAAGAATTCAAATAAATTTCATGGTGTGCATCTTGGCACGCTTTGCAAGGCCTACTAATGTGAACTGTGCTTTTCACGTGTTATGATCTTGGGCAGTGCATGAGTTCATGGAGGCATATGTTATTAGAACGATCCTGCATGTGTTAGTTAATGTAATTCATTTTAATTGCATGTGACCTTAGAAGCAGGCTAGTAGCCTATAAACTCTTGTATGCTACCCCAAGGCATTTAGGCGGTCAAAGTTAGGGCCGTCGACCATTTGTCTGCTCTTAAGCCCAATTAATGGCAAATCAGTTCTGTGGAAGCCCGCAAAATCAAGGAAGGTTCACAAAAAGGAAAATTCTCATCAACCTGACTTTAGCCCAATGTCCTGGGTTCCATCCCAGGACCTGGAGAAAATTCTTTTCAGCTATGAAGCTTTTTTTTTTTTTTCAAAGAAATCCCTTATGGGTTTTTAAAAACTGCTTTCGGCTGAGGAACCTATGAAGCCATCGTTTTAACATACATCACATGACATAGCCATACGTATGTACGATTGTATAACACATAATCACTGATAACTTCACAATCCATGCTTCTCTTACCCTATGCTCGTCCAGTACACATGTAGAACGTAACAGTCTGCGTGTTGTAAGCTGACTTCAAATGGCCGGAGTAGAAATCATGCCGTCAGTGTCACACAATCATAGTCACTGACGTCTTTTTGCTTTCGTTACACACAGTTCATTTTGCACAAACATGTCGGTCTGCCTAGCAACACTTCACATTAATCATAATGTTGGGTTACCAGCAAAATGTTACCCTAACATTGGTTCCCATAATGCATGGGAGTCGCTCCATTTTGATTTCCGACTTGTGTAAATGTTTAACCCTTCTGCTGGAATGCAAATGAACAAGTCCTCATGGTTAATTACATGAATGCAATAATGACTTGCAGGCTAAGGCAATCTTTCCTGACTTGCGAAAGAAGCACTGTGAGCAGAGGTGTATGTACAAAGAAGTTGTGGGAAGGCTAGGTTCGGTCATCCTGGTCACCTGTTTATGGGAGGCAGCATGAAGAGGTAGCCATGGCTTATTCAAGCCAGCCAGCCATGGTGTCACGGGATCTTGGGAGCAGCCGTTCAGGTCGCGTGCACTAGCATGTTCTATTCTTGCTCTGCCTGTGCGTGAGCCCATCTTCTTTGCCTGTGTTGGAGGCGATAGTCGCGCGGCTACAGAGCCCATCTCCTAGTGCGAAGTGCAATTGAAATAAAGTCCAATGGTAAAGCCCAGGTAAAGTGTGCAGACGGTGTCGTCATTGGTAGTGTCGGGTTCACGCAATCTGAGAGATATACACCAGGCAGCATCGGCAGCATAGGTTGTGAGTGAGGCGCAGCCACAATGATACCAGAGTGCGAAATCGCAACCTGATCCAGGCACTCGTAGATGCACGGGCCTGTAGAAGTCGGAGCTCCAAAAAAAAAAGACCGTCTGGCAGCTCGGGGCTTGCGTGGAGATAGCGCACGTGTTGGTCACTCATGTTGTTGACGTAGAAGTGATTCTCGAGCTGAAGAAACCGGATGGCAAAGTTGCTCCTGCAAAACTTCGGTAGGCCATGCATCCGCGGAAGGTGTGAGCACAACATCGGAAAGCTTGCCTGCTGCTGCTTGCAGTGGAATCTCGAATGCCGATAGCATCAGGGTTGCAGTGGTCACTCAATGCATCACGAAGGTTGTGCTTGTGGCAACGCCGTGCCAGCGAGAGTAAAATTTCTGCCTTGTTGAGTCAGTGGCTGAGCCTCTGAATTGGCCATGAGTGAGTTGCCCCGAGTGGGAAAGCAGGCAGCTTGTGGGAACGTCTAAGGAAGGAGAGCCACGAGCTGTAGAGTAGCCGAAAGCGCTTGCATTTAGTCCAGTGTATTTCTTGGAAAGAATCGTCGAGCAGCTGCCTTTGAGCTGGGGAGGAAGCTCAGACCAAGTAGAGGTTTGATGCTGGGGTCGGCGCATGCGAACGACCGGCATGGGTGGACGCAGGTGATGTGGGACGACCAGATGCAGAATGACACGATAGATGGCGAGAGCTGTTGTGATGGAGCACCAGCTGGAGGAGAGTGAGCACTCAAGGTGACATAGTGAGCAAGGACGGCTGCCCACGAGTCCTTGTACAAGTCAGAGCAGGGGCTGAGAGCCGGAGCCTGGAACCTTGTTGAGAAGAAAATGATTGTTTAGCGGGATGAACCAGATGTCCAGCATGTCAGTGTAGAATTCCCGTGCACCCTACAATCGCAGGACGTCTGCCAAACCGTGCGAGGCCACGTCACTACTCGCCTTGGTAAAGTTGGTGCACTGATGCTGGCATGGCAGGGCTCAGTCGTCCTGGTCACCAAGTTGTGGGAAGGCTGGGCTTGGTCAGCTGTGTCACCACTTTGAGGGAGGCGGAGCGAAGAAGTAGCTGCCGTAGCCACTGTTTGTTTAGGCCAGCCAGCCATGGTTCCACGGGATCTCGGGGCAGGCTGACCCGCGGCCGCTTTGGTCAAGTGCGCTAGCAAGATCTATTCTCGCGCTACCTGCATGTGAGCTCATCTTTTTTGCCTGTGTTAGAGGTGACAGTCATGCTGCTACAAGGTATTAAACATGTTTACTGTTTGAGCATCTCTGAATTGCATGAGCTATTAAATACACCCATCACATAAGTGCAGAGTCCTTCCACTAAATCTATCTGGCAGGAGTCCTTTGTCCTGTAGATGTTCACGTTCTCCCTGTCCATTGTACAGCTGTATCCTGCTACGTCTACTTGGTTAGATGCCAACGCCAAACTTGGAGGAAAAAGCGAAGAAGCTAGATCCCTATTAAATGACTTCAATGTGATAGAATTTTTAGAATTATCAGCATTCAAAATTAGCTCTCATTACAAACCACATTTAAATTTGTGAGAAACTCTCACTAAAAGGCAAATATTATACTTTCTGATGAGCCTACCCTGTGCATTTTCATTCCTTAAGAATTTGTGTACTTTTCGTTATAGCTTTTATCTTCAACATTAAGTGAACAGGGTTTTTCAACTCATGGAAAAAAATACGTTTACACAAGAACTAAAATTCGTGCTATCTTGTGCTGTCTAGGCCAAATTTCAGCTTTTCTGTGTTGTATGCCATCTTTCTTTTGTGTTCTACTTGGCGCTTAAGCTATCCTGATAGACAATTTACACACAAACCATTTATATTAGACTCTTCAACTTTATATGCAAAAAGTACTACCATTGCAGACAGAAAACACTGGAATATAGTAAGAAATTCTGATAATTGTTTTTCGCGCAAGAAATTTGGTTGGCTTTGGGCAAAGGTCTAAAAATTTTGCATAATTTGGTTTCCTAAAGTCAGTTTTTCCGTAATACAGCCGTAGTCACAGGACATGTGTGTTCCTTAATTACACATGCGCACACCTACTGTCCCCTGTCATACTACAAATACCGACACATGTAATAGCTGTACTGGCAGCCATTCAAAGCTGTTTCTTTGGATATTTAAGGCCCATGTTCTGGGATGAAAAGTGGGGCCCTAGCTCGTAGGAAAGTAACGTTTTGTTTATCAAGCCAAAGTTTATAGTGTTCATGTTTTTTAAGTGTTTATTATTTCTAGAATATTAGCTACATCCTTGCAAGGTGGTTGAAATAAGAGCTCACATTGCCACAGCCATGTCCAAAGTAGCTCTAATGGCCTGCTAGTACAATTAATAGGTGTATTGGTGCTTTTACTGACAGGAATTGGAGGGTGCACACACGTATCATTAAAGGGACACTAAAGCGAAAGAATAAATCAGTTTAGACTAATAAAGCATTGTTTTAGAGCCCTGCAGGCAGTCATTTTATAACAATAGTTTGGTTATTAGATGTGAAAATGAAGTTCGAAGTATCAGTATTTTAAATTCATGCCGAAACCCTGACGCAGCTGCGTCAGTGTGACATCAGGGATTCCAAAGTATATTTTTGCACTTGTGTGGCGTTGGCTGAGTAAACATTCCCAAAACTTCACATTTGGTTCCTTTAAAACACAATGTAGACAGTCTGTACCGCTATGTAATTAAGTAGGCCCTAGAAGATACCATACAAATCCATGACTTCACAGCGACCAGGTGCGGGAACTTCAAGGAGGCATCGCCTACCGTCTTTCGTTTTTGCGCTTTTTGTGGCCTACCAAGCGTCTTATACTGTTAAGAGTGGTGTTTTTGGTGTTGTAGAAAGGTAATTTACTAATGCAGAAGAAATAATTTTTTTCTTTAATGTCCCTTTAAGGAACACATTATATGTCCCGTGACAGTGGCCCTTTTCCGCTTCTATAATATGCTTCGCCGCCGTACATTGCATATGCTTCACTGCATAACAAGACTGTATTGTAGCGAAGCTGATTTTAGGAAACTGAATTATGCAACACTTGGGAACCTTACATGACTTCATTCTGTAGAGGTGCTATGAAAAGGCATGCTGCTCTATATTCGCAGCAAACATAATCTGCGTCATAGAAAAACAAATGTTTGTGATATTTATTTGCAAGATATTCATGTAACGTCAGCCAAAATATTACCTGCCGTTTTATTGTGGCACTGCTGCCAGTAACCCTAGATAATTGAGTGGGTCTAAGTAGTCTGGCTCTGAAAATTGCCCATTGATAATATTTGCATCCATTAAGATCAGTTTTTGCCTTTACTAGGATACAAATGAAAAAATGTTATTGTGACGTAGCATTTAGCATGACTTTTAATACGCCCCGAAAACATGGTGGACCGATCACACTAAAGGCACAGATCAATCTTAAGATGGGTCCCCACAAGAGATGAAGAACACGATCTGATGATGATCATGTGCAGATGCTGAAGTGCCTAAGAAATGCCCACATTATAATTATTTGCGTCAATAGAAGAATTATAAGCAACCTCTAGAAATCTGACATAATGTGATGAAATTGTAAAAAATGGCAGGTATGTATTATGATATTAATGCAGAAAACATTTATTTTGTCATTAAAGAAAGTTATGTATGCATTCACTTTTTCATCTTCCTTCTTGTGCTTGGGCCTTCATTGGTCTACATTGTGCAACAGGTAAAATGATGTGAAATATAACTGGTGACAAAGAAAATCCTAGCCTGCTAATGTACGCCTACTCAGTACACTATTGACACGTCCTGATTTATTAAGCGTGCTCATCTGTCAATTCAGGCACAGAAGCAGGTAACTATAACTTCTGTTCTTGAGCTGAAACATACACAGCCATGCTTACATAGGAAACAACTTTCAGGAGGCCAATTATTGACACGCATTGCAAATAGTACTATGGATCAAACATGGGGCTGACCACAATGCCCTCGAACTCTTCCCACCATACACATACTTTCTAGCATCCTGGGCCAACCTTCTGACCATGCTTTGAAGCTGCTGTCAGGTTTCGAACCAAGCCCAATCTTTCTGGCTTTGTTCTCCTCCATGTCTTGCCATTTTCCCCCTTATTTATGTTTGTCATATTGAGACAGATATGTGATGATTTTTCATTTGTGGGTAGTTTGGGCAAAGACAGTTTCAAATAAAACAAGCCACTCAGCGATTTTTATGGCCTAATTGTTTTTGCACTGATTGATCAGGCAGACCTACCTGCATGGCTGCATGTATATGGCAACGGAGTTCTCGTCAGATGTTATGTGAATATTTAATTAATAAACTTCATATACATTTCTGTGCAGCACAGACCCATTGCGGCTGCAACTATACTCAGCTGCATGGCTGTTCACAGCATCATTACGGAATAAAATCTGCCAGTCTTTATTTAATAAACAGTCAGCATAGTGAATAACCGAATAATATTTTGTATATTGTTCTAAATTTAAGTACTTTATGGCTTGCACTGTCGTGTTCTTACAGCTTTGGCAGGCCTAAAAATCTCAACAGGCCATCTAACTATGTGGAGTGATTTTTAACCATTACATATTCACTGCATTTGCCTGCTTTCCACATGGCTACCAATAATCAGTAGATATCATGTCGGTTATTTATATTTGGAATTGGTGACTTGCCAAAAACCTCATAGTACCCAGAAGAAAATAAAGCCATCGCGTACATGCAACAAAAGTTTAATGCACCCATGGAAGGGGAAGTAAATCGTGAAGATTTACACAACGGCACAACGGCCTAAAGTTCACAAAGCCGGGATGCCCCCAGAGGTGAATGACACAACCTGTCAGCCAATCCCTTGGAGCAGCCGCTGACCTGCCTATCGATGCGAAGGACGACTGCAATGACAACTGCAAAGCTTGCAAGGCTGGGACGATAAATTTTTTCAGTGACATCCACGTTGAAAGCCTAGCCCTTGAAGTGAACGGCATATAGAGTGCACACTTATCTCGCCACCACAACGATGACTGCTTCATAGCTCACAAGGCTGGGATAGCAAGTCTCATCGGAAGGCTGATCGTGCAGGCCTAGCCCTTGAAACCACCAGCTGTGTGCCTGCCAATATTCTGCGCCTTCATCGTGATGGGCACTCCAAGGTTTGCAAGGCTGGAACGCTGAGGTCATCCCATCTGAAATTTGGAAGCTTTGCCCTTCAAGCATCCAGTACCACCATGGCAGTGTTAAAGATGGGAGGAACTGCGAGGATCACTGGTGTTTACTAACAATTATGTGGGAGTAATATTAGCACACTAGAGCCAAAATGCAATGATATCCTTACTAAACTATCGGCATGGACTAGAGTAAATAAAATCAAAGTAAACCCAACTAAATCCAAAGCAGTTATTTTTTGTGCTCAGAATAAAGCAGTTCCTCCGGTGAATTCATTTTACAAGACCAGCATATAGAAATAGTCACCGAGCACAAGGTTCTCGGTGTGTATTTTTCTGCCCATCTAAAATGGGACACATGCTGCTTACATCTCCAGAAAACTGTCTGCAGTTACAGGTGTAGTCTCACGCTGCTGCACATTTCTTCACACAAGCGCTAAACTAAAAATATATTATGCCCTATTTTTTTCTCACATTAACTATTGCACACTGATATAGGCTACAAAACCTAAAAGAAATATGAACAAGCTTCTTGTATTGCAGAGGAAAATTATTTGCCTTATCGTTAACATTGAACCAACATCGAGTGTTAATCCCACAATAGTATCATTCAATTTGATCCGTGTAGATAATATATATGAATTTCGTTTGTTACAAATAACATACTTTTCTTCCACAGGTATGAGTAATTTCCTCACACAACTTCCCTTGAATATCGTACACAATAGTTAACACTCGTTCTACTGACACTTGGTCCTTACCACAGTTTAGAACCGATTACAAGCTGCAATCCTTGCTCAGAATCTGCCATTTTTTTCTCAATAAACATAAAGATACTGCTGGTTTTAGTCGAAAACAACTGCGAACATACTTTGTGCACATGTAATCCGTATTTCTTCATATGTCGTTTAAGAAAACTTCTGTGTCATTGCTGTACTTGATTTGATGCTGTACTTGATTGCTGTACTTGATTTGATTTGATGACTACTTCTGTATTGCTATTGTTATTTCGTTCTGTCTGCTGCTGCCATGTAATGGTTTCCTGGGCCTTCGTCAAGCTGTTCGTACAGCTTTTAGCCCAGGTGACCATCCAAATACTTGCTGGAGAATAAAATATTATTTGATTTGATTTGAATAATGTAGCATCCTTGTCTGTGCACTCACGAGTGCCCTAGGGACCTAAAAGACTGAATTATGGGACATTGAGTGGCTGAGAAAGATGGGAATATTCTTGCACACTGACATCAAAGAAAAGTGATAGAATACTTGCATCTATGTCACGAATAGTTGTTAAGTTCAACTTAGTTTGCTTTCAACATGAGTGACGTAGAGGCTTGTGAATACATTGAATTGGACATCTGCTGCAGTAAGTGAAGCTCGAGGTCTGATTGACCAAATTAGACAAGAAAGCACGTTACACATCCGCTATGCCAACAGGGATTTTAATAGGCAGGCCATAGATAGAGCTGGGTTTGTTCACATGACTAGAGGATGCCCATTGATGAAGCTAAGTAACTCGGTCTAAAGAATGCTGCAAGAATTTAACACTACTTGAGTAGTGATATTCTCACAGCAAATAGATGCGTTGCAGAAGCAACAGTCATAGCTTCAAGAGCACAGAAACTCGGAGGCGAATCGGAATTTGTGCCACAAAAGCCATTCTGTTCTCTGTCAGCAGGTCTGCTATGCTGTGTCGGTCAATGGGTGCTGTGTCTGCCCTGAAGACGGCGGCAGCTTTCCTTTAACTGGGACTGATAATCCATCTGGCACCACTGCTAAAGAAATGTTAAACATTTGTCCTAAAGACAAAAACGCAAAACGAAGCGATGGGAGGGGGATGAAGCTTGCAGAAAAACGAGATGAGGATTCTTTGATATAAGGTGTGGCAGTTAGGATCAGAACTAGAACGATAAGTCAAAGGTGAGTTTTTGCACTTTCGTGTGTGATCAAACAGACAGGCATCATACTGAAGGCATCAAGAAGATCACAAGGATGAAGCGAAGGCCCTTGGCAGCTTGGACAGACAGAGTCACGCACTCGAATGCAGAAAAATTGCGGGAAATAACTCAAGCACCCGAATGCAAGAACAGAGTGAAAATAATACTTTATGTTAAAAAAAAGGATTTCCTTTTGAACACTATAATAAAAAAACACTGCCCCACTGTACGATACATAAAACATTATAAACAGCTCCAAAATTGTATAACTGTGCAAACTCAACCTGAAAGCCTGAAATAGATGGAATAAAATTTGTTCCTTGTGAGCAAATCGGCCATACCGATTTGCTCACAAGGTTGGTTGCTACTCCTCATGCAGAAGCGATAACCGTATGTTGCTGGTCCTGCCGTGCCCACGGCGTTTGATGTGCATTGCATATGAATGCTTAATTGTGTGCAAACTACTCTTATGCGGTGATGTAGAAAGCAACCCTGGCCCTCCTGTTCAGGAAGTGTTCGATAAAATCATGAAATCACAAACCATCATACAGCAGGAAATTTCGGAACTGAAAGGTTTCCAAAGTAAGCTAGATATATCTCTCAGCTCCTTAGCAACTAGATTAGATCGCATAGACCATCTGTTTGGCGACTTCAAGGCCGGTATTGAACCACTTGCTCCAATCGAACAGCATATGAATTCGATAAAGCAGTCATTTTCCAAGCAACATCAAAAGCTCACTGACCTGGAGGATCGCAGTCGTCGCTCGAATTTGATTATACATGGCATAATGGAAGATACCTCTGAAACTGAAGAGGAACTTAAAAATAAGGTGATTTCTGAGGCCTTTGAAAAACACCTTGGTGTCTCAACGTCATCCATTGCCCGTATACATAGAATCGTATACATAGAATAGGAAAAGCAAATAACAACTCAAACCGACCTGTAATCACATTCTTCCAAGATTTTAAGGAAAAAAAGGCCCTGTATGCAAATGTTAGTAAGCTTAAAGGTTCGGCTTTTTCCATACAAAATGATTATTCTAAGGAGACACTAAGAAAACGAAAATTCCTCTGGGAATCTTGCAAAACCGAAAGGAAGGATGGAAAGAAGGCTTATCTCGTTCATGACAAGCTCGAAATCGGCAACAGCATGTATGCTTGGAACGATTCAACTGAACAACGGATTAGCCTTTCTCCTCTCTTCTAGTAACTCTGATTGACAGACCACCTTAGATAACCCAGCTCTTCGTGACCTTGTTATATTAAACATTAATGCCCAAAGCATAGTGAACAAGGCAACTGCCCTTGAGATCGCTCTGTTTACTCACAGCCCTGATATAGTTGTTATAACCGAGACTTGGCTTCTCTGTGATATCACTAATGATTGCATCTTTCTTCCACCATACACTGTATTTAGGCATGATAGGGGGTCACGAGGAGGTGGCGTAGCCATTTTACTAAAACCGAATGTTTCCGCTACAGTTCTAAATTCACCAGAAAACCATGAAAGCCTTGCTCTGAAAATCACGTATCTTGGCTACACTTTCATCTTATGTGCACTGTTTAAGCCCCCTAATTCAGATCCGGACTATCTGCATAAGCTGCAGGATTTTTTGTTCAACTACAGAAATAAAAATTGATACTTGCAGGGGATTTCAATCTGCCAACCATAAACTGATATAACGAAAACCTTGGATGTTCTGAAAATGCTGACGCTATCTATGATATAATGTTGTCCCACAACCTTCAGCAGATAGTCACCGAACCAAGTAGAATACATGGTTCTACTGAGTCAATCTTAGATTTAATATTCATAAAATGCTCTTTTTGTGATTACACAGTATCTGTTCATGACGGGGTTTCTGATCACAAGTTAGTAATCGTATCTTTACCTGTAGTCCACGGACGTATAGAAAAAGCAAAGCATAAGAACGTAAAAGATTATTCAAAAGCACTGGATGAATCCACCCTTGATTACTTGGAATTGGCTTATGAAAGCTTTGAGGGAACCAGTGTCACACAGTTATGGAACACATTCAAGGAACACTGTAAATATTGTATCAATAGCTTCATACCCGATAAGAAGAAGCGCTTAAAGAAAGCAAATTCCTGGTAAATCGCCACATTATTCACCTAAAACGAAGGCTTAAATGGCTGAAAAAAGCTAAGAACGCTAGTGCTAGTCAGTTAGCTATTTTAGCAGAAGAGCTTTCTTCTAGCATTAAATCAGCAAAAAAAAACATTACTTTACAGAGAGTCTTCCACAATTTATGCGAAATGATCCCCATAAATTTTGGTATCACCTTCGAACTTCCCACAAGCAAATAAATCAAATCACTATGCATAACAACGTGATTACGTGTTCTCAATCAATTGCTACGCATTTCAATGCCTACTTTCATTCTGTATTTTCTGAAGAAAGTGCCAATAAACATGTGTTTGACCTTCCACCTAAAGAATCAATCACTGTATCCTACGAAGGTGTTGTTGAATCCCTACTCCGGTTAGATACCAAAAGTTCGCATGGTCCAGATGACATACCAAACGCCTTCTTACGCCGTTATGCTGAATCATTAGCTCATTTCTTAACAAAAATTTTCTGTTTATCCTTATCGTCTTTTTCATTGCCCCCCGACTGGCTAACAGCCAGAGTTGTGCCTGTGCACAAAAAAGGGGACCGCGCATGTTTAAGCAATTACCGTCCGATTTCTTTGACGAGTACCTGCTGCAAACTAATCGAACACATTATCGCTAACCACATACTTGAAATATTAAACTCTAAAGGATGCTTGTCTCCATTTCAACACGGCTTCAGGAAAGGTTTTTCAACTGTCACGCAGTTGGTTACTGCTATCCATAACTTTAGTTCCGTATTAGATAAATCTGGGCAACTGGACATAATTTTTTAAAACTTCAGCAAAGCGTTTGATAAAGTTCCCCGTAATAAACTTCTTCAAAAACTGAAATTAATAGGCGTGCCCTTGACCTTAGTAAACTGGATTGCTTCCTACCTACAAAATCAAACACAGTTTGTGGATATCGGTGGCATCTCTTCCACGTTACTTCCAGTGACATCTGGCGTGCCTCAAGGAAGTGTCCCAGGTCCACTGTTATTTTTGGTTTATATAAACGACATCGTGTGTTCCATTGATAGAAATGTTAAAATTGGTTTATTTGCCGATGACTGCATGCTGTACACCCCAATAAGTTCTGTGGCTGACCAAATATTACTGTATGATGCTTTCCGCGAAATTGTGGCCTGGTGTGACAGATCAGGAATGGTCTTCAATTCTGATAAGACTGTGCTTTTGCGCATGACAAGAAAGAAATGTCCTATCCACTTTAGTTACTCTGCTTACGGCACTACTATCTCGGAAGTCAAAAAATACAAATATTTAGGCGTTTCAATAAATTCACAGCTTAACTGGAGCGACCATGTTGATTACATCTGTTCATCTGTGTTAAAAAAACTTGTATTTTTAAAACACAAGCTCAAAGGAGCACCCAGTCAGGTTAAGCTATTAGCCTATAACTCTCTTATTCGGCCCAAACTTGAGTATGCGGCTAAAGTGTGGGAGCCGTACACCAAAAAAGATATAGCAAAAATAGAAAACGTGCAAAGACGGGCTGTGCGCTTCATTTACAATAAATTCGAGAGAACTGATTCCCCATCTGCTTTAATGGCCTCCAACGAAATGAAACCTCTTCATATGAGACGGAAAATTGCTCGATTAACGTTTCTTCATTCACTCATCCAGGGAAAGTTTGGAATTTCTTCTTCACCTTATGTTACACCTTCAACTACACGAAAAACCCGTCACCAACATACCCATGCCCTAACACCATATTTTGCGAAAACAAACTTGTTTAAGTACTCATACTTTCCGCACACAATAAACGATTGGAATGCACTGCCTGAACAGATTGTCTCAAGTGACAGTTTTGAAAGAAATCTTAGCAATGAATTTTGATGTGCAGATTGATGTGCAATGTATTATTTCCTTTGACTTGTTTCGCTCATTGGTGTCATGTGTCAAACCTTTTGTCTATGTAATAACTTTATGGCGTTTGTAAACATGCCTTGTTATCTGCCCTTCCTGCTTGGACCACATGAGGTCTGCAGTATTATGTAAATAAATAAATAAAATGTCCTTGCATTCATGCTGGACGGCAATATTTTTCAGTTCTACCCTGCCCCCTCACTCTAGGTCTTTGTCCAGAGAAGGATTGCCCACTGCTTGAGTGCCCATGACAGTCGATGCTGCTTCAAGCTTCAACAATTCTTGTGCCAGTTACAGCTATGCAAGCCAATATTTGCACCAAGAAAATGTTACTTAGCTCCTTCAGGTTTTTCAAATAAAGTACTTCACCAACAAAGCTGTGCCCGGGGGCTAACCCCCTTCGACTTTTCTTTGGCATTTACAACACATCCTCAGACCATAAATGCTTATTCATAGCACCCGATACACTTTAGGCCGAACATCGTCTGCAAAGTTCCATTTGAAGAGGTACTGACATAATATCTTCAATTATTCATTTTTTTTCTCGTTAAAATAAGGCTTTCGAGTTCTAAAAATATAATAACAAGCCTTGGAGTGGCGTGATTTAGTATAATATCTTTCCCAGAGGCGGTTTCGGTTTTGTTTTCTAGGAGGATACTGTAGTGACATCACAACACAGTATGTGGTCACGTGGGAGAAGGACATTGCGACGTTTTGACACTCTCTTGAGGCCTCCGGCTAGCTCAGTCGACTTGTGCGCTGCTAATTGTGAAGACCAATGTAGCAGCATAGCGGACGACTGAATGAGCTAGAGCGAGTGTCGTAACATCGCAATGTCCTGCTCCCACGTGACCATATACTGCATCGTGACATCAGGGCATAGTATCCTCCTGGCAAACAAAATTGGCTGTAAAGAAGCTACTATATTAAATTATTTACAGCGTTTTGAGGTTTCACCCCTCTAATGCTGTCTGTCGTCTTCTCTCCACCCATCTTCAGCACTGTTAAATTCAATCATAAACGTGCACTAACCAGCTCAGTTAAGCACACTCGTGCAGTATGTACTATCAAACGCTTCTTTATCCCCTTCCATGTCGCACTGCTACCCCGATAGGGGTGAAATGCAAAGACACCCATGTATTGTGCATTTGGCCCACATTAAGGAAACCCAGATGATCATAATTAATGCGGAATCCCCCACTTCGGTGTGCCTCGTAATCATATCATGATTTTGACATGTAAAACCCCACAATTCATTTCATTCTGACGAGAAGTGGCTAACGTATTTTTAAAACCTTAGTTGGCAACGTGTTTTACCTGCTCAGAAAGAATAAATTTGCTTCTTGTGCTGTCCCATGGATTATGCATTGCCTTCGATCAAAAGCCTGACTAAGCATTGAGACACATCTTGGCTTGTCCATGGCATTGCTAGAGAATGCGAAGTACTGTTTATGAGCTGAGCTTGTCTTTGGCCGTTTTTAGCAAAAAGCCACGGACGAACCTAGCTCATCGAAAGCACGGAAAATGTTAAACATACCACAATGTGTACAAGTATTTCATTTCAGAATCAAGTAGGGGAACACAAGCTGCACACCTGGCAAGTATTGCTTGTGCAATTGACGGAAAGCTAAGTCTACCAATCTTGCTAGAAAGCACACCTGAAATGATGTACGTCAGCGATTCCAAAACTAGACAGCAAGGACAAAAGTCTATAGGAATGCAAGGCATGCGGTGAAAAATGTTGGGTAGCTTTTGCAAAGAAAGTGCAGATAAATTATTAGGCTACTATGAAAATGCCTTTGGCAGACCAGTTCTTTTTAATACTAAGCTTGATGACACAAAATTGCATAGCTTAGACAAAGGAATACTGTTAAGAGCTTGGGCCATGGCTTTCAGTGAAAGGCAATAATGAAGAACAAGTCTTAACACAGCCACCTACATGCTCTTTCTGTTTGGACAATGATTTAAAGCAAGGGGGGGGGGGGGGGGCGGCTCAGTAGCAGATTAAGAATAATGTATGTAGGACCTGCCACACATCATTAACAGTGGCAGGTGACATCGGTGGTATTTCTGGCTCCTGTTCCGAACATTAAAATATGAACCAGATTCTCTCTACAATGACTACTTTATCATCAGGTTTATAATATTACCTTTTTTTATACACCTAAATTTATAAAAAGGAGCTGCAGACAGGCTTCACACAAATCAGGTAGCAATGTCTTTTGACAAATGAGCTTAACAGCATCAACATTAGGCCTATTTCCACAATCAAGTTCATTAAGTACTACTTGAAACATATACAGAGGAAAGGTCACTTATTTTGATATTAATTAGAGCTGCACGACTCTCGGAACTTTCAAGCAACCAGGGGGGCTCCATGCTGTAATGTCTTCCTAGTTGTATTAGTATGTATGGAATACAGGTTTAGTCACTAAAGGCAAAACATTTTTATTAGCGACCATGGTTCTTTCTTTTGTGTCTTTTTCAACTTGGAAGGAGAGAAATGAGTGCAAGATGATGGTTGTTGGTACATTTAGATTGCCACAACAGAGTGATTAATGAAAATAGAGTTGCTGTGAACCCGTTAAACGCGTATCCAATATATAAAGAAGTGAACCTTAGCAAAGCTGCACAACCATAAGTCAAGTCAATTCAAGTGCATATACTAGTTAAAAAAACAAGCTTAAAATATAACGTACCAAATATTAATTTAGCTGTCATATATACCACTCATAGGTGCTAGCGTGGCTGAGTTAGTGATCAGAAATGATCCTACAAAAAATCATTGTTGTATAAAAAACAAAATCCACGTTCCTGCTAGGGTTTGGGTTCATGACTTAATTTATAAGCCAGGTGTTCCATACATGACATGGCAGCAGTTACATTCTTTTCTTTCTAATGCAGACACAATCCAATAATTGTAACCCAGTGTATTTGACCACATTTGAATGTTTGAACAATTCAAATGCTGAACTCTTAGGAGTACTAAAAGTGAAATATTTTCATGTGGGTAGTTCCATCAGTCAATAGAGCCCTCCTTAGTCCACTATAACTGCTGTTGTCTTAAATATTAAATAATGTGCAATATTGGGAGATGTTGAACAAGTAAGCATCGGAAGATAAATTTTGTATACCACAGGTCTTAGTACAGTTACCCATTGACAAAAAGCTCATAAAATTGACATCGTGGTTAAGAAGCACGAGTATGTTAAAGTGATCAAAGGCTTTGCAAGTTTAAAAGCCGTCCATCAAGAAAGATGTGTTTTCAGGTAACACTATATCATAGTAAATACAAAGGGCAAGTGGAACAGTAGGAGCTCCAGATTATATTTGGTCATGGCCAGGACATTACGTGAAATGATTATGAGATACTTTCAGCTGTCCACAGAGTTGACATTGCAAGCCTTACTTTAATTAGAAGGTTTCCCTAAAAGGCTGCCACAGTAGGTTGACGCCTACTTGTATGTAATGGTTCATTTGAAGTTCTGTGGGTTGTTTTCGTCACCCCACTTGGGAGAACCCTTAGCACACCCCTTTTACTATCGTAAACTAATCCTTGCTTTCAAAGATTTCCACAATTCCCCTTTCCATAGCCTTCATTTTACTCTTACGCACCTGCTTATCCTCCTCGACCCTTGCGAGCGATGAGCTATGTGGAAATCAGTTGTTAATAAGGCAAGTCCTTTTGTCCAAACATTGACTCCAGGCAGAAGATTCTCTTGTTCAGTGACTGTCAGTCATCTAATTTATTGTGTGGTGCTCTACTTGCTCGACACAAAACCTTGCACAATAAGGTGTAATTTAAAGCCACCATTAATTTCTGGCAAAGTGGTACCTTAGTTGGCCAGGCCATTGCTTGAGTGTGCTGACCAACTGGCCATCTCTAGTTAAGTACAAGGGCATCTCAGTCATTCAAGATAGTATGGGAAAGAACATTTCAACAATAACTTTGGTTTATTCTCACATAAGAATAAGTTATTCTAACAGGGCTGCCTTTGTGAAAAGCAGTTCCTGCCTTTTACACATATAATCGAAGCCAGATTCAAAACCATGCATGTTTAGAGTGTTCAAAAAACAGCGCTATCTTTTACAAGTCCTCCATCGTTAACCTGCACAACGCCTTACGTATTGCATTGGAAACAGGAAGGGAAAAAATTAAAAAAAATGTAAATATAAAACATAAAAATGAGAAAATCATTGCACATTGTCCAAGTTTCTAAATACTAGCAAATACAGCCTTTAATGGACGACTGAAAACAGCAGACAGAATGATCGAATCACTGATTGGTAGCGCACACCAAAAGACACGTAATATGAGCGGAATGATTTGCAGGGACTAGTTGTCAGATCACTGTGACCATTGTGAATATGGACAGCAGTTCATGGCGAGAACCACTAATTTGTTAGTCACTGCGCAACAAGTAAAGAATATGTACTTCTGACATGCAGCTTCTTTGCAGTACAGCGTAATAATGAACCTCACTGACAAAAAACTAGAAAGTTGGAAGCATCTCACTCGCACGAAGACACTAAAACGACGAAACTCAAGCTAAACAGCTATTGGCTTAATTTTGCGGATGGTTTATTGTACCATGCAGTGCAGTCGGATATGTATAGTACACGTCGAATACATTTTCACTGCAGCACAAATTTTATGCGATGAAGCCGATAGATTTTGGTTTAAAAGTTCAGCGCTGCCACTGCAACTGCTGAGAACATATCGTAAAAACTTGATTTGCATATATATATATATATATATATATATATATATATATATATATATATATATATATATATATATATATATATATATATATATATATATATATATATACTGGCTACCTGCGAGACACTGAACATTGCGAAAACATGATGAAGCGCAATTAATGTGTTTACCGGAGTTAAAATTTTTTTCCGACAGCACTTCACTGCATAATACTTATGCTGCTGTAAAGCCCATTTGAAGACAACAATTATGCATTGCAGCGAATAGCTCGGTTTATTAGTTGGTTTTATTGTTGTTCGCGAGTGCTTGTGTATAAAGAGGGCGCAAACAGAGAGGAATCCTGAAGGCAAAACAACGGCTTAAAACACCACACCAGAAACACCTCTGAATGCATGTCGGTACACATTAGATGGTTCAGTGCTCATACTGTGACCGGAGGCGATGTGTACGCTTGTGTGTAATTACGGACTCTTATTATAGTCCCCGTGAGAGTTGAACTGAGCCCCCTTGCAATCTCAGTATGCTTCACAGCAATGCAGTTTGTATAACTCACCACATAACTTGTCTGTATTGTGGTGAAGATAAAGCAAAACTGTCAACCACCATTAAGAAACACATACAAGACCTTTGCCCACGTGTAGGTGTGTGTGTGTGTGTGTGTGTGTGTATACATATATATTAGAACATATGCTTCCCTGCACTGCATTTTGTACAATCGAGCCCATAAAATGTCTATGTTGTGGTGAAGCTAATTAAAGCAAATTTGTCGACCATTAGGAGATGCAAACAAGACCTTGCCCACGTGTGGATTTATGTAAGCTATGACTACACTCTAAAAAAAGTTTACCCCATTTGGGTTGTATTTTGTCTCCAAACAATAATCATCATTTGTCATGCCCGCATTTCCTTTCTTTAATGCTGCGAGGCCGGTATTCCTAGTGACGAACGGCTTGTGCGTAATCAGCTTGACACAGCACTCTCGACAGTAAAGTATCGAGCGCCGAGTTTTCAAGAAAGGAAATATGCAAGTAAGGCAGATATGACGATTATCGCTGTAGGGCAAGACAAGCCCCAAAGGGCGTAAACTTTTTTAGAGTGTACTGTGGACTGTCAGTGGCTGTGAAATCTTCAACATCTTGCTCTTCTCTCTCTTTCGAGAGAAAATTTAATTGCATCTAGATAAGCCCCAGCCCCAGGCTTGGAAAACTATTCTCCATGTTAGACGGCAAAGGACTAAAGAAAGGAAGTGAGAAAAAAAAAAGAAAAAAGCACACTGACTTACACTTACATCCATGCGAAATGCACTATCACAAAAGCGATTTTCTCATTGTCTTTGTGGAGCACAGCTCAGATATATTTTTGGTTGCACCACAAATCGTGTATTGTGTGGCTACTGAATTCCTAAGGACAGCCCTCACTGTTACAAAGCCTCTGCAAATATAAATCAATGGTCCCTGTCCTAGTCAACACAACAGGTGGGTACATGTATGGCATGCTGGACAAATAATTCTAAATAAATCCCTCTTGAGCGCATGGCCGTTAACGAGACCTTTAGCATTTTGAAATGTAAGTTTAGCTCTGAACTGGTTAAATTGGTGATATAGCCATGGTCTCGAGGTAGCATTTTCTTGAATCTACTGTGTGTAAAATACACTCGCGATGGTTGACAGTTGAATTGTTACAATTGCAATCAGCAGAGAGACCTAATCTCGGCCTATATAGCTATACATACTAAAGGGCTCAGAGCACATATTCAACATTCCACCATCTTGCTTGAGTATCATCTTGTTTGCTTGAAAGTGATGAGCTCTCGGGCTACATTTTCAAGAACCATTGTTACTCACTAGCCTCCACTTTCAAAGATGTTTTCACCTGCTGCAACATCACCATCTCCCTTTCGAGGTGAAAGAAAGCTCTATTAGAACTGTCTATGTCATGTGGGCCTTCTTTGTAACCCCCGGTATTTAGAGGCATACTTGATCAAGTGCCTTTACAAATTCACTGTCCTTCGTTATTAAATGTGACCACTGTAACTGCAAAAAGACCATTGAACACCTCCCCTGCCAGTCTTTGATGTCCAATGTCAGCCCTATTAGAGTGTACCCACGCAACTGGATAGTTGACCTTTCACAGAGGCTAGGATCCTGGGTACTTGGCCATATTAATGAAGAAAGTTATGCATACATGCTCTTATGACTTTCTAAAATAAACGAATCTGAAAAGATACTTATAGACACCATCTGTCTTGTGCAAGTGAACTGTCTCGATTTGCCTCCTTTTTTTCTTTTAACGCCTCATAACCTCACCCCCATGCAGGGTAGCCAACTGAATGAACGTCTGGTTAACCTACCCGGCCTTCCTTGTTCCTTTCTTTCTCTCTCAGATGTAAACCCCATGCAGGAAAACAAAAAACCACACGAAATCTAGTCAGCCATACCTGTTGAAACTAAGATGCGACATGCTTAAACAATTTCAGACGTGTAAATGCACCTAAAATACAAGTACAAAAGAAAGGAAAACACACACGTAGCACATGCACTACTGATTCTTGTCCTTTCTTTTGTCCTTGTATTTTATATACTTTTACAAGCCTGCAATGCTGAACCAACTCGCCCAACTACCTACATTGCTTAAACCAATTCAATTAATATTTTGGTTAATGTATACTCAGGAATTCGTGCGATGATTAGGCAGATTCTTCTCTTGCAGAACTTCATCCAACCAAACAGCAGAGAAAAGAGTGATGCTGATACAGACACACAAGTTTTGTTGGCAGTGGAATATGTCAGCTGGATAAATTACTGCAAGCGTTGCCTAGCAACATGCATTGAAGCTGCTGAGCAAGTTGAAGTGCATGATCTGCAAATTTTCTGCCAATAATTTGCATTGTCAGACATCTGTGACGAAGGTGAAGAAAGGACTGCTGGCATCTGGACCAGGTTCTTACTAAGTTCGTAGCAACTGCTATTACACTGGAGGACAAAATAAAGCAACCACTGCGCCACCTGAAGCAGTATTCTCGCTTGTTGCTTAATCCAGAAAGGACAGAAAAAGAGTGGAGAATGCTGCCTTCCTAGCTTAATTACAAGCAATGCAAGAGCAACCTTGGAAATCAAATCAACTGCATCATTCTGGGCAGAAATGGGAGAAGTAAAAAGATAGGATGACATGTAAGAGTACAGAAATATCTGTACATTGGCCCAAAACATATTAACTTTATATTATTGCTGCAACTGAAGGAAGCTATGCTAAAAAAAAGAGCAGCAGCTGGGCGTGGAGTTGAAAAACTGCATGCCGTAAAAAATCAGCTTTTGCCATGACTGGCAGGAGGTATGTCAACATGTACAAGCATCAATGACCAGCAAATTGAAGTCCACCAAAAAGGAAGTGGACTAAACGAGACATTTGCTTGTGCTTTGGCAAAGTGTTATCACCTGGCATTTCTACTTTCATGGCCTCATCGATAAAATAAAGTCGCATAAGTAATACAATATTGCTTTTGCTGTAATGGACTTTTTATTGTGTATTTGCTTATGTTAGTGTACAATCTTTTGATGTAGTTTTATAGGTGCAACAAAGCACTAAATTTTTTGTTATAGTTTGTATTGAAAGATTTCAATAATGGGGTTGTTACTCTTACATTTTTTTATGCCAACCCAATAGCCGAAGTTGTATATTAGCTTGTGCCACTATCTAGATGTGTGGATGTGTTGTGTTTGTGATGCCATCGTGTTCGTTGCGTTGTCGTCATTCCAGCTTTGTCATGCAACTTTCACGCTACCTGCGTTGGAACCAGATGGCTCACATGAAAAGATCCAGGTGTCTCAGCAGTAGCACACCCACCCGTTGTTGGTTGCCTCCGTTTGAGATTGAAAAGCAAGTTTCACACGAATGTTCATTTCGGAATGATCGATAGCAACACCTCACCTTGGCATAGCCAACTACCTGTAAAATACTTCACATAACATAAATTCCCACATTGCATGGGATTTACGCAAGCTTATCTCATAGTTTTCATGTAGAGCCTTTTATACCTTAATGTGGGGGATAATAAAATGGCTTTTCAAGTCTAACTCCTCTGAAATATGTATAACTCGACACCTTGCATGCTAAGCTGCAGCTTCTTGTCCCAAACTGGCATCAAGAAAGCCAGGACCGTAAAATGATGCTGGGCTGAACAAATTAGTTTCCAAAGATTTATGTTGCGTTCTTGACCTCCTTTCGAGAGTTCCTGTGACAAGTTTGTGTGAAAAGACATTCTCACAGCTAACATATGTAGAGACCAGGCTGAGAAGCTCTATGTCAAGAATGGCTTAGCTGGCTGATGGTGCCTTTGGTGGAGCAATGAATTGTAATTTTTTTTATGATGTTATGAAGATAAATAACACTATAGCATGCATGCTTACGCTGTAGCTTTCTTTTTTGCCATGCAACACCAAGAAAGCAAATGAGTAATTGCAAAGTAATCTGCATATTGTATCCCAGGTGTATTGTGTGTGCTACGTTACCAGAGAATCCTGTGACCTTTAATTCACCTTTCCAGCACAACATGTCTTTATCAAGCCATACCTTTACGTTGGGTTGATATATGTAGGGATGCCCTTTCACCTTCATATCAGCTTAGCTCTGTCAACAGCAGATGCACTAAAGCTAAACACTCTTGCTACCTACTTCACATATTGCAACTGAAATGAAGGAAACACAGGTCTTAACAGTAAACTTTTAAACAGTGCATTTAAATACTTGTGCAACCTTCTTATCGGAAAGACCATGTGGCGCCTAGAGATGTAGCTTGACAAGTAAGAAACTGATGTGCTTTTATCTAAAAATAGAATTGATTGATGTTTTGTGGGACGAGGTGCCTGGTGTCTCGATGAGCACACTTTATGGCTGAGCATATTTTTGCCATTGCGTCAGCTTTGAAAACCTGTCAGAATCTTTAATCTTGGTGCATTAGAAAACACCTTGACACAAAATGAATGTAACCCTTAATGTCATTGAAAGAAAGATGCTGAAAATAATTTGATGAATACAGCAGAATGAAATGCAGGGAACTTAGATGGGAAATAGGTAAGCAATTTGCCAACCACGTTATGAATGCAAGCAGCTGACACTTAATAGAATAAGAAGGCCCTGGAGCAAGTCTCTGGCTTGCAGTGCAAGACCTGTGCACACTTATGATGATATTGCAGTATTCATGGCAGGGACGGGACCATTCAACCTTGCACACTGTAACAGTCTGTATATCTCTTTGAAATCTTCTTGTACCAACATGTACAAACTGCATGTTGCAAACAGTAAAATCATTGATATTGTCCTACAGACAGTTTCCATGTTTATTGGATTCTCATTTTAACAGCTGACTTTAAACTTCCATACTGAGAGCTGGACGAGTTAGTGCGTTTTTGGAAGAGTAGAAACAGTGCACAAAGTATGAAGGACAGTGAAAACGCAACAGGAGCACTGACTTGCAACTGAATTTTTTATTCATGATGATGATGATGATGTGTGGAGTTTTATGGTGCAAGGGCCAGGTGTGACCAAAGAGCGCCATGTCTGTGGTAATGAGTTTGCGGTGTAATTATGATTGCTATGAAGTTGGTGTGAGGTGGCTGTAAAGAGGCCTTAAAATATACGCTCTAAAGTGCGTAAAATCTGTATGATAAAATTATGGCGATGACGTGTGACATGTACTATGAAAATTTAGATGCATATAAAAACAATGATACGATAGGTAAAATATATCACGATTATAAGAAATACCAGAGCACTACTGCCTCCTTAGAGCCCTTGAAGCACAAGGGCCTGGAGGTATGTGCTACGCAAAACAATTATCGCAGTGGCATCCTCTCGAGAGAGGAGGCGCTACGAGTTCATGGGACTAATAACATGTAAAACCACATCTCTAAGAAAACCTAGCACTGTGTCTGTATTAAAAAGCGGTTCTGGGCCAAGAAGCATTGCAGGATGAAGAGGAATGTGCTGACGGTATGCTAATGGGAAATGTCTCTTTCTCTCAGATTCGGCTTCCCGACACTCCAGGAGGACGTGGAGTACGGTCAGCCTCTCCCCGCATCTACCACAGGTTGGAGGCTCACTTCCGGTGAGTAGAAAATTATGGGTGCCAAACGTGTGTCCTATTCTGAGACGACAGAATAGGACATCTGTTCGGCGCGATTTTGTAGTAGAGGGCCAGAATCCTAACTGTGGTTAATTTTTTTTTTATTTTTTTTTATTCAGGTATACATACAAGAACAATATGCACACACCATGCAATGTGAAAAAAAGCAAGCAAATGAAGTGCAAGCTATTAATCATGATTGACATTGCTAGAAAACACAAGCATGAGTGACGTCGTGAGTTGATTGCGACATGGTACTAAATCCATGCAAAAAGCCATGTTAGAACTTACATGGGCATTATGCGATTCAATGAATTCAACAGTATGCTTATAAACTATGTATTCTAACATTTTACTTGAATATGGGGCTAAGGAGATCAATCTATATATAGCTACAAATACCTTAGTCACCAGATTTGAAAAGCGGGAGGACTTTCGTTTGTTTCAAAGATGAAAGAACTATACCTGTTGTGGGAGAATGCTAAGAAATAAAAGCGATACTGAGGAGTCCGTTGGGAATAATATAATGTACCAACATGCATTAGGAATTACGTCAGGATCTCAATTTATTAAATTTGCAGACATACTTCTATATTTTAACAACATTATTAAGGCATACAAATTTAAAAAATAAATGCCACTACGTTAGTATTTGCCATAGCAAATGATTCCCTGGGGTGCATGTACAATGGCCCCCAATTGAATATTGTAGCACTAATGCTCTGCCACATGTGTTTGACCCCTGTTGATTGCAAGTCGCACAAGAGAAACTTGGCCTTCTTTGTAGAGCAAGGACAGTTGGCAAAAAATGAAGCACGCAAAGGTAGAGAGGTTTTGGTATAGCCTGTACAGTGAAAGATCCACTCAAGATCCAGGTGCTGTACCGTAACTTCAGAAGATAAAGCATTTATCTAAACACGTGCACATGGTGTAAATGATCGCACTCCGATGTATGTGATACATAACGACAATCACCACGAAAGCCTATCGCATTACTATTACTTCCACAGGTAATTTTCATGGCTGCTATGGAATGGCTGTCTCACTGCACCACAATCTATAGCAACTAATACACTGGGCATTTCAAATGGTTCATGAAAGCGGGTTGGGCCCTGGCCAGTCTGAGGCAGCGGCACTCCACACACTGTTCAACGCCCAGCCTCGTGTGAGTCACTTGACACTCGTCACGTACACTTGCTGACATTGCCTTCAGGCGGGAACAGGCCTTTCTGTTAGATTCGCGTTTCACGTCCAGGCTTTCGTTACTAGGCTTCTGCGTGCGTAAGGCGACGCGAAATGTTTGAATGCACTTTGCTCATCGACAAAAGGCGCCCTTACTTTGCAAAGCGATTTGGAAATGTGTATGCACCCTACATCGACGTCAATGCCGACGCGCACCACTTCTGCGTTTTCGAGCTCGTGAGCAGTGTGTCGACGTGAAACCAAGGCCAAACAGGCATCCGGCTTTGCCAGAAGGCGTACACACAACTTAAAGAATCGCTACATATGACACACCCTGCAATATGCATTATCCGTGTCGGCACCATATTGTCACGTGGTGGTGACGTAGAAAAACACAGTAGCAATACTGTGAACGAGAAAACTAACTTTTATTGGGCGAACTTGTGCCCACAAAACAGGCTACACTTATAGCACAACGAAAGCGGCGAACACAGTCGGCGATCGTCGGAAATCTGATCAGCGGATGAAGCGCGTCGGCTTTTATAGAGCAGTCGTCGAATGTTCCAGACTAATCGTTTGGACCCGCGTGCCTTCCACAAAGTTCTACACCATTCGCGTTACGCGATGAAATCAGATAACAAGGTTCGGCGACAACAGACAGCCGGGTAGAAGCATCGATAACTTTCCAGAAACGTCGGATACATGCAGGCGCGTCCCTCACTGTGCGATTACAGTTGTTAAGCGGCGAAACGTGGTCGCCCGATAAAGATAAGTACACGTGTCAATACCCCCTTCTTAAAAAAGCATCGACCCTATGCTGCAAACAAACGAAGTTAATAAACAAAAGCACTCGTAGCAAAGAAAAGAACAAAAATGACGAAGTTCGTCAGCGTCCGTAAAAGGGTTTAAGGCGCACCACGTGGACCACTTCAGATCGTGCGCGGCGCCGCTGTGAATGCGAAATGCCGTCTGGCACGACCTCATAGTCCAGAGCGCCAATACGTCGGATGACCTTGTAGGGTCCGAAATAGCGTCGGAGTAGTTTCTCACTGAGTCCTCGTCGGCGTATCGGGGTCCAGACCCAAACACGGTCGCCAGGCTGGTACTCGACGAAGCGTCGTCGGAGGTTGTAGTGTCGGCTGTCGGTCCTCTGCTGGCTCTTGATTCGCAGGCGGGCGAGCTGTCGGGCTTCTTCGGCGCGCTGGAGATAGCTAGCGACGTCAACATTCTCTTCGTCAGCTACGTGCGGCAGCATGGCGTCAAGCGTCGTCGTCGGGTTCCTGCCGTAGACCAGCTTGAACGGCGTGAGACCTCTTCCGAAGCTGCTTTCTGCAAACATTTACAAGCGTCGTGCGAAAAGAGCGAGCCCAAGCTCTACTGGAGACCAGAACGCAGCTGCCGAATGAGACGATCGCGATCTTCACTGAGGAAATGAGCCGTCTGTTCCGCCACGCCGACCCAGAAATGTCCGAGGAGAAGAAAGTACGCCTACTGATGCGTGGTGTAAAGGAGGAACTTTTCGCCGGAATGGTAAGAAGCCCACCGAAGACCGTCGACGAGTTTCTTCGTGAGGCGACGAGCATCGAGAAGACACTGGAATTGCGGAACCGGCAATTCGACCGACGCACCAAGCCGACAAGCTACGCCGGAATTCAATCACTGGCCACGGACGATCTGTGCGAGACCATCAGGGCCACTGTGCGCGAAGAACTGCGCAAAGTCTTGCCATCGTCGCAGCCTCAAGTGGCCTCGATCGCCGACATCGTGAAAGAAGAGGTGCACCGATCGCTTGGTGTTGCTGAGGTGCAACCACAAGTACCGCAGCCCCAGCCAGAAGCGATGACTTACGCCGCCGTCGCCCGCCGTCAGGGTCCCCCTCCACGACCGCGCCAGGGCCCCGTAACGCCGCAATTCCGTCGACCACCACCGCCGCCGCCAGCACGCCCACTCATCGGCCAGCGCAGCTACCCGAGGAAGACAGACGTTTGGCGCGCTCCTGACCACCGGCCGCTCTGCTACCACTGCGGAGAAGCGGGTCACGTCTACCGACGATGCCCATACCGGGAGATGGGACTGCGAGGTTTCGCCGTCAACGCTCCGCGCCCGCAGCAAGGTGAACGCCCTCGCGATATCGCCGACTACCTCGCCGCTACTCAGTGGAGCTCTCGACGACCGTCGCGTTCGCCATCAGCAGGCCGCTACCTGTCGCCGCAGCGCCGACCATACACTGGCCCAGCCCGGGGCCGGTCAGCGAGCCCATATCCGGAAAACTAAAAGCAGCAACCGATGGAGGTGCGGTTGCTGTTCGTCGAACTGACGAAGATCCTCCGCCGCCGACGAAGACGCCGAAGAAACCACCGCGACGACATAACGACACGCCGCCGACCCGACGAAGTCTGGAAGCAAAGAATACGGCGACGAAAGACGACCTGACGACGCGACGTTCCAGCTTCAGTTCAACACGACGCAGCCGTGATCCGACGCCAAGACCTAACTGTAACGCAAGACAAAGAACCACCGACCTCGACGAGCTTCTCGACGGCCACGCAGTCACCGCCTTACGAGACACAGCCGCCGATTACTCCGTCATGAGTGGACCCATCGCCGCCCAGTTGAGGAAAGTTACGACTTCATGGCAAGGCCCTCAAATTCGGACCGCTGGAGGACACCTGATTACGCCGACTGGGATCTGCACGGCAAGAATTACCGTTCATGACCGGACATACCCAGCACCTCCACCAGTTCCAGACTAATCGTTTGGACCCGCGTGCCTTCCACAAAGTTCTACACCATTCGCGTTACGCGATGAAATCAGATAACAAGGTTCGGCGACAACAGACAGCCGGGTAGAAGCATCGATAACTTTCCAGAAACGTCGGATACATGCAGGCGCGTCCCTCGCTGTGCGATTACAGTTGTTAAGCGGCGAAACGTGGTCGCCCGATAAAGATAAGTACACGTGTCAATATGCAGTCGGCGCTGTGTTACCACGACTCTTCCAAACCGACAGTCCAAATCAGGCGACATGTCGTGCTGTTTAGTGGATGCAGCACAGTTCGTTCGAAGCTTCTGTAGCTTCGTAACGACAACGTTATTCGTACTCGCCGATATTACACAGCGATCCAGTACTACAGTACACACCACAGGGCCACAAGGAATCACAACGGTCCTGCCACTGCGTGCACACGTGTGTAGGCGCCCACAGTCATTTTCGATTTTAAAACGCAGCATAATATAAATGCTTTATTTATTTAGGCGTAGTGCATTTAGCAAAATAACGATAACGTTAGCATTTCATGTATTTTCTATTAAGCTTGCTTTTTGTGACGTCATCATGCGTGGCAGCAGCGGACTCCACTTGAGGTCGTCTGCTGCCACGCGCGTGCACCCAGCGCCGGCCTTTTTGTTTTTGGCGAATGCTTAGAAGCTTCAAGTTGCGGACACTGCGGTGGGCCAGGGCTTGATGACATTTGTTGCCCAGTTGCTGGTGATACCGCGACGTACTTGGAGCAACGGTAAGTGTCGTGCAATTACCCGTTCTCTTGCTGACACGTAAAAAACCGGTTGCGCATTCGAGCTGCGGTCGATGTGATCTCGAAATTCGAAGGAACACGAAACGGTTGTCGCAGGTCCCGCAGTGATCGTAAACGAGCCCACTTTACTGCTGCTGCTAGTATCGCTTTTACGGGAACTTTCAAAATTAAACATGCATTAGTATGAATCGGCTCACCAAGCTTTATATGCACGTCCGTTGCTTTCGTTCATAGATCATGCGCGTAGCTTTGCAACCGTTACCGATATTGTAAAAACGGCAAGAAGACAGATGACACAAGTAGTGTGTCTGCTTTAATTGTTGTCTGTGCTGTTTTTGGAATATCAACCAACTCCGCGCAGTCGTGCTGTTTACAGCTAAAACGTGTTTTTTTCTTGTTGCATGAGGAGCATTTGCTTCTAATTGTGGCAGTAACGTTGTGAATTGTCCTCGGCCCAGATCGCTGACTGTGTGCAAACTTGTCTAATTTGTTTCACTTTGCTGCTGTCTTTACAGCTTCTGCCTATTTCCTCTGCCTGTACCTTATATTTGTTGTGTTTATCGAGACCTGGCCTGTCTCTGCCTCGTTGAAGACAAATGGACACAAGTACTGGTTGCTGTTGGTTTGTTTGGTTTGCTCAGTCTGAGCGTGGTATGTATATCCGTTTGCTAAAAGGGTATGCTGCTGCGTCTAATGCAGGTACTGCTCATCTAAAGGTAGATTTAATTAGTAGTGGTTTGAGTGAGAATTAGTTGGTTTGAGTGATGTATGACACCAGAGAGTTATTGTTCTAGAAAGGCGACAAAGCTGGTCCACAAATTTAAGGTATGGAAATGCTTAACCATTTAAGTGTTGCAAGTTGCCATGAAGTATTACACACATTTAAAATTTCAGTTGCAAATGACATAGTAGAAGAAGAATCCAGAGGATTTGCTGCCAGATGTCTTGAGACAATAAATTGTAGAGAAAGCATTATAGTGTGAGCTGCCAATGATTGTCGTCAGCTCTAACCCATTTTTCTATATTGTCACTGTTGCTTCATTGTCTGTTGCCATCACACGCTTGTCATAAACAAAAAATTGAGCTGCATGATTCCCCTGAGTTTTCTCGCTCATAAGATACAAATGTTTTGATTTCGGCTGCCTTGGGGCCTCATGGTAGAAAATGAGTGTTTATTAGCCAGTTGCCAGCTTCTAAGATCATGTGCTTTGTAATGTGGGTGTTTTAGAGGATACTACACATCTGCCATCATAACTGTGAGTGCTGCTGCCTAGCACTCCCGGGGCTATGCTTAGTACATATGCGCAGCTATCCAAGAAATTGACATTGGGACAACTGCCGTTGAAGCTCACTTGGTAGAGCATTGCAAGCACAAGGCAGAAAACGTGGGTTCAGCTTCGTTGTCTCTTATGCAAAGCATTATCATGAGCTGTCTCCTGGCTTCTTCGTACATCCAGTAAGATAGGCTCAATAATAGTTAGTAATGTGCCTGATGGTGGGTCGTTAATCTGGGTCCTTAGTGCAGCAGCCCAATTCTTTATCCATTATGCTAAAGATGCATGCATAGCGCGCCAGATTAATCTCATTGGTTCTCTCGTAGCAGCTAATTCTCTCAGATGTTATGTGACACAGAGTTTGGGATTCACCCGTTTCAGCTCAGATGCAACAAAGCAGGTGTTGTGTCTATTTCGGTGAGAAGTGTGTGCAGTTGTTTTGGTTTCTCTGTGTTGACGTATTGTGCTTTGTATTTCATGTGGTGTTAGGCATTACCTCAATTGCAGCTTCAATGCTGTGCCCATAAAAACAGCTGTAGGTAGGTGCTCAGGAGTAACGGGAAGCTCATTCTTCCTCATTCTCTCTTGCATACAGCAGGTAGTGCGTCCAGTTTAGTTACAGGCACCTGTGTGGGGCATTTCCTTGTTCTTATTCTGCTGATGTGTTGTACATAGGGGGAAAGTCAATCCTCTACATCATGGTTGTCAGTGCCGCTGAATACAGTGCAGTCTCAGTCTCGCTGCCTTGAAATGTCATAAGAGGTGACATCTGGGGGTAAAGTAGCATCTTGCTGTACCTTGCCATCGGGCATGGCCAAGGTTGTGGTTGTGCAACCCAAGGATCCTAGAACTTTCTGTGGGACCAATGGCACGGATGTTGAAAAGTGGGTGGCTATGTACGAACGTGTGAGTGGAATCAACAGAGGGGACCCCACGTGTGTGCTAGTTAACCTGTTGTTCTACCTAAGAGGCACGGCAAAGGTGTGGTATGAAAACCACGAAGAGGAGCTCACCAGCTGGAACCAATGCAAAGAGAAGTTGACAGAGTTGTTTGGCAAACCAGCCGGCCGTAAAATTGACGCAAAGCAGGAACAGGCCTCCTGTGCCCAATCCCCCACGGAGTCCTATCTCTTGTACATCCAGGACATGCTGGCACTTTGTCGTAAAGCAAACCCGATCGAGACATGACAGAAGCTGAGAAGGTCGGGCATGTGCTTAAGGGCATTGCTGAGGATGCCTTTAATCTGCTCATGTGCAAAAGCTGCTCTACAGTTGATGTTATCTTTAAAGAGTGCCGACAATTCCAGCACGCCAAAAGCTGATGCGTCTTGCAACCAGTCGCCAGACTTCCCACTACTGCTGCAACGCCGACGTGTGAAGATCAACCCACACAGCAGCATGCGTCGCCATCGGAGGATGTGGTGCAAATCGTTGACGTGAACTGGATACGATGGCGCCTGCATTTCTGTTCGCCTATCCCTGATGCTACAACATTTTCAGTCCCCTTCTTACAAGCCATCATTCACCAGGAACTTGAAAACATTGGCTTACGTTCTGTCTGTGCTGTTGCCAATCCCAGAGCTAACAAACGCCCTTCTACTATTTTTGCTCCACCCCGACGCTTCTCTCTGCGTTATCGCAACCTGACTGAGTAGAGAACTGCGGACGACCAGCAGCCGATATGTTTCACCTGCCACTGCATTGGTCATGTCGCCTGATACTGTCACAACTCGTGGCCCTTAACACTTCGCGTGCCAACCAACCTAAGCCGTTTTGATGAAAATGCCCGCAATGTTTCGCCCACCGCCGAAGCTAACAGCGCCAACTCTGCTAGGAACATGTGGTACAGTCGCTCACCATCGCCGCATGGACACCAGTCTCGTTCACCGCAAACATGTCGCCCATCTTTGCGTTCGCCACAGCCACGTCGCTTTTCGTCCCCCTGTGGCGTTTGGCTGCACCCGTTTGTAAAACTAAGAAATGCAGCCCTCGGAGGTGGTGCTGCATTGCCTAATGCTGCAGCAAAATCCTCTGTCTATGCACACAAGGAAAAGTGTAATTGGCGTTAAAATAGACAGCATAGCTGTCCAAGCACTCATCGACAGCGGAGCCCACATACCTGTGATGAGTGCTAGCCTGCGTAGTCGTTTAAAGAAGGTCCTCACCCCAGCAGCTGCCCGAGTGCTTCATATGGCTGACGGTGGAATGCTGGTTCATGGAATGTGTACTGCAAGTATAGCTGGCCGCCCTACTTCTGTTCTCTTTGCTGTGAGCAACATCTTCCCTCACAACGTTATCCTAGGATTTGACTTTTTATCCACTCATTCTGCTCTCCTCGACTGCACGGCCGGTGTTCTTCAGTTAGAACTGCCTCAACTCGCCGATGCTCCGAGCACCGCCCCACCGCACTTGTGCTCGCTTTGTGATGTGCGTCTGTCACCCGAAGCAGTTACTTACGTCACTTTGACCGCCCAGCCACAGGTTCCTGATGGTGAATATGTGCTTCACCCCATCATCAATGCGCTTTGAACCGGTCACGGATACTAATAATGACATCGTTTTACCGCTTCTGAATTTCAGCCTGTGCCCTCAAGTGATTCCGGCCAGCATGTTCTTGGACAGCGTTTCTAGTGGTTCTGAATTTGATATTGAGAGTCTGAATTCTGAGAGTGGTTTATTAGTGCCAATCGCAGCTCCCAGCTCTGATTCCTTAACGGATGACTTTGCGAAAATGACTGCACCTAACCTCACCTCTGCACAGGCCAGGGACGTAAGTCTCCTGCTTGAATCGTACAGTGGAATCTTTGATTTCGGCAACAGGCCTTTAGGCTGAACATCTGTTGTTCACTACCATATAAACACTGGAGACACAAATCCTATTTGTCAGCGTCCCTATTGTGCATTGCATGCTGAACATCGAGTCATTCAATCAGAGGTGGGCAAAACGCCCCGCAAAGGGGTCATCGAGCCATCAGCCAACCCTTTGCCTGTCGTCCCTGTGAAAAAAAGAAAGATGGTGCCTGGCATACTTTCGTCAATTATTGCCACTTAAATGAGATCACGAGAAAAGACGTCTATCCACTACCATGCATCAATGATGCCTTGGACTGCTTGCACAGAGCTAAATACTTCTTGTCCATCGATCTTCAATCCAGCTACTGGCAGATTTCGGTTGATTAAATGGTTGGAGAAGACAGCCTTCATCACACTGGATGGCTTGTATCAATTCAAAGTCATGCCCTTTTGCCTATGCAATGCTGCTGCGACATTTGAACTTGTGATGGACTCTCTTCTGCGATGCTACAAATGGACCACCTGTCTTTGTTACCTTGACGAAGCTGTTTTTTCTCCCATGTTCGGCAGCTGCCTTACCCGACTCACTGCCATTGTTGCAGTCTTCTGAAAAGCCGGCCTCCAACTCCACGGAGTGTCAATTTGGGCGCCGTCAGATTACCGTGTTGAGGCACCTCATTGACGCATCCGGTGCCCAACCAGATTCAGAAAACGTTCGTGCCATACGCAGTTTCCCTGTGCCACATTCTGCTTCTGACGTGTGCTGCTTCGTCGGCCTGTGTTCTTACTTTCATCGTTTCATCAAAAACCTTGCCAACATTGCTCGGCCTTTGACAGATCAAAAAGAAGAGCACGCCATTCTCATGGGGCCCGGAGCAGGCTCATGCGTTTGCCGCTCTCATCTTTCTGACCACCTCTCCCATACTCGCCCACTTTGATCCATCTGCACCGACTGAAGTCCACACTGGCGTAAGCGGCCATGGCATCGGCGCTGTTCTCGATCAACAACAGAATGGTACGGAGTGCATGATAGCTTACGCCAGCCACCTGCTGTCACCTGCCGAGAGAAATTACCCCATCACCGAGTGGGGGTGCTTCACTTTAGTTTGGGCTGTCGTCAAGTTCCGGCCATATTTGTACGGCCGTACATTTTCGGTCGTTACAGACCACCACGCACTCTGCCGGCTGTCTTCCCTCCAAGACCCGACAGGACGGCTTGGTTGCTGGGCGTTGTGGCTCCAGGAATTTTCATTTATTGTCAATTACAAGACTGGATGCCTCCACAAGGACACTAACTGCCTCTCGTCACCCCGTAGATCCACTTGATCCTTCTGTGCATGATCCGGTGACCTGCGTGATGGCTTTCACTGATATGACTGACATGCGCACTGAACAACAACGCGATGAGTCCTTACAGTCCATCATTGCCGGAGGGCAATCACTCCGGCAGCACTGACGGCACATGCCACATGTTCTTGCCGCACAACGGCATCCTCTACCACCGCAATATGAACGCTGATGGCCCTGAGTTGCTCCTTGGCCTTCCTCGTCATCTGCGATCCGTTGCTCTTGAACAACTTCACGATGCACCGACGGTGGGACACCTTGGAGTTTTGCGTACATACGATCACGTACAACGCCGGTTCTTCTGGCCAGGTCTCTACTGCTTTGTGCACTGTTATGTCGCAACTTGCGAAGTGTGTCAGTGCCGGAAGAAACCTCCCCTACCACCTGTCGGATGACTCCATCCATTTGAAGTTCCCTCTGAACCGTTCTCTCGCTTAGGCCTTGACTTACCTGGCACTTTTCCGATGACGACTAGAGCTAAGTCGATTGCCGTCGCTACTGATTACATGACACGCTATGCGATAACAAAGGCGTTGCCGACTACTTGTGCAACAGACGTTGTCGATTTTCTCCTCCACGACGTCATTCTCCACCATGGTGCACCTCGACAGTTATTACACACTGCAGCTGCTCATTCTTGTCTCTAGTTGTCGACGACCTCGTACACTCTTGTGCCACTTAGCACAAGCTGTCCACCGCCTACCACCCACAAACAAACGGTCTTATGGAATGTCTCAACCGAACAATCACAGAGATGCTGTCAATGTAGGTCTCCAACGATCACCGCGACTGGGACACCACGCTGGCCTACGTGCCGTTTGTGTATAACTTGTCCCGACGTGACACTGAAGGATATTCACCCTTTTATCTTTTGTATGGTTGCAACCCCACTTTGCCCTTTGACACCATCATCCCTTCTGTGCCACGTGTTGCAACTGACCATGCTCATGAAGTCATCGATCGCGCTCACAGGGCATGTCAAGTCGCTCGATCTCGTTTATTAGCCCCGCAGCACATACCAAAAGAGTTATGACCGATGCCATCGCGATGTTAAGTTCGCACCAGGTGCTTGGATGCTCCTTTGGTCACCATGTCGTCGGGTTGGCCTCTCCCAGAAGCTTCTCTCTCGCTACACAGGGCCTAATGAAGTCCTAAGTCAAGTTAACGACATAAATAAAGCGATTTCGCCGCTTCAGTTTGATGCATCCTCAAGTCTGACGCCTGCTGACGTCGTGCATGTTTCGCGGCTGAAGCCATACTTCGCTCGCGATTCTTTGCCTACCATGAGCCGAGACGGTGCTTCACCACCCGGGGGTCCTGTTACGGAAGGATGAAAAAAGAGAGGAAGAAGGCCGCAGGACGCTGGCAGCTGCGTGCTGTTGGTGGTCAGCCATCTTAACTACTCTGCCTCATCTTGTATATATATATTGCAAATACAGTCTTTCTATACTCCCAACATCCCCGTTACAGTATGCTTCGCCTCCAGCATGTTCATGATCTCCGATGGTATATGAAACAGTGATGCAGACTAAGCTTCACAAAGAATTAATGTTCCCTCTCTTCCTTACAGGCTGCTGTGTTTCAGCTAAATCTGCTTTTCCTGTGTCCAGTGGTCTTGTCGCTCAATTAGTGCTTGCCTATTTCTGTTACGCTGCAACCCACTAATGTTAAAACGTGATATTTCTCCTCTCTTCCCTTGTCCTCCTGTCCTTTTACACTGCTGCAAACTTTTAGATTTCAATACTCGAATTATTAATACAAAGATTGATGCTACCATATTATATGTGATGGCTGTCAAGACGGAAATAATTTAGGTGGACCTGAAACTAAATGAAAAAAGAAACAAAAAACAAAACAGGCATGTGTGAGTAGGAATAACTTCCTTGTGATAAAACTGGCTCCATGCTAAACTTTGCCTCTTAATTGGTCTTAAAAGTCTCAAACCCATTTGCGCATATTGCATAAGCCAAGTTTTCCACTCGTCAAAACAGCAGCCGCCACAAAGTGTTAGGAAAGAGGTAAAGAAACCACGCCTTTGCATTCGCACTCTCCTCGCAAAGCTTGTGTCATATATGCAATCACTCACCATACACAAACACATTGATCAACACTGCAATGTTTGGAAGAGCCCGAACCAACACTATGTAGCCATTTACCTGCAGTATGCCTCCTGTAACATAAATCCCCACTGTGCTTGGAATCTACATAATTTTTTTTTAATTTCTCAGGCATTTGGTGGTAGAGGCCAGTGCATTAGACAGAAATCCTGCTAGACTGCAGCAATGTTTAGAATGTAGTATGAGGTACTCTGTCTGGCTGGAAGTTGAAGATAGAAATTATATTAGTCGTTATTATTAGTCGTTAGGCATTTGCACTCTGCGGCAGCAGCGGCGTGGCGCTAGTCCTGTGGCTACGTCCCTAACCGGGGAATTCTTTCTGTAAACGCAGGTCCCTACGTCTGCGCATCTCTGCCAGGCGTACAGTTTTTTTTTTTGTGCAAGCTGAATTGCATCACTGCCACGTGCCTTGACTGCCTTCGCGGTGCCTGCGGTTGGGCGGGACTATCTACTGGTGCGCCGTACGTACCTGCTGTGAAGTGCATTGCCTGTCCGCGGAGCAGCTGCCA
Source organism: Dermacentor andersoni (assembly GCF_023375885.2). Lineage (NCBI taxonomy): Eukaryota > Metazoa > Arthropoda > Arachnida > Ixodida > Ixodidae > Dermacentor > Dermacentor andersoni. Next base: position 28,158,395 of record NC_092820.1, on the reverse strand, counting down.
CTCGGGAACCAGTATATGAAGCCACGTCGACTGAAGACCGACTGCATTTGCACTCTGCGGCAGCAGCGGCGTGGCGCTAGTCCTGTGGCTACGTCCCTAACCGGGGAATTCTTTCTGTAAACGCTGGTCAGTATACACCACAACTTGAGCCTCCTCCGCCGCTACTTGATATTGCCGCCTGCTGCTGCTGCTGCTGCCGCGAGTGTCCTTGTTGCATGTGTACAAATTTTCTGCAATGGCCGATACTGCTCAGTGTGCTTCATGTAGCCTAACCTTTCCCAACGATGCACCTTCCATTTTATGCGTCAGTTGTGGTTGCAGGTATCACTTAGGAAGTTGTTCGGGGGAGGACGAAATAACCATGACTCGAAAAAGCTAAAAAAAGTGGAACTGTGAAGCCTGCAAACCTAAAGCAACGATTGATCCTGACAGCTCAGCAGATGCACGCTCTATCACTGATGTGTTCAATGAGCTAGCTGCCATAAATCAAAAGCTGCTAGAAGTAAACGTAATAAAGAAAAATGTAGAGTTGTTACTGAATCTGAAGGCCACTGTGGATGGCATCGAGTCCTAGGTGACACTTGTTTCCGAGAAGTATGATACGCTACTGGATAAGATGACAGCTCAGGAAAACAAAATTGGCACGTTAGAGAAAAGAGTTGCCGCCATTTAAGCGTCAGGGGACTGTGAAGAAACGAAAAAACTCAGAAATGACCTTAATCAACTTGAGCAGTATGGACGACGACACAATATGGAAATACACGGCATAAGGTTCACCGAGAATGAGGACTTGCTCAGCAAGGTTAACATCCTTGCTAGTGAACTTGTTCTGCAGCCTGTAACTACAAGGGAACTCGATGCTGTTCATAGACTTCCAGTGAAACAAGGAAAGACGCAGCCAATACTACTGAGGTTTCAGTCTCGAACTACTAAGGAAGAATATCTCAAAAAGAGAGCTGTCTTGAGGGAGAAGAAATCAACTGTGGGTTTGCGTGAGAACCTTAGAGCTACGAACAAGCGACTATTTTGGCTAATGAAAGCAAAGGCAACTGAAAAGGATTACATGTTTACATGGATAAAGGAAGGAAAGCTGTTCGTCAGGAAACGTCATGGGGAACGCGCAATTAGAATTCAATCAGAAGATGACTTGTCCAAGATAGAATAGAAGCTGACAATGTCAGTAACACTGATATAAAATGGCAGAACTACTTAGCCAAAGAGACAACCAATACTATAGTCAAGTAACGTTCCGAGTAGATGTGGGCAACTATGTTCATAACAAGCAATGCTTCTCAGTTTTTCACGTGAATGCTAGAAGCCTCAGGAACAAATTTGACGAAGTTAACATGCTTCTTGATTCTCTGCACTATAATTTCAATGTCTTGGCTTTTACAGAAACCTGGTACAGTTCTAATGATTTTATTCCCGAACTTGAAGGTTACAGCTGTGTGTCTATTTCGCGCTGTAAACGAAGAGGTGGTGGCGTTGCAATCTATTTTCGCAATGACGTATTGTACAACGAGTTAACAGAGTACAGTATGGTTAACGATGATTGCGAATCACTTGTGGTTGAGTGTGATGGCCTGCTTCTTGCTGTCCTGTACCGTCCGCCTGCAGGTAGTGTGAATATTTTTTTGCAAGTTGTTGAAAGGATCCTGGAGCACAGCTTATTGTTGAAAGTGCCCGTGTTACTCACTGGTGACTTTAATATTGACCTCCTTCATGAGAACTCTACTAAATATGATCTACTAGATGTTATTCACTCTTATGGCTGTCGGAATTTAATCGAAGCACCAACAAGAATTAATGTCGAAACAAGTACACTGTTAGACTTGTGTATAACGAACCATTTAAGTGACGAAATGGTCTCAGGCATAATATCTAGCGGCATCAGTGACCACTTACCAATCTTTTGCATTATACCACGCTCTAACCATCGTAGTGTTTCGCAGAATGGGAAAGATGCGAGAGCAAGTAGAAAAATAAGTGACAATAACATTACGAAGTTCCAGGAGCTTGTAACTAACACCGATTGGAGTGTAATAGAGAGAGAAAAAAATGTTGACCAGGCTTACAGTAAGTTTATAGCACTCTTTAAAGACATTTACGACACTTGTTTTCCACTAGAAACGCGCAAAACGCACCGAAAAATTAGAAAGCCTTGGGTCTCCTACGAACTATATAAAGAAATTGAACGCCGCAAAAAGTTATTTGAAACATTCATTAAATCGAAAGATCCACACGTCCTGAAAACCTACAAGCAGCTTCGAAATAAAACAAACTCTAAAATGAAGAATGCTAAACGCGAGTACTATCAGAATAAGTTCACCGCAGCTGCAAACAATCCTTCACTGCTCTGGAGAACATTTCGAGAATTATTGACGGGCAACAAAACGAACTGTCCTCAGTCAATAGTTATCGACGGGATAACATTATCAGGGGAATGCCTAGCCAACAAGTTTAACTCGCATTTCCAGGTTTCTGCTGCGCAGTGTAACGATGCTCCTATGGGCCGATGTGAAGCATACAAAAGATGTCCTAATATGCCCACTATATTCCTGTACCCAACAAGCCCAGCAGAGATAGCAGACGTCATATCTACACTAAAGAATAACTGCGCATGCGGAGCGGACGAAATAAGTACAAAGCCTATAAAGAGTGTAGCGCAAGTAATATGTCACCCGCTTTCGCATATCTGCAACCTCGTCTTATCGACTGGTGAATTTCCCGTGCTCATGAAAATTGCGCGAGTAGTGGCACTGCATAAGGGGGGTGCGTTAGATAACCTCAATATTTTCAGACCCATTTCAGTTCTTCCTATCTTTTCTAAAATCCCTGAACGCATTTTAAATAAAAGAATAGTTGGGCACTTGACAAAAAACAAACCAATAGTACCAGCACAATTCGGGTTTCAGAAACAAAAGTCTACTGAGCAAGCGCTTTTGCATGCGAAAGACCACTTAATTAAGAACTTTGAAAAACAGACTTACACTATTGGAGTGTTTTTGGATTTCCGAAAGGCTTTTGACTCTATTAATCACGATATTTTGCTTCGAAAGTTACCCTGGTATGGCATAAGAGGTGTAGCATATACTTTAATTAAGAACTATCTCAGCTCCCGTAAACAGTTTGTTAGCCTAAAAGATTCTAAGTCCCAACTTCTTGATTTAAACTGCGGTGTTCCTCAGGGCTCAATCCTAGGCCCAACTTTGTTTCTTCTCTATATCAATGATATTGTTAACATCCCAAACACACCGTGCATAACTTTGTATGCAGATGACACCAGCGTTTTCTTCTCTGATCATAACATTCAAGAAGCATTTAACGTAGCCAATAGATGGATGGGGCACCTCAATTGTTGGCTAAATTCAAATAGAATACAACTGAACTGCGAAAAAACAAAGTACGTCATATTTAGACCAAAAGGAAAGCAGCTGATGGGTCACTACGAGTTAAATTTTGGGGGGCGCATTATGGAAAATACGAAGTGCGTAAAATTTTTAGGCGTATGGTTTAACGAAAACCTGTATTGGTCCATTCATGTGGAGACCCTCAGAGCCGACATTCGTAGAGCGACGGGAATGATTAACATGTTAAAGCATCTTATTCCAATGACTTTAAAGAAACAGCTATATTACACACTAATACACTCTCGTCTACACTATTCTCTTCTGGTCTGGGGAACTACTACCAAAACTAACCTTATGTCACTATATAGGCTGCAAAAAAGAGCCGTAAGGGCAGTTTGTAACCTACCTGTTCTTGCACACACTAAACCGTTTTTTGATAAGCTTAGCATACTCCATATAGACCACCTATTTTTGCATAAGCTATCGCTCGAGGCGTTCCGTCTCCGTCAGGCTGATCACATACAGTTTAATCAGACCTTCGCCACCAAAGAAACTCCGTATAATCTCAGACATGACCCAATCTCTATACCGCTTACTCGCACGAACTACGGGAAACAGGCATTACACTTTCAAATATCAACCTTGCTAAACAATAATCCCACAATTCTGGAACAATTACAAACCACGAAATCGAGCTTGAGGTTCAAGAAATCTGTTAAAACGTATTTTCTTCGCTGCCTTATTGTATAACTTCCTTATGTACTGCAATGTTACTGTTTTGTTTTCCTTTTTAACATGTTCTGATCGAGATTCGAATTGTTCAGCGTTTTTTATATGTTATCATATTTCAAAAATTGTAACACTTGTTGTGCTGTTCTTTGCTTCAGAGTGTCAACATCCTTTGGGTGCTGCAGCCTTTGTCAGGCAAGAATATTGCCTTTTGCTGCAGCCCCTGAGACAGCTGTATGTCTCAAACAACAAATAAATGAAAAAATGAAATGAAAATATAGTAGCCAGTATTGAAACCGCACATGCACTCAAGGCTGAGCCACATCATGAGAACACGGGGAGAGCAGACACACCCGGTGGTCACTTGAGCTGGCATTGTGTAGCTTTACCAACAAGCACAGCTGTACACTGAAGTAAGGCATGTTTTGGGCTAGTCAGCTCGTAGCTTCAGCAAAATTTTAAACTCTGCGAGGAAGACAGGACATGAACAAAAACATAGATGCATGCACAAAGTGTAGACTTCCGACTGGCTTTGTTTGGTGAAGGCAGAAAGTTTATAAGGTTCTTCAAAATGGCAAAACAAAGAACATTCGCAAAGAAATTGCGCACGAGGCAGTAACGAAAAATAGCAAGGCCACCTGTGCATTAAGAGCGCAGTAGAGTCCCAATGTGCCCATCTAAGAATTCTATTTCTTTCCTTGATAGGGATCAAGAAGGTGAGCTAACGTAGTTGTCACACCTTTTAGCGATGTGGAATGCCTTGATGACTTCTCTTTCTGTTCTTGAGTTTGCCTTCGTAAGGAATTTATTCTCCTTGTTCTTTGTTTTGCTCCTTGCTCCTTGTTTTGCTATATGAAGTACCTTATATATTCTTTGCTTCCACGAAATAAAACCAGTTGGAAGCCTGTGCTTTGTGTGCGTCTATGTTTCAGTTCATGTCCTGTCTTCCTCACACAGTTTAAAATTTTGCCTAAACAGTTGTATAGCTTGTGTATACGATGAGTAATTAATATTATGATGACTGCAGCACAGCAATGGTCTAGTGGCATAGTGTCGACATAGTATAGAGATGGTACTAAGTTAAAAATTTGGAAATGCCATAAATTGTGCAATCAACCCTTATCCCTCGGTTTCCTACAGCTGCAGAGCACTTGACCACTGCAGCAGTCAGGCATGCTGTATGTTGGGGAGTGCCAGGAATTGCGAGATCGAGACAGGCTGCCACTAGAAGTTCCTTGGGCCATGTGCTAACTCAAATACATCCAAATATTTCTATATTTCACTATATAAACCTTTGTAGAATGAGGAACTTTTCAAGGGTGAAGTTGTTTCACACAAAGGAAAACTATTACTGAATAGTGACGAGTTTCTTTTGTTTTGTAAGCCAGATTGCATGTATTTGACATTGCTTACTGACTTAATTATTCTCGCTGTCCGATACAAGCATATGCACTCGCATATGTTTTCAAACAAAACTATTGTGTGGAGCCATGTTTGTGGTGGAATAAAATTGGTCCCAATGCAGAGCTTCATGGCACACCAGATCTTACTAGCGATCACGAACAAAGTTAATTAGTAGTTGCAAATTGGTACCGGTTAGTTAAGAATTTACTAATCCAATTCGTAGTCCTGTCAATTCGAAGTTTACTGTCGTTTGTGTGTCGGACCAAGCCGATGTCCCCTGGCCTGGGCAGTCCCTGGCGCTTCACCTAGTGGTGGCCTTTGAAAATAGCAGCGTGGCACCAGTGGTTGCATCAGGATCTAGGCTCATGAAGATAGACAGCAACGTGCACAGGACAAGGAGTTCGGTGGCCTGGTACTCGTTACATTTGTGGAGAACACTATAGCTTTGGGAGTCCTAGCCCCTACCTAGGGTACCAGTCTGTGCACTGCGCGTGTGTGTGTATATATATATTGTTACGTGTGGAAAGACACAGACGAGAGATGCTATTTACACGCTATTTACACTGGAGCCAGGCAGCCAGGCTGACACTCGCTCGTGCCCAGGGCACCGACCAACTTCTTCGTCGTTCTCGCGGCTGCTCGTCTCTCGCGGAATCATATCGTAATATTACCCCCCCGGCGGCAAAAGCACCGTCACGGTGCTGTTAAATATCCAAGGGGCATGGAGAGCTGTAGGGCTTGAGTCGGGCAACGTGGACAATGTCACTGGTTGTCACAGCGGAGGACGTGGTGGGCGTGGCTAGAACGATTTCATAGGTGCCATCGGTCACTTTGCGTATCACGCGATATGGGCCTATGTGACAGAAAAGCAGTTTTTCACAAAGGCCGATTTTACGCGATGGTGACCAAAGCAACACGAGGGCTCCGGGCACAATATATATATATATATATATATATATACTGTATATGTTGTGCAGGATTGCTCGTTGGCAGCATGTGCTCATGCAGCAGCTGACGGGCCTTCGATGTGTTTCGACCTGGTAGTGCGGTCGTCTTTGTGGTTCTAGAGCTGCGCTGGCATTGCCCAAGAACAGGATATATCGGCATGGTGCAGAATTGCAGAGTGGGGGCGCTCCATTCTATTCCCACTTCATTCCTTCAGAGTTGTGGTTTATGTGATTCCAGTTCTTTTAACTCGTCGGAGTTCTGTCAGTTGAACCATTCCCACTCCTTGAGTGGTCGAACTAATCTACTCCAATCCTCCAATAACAGTAAATAAAACGCTTTCTGCATAATTACTTACTACTTGCACCCCGATGCAGCGATAGCGTAGAGCATCTGCCTCGCGTGCAAAAGGACTGTGGTTCAAATCCCGGTGCCACGCAATTTTCCACTGGATAAAAAAAAATCCACATGTTGATACAGCTGTATAAACAGGCCTGGTGGCCTGACCCCGGTGACCAGAACCGGTAATGCACTCCCTCACCAGAGCAGGATTGGCCACCTTGGTGCAGTACTTGGCCACAACCTTCTATATGAATAGAACAATCAAACCCCGGCCCTCAGTCCCCAGCAGCTACAAATAAGGTCCCTCTATAATTTTCAAGGTAGCGACATCTGCCGCGCGCGCCACCTAGGAAGTTCCTGTAGCAGACGGCACCCACGCTAAACTGCGACGCCGCGCCATTCGTGAGGTGAAAAAATATCCGCACACGCATGGAAATAAAACCCACTTGACTGTGCTTGACGGTGCTTGACTGTGGTGAAAAACGAAAGAATGGCCCGAACTGCTAAATCTAGTCCTTTAATTTCAGATGAGCGCTGAAAGAAAAACGCTCAAGAGAGCGGAATGAGGGCTTGATCGCCTCGATTCCACATGTTTACATTTCGTTCGTTTGCGCTCAATCACCGCGCGAGCCTTGGTGATTGCTTGCGCTTAATCCCGTTTGCTCTGTTAATTATTTTGCTTGTAAGTGTGCTGCGTACACATAGCGGTTACTTTGAACAAAAAATTCGTGTAAAAAAGAAGGTTGACAGTCGCTTGGACCGAAAAACTTTCTACACAACGTTGCTGAAACGTGCGACCCTCACGGTAACTAAACATCTTGTGTATGTGGAAATGAGTGTGCCAACAGTCTTCTTGACGCCGAGTGTGTCTGTCGTGTAGCGATTACATGATGACTGTTGTGTCTTGCGGTTCAATGCTACGAGACAGTGCAACTGTCGTGACATTCTGAAGCGGTGGTATCGTGTCGGTGAGTCTCCTTGATCGTGTTCGGGCTGCCAGAGCGATCTAATCTCGCGGCACACCAACATCGAGCGTAGTGTGTGTGCATGTGTGAATGCGGTTGACTGTTCTCGTGAACCGTGCGACGTCGCCACGTAAACTTGAATCATGATGCACATTGTTGTGTTTATGCCTTTTTGCCTCCGTGCACCGCTAAAGCCCCGTAAGAATTAGAGGGCCCTTATACGAAACGCACGCGGATTGGCCTAGCTATTACTGCACTGTGTTTTGCTGGCGATCTGTGTATCGGTTCTGGCGTTTTTCTTGTGTTAAATTGCAGTTGTGTGTTTTTCATCATTAAAATGGCTTTGCCAATTATTGAAACATCTTCGAGTGTAAGGGAAACTTGGAAGGAACGAGCTCGCAGCTGTATGGAATCCACTTTGATATATTGTATTACACTTTATTATTTGATGGCCGATAGCAGTGGCTTTGCAGAATTTGTTTTCAAAAGCAGAGTAATGCAGGCACTTAGGAATATATTTATTCACATATGCAACGCACCAAATACGATTAGGATATGTAGAGTTGGATGACTTTTTGGACATATTGTGAAGCGCAGTTAATAACGCATGCACAAACACAGGAAAGTTTAAAAGTGGAATTCGCTGCTGAAATTGCGCACGTAATGCAATGCGGATATTATGCGCCATGCGTTGGGTGCACGTTAAACCCAGGTGCTCAGAATTAATCCAGAGTTTCTCACTATTGCATCCCGCATCATCATTTAGTGATTTTGGCATGTAAAACCACTGAGCTTAATTTTTAAGTATTGTCTTTGCCCAGTACAAATCTAGATTTTGGACGTCACTGCAAATGTAACCAATACAGAAATTTAAATACTTTGTCATCTAAAGAAGAATGGGACACTATAAAATGCAATAATCACCATTATGTGCCTTGCAGCCAGAACAATATCGGCACGCTAGGAACCACCATCGCTATTGCCTGTTGCTTGACGACTCCAATACACCTCGACACAGTCAAACAGAACAGCTTTCACCTCTAACTTTCGTCCACTCTCCTTTGGCTGTTGTCTAATCATCTCGCCAAATTCTATAGTTGCTATCCTGTTCTCCGGCTGTGAATTGTGGTTGAACCACTTCAGACGTCTGTTGACTTTTTGATCTGACACGGTGAAGTAAAAGTGTACTGCAGTGATGTTGTCCTATACTCTTGCCAGAATAACCTACTTTTCATGAAATCAGAGTAGTAGTCAGAAGACTGGAATTTTATGCCAGATGCATTGCCAAGCTCCTGCACAAGAGCAGAGCTCAGCATCTGAGCATTCGCATCATTCTGAGTATTCTTGCATATCATTTGTGCTCGTTAAACCTTGCTACAAGACATTAATTTTCAGCAGCCAAACCTGACAGTTTTGGTCAATCTTTTGTGCTCTGAGCTGGTTTGATGCAATACTTTTAATGGAATTTCTTTATTGCTGTTTATTATGTGGTCAGTGACAGGATTTTTTTTATGCGAGAGTGTTAAATGGATCCTTCAGTGAAAAAGCCGGCAGCATCTGTAGCAGCAAAACGGTGCCTAATTTGCCATTGACTGTGACGCCATGTGAGCACACGAGGCGCGCTCATGACTTTAGCTTGCACTTGCTGGCTCGTGTCTAAGCAGAGGAAAGCGAGCGAAGGGGAACATCTGCTGCCGCGCTACTTCGCGAGGGGAGAGTGCATTGCTATGACAACACATCACCTTCCCTCTCGCAAGCCTGTGTTCCTTGTCTGCTCAAGCTCTTGTGTGCGTTCTAACTGCGCCTCGGTAAGGCTAAATCAATATGTGCCAAGCGTCTTAACGTGCCCGCTTGCCCGCAAGGAGTTCATAACTCGGCAGTGGCGTTCAGTTGGACATTAAAGTATTCACAACTCGTAAGAAGTGCTTAGGTGTCTTCGGATTTTCTTTGTACTTAATGCACAAACTTCGAAGTCATTTTTCCTGGTGAAATTAGTTAAATATCATCGTCCCTTGTCTGCTGTCCAGCCTTTGTGTGAGGCCTTATACATCTTCGCAGCCACTCCTGTCATGCACAGTAATTTGTGTACTTGTGCTTGTATCTGCCATGGCGTATGATTAATTAATACATTTTATTTTCATGATCCAGCTAAATATAATCTCAAAAAGCTTCACTTGACTGCTCACTTGTCCCTGTGGCTACATTGTGTGGATGTACTATCAGCGTCAAATGAAACGCAAACAGCAGAGCGCGTGCCTGTAGCATCACTGAATGTATAGTGCACACACTTGGCCAATCATCACCCTCACAGGCGTGCACATCTGGTTTCACACACTGTGTAATGATGCTCGCCCTATACTTAGGTATTTTTCTTTCTGTTTTGCGTCTTGTTTTCTTAGATTTTTTTTTTGCTTTCAAATAAAAGGAAAGCATAACAGAAAGAAAATTTCACTGCATTTAATGTGTTAGAAAATGTTCACTTAAATTTTTTTTTTCTCACACTTGTATCAAAAGCAGTGTGGCAACACTGAGTCTTGATGAAATTAATTGGCACCCTCGGAAACTGTTCCCACTGGTAATCTGATCTTGAAGGCCATGCTTTTGCCTACTGCAAACACTGGAACTGATTTCAGGAGCTGGGAAATATGTTATGGCCCTCATGCATTGTTTTGCTTTTGCATGTGCATCTCTCGGCAGTTTGCTGCTGCTATTTATAGCACAAGTGAAGGAATTGTAGCAAAAGTAACACTGAGACCTGTGCTGCCTTTTTTGGTGCCAGAGTGTGTGAAGGAAGGCTGCTATCTGGTCTTGAAATCCATCGAAGCAGCCTTATTCCCCGACATCACACAGCCTTGCCAAAATGGCGGTTGGCACGAAGTGTCTAAAGGCAGCTACTTGAAATAGAATTTTCGACTTAACATACGAGAAATGGTTTTATTTCCAACAAACTTTGTTGAGTGTCCTCCAGGCGAAAAGCTGCAACATACAGCTTTAATGTGCCTGAAGGCCCTCGCATGGCAGCAGTAAGTCTCCTATCGGCAAACGTATAACATACGATACACTAATCTATTAGGATATACATTTACAATGTAGCAAAAGAAATGCGTGAAACCTAAAGAAACATTCATCTTATCACATAATTATATAGTATTTATAAAATAAATTCCTCTTAATGTGCAACAAAGCTAAGATGCCTATTATATGTATTATACATCCCAAAAGATCAAATTTCAGAAATAAACACTACAGACAACATGTCTGGTATGTACACTCGACCACAAAATATTACAGGGTGCACGAGCGTGTGGCAAAACGACCCTTCTCCCCTTCTAGCTGTGCACCCATGGTATCGAGCCTGCACGCATGCACGTCCCTCCGAGACTGCAAGCGTGCATGTTTCTGCACTTCCTCCTCGTGCGCCGGTGATATCCGTATGTAGCCGTGAGGTGCCCCTCTTGCGATTGGCGCAAAACTATGTGAAGCCTGAGCTTGTGCGCGCTGCTGCGGCTGCTTTTTGTCGAGTCACGAGCGCCGACACATACGGCCCGGTGGCGAACCCAAGTAATTTTTTTTTTCTGAGCTGCACCATTTCGTGTCCAATCTTTGTTGTTTCTTTTTATGAACGGGGCATTCCCCCACAGAAGAGCATGTCGGAAAACGCCCCCTATAGAAGGAGACCGGCGAGAAGAAAATGAACTCTCAATTTCCATTGTATAAACAAAGTTTTGCCCGTCGAAGCCGCCACAGTGCCAATCACAAGAGGGGCACCTCGCGGCTACATTCGCATATCGCTGGTGCAAGGAGTAAGCGTGGAAACATGCACGCTTGCAGTCTCGCATGTGCGCAGGCGTCAGTCTCGACACCAGGGGTGCCCCGCTAGAAGCGGAGGAGGGCCGTTTCGCAACGTGCTCGCGCACCCCCATAATATTTTGTGGGTCAGTGTACATTGTATTATGAAAATACTGAGTGTCAGTGAATATTACATGAAATAAAGAACATGAAATGTCAATTAGTTTTCTCTTTATTGTGTATTCAATCAAGTTTATAAAGATGCACTCTATTTTCACAACTCGTATAATATGTGCTGAGAGCCGTTATGTTTGTCTCTATGACCATGTTGGACCTTTACTCTTGCAATAATAAACTTGGGCCAGTCACACAACCGTTTCACAACCTCTTGAAGTACAAACCGCGTCATAAATCCAGTGTACATACAGCGTAAAACAAAAGATGTAAGCAACAAACAGCACTGATAACCCTGACTTCTAACTGAATTTACCCGCCATGGTTGCTTAGTGGCTATGGTGTTGGGCTCCTAAGCACGAGGTCGCGGGATCAAATCCTGGCCACGGCAGCCACATTTCAATGGGGGAAAAATGCGAAAACACCTGTGTACTTAGATTTAAGTGTATCTTAAAGAAACCCAGGTGCTCCAAATTTCCAGAGTTGCCCACTACAACATGCCTCATAATCACATCGTGGTTTTGGCACCTAAAAACAGCGCAATAGAATTTTTTTTTCTAATTTAATGTATAATTCGCAGAAGGAACAGTTATATAACTACTGTGCAGTGTACCACCAAAACCAAAATGTACAAAAGCAACTTTGTCCCTAAGTCATGCTACATGGAACCACTGATTCTTTGTCCTATTAAAGGCCGATGTCATATTCACATTTCTTTTATAGTGAGACCAATTGATGGCATACTTATACATTGTCTTATTGCGCCATCTGGGCTACCTGAATCATTTCCCTTGTTGTCCTCTTGCCATTACTGCATAAATTACTGAGATCAAATGCTCTTCTATCATGCACCTTGCATTTTTATGTTCACACAGCCAGCTGTTTCCAGCTTTGCCCAACAGTATTTGCTGCACAAAAGCAGGATCTTGTACAACATGGTTTGCCTTCCATGTAATGTACGACATATTACTTCTAATTTTGGCAGCTGCATAGATATTATGGCTTTCTGTTCTTTTTTTTTTGTGATGTCTTAGCATTAGAGCGCTCATGAGAAGGAAAACACATCTGTCACCTTGTGTACAGCAAGAAAGGGGAAAAACTGGAGAGGAGGACGATGCAGTTGCGAACTGAGGAGGCTCCTGATGGGACAGGAGAAAGTGTGCCATGGGGATGGGAGCACAGATTCAGCATGGCTGGAGGGGAAAGGAGGAAGCATGCGTCATACATCATTTGCTCCTGATCCAGGAGAGCCCTCCGCCACCAATGAAAGAAAAGGTGGGGTGCTGATGCAGCATGCTGACGTGCCGCACTTTCAGATAGTCGTGCTAGTGGCTCCGTTTGTGTTCTATGTACTCTATCATTAAAGCTAATGTTGGATGCAGCATCTACTATGAATGATCCTGTACAAGAGTGTTGACTGCTATGCAATGAAGAGGCTATCATGTCTCATCATTTCCCGTAAAACTGGAATCTTCAACATTTTAAGCCTTTGCATGAATCTTCAAAACAGAAATAAAAAATATATATACTGCGCCTTTCCGGAAGTGACCGGGCATTCAGTCTCCTCCACCCCTAGTTTGAACCATTTGTCAGTGCCACTTGGCGAGATTGTTGCTATGGCACCACTGCACAATCTTTTCATGAAGCAATTTGCAGTGGGCTGAATTGTAGGGCAGAATTTGTTTCTTTTTTTCCCATGTGTTTCATATCTCTAACTCAGATGATTTCTGGTGATTTAAAGCTTCAGATGTAAATACTTAATTGCATTTTCAACATGCTCATCATGCATTGCCTGAGAGCGAAACAAGACATGTTAGAATGTGCTTAATAGTTCCAACACACATTTTTCTGCCAGCTTAGTATCAGTCTCTAGCAACCTTGTATTTATCTACGTGTATAGATATATTAGTTCCAAAAAAGATTTTCACCTGTGGCATTAGCGTCTCAAATTTCAAGTTCAATTTACAGGCGAACGAGAAAATTGAGTTTATTGCACGATCCCTGGTCCATATACTTCTTGCTCATGGGCATAGGTCAAGGTATACATTTCGGGACCCGTTCTAGTGGCTTAGAGGATGTCCAATGTTCCTGCTGGCTAAGAGGTTACAGCTTCGATTATGGCCATGGTAGCTGCAGGGGATGGAATGCAAAGATGCTTGAATAACATGCTTTGGGTGCATGTTAAACCTCAGATGGGCAAAATTAATCCGTAATCACCCATTATAGCATTCCACTGGGCATTTGCAGGATTTCAAATCCCCTAATTTAATTTTGAAATGATTGAAGAAGAGATGGAGCTATCTTGCATTATGTGCCATTGATTGTTTTGATTGTCCCCACTTTTTATATAAAGAGATGAAAATCATGTTTTTTTTCTGTGAAATAAGGGAATCACTGGTTTTCTGTCCTGTGATCAGGTGAAAAATTTCCTCTGTACATTTTAATTATAGTCTTTCATTGCGCACTAGGTACAATAGTGAACGAAAAGGTATATTTTGCATTTTGGTTCCACTGCGCTGAATTCCTAGGAATCTTGGTGCTGCTTTATGCCATACCACTAGCCTAGGGCAATTTTCTCTTAACATGCACTGCACGTTGCACTATTCACACTCCACAGCTCACCCACTGTGCACAAAACTTGCATGTTCTGAGAATGTATTTAATTCCATGTTTATTTTCCTGAAATTGCCCATACGTGCACTTTAACTAACTTTAAAACAAGAGGCTTAATATGTATAAGTGTTGTAACAGGCTATTCCAATATTATTACTAATGAGTGAAATGCGACAAAAAATTCAGCAAAAAGAAAAGGTCATAAAATATACAACACACTGTTTTGCAACATACCACATTTTGGCAAAATCAAGAGCCCTTACAGCTTCATTAAAATCCTCTACCATTGTATTGGGCAGCTTGTTCCAGAGCCTTACTGACTATTACAAAGGTGAAAATTTAAAAAATTTATCACAAGCAAACCATACACATCAACCAGTATGTCAGTATATGTCTGCACTCGCAAGAAATTGTAATGGTAGGTGGAGAAGTTAGCTGAGCAGACTTGGCATGCTATTGCCAAGTTGTTGGCGATAGCCAAGTAGTTGGCATGTTTATATACCAAGAGATCAAAAGAAGAGAGAAAGGGAAAACATGCACATGCATCCACTCGCACACAAACGAAGGAAGGGCAAGCAGTGAGTACTACGAAATGAACAAATTCGAAGTTGAATCTGTACGCCACTGTCAATAAACAAAATGTTACCCATCTCTGAACAGGGCTGAAGAAACAGAGGGCTGAAGGCAAGCTCCTGATCTAGCCACACACCCGCATTCCCTAGTACTCCGCAACCCGTACTGCAGGTAATCATAGCTACGTTGGGTTTTGACAAATTGGGTAACCAGTGGTGCCAGCTACAACATTATTTATTCTGGAGAGCAATAAGTAGCACTTGCACAGGGAAGGTTCACTTTCTAAAAACATAGTAAATAGCCTTGCCTTGTTTGCGATAGTTGGGCATAAGTCACTCATAGGTTGTGGCAAGTATTCATCGAATCCAGTCATGGCCAAAGTCAGGGAGCCAGTGTCTCTTCCGCAGAGAGAGATACTTTCCTTAACTTTAAAGTCTGGGGAAGGGCAGTACGCATTGCGAGAGTGACAGGGAAACCAGAAGACGAGTGTATTACGCAATTGTCATGCTGCCTGCTGGATCTCGACGCGGGAGGAAATGGGCAGAGAGGCAGCACTTCTTGCCCAAACCTATGGCATGGCCTAGTGTATGGCATCAAGGCAGAAGCCTTATTCCAAAAACACGTTTTTTTACCCCGCTGCACCTGTTCAATGCTGGCGCACATAGTCGTGGTCTCTGTCTCCCGTTACTTTTCAGATTGCTGCTGAAAAGTGCACCTGTATTCAGAGGATATTAACAATTAAAAGGTGTAGTCTCATCTGAGGCTACTATTTTACTGTTGCAGCACAGCATTAAAGATGTCTATCTGTGTGACTTATTTATGTCTTGCATAAGGGTGTGTTCAGATAACTTAAGCCAGCCACATATGGCGACAATTTTTAATTTTGATTTCAAAAAGTGTATTTTACCACCCTAGTGTTCAGGACAACGAAAAGAATCTTAGTTCTGCAAGAAAAAGAATTTATTTCACAAACAAATAGATGAACTTCTGGTGGAGAATGGGCAAGTCTTTAAACAGGCACTGGGAGGATGAAATCTCATTTCCATTAGTGTCTTTTTACTTCACTTCGGTGCCGCAAGTTCCACTGCGCTCTCATTCATAAAGTGATAGCTCTGCATTCAACAGAGTAAACTGTTCTTGGATGCTCTCCACATGCAAGAGATGCACTTTATTGCTTGATATCAGGAGCAGGCCCTCTAAAACCCCGTGACAATGCCCCACCATTCTTCTCTCACTGCACCCATGCACTGTTTTGCGACCCCTGCCCAGGAATGTTCCAAAAGCTCTCAATCATAAATTTTCTGTTTAGGCGATCGTCGAGCCATCATGAAGTGTTCTGGTGTCTTAAAGGAAAAGAACCTGCATCAAGCACCTACAAACACTGTATGTCACAGCAGTGGTGGCATTTATTCAGTCACACTACTTGCTTTGTAAATGCACTAGCAAACAAATATAGGAACATGTTTTTCCAGATTGCGTAATTATGTCAATACACGTAATTTTGTAAAATTAAGGAAAGCTTTTCTTTTTGAAAAAGGGTATTTAACATAGCACTAATTCAAACATGCTGAACATGGAGCACTTGTGAATTTTCAGCTCCGACAAGAGCAAATGTATTTTCCTCAAACTTGGCTCTTATCGCAACAGGCTGGAAAAAGTTTAAGGCATCTTCCTTGTACATGTGGAAGCAAAAATCTGAACTTTCGTCAATCTTTTTCAATGTTTCCTTTTTGTGATTATTTTATTCTTCATGTGGTAATCAGTTAATATTCTTAAAACTCTAGCGACAGCACTTCTTTCTTTAGGGGCTAATAAAATGCACGTTCAGCAAAATTTGCAAAAAGCACTTGTGACTGACTGGGCACTCCTGCTTTCTTTTCTACTTTATTTTGTGAAGACATTATTGTTTTTCATAAAACTATTATTATGCAAGTTTTCTCGGTTATGAGGCACAAAAAATTCATTTTAATCATCAAAATTAAGAATGCTCCTAGGACAAGTCCGGCCAAACTTGTCAACACACCCATAATCATTCTCAAGGCAAAAACAAGTCACTGTCAGGCCAATGTTCAGCTGTTTGCCTTGCCCAGCAGATATATGTGGTAATCTGTGTGTATGTTCCTGTACACTGTCCATTTGACAAACCTGTAAAAAGATATGTAATGTGCAGTTCACACAAAAGCCCATTCTGGTCTAATTCCACTGAATGAAATGCATAGCATGGTTAGAAAGAAGGAAGGAACTGTGCCACCCGGTACTGTTTAATATTTGAGTTTTGCAGTTTTTCTCTACCAGATGACAGTGAGCCCTAGACGTGATCCACGCACCTACTCAACAAGGCAGGTGTGACGTAGTTGCATGACTTGTACGACTTGCATGACTCTCCTTTAAAATGTGCAATACACTGTGCAACCTGTATGCGGCCGTACTTGTTATGCTTGGTTTGAAAAACATTGAGCAGACACAGACACACCAGAGTGGCGAGTTTAGGTCATGTGATCAGACTCCAGTGAACAATTACGGTGGCTCATGCATACAGCCATTCTTACAAAGGCAGCTTTTGCCTGTGGCAAGCAGTCACCTGTGGCTCCTTTGCTCATGTCCATATAGCTTTCAAAATGTCCCTCTTGCCACACTACCTGCTGTTTAATGGACATCTTGTCAACTACAAGGCTCCACATATTTTGATGGTCTCGCTTGCTATTCTTTGAGCAACTTAAGCGCACTTACACCCTCCTTGGAAAATCCTGCTTTTCTATTACTGCTATTGTCCAATTGCCTAAAGTTCAAGGATGTGGCAAACATGCATCAAACACTTTCCTCGTGTACCTGTATGCCTGTTCAGAGTAAAGTTTAAAGTAAGAGCAAAATATCTCGACTTAAGCAAGCAGTCTGTTGGTGTTTGTTCTCTTGTCTGCTTACCCATTCGTTGTTGCAAAAACAACTGATTTGCAGCACCAAGAATATCAAGCACAAAAACCTGCTCTCTGAATAAAATATATTGTGTGTTTTGTCTTTTCAGAACGGATTTCAGTTTAGCATTCTCTTTTTGAAAATGCCACCTTGACTGCTGCAGGCTTTTCATCTCCTTTCTTTGCTTTTGCTGCTTAGAGGCAAGTCTTGCTGCACGAGCTTGCAAGGAAGCCTTCTCAGGGGTGTCGACCTACGATGTAAAACCAAGTGAAAAAAGAAATGCTAACGTGTCAGTCAGTATGCTTTCATATCTGTGCAAATTTAAACTTCTGTTAATGCTATAAATAAGCCAGGGGACATATTGGGCTGCATTCTTCTCTCTTTCCTGTCGATATCCATGTTAATCAAACCTCCCAACTTTGGGACCTCGAAAGAAAATTCGCCAACCAAAGGTGGGGAGGGGGGCCACCGACAGTAAAATGATGAAATCACTCTTTTTTTTGGCTCACAGAAATGTGAGACTGAATGGCTGCCAGTACAGCTATTAGCCGTCTCAATGTTTGTACTGTGACCGGAGACTCCGCGTGTGCGCATGTATATTTAAGGACCGCATGCTAGGTTCCGTTACAGTGGCCCCTTTCGACTCTTGATATGCTTCACCATCATTTGTGTATTCTATCAAGTGCTGCAAAGCTGACCTAAAAGACCCGGCTGTTATGCAACACCTATTACACCTTTGTCTCACGCACATGCTCTTCAATGAATGTCTCCATCTGAAACGAATTTGGCTACTTAGGCCTACACACAAATGTTTTGAATTTAAATGGCACTTCAGCTAGCTAGCTTTCTAGTGCACAATGGCAATTATGACACGGCTGTGCTGCATGATACTCCTTCTTGCATTGGGGTCGGGGCAGATATTTGGGAAATTTGTGGCCGTGTTTGTACAACTGGAGAATTGGTTGGAATTCAGGAGTCCCCCAGGCACATTGGGAGAGTTGGCAGGTATGATGTTAATTGGTACTTCAAACTTTTCCAGCTATGACAATTCCCTACAATTATATCATAATCCTGCTTAAAAGAACACCGCACTATCCCAGTTACCACTTCATCCACATCAAAGCACAGCCCGTTTAAGCTTTTAATATTCCATGTTCATGCGGATAAATACACCACGTCTAGTTAGTATGCATTATTTGAAATAAAACTATTTTTTTTTTCATACAGATCACTGTCTTCTGTTAGTGTACTATACTGAACTAACGTAATAGTTCTGCAAAAACCCGCAAGGTGGAGAGAAGTAATTCATTAAGGGAAAAATGACACATCCACCCACTCATAGCAACTGCTACAAAGGAAACCCATACGGGTTCCTCCAAAGAAAAGCCTCGTAGTTGAAGAAAATTCGACCTGGTTCGTGACTCGGACCCGGGACCACCGCCTTTCTGAAGCAGCCACTCTACCATCTGGGCTAACCAGGCAGCTAGCAGATGGCAGGGCGAAGTCGAATTTGTTGACAACTCGATGCAAAGGCAATTTGACTTTGCCCTGCCATCAGCTAGCTGCCTGGTTAGCTCAGATGTTAGAGTGGCTGCCCCGGAAAGGCGGTGATCCCGGGTTCGAGTTCTGGACCAGGACGAGCTTTGTAGCGAATTGCCTCACAGTAAATATTCCCATGTTGCGTGCTGGCACATTGTAAGAAAATACTCAAGACTAGCATGTCATATCATAACAGGTTACACTACTTGCACTAACACAATAAATGCACTACACTAGTCATCATGTGGGCCACGCACCTCAAGGTAGCACCGTGGCTGAAAATGAGGAAGTTTGCTGGAAACACCAGTACTTTACAGTATTTTACCTATTATTAATCTCCAAAAGCATGATCGTACTATGAAAACTTCATCCTAAGTTTAGTTCTTGAAAAAGAAAAGAAAGAAAATTGAAATGCCAGTAAAACATCAGAAAGCAGTCGTGTATTTAAAACAGTTCTGTAAGCTTGTTTACATGACCTTGCCAGAATACCAACCACACTTACTCGTGCCTGCTAACTATAATTGGTAACAGCGACCTATAGATTTAGTAAGATGGACTGAACACCAGTTTTTGTGGAACTCATTTTTTAAAAATGCAATGGAAAGCTTACCGGTCAGTGTATCCAACCATACAGAGGTAATGTGGAAAATGCTGTGGAAAATTCTTGATATAAATTTTTTTTATCTGGGAACCTGTCAGAAATAGTGATAGGTGGGCATAATAGAACTTATACGCTGGCATTGGTGGAAAGCAGACAAGTGCAGCCCTAGATCTAAGGAGGAGGAGGAATAAACTATTTTAGGACAGCAGATTTCAGACCTAGGCCTCTCTACCTAGATGATGGCCTCGAGCCCCTGGACCATGGCGGCATCTTCGGCCTGCTGGATTCGCTTAAGTTGGTCTTCCGGTGCACAACTGAGCTACGCGGTCTTCCACTGCTTTCTGGTCTTGTGTATTTTATTCTGCGTGGGCATCTGAGTATAAGCCTAAACCATATGGTGTAGGTCTGCCCTTTCTTGACAGAATCTACATCAATTCGTGTTAAGGTCCGGGTAGTAGCAGTGGTAGGCCATTGGGTTTGAATATGTATCCGTTTTAAGAGGCGCCATGCCGTTGCTTGCCGTCTACTTAGCGAGGATTGTGCTGGGAGGAAATGGGCCCTTCCCAATTTATAGTGTTTATAGCTGTAAGAAAGTAATCTTTGTGTAGAGCCAATGCTCTTGCTGTTCATGTTTTCAGAAGTGTTGAAGTATTTCTACAATAATAGGTACATCCTTTTATGGTTTCCCATCCAACTGCTTTCATCATGTACAAGTGAAAGCTTTTTCATTTTATTTAATCAAGCTAACCTGAGTAGTATGCCAGTAGTGCTATTACTGTAGTGCTGCCAGCCATCTGTGGCACAGTACTCAGGGTATTCAGCTGCAAACTCCTGCTCATACAAAAACACTCACCTTCGCCACCATGCAGTGAGGAACATCACCACTCTGCCCTTCCACTCGTTGCCCTGAAGGCAGCGCCGCTTGTTAGTATGAACTTTTTATTTACTTCCTAATATGCATACAATAAAGCAGGAACATATATGTAATACAAAGGCTGCAATATTAAGCAATAAGTACGCGGCTCTTCATAACAGGTGACTTACACAGTGACCTCATGGACTAAATCTCAAGTAAAAAGCTTTCATGGCCAGTTTTTTGCAACTTTCTGTGCCAATTCAAAACTATCATTCCTACTTGAACTACAAACAGCATGCTTGATTCTATCACTATAAATGGCGGTCTTTTCATTTCCACTAACATCTTGTGACATGTTAAGTAGACGTTAGGAACTTAGGTTGAATAAGCTCATGGTCACCTTAAGCATTGGATTTATCAAAAATTACTTGCACCTTTGGTGCACAATTCTGCTGCCTTCAGTTCTGTTGTGATTCTGACCAAGCTAAAAAAATCGCAGAACAACTGCAGTGTTACTAAACCATTGTATTCTGGCTATAATACTGTAAGCTGGGTTCGCTTCATACATGACTTCTGATCACAACATTGAAACCACAGACATAACTAGAAAGTCCTGGGTATGTTTGCACAGTCTTCTTTTACAGACGAGGTGCGTTTACCTCCTAGTGTCAGCTCCCATTGAAGACCAGCAGTTAGGACACATGGACCTGTGACAGAGAAGCTGCCGGATGGATCTTGGATAGCGATGCTAGCCTGTACTTCCCTATCTTCTCTATTATCCATGGCACCCTGGTATGAAGACCATGTGTTAGCCATTTATGCTTGAACTATTTTTTCCTGAAAACAGTTAACAAAATGTTTTGCATGGAACAAAGAAGGTATGTTCACCTGCACAAGTAGTGGCTCATAGGGAAGGCTGGCACATAGGCTGGAGGGATCAAGGTAGGACATGTTGATCTGGACTGCACTATTAACTCGAAGTCTATGGCAGCCTGAAAGCAAGAGTGCTTATGCTAATTTTCTGTTTGCCCTACGACATAGAATACACTGCCTACTTAAAGTACTCGGTAAAGCTGTTGAACAAGTCCAACTTAGGAGGAATTGTAGAAGCCAGGTAACCTGGGAAAGTTGGTATGATTTCACTGAGAGGGAAAATTAATTTGCACCCATTCAAATCTGAACCACTGGAGGCACCACCACCTAAGCCAGAGAACCAGGGGTAGAGAGGCTGGCCAACACTGCTTTCATCAAAACTCGTAGTAACATGATGGGAAGACGTCTGCCAGCCAATAACCGCTTCAACCAAAACTGTGCAGCATAATGTGGACAAAGCAAGACATAAAAGCTATAGAGACAAGCCCACGATAACTATGCTCCTCCCTGTAATGTTGTTTTCCTTTTTCGACGATGCATGGCACAGTTTTACTTCAAACTCATGTTTACAAAATGGCCTGATACTGTTTTATTGTGGAGTAACTGTTTATTCTATCACATAGTCAGCAAGATCATTACAACAGTCAAGTGAAATGTTTACCTCTGCAAGCAGCAGCAAGCTTTCAGCACAAGCTTGCATGGGCTGTGAATATGCACAGAGTAAGTGTACGACATGGCTTGTTGCGTCAGGTGTGCTGTCACATTGGCCAACTGTATGAGGAAGCTGGGAGGTTCCAAGCTTGAGAGTATTAGTTATAGTAATGGAAAGAATGTCATATAGCAATAATTCATTACAATTGAACCTTGTTATATGAAACAATGATAAATGGAATTATTGCTTAAATAACAGGTGGTGAATCACCAAGAGAATGACATGTATATGAAACTTCATACATCAAACTTGTTCTGACATTAAATGGATATATTGAACTCCGCAGCATCGGACATTGGGACACATATTAAAGGCTTCACTGCAGTACATCAGCAGAACCTAGGACCTACAAACATAGGACCTACAAATTCTGCATGGGCTAAAGGGTAGAAGGCGCTGCTCTGAATGTATCTATGTAGTCAAACGCATTTTTAACAAAGTGCTCGCACCTTCAAAATCCTTCGTTACGCAGGTCACGTTGTGGAAAAGGTTGCACAGCTCACTGTTCACAATAGCTAAGCACTTTCAACAAAAGAAAATCTTTAACAAGAATTCAAGAACGACTTAACGAGATAGGCTGATAATTTTTCTCCGCACAATATCCCTGACAGCATGTTCTACTGTAGCCACCCTATGCTCCATTGAGGTTCCCAGCTTGCTATTCAACCAAATGCAGGAGCCATGCAAAGCAAAGCCCCCGATTGTCTAGTGTCACTAAGCCTCCCTTGCTGTCAAAATTTTTGGTCGCCTTCATTGACATTCGTGGCCTTTCCATGCATTCGTCAGCCGTTGATGCGTTACAACAAGTAGCATACGAGTTGAGTGAATCCTGGAGCAGGGCAACAGGACTAGTAATATCAGCACGCTCTTCAAATACGCTGCTGTTAGCACTAGCGCACAGCCTACCCTGGTGAAATCTTCACAGGGAAGTGGCGGCGCTGGTGTGGCATTCGTTTTATAAACATAAATCAGCCGCCAGGGACGCATAAGTTTCTTTGTTGTACAGGCAAATTCATTGTGATCTTCATTGTAGAGCTGTTAGACTGTAATCTAGTGCTTATGCTGATGCTACTTGCTGCATGCAGCGGTTCGTTTTCCTCACATGATAGTGTGTGACGCTGTTGTATCTCAGCTTTTGGACTTTAAAACTAGCAAGCATCTAAAACATGCTGCATAATAGACACTTTTAGTTTAGTGTACGCTATAAAATAGTGGGTCATCACTGCGCATGCGCAGAACGCTAAACGACCTATCGCGTATAGTGTACGCACTCTATTTCTCAGATTTAGCGTTAGCGTCTTTGCGTGGTTTGCGGAGTTTGCGTGAAACATGGCGGCGGCCCGGCTGCCCACTTCGAATTGAATTTGGCGTTGCTTTTGTAAAATGCACTTTGTTCTTAGCAAATGACTGTGTAAATGGCTTTCGCTTAGTCTCAGGCTGCTTCGACGACAGAGTATTCTGGATAAGCGTGTGGTGTTTTTGAGATCGCTTCTCATTTCGAACGAGTCGAAGCCTAATGAAAGAAACATTCGACATGTTAGCACCACCTATAGCTACAGTCGGGAGATAGCCGCAATGACGGCACATGGCCTCTGAGATCCGAACATCTCACAGGCCAACTAAACTAAAAAAAATGTGCGCTGCTTAGCATACGCTATACTATAGCATATAGCGTACGCCAAATTAAAACTCTCTAATGTGAGACCCATAAGTTAGCTTCATCCCAATACAGTAGTGTTACACATTCAACTACGCACTTAGCATTGTGATGAAGTATGCCAACAGTGGGAAAGGGTCAGAGACACTGGACATAGCAATGTTACGCAGTCAAGCATACCATAGCGGTGAAGCATACTGAAAGTGGAAAAAGATAATATTACATGCAGAATATCCTGTGGGATTTATCTAAATGATGCATAAGCATTTGCTACTGATCACCTACTGTTTTGTCGTCATATGCTGCTGTGTTTTATATAATTGCGAGAAATGCCACGAAAAAATCATAAAATGGAGAAGCGCAGTTGCAACACTGAAATGTTAAACTGAGACCATCATGAGTATGAAGCAGAGGCCAGTAGTAGCACTGTTCACTCCTTTTATATCATGGTGCGTATGGATGATGTTGCTGCCTCGTGGAAGATGAGCATTGGCCAATGCTTGCTGTTCTACGTGACCTAATTGAACAGTGTCAAGTTAGGTAGACGTCATACGTAGATGTGGTCGATGACGCTGCCTCCTCTCAATGCAAACCATTATCAACTGTACACCAGCCGCCGCTGCGTATGGCGCGGCTGCGCAGGCCCGATCTTACAATTCACTCGCTCATGTGGGCCTTATCTTCAAAGCAACCATCTTACGTGACGGACGGGTTTCCTCATTGGGTAAGCATAGAAACCTCTACGCATTTTGTTTTAAAGCGAAGCTTTCTTTGTCTCTTCCTTTGACTTTCCCACTCCAGCAGCTGCTGTGGGCTGCTGCTGTCACACACACCACGTCGGGGGGGGAGGGTGTTCAGTGTGTGTATATACATGACAGGCACAAGTAAAAGAGGAAAGGACATGGGAGAAACTTGTTTTCACCCCACCGCATCGAGTGTGCACAATGCCCTCTGGAGCTCCCTGGCCGTTGTCACATTAGCCACTTGACAGCTGCAATTATCCGTGACTCCCCTCAGAAGCACTGCAGAAACTGCAGTGAAGCTTACGTGTGAGGCGAGAGGGGATGCAGATAGAACTGTAGAGAGGAGACGAAGAGGGAGAAGAGGCAGTTCCCATATAAGACCGGGGCAGCGACTTGAGAAGGCAAGGAAACTCCACTACTAATCAACAGCGGTTGCAGGGTGCTTAAGTTCAAGGCACGATACAATACGTTGCTGCTATTTATGAAAAATAAATGCCATGCAAGTATGTCAAGCGGGCAACTCACACAGGGCGTGCAGAAGCAGAGCTGCATTAATTAACGTGCACCGCAGCGTCCAGGAAACACTACAGAAGTGGTTGACTGTGAAATCAACACTTCTGTGCCCGCCGCATTAGCTCTGCGGCTATGGCATTACTAGAGGTCATGGATTTGATCCCAATCGCGGGAGCCACATTTCGACGGGGGAAAATAGAAAACCCATGTGCACTTAGATTTGGGACACATTAAAGAACATCACGGTGTCACGGTGTCAAAATTAATCTGGAGTCTGCCACTATGCCGTGCTTCATAATCTGAGTGTCGTTTTGGCACGTACAGCCCCATAATCCAATTCGTTTAATACTTCTGCCATAATGTGATGTGCGATGTGAGGAAATGACAACGCTCAACCATCTCAGAGGTTATAAGATATGGTGCACAATAACGCCTCATGCAAACACCTCTCCCTTTGTGTTCTGCCTATTACGCAGACAAACAGCAGTGGTGCACGCAAGGTAACGTTTAACATCAATTCGCCAATCTCGTGTTAGCCTAAACGTTGCAAGAAATTAAGCTTTATCCGTCAACACTGCTAAATATCATCAGTCAGAGCATCCAGCATGGAAAGCTTCACTTACATCGATTCCCACAGTGTGTGGGATCTGCACAATTTTTTTCTTATTCCTCGTTTTTGTGTGCGTAGCACGAACAGGAAGATGTTCCAATGAGCTATTTTGAAAATATAATATTATATGTGCAATCTCCGATCACTGTAAAAGCACCGAGACCCCTAAGAAGTGTACAGGCAGGGATTTAGAGCTACTTCCGGCAGGGTTGTGGTGATTTGGGCCTTGCTTCGCCCATCTTGCAAGCTCCATATACGAGACTGCAACGCAGCCTTGCACATGTTCCCGACTATACATGCGCACACGTGCCGTCATCTGTCACAGTATGCGCACCGAGACATCTAATAACTCATCTGGCACCCATTCAAAGCTGGTTCTGGCGTTGCTGCAGTGATGGACCGCAATACATTACGGAAGCTCCAGTGCATAACACAACTGCATTGCGGTGAAGCTCAGTCTAGGGTATTGGCATTGAAACTTGTTTAAGAAATTGCATCTTCTCAAGCCACAACCAGCATGCGTATCCTTGCTCTTAAACTGCACAAGGGCCAGCCATGTCTACATGTCGGAATGTTAAGTCAGGTATAGTTCCAACCAGAATGCGCATATTGTTTGGCACGTCTAGAAAGTGTTCCTAAAGTCACTTCTGCCGCATTACAGTTGAGTTAAGCAGGGAAGCTTATGCAGTGTATTGCGTTGAAGCATATTTAAAAGCGAAAAATTGCAATTATGTTGCAGTGGTGATTTAAGCCCCTTGTTTGGGGGGCCATGACCGTGCCCCTCTGGAGGGCACAAAGGAGCGAGGAATCATGGTTGGAGCGTGGCACGAACCCTGGCGATGGCGAAACAGCTTTGATGACCTGCTCCACCGAAACTGCACTGCTTGTTCAGCAGGTGTTAATCAAGAAGCTGCAAAAATGAAACCTAGTAGTCTGGATATTTATTGACTACAGCAAGGCTTTTGACCGTCTGCGACACAAGATTCTATTAACAGAGTTGACTGCCAACGGTGTACACGGAATGGCATATTCTTTTGTTGTGTTCGTATCTGCTTGATTGCAGGCAATGCGTCGTCATCGGAAATAGTATTTCCTCCAACAGGGCAATATTGTTAGGTGTCCTACAGGGCAGCATTTTAGGTCACCTTCGACATTTACATTAATGACATGATGGATGGACATACGAGGGTTGATCCAGAAATAAGGTTCCCATCAATTTTAGAAAGAGACAACACTGTTTATTCTCATAGCAATTTACATTATTGGAAAGATGAAACTTACATAATCGCCATCTTTTTCTACGCATTTTTGTATACAGTGCTCCAATTTCTGTATCCCAGCGTCGTAGAAGTCTGCCGCCGACCCATTGATTAAGCGTTTCACCTCTTCGACTTCATCGCTCCGGAAGCGTTGGCCACTCAAATGTTCCTTGAGCTTGGGGAACAAGTGATAATCACTAGGCGCGAGGTCCGGACTGTACGGTGGGTGGGACGTGACAGTCGAGCCAAAGTTTGTCAAACGTTCCCGGGTTTGACGGGAGACGTCAGGTCGGGCGTTGTCGTGAAGCAGTGTAACAGTGGCTGCCAGTCGTCCTCGCCGGCGGTTCTGGATAGCTTGCCTGAGTTTTCATAGTGTTGCACAATAACTCGCAGAGTTGATTGTTGTCCCAGGTTCCATTAAATCGATCAGCAGTACTCCCTTACGATCCCAAAAAACAGTGGCCATGACTTTGCCAGCAGGAGTTTGAACTTCTTTGCGACTGGTGACTCTGGGTGACGCCACTCTTTGGATTTTTGTTTCATATCAGGATTTTTGTTTCATTTGTCTCCCATAAAAATGGAGCCCAACAATCCTTCCTTATCTTCTTAACAATTTTGAAGAAACTGGCCAGCACAGTCAAGGCGTTTCTCCTTGTAGTCTGATGTCAATAGCCGCGGCATCCATTGAGCACAACACTTATGATACTCCAATTTTTCAGTCAAAGCTCTTTCTACTGTACCGTAAGAACTCCCAGGAATCTGAGCAACAAGTTCACAGATGTTGATCCTCCTCTTCTGAAGCACTTTGCATTGGGCCATCTTGATAACCGAAACTGACGGTCTTCCACTCCGTTCATCATCGTGGACTTTCTTTCAACTGGCACTAAACTCCCTGAACCACTTTCGGACGTGTTGAACGGACATGCACGTGTCGCCATACACCTCTGTCAACTGACCATGAATATCCATGGGTGGAGTCACTTTGGCGTGCAAAAAGTGAATTACGGAACGAATCTCGTACTTGGCGGGATCAACAATGGGAACCTCCATATCGGACGGGTGCTGGGCCAAGAATGAGCGGTGCAGCGAGGCAAAGTGCGGCTGGGGGGAATAGAGAGGGGGGGAACAGCCGCGTGCATCAGTGTTGCCGAATTTCACCTCACACCTTCCAGTGTGGCTGGAGCTCTTTGGGAACCTTATTGCTCGATGAACCCTCGCAGAAAGCGAGGCAACAACCATTCTATATGCAGATGATACCAACCTCTTTGTCTCTGGTCTGGAGGCTTGCAATGTCATTCCTAAAGCGAACGCGCTCCTTTCCACTTCATTGGGATGGTCCAGCCACAACGGCCTTAAAATCATTATTTCTTTCCAGAAAAGTTGAAATTACAAATTTACCAGGCACTATTTGCGTCTCACATTAACTACTGCATGCGTGTGTGGGGCACCACTGTGAACACTAACACACACAAGCTTTTTCTTCAGAAGCGTGCACGTCAAATTATTGCCAACGTTCCATACCTCCACGCAACATCACCACTTTTTACCAAATTTAACGCTATCAAACTGCCAGATGTATATGGCCTTCCTTTACTGCATTCATATATTTTTTTCCTCTAACAAATTCTCTTCACTTGTAAAGTCACTGTCGGGACTACAGCCAGGATAGATGGATACTTTGTTTAGCGCAAAACAACAGACACAAGAAAGACGACAGGACAAGGTGCTGCGCCTTGTCCTGTGTATGTGTATATAACTCATTGTATAAGATGCATCTATTTTAACTTGGGTCAGCATCGTGAAATGCGATTGTGCATGTTTATACACTTATCCTAAATGTTCCAGCAGACAAAATAAACTGCAAGTACATTGCTGGAGAAAAAGAATGTCTCATGTTGGTCTTGCATATATAAGTTGCACTGTTGTACAATATGCTTGGACGAAAATTAAGGCGGCACCTATGGTTTGGAAAATATGGTACCTAAATATTTTAAATGCTCATGAATCAGCTACGTGAATGAAACATGATTGGAATGATAACGATAATTAGGCTTAGACATGAACCCGTAAAACAGCTTCAAGTGTCCAGTCAGTACTCTACTTGACTGAATTTAACCTTTAACTCAAAAACCCACATGACTGCATAGCCTTCAAAGCATACGTTCACAGGTGTGTCTCCTCCTTGTAAATATTGTCACGTGGTAGTGACGGTGAAGAAAAGCAGCAATACGGTGGAATACAAAACTAGCTTTTATTGGGCGAACCTGTGCCCACAAAAACAGGCTACACTTATAGCACAACAATAGCGGCGAACACGGTCGGCGATCGTCGGAAATCTGATCAGCGGGTCAGGTGCGTCGGCTTTTATACAGCAGTCATCGAATGTTCCAGACTAATCGTTGGGACCCGCACGCCTTCCACAAAGTTCTACAACATTCGAGTCACGCGATGAAATCAGATAAGACAAGGCTCGGCGACAACAGACAGCGGATAGAAGCATCGATAACTTTCTAGAAACTTCGGATACATGCAGACGCGTCCCGCGCTGTGCGATAAGATTTGTTAGGCGGCGAAACGTGGTCGCCCGATCAATATAAGTACACGTGTCAATACCCCCCTCTTAAAAAGCATCGTCCCGATGCTACAAATATAAGAGAGCGAAACACAAAAGGACGCTTATTAAACATAAGTAACAAAACAACGAAAAGTAATCAAGTCCGAAGGTCAGTTACGCGAAGTCCCAAAGTTCGTCAACGCTGGTGGTACGGCTTGAGTCGCACAACGTGGACAATTTCAGGCCGTGAGCGGCGCCGCTGTGACAGCGACATGCCGTCTGGCAAGACCTCATAGTCCAGTGCGCCAATACGTCGGATGATCTTGTACGGTCCGAAATAGCGACGCAAGAGCTTCTCGCTCAGTCCTCGTCGGCGTATAGGGGTCCAAACCCAAACACGGTCACCGGGCTGGTACACGACAAAGCGTCGTCGGAGGTTGTAATGTGGGCTGTCGGTCCTCTGCTGGTTCTTGATCCGCAGACGGGCGAGCTGTCGGGCTTCTTCGGCGCGCTGGAGATAGCTAGCGACGTCAAGATTTTCCTCGTCAGTGACGTGCGGCAGCATGGCGTCGAGCGCCGTCGTCGGATTCCTGCCGTAAACCAGCTTAAACGGCGTGATCTGTGTTGTTTCTTGCACCGCCGTGTTGTAAGCGAATGTTGCGTACGGCAGGACGGCATCCCAGGTCTTGTGTTCGACGTCGACGTACATTGCTAGCATGTCGGCGAGGGTCTTGTTCAGGCGCTCCGTGAGGCCATTCGTCTGCGGATGGTAGGCAGTCGTCCTCCTGTGACTTGTCTGGCTGTACAGCAGAATGGCTTGGGTGAGCTCTGCTGTAAAAGCCGTTCCTCTGTCGGTGATGAGGATTTCTGGGGCACCATGTCGCAGCAGGATGTTCTCGACGAAAAATTTCGCCACTTCGGCTGCG
The DNA here is from genome assembly GCF_023375885.2 of Dermacentor andersoni. Taxonomy (NCBI): domain Eukaryota; kingdom Metazoa; phylum Arthropoda; class Arachnida; order Ixodida; family Ixodidae; genus Dermacentor; species Dermacentor andersoni. The sequence goes on along the minus strand of NC_092820.1, from coordinate 28,127,755 downwards.
CTGCCTTTTGGTAGAGCTTTAGTTTCAGCAAAGCGGGTGAGATAGTCCGTTGCCACGACGATCCACTTATTCCCAGATGTTGACGTCGGAAACGGCGCCAACAAATCCATCCCAATCTGCTGGAATGGTCGGCGAGGAGGTTCGATCGGCTGTAGTAATCCTGCTGGCCTTGTCGGTGGTGTCTTGCGTCGTTGACAGTCTCGGCATGTCTTGACGTAACGGGCGACTTCAGCGGTCAGACGCGGCCAGTAATACCTTTCCTGTATTCGCGACAGCGTCCGGGAGAACCCGAGGTGCCCAGCGGTTGGATCGTCGTGTAGGGCGTGCAGTATTACTGGACGCAGCGCTGACGGTACAACAAGAAGGTAGCTGGCGCGGACTGGTGAGAAGTTCTTCTTCACGAGCAGGTTGTTTTGTAGCGTAAACGAAGACAACCCGCGCTTAAATGCCCTAGGGACAACGTCGGTGTTCCCTTCCAAATACTCCACGAGGCCTTTTAGCTCCGGGTCTGCTCGTTGCTGTTTAGTGAAGTCTTCCGCGCTGATTATCCCAAGGAAGGCGTCGTCGTCCTCGTCGTCTTGCGGCGGGGGATCGATGGGGGCGCGTGATAAGCAGTCGGCGTCGGAGTGTTTCCTTCCGGACTTGTATATTACCGTGACGTCATATTCTTGTAGTCTGAGGCTCCACCGCGCCAGCCGTCCTGAAGGGTCCTTTAAGTTAGCTAGCCAACACAACGCGTGGTGGTCGCTGACGACTTTGAATGGCCTGCCATAGAGGTAAGGGCGGAATTTAGCTGTAGCCCAAATGATGGCGAGGCATTCCTTTTCAGTCGTAGAATAATTGCTTTCCGCTTTTGACAGCGACCGGCTAGCATACGATATCACCCGTTCAAGTCCTTCTTTCCTCTGGACTAGGACGGCACCGACGCCTAGGCTACTGGCGTCAGTGTGGATTTCGGTATCGGCGTCCTCGTCGAAGTGTGCAAGTACCGGCGGCGACTGCATGCGTCGTTTGAGTTCTTGAAATGCCTTGGCCTGCGGCGTTTCCCATTTGAACTCGACATCACATTTGGTTAGATGTGTTAGCGGCTCCGCGATGCGTGAAAAGTCCTTGACAAAGCGCCTATAGTAGGCACACATGCCAAGGAATCTGCGCACTGCCTTCTTATCGGTGGGCTGCGGGAACTTTGCGATGGCAGCTGTCTTCTGTGGGTCGGGGCGTACTCCTGATTTGCTGATGACGTGGCCTAGGAACAAAAGCTCATCGTAAGCGAATCGACACTTTTCCGGCTTCAGAGTGAGCCCTGATGACTTGATGGCCTCTAGTACTGTTGCAAGCCGCCTCAGGTGGTCGTCGAAATTTTCGGCGAAGACGACGACGTCATCCAAGTAAACGAGACAGGTCTGCCACTTCAATCCTGCTAAAACTGTGTCCATCACGCGCTGGAACGTTGCAAGAGCCGAGCACAGTCCGAATGGCATAACCTTGAACTCGTAGAGGCCGTCTGGGGTGACGAAGGCCGTCTTTTCGCGATCTCTTTCGTCGACTTCTATTTGCCAATAGCCAGACTTGAGGTCCATTGACGAGAAGTATTTAGCGTTGCAGAGCCGATCCAGTGCGTCGTCTATCCGTGGGAGGGGGTATAGGTCCTTCTTCGTGATCTTGTTCAGACGACGATAATCGACGCAGAAACGCAGGGTTCCGTCCTTTTTTTTCACCAAGACTACAGGAGATGCCCACGGGCTTTTGGACGGCTGGATGATGTCGTCGCGCAGCATTTCGTCGACTTGGTGCCTTATAGCTTCACGTTCTCGCATCGAAACTCGGTATGGGCTCTGGCGGAGAGGTCGAGCGCCCTCTTCGGTTATAATGCGATGCTTTGCGACTGGGGTTTGTCGAATCCTTGATGACGTCGAAAAGCACTCTTTGTATCGTCGAAGTAGACTTCTGAGCTGCTGTTGCTTAATCGTGGGGAGACTTGGATTTATGTCGAAGTCTGGCTCGGGAACTACGGTCGTCGGGGTAGATGCGGCAGAATCCAAGAGGACAAACGCATTGCTCTTTTCCAGAATTTCCTCGATGTATGCGATCGTCGTGCCCTTGTTGATGTGCTTGAACTCCTGGCTGAAGTTTGTCAGCAACACTTTCGTGTGTCCTCCGTGCAGTCGAGCGATCCCTCTTGCGACGCAAATTTCACGGTCTAGCAGTAGACGTTGGTCGCCTTCGATGACGCCTTCTACGTCAGCGGGTGTTTCGGTGCCGACCGAAATAAAAATGCTGGAGCGAGGCGGGATGCTCACTTGATGTTCGAGCACACTCAAGGCGTGGTGACTACGAGGGCTCTCCGGCGGTATCGCATTATCTTCCGACAGCGTTATTGACTTCGACTTCAGGTCGATGACTGCGCCGTGTTGGTTGAGGAAGTCCATGCCGAGAATGACGTCTCGTGAACACTGTTGGAGGATAACGAAGGTGACAGGGTAAGTCCGGTCGTGGATGGTAATTCTTGCCGTGCACATTCCTGTCGGCGTAATCAGGTGTCCTCCAGCGGTCCGAATTTGAGGGCCTTCCCATGCAGTCTTAACCTTCTTCAACTGGACGGCGATGTGTCCACTCATGACTGAGTAATCAGCGCCTGTGTCGACTAAGGCGGTGACTGCGTGGCCATCTAGAAGCACGTCGAGTTCGGTGGTTCTTTGTCTTGCGTTGCAGTTGGGTCTTGGCGTCGGATCACGGCTGCGTCGTGTTGAACTGAAGCTGGTACGTCGCGTCGTCAAGTCGTCTTTCGTCGGTGTAGTCTTGGCTTCCTGACTTCCTTGGGACGGCGGCGTGTCGTTGTTATGTCGTCGAGATGGTTTCTTCGGCGTCTTCGTCGGCGGCGGAGGATCTTCGTCAGTTCGACGAAGAGCAACCGCACCTCCATCGGTTGCTGCTTTTAGTTTTCCGGACATGGGCTCGCTGACCGGCCCCGGGCTGGGCCAGTGTATGGTCGGCGCTGCGGCGAGAGGTAGCGGCCTGGTGATGGCGAACGCGACGGTCGTCGAGAGCTCCACTGAGTAGCGGCGAGGTAGTCGGCGATATCGCGAGGACGTTCACCTTGCTGCGGGCGCGGAGCGTTGACGGCGAAACCTCGCAGTCCCATCTCCCGGTATGGGCATCGGCGATAAACATGGCCGGCTTCTCCGCAGTGATAGCAGAGCGGGCGGTGGTCGGGGGCTCGCCAAATGTCCGTCTTCCTCGCGTAGGTGCGCTGGGCGACGGGTGGGCGTGCTGGCGGCGGCGGCGGCGAACGACGGAATTGCGTCGTTGCAGGGCCCTGGCGTGGTCGCGGAGGGGGACCGTGACGGCGTGCGACGGCGGCGTATGTCATCGCGTCTGGCTGCGGCTGCGGTAATTGTGGTTGCAGCTCGGGAACTCCAAGCGATCGGTGCACCTCTTCTTTCACAATGTCGGCGATCGAAACCACTTGGGGCTGCGACGAAGGCAGGACCTTGCGCAGTTCTTCACGCACAATGGCCCTGATTGTCTCCTGAAGGTCGCCGGAATCCAGTCCTTGGATGGCGTACTGCGGCGTGAGCCCCTGGCGGTTATATTGCCGGGTGCGCATCTCCAGAGTTTTCTCGATCGTCGATGCTTCTGCAGAAAACTCAGCTACGGTCTTCGGCGGGTTACGAATAAGTCCTGCGAAAAGTTCTTGTTTAACGCCCCGCATCAGGAAGCGGACTTTTTTCTCCTCTGACATTTCCGGGTCGGCGTGCCGGAAAAGGCGGGCCATCTCCTCCGTGAAGATCGTGATCGTCTCGTTTGGCAGCTGCACTCTGGTTTCTAGTAGTGCTTGGGCTCGCTCTTTTCGCACGACGCTTGTAAACGTTTGCAAGAAGCCGCTTCGGAACAGGTCCCACGTCGTTAAGGTGGCTTCTCGATTCTCGAACCAGGTCCTGGCGGCGTCTTCCAGTGCGAAATAGACATGCCGCAGCTTGTCGTCGCTGTCCCAACCGTTAAACGTAGCGACCCTCTCATACGTCTCGAGCCAGGTTTCCGGGTCCTCGAATGTTGATCCGCGGAACGTCGGAGGTTCCCTGGGCTGCTGCAGCACGATGGGGGACGCTGGGGCTGCCACTGGGGTTGCCTTGTCCACAATCTTCTTGGTCTTCTCAGGTAGAAGTCCGTGCTCCGGGGGCAGCTGTTGAAGATGGCGGCTTGCTCGATGCTCCGGGACTACGTTGGTGTTCTCTTTGCTGTCCGGGCTTGGATCACGGCTTGTCGGGGGCGTCCGGTACATGAAAGGAAAAGCACCTCCACCAGATGTCACGTGGTAGTAACGGTGAAGAAAAGCAGCAATACGGTGGAATACAAAACTAGCTTTTATTGGGCGAACCTGTGCCCACAAAAACAGGCTACACTTATAGCACAACGATAGCGGCGAACACGGTCGGCGATCGTCGGAAATCTGATCAGCGGGTCAGGTGCGTCGGCTTTTATACAGCAGTCATCGAATGTTCCAGACTAATCGTTGGGACGCGCACGCCTTCCACAAAGTTCTACAACATTCGAGTCACGCGATGAAATCAGATAAGACAAGGCTCGGCGACAACAGACAGCGGATAGAAGCATCGATAACTTTCTAGAAACTTCGGATACATGCAGACGCGTCCCGCGCTGTGCGATAAGATTTGTTAGGCGGCGAAACGTGGTCGCCCGATCAATATAAGTACACGTGTCAATATGGATGAATGACTGATAAATCAACTATATAAATAATTGCTGAAAGCTTTAATTCATTATATATATATATATATATATATATATATATATATATATATATATATATGTATATATATATATATTGACATTAATAAAATTATGTGCATCAATGCAATCAGTAACAGTGATGTTTATGTTTAAGTTAATCTGGAAATGCTACACGTTTTCGATTGCCGACCCTGTTTTGCCCTTCTATGGTGGCATGCCACTATGGAAGTGGCAATAACTTATGCTATGGAATGTAATTGGAAAATAAAGTTCTAACTGAAGAATAGAAATTGTAAATAATGGCAATATTTAGCAAAGGAAATAAAAGTTGGAAGACATTTTTGCCCTGGGTAGGATCTGAACCACAATCTTCACATGTCCAGTCCAGTGCAATGCTTTCACAATGGTTCAGTAATGTCTTTTGTTCGAACAAGGTTACTAACAGTGAAGGATGAAATTGGCAGCCTAGTTGTAAACTTGGTACACACAATAAATTTCTTCGCTTACGTACCTGATAACACTGGTGCAGACGATCCCTATGACCGTTTATCAATGACACCAAACATTGAAACACTTAAATATGTAATCTTGCCTCTTCAGCAGCTGAAGGCTGCATAGCACCATGTCCTTGCAAAGAGTTGACGTAAAAAGAACAAAAATTGCGACAGCTTGAACTATTTACTACACACCATTGCAAAAGGTTTTTGTAAGTGAATGTAACTCATTATTCAATTAAAGGAATTCTAAATAATGATATTAAAAATGTTCATCAGTGCCCATTTCACTTCCTTGCGTGCTCGGTAATATTTACTTATGTTTCAACTAATACACACTTTCTCTTTACTCTCTCAAGACAAGCTGCGAGAAGGCGTGTCCATGGATGCAGTACTGGATAATGTGCGGTCCAACGTGGATGAGACGTTCCACTGCATTAACCTGTTAAGCAAGCAGGATCCACCAAGGACAACCTTACAAAAGTGAAATTTTTGAGAGAAAAAATAAGGACCTTTTGGATGAGAGATTTTATGCTAGTCATTATGACCACACCACAACTGATTGTGTATGTGTCGATGGAACACATGGAACAGCAGGTGAGCATTACTATATAAATGCATTAATAATAAAAGCAAAAAAGAGGGAATGCTGTTTGAGAATAATTGCAATAGATATGATGAGTAGTATTCCTTCACACTTAGGACTTTTCTCTTAATTTTTCTCGCGTTTTTTATTTCATGCAGTTCTCAGTTATCAGTAAACAGAGCAAGAATGAATTCAGCGCTCTGTACACTGGTGATATTCTATTGCTACTGTCCTCATCGCTGCATGCCCTGCATATCCTGTCTGTATTGTCACCACGCAGTTATAATAGGTAACATGATACAGCTCTTATCACCGTTGTCCAGAGTGCAGAAACAGTGCATTTCACTGTGTATTAGTGCCTTCTATCAGAGGTACAGCTGTCTCGAGGCTGTTTGGCATCCTGAACTGTTTGCCAATTAGGCAAACCACTGATTACTGCTACAGTCAAAGGTGCTTTTTCTTGGGGGTGGTTTCCTGAGGACTGCGAAAATAAAACATTTAAAAAATCAGGCAGTCCAAAAAAACAATTTATGCATGCCTTTTACTGCCATTTAAAGGGACGTGCTAGTCGAAAACATAAGAATCTAGAACTATGAAACCCCAGCTGTTTGCACACTTTTTTATGGTAATTTCAAATACTATATAAGTCAGTTTTATAGCAAGTTGCATAGGTTTTGTTCTGTACAACGACAATGTGTAAAACGTAGGCATTCTTGCCCCCAATTTTTTTATCTCTACACTTCAATAATTGCAGACCAGTGATGGCACATAATCCTCCAAATCGACTGTAGAATACTGAAATATGTTACCGAAATCGTTATGCACTGTTATGTTTGTTATGTTACACTGTATAAGAAGTGTTAAATTAGTACCTGTGAAACCATTTCAAAATGTTTAGACAACCAGTAAGTGTTACTCGAGATTTTATCTTAAGTATATAAGTGATGTTGAAGATCAACCCCTCAGTGGTGGTCAAGACAGTTTAGGATTTCAAGCAGAAAGTTGTCATTCTGGAGCAGTCTAGGAGCAGAAAATTTTTTTTCTACTTCGTGTTCGAAAAGTCTTTTTGGAACACTTGGAGTAGTGCAGAAGTAATCTGTAGCCATTTGGTAGAGCTTGTTATTACTGTGCAGTCAGTAAGTGCTGCTCAAGAGTGAAGCAAGACACAAAGCCAACAGCAACCAATTAAGCTTGTCTTCCCAAGGACGGTATACCATGCACATCATGTTGCAAACATCTTTATTTGGGTAGGCAAGGAACTTAATTTTGTACCCGCCCTAGTTACTTAGTGGCTGTGGTGTTGGGCTGCTAAGCACGAGGTCGCAGGATTGAATCTCGGCCACGGCCGCTGCATTTCGATGGGGGCAAAAGGCGAAAACACCCATGTACTTAGATTTAGGTGCACGTTAAAGACCCCAGTTGGTCGAAATTTCCGGAGTCCCACACTACTGCATGCCTCATAATCAGAAAGTGGTTTTGGCACGTAAGACCCCATAATTTAATTTTTCTTAATTTTGTAAACAAACCACAACATTTATTAGGCTTCTTGGTGCTTGTGCTGTAACAGGAGAGAGTATGTATGTGTGTAAATAAAGAAATACATATCATGCCATGTTACAGTGGCCCCTTTCCACTGCTGGTATGCTTCACCACAGTACATTGCATAAGCTTCTTCCTGTAGCAAGCTATATTGCAGCAAAGTTGACGCTTGAAAACCGGCATTATACAACATTTTTGACAATGGTCGTGCCTTCCGCACTTTGAAGGCAAAGCATTTCAGCATCCGAAATTTCAGCTGTCCTTATAATTAATTGTCTCTATGGGGTACGTGGCGGTGTTGCAAAGATACCCGAATTCTCATGCATGCCCGAAAAATAGTTTGTTGGTTGTATTTCTGCTTGGTAATGAAGACGGCTAGGACAGTGCACATTAGTGACACAACAGTGGCCAAATGCTCAGATTCTTTTAAGTAGAGTGCCGTGTGCTTTTATGATTTCGGTGAAGTTAGCATCTCAATTTGCCATACACACACCTGCAAATTATCTATTTATTAAACTCACGCACACAAAATAGCACTATAATGAGAAATGCATAGTGTTTTAGCTGTTCCCTGCAGAATGTTTTCTGACAACTGCTGTGATAATGGATGGATGGATAACTTTCTTGAGGTCGGTCGGTACGCGCGATTACTATGCAGCGGGCCGCTCCCACGTCGGGACAGAGAGGCCATGCACAGCTCTGGCCTGATGGACAGCCCAGAGCTGTGCTTCAAGGTCCGAGCTGTGTAGAGCTCGGTTCCACTCACCCCTGTGGTTCCGGCGCCAGGGGGATAAGCCCAGAGCATGTGATCAAGGCTAGCTATATCCTTACAGTAGCGACTCGCATTGTGAGGGTGCGCATCAGGAAAGATTTTGTGCAGGTAGGTCAGGCATGGGTAGGTACCCGTCTGGAGCCACCTGTACGTGACTTCTTGTGCTTTATTGAGTGCTTTGTGCGGTAGCGGCACGGTTCTCTTGACTAACTTATAATGCTGGGTGAGATCGTTCTGAGTGACGAGGGGATCGCGCTCCCTTGCCCATCCTGCCGAGAGGGAGTCCGGGCTCGCACGGTGAGTTAGAGCTCGTGCGGTCTCGTGTGCTGTCTCGTTGAGGTTAGGGAGCAGCCATTGGAAGAATGGTCCCATGTGTGCCGGGAACCAGTTGACATAGTGTGGGGTGAGTTGATGAGTACCAAGTATTGTGCCGACGGTCCAGGATATGCTCCCTGTTTCGAAGGACAGAATTCTAGGAGTGCAAGGCTGATGGCCGCCTGCTTGGCCACCTTAGGACTATCAGTGCAGACCGTGCACGAGTTGATGACCATGCCATCTTTGTTGACCACCGCTGCTACATAGGCTCGTTTGCCAGGATATTTAGCTGCGTCCGTAAAGCAGCATGCTTTCCCGGAGGCGGCTGCCTGTCAGAGTGCTTTGGCTTGACCAAGTCTGTCGGTATTGTGCTCTGGGTTCATATTCCTGGGCAGAGGGGCTGCCCTGATCTTTTTCCTCTTGTCGGGTGTTAGCCCATGGCTGTTACACTCGATCTCCCGAAGCGCAACACCAATTTCTCGTAGGATCCACCTGCCCGCAAGTGTGCTGGACAGCCTGGTGATCTGTGCCCGTTCCTGTGCCTCCGCTATGTCGCTCGGCGTGTTGTACATGCTTAATGCGTCCAGTGCTTGTGTGCATGGGTAGACCCATGGCTCTCTTGGCGACCTTACGCAGGAGCGTTTCAAGCTTGTCTCTCTCCACTTTGGACCAATAGTGCATGGCCACGATGTACATGAAGTGACTGATTACAAAGGCCTGTGCAAGTCTAAGCAGGCTGTCCTCCTTGAGCCCGTGATGCCGGTTGGCTACTCGTCTCAGAAGGCGTGTGGCGTTCTCAGCCTTCGTGGCGAGCTTAGCGACTGCGATGGTGTTCGAGCCGTTCACCTCTATTGTCATGCCCAACATCTTGATGTGACCGACCACCGGAATGGGAAATCACAATATGCGCTGCTGGCGTAAAGGCTGTCCAGTAAAAACCACAAAAGCATGCAAACATGCACATGCTGCTTCTTACCATTTCACAGGCAGCCATGAGAAGGTAGAAGCGGGTGACTATATCATGTAACCCTCTCCTTGATAAAAATAGTGTATCTAGACAGTGAGACATATATGTCCCACTTTTTTGATTCATACATAATGCTTGTTTGCTTTCAAAGTTCACTTTTTAAGAACAATATTTGATCACGAATATACTCTTAATGCTTCACACACAAAACAATTTGTTACCTTGCTGTGTCCATGAAAGGGTTGTATTAAGAATAATTTTTTGGCAGCCTTGTTGACAGTTTGACAGCATCATTCAGTGAATCCTCAACAGGCACTCTGCAACACTTTTTCAAGAAGGAAAACCAACCTACTGAGTTCAACACATGCGATTTTACATTTTATCACAATCTTAATGCAGCTGGCACATCTGGGTTCAAGCTCATATAGTGCTAACTTAGGCCAGTTGGCAAATGTTGCAGCACTTCATTTGTCTCCTTATGTCCTGTGTGTTGTTATGTTTTTTATTCAAGCTCATACTTCTGAGCAGCAAGCAAAATGCAGTTGACTTCATTCCATTAATTCGACTGTGACGGGACCGACGAGACAGACTGAATTATCTGGTGGGTCAAATTTAAGAAGGTGCAGAAGAAATGCTGACACACACGACTGATTTATTTGCCATGGTTTACGTACAGATTCTAACATGCCCCAAAGTGAAACACACGCCCGCTGTCTGTGTGTCCAAATTGTAAACTAGCATAGAAAGGACAAAAGCCTCTAAAATGAAAGAGAAATCAAATGCGCACACAATTTTTATTTAAAAGAAATGGAGAAGAGTCTGATGTGTTGCACATTGCAACCAGTTTTCCAAAGTGAGCTTCGCTGCAGTACATCCGTGTTATGCGGTAAAGCATACAAAAATCGCCAAGGAAGTTTTGTTAAGCACGACACATTAGAAATGGGTAAATACCGCAATCAGACGTTTTGATCTGTGATTATTGCTTGGAGCTCCTCCAGGGCAGGCAAGAAATAGGCATTTCCTGCAGGAGATAAAGTCTGTTTAGCACATCTACTGTCCTCTAAGGTATGTCACCAAAGGGGTCGCTTATTGGGTTCACTGTAGGGGCCAGCATGCATGCCGACTGCTCAAATTGGAATTATTGGGTGAAGGCCTATTTTAGTATCAAAATAATAAAGTTTGGACCTATAGAAATGCACGTGTGCCGGCTGGGACTTTCAGCCGGGATAAAATTAATAGGAGTCTACTGTTCTGTAGCCACTGAGCACTGCAGCATGCCAATATTCTGCTATGTGTAGTAGGAGATACATTCTTGCTGCAAAGTCCACTGCCGTATGGTACAGTCGACTTCTGTTAATTCGACTCCGGGTAATTCAATCCTGGCCGGCGGTCATACATTTCTACAGTCCCGGATCTCTTATTTTGATTGTAAAATTGGCCTTCGCGGGATAGTTTGAACTTGAGCAATGACTCGCTGTTGACCCCTATGGTGAACCCAATAACGACCCCTTTAGTGGCAGCACGTCTACCCCGGCAATGCTTAGGAAACAATGTATGCATTCAACACCTGTGATCGCGTGTCGACAACTCCCATTTATGCTTGCCCTAGGAAACTTTTCAAGCAAGAACCATATATTACAACATTTAATTACGGTATTTACCCGATTCTAATGTGTGCCTCATATGTTAGCACTAGTAGAATGCAAGAATTGTACACTTTTCTTTTCAATTACAGTGGTAAGCTCCCAGCCATGATTCGGTAATGCCTGCCATATGCATTCCAACCCATTTTTATTCTTAAGTAAATTTCCTTTTCATGATCAGGGTCCCTTGCGAGCAACTGACCTAGGTAAAATTACTCCTGTACAGACTCTAAAGGCTGACTGGCGATGTGAATTCTTGAACATTGTCTTCTGCATATTAATCTTCAAACCCACTAACACTTTTTTGGTTAAGGTCCTCAATCACTAATAATTTGTCCCCACTGTTGCTGAGATATTCACCATTGATCCGCATTCCGAATGTGCTGCAACTGCAGATTTGAAATGGCCTTAATCAAAGCCAGGACAAGAATAGGAAAGACCATTGCATTGAGGAATGACCAGGAAAGGAACAGTGCCACCGCCTCTTTGAAGGAGCTTGAGCTCAAAAAGGAAAGTGTTGGCTGACGCTGAGATGCAGGTTACCCACATCCACACCAAAATAAACCCCTTAAAGCAGCGAAACGCAACACTGAGGCATGCGCAGGCTGAGAGTATGTCAGGACAGTTGAGGTTGACTTTCCAGTTGTTTGGAGAATCTCACTTGTGACAAAGTTCGGGCATAATACCAATGAGCTTGCGATCAGTTGATACAAATAGCTCTATTTGCTTTTGTATGCATTATCGGGATTGTAGCGGTCGTAGTTGTCGGGAGGACCTTGGGACGACAGGGCTAGGTGAGCAGGGTTTATTTGCAGGATTTATATTTAAAACATGATATACATCGCCAGTCTAGCGTGACTCCCACATGGAGCGCGCAAGACGACGCGTACAGCACACTAGTACATTTCGAGCATGACAACGAGCACTCAGCTCATGACGACAAGCACACCCTAGCAGCCGGCAAACGCTGCTTATAAGCACTTGTTCCCCCCGTCATCATTCGACGTTACCGTAGATGACCCGCCCTTTTGGAGGAGGGCTCACAAACACGTGTTGCACAGGTTTCAGTGCCGCACACACACAGGTGTAAAGGTCCGGAGCCGACGTCAGAGGGCTTCGTAGAACTCTGCTCCGTCAAGGGTGGCACTGCCGAGTACCACATTCCTGAGCTGACCCCGCGCCACGTGGCTGCCGGTTATCCGCAGTTCTCTGAAGTGCACCCCGTCTGGTTGGATTGGAACACGTGCAGCGGGCTGAAATAGCTGGCACGTTGCCACCCCGTACGGCCATTCCTAACAGCATCTCTTTTTATTCGCATTTTAATATGTTCGACTCTATTTGCCGTGAGCTAGACCACTTTTTTTACAGCAAAGCTGTCTATGGCTAGGATCTGGCGGATCGCATCCGCGCATAGACCAACAATTTTTCATACGGTGGGCCGATCCCGAAGATAGTGCAATATCAGGCGGACCCGAGGCAGAAGTGAAGCAGGCATTAAGCACTCCCCATATGTGGGCTGATCCCGAAGGTCGTGAAATGCCAGTCCAACCTGCGGCGGAGATGAAGCAGGCTTTAAGCACTCCCTACACACGGGCCAATCCCATAGGTAGTGCAATACCAGGCCGACCCGCGGCGGAGGTGCAGTTCACCATTAAGGGGCCCACATACACAGCTTCGCTGGTCATCCTTCACAGAGTAAAAAGGCACCAAGTTTTTTTCGATATTTTAGTAGCTGTGCTTTTTACAAACCCCTCTTTTCAGTTTTCTATATTGAATAAAATAAACACTACTCCTTACTGTTCAAACTGGATTGTTGTTTTTATTTTTTTAACATGCTTACCAGAGAGTGACAGCATCAGGTGACATGGTGTTAGCCCATCTTGACATAAAACAAAGTTCTGTGAAACTTGGCGAAAACCTGAAAAAATCAGGGAATCAGAGCAAACGGGGATGGTCGATATTCTAGTAGACATTAAGAGGAAAAAATGAAGCTGGGAAGGCCATATAATGCATAGGGTAGATAACCAGTGGACCATTAGAGTCGCAGAATGGGTGCCAAGGGAAGGGAAGTTCTATCAAGGATGAAATTTGAAAGCACAAGTTCGCATCAGCTAGTGCAAGATAATTGGAGATTGCAGGGAGGCGCCTTCATCCTGCATTGAACTTTAAAATAGGATGATGAATGCGTGCAACTCTTTAAAAAGAAATTTGGGCCGGAAATAGCTTGCACACTTTACCAAGACACGAAACCAAATTTGTATGCTTTGCCACTAACACGGATGTATTCCAGCGAAGCTAACTTATGAAAAGCGGCCACCATTGTGCAATCATCTATTTCATTGTTGGAACACCTTGCGAAACGTAGCATGATGTGTTGGAAGGAGCCCTGTAACTTTTTTTCTTTATAGCCGGCTATATGATGCACATGCTGAATTTTTTCTAATTAATTCTAGGTGATATCCAAATTAAGCAGTAATTTTATGCAGTATTAAAACGTACCTTAGTGTAACAGTACAATGAGAGATGTAATCAAAAATTTGTATGTATGCACATTTGAGTGCGCATGCTGTTAGATATGGGACGTTTTCCTGAGCCTACTTCGAGTTCACCAGACCACATCGAATCGCGCCACACCTAATTAAGGAGCGCAGAAGCACATCTACCACATTCCCGAGGCGCGGCATGTCCAAACCCACTGCTTGACTCTTCCTGAAAGTGTTGCGGGAGCCTGGCACGGTTCCAGGTAATGTAGGTCCCGAGCAAAGCTGCTTTGCAGCTCTGAAAGGGCGCTCGAAGACAACCAGTCTCCCCCCATCCGCCTATTGTGACGGTGCTTGCAAGCCGCGAGGCAACGATGGCCATAATGCACCGTGAAGCCCTGGGAGCAATCGCCCCCGCCCACCTTTGTGACGGCAGTTGCAGACCAGGAAGGCAATACCGCAGACAAGTAGTCCCTCCGACAACTGGAGCCCAAGGAGCGACCCTCTGAGCCGAATGTGACTTGCACTTGCACGGGCACCTACCATTGGCCGAAAATGACGCCACCTGAGTGGGCTCGCTGATTGGCCGAACGTTACGTGACTTCGAGACACCGAAGGGGTTAAAAGCCAGAGATTGGGAGCACCAGAGCATTCCTTCATTCATTTCTTTCGAGCTTCTTGTCACGGGCCGCAGCGTCCGAGTTGCTGCCGGCCCGTAATGACTTTATGACTTAATTTCTTTGTACTCTCACTGTAAATAATGTAAATAAACCTCCAGTTTTCATCTCAAAGTTCTCCTCAACCTCGGCAAGGTCCAAAATCTGGGGGACAGCAACTGGAATTGTCCTCCAGATCCAACAATGCATGCGTGCTGTCATCCTTGAGTGCGCACAGACGTGAAACTGGTGCACTGGTCTCAGTGCAGCTTGGTAGCTCATAGTTTGTGAGGGGATTCGTAATGGCAATGCTCCACCACGTCACAATGCAGCAGTCAACACTGAAGAGAAGAAATGCTAATCTTACCGACACTGCACATGCTCAACAAGCCAATGAGAGTGCTGACACGTGATCTTGAAGCTCGCCAGATCCATCACCTTAATTTGCGCGTCGTACATGACAGCATAATCAACATTTAATCATCAATTTATTTCAACTACCATGTACGTCGATGTTGCTTCTGTAGTGTTGATACTTTGTTGACACCCGCCCCCCTTTTTTTCTTCAAGGATACCTCTGACAGTGAAAAATAACATTGTGAATGTCCACATCAACAGGAACTGGCATAAGATGCAACCATTTGCGACCTTTTTAACAGAAGCTTGTATTGCCTCACTGGTCTCGGTGTTACTGCACGAAAAAACCCAAGCTGCGGAAAAATAGAAATTGCTTATCAGGCTGCGGATTCGAACCACCGATCTCCGGGTTGGGAGACCACCACGCTAACCGATTCGGCCACTGCCAGTTCATCAAACACTGCCTTTAAGGAGGGTAAGTAGAAGCCGCGCAAGGCATGAGCCAATCACGGGCGTACCCTTCCTCCAGAGGAGGGAAAGGGTGTGTTCGCTCACCTGACACCTGCAGTTTCCCACACCAGTTCAGGCCCAGCAGTCAGATGGGGAGGCCGCGTTTGGTCTGTTCTGCCGAAGAGCAGGCTGCGTTGAAGGAATGGCAGTGGGAACAGGCAGTGTTTGATGGATGCCACTAGGAACTCGCTCGAAAAAGAGGTCGACAATGACGTGCCGACCTCGCCGTGAGGCGTTACAAAGTGCCGCAGATCCCAAGCTTCGCTTGCACCCCGCTTCACAGCAGTGGAAGGGCAGTAACTTTTTTGGCCTCCGTCCTTCAGTCATAGTCCAAGCATGCTCTTGCTAAATAGAATCATTCTTGGCAACTAAAAGTTAGTGTTTAAGTGCAATTAAAGCTCGTCCATGGAACAGTTTCCAGGAGTTCAGAATTTCACAATAAGTAGAATACCATTTTGTTGGCAAGTACTATGGCAGAGGTAGTGACCTATAGGTAGATACTGAAAGAGCCAGTATTCAGTAAAAACTTATAAATGTAAACAAATTTGGCCTAGTCTAGTTTAGAGTAATTGGCAAAGATACCTGTTTTTGCAGACTTATTCTAAGTGAAGGTTTAGCGCTACAGGACTGTGTGCCCGTTTCATTCCAACTACATCTGCCCAACTGATGCCATTATAGATTAACATTACTGAATATATTCTGCAATCACATTATTTATTCATGAATAAAACTTGCGCAGGTAACATGTATGTACCGTCAAAAAGAGTAGATTTGAGAGAGATTATACAGCTAGCAACGTACTGCAAAAGTAAAAGGTCACAAAGCGAATTTGTTCTCGTGAAAAAAGTATAACATTATTTGCAATGTTGTTAGAACTTCAAAAATAAATTTTTTGTTGTAAGGCACAACTAGTAAACAACTATAGTAAGAATTTCATTTAAAGTTGGAGGAATGGTACAACTCTTTGCATTCTGGGGAGTTAAGAAGAGTGGAATTAAGAGATCTCAACTCTGTCAAGTAGGAATGAAATGGAGGGCCCTGCCCCATTCTGCAACTTTACTGTGGACCAGTGTACGCCAACATGGCAACTAAGAAAAAAATTGGGTATTTCATGGTGCGTGTAGATCCATAGACTTTTGTTCCCAACGGTATCTTTTGATGACATGCTCAGGCTTTTTTTTTTTAGTCACTTGTTGCACTTTTATGCGATAAAATCTACTTGAACCTCTCTCTTGTGGTTGCAAGATCCGCAGGCGAGCTCGTTCCCTCAATCGGCTGCCACCACCCAGTCCCTACTCAGCACATAACCATATCTTGTGAACATTATATACATCTTTTTTTTTCACCTCCTAGCATTTTGGGCGATTTCCTGAGTGATGAAAACAAGCAATACATAAAATCAGCAACATCTATCATTACGACAGATTCATAACAATAGTGCTGCCACTACATTGTTTTAGCTTTCTATACTAAATAAACTCACTGGGTCTGCGCTCGGTGTGGGCAGGGGTAGCTTGAACACGCAAGTTTTTGGTAACATTCATAACAAAGCAAACAAGCTTTCAGGACTATAAACCTTTGAGTCGCATCAGCTACGTGGGAGCAAAATATACATTAAAAAAACTGGAAAAAAAGGCACCCTGTTATATGCCACTAATCCTTTCCTAAAAAGCTGCAAGAATTTTAGGCTGTTTTGATAGAATTATAGCATGGCACAAAGCTGATGGTGCTGTGCATTTGGTCACCGCAAGCAGCTGTACATTGTTAACCTCTCTGGTCAATCATGCCTGCTGCAGAAGCATCCCTAGTATGTCTACAAATTTCAAGATACTTGATTTAGTGCGGTATCACTCTTTGTTGGCATTTTTATCAGACTGACGCAGAAGTGGGAGCACTGTACACTGTTCACATTTTCTTTGAGCGCAAAAGATAAGTATGCGTTGCATTCACCACTAATAGAACATATTTAATGCTGTTCTTAAGTTTACAGCCTTACAGCACATGACAAAGGTATTCATGACAAATCTGTGCATGTCATACAGACAGCTGAAATTTCAAATGAAACACCACTTTCCTCCCTCTAGAGAAAGTGCCACACCCAGCCAGAGTCAAGGCAACACAAACAAACAGTGCGACGCAAAACACAGTCTTAAAAGTGTCGCTCACCATGACGCATTACTTCAGTAAATCGCCCAATTCAGAATGCGCAATGCCACGGTGGAAAATGTGCCACGCAACAAAACTGGATAAGAAAAAAAAAAATGGGTGGTGCTAGTCACGTGAACCCGATGTGGTTCTTCGGCTCAAGTATGTGACAAGGCAAGGAAGGAACGTCGCTTGCGGATGCTACTCCAGGCAGAGGGAGAGAGTGTCTCTGTTGGCAGTCATGCTCACCTCATGGTGGTATGGTAAGAGGGCATTCAATTTCTTCTGTCTCCTCTAATAATAAACCAGTTTAAAAGATTATTTCGGTAAAGCAATGCGAGAAGTCTGAAGTCATTACTCAAAACATTCATTGTGGATATGAAGTCCAATGCATGTGGAACTGTCAAAAGTGGTACACTCATATTCTTCTCATCTACTTTCAAGAAATTTCACTCTAAATTGACCTAGACCTCTGCATTGTCACAGACAGCAGGAAGCAACCTTGAAGTCTGTTGAATTCCTCATTAATGCATGAAAATCCAGGATGCAGCAGCAAAGTAACAGTCTACTACACATAACTCCATCTCTCCATCTTCACCTCTGCGTTCAGGCAATGAAATGCAGTTTTTACCATAGCGAACATGAGATGTTCACTTGTTGGAGATGCAGCTCTTAGCCTGCCTACGTGACTGTGATATTTAAAAAGGATGCCAGTTATTTAAAACTATGTTATTATTAAAAAAAATAACATCTTTCATGTTCGTAACATGCCAGGAGGCAATAATCACCTTGAAAAGTAATTATGTCCCATGGCTGTATTCGGGTCTCAAGAAGCTTTAAATTGCAGTGTAAACTAAAACTTGCTAGGGGGCCTGATCAAAGGCCCTAAAAAAACAGGCCAAACAGGGGGCTAAATGTTTCTTCAATAGAATAGAAAGTTTGCGATGGAAAGTTATCACCAAATATAAATGAAAATATATTACTTCAGACTTACCACCAGACTTTCACAATTCGAGTCTTGTTCTCCAAGATGCATTGCCATTCCGATTTGTCCAGCTAGCGAGAAATGCAGTTCGTATTGCCTCCGCCAATGTGTTGCAAATGCACATGTGATGAACTCTACAAAATGAGAGCAGCATTGAAGAGAAACTGAGTAGCTGAAAGTGCACGCACTGTTGCTTCTACGCACAATATGGAACTAAACAGCAGGGGTAAATTTCATTAAAAGAAATTTCGTTCGTATTGAAACATAAGTTGACTCTGAATATAAGACAACCCCTTACTTCAAGTCATCGCATTACAGTCGCCTTTATAATGGAAAACTACGTTTTATAAAAAATTGGCACTGAAAGCACCATGCCCCGCTTTGTTTTTGTGTACCATGCAGAAATTCTAGATTCTAAGCTTTTGTTTTAAATGTAACGAAACTCGTCAAATTTGGTGCAGTGGTTGCCGCGAAAAACGAATACTCCGTTTACATGTATTTAGATCGGAACACCCGAGCTAAAGCTTCCTCTTAAACGCGCCCGCCACGTGGATATGGTGTCTAGAAGCCTATTTAGACGTCATAACGCGGAGGCATTGCCGAGCCCAAACCGACGGAGCAGTACGGGATCCACATTTTGTCTGCTGGAGGCACCGCCAAATTATACTAAACAAACAAACGTTGCGTACACTTAGTACACGCGCAAATTTCCTCTTTATAGCGACAAGGTAGGGGACTGTGGCTTGCACTGGCAGCCGGCTTTACCTATGCGCCGCCAGTCTGGTTCCTCAGACGTGTAACGATTGCGACAGTGTACGCGGCGGAAGAAGCACCTGGGACTTCTGCAAGACCAGACAAAACCTTGCCTCTGTGCATTATCTAACTCCTTCTCATTACCGTTAAACAAAACTCGAGAACGCAGTCAAGAATTTCGCATTGAGCTGAGAGTACGCTGCACAAGGTCTACTGAAAGACGGAACTTTTAACGACAGCTTGTAGGCTAACTTCAAGATGTATCGATAAGTAACGGTTCAATAACTGTAGAATAAAGACGTCCACTTGCCTGTCTGTTCACGCGAATACCGCAAGCTCTTTTCAGAAGCACGAGACGGGCGCTGTAAAGCATCGAGACAGTTCATTCGGCGAAATTAACCGCTTGCATTTCCAATGCAGCGAAAAATCAAGTGAACGCTTAGTGTGTATTAACGATGTTGACGATGCAGTCGGCCATTTTGGGAAGTTTTAGGCATGGATCGGCTTGGCTATAGATGCGCACAATCTTTGGAAGCGACTTTTTTGTTGTTGTTGCCAGACGAACTAAACTTTTTTTTACTAAAAATCGCTGTGTTAAACTTTTTTTTTTTACAGAGAAGATATGTTTATCGTAAAGGTATGGTGGCTAGCATACACTCTTAAGCATAATTACACCCTTTTGTCACAACGATAATCGTCATCTGTCTTGTCCGTATTTCCTGTCTTTAACGCGGCGAGCCCGGTACTTTCCAGTAACGAACGGCATGCGCGTTATCGGAATGACATGGCATTCCCGACTGGAAAGTAGCGGGCGCGGCGCTTTGAAGAAAGGAAACGCAAGCAAGGCAGATGACGATTATCGTTGTGTGGCAGAGGTACGCTCCAAAGGGTTATCTCTGCCACACAACAATAATCGTCACTCTTACACTCTACACTCTTAGAAAAATTTACACCCTTTGGGGCGTAACTTGTCCCACAACAATAATTGTCATCTGTCTTACCCGCGTTTCCTTTCTTTAACGCTGCGAGCCCGGTACTTCCCAGTCACGAACGGCATGCGCGCTATCAGTGTGACGCAGCATTCTCGACAGGAAAGTAGCGAACGCCGAGTTTCAAGAAAGGAAACGCAAGCAAGGCAGATGACGATTATTGTTGTGGGACAAATATACACCCCAAAGGGTGCAACCGTTTTAAGAGTGTAAAAACAGTTGCACCCTTTGGGGTATATATTTGCCACACAACGATAATCGTTATTTGTTTTGTACGCATTTCCTTTCTTTAACGCGGCGAGCCCGGTACTTTCCAGTAACGAACAGCATGCACGTTATCAGCATGACATAGCATTCCCAACAGGAAAGTAACGAGCGCAGCGTTTTCAAGGAAATGCGGGCAAGACAGATGACAATTATGTTGTGGCAAATATACACTCCAAAGGGTGTAAACTTTTCTTAGAGCTTACACTCTCAGGCAAAGTTACACCCTTTGGAGTGTAGGACACACTTTCGATCGGGATAGAATTTCTCAGTCGTGAATGGCTCCTTTGAGGCATCTGCGGGAGGGAAGCCATCGGGGTAGTGAATTTCGATGCGGATGGGACTTGATCGAGATCGAAAGTGGCCGTGTGACACAGGTCTACTCTCTTAAAAAACGTTTACACCCTTTGGAGCTTATCTTGTCCCATAACGATAATCGTCGTCTGCATTGCTTGCGTTTCCTCCCTTGAAAACTCTGCGGTTTCCTGTCGAGAATGCTTTGTCAGGCTTATAAAGCGCATCCGTTCGTGACTAGGAAGTACCGAGCTCTCAGTGTTAAAGAAAGGAAATACGGGCGACACAGATGATGATTATTGTTTGGGGTCAAAATACAACCGAAAGGGTGTATATAAGAGTGTAGCAGTTCCATGCACTTCAGCATAGAAACAGAGTCTACTGAAATAGAGAATTGTCATTAGGCATATTGTGCAAAAAAGAAAGAAAAAGAAATACAGTAAAACCTAGTTTATAGACATGTACAATAACAGTGCTTGACTATCAAAACTATTTCATACTCCACCGCATTTGTAATGAACTGTTCTCCTGCGTCCGTTAAGCATGTCACCACCATCCAGCATCATAAAGATGTGCTCTTCCGATAAATATGCCTTTCTATAAAATGGAGTCTTATAAAAAGTCATACAATCTTGGCAGTTCATTGAATAACCAACTATGTTAAGAATAACTGTAGAAAGCTTAAGTGAAAATATTGCAAAAAGATTTGCTCATATGCTTGTTGGTATATAAAGGAAATGCAATAACACGGGTCCAGAGAAAAAAAATTGAAATGCCGGCAGTGCTTACAAAAAACATGAGCAGAGCTAAAAATTCTCAAGATTCATAGCTACCCTGGCTCCTTCTGATTTTAATTTTTGTCAGCTTGTTTTGTACCATCAGCATGGTAACTGCAGGCCCTCACAGTTAGCATCTGGTGATTTGCAAGACTATTTTGCTTGTGTAAAGGCAAGGTTCCATTTAAGCTTGTTCCAACACATTAAGTATTCCTCTCTTGCAGGCACGAACCCAGGTGGTGGGAGCCCTGCCCGCCCCCTCCCCGCCACCACTCCTCACACATTCCTAAAGCATCGCCAAATGAATTTTGATATTTGACAGCTATTGAGCTGCCATTTTGCTGCCTTTTTCACTCCTTTTGGATGATGGTAGTTATCGGCATTTCTTGGGGTGTGAAGGCCAGTTTTCTCATAGATTCGGTGCCTGCGCGATGAATTCAAGATGCCTTTAGTTTTCACCATCTATTCAACAGTCACGTGCATCGCTGTTGCTTCGTTAGTTCAACCTTCTTTGTTCAGACTGATACATGGACCAGGAAAGGGATTCGTTTCTTAGTCAGCTGGTCTGTATGCTCGTGGAACGAGTTGCAGTCAGAGAAAACACCAATTGCCATTCACTTTTCCCTTTGCTTCATTATTTCCTCGCGTGGCGGCTCGCCGCAACGCTGGCGAGCTGAAACAATATGCCCGCGATATGGGTTAGATAAAGTGGAAAACAAAATAATGCGAAACAGCGTCAATCATGAAACCCTGCAATAACCCTTAAACCCATAAGCAATATGACTCATGCGTAACCTCATCTGGTTTTTCCCTAATTGTACAGCACTTTTCGTGCAAAATTGGCAACTGGAAACAAGAGTCACAAGGAGCTGAGAAATTAAACAATCTACTAAGGGAGAGAGCCAAGGCAACAGCCAAAGAGGAAAATAAAGCAAAAATTAACAAATTTAACCGTTTATGAAAATAATTATGGATAAACATCTTTTTATTTAAAAAAGAAGTAGAGTAAACGCCACCAGAAGTAGGGAACAATTCCGTGTGTCTTGAATGACGCTTCTACAGTTACCAGTCAAACCGCCTGATGTTGCCACTTCTCTGCTGTGCTTATGTGGGCTTTTTTCTAACCTTTCACGGTGGGTGCAGCATGTCTAGAACCCCAGTGTCCTGCGCTCTATACGGTTGCACGGGACTGGCGGCCACGCATCGTTACACAACTTCCCGAATAACAATAACAGTCAGTTCTGGCACTTGGTAGAGCAGTAAGCGAGGGATCTAAAAGAAATGTGATTGTTCCGCAAATATATATTTCTCTATAATTCTTCTAGAGGTAATTCAAAAAACGCAACTATAGTCGGATGCAACCTAAGTATGCAGCGAAGCTTCGCCCATGGCCTCATAACTGCCAGCCACTGTTCCTCTGTGAGGCTGCAAATAATTCATACTTCAAACTTTTCCTGTTAGGCAAATAAGGCAGTAACCACAAAAATAAAATTATTAGCGCGTAATTTTATACATTTTCCCTCGCCTATTAAAGTATAATGGCGAAAGTCGAATTCTTTATTGAACTGAAAATTATAAAATGCTTGCTTTGCTGCAACTATTTGTTTTCAAGTTTCAGTGCAGTTGGCAGTGAAGTTTCATGAGTAAAACGGGTTCAGCGGTGAAATGAACTGTACCGCAGACTTTTGAAGAGTGAAATGCTCAGACTCCATACACTTTGTCCGTGTCTGTTGCACACGTCATTGCTTCCGCCAATGAAAAGGCTCTTCAAGAACAGCAGGCTCTCCGGATCTATCAAGCACAACGCATTGTTGAAAAGGCCACATGACGTTGATTTTGTTTGCTTTTGTGATTGGCTGGCTAAGTAACACAACCCCGCGTGGTTCATGTGCCATGGTTGCTAGGTATTCTACTACAGAAATCTTTAATTTACATTTTCACTTGTTTACTTGTTCTTGGCAGTGTTCTTCCTGTGGTTCTTTCCAGCGTGAGTCCATTTGATGTGGTTCCTTGTTTGCCATGTAAAGTAGAAGTGCATTTCACAGGCCTACCTGTGAGGTGCACCTTAATTTCATTTCTCTTTTCGGGTTTATGTGTCTTTATGGTGAATGGTGGGCATTATTCATATTTGTATAATAAAGGTACCCCCCCCCTAATTTGCATAGGAAAGAGACCTATGGTTGCCCCCCCCCCCCCTTGAAAAAAATTACTGGCTACACGCCTGCTCTGTTGCCATTGATGAAATGACGCAGAGGAATGCATAGAGCAAACTTTAGAGTCGGAAGGCTCGCATTGATGTCACAGGTTGTCCTTTCCCATTATGCACCATTAAAAGCACTCATTGGGGTTAAAACAATGTTTGACTAGTTGCTAACATATTTCATAGTTTCCTTCCAGCACAGACCCTCACTCCAGAATGCTGCGGTCACACTGAACATCAATTTCCAAGTTTCAGTGCGCTTCCTGAACCGCTCCCTCTGCCAGATCCATCCACAGTAATTTTGGGTAGTTATTCCCGTAAAACTTCCGGGTCCCTTGCCTTGGCACTGAACCTCAGTACACTGTAGCTACTAGTATAGATGAGAAAATTATGCCGTATAAACAGAATAAAAGGCAATTTCCTAAACATGCAAAAGCATGCAAGTTCCTTTAACGCGCAAAAAGCATGGATAGCAGGCATATTTCTAATTTAGTGTGTTCACTGTGTGAAAGCTTACATTTACATATATGGAAGCATAGAAAGAATGTTTCAAAGCATTAATTACATCCTTGAGCTTAATAATTGACATAAAAATTTCCATATAATTTGGGCAATCTAATCTTGCATATAAAACCAATTCATTCAGTTTTGCAGACACTAAGTGGCCTCACAAGTTTCACTATGTCTTTTGGAAGAACGACACAGGAACATAATTTCTGCTGCAAAATGTTTTCCAGTAAAACATCTAATTGGGAAGAAAAGCATTCTAAAAAAAAAATACAGGGTTTTCAACTTACCTATCTCAAATGAAATATGCAGTAATTTTTGCCAGTCTGTCTTTTACAGTTCTTTTAACAAAGGAATTATTGCCATGTGATGCTTTGTGCACTACACACAAAATACAGCGAATGACAATGTCATTCATGCTTAAAATAAAAAAGAACATTGCTTCCCAAGTGTTGCTAGCGGCTACTTCCTAATATGGGTTGTAGGCACTTAAAGTTCAACATTATCAAGTGGAAATGAGAGTCAAGAAAGGCAAATAAGGAGGTTAAAGTGAAAACACTGTATTAGGCACACCTGCAACTAATAGAGAAGAAAACTCAACTAACAACCCCATGAAGGTACTAGCAGAAGTGAAAAAGTATGGAAAAAAAATAAACGAAACACTAAATCGGAAGTCAGTCGATACACAAACAGATACGTTGAACATTGATGGCACTCTTGTAGATGGCACGGAACTTGCGGACCGTTTTAACAGCTTTTTTGTTAAAGTAGGATGCATAGATCACAACATTCATGATACAATGCATGCCGCTTCATTAAAAGAATCTTTATTCCTAAAGCCTACTAGCATCCCTGAGGTGATTACAACATTTTCATCCTTGAAAAATAGCCATAGTCGAGACCTAGATTTAGAAATTAGGCCAATTAAGTGCGTCATAGACTTACTTGCACCTGCAGTAATGCACATTTTTAATATTTCCCTGTCAACCAGAGTTTTCCCGCGTAATATGCAGGTAGTGAGAGTAATAGTTCACAAAGGAGGTGACAAAAATAATATGGGCAATTATCGGCCAGTATCTATACTTCCTGTGCTATCAAAGGGACTCGAAAAAATTGTTAACTTTCGTATTGATAATTTTAAGCAAAAGATAGCCTGCTAACCGACTGTCAACACGGGTTTAAGAAAAAGCGGTCTACGGAAACTGCTTTAAGCATACAGAAGGAGCTTATTCTAGAGAACACTGAAAAAAAAAATTTCTGACTTTAGGGTTATGCTTAGACTTCAGCAAAGCCTTTGATAGGGTCAACCAGAAATTGTTGCTGATAAAGCTCGAAAAATATGGCTTCCGAGGAATAACAATTGAACTTATCTGATCTTATTTAGAAAGCCGACATCAGTTTGTTGAAATTAATGAGAACAGATCGCAGATAAAACCTTTGACAGCGGGTGTGCCCCAAGTTAGCATTCTTGGCCCGCTACTTTTCCTGTATTACATTAATGATATTGTACAAGTGAGCGATATGTGTAAATTTGTCGCGTATGCAGATGATCGCTCTGTTTTCTTTATAGGTAAAGATTTAAAAGAAATAACGCCTATAGCAAGCTCCGTTTGTTATGGACTTCGAGCATGGTCTAATTAAGGCAAACGGCCTCATCCACAATGAAACCAAAACAAAATGCGTTATTTTTCATGCTCCGGGAAGTTCTACTACATTGCCAGATAACATTGTATGGGGTACGTATAAAATTACCATTACGTCATCCATAAAAACCGTAGGCGTAATATTTACAGTGCATATGTCTTGGAATGAACAAGTTAGTCATGTTTGCTCAAAGGTACGAAAAGTTGTTGGTGTGTTAAATTGCAATAGAAGTGCATTACCTTTTAAAGTTAAGCGTCTCATTTATCATGCTCTTTTCCATTCACACCTTAGTTACTGTTCACTTATATGGGGTAACACTACAGCGCAAAATATTCAAATGCTGGAAATACTTCGAAAGAAAGCAATTCGGGCGATAGCGAACGTTTCTTTTTTTCGAGCATATGCAAGAGCTTTTCCAACAAAACAGAATAATCAGAGCCCGTGACATATATAAATTCAAAACATTACTAAGCTATAGAAATGCTATGCTGGGAAAGCTCGATTCATTCCTAGCCCTGGCAACTCTACAACAGACTAGAAGTGCATATTCATATCGTCACCAGGCACCACACACATACTAATTATGGCTGCCAGTGCCTTAAACATACACTACCTTCTCTACTTAACTATTTTAACCAACAACATGTTGATGTGTTATCTCTAAACAAAACTAAAATATTGGATTTGTTCTTATAGATGTGTATTGTTAACTGCTCTAACAGTTCCGCAGAACTTATCATATACTCTCGTGTTTTTACGTTCACACTTGTAACTATTATTCCTAGAATCCAGGTTTCCGCTGCAGTGATTGTGCCCGGACTACGTGGCAGGGTTCTGCGTTGTAAACTGGATGCTGCAAAGGGCGTCTTCGCATTTGTTAAAATTCAAGGATGTGACGACGCCCTGGGCTATGTTGCCGAGATGTCTGTTGTGAAAGCAGCAGCCTATATGCAGATATTTTTTTTTACATAGATGCATATATATATTTGCAAGTATGTATAATAATTTCTAAACAAAAGAACATTTCCTGATGGTAACTTGTGTTTATTGTACAGTTCTGTGAAATTTGTTATATTTATATATGTATGTGTGTGTATGTATATAGAAGGGTTGAAATCTGGGCCAGTTGGTACATACTTGAACGAAAAAACCAGTCAAAAGCACAAAGGACAAGAGGAGTGTTGTCTTTTCATGCTATGTGATTAGCGATGATGCAGTTGCGCATGCTCTGCTGGCCTTGCTGGGACTACACCGATTCTAATAAACCTCAGTTGATAGTCCAGTCGTTGTGGTGTGAACCTCTCCTCTTGTCCTTTGTGTTTTTGACTGTTTTTTTCGTTCATGTATGTATATATGTATATATATGTATACATACATTGCTTTTGCATTCTTATGATATATGCGACTGAGTCTGTGTTAAATAATAATATGCAAGATAACAGATTATATATGTATACTGGGAGTCATTTGACACAACTGTATTATAACTAGTTTCTATGTAATAACATGATAATTTCTATATGTATTTGTGTTTAGAAATACTCTTATATCCACAATTTATGCGTGATTGTATTGCTACACCAGCCGCTTTCGTGCCTGTCTGGGAGACCGGAGCTTTGTCAAGCCGAAGAGATTTCGGCTTTTTTCCGGCTCTCCCTTTTTCACCTTGTATCCAGTGGTGAAAATAAAAATCATGTAGCAGAATATGGTCACAGAACTGAAATGCCACTGTACTGAATTTTGTTAAACTGAAAGGCATTTGAATTGGGTTGAATGGTGTTTCGATGGGGGATATAAAAAAGTTTGTACAGCTGAATAATTTGTTTAAGTGACGTTCAAGTGGTAGTTTACTGTATATTGGTTTTCTTGGATAAAAAATTTAGTTGGAAACAGTGCCTTGTATGTCCTCGTTTTTTCTGAAACATTGCTCGATGAACAAGAGGCGCAAAAAGACGCCTTTCTATTTTGTCTCTTCCGACCTAACTGGCATTTGGCGAATATCTCTTGCGTGCGGGAGAAAGTAAGGAGGGGGGGATGGTGTATATTG
The DNA here is from genome assembly GCF_023375885.2 of Dermacentor andersoni. Taxonomy (NCBI): domain Eukaryota; kingdom Metazoa; phylum Arthropoda; class Arachnida; order Ixodida; family Ixodidae; genus Dermacentor; species Dermacentor andersoni. The sequence continues at coordinate 28,100,080 of NC_092820.1, read as the reverse complement.
GAAAAAATTTGGCAGTGTCTGGCTCCTCCTGGGGTGGTGTTAAAGGTGTGTATGAACCACTGCTTAGATAAATGGAACTCGGTACCTTTTTCTCAGTACAAACATTTGTGAATGTTCACTTCTTATTCCAGCAGTTTAAAAATGTCTGGATAGGCCCTATATCACAATATGTCCCAAGCCTCCTATTTTTTTTCTTTATTTAAGAGGACTTGAAAGCTTTCGAACTTCAATGTTAATGAAAAGAATGTTACAACTTTCAATAGCAAGGAATCACTATTATCAAGACTCCACAAAATGATGCAAAAAGAGCTGTTCTGCCATGAACAATTTTCAATATTTTAATTCTGAGAAGCAGTTATTAAGTTTTGAGGAGAAAGTTTGTTGAATGTATGTTCCAGCTTGTAAACCGCGCACAAACTATTTGAGGGCAGTAAGAAGATTTTCTATTGTTTAATATCAAGAGTTGACGAACAGCCACAGTTCAGCGATGTCATGTGTTTTTTCATTTTGAAGAGCAAAAATTATCTCAGCATATCTGAGCTATCAACACTACAATAGTTCATGACGTTAGCCATTCATCAAGTGGGGGATCAAGTTTACAATTTTTATCCTGTGAACGTTTAGTTGGTCTAATAGGGCGATGGTTCATCTCAATACCCCCATTCACCAGAGGGCTACAGGATTGGGACACCACCTGTGCATATGTAGGAATAAAATTAAGGCACTGACTATGTGGGCAATAAAGCTATGAAGGGATGGTCAGAACATAGGCAGTAAGCTTTATCATGGTACCACACCTATTAGTGCTGCTGCTGCCTTGCCCTCTGAAGAGGGGCAATACAGTGGTGATAGTCTTGTAGACAGTGCCATCGACATCATGATGATAGAAAAGTCTGAAATGGCATCATTGTGTACATTATTCACATAGCCCAGTGGGTCACTGGACAAACTACGACTGTCTCCCAAACAGAAGATAAATCAGTCCATGCTTGCATGGAGGAAAAATTGCACAAGCTTAGCAGGAGTCAATGGGATTAACAAGATTCCACTGTAACTGGAATGAGAAAATACTGCGTTATAATTGACTTACAGTGCAGTGTTAAGCACGACAGCAGCACTGCATTAAAGCATCAATGTTCTAATTGATTTTCCTCAAACATGTTATGGTACGACTCTTAGTGACTAAGCAGCATTTGTATAAAGGCACCAAGCTGGTTTGCTTCAAGAAGTGACTTCTGATCTATACTTTGAGAAAAAAAAATGTTGCACTTATTGCTGGTTCATTGGCATGCATCTTACTCAGTAACAGAAACTTAGCAAGTGGACCTACTTGGCTTGGACCTTCAGGGTGACAGATAGATGGGCATTGACATGTACAGTCAAAGACATAAGAAAATGCCTGGGACCTCCAAAATCGTACGTAATACTGGTCACTTCGTTGTAAAGATTGTACACCATACTGCCGCTAACAATGGAGCAGGCTGGACATGTTAAAGAAGAGAGAACCCTTATTCTATGAATTAAGGGACACTTAGTGAAATAGGTCACTATTTTTGTTTATAGTTTGTGTGGCTGAATGTGCGACTAACATGTCACTAACATTGCTCAAGTTTAATGTTATTGATGCATGCGCAGCAGGAGTTGAACGATGATGACTCACCTTCCCTTTCTTCTTTTACTCTCTTTATGCCCATTGCGAATTGTATATATTTGTGCATGCTTCAATAAAGGCGTTGTCGGCAGTCAGCGCTCGTTCTGTGTCCTTCCTTGTCCGTGTTTTTTGGCGCTCTTTTAAATATGAAACATCTTTAGTGGCTTTCTTGATGACCGACGCCGGAATTCTATGGCAGACATCCGTTATCCTTGCCTTAACTAATCTGACCTCCATCTCAATTACGTAAGCACGATCATTCGCATAAATAACCCCAAAGAAAGAAATCGAGTGGAGAGAGGTCAGATGACCTAGCGGGCCAATTAACAGGCCCGTGCCTTCCAATCTATTGCGCACTGAATGTCGCATCCAGCCAGTTTCGTGCTTGGCTGCTGCTGTGTGCGGGCACCCCATCTTGCTGGTACCACAGAAGCGGAAGAGGTGACAGCGGGACTTCACAGAGAAACTCATCCACCACTCCTTCAAGGATTTTGTTGATGTAACACTGTCCAGGGAGTATGTGATCGAAGAAAATGGGACCGATTATAGCACAAGCATAAATTCCGAACCACAATTTGGGCGACTACTGGTACTGGTGCCTATTGCACTTCACACATCATGGATTGGAGTCCCTCCACTAGTGTGCATTATGCAAATGTACCTAGGCGTTTCGGCGAAAATTGGCTTCATCTGTGCGCATGATGTTGCTGGTGGTGGTGGTGATAACTTTATTGCACACAGGAGAGTTGCGGACACGCAGGTCCTTGGGCCCCCGCACGGCCCCACTGCACTCAAACGTTCATGTCCCGGAGGCTCATGACGCTGGCAGCCCGGCCTGTGGCGATGGCTTGCTTGGCCGGGTCCTCGGAGCGCAGTAGGGTCTCCCAAGCCTCCCAAGTAGTAAGGTGCTCCAGGCCCCGCGGGGGAGGATCCGCCGGGCAGAGGAAAAGAATGTGATCGAGAGTGGCTTTGGGGTGGTGGCAGAGGGTACAGGAGGGGTCGGTGTGCACGTGGCGATAGCGCGAGCGTATATAAGGGGAGGGTAAGGTGCGTGTTTGGAGCCCAAAAAGTATGGTGACTCATGGGCTTTTGTGAGAAATATAAACGATTATATGGGACCCTATCTTCCAAGCATTGTTGCTGGTTAAGGTGGGATGGGTGAAAGGCTGTCATTTAGAATTCTCCAAACTGACGACTTGGAAATTGGTACCTGGGCGGCCATGTCCCGCATGCTAGCATGAGGGTTGGAGGCCATAAATGCTAGAACATCCCTGCGAAGGCTAGGACTCAAAGATGGAGTCCTCCGCCGGTTTGTTGAAGCTGCCGGTTTGTCTCGGGTTTTCACAATTTCTGATGATAGTCGATGCATTTGGTCTACCGCCACACTTCCATGAGTGATACACATATTTGCAGTCTTTTTCTTGTTGCCATTTGCAGATGCCAAGGCAAGGATCGTGCTTACCGGGTGCTCATTAGAGAAACACATGGCAAATGGGATGGAACAAAACGCAACTTTAAATCTTTGCACTGACGTCAATTCACTTTTGTGGTGACAGGTTCTGTAGCAAAAAAAAAAAAAAGCATCCGTGCACTTTATCTACGCTAAGACAACAGCTATCACAACTTTTTTCCAGGTAACACCAAACGAGACGTGTTACTTCGGCAGGGATGCGGCAGATAAGGCATTAGGTCGATCACAATGTTTTTCTTTATTTCCTTTATTTCATCCTGGATAACTCAGAGGGAGCATGTTCGAGTGCGCTGCTTTATGATGCGGGTGGGAGCACAGTCACGTGGTATTCTCCATATTTGATGATATGTGGTGTTTAATGGCGCAAGGGCCAGGTGTGGCCAAAGAGCGCCATGACAAGTGTTAATGTTGATGTACTATGGAAGATGTGACTTGGCTGTAAAGTGGCCTAAAAATAGTCGCTGTAAAGTGCGTAAAATCTACGTGCTGTAAAATTATGGCGATGATTAATGACAAGTACTATGAACATTAAAATCCATCGTAGAAGGATGATGCAAATTATAAAATATATAAGATGGTAAAATTACTTGGAGCACTGCTGCCTCGCCAGAGCCCTTGAACCACAAGGGCCTAGAGGCATGTGCTATTCAAAGTAATTATCATAGCGCCATCCTCTGAAGAGAGGAGACGCTACGAACATGTGGGGCTAAAAACATGAAACACAACATCTTTCAGATAACTTAGAACTGCGACGGTGTCAAATAGCGGTTCTGGGCCGAGTAACATTACTGGATGAAGGGGGATCTGCTGCTGGTATGCTATGGGAAAATGTTTCTTTCTTTCATATTCGGCTTTCCGACACTCCAGAAGGACGTGGAGGACGGTGAGCCTCTCCCCGCATCTACCGCAGGTTGGAGGCTCGTTTCCGGTGAGTAAATAGTTATGTGTGCCAAATGTGTGTCCTATTCTTAGACGACAGAATAGGACATCTGTCCGGCGTGATTTTGTTACGGAAGGCCAGAATCCTAACTGTGGCTTTATCCCGTGGAGCTTATTATTTGTTTCCGCGTCCCATAGGCGTTGCCACTGGTTCCGTAGTTTCCTCCGTAAGAAGGGCTTCAGGTCTGTGACAGGAACTGCAGCGGTGTGATTAGCAGAATGTGATGCAACTGACGTGGCCATCTGGTCCGCCAGAACGTTACCTTCGATGCCCCTATGACCTGGCACCCAGCATATGATGACATGCTGATTACCTATATACGCTTTACACAGAGCAGAATAGAGTTCGTTAATTACCGGATTTTTGTGGTTAGAGAATGCCATCAGGGCCTTCACAACACTAAGGGAATCCGTATATATGACTGCTTTCTGGAGTTTTGATTTTCTGATATGCTTCACAGCCGACAATAGTGCGTAGGCCTCAGCCGTAAAGATACTAGTTTCCGCATGTAGTACATCGGTTTCCGAGAAGGATGGCCCGACGGCTGCGTAGGACACCCCGTCGTGTGACTTCGATGCGTCTGTGTAGAACTCCGCGCATGAGTGTTTGTGCTGGAGTTCCCGGAAATGCATTTGGATTTCAATGTCTGAAGCGTGTTTCGTAACTTGCATGAAAGATATATCGCATTGTATGAGCTGCCACTCCCAAGGAGGTAGCAGCTTGGCTGGAGGCATTAGGCAGAGCTCGAGGAGTGGGACATGCATTTGATCACTAAGCTCCCTCACACGTAGCGAGAAAGGCTGTCTTACTGAGGGACGATTATGAAAGAGTGTAGCATATGTCATATCGTTAACGGTATTGAAACATGGATGTTGAGGGTTAGAGTGGACTTTTAGGAAATAACTTTGGCTGATGTATGTTCTTTGAAAATGGAGTGACCACTCATTTGATTCTACATACAGACTTTCAATGGGACTTGTCCTAAAAGCGCCCGTGGCTAAGCGGATACCTAGATGGTGAATAGGGTCTAGCATTTTTAGCGCACTTGGGGCGGCAGAGTGATAAATCACGGCACCATAGTCTAGTCGTGATCGAATAAGGCTTTTATAGAGGTTCATTAAGCACTTTCTGTCGCTGCCCCATGCTGTGTGGGATAACACTTTAAGTAAGTTCATTGTTCTTAAGCATTTGACCTTGAGGTACTTTATGTGTGGAATGAAAGTTAATTTCGAATCAAGTATGATGCCTAAGAACTTGTGTTCTTTGTTCACAGGAATTCGCTGACCATACATTTCGATACTGGGTTCTGCAATGAGTCCTCTCTTTCTTGTGAAAAGCACACAAGAACTTTTGTTGGGGTTGACTTTAAATCCGTTTTCTTCTGCCCATTTGGACACTTTGTTCAAGCCCTGTTGAACTTGCCTCTCACATACTGTAAGGTTGCAGGATTTGAATCCTATCTGTATGTCGTCTACGTAAACAGAATAAAAAATGGCTGGCGGTAACGAGGCACGAAGGGTGTTCATTTTCACGATGAAGAGCGTGCAGCTAAGTACACCTCCTTGAGGTACACCAGTTTCCTGTATAAAAGGTCGCGACAATACATTGCCGACTTTCACGCGAAATGTACGGTTGGACAAATAGCTTTCTATTAAGACGAGCATATTGCCACGGATGCCAATTCCCGACAAGTCTCTCAATATTCCATAGCGCCACGTAGTGTCGTACGCCTTCTCCATATCGAGGAATACGGATAGGAAATATTGTTTATGTAGAAAGGCGTCGCGAATGTTCCCCTCAATGCGCACAAGGTGATCGGTTGTGGACCGCCCTTCTCTGAAGCCACACTGAAAGGGATCGAGGATATTGTTGAGTTCAAGGTAATGTACAAGTCTGCGGTTAACCATTTTTTCAAACAGCTTACAAAGACAATTTGTAAGAGCTATCGGACGGTAACTTGCCGCCAAGGAAGGGTCCTTGCCCTGTTTAAGAACAGGGACCACAATCGCTTCTTTCCATGTGGATGGGAGGTTTCCCGCAGCCCAAATAGCGTTGAAAAGCGTGAGTAGTGTAAGTTTGGTGTCAGCGTGTAAGTTTCTGATCATTTCGTACATGACCCTATCAGGTCCCGGCGCAGAGCCCCTGCATGTGGTCAAGGCAGCTCTCAACTCAGCAATATTGAAAGGCCGGTTATAAGGTTCATTCTGCCTGGATTTTCGTATTATGGGCTTACATTCTTCTATTTGTTTGTATTTCAAAAATGATTGCGCATAATGGTTTGAACTCGACACGCTCTCGAAGTGTTCCCCAAGTGAATCTGCCTGATCTTTTATTGTTTCACCTTGTGTGTTTACCAAAGGAAGTGAATATGTTTGGCGCCCTTTTATCCTATCAACCCGGTTCCAGACTTTGGCCTCATCTGTATACGAGTTGATACCGGATAAAAACGTCTGCCAACTCTCTCTCCTAGCCTGTCGGCGTGTTCGCCTGCCTTGCGATTTCACTTTCTTAAAGTTAAACAGATTCTCCGCAGTGGGAGAGGCGCGTAGCAATCCCCACGCTTTGTTTTGTTTCTTACGAGCGACCCTACAGTCCTCGTTCCACCACGGGACACGCCGTTTGCATGCCAAGCCATTTACTTGTGATATACATTTTGTTGCGGCATCTATTAAGAAGGCTGTAAAGTATTCCACGGCAGCATCAATTCCTAACGAGGACATCTCATCCCATGAAATATTACTGAGAGTTCGGAATTTCTCCCAGTCAGCTGTATCAATCTTCCACTTGGGAGCCTGTGGTGGATATTCGTTTTCTTTAGGTGTTCTTAATAGTATGGGGAAGTGGTCGCTTCCGTAAGGATTGTTTATAACTTCCCATGCGAGTTCAGGAAAAATAGAAGGAGAAACTATGCTGAGATCAATTGAAGAAAAGGTTTTGTTGGCAAGACAGTAATATGTGGGTGCCTTCTTATTAAGCAGACACGCACCGGAAGAAAAAAGGAGCTGTTCAACGAGACGACCTCGCGCATCGATACGAGAGTCGCCCCATAGGGAGTTGTGCGCATTGAAATCGCCAAGAACAACATAAGGTTCTGGCAATTGATCTATAAAGGATTGGAATTCATGTTTCGTTAATTTGTAATGTGGGGGTATATAAAGAGAGCTAATGGTGATGAGTTTGTTTAGGAGAACAGCTCGAACCGCCACTGCTTCGAGAGGCGTTTGTAGCTGTAAAAGTTGACACGCAATGCTCTTATGGATAACAATGGCGACACCGCCGGATGATGCGATAGCATCATCGCGATCTTTGCGAAAAGTTATGTACTGTCGGAGAAAATTTGTGTGTTTAGATTTTAAATGTGTTTCCTGTAAACACAGCACTTTTGGATTGTGTTGGTGGATCAGTTCTTGTACATCATCAAGGTTTCTAAGGAGACCTCTGACGTTCCATTGTATGATTTGTGTATCCATATTTAATGTAAATTAGTGCTGTGTGTACGGAAACGGAAAGATGCCTTAGATTACAGAGCCCTTTCGAGGCCCTGTAATTGGTGTTTTGTTCTTTTTGAAGCGTTCGAGTGATTCTCGACGCTCCTTAGGCGCCTGGTGCGCCTTGAGGATAGGTGTGGTGTCCATTGCCTCTTGTGAGGCGCCGGACACGTGCTCTTGCGAGCGGGAAGTTTTCAGAGGGAGTCCCGCCTTGGAGGGCAGGACCCCTGCGCCCACCAGCCCGGAGGTCGATGGGGCTCCCAGAGGGATTTGGCTGCGCTGGCCGTTGCCAGCGCTGGAAGGGGCCTCGGAGGCTGGGGCACCCTCGACTGCGTCCACCTTCGGGGTCGATGGCCCCGTCTGCTGGGTAGACGGAGCAGCGCTAGCTGCAACCGCCGCGGGGGCAGATGGCGTAACTGCCGACTCACTGCCTGTGGGTCGGACAGCCGCCGGAGGCCGTTGTGACGCTGCCCCCTGACGCGCCACTTCGGCAAAGCTTTTATTAGGCAGGTATGCTACCCGCCTGCGTGCCTCCTTGAATGAGATATTTTCTTTTACTTTGATCGTTACGATTTCTTTTTCTTTCTTCCAGGAGGGGCACGACCGCGAGTATGCGGCGTGCTCCCCGTCACAATTTACACAGTGGAGAGCGTTATCACAAGCATCAGAGGTGTGTTCTTGAGCACTGCATTTTGCACATGTTTGGCGGCCTCGGCAGCTCTGCGAGCTGTGACCGAAGCGCTGGCATTTAAAACATCGGAGTGGATTTGGCACGTACGGCCTGACACGGAGCTTGATGTACCCGGCCTCGATTGATTCGGGCAAGATACTTGATCCAAAAGTAATTATTAGGTGCTTCGTCTGAATCTCTTTTCCATCCCGCCTCATCTTAATTCTTCTGACATTGATCACATTTTGTTCGCTGAAGCCCTCCAGTAGTTCCGCTTCAGTCAGCTCAAGCAAATCATCATCTGACACAACACCACGGGTGGTGTTCATTGTACGGTGTGGGGTTACTGTTATGGGGGTCTCGCCAAATGACACTAGTTGCGGTAGTTTCTCATATTGTTTTACATCGCGGAGCTCCAAGAGGAGGTCGCCGCTTGACATCCTCGACACCTTGTAACCTGGACCAAAAACATCAGTCAGGGATTTTGAGACAAGGAATGGTGAAATGTTTCGGACTACTTTGTTTGGCTTTTCAGAATGAATAACGTGAAAGCGGGGAAAGTTCTGGGTTTGGCGTCCAAAAAACTTGAAGACATCTTCGGTGCGCCCTCGTTTCTGAGGGCGATCAGCAAGGGAGGGGAAAGAAGTTTCCATGGAAGAAATGTATATATTCGGCAACAGCGCCGACCGCCCACCACGGAGCCCAACGAGGGGACGCGGCAGAGCTTGCACGCAAGTCTGCACGACGCCAGTCGTACGCCGTCACTATAACCGAATATGGTGTACCCAAGGTTGGATAGCCACACAGGGTTAACCCTTGCCGCCAGGAGAAAAGAAGTAAACAGAAGAGAGAAGGAGACAGGAAAGGTCAAAAAGTGAGAGATAAAGACGAAGATTCGAGGAGGGAGAGACAGGAAAAGGCGACTGCCGATGTCCTCCAGGTGGGTCAGTCTGGAGGTGCCGTCTATGTGAAGCCGAGGCCGAAGAGGTGTGTTGCCTCCGCCGGGGGGCCTTAAAGGTCCAAACACCCAGCATCGGCTCAACCCCCAGGATCCCCTTTTCCCCAGACACGGCTAAGCCGCGCACGGCTACACGCGGGAGGGTCCAACCCTCGTGTGCTCGGGTACGTGGTGTCGCAACGCACCAAACGCCTGCTTTCGCAGACGCCCCTGCGGGGGTTCTCCATATTTCGCAGGGTTTATTTATCTATCATAAAAAAAAAAAAAAAAAAAAAAAAAAAAAAAAAAAAATTAGTACGGAATTAGTACGTCGCTGAAAATATCGCAGTTAGATGTCTCTTGGCTGTGCCTTCAGATGCCTCATTGATAATTTGATAATTAGGATAGTACATCTTGACTTAGATAATTAATTACAATGATCAAATTAAATCTCTATAACAAAAAAATTACTGGCAGCTACTGCAATGTACTGTAAACAATATGCACTAGGTTTTCTTCGAGTAATGCATTGCTCTTTTTAAATCTTAGTGCATTATAATTAATTGGGACACTCTGTATATATTTACGTTTGAATGTAAGTGACGATGTTCCGATCCATAATAAATCTTGTAAATTATTAGAAATGTTCTTTTTTTCACGAGTTGTTGACATTGCTTACTGTAAAGAGAAGCAATACCGAGACACACAACGTTTATGTGCATTTCACACGCCGTTGATAAAAGAGTCTGCAGAAGGGGTCACTGAAGTCTATAGGTTTTATTCATGATCAAAATACCACTCAAAACAATTTGAAGCGTCGTGAGCCTACAACAACATATTCATTCTCTAGGCACAGGCTATCCATACCGTTAGAAATAATTCTTAATTGGCTACCTCCATCTCTTTCAAAAATATTATAAACTTTGTCCTGTGTGTATATTTAAATATATTGTATATGTGCATGATGTTTACAGTGGAAATTTAAAATAATGTTAAAGTAAGAAAGTACGGGTGAGGCAGCCACCGCGAGTGCTTCTGATGGGCGCGTCCCCCTATTGTCACGACTTGAAGAAATAAAGTGACCCGCCGTGATTGCTTTGTGGCTATGGTGTTGGGCTGCTAAGCTCGAGCTCGCCACATCCAATCCCGGCCACGGCGGCCGCATTTCGATGGGGGCGAAATGTGAAAACACCAATGTACTTAGATTTAAGTACATGTTAAAGAGCCCCCCCGTGGTCCAAGTTTTCGGAGTCCCCCACTAAGGGGTGCCTCACAATGAGATCGTGGTTTCGGCACATAAAACTGCATAATTAAATTTCTTTTGCAGGAATAATCGAAAATATGAATTAAAAACCGTTCAAGTCTGCGCCAACAAGGATGCAGTAAGCTATTAGCCTCAGTAAAATTTTAAGGGAAAAGGTCGAGGAAAGTGAAAAGAAACCTCAAATGATGTGGGTGACAAAGCACTGGTATTGGCACTTTAGGTGTGTGTGGGGGGAAGGGGGAGGGAGGCTTTGGCTTCGCCTGGTGTGGGGGGGCTCAGCCACCCCCCCCCTGGAAATCTCCGGAGGGGGCTCGGGCCCCGGAGCCCCCCACATAGTCGCCACCTATGCTGCTATGTTAACATGGATGGTATTATATGTACATTTCTCAAGTGAATAAATTAAACAAAGTACAAGTAGTTCATTTTCATGGTAAGCAACATTGAAGGAATCAATTTTGTGTCCTTCTATTTTAAGGTGAGAGCCTTTAGATGCCTATGCTTCAAGGTCCCATAGTGAGGTACAGAAAATATCATGTGACCCAAGGAAGGCCAGAAGCGAACGAAAACATGTCCAGCCATGTATAAGACATGATTAATGATTATCAAAGTTATCACTATGTGGTACGTGTTTTCAAGTTCCTGTGATGATGTCAAAGGTTATTTCAGATGCACTGCTTCATCACTATCATTATATACAGTTCTTTCTTATGTGAATGCACAGCTTGTAGAAGACAGGTAGGTAGAACCATAACACAGAATGGACCGTTTGTTTTATAATGAGTGGGACATTGCACCAAACTGTTAGCCCATGACGGTGAGGTGCTCATTGTTACCAACCTTCCAGTGAAAAAAATATACTTTCGAAGAACTCCCAAGAAAAGAAATGTATACATATTGTTTTATGATGGCCCTTTAGAGTGCGCTTTATGCCTGAGAGAGTGATTGTTGCAAGTTTACAGAGATGCTGAGTGCATAACTGAATCATAGTGTCCGTAATTATGTATGTTGATGCTAGTTTTTCATGATAGATACACAATGGAACAAAACTGCTTAATAGCTAGTGCTGTGGGTAGCTGAACAGTGAAATGCACATTATTGCAGGGACCTGAACTTTAATAAAAGTGGTGACAATAGTAGTCAAAGTTTTCTTATTATTTGTACTAATGCAATGTGAAGATGGGGATCACGATCCTGGCAACGAAAAATGAAAATCAATGATGACAGCAGTCGTTGTCAGCTTAAAGAACTGGGTGGACAGACAGACATGGGAAACCAGCACTTAAGTGGTGTCGGAGCAAAGCTGGAACTTATGGCTGAGCCAAGTAACTTATAAAGGCCGTAGCGCACACGATAGCTGCGCGCAGGTATGGTATACTAGAAATGATCAAGCAGTATCTGCCACATGGTGTTAGCGCATGCTGCCTGCACTAATAGAGATCTCCGACCAAGCTCCTACATCTATACGAATACACAGCCATAAAATGCATGCCGAGATGCAGGATCCGTCCAGTAAAGGAAACAAATTTGCCAGTGGCTTAATATGACATTGACCGACACCTACAGAAGTCGCTTAATCGTTTAAATAATTAGGTGAGAATGACTTGGTTCGACAGGCAAAGTTCTGACTGGTGTTTTGTATAAGTCGCGGGTCGCTTTTTAACTCGCGACGATAGATTGGACTTTTTACAAGCACTGCTCCAAGAGGGCACATGCTACGAGAGGCCTCAGGAGGGGACCTGAGGTTATAATAAAGCAGGCGGCGCAGGATCCCCAGGGCACCCAAGGGGTAGTGGGGAGGTCAAAGCTGGAAGCACGGTGGCCCGTAGATTGGAGTGGCGGAGGCCTAAGCGTGCCGGACTTAAAATAAATATTATTACGTCCAGCCGCCAACTTGTGACGCTAAGACTTCTGCAACAGCAGTCAGAAGTTTGCCGTTTGACATACTAAGGCAGCAGCGGAAGCGGACGAAGACACAGAAACGTGAAAAAGTGACCCCACGCTACAAGTTAGTAGTATTTTAAAGTTTAAATTATGGCAATTGAATAACGCGCAACTGAGCCCTCTCCAAGCGTTCGACGCATGGAAAAATTCGCGAGGACGGTAGGATACCAGTGTGACAGGGGCACAAGTAAGGAACGAAAACGCACACACAGGGCAAACTGTGAAGATGCTATATATTTTGCTATATATGTAATACATGCTATATCTATCAAGTGACTAGTGCCATGCACTAATCTTCAAAGGTCGCAATGCTTTCGCAATGAAATTGTTGACAGTGTGCGCTGTGTGTGCGTATCTTGTGTTGCGGCGCACTGCTCATCGCGATCACACCCGATCCTGATCAAATTTCGCGGTCGTGATTGCCTCCTTTGGACAAAATGAGCGAGAGACCCAATCGCAGTCGAGAATTTCAATCCGGATCGGTGCCGATCGCGATCAGAAGTATACGTGTGACACTGGTAGTGACAGGGCAACGCCATATCATACTCGCCTTCACGGGAGACCACTGACCAAACGACAACAATCGTTCGCGCCAGTGCACTGCGCCAGCAACACCCAAGGAGACGCACGAGGAAAACTTGTAGACGACGCACCGCCCGCGCAGCTTAGTCAAGGAAGGAGACATTGATGTGAAGGATCGCCAGCCGACACACGGCAAAATGCCGGCACGCCTAGGGACAAACGCATATAGAACGAGCAAAGAAACTGCTCCTCCGTGGTACCTAGGCACAGGGAGAAACTTCAGGCGCAAAACGCCCCCAGATTTTCTCTCTCGCACCCACTGAAACGACTGGCCAATCCCGTGGACTGGCGATTCCTCAAATGACCGTCTCGTGCGTCGGCGCGCCTGGCTACGCAGCTACGGCGTGGAGCGTTCAACTCTCAGTGAAGCAGATTTATATCGTGCAAGAATGTGGTTCTTCCTTCCTTTTTGCACTGATTTAACAGCTATAATAATATAACAATTACGTTTATAAATATCGAAGCATCTTGAAACGCTGTCAGTAACAAAGTACGAAGCGGCACCTGCCGAGGCGTCTGTGAGTGAGCCCAGTGAGCGCGCGCTGTCGCGCGTCTTTGTGGATGCAAACCACCATTACTCGCGAGGCGCGGCAGGCGCTAGGCGCGCGGACGCGAGCTAGCGCGCGTCCGCAAGCGAACGTGTGGTCTCGGCTTAAGAGTTACAAAATACGCGCCAGAGCTTGAAGTACGAATGCATTTCCATGATCTCCAATTGAAGTACTGTTGTCCCGAATTTTACACCGACGCGTCAAAATCGCATGTCGGTGTGTCTTACGCGGCTGTTGGACCCTCTTTCTCTGAAGCAGGTGTACTGAACCCCTATACAAGCATTTTTACCGCAGAAGCCTACGCAGTACTGTCTGCGGTAAAACACATAAAGAAATTAAACCTAGAGAAAGCGATCATATTCACGGACTCGTTAAGTGTTGTAAAAGCACTAACGTTCTTAATAAAGCACAAAAATAATATTGTCATGGAGCTTTACACTCTCGTGTGCAATATTTATTCGTCTCGTAGACATGTGAAAATATGCTGAGTCCCTTGTCATAGATGCATCGAAGGTAATGTGTTGGCTGACCAAATGGCCACATCAATTACACCTCAGGCTGGTAATTCCACCGCTGCTATTCCTGCCACAGACCTCAGGCCTTTTTTGCGTACGAAACTGCGAAGCTACTGGGAACGCATGTGGGACAACGAAACAATAAATAAGCTGCATTTGATTAAGCCAACGATAGGTTTCTGGCCCCCCGTTACAAAAACAAGACGGACTGATGTCCTATTCTGTAGACTCAGAATAGGACACATTTATAATACCCGCAATTTTCTGCTTACTGGCAACGAACCTCCTACCTGTGGTAGATGTGGTGAAAGGCTCACCGTCCTCCACGTCCTCGTGGAGTGTCGGGAAGCTGAAAGAGAAAGAAGAAAACATTTTCCTGTAGCATACCAGTATTGTATCCCTCTCCATCCCGGTATGTTTCTTGGCAAGGAACCCCTTTTTACCACCAAAGCTGTCCTAGGTTTCTTGAGCGATGTGGTTCTGGATGTTAATAGCCCAATAGTATCGTAGCACATCCTCTTTCTAGAGGATGCTGCTATGATAGTAGTTCTGGACAGCACACACCTTCAGGTCCTTGTGCTTCAAGGACTCTGTTAGGGTAGTAGCGCTTCTTGAAAATGTTTTATCGAAATGACCAATTTTAGCACGATGTAATTCTTTTACAATACTTCTTTCGCGTCCTTGGCACGCTTCATAATCATAGTCATAGTTTTATTACATTTAGCTTTCACACATTTGGCAGTGACCGTCTTTTAGGTCTCTTTACAGCCGTGTAAAATTCATTGCTTGTAATTTATCGCTTCACTTTGATTTCATTACCATGGCGCATTATCCTTGCGCCATAAAGCACCACACATCATCATCATCACATCATTCCACTTCCCTTACACAAACGATCAATAAGATAACGATCACGGGCATCTCTCCAGCTGATCCGAAGATCACCCGGATATATTCTGTCGATGAATGCGGAAATTAAATTAAGATGAAGAAATATAGGCGAATATCCGTTTTAGCTGTTCTCTCAAAACATTTAATGTGTATTGTACGAGAGGTTTGCATTTTTTTTTTTTTTGACAAGAGAGAGAGAAAAACTTTATTGATGCTATCAAGGGGTTTAGCGGTGAGCCGTCTTGCGCTTGCTGCCTGGCTCTTCAGCACGGGTGTGCCCCTATTCCAGGGCTCCACTGAGCCTGGCCACTTCGCACGCGTGCTGCACCATTGCCCTTTGGGCAGTGAGCTCGCTGCTGGTGAGCAGGCCCTCCCATTGCTCCGCACTCGGGTTTTTATGTTTATGGAATGTGTAGTTATGCTTACATTCCCATGTTATGTGGTAGAGAGTTGGTATTTCTCCGCACCATGGGCAGGAGTTTCTGTATTGTGTCGGGTACATTTTACTTAGTATGTGTAGATTATAGAAAGTTCCGGTTTGTAGCCAAGAACAACATTATCCGTCATGAGTGACTTGCATGGTTTCAGAAAAACAGATTCACTGAGTTAGCACTGTTAAACACTAAAGACACAGAGTGCTAAACAACTTCGAGTAGTGATTTCTAACAGTGGGGCTTTTTTATTGGCTTAAGAAAATCGTTAGACCCTCTAAATCACAATGTTTTGACATATAGCTAAGTTACCTCACTATGGGGTGTGCGACACAGCCCTTGACCTAATTGAAGATTGCTTTACTAACAGAAGCCGATACGTTAAAATTGACAAATTAGCACCCGCAGCAAAATATCCTGAGTACGGCGTGCCGCAAGGTTGTGTTTCTGGCACTGTGTCATTCATAATTTATATTAATGACTTTTGCAACACCCCTAAAATTGTTACGTATGCAATGACACAAATATAAATTTGTTGTGGCAACAAACTTACTGATATTGAACATGAACATGATGTGCCTGCTTACCAACTTAGAAACATGGGCGCGATATCGTTAATCTATTCCACGCTTCTTATTCTGTTTCTGCAATAAGCCCTCCACGAGTGCTTTGCATATTGTAGGGCCACCCCCACTTCGCTTGTCTGCGATGTGACGGGAGGAGAAGAACAAACGTTTTTCATGTGAGATCACGAGTGCACACTGCTTATGCATGATTAGGCAGAACGAAAAAAAAATTATTTGCGATTGTACGCCTTTTTCACCATAAGCCTTCCGCAATTGGTCAAAGGTTGTCGGGCTGCGCCCACCTGGCCTGTCCTCCAGGTGTCGCGCATGCATTAAAATGCAATAATATACCGAGAAAAAAAAACTGATTTTATTGCGGAATAGCCGGACATGACCTCGTCAAAATGCATAGAAGATGGCTGCATACCGATCGCTCTAACACTGGCTGCCCGCAGCTGCAGGGTAGAATGGATTTATTTGGGTATTATAAAAATATTGTCTGACAGTATAACGTTGTCCAGCCCTTTCAGAACCCACGCGAAATCGCTATGCCACATTTCCTTCGCTGAGGATGCGTTTTAGCTGAATTTTTACTCTTCCTTGCACGCCACCACAATTTTTTACTAGGCACCGAAAGTTGACCAAAAAGAAGTGGGTGAATCGCAGACGCGGGCACCACCCTTTTCATCAGATTATCTGATTTCACGGCGGTAGCTCGGCCCCGCAGCTTTTCATGCTTTTCGCTTCTGGTCAGCCAGTTAGACAAGAAAAGCCTGTCAAGTACGGCAGTTCTCTTCACCTTAAAATAAACAACTCATCATCATCATCATCAGCCTGGTTACGTTTACTGCAGAACAAAGGCCTCTCCCATACCTTTCCAACAACCCCGGTCCAGTACTAATTGTGGCCATGAGTCCCTGCAAACTTCTTAATCTCATCGGCCTACCTAACTTTCTGCCGCCCCCTGCTAAGCTTCCCTTCCCTTGGAATTCAGTCCGTAACCCTTAATGACCATAGGTTATCTTCCCTCCTCATTACGTGTCCTGCCCATGCCCATTTCTTTTTCTTGATTTCAACTAAGATGTCATTACTCGTGTTCGTTCCCTCACCCAGTCTGCTCTTTTCTTATCCTTTAACGTTACACGCATCATTCTTCTTTCCATAGCTCATTGCGTTGTCCTT
Organism: Dermacentor andersoni; assembly: GCF_023375885.2. Classification (NCBI taxonomy): domain Eukaryota; kingdom Metazoa; phylum Arthropoda; class Arachnida; order Ixodida; family Ixodidae; genus Dermacentor; species Dermacentor andersoni. Next base: position 28,083,003 of record NC_092820.1, on the reverse strand, counting down.
AATTTAACTAGAACCCTTTTCGTAAGCCTCCAGGTTTCTGCCCCGTAGGTGAGTACTGGTAACACACAGCTATTCTACACTTTTCTCTTGAGGGATAATGGTACCCTGCTGTTCATGATCTGAGAATGCCTGCCAAACGCACCCCAGCCCATTCTTATTCTTCTGATTATTTCCTTCTCATGATCCGGATCCGCCGTCACTACCTGCCCTAAGTAGATGTATTCCCTCACCACTTCCAGTGCCTCGCTACCTATTGCAAATTGCTGTTCTCTTCCGAGACTGTTAAACATTACTTTAGTTTTCTGCAGATTAATTTTTAGACCCACTCTTCTGCTTTGCCTCTCCAGCTCAGTGAGCATGCATTGCAATTGGTCCTCTGAGTTACTAAGCAAGGCAATATCATCAGCGAATCGCAAGTTAATAAGGTATTCTCCATTAACCTTTATCCCCAATTCTCTCCAATCCAGTTTTCTGAATACCTCATGTAAACACGCTGTGAATAGCATTGGAGAGATCGTATCTCTCTGCCTGACGCCTTTCTTTATTGGGATTTTGTTGCTTTACTTATGGAGAACTACGGTGGCTGTGGAGCCGCTATAGATATCTTTCAGTATTTTTACATACGGCTCGTCTACACCCTGATTCCGTAATGCCTCCATGACTGCTGATGTTTCTATAGAATCAAACGCTTTCTCGTAATCAATGAAAGCTAGATATAAGGGTTGTTTATATTCCGCACATTTCTCTATCGCCTGATTGATAGGGTGAATATGGTCTATTGTTGAGTAGCCTTTACGGAATCCTACCTGGTCCTTTGGTTGACGGAAGTCTAAGGTGTTCCTGATTCTATTTGCGATTACCTTAGTAAATAGTTTGTAGGCAACTGACAGTAAGCAGAATGGTCTATAATTTTTCAAGTTTTTGGCGTCCCGTTCTTATGGATTAGGATTGTGTTAGCGTTCTTCCAAGATTTCAGTACGCTCGAGGTCATGAGGCATTGCGTATACAAGGTGGCCAGTTTCTCTAGAACAATCTGCCCACCATCCTTCAACAAGTCTGCTGTTACCTGATCCTCCCCAGCTGCCTTCCCCCTTTGCATAGCTCCCAGGGCTTTCTTTACTTCTTCCATCGTTACCTGTGGGATTTCGAATTCCTCTAGACTATTCTATCTTCCATTATCGTCGTGGGTGCCACTGGTACTGTATAAATCTGTATAGAACTCCTCAGCCACTTGAACTATCTCATTCTTATTAATAATGATATTGCCGGCATTTTCTCTTAACGCATACATCTGATTCTTGCATATTTCAAGTTTTTTCTTGACTGATTTTAGACTTCCTCCGTCCTTGAGAGTTTGTTCAATTATATCCATATTAAGCTTCCTTATGTCAGGTGTCTTACGCTTGTCGATTAACTTCACAAGTTCTGCTAGTTCTTTTCTAGCCGTAGGGTTAGAGGCTTTCATACATTGGCGTTTCTTGGTCATATCTTTCGTCTCCTGCGATAGCTTACTGGTATCCTGTCTAACAGAGTTACCACCGACTTCTATTGCACACTCCTTAATGATGCCCACAAGATTGTCGTTCATTGCTTCAACACTAAGGTCCTCTTCTTGAGTTAAAGCCGAATACCTGTTCTGTAGCTTGATCTGGAATTCCTCTATTTCCCCTCTTACCGCTGACTCATTGATCGGCTTCTTATGTACCAGTTTCTTCCGTTCCCTCCTCATTTCTAATTCGAGTTCTTACCATCCTATGGTCACTGCAGCGAACCTTGCTGAGCACGTCCACATTTTGTATGATACCAGGGTTAGCGCAGAGTATGAAGTCTATTTCATTTCTAGTCTCGCCGTTCGGGCTCCTCCACGTCCACTTTCGGCTATCCCGCTTGCGTAAGAAGGTATTCATTATCCGCATATTATTCTGTTCCGCAAACTCTACTAATAACTCTCCCCTGCTATTCCTAGTGCCTATGCTATTTTCCCCCACTGCCTTGTCTCCAGCCTGCTTCTTGCCTAGCTTGGCATTGAAGTCGCCCATCAGTATAGTGTATTTTGTTTTCACTCTACCCATCGCTGATTCCACGTCTTCATAGAAGCTTTCGACTTCCTGGTCATCATGACTGTATGTACGGGCGTAGACCTGTACATCCTTCATTTTGTACCTCTTATTAAGTTTCACAACAAGACCTGCTACCCTCTCGTTATTGCTATAATAATAATAATGCCTTTATTGCCAATAATCAAATCAGTACATTCATACAGGCCTGCCAAAGCCTTTGAAGGCTTGAGCGGCAGCGCCTGGCAGGCAGAAAAACCATACACGGTACATTAATAGACCAGTTATAAGCAGCGAACTCAAGTATAGAACACCAAAAAAGGTTATTAGAATATATACAGTGTCTATGAAAAGATTTTTCATTGAGCATAATGAAACACAGAAGTACAGCATTGCGTCTGAACAAGATAACCATATACCAGACTGACCATCATGGTGCAAAGGATTGCGCAATCACATGCACGAACACAAGCAATAATGGTAAAAAAAACGGAACAAGTACGCCTTTACGAACAGATACGCCTTAGCAGGCTCTTTAACTTATGTTTCGTTATTGCACAGAAGGTGCTGTGCGGTAATTTATTGAAGTAGGTGGGCACATAATGGGCCCGAGCTCTAGTGCCGTACCTTGTGGAACAACCTGGCCTCCAAAAGGGGATCCCTGGGCCTTAAGCATCGGGAAGATGTGTACGGAAATAGGAATGGGCTGGACCAGAAGTGTCTTAAAACAACTGTTTGCATTAAAAGATTGCTGAAATTCGGCATCGAAAGTACTTTGAAACGGTCTGTGTCAGCATTCAGGCTCAGATCATAAGATATGTTTTTTAAGAGGGAGTGCAGTATCGCATTTATTCTGTTGTGCCAGCGGACAGCACAATGCCCGGAAATTGTTATTCCATACCGGAGTAGACTGTAGCCTAAAGCATGTGTTATAGTTTTCCTTACTGATAAGTGCATCTAGTATCTTATATTGAACAGTAGACAGGACACGGCGCGCAGTTTTTTACAAACGTAAGCAAGGTGACTGTTCCAACAAAGGTCGCTGTCAAGATATAAACCAAGATATTTTACAACAGATGAGTACTCTAATGGTCTACAAGAACAAGCTGAACAATTTGAAGAATGCAAAACAAGAGGATAGTCAAGGGGTACCTTCCTTAAAGGATTATGGAAGCAGATTAATTGCGTCTTGGATACATTTATAGTAATTAGGTTGTTTTGAAACCAATCCACAGCTTTTGTGGCAGCAGACTGTAAAGAAGCAATCGTATCATAGTAGCTGTGGGCAGAAGTTACGATCATCGTATCATCGGCGTATTGATAAAGAGAAACGGGTATCACGCTAGAGAGGTCATTTAGAAAAATATTAAATAATAACGGTCTGGGTATAGATCCCTGCGGAACTCCAGCATTAATAATGGAGAATGCACTATGAACTTGCCCAACTGAGACGACCTGACGCCTACCCCGAAGGAAATTCGCTAACAACGACCAGAAAGCACCCCGAAATCCTAACAAGAAAAGCTTATTTAACAGCAGACCATGATGAAGACTGTCAAAAGCCTTGCTACAACCAAGAAGGAGCGCACAAGCAACTTTATTATTATTGAAAGCTATGTTTAACTGATCGGATAAATCTTTTAGAAGGGTTTGAGTGCTTTTGCCGGGCCGGAAACCATACTGACTAGGCGACAAAATGCTGTGGGCGTCCAGAAAGCTTGGCATTGTTAACAATACGTGTTTTTCAAGTATTTGAGCGATAGAACGCAGAATTGAAATCGGGCGATCATTTTCAATTTTATTACGCGCACCGTTTTTATAAAGAGGTATAACTATTGCTGTTTTCAGTTTTACAGGAATTTCACCACATGAAATTATGCGATTAAGTAGTGCTAGCAAAACCTCTTGGAGGTAATCATATGTTCTGCGCAACTCATTAATGGAAATGCCGTCAATTCCAGGAGATGTATTACATTTTAAATTGAATATAATCAATCTTAGCTCTTCCTGAGAAATTGAAGGCAGATATGCCGATTCACTAATACTGTGACTTAAAGTGCACAAATCTACCTGTATGTTTGTGTTTCTCATTACACGAGAGCAGTGTTTATTAAACTCATCAGAAATGTTCTGTCTGCCGCTGGATAAACTGGAAGGAAAATAATTCATTATATCATCTCGCGTATTAGTGCCTCTAAAGCTGTTAATTAACGAAGATGTTTTCTTAGTACTGTAACCAGCGGCTTTAAATTTGTCTCGAAGATGTATTCGCTTTGCGGAGCGGATCATGGCAGTAACTTTATTTCTGAGCTACTTAAATTGGGCCCGTAGGTCTGCACAATTCGGGGTACGCTTGCATTGGGCCCACAGTAAATCTTTTTCTTTTATTGCAGTGAGTATGTCAGACGACATCCACTTGTTATCCACGTTACGTTGTTTGATATGTATTGTTCGGGTAGCACTTTCTTTTAAGTTTTTGAACACTTCTACTAGTTTATCATATATGGTAGCAGGAGACTCTACTGCTAAAAAAAGATTTCCAGTCATATTGAGCCACCAGATTATCAAATATTTTCGGATCAAGCATTGACATTAGTTTCTTGGAATCTGAGGGTGCTGTCGCAGTATCTGGATAACTCATTGAGCCGCAAACGAAATAATGGTCAGCAAGTTTAATTTCTACAATAGCGGACTTTATGGCTAGATTTTGAGCGCGAACGATAACGTGATCAATGCAGGACACAGCGAGCTTACCAGCCAAAAATTCCTCACGAGTCGCTTGATAAATGACGCATTCCAAGCCCTATTTGGAAAGGCTATCGAGGTAATCTGCGACCAAGCCTACAGTAGGGCGCAAAAGGTCAATATTGATATCACGTATGATACACGCGTGCTCTTCGAGCGATAAGGTTCGGATAAGAAAAGCCGCGCATTAAAACTAGGTGGTCGGTAAACCGATAACAGAATCACCGAAAAAACAGGTGTGCTCAAGCGCAGCGATATCACTTCAGCTTGGGAAAAGGAAGAAGTTAACTGTGAAGCTACCCATCTGTTACTTAAAAAAACTGCGATGCCTCCTCCTTTTCTGCTTGGACACGTGTACGAGAAGGCTTGGAAGCCCGGCAATGAATACTGTGGAATGCTCTCGGAAGAAATATTAATTTCAATAAGCACAAAAGCATCTAACGTTAGGCGAGATGATAAAATGATGAGATAAAACTGATTCCAATGTTTCCGAAGGCTGCGAATGTTCACATGCGCAACGTTGAAACTGCTGGTGGAGACATCAGAAAAACAAAACTATATACATCGGCAAAGTCAGTGCATTTCATACTCTCTATGCCAGCCATGTCAAGGCAATCCTATCCAAATCCGAGAATTTTTCAACTCGAATGAAAGGTTCGAAAGGTATAGAATTCCTATATGTTCTCCAGTCCTCCATAAAGAAAGCAACAACATCCCAACAAAGAAAGGCGTCAGGTAGGGAGATACGATCTCTCCAATGCTATTCACAGCGTGTTTACGGGAGGTATTCAGAGACCTGGATTGGGAAGAACTGGGGATAAAAGTTAATGAAGGATACCTTAGTAACTTGCGATTCGCTGATGATATTGCCTTGCTTAGTAACTCAGGAGACCAACTGCAATGCATGCTCACTGACCTTGAGAGGCAAAGCCGAAGGGTGGGTCTAAAAATTAATCTGCAGAAAACTAAAGTAATGTTTAACAGTCTCGGAAGAGAACAGCAGTTTACGATAGGTAGCGAAGCACTGGAAGTGGTAAGAGAATACATCTACTTAGGACAGGTAGTTACTGCGGATCCGGATCATGAGACGGAACTAATCAAAAGAATAAGAATGGGCTGGGGTGCGTTTGGCAGGCATTCTCAGATCATGAACAGCAGGTTGCCATTATCCCTCAAGAGAAAAGTGTATAATAGCTGTGTCTTACCAGTACTCACCTACGGGGCAGAAACCTGGAGGCTTACGAAACGTGTTCTATTCAAATTGAGGACGACGCAACGAGCTATGGAAAGAAGAATGATGGGTGTAACGTTAAGTACAAGAAAAGAGAAGATTGGGTGAGGCAACAAACGCGAGTTAATGACATCTTAGTTGAAATTAAAGAGAAATGGGCATGGGCAGGACATGTAATAAGGAGGGAAGATAACCGATGGTCATTAAGGGTTACGTACTGGATTCCAAGGGAAGGGAAGCGTAGCAGGGGGCGGCAGAAAGTCAGGTGGGCGGATGAGATTAAGAAGTTTGCAGGGACGACATGGCCACAATTAGTACATGACCGGGGTTGTTGGAGAAGTATGGGAGAGGCCTTTGCCCTGCAGTGGGCGTAACCAGGCTGATGATGATGATATTCTTATTAATCAGGAATCCGACTTCTAGTTCTCGTCTCTCCGCTAAGCCACGGTAGCACAGGACGTGCCCGCTTTTTAGCACTGTATATGCTTCTTTTGGCCTCCTAACTTCACTGAGCCCTATTATATCTCATTTACTGCCCTCTCATTCCTGCAATAGCACTGCTAGACTCGCCTCACTAAATAATGTTCTAGCGTTAAACGTTGCCAGGTTCATATTCTAATGGCGGCCGGTCCGCCATTGTGAGGCCCTATAAAAATGAGCCCCTATAAACAAAAGTGAGCCCTTATAAACGAGGACAGCGTTTAATTGGTCTGTTCAAACAACGGTGCAAGTCACCGCCAGATGTTTGCATCGGCGGTTACGTGTTCAGTAGTTAGTAACTCCGAAAGTCCAACTTGAAGAATTTTCGTTCGCTTTCTTTATTTATTATTTCTTTTAACAGATAACTTTATAGTTACGCCCCAAGTGGCTATCTATCGTATTTTTTATTTTAAAAAATGCAGCAGATTGAACGTGCCTTGTTCGAATCTACATACAGCGAGGATTGCGAGGTCGTCTTCCCGCGCACTTTCTCATCTGGCTCAAGGATTGCCAGGACGAGGAGGCACTCTGCAATGCATTTCACCTTTGAATGCAATCTGCGTTATGGCGGTTGAAAGATGCAAGCTGGCTTTCATTGCCATTTGTTTCGGATACCCGACTTCCCCTTGGAGGCACAGATGCGACCGCCCACGCAGTTGCCAGGTGCCGCAACGCATCTACAACGTGAGCCCACCTCCTCCGGTACGCTCCGTCCCCTCTCATCGCGGTTCTACGCGTCGCGCTCCCCTCGGCCTATCGACCCGCGACCAACGACTCACAAGCCCGCTTCTCCCCTCTACCTTCCAGTGTGCGGACGAAGTAGTGCGAGCCATCGCTCCCAGATGGCGCCGCAGTCCCGCAGCCGGAGGGGGTGGACGCTTGGCGAAGTGGGTGGATGCGGGTGGACGACTTGCGCGAACTATCCCCTCCGGTGCAGATCGTGGTGTGCACGGTGCCGGAGGTGCCTGTATGTCACAGTCACGTACAAAGAGCCGTAATGGCTGCTAATGAGGCAATAGGGAAAATGAGCCGAGAGAAAGGCTTCGAGGTGGTCGAAGTAAACAGGGAAGTGAGAAGGTGTGGTGGTTTTAAACGAGACGGGATGCACTTCAATTACAGGCTGGTACAAGAAGTGGGCTGGCGAATTGGTGGTCGCGCTGTTGCTTCTTTAGGGGCCCGCGGGCGCTCAGGAGGCCGGAGTAGATAGTAATGAAGACGGTCCTCTAGGGGTACCCCAGAAGAACATCGCCGTCGATAGCAAGAAAAGCAGGAATGCAAGAAAGAGAGCTCGCCATGCAATAGTCTACATAAACATGCAGGGCGGCAGAAGAAGGGAAAAGTGGGCAGAGATTGAGGAGCAGTTAAATAGAGAACAAATAGGGGTGTATGCGGTTTCAGAAACGCACCTTAGAGACTCAGAAGAGCCGCCAGTTATTGAGAATTATGTTTGGGAAGGGTGCAAAAGAACTAAGTCAGAAAGAAAGGGAGGAGGAGTCGGAATGCTCATCCCTCAGGGAGACAAATGGAAAAGAGTAAATTCATAATGTCAAGAGCATCTTTGGTTATCAGGTACAATGAGTGGGGAAGAAACTTGGCTGGGCGTTACGTATTTGTGGACCGGAAGAAATTGCACAGAGAAGAATAAAGAGATAGTGGAAGACATGTACTTCTAAACGAGGTTCTTAGTTTCTTTCCAAATCCTAATTGTTGCGCCTTCCGTGCTGTTCACGTCAACATTCGCAGTATTAGAAAACATTGGGACCATTTTCAGGCCTTAATTACTCCTTTGAACTCCTATTTCGATGTGATCGTGCTTACCGAGATTAACATTCCGTCCGCCTGCTTCAATCAGTATCAGATTATTGGATACCAAGTTTTTTCATACACTAGGCCAATTAAAAGGGGAGGAGGCGTGGCAGTTTTCATCCGGGACACATGGGCGACAACTGAGCTGACTTTCTCGTTTTCCCAAGCTGAAATTGTGGCAGTGCGTCTTTGCGCACCTTCCTTGTCACTAATTCTGCTTGCGGTTTATCGCCCACCGTGTTGCAGCGGTCGTATATTCCTGGATGAACTTGATGTTGCCCTGGCCTCGATGTCGTCAATGGACCATGTTTGCCTAATTGGGGTTGTCAACATAGATACGCTACGCCCTTAATTCAGCAACGACAGTTGGCAATTATTTGGACGTCATTTCCAAATGGGGCTTGCAAAACACGATCTGTGAACCTACACGCGAAGAATTCCTTGCTGGTCATCTTGTCACATCTTGCATAGATCATATAAATATACGTGCACATAACTTAAGTGTCAAATCTGCCGTTATTACAACGAAACTCGCTGATCATTACATGGTCTGCTGCTCTCTAACAGATGACACTACCAACTTGGTCGCTCCAAACGAAATCAAACAAATCTCAATTGTTGACCCCTTGGCTTTCGAAAAACTTGTAATGAATCAGGACTGGCATAACTTTTTGATGACTGTTCCTCCAGGCGACGCCTATCACAACTTTGTAACACTGTTCACCGATTTCCGGCTTGCAGCTACACGGGTCTGTAAAATAAAACAACGTAAATTGGACCAAAAATGGATGTCGACAGAAATACTCGCGGCAATACAGGCGAAAGACTTGTTATGGGTTCAAACAAAGAGAAGTCCTAATTGTACTGTTTTGCGGCTTCGGTTCAAAGAGCTTCGAAATAAGGTCAATGCTATGATACGTCTTGCAAAACGTAATGACTTACGAGCGAAATTCACGGACGCTCGTTCTGACCGCAGGAAAACATGGTCCCTAATTAACAATCTTAGAGGTGGTGATGTAAACGCTAATCGCCATGTTGATCTGATGTCTCGTTTTTCTTCAAATGGTACTGCCACCGCTAATGATTTTAACTCATTTTTTTTCAAAAGTGTCTGGTGTAGCGAGACCTCATCCAGATATTTGCACATTGCAGACTAGTATTTCAGAATCCGCCCTTCTTCCCATGTTTTCGGAACATGACCTCAAATCAATCCTTTTCAGTCTAAAACCAAATAAGTCTCCAGGAATTGATGGTATTTCAATATTAGAGCTGCGCAGAACTTTCGAAGCAATAAAAGATGTGCTACTACTCATTTTAAACAATATTATTACCACTGGTATCATTCCCGATAATCTGAAAAATGCGCTGGTCATTCCTCTATTTAAAAGTGGCTCACGTAACAATATCGAAAACTACCGGCCTATTTCAATCCTTTCATGCATTGGGCAGATATTGGAAAAACATCTGCTCACGACAATGAGCAGCTTTTTAAGCAATCATGGCGTGTCATCTCCTAGCCAGTATGGTTTTGTGCCGAATCGGGGTACGCAGTTGCTGCTTGAAGATTTTTCCGATACACTAAACTCTGCGTTTGAACACGATCACATTGCTTGTGCATTGTTTCTAGACGTCCGCAAAGCGTTTGACAGCGTCTGCCATAGTATACTGCTAACCAAACTTTCTTTGCTAGGCTTTCGGGGTGCGTTTTTGCGGCTTCTGAAAAACTTCTTATCTCATAGGCACCAACTTGTGTCTATTGGAAAATTTCGTAGTAACCTGACCGAAATTAAAGCTGGCGTCCCCCAAGGTTCAATTTTAAGTCCGTTATTATTTAATTTATATTTTAACGATTTATCTAATGTTGTGAACGTCAAATTATATCAGTATGCTGATGACACTGTCCTTGTTTCACACGCTCGAAGTTACACTGACGCCATCTCTTCTTTACAAATGGCAACAACAAAAGTGATGGACTGGTTTCAGAATAATGTAGTCCATATCAATGCGTCCAAAACTCAACTAATCTGTTTCCACAACCCTGTCAAGCAAGTTACCCTATCGTCCCCATTATATTTGCACACATCACATTGCAATCCCTGTTCGTGTGCTCCAGTGCAATACCCTTGTTCAATTAAATACCTTGGTGTGTTTTTTGACAGTGATTTATCCTGGAACTCTCATTTCGCATATATTTGTCAAAAACTTCGCGCAGTGTCTTGTGTTTTGTATAATACAAAATTTTACATGCCATTGTCTGTCCGAAAGCTTGTAGCACATGCCTTATGCTACAGTGTGATCCGGTACGGGATATCTACATATGGTCATGGCGCTCAACATTTGGTAAACCGGGTCAACTCCGTCCTTCGTGGCATTCTGAAGCATGTTGCTTATGATGTCTCCCCCAAATCTGATGTGTTCAAAACTTTGTCCTTACCTGATTTCAATTCTTTGCTGCTAGAAACTGTTATCTTAAAGCATTTTTGGATAAGTCAGTATAAAATTCCTTATGTGCCTGTTCGTTCCCTGAGACCAAAGAATCCTTACGTTACACCCCGCTGTAAGAAGAGATATGGTCGAAGACTCCGTAACTATTATGTCCCAGCAATGTTTAATTTACTCCCTCAAAGCATACAAGATGTGAAAACGAAATATGGTCTTAGAAAGGCTCTTAGACACTTTAATGCGTGATGGGAAGCCTGTCATTTGTGTTTTCTTGCTCACTGTTGTCTAATGTGTTTCTGATGGCTCTGTCGCTGTCTGCCAGGCACTGCCGTTCAAGCCCACTGTGGCTTTGGCAGGCCCGATTTCTTCCACTGTAATGATTCTCAAGTCATCAATAAAGTATTATTATTATAAGCGCTGATATTAAGGGTTTCGGGAATGGTGCTCAAATCGTCCTATTAGGTGACATGAATGCCCACATACAGGATTTAGATGGCTATACCGACAATAACGGGAAGTCAATGCTAGACCTTTGTGAGCAACATAACCTTTTTATCGTGAATACGGGGCCTAAGTGTGAAGGGCAGATCACGTGGGAAGTGAGAAACCGGCACTCAACCATTGATTACTGTCTGATGACACAAGGAATTCATGATAAGGTGAGAGAAATGGTTATTGATGAGGAAGGGCATAGCAGCATGGGGAGTGACCATAAACGCATCATTTTAAAAATGGGATATGTAGTTGGGAAAGAGAGAAAGGAGAGCAAAATGGCCAGTCCAAGTTTGAACGCTGAACAAATAGCAAATATAGTCACTGGAGTCGAGGAAGAAACTGGCAAATGGCTAAGTAATGAGTGGGAATATTGTGAGCTTCCAAGTGTAATAACGACAGAAATAGGGAAAGAGAAACAACATGTTCGTTGGAAAGGAACAAAGAAACCGAAAAGCTGGTGGAACAGGGAGATACGAGAAGCGATCGCAGAACGACAAAAAGCATCTCGAGAGCACAGGCAGGCAAAGAAGGCGCAGTTGCCGCAGGATGAAGTAACCAGTAAATGGGAAATATACCGGGAGAAAAAGTCTATGGGTCAAATACTGGTGCAAGCAAAATTAAAAGGTGAAAATGAACGTTGGTTGTCAGAAATACGTGATAAAAAGAAGGCCACACTTAGAATATTAGAATATTTTGGAACCACATAAAATTGATGAAAACAGACTGGAAGGAGAAGCGGCAATAAATTACATCCGAAAAATAACAGCCAAATCTTTCCAAGGTAATGACGAGGTTGTATTTGAAGAAAAAAAAGCATGAAAGAGACCCAAGTGGGAAAGGAGCTCGTGCTGACAAATTTCAACTGGAAGAAAGCGGAAGAGAAAATCCTAAGCGCACAGCCACAGAGCTAGACGAGGTTCCCGTTAGGCTGATAAATGAAGTAGGACCAAGAAGTAAGGCAGCTCTGGTAAAAGCAGTGGAAAAAGCTTTAAAAGATAGACGAATACCAGACAGTTGGCGACAAAGTAGAATGAATTTAATTTATAAAGGCTGGGGGGAGCCAGATATATATCACTCGTATAGACCGTTGACCATTACATCGGTAATATACAGGCTAGCAATGCAGGCAATCAAATTAAAGCTGCAAGCATGGGCAGATAATAATGGCATTTTGGGAGAACTTGACAATGGCTTCAGAATACGTAGGTGTATGGATGATAACTTATTTGTTCTTACTCAGTGTATTGAAATATCAAGAGTAGAAAGCAGACCGTTATATGTGGCCTTTTTAGACATTACAGAAGCGTATGACAACGTAGACCGCAACATTTTGTGGGATATTTTGGAAGAGAAAGGCCTAGGTGACGATTGCCAGCTGCTTTGGAGATAAATTTACGTAGAAAATACCGTTTGCGTTGAACGGGAAGGGATGAGGAGCGAGGAGAAAGTTGATATCAACAAGGAATTGAGCAGGGGTGCCCTTTATCCCTACTGCTGTTGATGGGGTACATGGTGAGGATAAAGAGGGCGCTAGAATGAAGTAATATCGAGTTTAATCTTTCATACAGCAGGCAGGCAGAGTAGTAGAGCAGCAGGTTTCAGGTTTGTTTTATGCTGACGACATTGTGTTGCTAGATAACCACCAAAGTGATTTGCAACGTCTGGCCAATATCTGTGGAGAGGAAGGCAAGAATTTAGGTTTGAAAGTCAGTGTTAGAAAATCAGGTGTTATGGTATCCAATGAAAACAGTGAACAGGCAGTGGTAATACAGGGCCAGGAAATACCTCGGGTAATAAAATTAAATACCTTGGTATATGGATTAACTAAGGCAATAGATATATGCAAACACAGGAAACAACAATAACAGTGAAGGGGAAGAGAAATGCAGCCACAACGAAGCACGGAGCGCTATGGGGATACAATATGTACGAGGTGCTCCGGGGTATGTGGAGAGGTGTAATGGTTCCAGGACCCACTTTTGGAAAAGGGTAGTTTGCTTGAAATCAGGGGTACAATCAGTATTCGATGGGAACCAAAAGGTCAGTGGGACGCCTCGCATTGTTCACTCACGGGAAGACTAGAAATTTATTTATTTATTTCAATACCCTCAAGGCCCATGCGGGCATTACATAGGGGGGGATTCTTATAATATACAACACTACTATACAACTTATACAACTACAATATACAACTTATAATTATACAACACAGGTTATAAACGGCTGAAGACAGAAATAAGCAAGTTAGGAAGCCAGGTACAAGTTATTAAGAGAAAAAAAATGGCTAGGAGCAGGATCTGGAAAATTGCACATGTAGCAAATTCCACAAAGAAAAAAAATCAGCACCTTCAGAAGTCGCAAAACATGGCATCTAACATTCACGGAACGATACGGCCGGCACGAAAAAAAAAGAAAGGAAAAAACAAAGACGCACATCATTTTACGTTGGAATTTTCTAAGTATGACCAGAGAGCTGTTTGAAATGATGATGTTTCAACGATAGCCGCAATGCTAGAAGGAAGCGAATTCCACTCTTCGATAGGCAGGACCAAAGGTGAGTATTTGAATCGTTCTGTTCGAGCGAAAATGGGTTTAGTCTTCTTCATATGATCTACACGAGCCGATGTGTGCGGCGCCGGGAGAAGATGTGAACTTGCGAATGGTGTGTTATTGTGGTAGAGAGTGTGGAAAAAGGATAAACGGCTGAATTTTCTGCGCATGGCCAGAGGCGGGAGATGGAGCGATATTTTCAGTGATGTTACACTTTGATGCCGAGAGTAACGGGAAAGGATGAATCGTGCCGCCTTGTTTTATATAGATTCCAACATGTTAATATAAGATAGGTATAATGAGGGTTCCAGATCACTGACGCGTATTCTATCACAGGCCTGATTAGCATGTTGAATGCGTGAAGTTTTGTATCCTGGTTGGCTTGGTGTAGTCGGTGTTTAAGAAGACCAAGTTTTGTTAAGGCTTTGGTAGTAATCAGTTCAATATGAGTGCTCCAGGATAAATTAGAGGTAAGATTTACACCGAGGTATTTTACCGACGCTGCAGTTTCAATGATAGTATTATTAACTGTGTAGGTGTTAGGAGTTGTCTTAGCAGCGGAAGAAAACTTGAGATGTTTAGTTTTGTCTGCGTTAATAACCATTTGCCACCTGGCGCACCAATGAGTTAGTTCATCAAGGTCAGTCTGGAGAGCAATGATGTCGCAAGGGCTCGATATTGCTCGGTAAATTACGCAGTCGTCTGCAAATAGCCATATTGTTGATGTTATGTTCGGCGTGATGTCATTAATATACATTAAGAAAAGCAGTGGACGCAGCACCGAACCCTGGGGTACTCCTGAAGCAACACCTGTACGTCTTGATAAGAAGCTCCCTAACTTAACTGATTGAAACCGGTTTGTTAGAAATGCGTTGATCCACTGCGTAGTACGTTGGTCCAGCTGCAGGTTGCGTATCTTTATCATCAGGCGGTTATGAGGCACGCGATCAAAGGCTTTAGAGAAATCAATAAAGATGGAGTCAATGTAGAAGGAAGAGTCGATTGCTTTATGAAGGTCCGTTATTAACTTAAATAACTGCGTCTGACACGATAAATGCTTACGGAAGCCATGTTGGTTGTTATGAAGCAAGTTGTTCTGGTTAATATGAGTCATAATGTTAGTGTATAATATGTGTTCGAGTACCTTGCAACATATCGATGTTAGTGAAATTGGCCTGTAATAATTAGGAACGGATCTGTCACCAGATTTAAATACCGGCATTACATAAGCGGATCTCCAATCTTCTGGCACACATGTCGTATCGAGTGACTGTTGGAAAATGAGAGATAGCAGGAAAGCTGTGTGTTGGCCGGTAATTTTTAAGAGTTTTGCGTTGATACCATCGGGTCCTGGGCTAGTGTGGTGAGGTAGGCGTTCAATTGCACGAGCCACGCCAAGCGCAGATATGTGAATGGGTGAAAATGGAATCTGTATATCGGCCTCAGGAAACAGCAGTGGATTGTAAATGGGCAATTCGTTCGTAAAAACTTGTGAGAAGTGGCTATTAAATTGTTCTGCACACTGTTCGATAGGTAGAGTGCTGCCGTGGGCGTCCAAAATAACAGGAACCGTACTAGCGGGTTTAGGATTAACAGTGTTCCAGAATTTCTTAGGGTTGGTTTTTATCAAACTAGGAAGTGTAAAATTAAAATATTTGTTTTTGGCTTCAGAAATTAGTTGTTCAGCTATTTTGGAAATGCTTTTATAGGTTTCCCAGTCTGTAGCTTCCTTTGTTCGAACTGCTTTACTAAATGCTCTTTTTTTTTCCTATTTAGTGCCCTGTTGACATCTGTAGTGAACCAAGGATCGTTGGTACGCCTACTTATCATTAGTTTTGGCACGCAGGAATCTTCAATTTCTTTTAGTTTGTCACGAAAGAACTTCCAATTTTCATTAGTCGTACGGTTATGAAAATTGGCCTGAAACCTATTTGTGAAGGTTTCCAGCAACAGGTTCATTTTTTCAACATCCGCATGTGCGTAGTTGTAGATAAGCTTCCTGGTTGTTGTTTTGTCGGTCCGTGGAAGTAGAAGAGAACAGTGCACAACTTTGTGGTGCACTGTTCCCAGTGATTGATGAATCTGTACAGGGTTATATGGGCTGGACTAGTTTTGAAGTGAGGGACGCTCACAGTAAGATTGATTATGAAGAACGACTGAGGAATATGGAAGAAAGTGAATGGGCGCGGAGAGGATTTATGTATTCGTACAGGAAAAAAAACATTGATTCACAGTGGAGGAAAGGAACTAGGAAGCTTACCAGCAAGTATGCGGCCTGTAAGGTGGGCAACACAGCAACAAAGAAGGGCAAGCGGAAAGTCAGAGAGGCTGAAATAACCTTATGGGCGGTGACAATGAAAAAGACACCTGCAATGTGTAGCTACTCATGAGGAAAACAACGAAATCAGGAAAGAAACAATTTATGATAACTCAAAGGGAAGCTTATTACTTTTCAAAGCGAGAGTTTGATGCCTTAGAACGCGCAGTCGTTCTTGTTTCCTAGTAAAATGGTGCAACCCACTCTGGGGGATTGGATATGGGTCGGGTGGTGAATAAAACC
This sequence comes from Dermacentor andersoni, assembly GCF_023375885.2. Lineage (NCBI taxonomy): Eukaryota > Metazoa > Arthropoda > Arachnida > Ixodida > Ixodidae > Dermacentor > Dermacentor andersoni. The sequence goes on along the minus strand of NC_092820.1, from coordinate 28,066,637 downwards.
GTGCTTTCTTAAATAAATAAGGTGAGATGAAATAAGTGTCTTGCAAATGAAACTTAAAAACCCTAATGTTAGATATATGAATAACCAATGATCTAAGTATTTCCTAAAATAGAAATATGTGAGCATAGTAGGTACTAAGAAGAATTCTAGCATGCAATTCTTTTTCTCTCATGCAGAAAGATGCACAGGGCTTTGCAAACGTACCTGTGGCTTCAACCTAGTATGGTAGCCCCAAAGGAAAAAAATTACAAGAGTAAAATTCAAGCCACGCATTCGGAAGCGTTCTCAAAATCTTTTTCGTTGTATAATGAAATGGCGGCATGTAAAAAAGAAGTGTTGCAGAGATTCACTCTGATAAGATCTTTGTGACCCACCGCACCGGCCCGTTCTGAAGGGGACGGGGCGGTGGGTCCGTCTGTATCCATCCATCCATCCATCCATCCATCCATCCATCCATCCATCCATCCATCCATTCATTCATTCATTCATTCATTCATTCATTCATTCATTCATTCATTCATCCATCCGTCCATCCATCCATCCATCCATCCGTCCATCCATCCATCCGGTTAGTGTGTACCAAGGAGGTTAAAGAAAAACTGCTGTAGTGGAAGTCACCCATACCGGCATATGGGCTCGAGTGAAGCCGGCGGCGGCTATCTTTCGAGGGACAAGAAGCGGCCTGCCAAGAGCTTCGCAGCGCTGTTCGCCCACTTTCTCTGCAGTTTTTAATTGCTCGACGGATTTTGAAGTTCTAATGCAACATTGTGGGCTATGAGGCTAGCTATGTTGGAGGTCTACGGATCGCGAATATCCTGGTACTGGGGCATTTTCGCAATATATAGGCATGGATATGCAGTTGCCGCAAAGTGGAAAATGTTCCCGCAATTAGCGTTTGTTCACGTTCTTTAATGCACTTTAGAAATTGACCAATCACGAAGGCTGTCAGATCAAAACAGCAGTTAAAAACTAAAAATGTAGCACGAGGAATAGCAGTACTTGCAATAAACATAAGTATTCATTATTATCTTCATTATTATCAGGTGTTGCTGGTGCTTTAGCATCCTCATTGCATCGATTGTCTCGGAACAATGGTAGCGGTCATTTTATTTGAGCCTGAAATATAAAATTTTTCTTTATTCGAGAGCAAGCCAATGCTAATCTGCAACGTTATTTAAAGGAACACTAAAGTGAAAAATGATTTCTTCTGCATCAGTAAATTGCCGTTCTACAACACCAAAAAACACCACTCTTACAACGATAAGACGTTTGGTACTCCAGAAAAAGTGCAAGAACGAAATACGGGTGGCGACACCTACTTAAATTCCCGCACCTAGGGGCTGTGACGTCTTGCATTTTGATGGCATCTTCTAGGGCCAACTCATTATATATAGCGGTACAGATTGACTACATTGTATTCTAAAGGAACCAAATATTAAACATGGCAAGTTTCGGGAACCTTTATCTAGCCAACGCGGCCCAAATGCGAAAACATACTTTAAAATCCCTGACGTCACGCTGACGTTCCGGTGCTGGGGTTTCGGCGCGGAATTCAAATATTGATACGTGGACCCTCATGTTGTCATCTAATAATCAAAGTATATTTTTTTAATGACTGCCTGCAGGGTTCTCAAACAATGCTTTATTAGTTTAAATTGATTTATTGTTTCGCTTTAGTGTCCCTTTAAATGAGAAGGAGAGCGCTAACATGCCAACTGCTGGTACGTCAACTTTCCTAAAAAAGCCGAGTGCGCTCGCACACATTGGGATCCGCAAAGCACCGTGCACGGCAAGATACGACGACCCGAAACACATAAGAGGTGGCGACTGGCGTGCTTTTGCCCCTCGCAAGATGGCGACGCGGCGGCTTCACTTGACAAGCGCTCCCTCCACTTCAGCAGTTCTTTAACCTCCTTGGTTTGTACTGACTCAGTGCATGCAGGCACAGATGATGATTTCGTGGAGCTGATGAGGGAGATATATCGAGACAACTGAGTACAAGTTCTGGGAACGTACCATTGAAGTTTGGGCGTGTTGGTTATTCAGTCGAAAAAAGGCCACAGCGCAAGAAAGACAGGGGCAAGAGAGAGCGACACGCACACTGTATGGAAAGGCCGAAAAAATAAGTGGTGGAAATTCACCAACGATTGAAGCAAGGATGCCCTCTGTCTCCTTTGCGCACGCTTTATGTTAGGGGCATAGAAAGACGACTGGAAAACAGTGAATTAGGGAATGATTTAGCATACATTCGTAATGGACAAATGGTGCAACAGAAACTCTCAGGACTGATGTATGCGGACGACATGGTGCTACTAGCAGACAAAGCAAGAGGTTTACAGACACTTACGAATACCTGTGGCAACGCAGCGACAAATCTAGGTCTAGGTAGTCAAGCAATATAATTACCTCGGCCTAGAAATAAACGATGGGACGACTTACTCAAGCACCCACGAAGGTATTATAAAAATAAAGGGAAGTGAAACGCAGCGATAATCAAACAGAACATTTTGAGACCTCAATGAATATGAGGTGGGGGGTGTAATCTGGAGAGCAGTAATGGTGCCAGTGCTAACGCTCGCAAATGTCAGTCTGCACTTAAAATCGCATATCTTGTCGGGGATAGAATTTAACAGAAGATTGGTAGGCCTGTTGGCTTTGGCAGCCCACGTAAAATCACAAATGACGCGATGCAAGGTGACATACGCTGGGCATCTCGTGAAGTCAGAGAAGCTCACAGCACAAGTAGTTTTTAAGAAAGATTGAGGAGCAAGGATCAAGTAAGGGGGCGGTTAAAGTACGTAAGTACCTGCACCTGAAAAACGTGGACACAGAATAGAGGAAGAGGACAAGAAAGTTGGCAAGCAGTCTACAGGGTAAATGAACGTGTAAATATACAACCAGTAGTCATCAGAAAGAAAGTGAAAGAAACGGAGACAGTGAATTGGATGCACAGAATGGAAACAAAAAGACCGTGTAGATTTACAAGAATCGAAAGAAAGAAATTAGAAGGGAAAATATGTGGGATAACACAAAGGGCAGTGACTTGCTGTTTCACGCTCGTGCTGCTTGCCTAAGAACGAAAGAATACGGTAATGTAATGGAATGGCACATCGTAACGGAATGCGAAGGTATTCTTCCAGTGAGACCCACAGATAACACACAGCTACCAGAAGCGCTTGGATTTAAATTGGACTGAAGCATCAACCGGTCAGCAGCCGAATTAAGCAAGAGACATTTAGTGTATTGGTGTAAAAAAAAGCAGGGAAGATATTGATACGACCGGATCCGTTACACGCATACGTAGCGCTACACGATATAGATGGAGAAGTTTTCAGGAATAGAAATATTATTAATGATATGTGTAAGAAAATGTTAGAATGAAAAACATGTATAGCATACCTGAGTAACAGAAGCAGGCTAGGTGATTATTTATCACCGTGCTTCAAAGGGGGTACATGTAAAGCATCGTCATTACGGAGTGTGACGTCTTCAGTGAGAAAGCATGAGCAGCAGCAAGCGGGCGGCAGCCACGGTCAGAAAGAGAGGCGCAGGGAAGTTCGCAAAGAAAGCTTAGCTTTAAGATGTCTATGGACTACAAAGCGTGCGACTACGTGATGTTGGGCGACAGAACGAAAGTGCGGTTTAGAGAAACTTTCGGTTGTGTTTTTCAACGATTAATTTCATGTTCATTTCGTGTTTTTCAATCGATGCATTTCCTCGAACTCTGCAAACATGTTTACTCTCTTATTAAGTCACTGCTATAGTTCCCAAAGAGCTGTATCCCTGGCTGTTTTTTTCTCCACCTTCACATAAAGCCGTCGATGACTATAAATACTGGCTTTCAAGCTTTCCCACTGCTAATTGAAAATCGTCACATAACTCTCTATTCTTCATTAGCACTGGGCATTGCCCCGTAGTCTTGCAGAACTTCTAATTTACATATCTTATTAAGGTCTATTAATGACTGCTACAGATTTGTTATGCTGTAGAAGTCATCCACAATCCTCCTGTTATGTGAAAGGCATCTGTAGTACAGGACGGGCCTATCAGCCAGCCCTGTGTATGCCTCATTAGCTCTATGATTCTTGCTAAGCTACTCTCACTCTAGAAGGTTCGGGTGTTGAACGTTGCGAGGTCCAGGTTCCACGAGCGGCCTGTTTGTATTCGTATGCTCTCCGAGCCTTCTATTGGATAGCAGGTCTGACCGCCGTCTTTTTTCAGCCGTTCTACAGCTGCATACAGAGGACTGACAGTCGTGGGTTGATTGCCAGGTTCGTGAAGGTTGTAGTGGCACAATACTGACACCACGGAGGCCAATTATTGTTGTGACGAGCAAATGGCGCAGTCGCAATTATTCATATGACATCAATATGCACACCACGGGCTCATCTTAGAGTCGCTAAAACCACAGTTCGGAAAAATTGTGATCAGCATTTACTCTGTCGCACCGACTGATGCAGGAACTTGCTGCATGCACTTGTATTTGAGAGTGAGCAGCGAAAGTGATTGCTGCGTCGAAGGCACCTTTCAAGCATCTGCTATGCACAGTTGTATTGTGGGACGGAACAACACTGTTTATATAAAATCCAGTGGCTCTTCTGTTCAGCTTGTATTACTTATATATTTATTTACACCTCACAGGTCCCGAAGAGCATCGGGTGAGGGGGACATATCAATAGAAATACAGTACAGAAATAATAAACCAGATTAACGGTACAACAGAGGCGGTGCAAGGCAAATACACAAAAGGTATACAATGCTCTTTCGTTAAGGGCGTAAAAAGAACGTATTAACACGAAGAATAAAAGAGCATTATAAACGCGAATATGGCAAAAAGCGATAAGGAAGTACAAGTGAAACAGTAGTATGAAACTGAATTAGAGCTAGTGAAAGAGTAGTACAAAAGGAAACAACATTTAGTACAATACTAAAGCGATAAATGCAGGCAAAAGTGGTTTCTGAACTCTACAGGTGAGAAAAGAAATTAAGTTGTCAGGAAGCAGCAGAAGCTTGATGTGGGCGAGTTGGTTTTGCATACTTGGTGAAAAGAGCGCTACGAAGACGCGGACTAAAAGAACAACATGTACGACGGACAAGGCGCTACTTCCAACTAAATGTTTTTTTGAAGAAACAGGACTTTAAATAGATGCAACCAAATAGAGCTTCCTACGGCAAAATGACCTCGTCGCGGTACAGGCGGACAAGGAGGATGGCTTCGTTATCCTTTCCAAGGGCGCCTATGGAGAGAGGGCCATCAGCTCGATTGAGAAGAATTTCAAGGCCGTGGATTTCAACCACAAAAAGCAAAACGCCAATGCGATCAAGCTGCTTGAAAACTTCAACCTGGATGCTCTTCGGAAGGCGACCAACAAGGCTGAGGTAGGCGTCTTGGAAGTTTTTTTCTCCGGCAAGACCCACAAACCTGATTGCCCCTTTAGGGCTATTGTCTCTGAGAAGAAGACTTGGCAGATGCAAGTAGGGCACTTCCTGAAGCGCTATTTATGCCAGTTACCCCTGGATGACCCATTCCTTGTGCGGAGCTCTAGAGAAGTCGTGCTGACTTTAGAACAAGGAACTTGGAGCAATGTGTACGCGTTTTCGCTGGACGTTGAAGACCTGTTTTATGCGATTCCCCATGACGGAGTGCTCAGTGCCATTAGGAACAAAATCGAAGACTTTGTTGAAGTTAGGTTCAGTTGTACAACTGGAGTGAACAGTGGCCAGTTTTTAGAACTGTTAAGCTTTTATCTTCATTCCACTGTCGCTAGTTTCGAAAACCAACACTATGTACAACGCAAGGGCATTTGCATTGGATCGTCGCTCGCTCCCATTCTTTCAGACATCTTTCTCAGCGCCTTTGACAAGTGTGTAAACAGCATGCTGATTCAGTCATGTGCTCCTTCCATAATGAGGTACGTCGATGACTACCTCGTGGTTGTTAACGACGTTCCGGGGTCTAGGCTAGATGACACAGTAGAATCGATAATTAACACATTTAGAAATGCATCGAAGGCTCTAAACTTCACGTGCGAAAGGCCTTGTAATAACAGCATTCGCTTCCTGGACCCCATTCTCACTCTGATGAACACGCATGTCTGTTTCGAATACCAGCCGAGGTTGAACAAGCAGCTAATTTCATACGACACTGCGCACTCCAAGCTAGTAAAACGAGGAGTTGCAATGACTTGTCTAAAAGAAGCGCTAAACAAATCTTGCAACCACAAAATAGAAATCAGTTTCAATAACCAAGTTTCAAGGCTACGCCTAGCCGGTTTCCCTTCACTCGTGATCTCTAGCGTTTGCGATAAGCTTCTTCAAAAGATCAAACAGGCAAGAGAGGGCACTAACACAAGAAAGCCATTTGATAGGAAGAGATTACATGTGATTCCTTATTGGCACAGGGTGTCCCACAACCTCAAGAAGGTGGCACAAAGGCACAGTATCAATCTTCTCTTCAGTGCACCATGTAAGCTGGCCAAGATAAGCCCTATGATGACAAAAGCAAAACCTGAACCATGCTCTAAGAAACATGCAGCGCAGTACACTGCTTGCAAAAGTAATGTCGTATATGAGATACCCCTAAGTTGTCAACAGGTTTATATCAGTCAAACCGGACGGTGTTTTAATGAAAGGGCGCGTGAGCACAATTGGGTCGTAAATAACAATGCGGGGGGCCATCTGGCAGAACACTGTAAACGTCACAATTGCCGTCCGTATCTTCGCGACACCAGGTTTCTGGCACGGTCTAGAGATAGACTAGAACGGGAGATATTAGAAGCTTTTTACATTGCAAAGGCCGAGGGCACGTGAATTAGTTGCCCTTCAGTGACGCTTACCGAAAAAGAGATAGCTTTTCTAATGAGATAGGGAGGTTCTGATGTCACGATGGGCCTTTCTCGGTTGCATCTATTTAAAGTCCTGTTTCTTCAAAAAAACATTTAGTTGGAAGTAGCGCCTTGTCCGTCGTACATGTTGTTCTTTTAGTCCGCGTCTTCGTAGCGCTCTTTTCATCAAGTTGTCAGGAAGGTCATTCCAGAGCTGAACTGCTTTAGGCAATGCAGATGAATTGAATGATCGAGTTTTTCCATATATGCGGTTAAAGGAGAGATGATTATGGAAGTGCCGTGAAGATCGTGGAGGCGATTCCAGAGGAAAAATTAAGTGCGGGTGTGAATATGATTACAAAGTAAACACAAAACTGAAATAGAACGAGGATTTTCATATATGTGCATATCAGTAGGGTTTTTAAGATGGGAGACACTGGCGAGGGGAGTATAATTGTTAGAAATAAACCAGGCAGGTCTGTTTTGAATGGACTCAAGGACTTCAATGAGGTATTCTTTATGGGAAGACCAAATATATGAGACGAATTCCAACTACGGACGAATAAATGTACTAGTTTCCGAACGGAACCAGGAGAGTTTCGTAGGTTTCGGCCTATGAAACCTAATGCCTTCGATGCTCTGTTGCAGATAGTGGGAATGTGACAAAAAGATAAAATATTTGGTGTGAACTCAAGATTTGGTCTCCCTCCCAAGTACTGACCGAAACAACATCCACTAATGAGGAATAGGCAGTGGGAGGCATGGCTTGCGGACGAGGGTCGGGAGAGCCAGTTGGCTCTTCTGGACCAAGCCCAGCGAGCCGCTCGTGCCAGTGGGGCCCTGGAATAGGGGCTCCAACCATCGTGCCTTATTTTATTTACATTGAATAGAGTTTTACTCTCTCTCTCAAGATTTGGGTCAGGTGATTGGCAATCGCAGATGCTTTTCTATCTCAAGTACGGTCGTAAAAGGAAGGTTTACCTGTGAGCGCTTATATAAACACATGCAGTTAGTGAAAGCGTTTTGGTCGGCTTCCATTGCATTGAATTAGATGACGTTTGTAATATTAAAAGAAACTGTCTGCAAGGTCTAGAATCTCATTTGCGGCCATCAAGCTTTATACAAGGATTATCGCAGGATGCAAATATTAAGAAGACAGAAGTGTCGAGCTTAAACTCTGTAGCACCCACTGGAAGCGCCAAGCTGTCGATGTTGATTTCACTTCCGCCGATCGCGGGCAGAGGGTTCTTCCCTGACGATTGCCGCCTTCAGAATGAGTAGGCGGTTGCCGAGTCAAGCAATTAGGGGCGCTAGTTTCTTCAGACCCTTCTTGGGGAAACTGGGCCAGTGGTGCGCGGGGCACGTAGTCGCGCGGTATTTTTCGTATTGAGCGCGCTACGACTTCAGGGAAGAAAAATGAGATGGGATAAAGCGCGCTGTGAACGACTGAAATGAATGCTTTAGAATGCAATAGCTGCTTTTGTATAGCAATTCACGCCCTAATTAAAAAAAATGAAACTTGTTTCAGTCAGGTACCCAATCCCAAAAAATTGTCCTGATGTTGGAAGAAAACACATGACCGTGCATAACCTACATTGCATGCCTTTTTTTAACACCTTCGCTAATGTGAACTGGCACACCCCGCATAGGAGGATGCTCTTGCCCCACTACAAGTAGTGAGGCGTGTCCGCGTCGGCTCCCGCTTTATGGGCAGTTTTGACCGGATTTTTCTCTCTTTGGTGCCTAATTCTGTCCTAAACGGATCCGCGAAGTTACACGCTACACCGGGATATAGGACTTTTTTCAGCGAGTGGACTGTGCTTGATTTTACAGCCTTTCTCGTCTAGACTACGCCGCCGGAGGTGTTAACCTTTACCGCCGAACCCGCCGTGCTCGTGGGCCGCGCAGGTTCCCCGGCCGCCTGACGCTTTTGTCATGATGGAATACGCTATGGAAGGCGAAGATATTGCTCCGGAAGACGTTTCGGAGAATGCTGGCTTGAAAATTGACACCCAGACGAATTCTACTAGCAAGCCAAGGCCATCATACGGCGGCAACGCTGTTAGCCCTAACGGCGGGCCGGGACCCTAGAACGGCAAAGTGAGTCCGAACTCGCTTGCTAGCGTCAAGAACGGTATCATCCTTCGTGGTAAAATGCCTCCGCTGCCGAAAAATGATATCAAGATTATCGTCAGGATTACGGGAGGTCTGAATATTGCTAAAATTGGTGCGGCCGTGGTGGCTGATGCAATCACGGCTGCTGCTTGCATAGACGAGGCAAAGCGAGAAGCGGACACGATCTGCCCCAATTATCAGCAGAATATTGTGGTGGCTAGCACGCGGGAAGAAGAAAATGCTGCGAAGTACGCGAGGATCAAGGATTTATGCATTGCTTGGCACATGCATGAAGCTGCGGCATATCGTGCGGCGCCACATGAAACGTGCAAGGGAATCATAAGAAATGTTCCTCTCAGCGAGGCACCCGAAGCGCTAAGTCGCAAGATTGTTAACCCACGTAATCCCCTGGCCCTGGCGGCAAAACGCATCAAGGAGTCGGGTACGGTCATCATCGCCTTCGATGGATACAAGGTGCCCAACTACGTTCGTTATGGCAACGCGCTGGTTAGTGCACGCTTAACCGCAAGCAGATTGATGTTTGTTATGCTTGTGGATAGCTGGGGCATCGCGCTGACGTCTGCCCCTCGCCGGAAGAAGTGGTTTGCAGGGGCTGCGGTTCAACCAATCTTGGTGAGGCCCACCGGTGTATGCCCAAGTGTGAACTGTGTGGGGTAGAGCATAATACGGCTGCCAAGGAGTGCCAGCAGCGGTTCCGTGCCCCATATGTGGTCCGGCGCCGTCGTTTTGAGCGGGCTATGGCGGACATCAAGGCGAAGGATGAAGAGAAGGGAGGCTTCAGGTACGACGAAAGCCAGTTCCCGACTTTGGGGAAGACGCTGGAGACTGGGCAAGGACCAGATCGTGGGCGTCGACGTTCAAGATCAAGATCAAGGAGATCAGGTAGAGCATCTCGCAGCCGCTCCGGTGGCCGGTCTGGGAGCAGATCGGCGTCTAAGGTGCGCTTCGGACTGGACGGACAGTTGGGAACTGAGACTGCGCGTGGCCCCAATGGGATTGCGGTACAGGGTGTGCCCAAGAGTGGTGTGTTGCAGGGTCTACAAGGCAAGGGCCCCAGTGGAGCGGCCAGTGGTACTACCTGGGCGGAGCGCAGAAGTGCTCGAACGGAGATGCCTAGTTTGGTAAGGCCAGAGCATAGCAAGAATGAGGCGAGATTCAAGAGGCTAGAACAGGAAAACGCAGAGCTGAGAGAAATGGTGAGGTTGCTTAGGGCAGAAATCTCGACCTTTAAGGGTGTGGCAGGACCTGCACCGGCCGAGAGGGCAATGCCTGAGCCCATAGAGAGCATGGATTTTGCTGATGTAGGTGAGGCTAGTGGGTCGCGCCCCTCAAAGAGGAAGGCGATGACTCATGAGGCAGAGCCCGCGTCGAGGAAGCTGAGATCTGAGGTGAAGGAGATGCTGTCGAGTGTTGTAGATAGTGTTAAGCAGGTCAACGATGGCCTGGCGCAGCTGAATACGCGCCTCAGAGTCGCTCGGCTCGATCGATGTAAGGTTCAAGGAGCTGCAATGTAGAATAGAGGTGTTCGAAAACAAATCCAGTCTGAGTGCCTTTCCCCTTCTTAGGTCGGGATCTCAGTCGGCTGCTTCCTCGACAGGGAAGTCGCAGGTTCAGCAAGATGGCTCGCAGCAACTGCTTCAACATGGCGCGACAAAATGAGGCTTTTTGTCGGGCGCCTCTACAGCAGTATATTCGCGCGTGTAAGGGTAGGCCGCAGGCAATTCTACTGCAGGAGACAATGACGGAAGAAGTTTATTTGACGGGCTATCGAACCGTCTTCGGCGGATCCAAAGCTCGGGGGACCTGCATTCTGTTGGATAGCAAACGGACGCAGGTGGTCCATGATCTTAAGATACCTTTCAGTTCCCTGGGATATGTCATGATTGAGGTGATTCCTAACCGGGTGAACAAGAAAAGCGTGTTTATTCTGAACGTGTATAGTGCACCGAGGGACAGGGTACAGAGATTCAAGCTGCTTCTGCAGAAGGCTTCTAAGCTTGCCGGGGATCATTCGCTGATCGTGGCTGGGGATTTTAATGCTTCGTATCACGTGTGGGGTTACAAGCATGACACAGTTAAAGGGAGAGACCTTTGGCAGGACGCTGCGGAGTTTGACCTTACGCTGGTCACTGACCCTGCCTTTCCGACACGCAGAGGGACGTCGACGCGTAGGGATACTACCCCTGACCTCTGCTTTGTAAAGAACGCGGCCAAGCCTAGTTGGTGCAACCTTGCCGAAGACCTAGGTAGTGATCATTGTATTAACCAAATCGCTTTTGAGATTGAGGGTAGGCGCCCTAGGGCGTTAACGTTTATAGACTGGGATAAGTTTCGGATGATCCGGGAGGAGAGAGGAGAAAGGGGGAAGCAATTCGAAGGCCTGTACCAGCCGTCCCTTGAGGATTGGGTCACCCAGGTGAGGGAGGATGTAAAGGCGGCTACGAAGGAGATCACTACGGATTTGGAGGTGGATAGTGTTGATAGCAGGCTGGCACATCTGATTGAAGCCAAGCGGTCTATGCTAGCTAGGTGGAAGGGGCAGCGGCTTAATCGCAGATTGCGTACAAAGATTTCCGAGCTGAATAAGCTGATTGAGGAGCACTGTAAGCTTTTGTATAGGCAACAGTGGGATGAGTTATGCAACTCGGTGGACGAGCAGGTGCGCAACGGGAGGTCGTGTGGCTTGCTGAAGCATTTGCTGAACGACTCCAATACGAGAGTTAGTCAGGGGCACGTCCTTGTTAGAGCTTTACACGAAGCAGTGGGGTCTGCCTGGGAGGAAGAGCTGGTTGAAAAGCTGGCCAACAAATACCTTCCTGTTGTGGACCCGGATGCTCTTCTGACGGAGCAGGCCTACACGGGAGAGGACAACTTTTCCCTAGATTAGGACTTTTCTGTGGAAGAGATACGCACGGTTTTGCATAACCTCAACAGCAAGTCGGCTCCCGGACCGGACGGCATTTCGAACAAGCTTTTGAAGAATCTGGACGATATGTCAATCAAGTACCTTACCGGGGAGGTTAACGCTGTGTGGAGAGACGGGGTGGTTCCGGAGCAGTGGAAGACAGCTCTCACGGTGCTGATTTCCAAGGCTGGCAAAGTCCCGAGCATTGATAACTTAAGGCCTATTTCGCTCACTTCGTGTGTAGGCAAGGTAGCCGAGCATGCGGTGCTTAATCGGCTTACAAGGTACCTTGAGGAGAACCAGGTCTACCCCCACACTATGATTGGTTTTCGGGCCGGGCTGTCGACTCAAGACGCAATGAAGCTCATCAAGCATCAGGTCATTGATATTCTTAAGTCCAGTTCGGATCTTGGCCTCGGCGCGCGCTTTCATGACTATGTCAGGTCCTTCCTGTCAGGCAGGAAGGCTACCTTGAGGGTTGCGGAGCTGGAGTCAAAAGAAGCTCCTGGAGATTGAGGGGATTAAGCACACGATGTATGCAGATGACGTGACTATATGGTGTCCCGGTGGTAGTGACGGCTATATCGAAAGTGTTCTGCAGGAGGCAGTAGATGTAATTGAGAATTATTTGGACCCGACGGGGTTAAGGTGCTCCCCCTCCAAGTCGGAGCGGTTTCTGTACAGACCCACTAGAAGGGGACCCAAGCCAAGGGGATGGATCCCCGTGGACCAGCCGAGCATCCAGCTTCGTACAAGAAATGGTGATCTCATACCTAGGGTAGATAAGATCAGGGTTCTGGGGATGATGATTGAGTCGAACGGCGCCAACACGCTGACGATCCAGAAGATCATTGCCAAGACAGAAAAAGCGGTACGCCTAGTGAAGAGGGTGGCCAACAGGCAGACGGGGTTCAAGGAGGATAGTCTGATTAGACTTATGCACGCATGCTTATTGTGTCACTTTACTTATGTGGCGGCCATGCACAAGTGGAAACCATCGGAGAAGGAGAAGCTTGACACGCAGACTAGGAAGATCACGAAGAAAGTTTTGGGAGTGCCAATGTGCACCAGCACCGACCGACTTCTCCAGCTGGGAATTCATAATACCTTGGATGAGATAGTTGAGGCTCAGGAGAGGACACCGATGGTGCGTCTCTCTACGAATAGCGCGGGTTGGTAGATTCCGAGAGAGTTAGGTGTTCCTCAGGAGAAGATTTCGCAGCTTCACGTCGGTATTCCCTTGAAGGTCCGTAAGCGGTATCACGTCAAGCCTGTTCCCAGGAACATGCATCCGGAGCGAAATGTGGGTAGTGGAAAGGCCAGGGGGGCTTGCCTGCTGAGACTCATTCGTGATGAGAATCAGAAGGTTGGCTTCGTCGATGCTTCTTTTAACGAGGAGAGGAAGGTGTTTACCAGAGTTGTCGTGGACAATGAGGGCAGTGTCGTTAACGCTGCTACCGTTCGGACTGATAGGCCAGAGGTCGCGAAGCAAGCGGCTATTGTGCTCGCCCTGGTTGACAGGCGCAGGCCTTTTGTATATTTTTCAATTCAATTCAAGTTTATTTGCATCTATACATGTACAGATGATATAGCGATTCAAAGTCGGCCGTTAGGGCTTTTGAGAAGGGCTTGGTGGCTAAGGTTGCTTTTAAAATTATGCAGACATGTGAGATCTCTAAACACTGATTGTGTTGGTTCCCTGCTCACCTTGGGATGATTGAGGGAGCCCCTCCGAATCTCAATGAGACCGCTCATGAGGCAGCGCGAGATCTTGCCCTCCACTCTGCCCCGCGCCACGGCGTGACGTTACTCCCCGAGAACAGAGGCTCCCCTTCCACATTCAATGAAATCACGAAGGATTACCTTCTTAATCGCAGGGTTTACGGTTTGCCGCATCCTAAACTAAATAGGGCCCAGGCACTTACATGGCGCTTACTGCAGACTGGTACTTATCCTTGCCCACGGAGACTGAACATGTTTTATCCGGAGACGTATACAGAGCCTTATTGCCAAGATTGTGATGCTTTAGCCAAGCTCGAACACATGCTCTGGTCTTGCAAAAGAATTCAAGACTTGGCGATCAAGAATGCGTCTAGGTGGGAGGCTGCACTTCGCAGCCCGGACCTGGATGAACAATTCTGGGCTATTCAAGCAGGCTCACGACGTGGCCGTGAGGCTTGGCCTTTCGGTCCCGACGTGGGAACGGACCGCTTAGTGGTTAATTATCACTACTTTCAAGACCAAATAAAGTTTTCCATCCATCCATCCATTTACCCTGCATAGGATCAAGGTATCGTAAAATGTTAGCTTCATATGCATTGTACTTCTCGTCAGAAAGCACAATATCACCTTATTTTTTCATTTATCTACCCTAAAGGGCCAGCATGGACATTACATTTGATATACAATTGATATACAAAGGTATTAGGCAACGTGCATGTAAGTCGAATATCCTTATAAGAAGTCGTACGTCCTATGCAACTTTACACCACTCCTCATTCGACAATATCATACGCAAATAATTCTTACATTATACAAGCAATAATCTTACATCCTCTCACATCTGAAGAAATGCAGGAAGAAATGTTATTGTTTCTAATTTCCGAATGTTTCATTAAGTGCTTGTCTGAATATAATATGGTCAGATATTCCGGCTATATTACTTGGGAGATGATTCCATTCCGAAATGACTAAGCGCAGACATGAAAACTGCAATAGTTTAGTGCGTGCAAATGGTTGTTCGATCCTAAATTCGTTATCAATTCGTGGGAATTTCCTTTTGGCTGGTAAAATGTGTGCCTGAGAAAAGATATTTGGGTGATAAAAAAAGCTGATGGAAGAAAGTTAACCGAGATATCTTTCTAGTCTGCAATGGGATGAGTCCTATGTTTTATTTTATATTCGCATTCTCATGCGATTAGCATTCTCAGGACACTTGCCGAACTTTTCCATATCTATACATTTATCTATGTCGGTTACGAAAATTTGGGTGATGAGTATTTGCCCCTGGATAGGCACCGTTTTTCAATCAACCACTTTTACGCCATATTGAGTAATTGAATATGTGCCGCTACTCATTGAAAAAATAATACTTCTTGAGGACTTCTCCATTTCTGAACGGAATCGAACACGCATCAATACCTATTCACGCACGCGCAACACGCGGACTTCGTAACGGCGCCGCTAGATGGCGCAGCGTGTTCATAGGGAAGAGCGAGATTGGAGCCCGGCATCAGCCCACGCCTCAACCACGAAGGGCATCACCAACGGCTGACAATGAAGTGTGTCGTCGCTACACGCTGCTTGTTTTCTGCACATGCGTTCTACGCTACACATCGCTTCGATGCGAACCGCATTAACGTCGACAGTCATTTAAGGTTGGTTCATGCCGGATTTTAAACATGTAATATCTGCCCCTATGTCACTTTATAAACCAAGAACAGCAGTAAAGCAAGAACAGATGCCTGAGGCACGCATGAATTAACGGAATCTCTTTCGAATTTCGGCCCATCATCCCAACGTATTGCATGCAAAACTTTAGGCAATTCTTCCTGCAATGCCGCAGATTCTCGGAGTTCGTTCATCATATGTTACGACCTAGCCGTCCAATTCCTTGCTTATGCGCTTGTAGTGGGTACTTGCCATATTAGAGGCCAACCATCACCTTTTTGTAAGACGCGTGGCCATCGCTGACCCTTCCATCTTGCTACGGCGCAGGTATGTTTACCGCTATTTGCCACTTGAAGCGTTCAGTTGGCGTAGAAGTGAAAGCTGTTTGCTGGAAGAGATACATAGTGGAAGCATTCTATGTAAGGCGTTATGGATCCGGGCTTCAATGAACGACGGGTCTTTAGGTAGAAGTGCTTGAAGAGTATCATGCAGCACAGAAGACACCAAAGAGCTAAAGCTGGATCTAGTCGCGGTGCTAACAGGAAGGTCAGGATACTAGGACATTTGCCTATATAGATGCGCCGAGTTGCTCACATGCAGTTCGAGGTAGCTCGGAGTCTCGATGTCTTGTTTCCAAGCCACACTACAAGCATAACGATAGGTGCGAAATTGAGAAAAAACGAGCCTTAGTTAAAAAAATTTTTCCAGTCTTCTGCTGGGGCGTTTCTCCTACCCCACATGCAGTAAGAAAATAGTAAAGTCAGTCTCTCATGGCTTCAATAGAGAAATAACGCATCAGAAAACGGGGCAAAATACTTGCAATGAGACACTCACAGCGCTGCTTTTAGGAACGTTATGTGGCGCTGTGTGTGCCTTTTTATGTTGTATACGTATGACGCATCAGGAGAAGACGTCAACCCATCTCGTCGCCCGAAAGCGTTCTGACGGCCGTGCCATGCTTATGCGCACGCCACGGGACGGCAGGACAGGACTCTCCGTACGCATTGCGGAGCGAAGAGTCCAGTCCAACTGCGGCTGCGGGAAACGCACATTTAGTTTCCTCGTCTTGTAATGACGGCTGATGTGTGCGCCTATTCAATCTGCCGACCGAGCGCGTTACAGACTGATAACACCATGGGAAAATGATCGACCCAGTGTTCATAGCAGAGATGAGTGGTGAGAGCAACCTTCAGCTGGTGATTAAGTCGCACGACCGTGCCGTTCGCTGATGGATGATAAGCCGTGGTGCGGGAGTGCTTAGTGCCAAGGTGACGACTCACGGATCTGTATAATGCGGAGCGAAATTGGTGTCAGTCGTCACGGTGTCAGAACAACCGAAACGTGGGATCCAGGTGGAGACGAATGCATGATCGTCTGGGAAGTGGCGTCCGCATTTGGTACAACTTCATGCCAACGTGTAAAACGATCCACCATCGCGAGGAGATGTCTGCAATAGTGCGACGTGGAAAGAGGACCAAAGTTACCGGCGTGCACGAGATCGAAATGTAGGGCGGTAGAAAAGCCTAAAGTGGGTATTTTCGGTCGCGCGTCACTTCGGCGTTCTGGCATGGCACGTGAGTGCGGGTGTATTGACAGATATTCACGTTCATGTGCAGCCAGACATAACGCCCAGTGATGAGGCGATTTGTGTCTATGGCTCATGATTATAGGAGATGCCGTGTAGAGAATCAAACACGGAGCGTCAACAGGTGACAAGAATTATTAGGCACCGACGTGTCGCGCCACAGCAAACCTGGCGCGCATCGCTACTGTGCCAGCTGAAGACGGAGGGAGCGAGGACTGCCACGGCAGCGCTTAAAGCATAGGGGCTTTAAGCTGTGTTGTCGCTAAGGCATCACGGTCGACGGGGTGCGCGGAAGACCCGATGGAGTGCACACGAGGAAGGACATAAGCTGCTTAGTTGTCGGTGGCCTTGACGTAACAGCGGTCGGTCGTGAACTCCGAGATGTACGCCAAGTGACGTAGCTCCTGAGAGACATACTTGAATGAGCTGGTGTAGATAACACATAAAAGCTCGGGATCCGTAAGGCTGTGAAACGTCAGATCGTCTAGAAGATGTCAGAAATGTACAATGGCGACGTGAATGACGTGAAGCTCACGGCTGAAAACGCTGTAACGAGTCTTTTAGTAGGCTGAAGCTTCCGTGAGAACCCGAATTAGCGCCACTCGGAGTCAACTTCTTGCTGGAACACTGCACCTATTACACATCGGAAGCATCCACCGTGACAAATGTCCCCTCGGGAGTGGATTAGCAGCATGGCGTCCACCACAGCTTGTTTTGCTGCAGAAAAGGCGGCCTGGGCTTCTGACGACCACAAAATTTCGGTGTACTTACTGTCACTCTTGCAGTCAAGCTCACTGAATAGTGTCAGGAGTTCGGCACAGTGCGGGATGAAGCACCATGAGAAATTTAGGAATCCCAATAGCTCAAGGAGTTTTCTAATGCTAGGGGGTGACAGAAATTCCTGGACGGCCTGGAAATTCTTGTATTTATTTACTCATCCTGCAGACTAAGATGGTGGCCCATGCAGGAAGGGCACTATGCAGTGACAAGGTAGTGACAGTGCAAAAATTATCGAATATTACGATACTCCCTCATGCAAAGTTTGGACGCAGCTTCGTACGTGTTTTCATTTCGCAATGTATTGGCTGGTGCGGACAATCTGCCTCGTGCGGCACGTTGCAAACAGAACGACGTGTAGCGCGACGACCTCGGTAATCAGTAGATCGTGAGAGGAAGCGCATGGGTGACTCGTGGGTGCAATTTACCGCAGCCTTTGTTTCCATATAGAGCCGGTCTTGCGCGGTACTACGATTTCCTTCTCACGCTTTCGCCATACCCTCCTCCTCCGCTTTCGCCTCATGGTTCCGATGCACCCTCGTCCTCCGCTTTCCTCCACTTCACGTTATGACCTTAAAGACCCCCGTTTAGGGAGTATTACTTAAGTGGTGGACTAAGAAAAAGGTACAAAGAACATGCATCCCTTATAAAAATTGCCAGCACATATTTTAGACCGCCTTTAGACTGTTAATACTAGAACCTACCAACAGTTAATAGAAATCATTCCAGCGGTCTTTAGACTTCCTAACACCTCCCTAGTAACCCCGTAGAAAGAATTCGCCACCACCATTAATTTGAATCATGTTAATAAGCTGTCTGTGAACTTCCTACTTTTTCTTGGAAACACTTGGAAACACTACTTTCTTGGAAAATTTTTTTCTTGGAAGCATATTTACACACTACCTGTAGACATCCCATTAACAATTTGCTAACGCTTTCTTTAGACACCCTAGTTAGAGTGTGCCTACAATTGGACACCTAAATCAAATAGAAGCATGTTTAAGGAGATTGTGAACATCCTACCAGCATTCTATAAACAGTCTTTTAGGCCTTATTATGACTTTGTCAATATTTAAAACCACCTAACAACATTTTGCCATTAGGCATTGTAGAAACGTCCACAATCGGTTACAGTATTTGAATGAAAACATGATGAACGCGCTGATCAACTTACACTGATCTGCAAATTTCTAGCTTTAAATCGCCCAGTATGCCACTCTAAAATGCTCAAAGCCGCAACTATTCTATTTCATTTTTGGGCCCCATTAGCGTCGGGCGCCTTATGGATGTTTATGCCATCTTACTGGAGTTTTGATAAATTATACGCTCTTGACGCGCTGTGCAGATGAAGCCACAGGGTTCGAAAGGAACTACTGCAAATAAATGCCTGACGAATTGGAAACATTGCTAAGATTGCATCAGACATTTATTACATTCAATCAGTAAAACTGGTGTACAGCAGAAATGAGACTAGTTATGCGAAGCTGCTACAGCATTCTGGGCGTTAGCTGCAGCTACACTTTAGCCATAATGAATATGGTTCTTTTTTGTGAGCTTGCTGCTGTGAGATTCTGGGTGTCGTACGCTGAAAGAAAAAGGAAGTGAGTAGCAGGTAGCTGTGCATTAACTCTCCGATACTCAGATGTGGGCTTTAAACAAGACAAAAAACAACCATACATAATGATTTAAGTTCGCTGGCGTGAAATTATAAGCTTAATATTTTACCGCTTCTCATCCTGTACACCGTGAGTAGGGAAGAGCAAAGAATAAGTTCATTGTCGCATATTATTTACCACACATTAAGCCATCGCGACCACCGTGAAAACAGTTTTTGTATGCTTCGTGTTTATAGGAACTTCAGGCGAACTGCATGACACGGCGTAGTTAAAGTATGTAAGAAAATCGTTTCTAAACATTTCAAGTCATTGCAGTTCGCGCTTGTAAGAACCTGCTAAAATGCGGCATAGGCAAGTGAAATCAAACAATCTGTTTATGAAAAATGATAAAGAAGCGTATACCTTTTATTATACTTTGGAGACAGAACTTCGACGCAGTGCTTTTTTGAGCAACAGCTGTTTGCGACTGGTGCAGTGTGCAGTTTAAAACACGGACAGTGCCAATATTAAATCACTATCACTTCACACAACTCTGAGTCGCAGCTGGCAGAGAAGTTGCAACGAAGAAAACACCATGGGCTTCGCAAGCACAGTGCTGTGGGCCTATAGCACAAAACTATCCTAATATGTTTTTATTGCCGACGCAAGCATCGGGCGGTCACCCGTTGTCTGAACGGACCAATAAAACGCATTCTTGTTCATAGGAGATCACTTTTGTTTGCTTGAAAAACGAATAGCATTGCCTGCACTGAGCGGCTTGTCTTATCTAATTGGCTGACAAGAGGCGAGAAGCACGCTCAAGTGGAAAAGAATTCGATGGGGCCGAGCCACTGCACTGAATATCGATAACCAGATGAAGAAGGTGGTGCCTGCGTCTGCGATTGGTCCGCTTTCCCTTACTTAGCTGGCGGTGGCTGGTCGAAAAGCGGGGCGGCATGCAGCGGAAGCTTAAGAATGACACTAAAACGGATTCTCAGCAAAAAGGAGTTGGCAGAACGCGGTCGTAAACGTTCCGAAAGTGCTCGAAAACGTTACACTGCCATGCGAAACGTTTTATTACACGCAAAAAAACCCATGCTCTCCGGCAGGTGGTAGTTGCCAGTTCCTCAGTGATCGGCGGCAGCCATCTTTTATTCCTTTAGGAACGGGGCATCCTGCGGCTATTCAGAATAACGTTCAGTTTTGTTCGTCATATTATTGCACCTTTAACGCGCACACGTCACTTTGACGCGGTGAGTTTTTTGCGGTTTTGTGACGTCGCGTGGCAGGCAGGTGAAGCCGATCCAGGCCTAAAGCTTTTCACCAATAGCCGAGGGCTAACGGTGAAACGGCGTCGAATCAGAAATAACTATTTTTCATTTGTTCGGTCATATCATGCATAATCAGTGTGTACATGTCATATCAGATGGGAAGCATTCGCGGTTTTCCTGACGTCGCGTGAGAGACAGGTGAAGTGGGGGTGGCCCGCAAAAAGTTTTTACCAATCGCGGAGGGATGATTGCAGAATTGGAATAGAAAAGTTTGGAATAGTTTTACGTTATACCGCCCCTGGTTGACTGTTTCACTCACAAATTACGCTTGCACGTCTGCTTGGAAAGTACGAGGTCTGTTAGAAAAGTATCCGACCTTATTTGTTTTTGCGAACAACTGATGGATATGAAAGAAGCACGCTTGCGTCAGCGGGCCTTGAACCTTCGTGCGCATGCGCGAACTCTTTCCCGCCTGCCGATTGCGTCAGTCGCTGGGATGCAGCGTTTGAGTGAGGTATTGCGCAGTGCTCTCGTCGGTTTTTTATTGCAAGGAAAATGGCAGAGCGACTGGAGCAGCGCTACTGCATCAAATTGTGTTAGAAACTGGGCGACAGCCAAGTGGAAACCATTCGGAAGATTCAGACGGCTTTCGGTGACGATGCTATAAGCAGCAGACAGATTTAGGAGTGGTACAACCGGTTTAAAGACGGCCGCACATCGGTGGAGAGCGAGCCACGCTCCGGTCGGCCATCGACGTGCCGAAATGACCAGGACATTCCCGAAGTGAACGCTGTGCTGAAGCGGGACCATCGTGTGACTATCCGAGTTATTGCGGAAGAGGTGGGCATCAGCACTTTTTCTGCACATTCTATTATGACCGAAGATTTGGCCATGAAGAGAGCTGCGGCGAAATTCATGCCGAAGCAGCTCACCGTGGAGCAAAAGCAACTTCGTGTTGAAGTCTCACAGGATATGCCGAATCCCACAAACAGTGACCCCGACTTTATGAACGCCATTACCACTGGTGACAAGTCTTGGGTGTACGGGTACCACCCGGAAACCAGATCCCAGTCGTCACAGTGGAAGCATTCCACGTACCAAAACCAGAGAAGGCCCGCCAAGTGCGCAGCAACGTCAAAGTGATGCGGAATGCTTCCATTGCCTCCCGCGGTGAGGTACACCACCAGTACGCACCACAGGGTCAAACAATCACCAAAGAGTACTACAGGAATGTCCTCCGTCGCCTACCTGATGCTGTGCGGCTCAAGAGACCGGAGTTGTGGTCAACAGGAAATATGCGTATCCATCACGACAATGCTCCTGCCCATTCCTCGCACTTGATTCAGATTTTTTTGGCGAAAAACCAGACTCCTGTAGTTCAACAGGCTCCTTAATCTCCTGATATGGCCCCTGCGACTTCTGGCTGTTTTCCAAAATCAAGAGGCGATTGAAAGGAGCGTGATTTCAGACAAGAGATGACATTATGGCTGCAAAGACAGCCGAGCTAAACTCCATTCCGAAAGAGGCCTTCTCGGGATGCTTCCAACAATGCCAGCCCCGCTGGAAGAAGTGTGTGGAGTACCAAGGAGACTTCTTTGAGGGTGATTAGGTTTCCAACGCTCCAGTTATGTCAGTTTTTTTCTTCGGCCAAAGGTCGGATACTTTTCTAACAGACCTCGTGTGTGTATGATTCTGCCACAAGCATAAACAGCCGCAAAAGTAGCTAAATTGCTGCTGCAATACACGACCAAACACTTACATTGCCCCAACCATTGCACGCCGGCGTCGCACAGGAACTGATATTGATGACGATAGTCTCCTTCTTTGCCTCGACTCGGACAACTTGCAACTTTGTGTGCATGCGCGAGAGAGGCGTGTGAAATTCTTTCCATTCACCCACTTCGCCTTGACCACCACCGATCTAAAACCCCTCTTTACGCGGAACAATGCACAGCCTCCTACCTTGCCAGGGTTGAATGACACCCACACATTCCCTCTCGGTGAAAGGTGTGGCGGGCCTTTGTGTGCGCATCGCTTTCTCGGGGGACTGCACTTACAAGGAGTGATGTACCCTATGTCCGAGGTTGAAAAAGAACCTGACAAGACAGCCGACTAATTTTGTTATGCCGTTCGTTAGGGGCTTTATATATCACCCGCCGTGGTGGCCCAGTGGTTATGGTGATGGGCTGCTGAGCACGTGACCGCGGGATCGAATCACGGCCACGGCGGCCACATTTCGATGGGGGCGAAATGAGGAAACACCCGTGTATTGATTTAGGTGTACGTTACAGAACCCACGTGGTCAAAGTTTCCAGAGGAGAATGCCTGACAGTTTGGCAGGCATTCTCAAATCATGAACAGCAGGTTGCCACTATCCCTCAAGAGAAAAGTATATCACAGCTGTGTCTTACCAGTACTCACGTATGGGGCAGAAACCTGGAGGCTTGCGAAAAGTGTTCTGCTTAAATTGAGGACGACACAAAGAGCTATGGAAAGAAGAATGATGGGTGTAATGTTAAGGGATAAGAAAAGAGCAGATTGGGTGAGGGAACAAACACGAGTTAATAACATCTTAGTTGAAATCAGGAAAAAGAAATGGACACGGGCAGGACATGTAATGAGGAGGGAAGATAACCGATGGTCATTAAGGGTTACGGACTGGATTCCAAGGGAAGGGAAGCGTAGCAGGGGGCGGCAGAAAGTTAGGTGGGCGGATGACATTAAGAAGTTTGCAGGGACAACATGGCCGCAATTAGTACATGACCCGGGTGGTTCGAGAAGTATGGGAGAGGCCTTTGCCCTGCAGTGGGCGTAACCAGGCTGATGATGATGATGATGTCATATGTGTAGCTAGAATGAATGAACCCAGTGGCACAAGTTTGCACGGATTCTAATTCGTTAAGTTGTGAGGATTGGACAACGTGGACAAAACGTATAAGACAACAAACGAGGTGTTATGGGCAAAATAACACGCCAAAATTACACTGATGGTGAACGCGCACCGAACGCGGCTAGGAAACTGAGCTCCTCCCTGCGCAACATGCCACACAAGGTTGCCGGAATGCGTGAAGGCCACAAAGTATACCGGGTGCGGACTCCAGATGGGCACCGCATATTCTAGTCCAGCTGTGATTTTAGGTTTATACACGAGAAGTTTTATGTTCCCTGGGGCAGAACGCTAATGACGCTTTCAAAAACCGACAAATCTGTTTGCTGATACTATCAACTTGGGGACATGTGCACGCCAGGAAAGATGGCAGGATAAGGTGACGCTAAGGCATTTATAGGACTGGACTTTTTCAGCTGTAGAGTTAGAGATAACGTACCAAAAAAAGCAAATAATCGATTATGCTGGAGCTGAAATGTAACGAGTTTGCATGTAATGGGACTGAGCTTCATTAGCTAAAGGTCCCACCACTCCTGTACACGGTTAATGTTAATTTAGGGGGTAGCATGACCAGAAAGGTTATTAATTGTGCGATAGATGACACAAACTTCGGCAAACATATGGATATGAGAATATGCAGGAATAGGCAGATCGTTTATGTATATTGGGAACAGACAGGGTGTGAGGACAGACCCTTGGCGGAGGCCCGATGTTACTGAGAGGGAGCTAGAACGGTTATTTTTGTTAGAGACGAAGTGAGAACGGTTAGTAAGAAATTCTGAAATCCTTCCCAGTATGTGAGAATCCAGTTTCAACTGGGTAAGTTTTAGTAACAGGCGTGTGTGTGGTACTTTGTCGAATACTTTAGCGAAGCCCATAAATATTCAATCAGGCTGAAGGTTACGGTTAAGGTTAGAATAGGCTCATGTACAAATATTGCCAGTTGAGTTTCACAAGGTAAGGATTTGCGAAACCATGCTGGAAATTATGAAATAAATTCTTAGTGCCCAGGCAATATATTATGTGGCAGTATATGATATGATGTGATTTTGCATAGGACGCTCGCTATAGTGAAATTGAGTGGTAGTTTAGGGCGCATTGTTTATTGCCTGATTTGTGGACCCAAGTGACCTTTCTCACTTTCCAGTCGTCTGGTAAAATTTCTGTTTCAAGCGACAAGGAGAACAGCTTTGAGAAATACACACAAATAATTTGTGTAGTGTTTTTTAACAGATTGGAGTTAATTTTATCTGTGCCAGCCGATGATGAAAGTTATTATTGATTCTATCGATGAGGAATGGAATACCAGCAACACTGACTATCAATGGGGCCCTCATTGGCAATGTTTTAGTGGGTGGCGTAGGAAATCCTAAATCACCTTTCTTATTAAATACGGGTGAGATCGTGATGTTAAACATTTCAGCACAATGAGCGTCTCTCACCTCCTTGCGTTATTGTTCATAAGTGTGATGTCGTGTGGATGTCGCGCGTTTATGATTTCCCAGAATTTCGTAGGGTTAACTTCAGAATTTTAGGTGTCACTGGGATAAAATTTCTCTGTAGCATTTGGATATGCAGTATAATACGTCTCTTCTGCAGTATAGCACCTATTCTATGCGCAAGCAGTTCTATTGGGTTTCGCAGTACGGAAGAGGCTTCTTTTTGTTTTCTTTTGTTTTTAAGGTTTTTCAAAACCATGTCTTGTTTTTATTGGCAAGGAAGTTCATCTCGGAGATGAATTTATTATTCAGCTAAAATATTTTCTCCTTAAAGATTAGCCAGTTGCCATTAAGGCTTCGGAAATTGAGAATGGGTGCAAACGCAGGAAAAAATTTAGTAGTTCGTTATTAAATGTGCCGTAATCGGCCTTATTGTACAAATGAATTGTTTTGCTGAAGGTGTTGCGCGTTTTGGGGATGAAATTAAATGTAGTATGAATTGCCTTGTCATCACTGATTTTACGTAAGTATGCGATATATTTTAAGGTTTCAGGGTTATTTGTAAGTATCAGGCCTAAAATGTCCGCATATTCATTAGTCATGCGTGCTGATTCGATGATTGAGCTCAGGTTAAATTTCAGGCAAACATCGACAAATTATTTTGCTTCAGTATTTCCTGTGATTGGCGATGTTTGATTCAGCCACTCAATGATAGGGAAATTAAAATCTCCATAGAGGGGAATATGTGCGGCGGGGTGTTTATTAGTAAGCCGAGAGAATATTTCATAACGTGCACGGGCGAAATTTGGGTCCGTACGAGGGGGGCCTGTAGCATACGCCAAGTATTACTCTTTCCGGTGGGGCACGGCAAATTACCCATAGTGATCGAAGTTGTGAAGTAATGTTGATAAGAGAGCATGATAGCTCTTTGTTAGTCGCGATGACTACGCCCCCGCCACGTGTGTTTCCGCGTTCATGACGAAAAACGATAGTTTGCCAAGTGAGCCAGGGCCTCTGTATCTGAAATGTCTTCAGTAAGCCATGCTTCAGTCTCTATCAGTATACTACTGTCAGATGACTGTAATAGCTTAGACAGGAGCACGCGCTTAGGAAGAAAACTACGTATGTTAGTATAATGTACAGAAAACAAAAGGTTTGAATTCCTGCGGTGCTGTCAGAGACGCATCGCTGAGATCCAATGTGCTAACTCGCATTGAATCGCATTGAGAATGGTACAGATTTGCTCCTAGCAAAGGTAACTAGCTGCTTCCGTGCAGTTCGAACAGGATGGGCGAAATGTTCGCCAATGCTAAAGTTTCTATTTCTTAGTTTCCGGCCGTTTGAACGAATATATTCTTCACTTTAGAAGGATGAAAGTTTCACCATTATGGGTGGTTTGCGGTTTGTGGTGTGCCGCCTTAGGCAGTGCGCACGCTCTGTATCTGATGGTTCAATTGGAAGACCAAGGCGTTCAGGGCAGTGGTGAATTATTTGTTCGAATTTAGTGCATGTTTGCTTCGGGAAACCGTAAAATATTACATTGTTACGCAGGCAAAGGTTCTCGAGGTCGTCAAGACGCTCTCCTAGGTCACACATACAGTAGGTTAACTGAACGGTCTTAGTGTTTATGGTGTCAACTTCTGTTGGAAGGTTAGAAGATTTTGACGAAGATTTTCTACATATGCAATGCGCGCACTAAGATTAGTGATAGTTATGTTTGTGGTCGGTAGCTGGGTTTGAAGACCTTGCACCTCCGATATTAGCGCAGAGTGGCCGGCGGACAACCTTTTCAACTTATCGAGAACAATTTGTCAGGAGCAGGGTTTGTCTCTACATCCGCTGATAGCAGTAGCAAGGTACGTGTGACATTAACATATTCATTAACAAGTAAATAGCAGCACTGTGGGCGCGGCAGCTGCGCCAAACAGTAATCACTTGATTTTTTAGTAGGCGTATAATACGAACTACCAATCTTCATGATCCTAAAGAATGGGTTAACGGCCTGTGTGGTGGTACAGCCGCGAAGCCCACAGTGTGCGCGGGATGCTGGTTGCTGCTTTATAGGCGACACAGAAGATGTTTACGATGGGGATAGGGTAGCTGGATTTGTCACGACGATCCACAGTGGGAGGGGAGGCGCTGCCGAACGTCCTGAAGCATGGAGGACAGGGAGGGGGCAAACAGAAATTTCGCCTTCATTGGTAGCAGCAGGTCGCTTCCCGGAGTGGCAGGCGACGCTGCCAGTACGGCAGACCTGAGCAGCTCGGCGATGATACGGCTGAAAATGTGCATGATCAGGATGAATGGGTTAGCGGCCTGTGCAGTGGCACAGACGCGAAGCCCACCTCGCGCTCTGATCGTTCTTGCCGTCTTCCATTCCCCGCTGTTCTCCACGTTTCCTCTTTAATTCTTCGCTATGCCTGTTCACTCGATTACGCCGAGGACGCCGACCCACGAACGGCCGCCTAAAGCTGTAAGCGCATGGCGCGCTTTTCGCTCGATAAAACGCGGCTTGCGGCGAAAGCCATCGCCACTGCGGCGCTTCAGAACCCTCATGAGAACGGCGTGTGCGCGCCGGCCGCGCCGCGTTTGCCGGGTGTTCCGCTCAGCTGGGGTATGGTATACTGGAACGGGGCAGTGTGTCGTCCATACAGCAAAACAATGGGAGAGCCGGGGAAGCTTCTGCGATGACGCTAAAAGCAGGGCGCTGCGACTGATTGGCGTGCCTGGCGCTAGAAATTTAAACAGGTTGTGCAAAGCTTTCTGCATTTATAAACTAAAACCCTCTCAAAACAATTGAAATTATTATAATTCACAAAAAATAAATACTAGGGGTGTGCGAATGTTGAAGTTTTCGAATACGAATCAAATACGAATAGGGGAGAAAACTGGCTTCGAATATCGAATCGAATATAGTGTGCGATATTAATTCGCTGCAAAACGAGGTAGCAATAGCTTTATTAGCCTTTTACAAAATAATATCGCATTTTACAAGGCTGCTGAGAGTTAAAAAATACTCATTACAGATAATGCGCTCACGTAATGACAGGTACTGCTCTGAGTCAGGTAATGCACTTGTTAAAGATTATCATGAAGGAAAATGAACTGCTGAACATGTTCAGAAAGTAAACACCCTGTATGTACTGTGACAACACTTCCAACAGTAGAAAAGACTTTCACTTGGAACTGAGGTGGCAGGGATGGCCGAGTACTTCTGGGCGAGTGTACTTAAAAGCGGGTACTTCAAGGCGCCAATGGACTACCACCACTCACAGATCGTTTCCCCTTTTGAGAAGAGGCTTTTCCGCAGCCTGTAACTTCCCTCTCAGAGGCAGAGGCCAAATGTGTCTTCTCCTTGTTCATCACTAGACCGTCAAAAATTTTCCATACAGTGGATGCCACCAGTGGACACGAACTCGACGCTGGCACGGCAGTGTCCTCACTGGGTTCTACGCCAGCTGGGTAGAGCTTCATTGTTACAATGTCTTTCAGCCAGATAATCGGACTAGATGCCTTATGAACCATGGCCTCAAAGCACGGATCAAGAAGCATGGCCAGGCTGGCAACTTCGTCAAATTCGCACTCAGCAAAATTAGCGTTGATACATTTTGCGGGAATGTTCGTAAACGCTGAGTTGTATTTGCAACTTTCGAGGCAACGCAGCATTCCAAAAATAATCGGAATTTGACATGACAAGGAGGGGTACTGTCCAGCGCTTAAGATCAGAGTGGCAGCAAATAAGGGCTTCAATGCCTCCACAAACTCCACCGCATCTCTCTACCCTGCAGAGCTAGAGGTATCTATTCTCGTGTCAGAAGTGGTGAGCTCAAGTCTACTGGACTCTGAGTTCAAGGAGCCTTGAGAGCATGAGGTACTGACTGTTCCATGTTGTGTAAACGTTCTGCGCAACATGGAGCACGTCTTTGCTCAGCTACCTCTGCAGATTGCTCAGTCTTTTCTGCGCAGGAGGGCTATGCTTGTAGTGTCCTACAATCGTTTTCGCCTCTTGCAGAGTCTGTTGTATGCTGGAGTACACAACATTTCATTCCTGATCACAAGGTGCAGAGTGTGCGCAAAGCAGGTTCACTGGAGTCAAGGCAGTCTCCTGGCAGCCGCTCAGATATTGCGGCCGTTGTTCGTTATCACGATATACTTCACACAGTCGATTGGTATCTCCATGTCAGTGCATAGCTGCTCCAATGACGCAGCTATGTTCTCCGGCATATGTCACATGTTCAAATTGAACTTGTCCATGTCGAACTTCACCGTAAGAAAATGACGCGTGAAGCTTACAAAAGCATCGTTGGAACACGACGTCCAGGTATCGCTCGTGAAAGCGAGTGCTTGTTCCGTGTTCAAGTGCTTTTCGCAGCTCGTGTCGTACCTTTGCTCTTGTGTCGTCGTACAGGCGCGGGACGAGCACACGCAACAATTTCGTTCGAGATGGCAGACTGCAGCATGGTACCGCTGCTTTCATCAGTGCTTTGAACTGATGTGGCAGAAATGGTGAAGAAATGAATTGCTGCCACATTCTGGTGAAGTGCGTTTTCTTTCTTTTGAGACAATGACTGCTGTCTCTGCTGAAGTATACCATCCAGTGTCAGTTAATTCTTGAACGGAGCGTTTGCGGTGGTCCCTTTTTTGTACTCTTCTATCAACAAAGGTTCTTGTCTGATGTGATTTTGAAGAGTAGTGTTTGATCCCGTTGGCGTTTGAAGAGCATGTTCGCACGACTTGCACCGAGCTGTCGACGGCGACAGTTTTGTGTGGTACCGCCAAAGACGACTTCTTCCGGCTTTCTTGCTCGCTCGGTGGCTCGTCATCTGCAGTTCATTTCATTTTCATTTCATTTATTTTACCCTCAAGGTACATAGTACATTATAGAGGGGAGGGGCTAAGAGAATACAAAGTATACATCGGTAAAAGTAACTCAAACAAAAAAATAAAAAGATAAATAAATAACAGCAGTAATAACATGATGCGATTCTTGGAGAACACGCTTGATCGAGGGTTGTAGCAGCACTCAGGTAGGTGCAAATAGCGCAGTTGTGAAGTTAGCGTGGTTTGCGTTTGTCTCACATAGCAGCAGCGCAGCAGGTAGCAAAGAGTCGGCGATTATATTACAAAAGCGGGAACACAAGGTGGGAGTTGTCGATGGTGATGCAACGTTCTCCTCGGACATATATTATTTTTCTTTTTTATTTCTAAACATCTAAGAATTGTCCTGGTAACACCTTTTGAAGACTTATTTTATCCCGTATAGTTACAGAGCCCTAAAACATCGTTATGAAATAGCCACAGAATAAAGCTTGGTAAAAAAGAAACCGCAACGGATAGTGTCTCACGGGCGTGATGCAGATAGACTGAAACAGAGCATACAAATAATGAGCCGGTGATGCTAAGTTCTCAGTGAATAAACATGTTCTTAGAAAGATGCGCAGCAAGCTTATAATTCGTTACCTGCTGTATTATTCGGTCTGTCCGAATATTCGCCGTTTCTACCGATATTCGGCCCTCCTCGAATATTCGGGAATTTCCGAATATTGCCGCCAGCATTGCAAGAAGAAAAAAGACGACCGACATATCCCAACTGCGTAGCCGCCACACCGCGAGCGTCAAGCAAAGCACCGCAAGGCAACGCTCGGCCGGTGCTGACAGGCCGGTGGCTCGTGCGCGAGAATCGGACGATTGGCACGCGACAGGAGGCGACAAAGAGGAGGAGGACGTTCGAAGGAGCGAAGCTCGAGGGACGCTTTTGTTGTTGTTGAGTGCTCAGTCGATTTTTGTTGACGGGCACAGGTTCGCCCAGCATAAATCAGTTTTCGGAGAAACGGCTGTTGTAACTGTTGGTTACATATCTGGTGGAGGTGCGGGGTATGATTCCAAGCCCCACACACGCCAGGGAAGGTAGCCCGAATCGCCGAAGTTTGGAGCCAACAGAATTAACGCCTGTCCACCAACGCACGAGTCGCCGCATACGAGGTGAGGCCCCCGAGTTTGCTCCTCTCGCCGATTCACCAAGGGCAGCGGCGGCAGCCAGCCGAGGTACCAGTGCGATGGCTACTCAAGTAACCCCTTCTCACGTTGTCGTTGACTCACCCCGGACGCCAGAATCCTTCCACGGAGACACATTCGAGGATGCCGAGGACTGGCTCGAAAACTTTGAGCGTGTCGCCAGGTGTAACGGTTGGGACGAGACAAAGAAACTCCGGTATGTGTACTTCGCGCTGGAGGAATCCGCACGCACGAGGTTTCAAAACCACGAAGCGTCGTTATCATCGTGGAACGACTTCCGACGAGAGCTGCTAGCTACGTACCCGAGCACGGACCGCAGAGAGGGGGCAGAAGCCGCTCTTCAGGCGAGGAACCAGCGGAATAATGAAAGTGTGACCATGTACATTGAAGACATGACCCACCTCTTCCGCCGAGCCGACCCAAACATGGCTGAGGACAAGAAATTGCGGCACCTAATGCGCGGTGTGAAACAGGAACTCTTTGCCGGCCTGGTTCGTTATCCGCCCCGCTCTGTAGCCGAATTTCGATCAGTGGCGGCGACGATGGAGAAGACGCTGCAGCAGCGTGCGCGGCAGTACAACGGAGATGTATGCGTCGCATCATTTGACGTTGGGTCAGGAGCCCTCCCCAACAACATGGATATCCTACGCGAAATGGTGAGGTCCGTCGTAAGGGAAGAGCTGCAGAAACTGCAGCTGGCCCACAGCCCTCCTACGGTGTCCTCACTTGCTGATGTCATACGCGAAGAAGTCCGGCAAGTAATTTCTGAGCCAGACCCTAAGGTACGGCCCCACGCACAGCCAGAGCGTCAGCCGCGGATATCGTACGCCCAAGCTTTACGTCAGGACCTAGGACGCGTAGACTTTGGACGAACGGCCACAATACCCCAGGTACTTCCTCGCAATGTGCAGCCCATGCCAGAAGGAAGCCCACGTAAAAGCGATGTATGGCGCACTGCAGACCGGCGTCCCCTCTGCTACCACTGTGGAGAGGCTGGTCACCTATACCGGGAATGCCAGTATCGCCGAGTAGGACTGCGTGGCTTCTCTGTGAATGCGCCTTGCCCTCGAAACGGTGAGCGTCCTTATGAGATTGAGGCATATTTATCTACGCGCCAAACTGTTCGGAACCCCCAGCCACATGAACCTCGATCAGCAGCGCCTATGCGTTATAGGTCGCCCAGTCCGCGTCCCGCTTCCATTTCACCGAGGCGTCGCTCCCAAAGTCCGCGACGGGAAAACTAGAGCCAGCGACCTGTGGAGGCAAGGCCGCTGACGCTCGGAACACCGAAGGCCCTCCATCGCCAATCCGACAAGACGACGGCAGTGACGAAACGACGGACAAGTGCAGTGATGACACCGTTACTTCCGAGTTGCGCGTCATCATCGACGACTTCGAAGTGACTGCGTTGGTAGACACTGGTGCGGACTATTCAGTTATTAGCAGTGTACTCGCCAGAAAATTGAAAAAGGTATTGACCCATTGGACCGGATCTCCAATACGTACAGCGGGGGGACACTTAGTCGACCCCGTAGGAATGTGCACAGCAAGAATCGGAATTAGAGGCTTTACATATGTCTGCAGCTTTATTGCTATCCCTGAGTGTTCCCGTGATCTGATACTGGGCATGGACTTTTTGCGAACGAATGGCGCAATTATCGACTTGCAAGAATCACGCGTGTTGTTTTCCACAGAAAATGCTGTTACCATTTCTGATACAGAACAGCCACATATCTCCTCTCTCCGTATTGTGAATGAAGACGTGACGGTGCCGGCACGGTGCAGTATGACTGTCGTTGTAAGGAGCGACATGTTTCGTGACTATGAGGGACTTGCAGACGGAAATATCGGGCTGCTACTAGAAAAGCAAATATGCGTGGCAAGAGGCCTAGTTCACCTGCGTAACGGGTATGCGGACGTCCTTTTGACTAACTTTGCCAATGAGGCACAACAAGTGGCGAAGGGAACAGCCATAGCGTCTCTTCATGACTATACACAATTTGCGGATGTGTCGACCCTCGATGCAGCATCACCAGCTTCTGCCACCGTAGACAGTGTCCTTACCTCTGTCGACATTGACCGAGAGCTGTCGTCACTACAAAGAGATGAGATTGTGAACTTGGTCACAGAGTTTGCAGAATGCTTTTCGACTTCATCGAAAGTCCGTCGTACTTCCATCGCAAAACACCGCATTGTGGTCGAAGAACCTGCAAGACCAGTTCGCCAACACCCGTACCGAGTAGCTCCAAAGGAAAGAGAAGCGATAAGAAGTCAAGTACAGGAAATGCTCAAGGACGATGTAATACAGCCATCCAATAGTCCGTGGGCATCTCCGGTAGTCCTAGTCAAAATGAAGGATAACACCCTACGATTTTGTGTTGACTACAGGAAACTCAACCTCGTCACGAAGCGGGATGTTTATCCACTCCCTCGCATCGACGACACCTTGGACAAACTACGCAATGCTTACTTCTTCTCTTCTCTGGATCTCAAAAGCGGATACTGGCAGATAGAAGTGGACGAGCGAGATCGCGAAAAAACGGCATTTGTGACACCGGATGGTTTATACGAGCTTAAGGTGCTTCCATTTGGTCTGTGTTCTGCGCCAGCCACATTCCAGCGGATGATGGACACTGTTCTCTCCGGACTGAAATGGCAGTCATGCCTCGTCTACCTTGATGATGTGGTGGTCTTCTCCACTACATTCGAGCAGCACGTGCAGCGACTGAGAGCAGTTCTGGATGCTATTCGCACGGCGGGATTGACCATAAAACCCGAAAAATGCCACTTCGGCTTTCGCGAGCTCCGCTTTCTCGGACGCATTGTCAGTGCTGAAGGCGTCCGCCCCGATCCTGAGAAGATCACTGCAGTAGAAATGTTTCCGAAGCCAAGAGACAAAAAAGCTATTAGACGTTTCCTGGGACTGTGTGCCTACTACAGGCGTTTCGTAGAAAATTTTTCTAAGATTGCCGAACCACTCACGCGACTGACAAAAGAAGATGTCCCTTTTGTGTGGGAGAAAGAACAAGAAGACGCCTTCTCTGAACTACGACGGCGTTTGCAGAGTCCTCCTATACTCGCCCATTTTGATGAAAATGCCGAAACGGACATCCACACCGACGCGAGTAACGTCGGTCTCGATGCCATACTTATTCAGTGACAGAATGGAGGAGAAAAAGTCATTGCATACGCAAGCCGTACCTTATCGAAAGCCGAGACAAATTACTCAGCTACAGAAAAGGAATGCCTGGCGGTTATATGGGCCATCAGTAAGTTCCGGCCATACTTATATGGAAGACCGTTTCGAGCCATAAGCGACCATCACTCATTGTGCTGGCTGGCGAACCTTAAGGACCCTTCTGGAAGACTCGCTAGATGGAGTTTGCGTCTACAGGAGTATGACATCATTGTCGTTTACAAGTCCGGTCTCAAGCACAATGATGCTGACTGCTTATCACGCGCACCAATCGAAGCTACGTCACCTGAATACGAGCAAGATTTCCCATTTCTTGGGGCTGTGAACACGACGGAAATGGCTCATCATCAGCGTACTGATCCGGAATTACTCCTGCTCATCGAGTACCTGGAGGGTCGACAAGTGAAAGTGCCTCGAGTTTTCGTTCGCGGATTGTGTTCGTATGTCCTCCGGAACAACGTCCTCTACAAACGAAACTTCGAGCACAGTGGTGAGACGTTTCTACTTCTCGTACCATCATCTCAGCGAGCTGAAATCTAGAAGCTTGCCATGATGACCCTGCAGCTGGCCACTTAGGCGTTAGTAGGACTCTGGCGAGAATCCGCCAGAAATATTACTGGCCGAAGTTAATGAATTCAGTGCAGCACTATGTCAAATCGTAGGTCAAACCAGCAGGTTTTCTGCAACCGATACAGCCACCAACAGCGCCATTTGAACAAATAGGACTGGATTTACTTGGACCATTTCCCGTTTCAACCTCAGGAAAGCGGTGGATTGTGGTAGCAACCGATTATCTAACCCGGTATGCTGAGACCTCTTCTCTTACAAAAGGAACCGCCATTGAAGTGGCTCAGTTTTTTGTCACACACATAGTTTTACGACATGGCGCACCTAAGGTACTCATAACTGACAAAGGAACAGCTTTTGTGGCCCGTTTGATGCAGTCTGTTATGAAACTAACACATACTGCTCATAGAAAAACCACAGCGTATCATCCACAAACAAACGGCCTGACTGAACGGCTCAATAGAACGCTCGCTGACATGATCTCAATGTACGTGGAGGTCGAGCATCGGACATGGTACAGTATTCTACCATATGCCACCTTTGCGTATAATACTGCAGTACAAGAAACGGCACATTTCACGCCATTTGAACTTGTTTACGGTCGGACAGTAACAACGACACTAGACGCTATGTTACCTGTAGACAACAGCACCGAAGACGACCCTGACGTTAGCGAGTACATAGAAAGGGCAGAAGAAGCACGGCAGTTGGCAAGGCACCGTATCATACAACAGCAATACGTCGACGCAAACCGGTACAACCTAGGGCGAAGAGAGGTACAGTACAACCCCGGAGACAAAGTGTGGGTATGGACGCCTATACGTACGCCCGGTCTTTCGGAGAAGTTACTGCGCCGTTACTTTGGCCCCTACAAAGTACTTCGCCAGTTAAGGCCCTTAAACTACGAGGTAACTCCTGAAGGCCAAGTCTGCTCCACACGACGCAGGACTCGCACAGAGGTCGTACACGTAGTACGAATGAAGCCATACCAGGAAAGACATTGATTAACAGAAGTTGCACATACGATCAAGCCTAGCACCGGCCATCCTCTGACCACTGTCCTTCTAAAGCAGTTGGCCTCTCTAGGCCTTTCCTACGCATCGGGACGATGCTTCTTCGGAGGGGGCTAATGCCGCCAGCATAGCATGAAGAAAAAAGACGACCGACATATCCCAACTGCGTAGCCGCCACACCGCGAGCGTCAAGCAAAGCACCGCAAGGCAACGCTCGGCCGGTGCTGACAGGCCGGTGGCTCGTGCGCGAGAATCGGACGATTGGCACGCGACAGGAGGCGACAAAGAGGAGGAGGACGTTCGAAGGAGCGAAGCTCGAGGGACGCTTTTGTTGTTGTTGAGTGCTCAGTCGATTTTTGTTGACGGGCACAGGTTCGCCCAGCATAAATCAGTTTTCGGAGAAACGGCTGTTGTAACTGTTGGTTACAATATGCATTTCTCGAATCAAATACGCTTTGAATAAGGAAAATATCAGATTCGTATTCTAAATTTCCAATGTTCACACACCCCTAATAAATACTACAAACTGTTAGGATACATCAATAACGCCGTCTAAGCTTGCATGTGTACAACAACAGATCGTGCAGTGTTCCTGATCGTCTGCTCAGGGTTTCGGTTGTAGAAGACAAACACTCGTCTACGCGTTCCGTACGGTAAGCACACACACGTTTTTAGTATTTCGAAATATACGAAGAAGCCTGGAAGGATCACCTCCACTGTGCCAGGTCTATTGCATTGAATTCCTTTCATGTTGCATCAGCCTCCACCACACACACACACACACACACACACACACACACACACACACACACACACACACACACACACACACACACACACACACACACACACACACACACACACACACACACACACACACACACACACACACACACACACACACACACACACACACACACACACACACACACACACACACACACACACACACACACACACACACACACACACACACACACACACACACACACACACACACACACACACACACACACACACACACACACACACACACACACACACACACACACACACACACACACACACACACACACACACACACACACACACACACACACACACACACACACACACACACACACACACACACACACACACACACACACACACACACACACACACACACACACACACACACACACACACACACACACACACACACACACACACACACACACACACACACACACACACACACACACACACACACACACACACACACACACACACACACACACACACACACACACACACACACACACACACACACACACACACCAGCGGCCGTGTTGCACCACAGACCGGGGTGGAAGTCTTTTGTTCGGAAATTTTGTGGCGGATGGACGTATTTTTCGAGGGCCTCGTTGCGGTGACGAAATAAGTTTTTTGAGCATGCTTTGAGCTTGTTTCTCTTTTTGATTTGTTGATATTTTTAGCCTTTGAAAAATAATCGGGTAGTTTTTTTCTCTCTCTTGTTGTTCGCGTGGGCGAGTGTGTTTCATATATATTTGGTTTTGCAGGATAGTCAGAGTGTCCTTTCGCGCCACGTGCGTCAACGCGTGCAACCGGGTATGACCCTATGTCTTTATAGTCTTTAAATAGTAGCTAGGATGTGGCAAGACTTACAGCTATTAGTGGTTTTACTGTGTGTACTTTGGTATCGGGAATATTGGTTTGGTGGGAAAAGGAGAGCGTGGCCGGGTGGTTGAACACGTGGAAAACGTGTCATACCTTAAGTCTGTGCGGCATTGATTGCTTTTAAAACATTGGTGACAATCACTTTGCAGCATTTTAAGGATTTAGGTTGTGTGAGTATCGCTTTTTGCTAGAAGGCACATGCTCCGAAAGCTTCGGTATTTGCATCATAAAAAGCCGTGCAATATATGGAAAAAAAGACGGGAAAGCGTGCAGTGAGCGGGGGGTCCCTTAATGCATACGAGGGGACGAATGAGAATGGAGAGGGGATCGAGTCAATCGGCAGACACGGTGATGTCGATGCTAGGCTGAAGGAAACGGAGGCTTTCCAGTATGAGCTTGTCAAACAGGACGAAGAGCTCAAGAATGAGCTAAATAAGGAGCATGATGCACGGAAGGTAGTAGAAAAAAGACATGGCAGCAGAGGAAAAGCTGAACAGGGCCGCCATTGTGAACGAGAATGCTCGAGACAAGGGAACGCAGTTTCCCGACGTAACAGGAGACGGAGTGTCAGCAAAGCACGTGAAATCTATGCAACGTGGGGAGGAGGCAACTGGAAACAGCGGCAGCTACCTTGAGGCTGCCACACAAAAGAAGCAGCAGCGCAGGGGTCAATGCC
The DNA here is from genome assembly GCF_023375885.2 of Dermacentor andersoni. Taxonomy (NCBI): domain Eukaryota; kingdom Metazoa; phylum Arthropoda; class Arachnida; order Ixodida; family Ixodidae; genus Dermacentor; species Dermacentor andersoni. Next base: position 28,028,681 of record NC_092820.1, on the reverse strand, counting down.
CCTTGTCAAGTCCGAATCACGCGGAAATGGACAAAGGGAAACAGGAAGAGAAAGGAGAGAGTGAAATGGTGATTATCGCCGGTGACTCGAACCTGGCTAGGTGCTTAGAAGCAATTCTGGAGAGGGTGAAAGGCGATAAAAGAGTGGCGGTAGAGATATTCTCTGGGCGGATACTGGGTTCTGTAATGGAGCGAGCAAAAGCAAAGCTCGCGGAAAATGCCCACGTGCGCAACCGTGTTATAGTAGCAGGTGGGCTAAATGACCTCATAAACAGGAAAGCGACAACTAGCCCAGCGCTTGGCGAAGGGGGTGGGCGGCTTGCGCGAGCTGTCCCCTCAGGTGCAGATCGTGGTGTGCACGGTGTCGGAGGTGCCTGTACGTGACAGTCACATACAAAGAGCCGTAGTGGCTGCTAATGAGGCGATATGGAAAATGAGCCTAGAGAAAGGCTTCGACGTTGTCGAAGTAAATAGGGAAGTGAGAAGGTGTGGTGGTTTTTTATGGGACGGGATCCACTTTAATTACAGGCTTGCACAAGAAGTGGCTGGCGACTTGCTGGTCGCGCTGCTGCTTTTTTAGGCGGCCCACGGTCACTCAGGAGGCCAGAGTTGGTAGTAATGAAGAAGGGTCCCAAGGGAACCTCAGTATAGTATCGCCATGAAAAACAGAAAAAGGAGGAAAGCAAGAAAGAGAGCTCGCCATGCAATGCGCTACATAAACTTAATGTGCGGCAGAAGGAAGGAAAAGTGGGCAGAGATTGGGAGAGACTGAGGAGCAGTAAAATAGAGAACAAATAGGGGTGTCTGCTGTTACAGAAACGCACATTCATTTGGGAAAGGTGCAACAGAACTAAGTCTGAAAGGAAGGGAGGGGGAGTCAGAATGCTCATCCATCAGGAAGCCAAATGGAAAAGAGTAAATTCAAAATATCAAGAGCATCTTTCGTAATCAGGTAGAATGAGTGCGAAGAAAACTTGGACGGGCGTTACGTAATTGTGGACCGCAAATAATTGCACAGAGAAGGATAAAGAGTTAGTGGAATGCATAAGCACTGATATTGAGGGTTTCGGGAATGGTGCTCAAATTATTCTATTTGGTGACATAAATGCCCACATACAGGATTTAGATGGCTATACCGACAGCAACGGAAAGTCAAAGCCAGTCCTTTGTGAGCAACATCACCCCGTTATCGTGAATACAGGGCCTAAGTGTAAAGGGCAGATCCCGTGGAAAGTGGGAAACCGGCAATCGACCGTTGGTTACTGTCTGATGACAGAAGGAATTCATGATAAGTTGAGAGAAATGGTTATTGATGAGGAAGGGCATAGTAGCATAGGGAGGACCATAAACGCATCATTTTAAAAATGGGATATGTAGTTGGGAAGAGAGCAAGGAGAGCAAAATGGCCAGTCCAAATTTGAACGCTGAACAAATAGCAAATATAGTCACTAGAGTTGAGAAAGAACTTGGCAAATGGCCAAGTAATGAGCGGGAATATGGTTAGTTTCTAAGTGTAATAACGACAGAAATGCGGAAAGAGAAACAACATGTCCGTTGGAAAGGAAAAAGGAAACCGAAAAGCTGGTGGAACAAGGACATACGAGAAGCGATCGCCGAACGACAGAAAGCATCTCGAGAGCACAGGCAGGCAAAGAAGGCGCAGTTGCCGCAGGATGAAGCAACCAGTAAATGGGAAATATACCGAGAGGAAGTCTATGGTTCAAATACTGGTGCAAGCAAAATTAAAAGGTGAAAGTGAACGTTGGTTGTCAGAAATACGTTAGAAAAAGAAGGCCACACCTAGAATATTTTGGAACCACATAAAATTATTAGGCAGGAAGTCAACAACAATACAACACTTCCTAGACAAAGATGAAAACAGACTGGAAGGAGAAGCGGCAATAAATTACATCTGAAAAGTAACAGCCGAATCTTTGCAAGGCAATGACGAGGTTGGATTTGAAGAAAAAAAGAGCATGAAAGAGGCCCAAGTGTAAAAGGAGCTGGTGCTGACAAATTTAAATTGGAAGAAAGCAGAAGAGAAAATCCCTAAACGCACAGCTACAGGGCTAGACGAGGTTCCCGTTAGGCTGATTAATGAACCAGGACCAAAAAGTAAGGACGCTCTGGTGCAAGCAGTGGAAAAAATTTTAAAAGATAGGCGAATACCAGACAGTTGGCGACAAAGTAGAATGAATTTAATTTATATAGGTAAGGGGGAGAAAGACAGAATTCACTCGTATAGACCCTTGACCATTACATCGGTAAATACAGGCTAGCAATGCAGGCAATCATATTAAAGCTTCAAACATGGGCAGAGAATAATGGCATTTTGGGAGAGCTTCAGAATGGCTTCAGAATAGGTAGGCGTTTGGATGACAACTTGTTTGTTCTTACTCAGTGTATTGAAATATCAAAAGCAGAAAGCAGACCGTTCTATGTGGCCTTTTTAGACATTAAAGGAGCCTACGACAACGTAGACCGCAACATTTTGTGGGATATTCTGGAAGGGAAAGGCTTAGGTGAGGATTATCTAAAGCTTTTGTGAGAGAGCTCACGAAACCTAGAAAATACCTATTCTATTCTATTCTATTTACCTAGAAAATACCGGTTTGCGTTGAATGGGAAGAGACGAGGAGCGAGGAGAAAGTTCATATGAAGAAGGGACTGAGGCAGGGGTGCCCTTTGTCGGCACTGCTATGTGTGATGCCCATGGTGAGCATGGAGAGGGCGCTAGAGAAAAGTAATATCGGGTTTAATCTTTGTTGCGGACAGGTGGGTAAAGTATTAGAGCAGCAACTTCCAGGTTCATTTTATGCGGAGGAGATTGTGTTGCTAGCTAACAAGGAAAGTGATTTGCAGCGTCTGGCTGATATCTGTGGACACGACGGCAACAATTTAGGCATGGAATTTAGTGTTAGAAAATCGGTTATGGTATTCAATGAAAACAGTGAACAGACAGTGGCAATACAGGGCCAGGAAATTCCTCGGGTAAGAGAATATAAATACCTTGGTATATAGATAAACGAAGGCAACAGATATATGGTCACACAGGAAAAAAACAATAACAGTAAAAGGGAAGAGAAGTGCAGCCATAATGAAGCACAGAGCGCTGTGGGGATACAATAGGTACGAGGTTATGCGTGGTATGTAGAAACGTGTCATGGTTCCAGGACATATGTTTGGTAATGCGGTTGTTTGCTTGAAATCATGTGCTTGCTGCGGAAAAGTTAGGGAAACGACGGAGGATGTTTTATTAGAATGTGAAGACGTCTACCCAGCGGTCGATTTAGGCGCCACTGGCCTCCTTGAAGCCCTTGGGTTCAGTGGGAGCAGTGGTAAAGCAAACATATCCGTAGTAGGCATTAGTAAGAGGCGGTGGGAGGATTGGTGGAAGGAAAGTAGGGAAACGACAAAAGACGGCGACGTACAAAAGCACACTTCGCAATAGGGGATCAGAAAATTTGGGCGTGGTAGATCATAGGGTCTTTTTTTTCTTTTTTCTTTGTTTAATCTAGGTAGAACATTAGGCAGTATAATAGAAAGAGCTTGGTGGCGCAACCCACCGCCCCGTTCCAAAGGGGCCGCTCATAGAATCCATCCATCCATCCATGTGCAGCTACCATGGAAATGATGGGAAGTATATGGATTTGTCTCATCTTCGTACATGTGAATTCAGACGTTCTTGTGACTTTCGTTATAACGCTTTATCTACCTTCTTTGTCCTAAATTTGAAAGCAAGCTATGCTCTTGTGAGGGCAGAATACTCTGCGAACTCGCGCAATCGAAATTAATTGCAGCGGCTCAACCTGTCGAGGTTGTCAAATTGAAACGTCAACACGCGGCTTGGCCGCAAGAAATTTATAAGGGCGGTCTGTGCCGCTTGTCGAAGCATGCGTGCGAGGCGTAATGGTTTGTATGTTGGGCTTCTGTACTATAGGTGCTATACTCGAATCTTGCCGTCGGACAATTATATTAATGTTTATTTTGTTATTTCTCACACAGTAACTTGATCAATACGACAAATTTACAAACTCGTGGAGCCGTCATAAGACAGAAAGACGAAGTTTAGGCAAATTCATGTACTTCCCATAACCTCCATGCTGGCAGAACTGTCCCGATTGTAGCTCCCGTAGACACTAAGGCGATAGCTCTCTTTAGTAATTATTGTGTGAAACTCTGTGCTTTCGACAGGCAATGGGGGACTCAAGATGGCGGATAATTGCAGCCGTGCAGCCGCCATACGTGTCGAGAATAGAGCCCCTTTTCATGCCAAGATGCGCGGAGCGCAGAACTAGCTGATGGCGTTGAGGGAACTAATGCGTGACGTATGGTGACTTGCCACTCGCGCTGCACACTCTGGTGGACGTGGGCGTGACAACGCGATGAGGCGTGTTTCTCTCTCCATCCAACAGCAAGACGCGGTGGCTACGCGATTTCCGTGGGCGCGTTTGCCGAAATGACGGTCGTGTCCCATCGCCGTGCCTCAATCGCGCCAGAAGTCGGTCCATTCGCGTATCGTGTCGCGACGAATGCGTGACATGACGCACCGGGTGCTCGACAGAGTACATCTGTTTATTGCGTGACGAACTCGTATATACACAGAAAGGTCAAGGTGTGCATGCGCATCACCAGCCCTTCGCATCTATGGCGTGAGATGTGATACAAAATACCTTTGCAGCTTAAGAGCTGCGCTCTAAAATGGCTCTGCGTTGAGCCACGGCAACATTTCTCCCCCCTTTGTATCCTAGAGGCCATTTGCCTTCATTGCCCTGAAGCCGCAGGAGAAAGAGGCTTGATGCGGGAGAGTGGGGATGTGCCGCCTTGAGAAGAGCTTCAGTTTGGCCTAGTTGGTGTTTGCTACATATCATATCGACCCCAAGTAAAGACGGGAACAGCAGAAGAAAAGACTCTCTTCCGCTGTCCCCGCCATTATTTGCGGTGAATATGATGTGCAGCCTTGAGTATATCACCTATGTACTCGCAATTTCAAGTCTTACTTGTTAATTTTAAGTAACTATTCTCTGTTATGTGCCTATGCGCCCTTATAGATGCACCAGCTCAAAACGTGTGGCAAATACGTCTTGGCTTCTTGCCGAACATGTCCGTGCGCCGATCGCAGGTAGCTGCATAGTGTAGCACAGAGTGGTCACGCATGTGCTGGCCAGCATGGTACAGAGGCTTCCGATCACACTGAGCGAGAAGAAACCATGCAGCTATTATTACCGCCAGATCTGTCATACCCAAGGTGATAGGCGCGTGCCCCATTCAACATTTTTCATTGAAACGTCGGTCGGAGCATCCCGCGCTTCTGTCGAGTAGTGTAGACCTTCACTCTGGCGCCTCATACCACGTGCCGAATGCGCCTTCAGCGCACGCCAGAAAAGACATGGCGTTTCTCGCGCCCGTTGCACCTGGCGTTCGCATCAGATGGTTCGCAGCGCCACGTGATCATCTCTCCGACTGCAGTTGTGCGACAGTGGGCCCAAAGTCCCGCTATGAAGTGGGTAACAAAAATCCCCATTTACGTATTGTTATGTGCTTGACAAATTGAGACCTTAAACAGCCATCAAACCATTGATGTTAAATGTCAGAATAAATAGAAAACAAGAGTGAAAAGACATGTACGATAGCAGGAAACATATACCACTTCGAAAAGCTGTAACACGACTCCGAATTCATCCTGTGAGATCAGGCTCCAAATACTGAAAAACTTCCTTATTGCTGTTACATATGCGCAACCGCAAATGCCACCTCGAAGCTGTGAAGCCTGCTGCGGTCGCGAACTATACTCGGGGCCTCGTATAGGGCAGCACTAGGCGAGGGCCTAGTGCTGCTCAACTAAACTAATGAGCCATGTTGCTCGATTGATTTAACGTGTTTAACGACTTAAGGTAACGCCATTTCATGCGGCGCGCTGTAGTGAAGAGCCCCGGATTATTTCTCACCACCCAGGACTCACTACCTCGACTGTGCCAGCAGAACTTCCGGGGAACATTGCGCCATGGCAGCTATCGCAGCACCGGAGCGACCGCAGGAACATCATCATCGTGGACCTCAAGAGCCGCTTCATGACGGTAACTTGCTCACCTGTTGTCCTTCATGCGCCTAGCGAGCGTGAACGCCAGGCCTTCGTATATGCTAGTAATAGGAGACCTGCTTTGAGCTCCCAGTGACCGTAACCAGTAAACGCACGCATGTACTGCGACAGCCAGTTAACTTGAGTGTTTGCATGCGCCCTGATGTTCATAATTTCTTGGAGGTTTAACTAGGAGGGAATGGTCCACGCGCCACAGCTTATTTTAGTAAGACTTTTGAGAACATTAGAAACAGAGTTGCAGACTAAAGCGGAAAGCGAATAGGCATGCGCGAACAATTCTTGCAATTTATTCCGCCACGAACGCGTGAAAAATTGTTGCATCTGGCCATCAACAATTTCATGAGGCGCTACGTCGTTGTGGCGTGCGAACAGCCATTTGATTTTTAAGGCCGGCGGGGATAAGAACTGCGCCGACGTGTTAATGAAACGTTATGCAAAGCGTAGCATCGTTCTTGACTGCGGTAATCAAATTCGCCTAATACAAGAACGGCTGATCGTGAAATACCAGCGCGTATAAAGAACGTATAGAAGAGACACACAGCGCTGACGTCGAACTGGCCTTTATTTCGCAGAGGGCGCACACTTATAGTCGAGCCAGCAAAAACCTAAACAGTGTACACCTTGCGCAGAAACAACTTTTCTGTACAACCTGCAAGATATTTAGCTGGGCCGCGCACGGGTGGATTTTTCTGAGTCACAGGTGCCTTACGACGGAAAGAGAATTTGTGCGAGGGGAGTTGTTAAGCTCGCGCCCACAAAGCAGCTGCTTAACATCGACGGCCTCGCGAATTCTCTCCGTCACCGAAGGACACAAAACTGCGCGCTTTCGCGGCCGAGCCAGAGGTTTGAACGGCTTTACACCACAACCGGGCAAAGGATTTGGGGTGGATGAGCCGCGCGGCCCCTCAGTGCACCATTGACATCACTCCGCAGCAGCACACGTCGCGTCCCTTGGCCGGAATTGCTTGTTTGCCGTTAATGGGTTTCTTCTGATCTTCCTTGTTCGCTTTGATGTTCTAACTATTGAGGAGAATCTGATTCATCATTTGTTCATTTCAAACCAAATAAGTAATTTATGCTATGCTTTTCTTGGTTTCATTGTAGCTTCGCATTGTGGTGACCAACAGGCCCCTCAGTTCCCATGTTTCATTCATGAAGTGATGAAGACACATAGCTGTTCCTATATTGTGTCCTGTTTAGTTAGGTAATGTCACCAACTACATGAACGGGCTACAATTGTGGTCTATTTATCGACTGCGTCGCTCATAACGCATGCCGAAATACAAACCAAAAATCAAGTGGATGCACAGTGTGAGACGTATACGTAGCAATGTCCCAGGGACGAAGGCGATGCATGATTCTTGTCGAGGTAAGAACGGCGATGGCAGGTTTTTGCACAGAAATGTGCGACACGCGTAAAGCAACATTTAGGGATTCAGTGTCTTGTGTCACAATGGGACACACCGATTCTGGACGATTAGCCCTAAACGGGCACACACCAAGTGGCACAAACTGAGTGGTGAAATCAAAGAAAATATAGTGAATCGAAGCGTCTAACAAATACAGTTCGCCATTAAGTTTCCAGATCGGTGTGTTCTAGAGACGCCTGTGAGGCTACAGTATTTCTGCGGGAAGTTATTTGTGTTTGTACCGCAAAACAGAGACGTCCGCTATTGGTCACATTTCATCGGCTATATCAGCCCTTTCGCTGGTACTTTCATTCCGTGCCCACATAACATTTGTGTATATTTCTACAAATGAGTTCTCCGACCTGGCGGTCGACCCATCGGCACACATCAGTCACGCAGCCACGCGAAAACCGCGAAAGTAGGCAAAAAAAACTTCGCTTTATAAGCAAATGGACCGCGTTGAGGAAAAAAAAAAAGCACGGGTGGCTCCTAGAAAAATCTTCAAACTCCTTTAGGGGTTCGTTCACCCTGAGGACGGCGCGAAATTCAATTAAGCGGCGGCGAATTGCACTTAAAATCCCCGTGCTCATTGGTTCTAGATAAATTTGATTTGCGCTGCCACCACCGGAATACTTCGCTGCGGACCAATAAGAGCGCGAGGCAGATGCTGAGTCCTCCTTCGCGGAACTCTGCAAGTGGCGCCTACTGCGTTCGAACTCGGCATGTCGCATCTACTCGCAGTCATCTCAAGAGACTACGTCGAGTGCCTCGACGACGGAGTTGTTATTAGAGGCTATGAAAAATTACCCCGTTCTGTAAGAAAGCACCACTCCAAGCAGAAGTATACAGTGATGCGAAAGGCGTAAACGCAAGTTTAACTGACGCGAAAAATAACAGCGCACTAACTCAAAAAGAGAAACAAACGAACAAACACAAAAGAACAGTAGGAAGGCAAGGTCTCCAGCCGAGTGTGTTATAGTATACTCGGAAGATTGCGCCAGCATATCAAAATATTGCCCTCGCTCCTTGTTTTCGTGGTAGCTGGCAAGCTGGCAGCAGCTCTGGCGATACACATGGCGGGCAATTGGAACGATGCGGAATTTCGGTGGCGGAAGATTCCACGCCACTGTTGACTCCGACTGTCCCAGTAAGAATAAGCCATAAAACTTCGTAACGTCTTAACTCAACACCGTGTTTTGGCACGTAGTTCTGACGTCTCGTCAGAACCTGTTACAGAACTCGTAAGAGCACAAACGTGAAGTTTGATCAGTCAGGAACATGCGCAAGGTGGTGCCCCGCGAGAAACGTGGTCTCTCAGTCGCTCACGAATTTTTTTATTAATTTCCTAGCCAAAGACGTCCTTACGATAACGTAAGGGTGCAACCGAAGTGGCAGCGCATTTAACATACGACGTCGTATGAGAGCGAGGAGGACGCAAAGCTAGAACTAAATGACAATGAACGAAAGAAGCGCGGTCAAGTGATGGAATGGTTGCAGATCCATGCCATAGATTTTAATACAACAGTTACTACAGAAAACTCTGACGCTAGTGTCTATGGAAGCTGCAAGTGGGGTGGTTCGGCTAGCATGGAAACGATGGGTAGTACATGGATCTGCCTGAACTTCGTCCTTGTGGCTTCAAACGGCTTCATGACTTTATGAACGCGTCACATTCAACAACGTACTGTGTAATAAATAATTAGAGAAACAGTAATGAAGCAGCCCAACAAAAGAAAATTTTGCGGCATGTCTCCGCGTTGCTTCCTGCGCCATAATTATTTCATCTAGTGTTACTGTCTTAATTTCGCATTACTGTCATCTCTTTTGATGTTGTTATAGTTAGGTCTCTATATTTGTCTCTCCGTGTTGTTAATTTTTTTTTGTGTTATTGTTTTGTTAGTCGAGTTCGTTGCAACATCTCTATTTTCCTTTGTTTTACTAATGTTCGCTGTCTGCGAGGCGCTGCCACTCAAGCCCTTGGTAAGGCTTTGGTAAGCCTGATTTTGGTGTACGAGAATTGATATGATTAAAAGAATTGATTGATTGATTTATTTATTTATTTATTTATTTATTTATTGATTGATTGATTGATTGATTGATTGATTGATTGATTGATTGATTGATTGATTGATTGATTGATTGATTGATTGACGGGCGGATTCGAAGACAGGACCTCAAGCCCAGAAGCCCGATAATGAAACCATTACGCCATAGACGCATAAATCGACAAGCGGCCATGGAACACACTAATGAACTCACTAAGCACGAGCTGGTGGGCGAGTTGGTTATGCATGATTACAACGAAGGCGCCAAATAAAAAAAAAAAAACAACGGACGAAGGAAGGCGACACGACACAACCACGTAGGCGCACTAACAACTGAGCGTTTTATTCCTTGACACAGGAATAAATACCTGCTGTCAAGGATCAAAAGAACAAGAAGAAACGGGGCCGTCATCTGCATCGCACAAGGAAACCACACGACAGAACGACACACTACAGTGCCACTCCCAAGATACGCCAGTTCCTTTGTCGAAAGGGAAACTGAGGCCTCATTGATGCAATCATAACCACGCTTTTTGATCTCGAGCGCTTCCAATATCTCCCTTGTAAGTTGATCATCAGCTCTGTTCAAAACACAGGTTCTATCAAAATCTGGAATGCACTTGTGAGCCTTACAATGCGCACTTATGTGACCGGAGAGCTGGTTTTCCATCTTATATCAATGCTCATGCAATCTATCATTCAGGCATCTGCCCGTTTGGCCTACATATGATGAACCACACGACAAGGGAACCGAATAAACTACTTTCTTTACACATCCTGCGTGCTTCTGCCCATGTTTTTTTGCGCACACCTGTTTATTTTCCCGATGACCTGCGTTCACCTTGGCACACATCAAACCAAGACGTTTCGGAGTGGAAAATAAAACCCGAACACCAGCTTGTTTGCCTACTTTTTTCAGACTGTGAGATATGCCGTGAACATATGGAATGATAGCACACCTGGTTTCAGAAGGGCCTGTTCGACTCTGGTTTACAACGTTAGACTCCTTGAGCTGCCTGACCATTTTTTCTGCAACAGATGTGATCACGTGGTGAGGATAACTTGCCCCTTTGAGGCGGCTGACCTGACAATGAAAACTGCTTTGCAGCCGATGCAAACATGACTTGTTAAGAGCGTTGGTTGGACATGATTGAATGATGCCTCTTTTTATTACTTTTGAGTGAGCTGAATGGTAGGAGAGGATGGGTTTGTTAGCCCTTGACTTGAACTGCCAGCACACAAGAGACGATGAGAAAGTAATCTCCAAATCTAAAAATCTTAAAAAGATACCGGCCGGAAATTCGTGAGTCAGGGTTAGAGGGTTCAAGGCTGTTTGATACTCTGACAACACTAATAATGACTAGGTCTCCAATTCTAGACTTTCACACTCTAAGAACACTAAAAAATCATCCACAAATCTAAAGATCTGCATCACATTTGTCCCCGATAAGCACTGCTTTAACAGGTTGTCTTTTGAAGCTAAAAAGATGTCGCTTAAAACAGGGGCTATACACGAACCTATACACACACCCTCTTTCTGTAGAAAGACGTTGTCATTCCATTTTAGGTGCGTGGACTTCAGGTACACGCACAGCAGTTCCAAAAAGGAACCTACTGCTATGCCAGAGGCGTTCTGGAAAGCAACTGCTTCAAATTTATCGATACACTCAGTGACGCATTCCATCAATTTATTTTGCAGTATCGGGTAATACAAGTCTCTTATGTCGACAGAGAAGGCGGATAGCATTTTGTCTTCATTCCGTGCGATATATTTTACGACGCTTTCAGAATTATTCACGCAAAACGGGTCGTCAATCGGTAGTCTACTAAAATTTTGCTGGAGAAACAAGGAGACCTGCTTTTGCGATGACCCATTTTCTGAGATTATGACCCGGAAGGGGCAATTAGATTTATGCGTTTTTGTCGTGAAGAATACATCAAGGCTCAACTTTTTCTCTCATTCTATTGTGGTCATCAGTTTCGCTAAATTCAGGTTCTTACACAGCTTTTGGACGTTGCTTTTTACTTTTGCAAGAGACACTTTTTCGCACTTCTTAAAAACCCCTGAGATTGCTTCTGAAGCTTTTGATTCAAACAATCCTTTCGGCATTACAACAAAGCCACCTTCCTTATCGGAGGTTAAAAGAGACAGGGATTGTCCTTTCAAATAACTAACTGTTATACCTACAGGAATCTTTCGAACAGATGTCTTACAACGTGCGACCAAATCCATGCCTTCCGAAGTGCACCTTTGCTGTTCTTCCGTTGTGGCTCGCCTGGAAACTTAATTGACCATTGCAATTAGCTAGGAACCTTCCCCGGTCGTACGGCGAACTTGGGCCCTTAGCTAAGCACGCGGCGTACGGAGTCCGGGACGGCAGCGTCAACCAGGATGATCACATGACTTTCTGCAGCTGGTGATTTCTTCGGTACCTGTGCTCGAAGGCTCAAAAGCATCAGCTGCCACGTGTACTCAGTGGTGGCGTTGATGATCCAGTTCCATTCCCACCACAGTCGTCGACCACTGTGCGGATTTGCGGCAAGCAGAATAGTTGCCCGAATGTACTCCGTGTGCAACCGTGCTTGTCTTTGTTTTGATCCTTGACAGCAGGCATTTATTCCTGTGTCAAGAGATAAAACGCTCAGTTGTTAGTGCGCCTACGTGGTTGTCTCGTGTCTCCTTCCTTCGTCCGTTGTTTTATTTGGCGCCTTCGTTGTAATCACACTAATGAATTTCTCTCGTGCAAACGAGCGCGTGAAGACGCTTGGCGTGTTTCGATTTGGCCACCTCGACAGGCTGAACTTTTGCAATTAGTAGAGATTGTGTGTGTTCGCAGAGTCTTCTGTACTTAAAAAAGTACAGATTGCTCATAAGTTTAGGATAATGAAGGCAGATAAAGCGTAATAAACGGAGCCACAAGAACATCTGAAGCCGCAAGTACGAAGATCAGACAAATGCATGTACTATCGATCCTTACCACGGTGGCCAAATGATCGCAGCGCCCGAGTTCTGTCAGGTAATTATTGCAGTAAACCCTGGGCATCGTGTATCTGTAGTCGAGGTTATATTTTTACAGCAAATCCATGCACACCACTTTTCGACAGCTTCTGGGCGTCTGCTGCAGCGCCGACAAGCCCAGCCACGCTCGCCTGTTCACCGCATCGCCGTCGAAATAATTACAGTGGAAGGGTCACGCATTTTTTCACCTTTCTGTGCGAGAAAGGAGTGATGGGCGCTTGGTGACATATTTGGTCCAGAAAAAGACGCTCAGATGGAGCAATAGCCGGTCATGTCTGCCAGACTGATCCCGCCTGTAATGACATCATCATCACCACTACCATATTACAAAACCAATAAATGTCTTCATTTCTATTCTAATTACGCAAAGGGAAAGGAAGAAAAACAAGGCTGCAAAATAAATAGTACACATGGGCTCCAGGGCAAGGCCGCCAGCACCCGTACGTTCATGGGTATGATACGTGATCGCGCTGCACACGGTTGCAGGTGCCCTTCAAATGCCGCACATATGCTAAATATCAGGAACCTTTTCAGCCCGTACCGTCTATAAGGTGGTGGTCGACGATGTCGTAGAACGCTAATCGAAGATCAAACGCACATTCCCTTTGCATAGGATCCCTGTCCAGGGCAACTAGATCTATAAAAGCAGTCCTAAAAAAGACCTCATTGCTACCGGCACTCGCATAATTATGACAGAAAACATAAATACGTAACATCCTCACATGCAAGTTACACCACCCATGACACTTTCACGTCATATGAGCGTTCATAACGTCTGCTTGGCTTTTCCTTAGCTGAAAAACACGATGATGCCTCGCACCAAGGGAAGAGTCTGTTTGGCCGGTTTAGGCGGCTGGCATTCTAACGGATTCGAAATGGACAAAGGCGCGGACACATTAATTTTGGAGCGCGGTAGAATATAATGAGCTGGTGGAGCCAACGCCTCGACCCCCTAACTACGGTGTCTGTCATAGCGCAAGGGGCACCTCATAGAAGTCAAGGATATCAGTCAACGTCACCATGAAGACCAGCGCCAACGTTTCCATAAATTTATCACTTTCATTAAAACACACGTTCTAGGGCACGTCAGAATACTGCGCAGCACCATATGCGAAGCAGTTAACGGTTCGACATTCTAGCTCGTTTCGGATCAAATCGGTTCAAGTCGTCGATCTCGCTACACTGACGCACAATTTTCGAAGCCGTCACTGTACATATATTAGGAGGACAAGGTGGGGGTGGTGGTATCCAAGCGGAGACGCACAACGTTCTGTAAAGGCGGTACGAAGGAAATTGCGGCTCAAGAGGGAGTTTGTTAAAATTCCGGATAAATTTTGGATGCTGTGAAACGTCATTAGCCGTTTTTTAACTCCACTGCAGGACGAAGACCTCTCCCATCGATCTCTAGTTACCCCTGACCTGCGCTAGCTGGTTACAAGTTGTGCCAGCAAATTTCCTAATTACATCTACCCAACTAAGTTTTTGGCATCCTCGAAAGCGCTTCCTTTTCTCTAGAACACACTCTGTATATGTAATGAACCATTCATCATGTGCCTTATGAATTGCGTGGCCTGCCTGGCTCTTAACGCTACGCCTAAAATTTTTTGTTCCACCGCTTGTTGGCGCGCTCCTTAGGTTGTTCTCAATCTTCTTTGTTAAGCACCACGTTTATGCCCCATATGTAGAATGCCCCACTGGTAGAATGTAGTGATTGTATTCTTTATTTTCAACGAGAGCGTCGAGCTCCCAGTCATGATTTAGTAGTGCCGCCCGCATGCTCTCCGAGCCATTTTCATCGTAAAGGTACTGTATGTTGCGTGAGTTGATAGCTATTCATTATGATGCTACAGCGCACACAGAACGAACGAGGACACAATGCTAATGTAGCACACAAACGCTGAATCACAACTCAGTCTATTGTTGGAAAAAGAAGATTCCACACACACACACACACACACACACACACACGCACACACACACACACACACACACACGCGCACACACACACACACACACACACGCACACACGCACAGACACACACACGCACACACGCACAGACACACACACAGACACACACACACAGACACACACACACACACGCACACACACACACACAGACACACACACACACACACACACACACACACACACACACACACACACACACACACACTATGGGAAAGGCGCGGACCCTCAGGTCACGCCAGCAGGGCCCAGCTCTGGCCGGCCGCGCCCAAAAGCGCCTAGCCGAGCATCGAACCACCGCGCTCGCGCTCCCGAGTCACTTTGTCTTCCACTTTTTGACTGCTGGCTCAAATTCTGGAGTTCCCATAATGCCACTCCCTCTGAGAAGTGATGGTGACACTCGCCCGCGGCGGCTTGCCGCGACGGCACATCACCCACTAGCGGCGGGCAAACCTTGCAGACTGCTGCACCCAACGAGGATCGGCGGAGCAGGCACCAAGGTCTTCCAGGAACCCGAAGCCCTAAACCTGGCTGGCTTCCCCGACGTACGCTTCGTGAAGATGCGGCAGACCAGGTGGTGGAGCCTCCAATTTGTCGAGGTCTTGCAGGAACCAGAAGGCCCTAAACCATTACCGGAGTCGCAGCTGGTCCCGTCTTCCTCCTCGACACCGTTCTGACAAGTGCATGCAGCAGGTCGCCGGAAGTAGCAGCCGCCCGCTCGTTGCCATTCCACCACACAGAGACCACACGGCACCGCGCCACGCAGTTAACAGGAGAGAAAGATCGCAGATAATGATGATCGTTGCTCGAATGGTGCCGTTTCCAGTACCGTTGCCAACTGACCTCTAGCGCCCACGAGCTTCTCATCATAGCCGTCGTTAAGCTCCATTTTTTAGGAATCGTCGTCATCGTCGTCTTCGCTGCCGCTGCCGTAGGCCGGCACCGAGGAACCGCTGCTAGAGTTCCAGACTTCGCCCTTCTCGGGCTCGGACGAGGACGACGCGCCACTGCCCGCACCAGCAGGGCACAGTCCTGGTCGGCCGCGCCCAAGAGTGCCCAGCTGAGCCTCGAACCACCGCTCGGGCTCCCGAGTCACTTTGTCCTCCAATTTTTACCTGCTGGCTCCGATGTCGGAGTTCCCATAATGCATACCGTGGATGTGCGGGCCAAATTTCTCCACGGACAATACAACAGCCAGGCAGTCCTGTTCGGTGTTTTTGTACTTCTTTTCCGCAGATCTCGAAACGCGGCTTGCGTGTGCGACGAATTTCTCGCGAGAAGCGCGGTCACGCTGGAGCAGCACGGCGCCAATTCCTTGGCCGCTAGCGTAAGTGTGCAGTAGAGTGGGTGCCTTTCCATCAAAATGAGAAAGGAGGGGTATTGAGGTTAAGGCGCGCTTAAATTCCTGAAAAGCGGCTTCGCACCGATCGCATCACTGGAAGGAACTAGCATTGGAAAGAAGTCCATGAAGGGGCGCCGCAATAGTGGCGAAGTCCTGGATAAAACATCGGAAGTACGAGGCGAGAACAAGGAAGCTACGCATTTCTTGCGAAGTGGGCGTAGAAACTTGATCACTGCGGAAATTTTATCAGGATCAGGTTGAACGCCGTATTTGTTTATAAGATGGCCCAGGACTTTAATCTCTGTCCTAGCGAGGCGGAAATTCTTGGTGTTTAGTTGAAGACCAGCAGTTGCAAGGTAAGTGAGCACTTCGTCAAGACGCTGCAAATGCTCACGGAAGGTCGACAAGAAAGACGGCAATGTCGTCAAAATAACATAGACAGGTTTTCTACTTTAGTCCACGTAGAACAGTGTCAGTCTTTGAAACGTGGCGGGAGCATTGCATAAGCGAAAAGGCATTATGTAGAACTAGTAAAGACCATAAGGAGTAGAAAAGAGGTCTTTTCTTTGTCAGCTTCATTCATTGGAATCTGCCAATAGCCCGAACGAAGATCTAGGCTGGAGAAGTATTGCGCCCCTTGAAAGAATCAAGTGCGTCATCGATACGCGGCGTTGGATAGAAGTCCTTGCTCGTTATCCTATTGAGAGCGCTGTAATGCGCACAAAAAAGTACCGCTCCGTCTTTCATTTGTAATAAAATGACGGGTGAAGACCAAGAACTTGCAGAGGCGCGTATGATGGGCTTTTCCAGCTTGTCGGCGTTCTTCTCGATGATTTGGCGCTTGGCTAAGGAGACGCGTTAGCGACGAAGGGACATAATAGTTTGGCTATCAATGTCGATGCGGTGGGACGCGATGGAAGCCTGTACGACTAACGAGGAATTGGCGTCAAAGGATGCCTGGTGCTTCGTTAGCAAATCTAGCAATGCCTGAATCTGCCAAGAGGTAAGTTCAGGGCTTATTGCGGAAGCAAGGGCGGATGGAGTAGCAGATCTGTCCAACCGAGGGGCAGGTTGAGAAGCATCGAGGGGAAAAACTGGGAGTGGTTGAGTGTCCACGTAGCAAGTGACAGTGGTCCCTCGAGGTAGAAGAATATCATAAAAGGCCAACGAACACCGACGCCAAGGACATCAGAGGGGAAATTACTTGTGCTTTATAAATTAAATAAACAAGCGATAAATTAATGGAAATGAAAGTGGATGAAAAACAACTAGCTGCTGGTGGGGAACGATCCTACAACCTTCGCATTTCGCGTGCGATGCTCTGCCAATTGAGCTACAGCGGCGCTGTTTTCCCATCTACTTTTTGTGTATTTATGTTTCCTTGTAGAATCCTGGTACTGTTAGGCAGCGCCACCACTCAGAAACCGTGGCGGGGGATGCGGAACATCCTTTCTGCCGCAGGCGTCACGAGAACGTGATCTTTTTGGGCGGAGGCAACCGGTCACTAAACCCACACATGCTACCTGAAGGCATCAGTGTAGCCCGATTCGAGACTCTCTTTATGTAATGGAGGAGAAGAAAGGGGGTTAACCGTGGGACCCGATTTTTATTATTCATGCCGTAAGAAGCCAACGAAGACTGACGCCAAGGACAACATAGGGAAAATTACGCGTACTTAATAAACGAAATAAAGAAGCGATAAATTAATGGAAATGAAAGTGGTGGAAAAAACAACTTGCCTCAGGTGGAGAACGATCCCACAACCTTCGCATTTCGCGTGCGATGCTCTACCAATTGAGCTACCGCGGTGCCGTTTCCCCATCCACTGAGGTAGAAGAATAGTCTCTTGGGTTGTATTCAGAGCGGTGATGGATGTACAACGACCTTTGAAACACACCAGAATTGAAGCGAATACAACCCCACGGAAAAGACAACGGCCGTATAGAGTGAGAAACACACCGTTATCGGTGATGGCGGCGGAAGAGAGCGTAATATAGTTGCTCATGGTGGGAAGGACCCCAGAATTGGCAGCTGTGAAGAAAGGCAATCGTGCCTCGTCGACATCAATAGAATGGTCGGTCTTGGTCATTTGTACGACGCGTTGACGGCAGGAAATTAAAGCCGTCGCCGATGAGAGAAAGTCCCACCCTAAAATGAGTACGTAAGCGCACGGGAATAAAATCACAAACTGAATGTGGTGATGAATATCATCAATGATGACGAGTGCAGTACATTGTGAGGAGAGTCGAATAATTGCGCAATCACCTCCACGCAGAGATGGTCCAATGCAAGGCGTTTTCACTTTTTTCACACGAGAGCACAAGTCCGCACGCATAACATAAATAGTAGCTCCCGTGTCCACCAAAGCCAATAACCACACACCTTCCAAAGATACCGATAACACGTTTGACGGGCGCTCGGGAGAAATTAGAAAAGTTTGTGAACTTGCTAGTTTTCCTTCCAAAAAACTTCACTGCTTAGTTTTTCGTGCGCTGGACAGCGAGGTGAGAAGCCGGGCGATGCGGGGAAACGGAGAGTAGGAATGGCGATGGGGAGCGGCGTCTCGAGGTACGTGAACTAGGGCGCATGTTGCAGAAACCGGCCAGAGATGGAGATCGGTGAGAGAACGGATTATCAAAAAGTCAGTTGTATGATCTAGGAGGAGAATACGCATCGCGCTCAAAGGCAGCGTAGCGTCGTTGTCCGTCTTTTTCGCGGTGTCTGTAAAACCGGTAGATGTGCCCACGCATGCCGCAGTAGTTGCATGTCGGGCACGACTTATGCCAGACAGGGAATGCAGGGGGATTAAGCACTTGCGTAAGTAAAGGTGCTAGCTGACCTTGAACCGCGACAGGTGACGGGACACAAGGATATACGGGTGGCATTGCAGCAATGTGGGCGTACCAAGGCGGTGACAGGAAACGAGAAGTGGCTGCATGATTGGCGCTGTTCGGCGAGGCCAACTCCTCTTTAATGATGCCGCTTAGGCCGGTAGCAGCAGGATGAATGTCAGCGCTTGAGGAAGGTGACAAATCGTGAGCTTGCCGTCATTCGCCGATGAGAGCTCGAATAAGAGCTCGCAGTTGAACACTGCTAGTCAGGGGTTGTCGGACGAGTCGAGATGCGAATGGATTGATTGCAAGGAATCGAATGCTGACACACAGAAATGACGTCGTCTACACTCGTGGGATTTTGCGCCGCAAGGGCGTGGAATGCAATAGATTCGATGCCTTGGATAAGGTGGCGGACATGGTCAGTTTCCAGCATGACATTGTCGACGCGACGGCAAAGCGCGAGAACATCCTCAATGTGTGACGTGTAGGGCTCGCCGTAATGCTGGACGCGCTCAGAGAGCTTCTTCGCAACTTCAGAGTGGACCGTAGGCGTGCCAAAATTACGCTGAAGCTTCTCTTTAAAATGCGATCAATCACGCAAATCACGCTAGTGATTCTTAGACCAAGTCATGGCGACCTCAGTGACGTAGAAGGCAACGTTCCGTAATTTAGGAGCAGCGTCCCGGTGGTTAAAGGAGTTTACTCGATCGTATTTGTCCAGCCAGTCTTAGACGTCATTGCCACGCAAGCCAGCGAGCACCTCAGGATCGCGCTGACGGCTGCCTACAGACCGGGAGGGTGGGGTGGCTGGCATCTGAACGGGGCCGGTGAATGCTGCTGGCTCGTCCTCGGATGTGCCGGTGGGCACCTGGTGTAAGCGGCGACCCGAACGCAGCTCCAGGAGAGGAATGTGGAGAGGTCAAAGTGATCTTAAAGCAGCTCCATCACTTGAGAAGCAATGGTCTTAATCGATGCTTTTATTCCAAAAGCATGAGCTAGGGCGCCGACATTGAAGATGCCAAGCGATGCTGATGGTTACGTACAGATAAAGATGACGTCTATAATATAAATGCTCACTATATATACAGGGTGTCCCAGCTAACTTGCACCAAGATTGTGAAAAAACCTATGCGGTATTCAGAACGACAATCGCGTAGATGTTGTCAGCGTTTATCGGAACTTACAGTACCATTTCTCGCGCGTCCTTCTTTGAGTAATTAGCCGAGATTAATTAACACAGTCACTTCCAACGAGATAGACTTAGCGTGGCCGTTCTTTTTCGGGAAGAACGAAAGCCCGCGGAGTTTAAAATATACCACGTGACAGCGCGCTCGGTGCGACCGAATGCGCCACGATTACATCGCTCTCAACCGTGTTTTGTAAAAGACATCGCTCGCTTCACGCCTTTCGCGCTGCCCACGACGGAGCTTCGCGTTCTGCTTGGTTCCGTGATAAACGCCAGTGGGTTCGGTGGACACTTGAAATACAGCGCGGCTCCGGTTTCTGCGGCGATAATTGCACTCTCGCGCTAGCAGATTGCATGCGGAGGAAAAATGACAAGCTCATGAGTTCGAATTTGGAAGCAAGACCCCAACAAGCAAACACGCATTATAACAAGCTTGATAACGTCGTGTGAATTCCGCTGGTTGCACAAAAGGAAGAATTGTAAACTGACAGGGAAGATTGCTTTTTGGCTTCCTGTCCATTCCTTGTCGGGAGAGAATTTGTAATTTCATATTACTTACGTGCCTTTTCCACGTCGAACAAAAGTTTAACACAGATGGCTCTTTTCATTGATAACGGTTGTAGAGATTTATTCACTGTGATGTCTGTCTAAAGCATTTGTTCAAACAAGTCGCCCTCTGCCACAATGCAGTATTGGCACCTTTTCATAACGTTCGATGTAGCTATTTGGATGACGCAAGGCGATACCTCGCTACAGGCCTCAGCAATCTCTGCCTTTAGCGCTTTTGGTGTAGCTCTAGGTTTGAGGTACACTCGGTCTTTCACATATGTCCCCACAAGAGGTCAAGAGGTGTCAAGTACGATGACCATGCAGGCCATGCCACTGGTCCATGCCGCCCGACCCACTGGCGTTTGAAGGCTTCGTCAAGCCAGGCTCGGGCAAGGCTGCTGCTGTGAGCCGGTGCACCATCGTACTGATACCAAGTTCGCTTTTAAAAACCCAAGAGGAAGATCACAGCGAAAATCTTCGACTGGGCCTTCCAAGGTGTCGTTCACGTACCGCTGAGCAGTGAGCACGTGGTCAACATATATGGGGTCAATTATTCTCCCGTCGAAGATACCACACCAGGCACTCAATGACCATTGGTACTGGTGTCTGGTTTGCGCCACCTACATCGGGTTCGTATCGCTCCGGTAATGTGCATTATGGATGTTGACTTGAGAATTTCTGGAGAAAGTTGCCTCATTTGTCCAGAGCACTTTGTCAACAAAATCGAGTATTTTGTCACTGCTCACAAGGATCCAATTTGAGAAATCAAGCCGCCATTGAAAGTCTCTTTCTTGCAGCTTTTGATGCAGTTGGAGGTGATACGGATGCATTTCAGCGTCCCTAAGAACTCTTGACACTGAAGACTTTGAAATGCGGACCTCACAACTCACATCATGCACGGTGGAATAAGGGTTTACAGTCATGCAGTAAAAAAAAAAAGAAAACAATACTCGACTATAGTAGAGCAAACTTCAGGGCCATCAATAACGAGTTACATACGTTTCTTGACACATTCCTAATTAAGTTTGATGATCGTTCTGTGCAAACTAATGGGGACCTGTTTGCTCAAAAAGTAAATGAACTAATGAACAAATACGTTCCCAGCCGTATCTTAACTTCTAACCCAGAAGCCGCCTGGTATAACACTCGCATTAAACGACTTTCTAACCGTGAAAAGCGTATCTAGCGCTCAGCTAGGTTGTCCTCGAGTGCTCCTTGTTGGACGACATACAAGGCGGCTTCTAAGGAATATATTCAAGCATTAGAACTCGCTAAACGTACTTTTCTTTCTGTTACTCTTCCATCTATTCTTAAAACTAGCATTAAAAATTTTTGGAAAATAATAAACCTGTTTCTGATAACTTAATCTTATTAAACGATTCTACTGGGCAGCCTGTTCCCAAGAATGGTGCTGCAACTCACCTTAACGAAGCCTTTCTCAAGAATTTTTCGGGAACTCTAAATAGACAACTTCCCGAGTTACGTAACTATGATTATCCAGTCATGTTTCCAGTAATAGTTCATACATCTGGTCTTGCTAAACTTATTGACAAACTCGACTACAATTCTACTCCTGGCTTTGGCTCAATTAACACTAAGTTCCTAAAAAAGAATTCCGCATACAGTTCTATTATACTAACCAAACTTTTTTAACAATCGCTCAACACCAGCACTTTACCTTATCAGTGGAAGGTCGGGAAGGTGGCTCCGCTTCACAAATCTGGTAACAAAAACATAGCAACCAACTATCGCCCCATCTCACTTACCAGCACGTGCTGCAGACTGCTAGAACACATTATAACCACAAACCTCGTCGACTTTCTTGAAGATAACACATTTTTTTCACCTGCACAACATGGCTTTAGTAAATCATACTCATGCGAGACTCAACTCGTATCCTTCACTCGTCAATTGCATCGAGTTCTTGATCGTTCATCATGCGCCGACTGCATATTTCTAGACTTCTCAAAAGCATTCGACAAAGTCTGTCACAAACTTCTAGTCCACAAACTAAGCCATTTGAATATTGATGCTAATCTCTTAAAATGGATCGAATGTTTTCTGGTTCATCGCTCACAATACGTTAGTGCTAACGGCTGCAATTCACCGGTGTGCTCTGTTGCTTCCGGAGTGCCCCAAGGATCGGTTCTCGGCTCTTCGTTGTTCTTAATATATATTAACGACCTTCCTTCACAAATAACTTCTAACATTATCTCTTCGCGGATGATTGTGTTATCTTTAGAGAAATAACTACAGATTGTGATACTAACCGTCTTCAATCGGACCTTGATATAATATCTAACTGGTGCAGTTTATGGCTAATGGAAATAAATGTTAACAAGTGTAAAGCTATGCATGTATCTAGGACACATACCGTCTCTCAGGTGTACTATTTAAATTGTCTGCCTTTAGAATAAGTAACTTCTTACAAGTACTTAGGAATTCATATTACATACGACCTTACCTGGGCAATTCACATTACTAATATTGTGAGCAATGCTAACAGCGCTCTTGGTTACTTAAGGCGAAACTTATTTAAGGCTCCACACTCCTTCAAATTATTGCTTGATAAAACACTAATACGCCGGAAATTAGAATACGCTACATCAGTCTGGGACTCTAATAACCTAAACCTAATTAACACATTAGAATTAGTTGAGAATAGCGCTGCTCGTTTTATTCTTTCGAATTATAACAAAACTGCCAGTGTAAGAGCCATGAAAAGTAGCCTTTCTCGTCCATCTCTTGCAGCTCGACGTAAAGTCCCCCGTTTATCATTATTTCACAAACTTTTCCGCACACAACACTACGTGATGTATTCATCCATACTCCACACTACGTATCTCGTCGCATCGATCATTCTTACAAGGTTCACATCCCCTCTTGCAGCACAAATACATTTTTCCAGTCATTTGTACCTCGGACATCACTAGAATGGAACCACCTTCCAGCAACCATTGTGTCCTCCAATGATAATCTCTTGTTTCATGATGCCTTAACCAACGTTACTTGCTAGAATGCTGTTTAATATGCTTGTATATCTCGTACCTTTTTTGTACTACCTTTTGTAACTGCTCATTGTATTCCTACTAAATTATTTGTCAGATTGTACTTTTATGTTGTATATTTTTCTTTCGCAAGACTTACCGTTTGAATTTACTTGTAACCCACTCCCCTCTTTAAAGCCTTCACAGGCCTTGAGGGTATAATAAATGAAATGAAATGAAAGCCAAAATGTCTCCTTCAGCCTCTTCACTGATGGTCCCGTTTCTGTGCCGCGCCTTCATGAAGCTACCTGTTTCTTTCAGCGTCAAGTAAGTCCTCATAATTGTGTTCGCGCCAGGTCTTCCCCCCACATTGCCAATTTCTGTATACCTTTGCAGCTTTCCTCTTGTCGCTCTGTGCCGCTACGAAGGCTAAGACCATGTTCGCCTTCTGTTCGCTTGAGTATGGCATGCTTTAGGCACTGCAAACAAATTGTGCGGAACGGGTGCACGGCACGACAGTAATAGACAATCGAGCTTACATGCATCTAGCTGCTGGCACAGCTTGGAAGAAAAGCGGCGTTGTAACAATTGATGCTCTCTCTCGCACATGTTTCATATGCATGATGCATGTTTTTGTGTGTATTTTTCTATTCCACATCGACTTCAACGCTAGAAAAAAATTGCTCTTCTCGTCATAGCGGAATAAACGGCTGATGACGACGCGTTCTTCGGCGACAGGCGCGAGCGGCTGCTGACGAAGCGCTTTTTCTGAGCGCCATCACCAGCCGCTGCCGGTAGTGTTAGAGTCGAGCAAAGGTTCAAGCCCTTTATCGTAAGCGAAGGGAAGGCGATGTTTTTACAAATCTTTCGTGAGACCGCTGTGATCGCGGCGCATTCAGGCGCACAAAGCGTGCTGTCGCGTGGTATTTTTTAAACTCCGCGGGCTTTCATTTTTCTCGAATAAAAATGGCCACGCTAAGTCAATCTCGTTGGAAGTACCTCGGCTGGGCAATATTTGTGAAGCTCCACAGCTTCGCTATTGACCCCTGAACGTTTCAAGCTATATTTAAGAAGTCAGTCAGTCAGTCAGTCAGTCAGTCAGTCAGTCAGTCAGTCAGTCAGTCAGTTTTTATTTGCAGGAAAATCACATCATCCTGCGGGTGGCAGAGACTAAAGGCAAGATTGCCTGACGAGGTCTCTGCCCCCGTAACAAGTGAATTAGTTTATCTCGGCTAATTACTAAAAGAAACAGGAAAAAATAGTGCTGTAGGTTTAGATAAACGCTAACAACATCCACGCGATGTCTGTTGTGAAGAACGCATACGTTTGTCAAAATCTTGGTCCAAGTTAGCTGGGACACCCTACATACATACATACATACATACATACATACATACATACATACATACACACACATATATATATATATATATATATATATATATATATATATATATATATATATATATATATATAATCCCAGACTAACTGGGAGCATGTGCAAAAGACCATTTCGAATCAAAATAAAAGATATAAAAATATCAATAAGACACTGCAGAGCTTCTACATATACAAAGAAAGGTCACTTGGCGCCCAAAAAAGGCGAATTCCTTGCCAGTTAGTATTACTGATGGCTCACTTCCGCACATATCTGCACACTTTTTTGATATGGAAGGCTCCAGTTATTTCGCGTGTTTGTTTGTATGAGCAAACAAAATCATAGTATCTCAAAGGAGACGTCTACAGTGACAGTTTCTGGGGTGGTTGGCTAAGTACGAGTTGTTATCTTTGTCAAGTGATAGTCGATGCTTATTTAGACCGGTATTAATACACCGGCCGGTCTGGCCTATGTAAGCATGACCGGAAGGTAATAGAAACATGTACAGTACGCATATTTTACATATTACGATCTTGTTGTTTTCTTCTAAAGGACAAACACACTTTTTCTTGTTCGTTTTGTCAAACTCTTTGGCCAGCGGTTGGCCAGCGCTGAAGTACGCGTGTGTGTTGCTATTACAGGCACGCCCTTTTTCGGTCGACCACAGCTCTGGTCTTTGCAGGGGCGAGCACTGCGCGCTTGCCGATCTTGCGAACTGTTCAGCTTTGTAAACACGTCTTCACAGCGCAGCTCTTAGGCACCCGTTCCTGCGTTGAGCGTCGGCGTGCATCGGCGTTGTTGTATCTAGTAACCGGGCGAACGGGCACAGGGAGAGATGAAAGCGAACGCGGAGCGCAGCGGGAGTGGAAAGAAGAGCGCGCGAGGAAGAAACCGGAGGAGGAACGTAGGGGAGACAGTCTGCGCATGCGCTGAGTTTATGCATACGCCGAGGTATTTATAATGCTTGACTATTGGTATGACTTGCTGTTGAATTGACACCACGTCATTACTCGTCTCTTCATAAAAGATTATAATTCCCGATTTATTTGTGCTAAATTTAAGGTATGGATTTGTCACTGCGTTGTCACACATATTTGCAAGCGCGTGTAAATATATTGCATTTTCCGATACTGGCACTATGTCCTACGCATTCTTCAGTCCAGGGACCTTCTGTTGCCCTATTTGCCAATTACGCAAGTATTATAAATATAAACCCTAATTCACTGCTTTGCAGTCGCCTTTCTATGCCTTTAAAGCGCGAAAAACAATGGAGACAGATGGCATCCTTGCTTCCGTTTTTGGTGAATTCACACCACTTCATTACCGTTTCGACCTTCCCGTACAACTTGTACTCGCCTGTCGCTGCATGTTTCTCTGAGCAGCTCCGCTAAATCGTCCTCTGTGCCTTCGTGCTTAAGAATATCCTACAACAATTCCCTGCCTACGTTGTCATAGGCTCCTTTAACATCTAGAAATGCTACCGATTAAGGTCTATTCCGAGCTACTGAAATATCTGTGCACTGAATTACTACAAACATATTATCCTCTAAGCGCCTGCCCGGCCTCAACCAATTATGCAGTTCCGCCAGTACATCATCTTTTCCCACCCACTTCGACAATTGCAATTTTCTGGCTTGAACTGCCGTAATATATATCACCGACGTTACTGTAACTGGCCTGTATGAGCTCCTCCTTTCCTTATCACTTTTGCCTTTATAGATAAGGCTGATCTTGCTTTCACACCATCCAACCGGAATTTTCTTCGTTCTAATCACTTGATCTACGGCATTCGTCACCGGTGCCTAACTCTTTGGACCGAGGTTCTTGAATAGTTACATCGGGATTTCATCGGGTCCTTCTGCCGTGTTATTATGGATATCTTTTTCAGATTTTTTTCCAATAAACACTTTCTATAGTAAATTTTGATCTCAGTATCTTTTGTTGTTGCCGGATCCGTTTGTGTCTGAAATACGCTTTCTTTCGTGCTGAAGTTATCCCTAATAATGTGTGTGATGTACCACAGCGCATTGTGTCCTCCGTAGATGTTACCTTCTTCATCCCCAATAGCTGTTTTCGAATTTTTAGTTGGAACTGCGAGTGCTCTTATACGGTTCCAGAAGCTTTCGGGGGCGCCTTTGTCTGTTTTGCAAGTGTTATGCACTCACCGGTCACTTTTCTTTTGCACTAATTCACTCGCCTCGCTTTTTTTCTCGATATTTGCTTCGCCTAATTAGCACCCCTTGTTACCCCCAAACCGGCCTACGCGTAAGTGTAGTGTCACATCAACTTGCTTACACCACAGCTGCCACAATACAGGCGCCACGTCCCTAGAGGCGGAGGAGGCTGCCATAGCCCTGGCCTTCTTAACCACCGTTGCCTGGGTTATCCTTAGCGGTTCCAAATCTGCAGTCCGCAACTACTCCAAAGGCCGATTTCATGAACTGGCACGGAAAATTTTCAATCGTCAAACCCCTCTCAGACCAATTAAGCTCATCTGGGTGCCCGCGCACGCGGGCCAGGCAACGAGATGGCCCATTCTGTCGTTCGAGTAACCGTCAACCGAGCCACGCCATCCGATGACCTGGATAACACCAGAGACCAATTGGTAGAATATCGTGAGATCACCTTCCACTACCGCGAAATGCGGTTGAGATATCCTCCCTCACATAAATCCTTAATAAAATTCCAGCGAACTACCTAGCGCCAGCTTCAGACGCAAACCTTCCTCTCTCCAGCTTTTCTCGCCTTGGTCCATCTAGGCATACATGGACAGGAAGGTAGGCTCTGCGGCGCGCCTAGAGCCAACTTCCATTACATAATGTTCGTATGCCTTGAGCTCCAGTCACCCTCTGAATGGCAACTCACCGACGTCGAGCGACGCGAAACCGCGGTGTCTAGCTCCAACATAGCCGACCAAACATGGCTGGTGGACTTGGCTCTGAGGGTCGCCGAGGCCCACAGACTCCCGACCACCATACGCACTCCTGAGCCCCCCTCACAAGTAATATTTTAAAATGGCTCAAGTAATACAATTTTTACCATCACCACCTGAGAGGCTCTAGTCGAAAATTCAAGAGGCTATGAGCGATTGTTTAGGGTAAGTGGTTCAGGTTTCAAGCGCACATAACCGCTTGTAAGATGCTTTGCGATAGTTTCGGTTTGAAAGCAGTATGCCTCTTGAGAATGCCATCCGGGCGCATATCCGAAGGTGTTAAAAACCAGAAGATGTGACTTGGTGAATAGAGGGGGAACGTTGAAGTTGGCTTGTTGTAACGTCTGGACGATGAAGGTGATTGTGTAATTTTACAGTCCTGAATAAACACACGGCCACGGCCGCCACACAGGCGCTTCACAAGTGCGCCTTGGCGAACATTGCGGCTGGTGTTGCCAGGTCACGGTGCATTCTGAATATTTCCAATGCGTGCTTTTGTCTGATGACGAGCTACCATGTACGTAGGCTGAATCTTTGTGATGGCGCCCGATGCGTGAACATTACCGCGAGTCTTCGCTTCCCTTGTGTGCGTCGGCGACTCCGTCTTTGCGCGAGGGTCAAAGTATAGAGGTGGTATTGATCATGCCATGTCCAGCTCGTCCAGCTAGCTTGGGTCTGATCGCCGCTAACGTGGTTATTAAAGCGTGGCTAGGTGAACGCTGAAAATCACTCGACAGTTCTTTCTCATCGCAGTACTTACGGTTGCCTGTTTCTGGATCTGAAATTTCATTTCCCTTGTTCATAGTCACGTCGTATATTGGGAAATTGTGGCGTTACTTCAGTGGGGAAAATACAGCCGCTCTGGCGCAGCACGCGTCCGTCGTTCAAGGATAAACCCGCGACTGCTGATCCTTTCTCTTCAGATGCCAATGTGGCGCTAGACCACAAGGACGGCACCTGTACGGAGGCCATTTCCGGACAACATGTGCCCGACGGCTGCCGCAGTGCCGTGCCCCGAGAGAACAAGGCGTCAAGGAAGCGCCAATCTGGCAAGTAGATGCTTGCGCACCACAGCGGGATAAGATAGTCATTTTAAAGTGTAATGGCAAAGTCCAACGTTGCATTATTTAGTAAACGGCACAACCGCCGACGACCATACTCTTGTATGATTGTTGAATCGAGCGTAAATAGCCTAGAGCAATACCGATTTACTCTCTCTTTGTCCCCGTGAGAACAGAACGATGCCGATGATTAAATATCACCTACGTCAATGCTCTCGATAAACTATATGTAGGCTTCGGTTACAGCGCTGCTGTTGTTTCCAGACTGTTTACGAAATGTCGGGGAGCCGCTATTCACAGATCCAAGTACACACATAATATTTTTTAATCGACCATTTCTTAGATAGACTGGTCACCTTAATAAGAGCACGGTATAGCTTCCGAAGGTGGTGTGTGCCATTGTGCATGGCAAGGTAGAGAGAAAAACTCACCGACAAACTTAAAACGCGCCGTGTGCATGTTAAAAAATTTTCATTTGACCTGCAGTGTACTTCAAGTTGCGTAAGTACTTCAAGTAAAGCAAGCTGCAAGGTAGACGGCTGGGTGTCTGCTCTCGTTATCAGTATGTTGTCATGTATCGAGTTCGCTTCTGTTACTATATTTGAGAAAGCTTTTTTCAGGCTTACTTATCGAGTGGCGAATTAAGTGATTGGCCATATGTGCTAAACATGAAATATTTATGTTTTTATTTCTAATGTGAATGCACCACAAGTCGCGGCAGCCTTTAACCAATTTTCTTGTTCTGTATTTATAAATGATGATAGTAGAACGCCAGACTTCAACCTAGTGGTCGACTGTCTGCCAAATAAGGTTTTTTGTATGTGAACGAGGCTTTCTGCCGCTTTTGCTCAAGATTGACACCAAAAGATCTGCAGATGCTGATGTGTACCTAATGTATTCCTCATCAGGTATGCCGAATGGTGCAGTAAATACTTATATATTATCTTCAACCTTTAGTTATCCAAACCAAACGTTCCCTTTAAATATGGGTGCAGCAAAATTGCATCCATACCTAAAGGAGAGAACTCATCATTGCTTTCCACTTATAGGCAAATATCATTGTTCTACACACGTTCTAAGCTCCTTGAACATATCATTTTCAATCATATTTCATTTCGACATTTATTGAAAATAATAACATAATCGACAACAGCCCACATGGATTCCCAAAAGGACTTTCCACTCTGACCGCGCTTCCAGAGCTAATTCATGACTTCTCGGCAGCCATTGACATTCAAGCCAAATCGACATTATATTTCTAGATTTCAAAAAAGCCTTCGATCGCGTCTCACACCCTCAACTTGTTTCAAAACTAAAACCACTCTTAAAAATAATTCGCGCCTTGCATGGATCGAAGCTTATGTGTGTGGTCGAAGCCAGTGCGTAAGAATTGACAAAGAGCACTCCGCTCCTGCGCCTGTTAAGTCGGGCATTCCACAAGGACCTGTTCTCGGGGTTCTGTTCTTTTTCATCTTTATTAACGACATAGCTCACAACCTATCAGTAAAAATTAGGCTATATGCTAGCGACTACATATTCTGTCATGACATTCACAATTCCAGCGACCAGGCTGCGCTTAATAATGCTTTAGCAAAGGTTTCAATATGGTGCTCAGATTGCCAAACAAAGATAAACATAAAACAACCAGTTGTGATGACCATTAAGTTTCTCACACTGCATAGGTGGCAACGCTCTCGCAGTGGTAAACAGCTATACATATGCGGGCGTAATTATGCCATCGGATCTAAGGTTGAATGAGCACATATCGGAAGATACGAAGAGGGGCGTGCGGAAACTTGGCTACTTGAGAAGAACCCTGTGACTGTGCACACACGAGGTTAAATTAATAGCATATAAAAGTTTTGTTCACCCTGTGATAGAACATGGATGAGTTGTTTGGGATCAGTGCACTCGAGGCAACATAAGCAAGCTAGAATCTGTCCAAGGGAAAGCGGTTAGAATTATATACCAGTCATATAGTTGGCGTACTTCTGCGAGTGTTCCTGTAAAGAAAAAGATAACAGCAAGTCCATACTGCTTACAAAAGTGGCTCCAGCCTGACCAATTAAAGTACATGCACTTGCTATTCCACGATACACTTGGTACACACAAACACACATACATACAGCCAGTGTCCAGGCGCGCCACCCGATCGGATCATAACAAAGGAATATTCCCGTCGTACTGAAATATTCGCAAATTCTTTCTTTCCGAAGACAATTCGGGAATGCAACCGACAAAGCCAGCATTGTGGAATGCCCAACTACCCATACATTTGTACAAGTACTTCAGCTGTAATCATTCTTGAAATCAGTTGCAACCGCCAGTGCTCCACAGGCTGCGCGTGTGCTTTACTTGTTTTTTTTCTTGCACACAACGTTGTAGCAGGTGCTTCGCGCGAATGCGTTTCCCAACTTACTCTTGTCGGTTTGTGTAACACGCATGTTATGCCTTGCTTTCTTTTATGCATGAACACTTTGTTTTGTTTTTTATGTCACCCACTCCTGCTTACAGCCTTAGCTAGAGGCTAGCAGTACTGTATAAATAAATAAATAAATAAATAAATAAATAAATAAATAAATAAATAAATAAATCAATAAATCAATACAAGTCTAGCATGATGTGCATGTTCTGTAAAATCGACAAATCTCACTCAAGAATGGAAAAACTCTTTTTTTTCGGCAGTTGTGCGCGTATCGTGATTCTGAAGATGTAATAAATGTGGCGAAACTTGTTTCAATGTTCACTTTTTTGGTGCGGGTAGGAGCGTCAGGTGGAAAACACTGGCAACCGCACGACCTCCCTGCCCCTTACCAGATGTACTACGCTTATGACAATTGCTCAGCCTAGCAAGGCTGCGTTTGCGAGTTAACGGTTCGGGCATCCAGCTCTCCACAGGTATCCACAAAAGAGGAACTGCATCGTCCCTATGTGCAAACCACAATAAAGCAGTACTACGTGACTGCTAACCTGACCCCACTGTCAGGATTGGGGGCTCAATCCCATCGCTCGTGATCCGTTGTCAAGATTGGAGTCGGGCATGAATTAGAAGGTAACTGGCCCATGCCGACGTCCAGCTTATCCAGGCTGAGGACGTAGATGAAGGGAAGAACTGCTTCTCATCGAGAACGAGGAAAATGGGTTTATTTACAGTATTTATATCAGTCTAACATGACTGCTTGAGAAAAGTGCATCAGTCTAACATGACTGCTTAAGAAAAGTGTGTCGAGCATCCGCACAACAGCAGTTTTTAGATACTCGGTCCTCCCGCGATACAAGGCGATGCGAACGTTCGTTTGGTGATCGCAAACTAGCCGCCTCTCCGCAGGACGGTCTACACGCACAAAAGCACACACGTTCGAAGGTCCGGAACCGACGTCAGAGGGGCCCCGTAGAACTCGGAGCGTTCCGGGTAGCGCGTTGGGGAGTTTGGGAACAATAGTTGGCCCGCCGAACTCATTCCGTCACAAAGTCGATTTAGTCACGCTGTGGCTAGAAGTTGGCGGCGACGCTGCCGGTATGTTGCCGTCATAGTCGTAAGGGGGTGGCAAACTTGCACTGCAGCTGGCCGTTCTTAACAGCGTCTCCATGGCCCGAAAAATCTCGACTGTCTAGCGCTGACAACCGCTGGGCAGGAAGAGAACGGCGGGTGGTCAGGGGGTGATTGATGCCTTGGCTCGCAGCGACCACTTGTGTATTGATGTCACCGCCCCAAAACATCCAACAAGGACAGGCAACTGCAAAATGAACCCCACAACACGGCTCTGCGCCGAGATGACGTACATTGGCTCTCACCTTAGACCCGCTAGGCTTCAAAAAAAAAACATAAGTGCAGAAACAAAAAGAAAATGCTGCATTTCGCTATGCCAATTTCTGAAGCAATTTCGTGCTGACAAATTCAGCAATCATGGAGGGAATCCTGCTAAATCAGAGGAGATCTTTTTGGCTTAAAAAAAATTAACACTAGTAACCCTAAAATTTAGGCGACACCCTCAAACGCAGAATTCAAATTAGCCTGCTCAAACCATCCGCATTGCTATGCAACTTTCCCTTCTTATATCTAACGGAGAAGTTGTACTCTTGGAGAGTGAGGCCCCATCGGAGCAAGCGGCCATTTTTGTGTGACATTTGATTGAGCCACGTCAGAGGACAGTGGTCGGTCTCGAACATGAACTTCGCTCCGTACAAGTAACACGACAACTTCTGGGCGGCCCAAACTAAACAAGCGCACTCCTTCTCTGAAGCGCTGTAGGCTTCCTCTCTTACATTTAGTTTACGGCTGGCATAGAGGATAGGATGCTCCTCGTTATCGTCGCCGACCTGACTAAGTACCACGCCCATACCTCTGTCGCTTGCGTCGCATTGAACTATGAATTCCTTTGTGTAGTCTGGCGCGCGAAGCACAGGACGAGAAACCAATAGCGTTTTCAAACTTTGGAAAGCGTTCTCTTTGTCCTTATCCCAGTGTACGTTACTCGGTGCTCCATTTCGGAGGGCGTCCGTTAATGGACTTGCCATTTGCGAGTAATTCGAAATGTACCGCTGATAGTACCCCACAAGACCCAAAAATGAACGAAGGTCTGTTTTCGTGCGCGGCTGAGAAAATTCTCCAATCGTAGCTATTTTCAGCTCGGCCGGCCGTCTCATGCCCTGACCGACAACATGGCCCAAATAAGTAACCTGCGAACAACCAAACCTACACTTTTCCGCTTTCATCGTTAAGCCGGCTTCCATCAACCGTGAGAACACCTGTTTGTGGTGCGATACGTGTTGTTCCCAGCTGTCCGAATAAATTGCTACATCATCAAGATAGGGCAAGGCGAACTCCTGCAAGTCTTTTAGGACAATACCCATTAACTTAGAGAAGCTAAACGGCGCGTTCTTCAGCCCGAAGCTGAGTGCGAGAGGGCGAAAAGTGCCTAAGGTGAGATGAATGCGCCATAGCGGCTGACACTTTCTGAAAGGGGAACTTGCCAGTACCCCCGGACGAGATCTATAGTTGAAATGTATTTAGCAGCGCTAACTCTTTCAATTCGCTCCTGTATGTTGGGTATCGGGTACAGGTGATCCCTAGTGATGGCATTTAACTTCCTGTAGTCAACACACGGATAAGGGTCCTTGTTAGGGGTTTCTACCAGTATTAGCGGTGACGTGTAGTCACTCTCAGCGGGCTCAATAACTCCCAACTCTAGCATGCGCTGTATCTCTGCCTCCATAATCTCTCTCTGTCTTGGAGACACCCTGTAAGGCTTTGATCTTACTGGTTCGGTTGATGTCAGCTCAATTTCATGCGCTATTAGTTCGGTTCTATCCGGCCGATCGCTGAATCTGTCGAGATATTCCCCTAACACCTCTTTTAGCTCATCTACACTGTAAACACAAATGAGCCCATATGGGCGTTTCAACAGTTGATATGCCATTTTTCCCCCCTAGCTTAAAATGAGTACTCCCACGAGAAGAAGTAAAATAAGCTAGAACCATTATTGTACCCCCGACCCCATTTGATGGGGCATTGCGGTTGTAAAATGGGGGTTTTCAAGGAATAACGGTGGCATGGGGGAAATTGAGACGAGCCAAACAGAGAAAAGAATAACTCAGCCATGATCAACAAGGCAGTCAGCCGCAGCGACAATTTCAGTAGGATTATTTCTGCAGTCAGATTCGAAATATCCCGCGCAATGTGTGTCGGCGCTGTTTTTCTGTTCGGAGTAGCCGCGCCTTGGTGCTGCAGAGGACGCCGAAGTTACGCCGAAGTCGGAACTACGCGCGGAGGAACACCAGCCTTCGGAGCGCGCGCGCGCGCGTTGAAAGCTGCGATCGAGCAGCCATTTGCCAGCGACGGCACATTCTTCTACCGTGGTTGATGTTTCTCACTGCTTTGAACCCCCAAGACTCCACGGTAAGTGACTTTGAACGATTATTACATGTTCTATGAGTGTGCATGTGTTCTAAGTGAGGAGACGCGCTGATATGGCTTATTGAAGGTCTCGGTACAATATGGCGCGACAGTTGGCCGTCCAGAACCATTTTGCACGATCACTGTGTTTCTTCGAGCTTTGTCGTAATCGAGGCGACTTGAGTGCTCAGAGTCAAGCGAGTGTACTTAAAAATTAGGATTTTATATACTGAGGGACTTTGCCGCGTCTTTAATTGGGCGGATGTGAGCATTCGACATGATCCCCGAAGCGCAAGCCACTACCATAATAGTTACGTGCAGTGCGAGGTGAGCGAAGCTTCGCCGCCTAACCGCGGCCTGAAAATGTCGCGGCTCGTTAAGGGTTTACTGCGGTGCGCGTGTGTGAGTGTTTGTACAGCGATCATTTGAGCGAGAACCGGCGGCGCTTCTTTGTGCGCGGTATCTGCTAGCTGGCGCGTACGTTGCGCCAATCCCCTAGCTCGTGCGATTGTGTGCAGTAGGCCGCCCACTTAGCGCGCATTGTGCAGATTTGCTAGTACGCTCCTTTCTATCGTCTGTGCCTCTTCGCGCGCACGTCGTTGATTGTGCAGGCAGTGCGCGACTGCGGCACGTAGCATGTAGAGCCTGCGCCCGTCGACTTTGATCTACGGGCGTGAAATGTCGGCGGCGCGTTTGTGGTATTAAAAGCGTGTGGTGAGCTTCCAACGGCACTACGGGTCAACGCCGCATGAGCTGCCGGTCAGAGTACCTCTTTATATTTAGCGTACTGCTTGGCGGTAACAGGTGTGCTGCTTGGGTTCAGATTACTGGATACGCCGTCACTTGAACCTCGGCGGCCGGAGCAGGTGAGTACCAGTGGCGCCGGCACCTCGGCGGGCAGAAAACGGTGCCCGTGCCGTGACGAGATATATCAATTTACGCGATAGCATTGCCGGTGATAGGTCATACGGGAGCGTCGCTCCATGCCTGTGTTCTTTGCTGAGGCCGCCACTACGCCTGCGGTGCACTTACTACGCTATATCTATATAGTCGATGCTTGTGCAATGTTGTTATTCAACAGCTGGCGCTGTGCTCTGGATACCTGAACTTGTTTAATGTTTAATTACTTTGCTGCTGTGCCATCGCGTATTGGGTACAGATATTTAGTATTGAATTCTAGGTGCCAAATTCACACAAAGAAGTAGCGCTTTTCAACTCAGGATCATATCACACATCACAGCGTCATACTATATTGCACGAGTATTAATAACAAAATTTATGTTGCTGGTGAAAAAAAAAAAAGGCAGACCGATCAACCTGTAACCTGTAGCTGTGAGAAAAATGTGCTTCAAGTCCGCCATTGTCTATAAAAAAAGGTACTACCTTGGTATTCGATGTCAGTAACACTCATAAGTTATGCATGCTTTTGTGTGAAATAATTTGTCTTAGAAGCCATTCATTGTAAGGGATCAGTAAACATCTCATAGCTTAAGTCGTGCATATGTGCATGAGTTGGGCAAAGGTATTGGTTTGTAAAGAGCAAAGCCATTAAGATATAAAATATTGGCAAGCTTAGTTTAACAATAAGCTGACGAATATACAAAACCTAATGTAGCAGCAGATGTTCTCCAAGATAAGCTTGTGACCAGCTTTCTTGTGTTCTGTGTGATCATTGTAGTGTCAAATTTTTAATTTTTATTTCAGGACTGCGGCTGCAGTCGTTTCATTGCCAACTGTGAGGATGAAGCAGCTTCATGGCCGGAGATCGGGCGCCTCCTATCAGTTTCCCTTTTCATCAATAGAGGCCTTGGTATGCTCTTACCTAGAGTTTGCTTTTTTACCCTGTATGTTTTGAGCGCAATGGCTAGTTTAGCGGCATTACTTAGAGTGATTGGTGTGACACCTGTTTCATAGGAGGTATGCAGGTTATCCCACGTAACTTTAGCAAACTTTTAAAAATATGAATATGCCCCCTAGCTGCACAGAACCTATGTAATGTTGTTTCCTGTCTCTTGGAAATACTTGGATTTGCTGCATTTTGCCTAATTACCTAATTAGTCTTAATCAATTAATAAACTTCTCAAATGTAATTAGATAAAAAGTCTCAATTATAAAAGTGTAGAGCAACGTGAAAATTTCCCAGTACAGCTATCTGTGGCTCAATATTTGCTACATAATGTGTTTTTAGAGCATGCAAGAAGCCTGAGAATCTCGCAAAGTGCCTTGAGTATGTTTCTGTGTGACAGCGCCTGTGTTGTGTTCTTCCTTCAGTCCTCGTCTTTTGCGCTGTACTAACAGTCGACCTCGAGTGGCCATTCCCGTGGCAGTCTTGCATGTATTGAGTGCTTGCCCTGTATAGGCATGTGTGTTTCCAGTAAGAAAAAAATACTGAAGGAGCCCAACGTGATGTATTTCAGGACAAGTGTATGGTGTAAATTACTATGTGACAATAAAATAAACTGAAACAAGACTTCACAGTGGAGGTATGCAGGTGTGTGCATCAGCATAATGACGAAAACCTCATGCAAGTTTAGAAAAATATTCATTTAGTTTCTGTCATTCTTCTCTGTCACATTATTATTGCAAAAATGTGCTCTCTAGTATTGCACGATTAAAAACACAGTTCAAATACATCATTTGCTGGAACCTTGACATTCATAGCAACATAGAGAGGAATGGTTAAAAATTTGCTTTGCTTCTCTGACCTTCATTTTAGGTCCTTCTCATGTTTGCTAAGCTTCTTAAGCTATCATAGACCCCTTCCAGGGTTTACAGGCAGCTTGAGCACATTGTGCCAGATTGTGGAGAAGCTGCAGAGGTCGCAGTGTGTATAGTGGTGTCCGGTAAATGCAAGTTTATTGCAAGATGCATTATGCTCAGTACCAATTATATTAAGTTATAATTTTAGCAAAAATCTCTGTTTTCCAGATATATATCAGTGTGTCTCCAAAGAACTGCACTTTTTAAAAGAGTTGCTCATTCTCTGTCTACTGTTCGGTGTTGTTAAATGCATGTATGTTGGACAGCATAGTGCTTGGCCTTCAGCTGAAGGTAGTAGTGTAGGTAGTAGTGTAGAAAGTGGTAGCAGTAGTAGCTTTATGCATGTGCATAAAGCTGCAGTAAGCCAAATGTGAAAAGGGCTAATACGATACAGCCATGTAGCAAAATTTACACAAGCAAACTGTTTGATGCAATCCCTAGGAAAGTAAGCAAAAATATAAGAATGTGCTTATATGATAAACAGTACCTATGTTTCAGGCGCATGGCCTTCTACCGCCATATTCCATAACAGTTCATTATTTAACACTTTAAAACTGTTTTTAAAACTGTTTTAAAACTGCCCTGTTTATGTCTAACTGCTCTAAATTCGAAAATTTTCATTGATTGCACTATGAAGGTTTTGGCCGTGGCTTAAGTTACTGCCAGAGTTAAATTTATAGTTGTGGCCGTCCTATGTGTGATAACAAAAAGCCATTTTGGAACCAGGTGACTGTTATGCAGTATGCTAAGTGTGCATATTAGAACAGCCACTTATATTTTCATTGTAACCATGTATAAAGTATGTATGTACACATCTCGAAGCCATAGACTGTGTACTCTTAATTGGAGGTGTTATTGTGTGGAGTAGGTTTTTTTGTAAGCATTGTCTAGAATTTGCACTACATTAAGGTGTAGTGAAGCCAAGCGAAAAATATTGACAAAATGGCTAAAGTACATTCTTAAGAGTATTAAGCGCACTTAGATGACTTTACAACATGTAGTAAAACAAGAATGGGAACTGAAGTGCTTAATTTTTGTTCATTATTACCATATGGCACCAACATGCAATGAAGACAAAAGAGGAAGAGAAGTGAAGTGCACTAAAGGGCAACTCGCTCCTGATGGGAGCTACATTCACATCTACATGATGCATGCAATCTTTGAGTTATAGCAGCAGCTAACCACCTGTTCACTTTGTTGCACATTTGTATTGTTTATGTACTAAGTCTGGCCCTGGAAGTGTTAAGCAGTGCCACTTGTGGCATTGGTGCTGCATGCAAGACATCCTTCTAACCACAGGTGTTATGTATTATGTAAACCTAAGTTCTTTTAAATTCATGTAACCCACAAAATTTCCATATGAAAGGATGTGCCATATTTGCCACCATTGCCATGAGTAGCATTGGCTGACAGTCACAGGGCGAGACGTTAACCTTGCTCAGCTATTATGCAAAACTATTTTACATACAAATGTGGTAATTAGTATACATGCCGAAAGCCTCACAGAATAAACTTTTTTATTCGCATCTTACAACGATTGTTATTTTGCTTTAACTCAGGAGGCCTTTTACCTGCGTTGCATCCTGTGGCTGGACCACTCCAACGATCTCGGCAGAATCGTTACACAGGTTTGTTCTTTTGTGATTCTCAGTACTGATATTTTCTAGTTTACGTTGAATGTAAATGCACAGATCAAATGAAAAACAGGTTAAAAGATGAGCTCACAGGCACTGTATCCAAATGTTTGTTAGGAAGGAAAATCTTTTTTACAAGTTGTCGTTATAGCAACACAAGAGAGTGTGCACATCACACCACCAGTACCTAGCAAGCAACAGCATTATACCGTAGAAGAAGCCAAAACATCAGGCGAAAACCTGTACTAAACTAGGGACTGTATTAAGACCTTTTCGAGGCTTAAACTATTTCTTAGGTTACTCTGTCGAATTGCTTGAACTGAACTGACGTGTCCTGCAAAACAGTTTGCATTCGCATTTGATACAATCTGCAGCGAAATATGAACAAAGGGCTGCAATACTCTAAGGGCCTACTATTGAAGTTGCAACCAGTCTTCCCAGTGTACTGCAGCCTCAGGAACATGAAATGTGGTACACTGTACCACATGCACACACAACAAATTTTAATCCATGGGCATCTGTACACTGTGCTTGTGCAGGACTGCGCAACTGGCTGTTTATTCGTGACTGAAACAGCTACGTACATCAAGATTGTATTGGGAAGCCACCATTTTTTTCAGTCAGTGTAACAGTCCATAAACATATGGATTTCCATGAGCATTTTGTCTGCCACACTTTTCTTTGTCGTTTTTTTTTGCACTCCAGCTTTGATGGCTGCAAGACACTTCAGGCTGGCTGAAGAGACAGTGGTAGCCTAGTAGGTGGCCTCACAAAGTTGTTATTTTGATTTTTAAGAGCCGACTTGCTTTGGACAATGCTGAATAACACATCAAAAGGCACGGGATTATTGACAAGGTTAGAATGACTTTGAAAGAAGTTTAAGGCTTCTTTTTATTAACTCTGATCTGTCTGCTGAGACCAAATCATGTCAGCTTTTAATGAAGCAATGTTCAGGTTGGAAAGCTGCAAGGCTGTGTGGGTACTCAAACACCATCATTGCTTCATATAGCTGAAGTTGCTGTGACATCAAGGCAGAAGCAAATGACATGGCAAAGGAAAGGTTGGTCGACAAAGGACTCATTGGCAATTATGTAGGTTCAAGGGCTATTACACTGAGTAAGAAAATGTGTTCCTGATACAGCGTGAACAGTGTTAATGCTGAAGAACAAACTGGCACCATCTCCCCAGTCCTACACAAGCACGTGCATAGAAAGGGATGCCTGTTGGCCTTGAGGGCCACCACTGGAGGGATCACCTGCTATCGCTATGACATAGAATGTGACATCAGATGACTATAGTTCACAGCTTTGCTGCAGCTCGCTGGCTGGGCAACTGAAGCCTTGATTGTAAGGATGAAAAGTTTCAATCACAAGGTGGCAATTTAGTTGCCAACTCTTACAGCATGGTTCACTACTCAGTGCTGCAGTGCTGGACGTATTTGACCAAGCCTGGTGCGAGTTCTCATGAGTACCCATGTTCAAGCTGCCGCTAGATACTTAGTTGATAAAGTCACTGAAAATGAAATTTGGTCATCGAAAGAGTCATGAAAACGATGCACGCAAGGCTTGTAGCATGCTTACTTGGTATGACCTCAGTGAAGACACCCTGTGTAGAGATGCTGGCAAAAGTGCAGCAGAAGTGTGGATTGAGGAGACAAAAATATAAGCTGTTCAAGTTCCACACATAACAAACTGATAATAAATCGCCGTTCAGCAAGAACTCCGGCAAAAGGGGCAAGCCGCACTCCCCACAACGAATGCTATAAAAACAGTACTGTTATTGCAGCAAAATTGCCTATAGCTCTTTTGATAGCTTGATAGCAGGTAGCTACTTGACGGTAGCACTTGATAGCTGGTATCACACAATGTTTTCTATGCCACGGAAATATTCCAGCACGTGGGGGCCACAATTCTCCTAGAGGCCAATACAGACACAGGTTGCCAGCAAGCATGGACTAAAGATTTTTCCGTTTGCATTGATGTAGTCTACCACATTTTGTTTTCTTGGGTGCACAGTCACACTGGGGTAACAATTTTCTGCCTGAATATTCATCGCAGGGAGCACTGCAGCCAGCTAAAGCGAGTTTTTTGTTCACACCTTGCCACAGATGCGGCAAGATGTAGACTTGACCCATTTTTCTAGGCACATTTGTTGGGTTCAAGAAAGAACACAGAGTAGCTTAAGAACTTTATTCCTTCTAGATTTAAGGCGTGGGGCCAGGTATTAACCATTGTTTTAAGAATTTTACCAAACCGGGAAAGATTCTTTCTTGAAAGTCTTCTCATATCAGCTTGATACAGTCCCTGGCTTACTATGGGTGCATGTGCTGTGGCTTTGTTTTAGTCTGTTTAAAAGGTCGTTTTTCTTTTGAGTGTTCCAGTCGCAAAGAAATCAAATATATTTCGATTTCAGGAACCCTTGTGGCATTACACAATTCCTTTACATGTTGCAACCAAGCTTATTTTTTAAACACATGCCTTTCTTTCAGCATGAAAAAAACATCTTAGATGAAACAAGGCAAAAGTGGCTGCTTATGCATTTGTACGATATTCCAACTGAGAGGGGTGAAAAGTAATAAAATGTTCTACTTTCATAATTTTTCTACCATGTGTACAACATTTCTTAATAGGCATGAAGCAAATTCACTTTTATCACTAGCCTATTACAGAAACAAGAAATGACAAACTGAGCTTTTAAGGGGGCCCTCAGAAGGGCCCAGTCCGTGCGTCTTCTTTTCTAGCGCCATGGCTGTGAGCGCAGCTGAGCACATCTGCAGCCTGCACACCCTGTTCTAGAGGTGATCTGCTGTGTGTGGAAAGACTAGACGTGCTGATATGGCGTGGTATTATCTGCACAGTCTTCCCACGTGTTTAGTACACGGGGTTGCATAATCTGTAGTTTCAGAGATGCATTGAAGTTTGAGACAGACAAAGCATTCGCCTCCACTGCCAGCACTTTTCATGATAGTGTCGTTCCACTGTGTGTGGCAGTATCAAAGAGGACAGGGTGGATGCGAAAGCAAGGCTGGGTTTGCTTCATGCTACCTATGTGAAGGTATCATTAACACACCGTGAAACCGTATCTTTGGTCGCTGACTCTCAAATTCAAAATTTTTTTCTCATTCAGATTTGTTTTTTCTGACTGCGGCCCTTTCCGTGGGAAAACAATCCATTTGCAAATGTACTTATTTGACTAAACGGTCGAATCTGAGTACAACAAACCAAGTTGCTGATTTTAGTGCATTCATTATGTTGGGGTTCCTTTGTATACGACTCCAGAAAAAGCCAACCATTGTCTGCTCACACTCCGCCGCGCCCGCCCATATAGGAATAAACTTAATTTTGGTTGGCCACGATGCTTATCGGTGTAGTAGCTGTCGTGTGTCCACCCATACACATTTTGTTGGCTTCCAGAAAACCTCAAAGAACAGCTGTATTTTGCTTATGTGCATTCACTAATCAAATAAATACATGTTTGCTAGAATCCCCATAATATTGAGCGAGCTGGTCTGCTTGAATATGTTCAAAATATGGCAGTTAGATTTGTAATAGGAAGTCATACTAAAAGGCTTTGTATTACTGAGAGTAAGGGTAAGCTGCAATGGCAGGATTTAAAAGACTGGGAAATCTCTTCAGTTAAAATTATTTCAAGCATATACTGTTCCAAACATGTAGAGATAGAGAAATTCATATCAGGCTATCATCATACCTCACAAGAAAGACATTACACTAAAAAGGTTTATTAATTTCCTTTTACTTATAGGTGATGCCTCACATTGTTTTTTCCTTGGACCAAAGGGACTGCAAGGTTTTTCAGCCTGCAATTGTTTGCATAGTTTTCAAAGATAATTCCCTCCCTGCTTTGTGTGCTTGATTTGAATGTAAGTTACATTACACAGAATGTATACCCCCCCTGCAATGCCAGTACAGGCGAAGCAGGTACTAAATGAATAACCACGAAAGGATTTTGGAGCGAGCAAAAATGGCATGTGCAATAGATATGCATAGATGTCCCGTTTGTGTTGCTGTCAAACAAGAAATTGGGATATCGAGGAACTGAGCAAAGTAACTACATGTGTGCTTGCCAAACTATAGCTGTCATTTACACCTTGACTGTGACTTGGCTACCAAAAGAAGTTTTTTGTCTTGTTCTTTTTCTGTTAAAATGTACTTTTTTCTTTGTCTACTTTCGTTTGGGTGTTTTGTAGCTATATCGTGCACATGTGACCAATAATGCCGTGTGGAAGTTAGTGGTTGTTGGTATTTCTCACTGCCTGTCGTTTGTTCAATGTGTGTACTAAAGTCAATAGAGCACCAACCACTATAAACCAGTGTGTTGAATTTGTTTTCTTGTTTTAGTACAAATGATCTGACTGGTTATGTGCCCAAATAAACAATTAGATTATGAAAACAAAGTTCATCAGAACATGTCATGAATTTATAATTACCCTATTTCAACTGCAGAACCCACATATTAAGGCATGTAGATTTAAGTAGAACAAGTCTTTTTGCAATCCTTAGTTCTGAATAGGTAAGAGCAGTGCTAAGGACACAAAGTGAGTCCACATAGATAAATGGCATGGTGCACTGTGCACTGACTAATAATTGATGTGTTTTTGCAACAGACAAGCAAATAAATATCCAGTAATGCCTTGTCAAAGGCACGAAAGCACATAAAGAGGCAGGGGGTGGTCAGATACAAATGTGCCGTGGTTTCAGGTTTGTTAACAAGCATACCACTTTTCTGTAACTTCAGAGAACAGGTGCTGCGCTGACACATTAATCTTTTTTTTTTCTTGTTGTTGTGGGATTTGATTAGTTTCTGGGTTAATGGTTGCTGCTTTCGCTAACATGTTGCACTTATGAAATTTGGGCTGTCATCTGCACTGTTT
Organism: Dermacentor andersoni; assembly: GCF_023375885.2. Lineage (NCBI taxonomy): Eukaryota > Metazoa > Arthropoda > Arachnida > Ixodida > Ixodidae > Dermacentor > Dermacentor andersoni. The sequence continues at coordinate 27,984,693 of NC_092820.1, read as the reverse complement.
ACAGTGTATGTACTCTTATGGTCACATTATAGTGGTGCTTCATCGTGAAGGCTCTCATTCAAATATAAGCTTGTCTGGTCTACATATGCTTTCCTTCATGCCAAAGGAATAAGATATACTATGTTTGTGTCAGAAGGAAAGAAACTGAGACTGGTGTCTATGATTGCACATAAATCTATGCTTAGTTGCATTAACATTTTTGCATAATTTCAACAACTTATTATTTTTAACATTCACACTCTTTCTTATCCACTTAGGTCTAAGGAATAAAGGCAAAAAAGTAAGGCATTGCAGTGGATTTAACTTAATGCTCTTGATTCTTGTTACCTTCTTGATAGCTTTTCTATTTGGAAGAGCATATGTACAAAAGCATGTTTTGACCAAATAGGCTGCTGTTTGGGAGGCTTTGCAAGCACCACTATAACGTGACAAAAGCAGTGTGTGGCCATTTGGTCATATAAATTCTGGTGTAATGACACCACAAAAAGTAAACAAAGATATGTATGCACATGACACAAGCACCGGATCTCACTTCAAGCTTTAAAATAAGGAAACAGGCAATATTTAATAACAGCTGGAGACATGATGTCATGATATCTGTTAAAAGAAATTCTTTATGCAGTGCAACTAATGGATCACTGATACATTCGTCATTCTTTTTTAAATGTTGCAAGCCACAATTACCTTGCATGTTGTCAGGTCGTAATACCTGGCTACAACGCAAGTTTTGTGGAACACAGGACCGCAGCCACATTCTTTGCAGTATTTAACATTGTGTGATGGAGGATTGTTTCACAGGGATGACTCATACTCCCTCAATTTCCCTGATTTCGCATTAATAGAGCATCCCATCTGTCCAATGTAGGCACGGCCTTATGATGGCAGCAGACTACACAACGCTTGCGGCCTAGCTCACTAGATGCATATTGTGCTTCAACCACAACCAACCTTTTCCTTTTTTTGGCTTGTGCCTTTTATTACAGCACAAAACTCTCCTAACAAAGGCCTGAGAAAACAATGATTTGCGCAGCTAAATTAGGCATGAATATGGAATATAATGAATGAGATGAAGTAAAAAAGTGGTTGCAGTTGTTTCGTATGCATTTGTAATTTTCATGGGTAATTGTGTAGCTGGTCTCTACGGGCAAAAATTTTTTTTCTGTATGAAACATGTGATGAGAGATTTGCTCTAATGAGAAAAAAAGACAAGCCAGGAAAACAAATTAATTTGTTGCGTGCAGCACAATTTGCAGGCGGTGCACTGTGCAACGGAGGTTATGTACAGTCAGCCATTCCCATCCAGTCATGCTTGCATTGCATACACACGTTGTATTAATTTGAGATTGCGGCTAATGAAGTTTGTGTGGAATAACTCTCATTCGCACATAGTGATGCACTGCAAAATAGATTGGTTCGTTCCTGTGTTCATCAAAACTCGTAGCCAGAAATTATGAGCAGATGTACATAAGATAATTAAGCTTTGGCAGATTAGCACGAAAAGGACAAATGCATCAGTCATTCTCAGTTACATTGCACAAAGAATTTGTTTTTGAATTAATGACATCACTTCCTGTCACTATGTGTTGTATATGATGTCTGTTTTCTTATTAAAGCGAGAGCTGAGGTTAGGCACTTGTGTCCTGCATGTCTTTGTCTTCGTTTGCTTCTGTGGTGCCATTACACCAGAATAAGTCCATGACAGGAGCTGCCAGTCTATGTAGTTATACTACATCAGGCTCAGTACGCCTGGCGGCCTGAATGTGACGAGTGCGAAGTAGCAGTAAGAACTTCAGAAGGGTAGAATTTTGTGTCGGTGGTGCATATTACTGTATGGTGAAGCGCTATAGATGGAACAGTGTGAGGCGAGACACATGGGAAAGTGCTACAGGCAACTGTGAATGTTTACTGGAAAGTTTCGCTGCAGCGGGACAATGCATGCGTTATCCTGGTGCAGCAAAATTTGCCAATGTTCATAGTTGTCACTAGCACTTGTCCATCTACATTACACTTCACCGTACACTAGTAGCAGTAACAACAGCAACCAACTGACCCGAGCAATAATGAAAGCCCACAGAATTGCCAAATTGTAGGAGAAATGTTTCAGTGTAACACATGTTTTGTTAACTGACAAGCAAATGGCATACATGTCTGCGAACCGATGATCAGATGCATTTTTCATGCACATACATTATTTTGTACAACTGCTTCCTGCTTTGGTTTTTTATGGCTTTTAGGAAGCATTCCAAAGTACTTAGCTGTTTGTTCTAAAATTGAATATGTTCTCAGCCAGCACTATGTGGCATTACTGCATAAGCCCTTACTTCGTCAGTGTCATTCGCACTGTTCCCAACTAAATATGAATAACCAAATAACCATGTTTTTAAATTTTCAGATTATGAAGAAAATACTCTTAATATGTATTTCATTAGAAAAATTTTCTCAATTTTAGGAAGAAGTCTGGCTGGCCCCAAGCCTGGTGCAAAATGAAGAAATGGCACTCCACATCAATTCATGTTTACTTGTCGTCATAACCAGTCTGTTAGCTTAATTTTTGGTTCTTCCTATTGAATTCTCAAGAAAGGTACCAACTCTGTCATTCATTCAAAACAAATTTTTGCACTTGGGGATGCAGTCATGCACAAAGCCTTTGAGCTCAATAATATCTATTTTTTAAAGAAGGTGCAGCTCCTGCGTGGAGCAATAGGTTGAATTTGAATAAGACGAGGGTAAATGAAAAGATGGCGAAATTAGTCATCAACAGTTGTCCAACAAAGGAAGTCTCAAGCTGGAGGCAACATCTTTGCAAGAGAACCAAATGGCTCCAGCCTGAGACATTCGTTGTTCAACCTGGCAAGTCTCCTTCTCGAAATATTTCCTCTAGCCTGAGACCTATATCCATTCCACCACCCTTGACCAACAATACACCTATACATTTGGCAACCCATGGAAAGGAAGCAAATTCACATTCAAGGAAAGGGAATGTAGTTTGCACCCTGGAAGGTAGCATGAACAGTATTTTATTTACTTAATGAAATGCAGATCTGCTATCCAATTACTTTATTTTGATCCCCATTTTATAATTGGACAGCATGGTTCCTCAGAGAGAATAATAATTCGAAGCTCACACAATTTTGCTCCTTTATGTCCGTTAAATCTGTCCTGGTTGCTACACTATCAGCCATGTCTGCAATTGCATAGCAGTGTTTTGAGCATGCATCCAAATTCAAAAGAATAGTTAGGCTTCTAGCTCAGAATGTTTGCTACTGTGTTGCAGCTCGAATTCTATGTCTAGGTGGTGACTGTGATGCCATGTGCTTTTTAAATAAGACCAATATGCTATTTGAAGGGCAATTAAATGCAATCTCAAATGACCTCAGCTCGGGGAATGACACAATTGGAGGTCAATGTGATAAGGAGGATTTGATTTCTGAGAACAAGGCACTTAAACGGGTGAAAGCATGACTAATTTCGTCTAAAGATGCTGCTATTGGATATGATCGGGGAAGGTACTTGTTCGTGGCTGCATTTGCAACATGTTACATTGCTGGCTTTATATATTGCACTGGGTACAGTGAAATGTTGCTGCTTGCAAAATATTCAACTAAACATGGTAGCCATGTTAATGTGTCCATGCAGAACACAACTCATCCACTGTTATGGACTACAGTGGAATCTCGATAAGCGAAAATCACTTCGAAACTGCCGCTTAAATAGGACACCATCCTGATAATTGGTTGGCTCTCTGCAATGTCTCTCAGTAAATATAATGCCTGGTAAATGGAACCAATTTCCCTGGCACCTTGAGGCTCCATTTAAAGAGCACCCACAGTAAAAGTATAGGGGGGATCGTGTTTGGAACTTTCGTAAATGTAGTCTTAAACAAAACCGCATTTCAGTGGGAGCGAAATGCAAAAGCACCCGTGTACTTAGACAGGTGCATGTTAAAGAACCCTAGGTTGTCCAAATTAATTCGGGGTTACTCGCTATGGCATGTGTCATAATCAGAAGGTGGGTTCTGGTTCGTAAAATACAATAATTTTTAATAGCTTGCTCAGAAATCCAGCACTAAATTATGTAGCTTGTTTGTGTGATGAGTCCCAATTTCTTAATTTAGTACTTTGACATTTATCATATTTGTGTGCTAGTCCATGCAAAATACCACTGATCGGCCTCAATATACCAGCCACTGTTAATTAGGAATGGCTTAGTCAAGCAACTTAAACTTACAGCACAAACACCTAAGACGAACCACAAAAGGAAGATAGGACACACACTGGTGCTAACAACTTCTTTATTTCTTCATCGTCGATGCAATATAAACCCTAGGCCACACTACCGCGCAGGCACTCAGATTACATTACAGAGATCTGCCAAATTATCACATACGCAAGCGTAGGAAGTCAAATTCAGATGGATGCAGGGACAAAGATATCTTACTAATGCAATTATCGTCCTGCCTTTCTTGTGGTAGGCCTCTAAGGCAAGCCGCACATGCTCATTCTTGCTTTTGCCAAGAATCGACGTCCCATCAAGTTGTGCCTCACAATTGTTGCAAGAGTTTATATGCGCACCAAGGTGCGCTCCTCTATCTACATTTTTGTTTACTTGTTGCATGTTCCCTGAGTCGCTCATTGACGCAATGCCCTATCTAGCCAAGCTATGTCTTACCACATGAGAGTGAATGGTATAAACCACGCCGACCTCGCACAACACGTATGAAGCATCATGCCGAATTTGGCATCCTCCTCTGCCCTCTCCGCAGGTGCGGGAGCATAGCTTTAAAAGCTTGTTCGGTGCAGAGAACGCCAAAGGAACACTATGCCTGCAAGCAACTTTCTTGAGTTGATAGATGATCTTATGTGTTTAAGGGACCACGCAGGGAACACGCACAAAAAGTAAACAAAAATGTAGATAGAAGAGTGCACATTGTTGCGCATATAAACTCTTGCAAAAATTGTGAGGCACGACTTGATGGGACGTCGATTCTTGGCAAAAGCATGAATGAGCTTGCGCGGCTTGCCTTAGAGGCCTACCACATAAAAAGGCAAAATGATAATTGCATCAGTGACATAGCTTTGTCCCTGCACCCATCTGAATTTGAGTTCCTACGTTTGCATATGTGATAATTTGGGTGATCTCTGTAATGTAATGTGTGCGCCTGTGCAGTTGTGTGGCCTAGGGCATATATATGCATCGACGACGAAGAAATAAAGAAGTTGTCAGTTAGCGCCAGCATGTGTCGTATCTGCCTTTTGCGGTTCGTCTTAGGTGTTTGCGCTGTAAGTTTTAAGTTCAGAATTATGTACCAACTAGGCCAAATGAAGTTTTACTCTTAGTCAAGCGAGCTCAATATATAGTCTGTGCAAACGTGTGGAGTGTCAGTACAAAGTAACAGTTCAAACACATGGCTCTGTAGTTACAGTTCAGTATGAAAGGAGATAAGATTTCTTAGCATTTCTTTCATTTACTAATTTCATTGTGTTAGGACATGTAGAATACTAGCAACTGGCATGCTTACAATGTACAGTCCTCTTTTTTTAAATCCAGACAATTGTTTTACTGGGGCAGAAATGTGCTTTCTTTTGGGCCCGGAAGTGAACATACTATATTTCTTACATTTGGTGTAAAATAAATTTTCTTCACTGTCAGTGTGTGTCTCGTGCATTTTTCCATTCAGCAAGTAGCAACTGCTCTCGAAGGCGTTTGCTGGCCTCGGAGGCACTGCCGATAAGCTAGGACAACTGTATAAAAGCTTTGCAAAGAGGGGCTCTGTGATCAGCGAAAGGGAAAAAAAGTGAAGACGTGCGGTGACGGGTTCATTCGCCATTGGACCACGTGTGCGCGTGACTTGGTCGATTCAGCGGTGGCCCTGTGCCGTCGATTGGACCACGTGTGGCGAGCCCGCGGCGAAATGCTTCGTGGCGGTACGCCGCGCCTATGCAGCAGCAGACGGAACACCGCAGGCCAAGGTGTCGGACGCCGGCGTTCGCTCCGAGCAGGTGCGACGCCTGCTCGGGTGGCAGCTCACAGACGCCCGAGTTCGCTTGAGCCTTGATCGCCGGCGTTCGACATTTCGGCCTGCGGTGTTCCGTCTGGTACTGCGTAAGCGCGTGACCCGAGCCACCATGCATTTCGCTACGAGCTTGCCGCACCTAAACTAAAATGCCTTTAATTCCTTCACAATACTCCCATTGTACCTCCCAGTCAAATGGGGGGGGGGGGGGGGGGAGGTGAAGTGGGCGTATTACGGTACCCCCGTTGTGTGCCCAATTAATGCCCACGTCAATGGGAGTTTTATCGTACGCCCTTTCAATGGGAGCAAAAAGATGTACAAAAGGGCATGCGCTAGAGGACAAGCAAAAAACGCCCATCTGGGTGTTTTTTTGTTTACAGTGTAGCTGCTGGGGTCTTAGAGCGTGCGAGCTTACCGAGTGTTCCACTACTTCTTCTAGGCCGATCTCAAGAGTTGGTCGACCTATACTCCTTAAACTTGGTACTAGTGCCATCCTGCTCTTTGATGGTATAGTTAACGACTCCGCTCCGCTCTACATACGGCTTCATCAAATTACAGTGATATATCTTCACTTCCTTCCTGCGACCGGGCATTTTCAGAGCATAGTTAGTATCTGAATGTTTGTGCAACACTTTAACGGGCCCGTCCCAGTGAACTTCAAGCTTGTTCTTTCTTGAAGGTTTGAGGATCAGAGCGCCGGTCTCCGGCGTTAAACGTACGAAGCCTCGCATTCTTGTCGTACTAGAATTTGGCGTTCTTTTGAGCTACTCCCATGTTCTTTTCAACTAGGTCTTGGGTTGCGCTTAGCCGTTCCAGCAGATTTAGCACATATTCAACCACTGTTGGTCTCTTTCCTCTTTGCTCCCACACCTCTCTTAACATTCTCAGTGAAGAACGGAGTGTCCTCCCATACACTAGTTCTGCTGGCGAGAACCCTGTAGCCTCATGTGGAACCGTTCGCAAAGCAAACAAAGTTGCCCGAAGACAGTTCTCCCAGTCTTGCTTGTGCTCGTAACAGAGCGCACGCAAAACTCGCTTAAACACTGAATGCCACCTCTCTACACTGTTTGACTGAGGGTGATAGAAAGAACTGTGTATCAACTTTACCCTGCACTTTTGCACGAATGTGGAAGTCAGTGCGCTGGTGAATACTGACCCTTGATCAACCTGAATTTCGGCTGGAAACCCAATTCGAGCAAATACTGTCAAAAGCGCGTCTAATACTTATGTGGAGCTGAGCTCTTTCAGAGGGATTGCTTCTGGAAACTTTTTAGCCGGACCCAGCATGGTAAACAAGTACCTGTAACCCGATTTTGTTTTTGGTAGAGGCCCTACTGTGTCTACCACAAGTCGTCTGGAAGGTTCTGTTATTAAGGGCACTACCTTTAGTGGAGCTTTTTATGTCTCTCCTGGTTTACCCGAGCGCTCGCAGGCGTCGCATGATCTTACAAAGTTTTCTAGGTATTTGAAGCAGCCAGGCCAGTAGTATTCCATAAGCAATCCTTCCTTTGATTTGTTTATGCCTAGGTGGCCGGACCACTCATTTCCATGACAAAGACTCAAAAGCTCCTCCCTGTCTTAGTAGGTACGACAAATTGATCTAGAATTCTACCCCTTCGATCTCTGTAGTGCCGATACAACAATCCTCCCCTCTCTTGTATCGTCACGTTGCGCCTAGCAATGCCTTCTTTAGCTGTGTGGTGTAATTTAGCTAAGCTGTCATCATTCTTTTGATCCGCTGCCAGTGACTCTCTATCCACCCGTAAGAGCTGATCAAAGTTCTTTGAGGCCGGTGATAATAACGACCCTGTCTCGCTTGTGAGTGCGTCAGCTTGCTCTTCCTGCAGGCTAGAACTTTGACACTCTAGTGCTACGCTCTCATTGAGCTGGTCAGCTGGCAGGCTCTCCTCAACTGTTCTTTTGTCCCTCGGGCCTAGCTCGGATTTGGGTATTGAAGTTATCCCTTTTTCTGCTTCCGCTGGAGGAGCTTGTGAATTTTCAGCCGAAAGCGACGCGATCTTACGAGATTGGCCTCGGGTCAATGCCTGTACTATGCCCTCTCCCAGTTTTAGCCCTTTGTCACGCAGTAACTGATTCGAACGATTCGAAAAGATGTAAGGGTACTGCAGTGATAAAAATTTGGAAACTGCAGCCTCAGTCTCTAGCTCCCCGAATGGTCCACTGATTTTGACTTTGGCCATGGGCAGACGCACGTTGTGTTTTTCTACAACCTGTTTTATCCATGCTACTTCTCCGGTGAAGTCATCTACCGTCCCGTAAGACGGATGGACAATGTCCATCGTGGCGGCACTGTCTCTTAGCACTCGGCATGGTTTGCCATTACCTTGCAGGTCGTGAAGATATGGACTTAACACTTCCATATTTTCGTCTTTTTCCTCCACGTAGGAGAAAACTACGCTAGGCTTCCCGCAGTTTACAGCTATATATTCCAGTTTGTGGCATTTGTAACAGCGAATAGGTCTAAAAGTTTCGAATTTCTTTTTCTGTTCTTTTTGTGCGGTTTCTCCGTTAAATTTATCCTCCCTCTTTTCTGCGGGCTTTTCCGCCATGTCCACAGGCTCCGATCGTCTAGTCTGCGCACCCCGTTTGAACGGAAATTGTTTCCGCGGTCCATTTCGCCCGTCCAAGTTACCGTCCTCGGCGTTCAACTTTCTGCGGGTTGCGTACTCTTCGGCTAAATCAGCCGCCCTTTCCACAGTGTTTACATTCCCTCTGTCTTGCACCCACAGTTTCACAGCTTGGGGGATGTTTTTGTAAAACTGCTCTAGACACACGCATTCAATGATCATGTCTCTGCTGTCGTACGCTTCCGCGCTTTTAAGCCACTCGACTAGGTTGGCCTTTGAGCTATATGCAAACTCCGGATATCCCTCGCTATCTTTCTTGCCTGTGCTCCTAAACCTTTGCCGAAAAGCTTCGGCTGAAAGGCGGTATTTCTTCAAGAGACTAGCCTTAACTTTTGCATAATGATATGCATCCTGTGCACTCAGTCTGGCGATTACTTGCGCCACCTCACACGGCAACATAGACAGCAACCGCTGTGGCCATGTACTCGGGCCGAAGTTCATCTTCTCGCGAGTCCTTTCAAAATTGCTTAGGAACAAGCCTATGTCGGTCCCGACCTCAAATGGCTTTAATAGCCTGTCCATGCGGTACGATTCTGCCTCACTTGGTAGTCCCAGAGCGCCTTCACTTCCTTGAGACAACTCTAAACGTTTGCTATCAAGTTCCAGTTGCATTTTCCTTAACTCGCGATCTTTATCGCGTTCCTCTCTCTCCCGTTATTATCTTTCCCGTTCTTCTCTTTCTCTTTCCTGTTTCCCCCTCTTTTGAGAAGTTCCAATCCCATTTCAATTTCTTCCTCACTGGCCTGTTCGGAAATTAGCTCCACTAATTGCGATTTTAGCATTTCCTTGCGTAACTCTAGGCCGAGTTCCTTACCAACAATCCACAATTCGTCTCTCAGCAGTTTCTTTAACGTCATGATTGCTGCTTTACTGCCTTGGTCCTGCTCGCTAAATCTAGCTAGGAAAACACAACCTAGCTAACACTCAACAATCTAGCTTCCCTACTGTTCTAAACAGAGCAACCACAAAATGAAGCCTAGAGAGTCAAAGCAAGAACCAAGCACTCACCGCAGTCACAGCACCACGTCGCAAAGTCCATCTCACCGCTGTCAGCCAGTTGTCAGGATTGGGGGCTCAATCCCATCGCTCGTGATCAGTTGTCAAGATTGGAGTCGGGCATGAATTAGAAGGTAGCTGGCCCATGCCGACGTCCAACTTATCCACGCTGAGGACATAGATGAAGGGAAGAACTGCTTCTAATCGAGAACGAGGAAAATGGGTTTATTTACAGTATTTATATTAGTCTAACATGACTGTTTGAGAAAAGTGCATCAGTCTAACATGACTGCCTGAGAGAGAATGTCGGTCCAACATGACTGCTTTAGAAAAGTGTGTCGAGCATCCGCACAACAGTAGTTTTTAAACACTTGGTCCTCCCGCGATACAAGGCGACGCGAACGTTCGTTTGGTGATCGCAAACTAGCCGCCTCTCCGCAGGACGGTCTACACGCACAAAAGCACACACGTTCGAAGGTCCGGAACCGACGTCAGAGGGGCCCCGTAGAACTCGGAGCGTTCCGGGTAGCGCGTTGGGGAGTTTGGGAACAATAGTTGGCCCGCCGAACTCATTCCGGCACAAAGTCGATTTAGTCACGCTGTGTCTAGAAGTTGGCGCCGACGCTCCCGGTATATTGCCGTCATAGTCGTAAGTGGGTGGCAATCTTGCACTGCAGCTCGCCGTTCTTAACAGTACCGGGATGTTGCCGCCTATAGTCGTAAGTGGGTGGCAAACTTGCACTGCAGCTGGCCGTTCTTAACAACACACATTATGTGGTACCCGTTACGGGCTACTCACCAGGTTTTGGCATTGCCGAAACAAACAAAGTCTGCTGTTTAAACTACAGCGGCGTGTATATCACGCGGTGGCAATCGTATATGTGAAGTATCAAACGGCTGCATGGCATGGAAATAGCTGACATTCGAAGCAGAAGCCCGCACCCCCTGTTTCTCCATGGAGGCCCACTTGCAGTCAGTATTTAACAATAGTTAATTTGGGACGCATATTGCCATTTACGAATTACATAGCCAATGAGTACGCTAGGCGTATCCACTTCTAAAGCCCAAATCTCGAAGCCCCTGCTGTCTTCAGAAATCTTTCAAGTGGATATGATTTGCTAACTCAACGGCTGCAATTCATATTTTCCATTATGTGCTGAAAAGCAATTAGTAAGAAACTTCATTGGTAAAATTTTTACAATTATTCGAATGCGCATTTTGATTTCTCATAGGATTTCCCGGTCATCTAGTAAACAAGTTCAAGGATGACAAAACACCCTATATAATTTGCAGCCATTCAAACGATCAATGGTTACGGCTGTGCTATTTTTTTTTTTTTGACAATTAGATGTTGCTTGTTTCATTTCGTGTAATTGCAGTCTCCGTCTTTTTCATTATTTCGTGTTCGCAATACTGCCCACTGATAAAAGAAAAATTTGAATTCCTTAGTTCCGGCTTCATCGTCAGTTCTAGTGCTTGCGCAGTCCCTTTGTTGGACAGTGTAAGATACGTTTCGCAGAAGTATCAGCGCAACCTAACCTAGTCCCATCCCTCGAATTACTGGTGGTTTTAACGCCATGTATATATGAAAGCGTTGCTTGGGCGTTCGCTTTGTTTGGAAATAATTTGTTGTTCCTACAAATACAGGGTGTTAGCTAACTTGTGCAAAGCAATAAAATCCACGTATGTGCTAGGAGATTGCAATCAGCTTAGCATTTTTCCAGATTTCCTTAAGGATGTCAAGGTACTTTTATTGTGAGCTTAGCTCATTATGATAATTCGTCCACCAACTTCTAATGGATTGACTGAAGTGCAAAATCTTCAATAAATAAATTACCAAGCCAATTGAGAAGTTTCCGAATAATTTTGATTCGTGAAGTTCGCTGGTGTGTTTGTAAATTTCCGAGTGGCAAATAGCGTGTAGGCATTTTAAAAGGTACGGAGCGGAAACTTGCGTGCATCGAAATTACTTCCCTCGAAAACTTTAGAAACAGAATAGATTCTACGGGGATACCGACCGTATTAATAGTTCTAAGCAAAGGAGACGGATCGAAGACAACGGCCTTCGTTTCTACGTTTGCCTAGGTATTTTCACTGTTGAAGCAATGAAGCAAATCGAGCATTGGGATGTGCCACCATTAGTGCCCAGTAATTATTGAAATTGTGTCGGTATTTATGTTGTTCAGCAAATATGTAAAGGGCGAAGTGGTTTTAGGGGTGGATGTTGACACATCGGAGACGACGGCAGAGACTATCGCCTCTCACATGTGGTCAAAATTAATCCGCCGTGCCCCAATGCGGCATGCCCCACAATCCTATCCCGATTTTGGCGCATAAACACCAAAATTTTATTCTTTTTAGTTGCCTCTCATTTTCGCTTGAGGTGTACTCATGCGGTCGGTCTGCGTGCAGCCTCGATCATTCCTTGGTAACATACTTGAGGGCGCTAATTTCGCTACGTGCAAAGCCTAGTCACGTGGAAATTGTGACCGGCAAATGTAAGACCATAGCGGCTATCTTCACGAAACGAAATAATCTCGGTATTTCTAAACAGGATTAACCACAAATACTTCGAAGATTTCCAATTGAAAGAAGTACTTTGAAAGCTCATTAAATAATATTGGTGATAAATGACTTGAGCTTATCGCAACAAATAATTTAAGTTGCTGAAGAGGACAGTTAACACGTGGATAAGGTTTAAGTCGTTGCACAATTTTGCTGACACGCCCTTTGTAAGCAAGGTTTCCTTTGCTTGAACGGGTGTTTGCGCGATTGCCTTCAGAGGAGAAAGGACGACTGGACGCCTACGCGCAGACCGGTGAGCTGCACAACCGCGGCGCGCCAATCAGGAAGCTTCCGCGGGTTGAGCAGCACAAGCGTGGCACTTGATTTCTGAGTGCCGTAGAGCTGAACGCGGAGCCTCTTGGGGCTCGTAACTACATTAACTCGGTAGTACTAACTAAAGCCCCTCCATACACGTTTCCGCCGACCAGGTTAAGTACCGCCAACCTGCCCTCCTCATCCACGCTCCTCTCCCACTCACCCCCTTAGCTTCCGGCGTCAAGCGGAACTTACGTAGCTGCAGCTTCCTGTTCCGAGTGGAAGTGACGCTTTGTTTTTTAGCGTTGTTTACTTTCGCGTCGCTGGAGAGGCTTTAATTGCACGAGTTGCGGTTGAAACTGTGAATGCGATTCCATCCAAGAACCACCGCCCACTGTAACCAGCGATCTGCTCGTGTTCGCTGCTTCGCGTCAACCTGAGACGGGTTGTGGCACGAGCGACAACGTAAAGTGGAATGTAGTGCCTGGGCGCTTGGAGACCACTGCCGTTTTTCGTGCATTTGGAAAACAGCGACCGCGAACTACTACTTCAGCGGAATACAGCAGCTTGTCCCCTTTGCATTCTTCTTATGGTGACTGCCACAGCTCTGCTAAGCACGCGCGGGCGTCTCACCATCGTCTAACAGCAGTCAAAGCGGAAATTCCCGCATCGCAACTCCAGGAAGCGGAAACGCCGGAACCGGAAATTTTTAAACCAGAAATGCCGGAACCGGAAATACCGGAACCGGATTTGGTGTGAGGGGAAAGGCGGCGCACAACAAAGGTTGTCGCTACTTAAGAAAGCGGCGGTGGCGCGTGGATGCAGGGGTTTTAGTACTAACCAGTGCCCGGAAGTTGCGGACTTGCGGATGTGAAACTCCGAGGCTTCGTGCACGCGTTGTTGTGTTTTGCCAACGCAGCAGTTACCAAAATGTTCTGCAACGCCCCGCAAAATTTTACGCTAGACGGTAAACTATAGGTTTGAGGAAAGTCTTTCTTAAATAAGAATTTTATGAATTGGTAAAAATACAGAAAATGACATGTGCGCAATATACATAAGGAGGTCCTATAGTCAAAGACTCTATCGGGACCTCCGTTGTTTCAGCTTTCCAATGAAACTTGATTCATCAAAGAGAAAATGCTGAAACACTAGACAGAACTTCCCGGCTTTGGCTTCGGAGCCACCTTCGTTTGTGTGGGCAGCAATTTTTGATCGAAACATGCACGAAAAGCGGTTCCCAATAAACACAAAAACTAAGTTATCGTACAAAAGAGTTGGATAACGAGATCACGGGTGATTCTGCTCCAAAAATGAAAAACAAGAACGCTGCGTGGCACCACTACGGTGCATGAAATTACCTGTTGGAGATATGCACGATGGCGCTGGTACACCTAATCCAGTCAATCTCATAGGATCGATTTTTAAGAGCAGCCAAAATTTAAAAAGCTACTTCACTCCGCATGCCGGTAAGCAATAAACCCCAAGCATACGACCATATATTTTATTTCCTTAACACAACTGCTGCTAAGAGCAATCTTAAACCAGCACTAATTATACACGCTGCATCAACTAGGTCATCTACTCGTGCTTGAAGGCCATAATGCTCCCAAACTTGCCAATACACTACCACAAAACTAAAAAGAAGTCGAGCAGAGCCAATTTAATAGTTCAAATTTCGTCTGATTGTGCCTCTGATTCGAGCTTGTGGCTCAGCATTTGCGCATATTGCGTGTCCGTTTTCGAGATGCTCCTCGCCCCCTTACGGACACCATTACACCCTCTCTCTTAGTGCTGGCAAGAGTACTCAGCCAGCATGTAGAATTTTTTGCTCACCTTGAGGACTCGATATGCTATTAGGACGGTCCGGCCATTTTCGTTCGAAGCACAGTATCTTGCCTTTGTCCAAATTTCGCATTCAGTCACGGTCAGCCGAAACAACAGCCTTAAGAAAGCAGCGCAGCACGAGAACTTTGCCCGCATTCATTTTATTAGAAATGCCGAAGATGGCATACTGAAAGCGGAATCTCAGTTTTACTGGTAATTTGCGGTTCCTGTGGTAACCAGCAACAACGTGCTTGTACGCCTACTGTCTACATGCGCCTTCCTCGGTTGTATTCTTTTGGCAAACGCTCTATCACATTTTCGTGAGTTGCTCGAAGTTTTCTTACTAATTGCTCGATTACATTTCTCAGGAGGGTTGCCCTAAACAAAGTAAATTATTTCCTTTGAAAAGAACGTTTGGTGCACGTGCGTTTGGATGGGTATCGAACCGGGCTTCCGGGGTGGGAGACGAGCACGCTTTCTCGGCGCCACAGCGGCTCCACGTGTAGCGCATGCGTGATTGCACACGCCACGTCGCAATCACCTGGCGGCCACGCTAGGGCAAGGTGGCCTGAAGAATTACAGCAAGGTGACTTAAGGTGGAATAAAGGGAATTAGGGTGAGTTAAGGAGGATCGCGGTTTATTAAAGTGGATTAAAGCGCATTACGGCGCATAGATGTTGGCACAAATTAGAGCAAGGTGGATTAAGGTACAGTTGTGAAGGAGACGTGACAATGTATGACGTCACGTATCATGGACGCAACCAATTAATTAGAGAAGTCAGAATGCTTTGGCATATGAATCACGCAAGTATACCTGGGTGACCGGCAATTTTTTTAAGGTTCTTCATGTGCCATCGTGCAGGAGGACCGTTGTGTGAGTTTATAGCATGAATTGCAGTGACGGCTGGATTGGCACACGCACCTTACAAGAGAACCGAGTGATGGGCTAGTTGGTATAGCATTGCATATGTGGTACATCGCAAATGGGGTTTTACTTGCCCCGTTTGCGCTGTATCTCACGTAAGGCACCTCGCAACACAGGTGCTTTTTCGGCACCAAATTTAAAACGAAAAAAGTGCATTCCAAAATTCTATGCTTACCAACAGCAACTTAAACCGTTACCACGCATCGTAATTAACATGGAAACACCGTAGCGGGTCGGCTCAATATTGCAGCGACTGCGGGGTTGGCTTGCTATCTCAGTGTCTGCTGTGTTTTCCCACGCACCCCTTGGAGCCCGGCCGTTACAAGCTCCAAGGTTTCGGGTCAGTCTGTTGAGACCGTAGGGGAGACAGAAGAAGATAATAAACGTAGGACACTTACTGGACTTGTTCGCTAGTAAATTCAATCGTTTCAATGGTAGCTTTGAGTGGTATCGAAGATATTAACTCTATTCACGGTGATCCCGTGGGGTGCTGCCATGTTTGATCACGTGGTGACACGTGCCTTGCTTGCCTCACCTGCCTCCGTTGCCTCTGTGTTTGCAATGGGTGCACATGACGCCGGCACGGCTGTGCAAACCAATCGTAGACGGTGACTGGGTGGACGACAAGCGAAGCTATAGCTTCAAAGGACACGTAAGCGCTTTCGGAGCTCATTACGCTCTGTTGAAACGGCGCGACCTGCGTATATGGTGCGTGTAATGAAAGCAGGGCTAAAAATGTATTCCAAGCTATCCTCACCTTTCGCTCATGAACCGAATCACTGTGAGCGTGTTTAGCTCTTCTTTCTTGATTTATCAAATACCTTTAAGCAGTGGCTTGCCACGTTTCTGACTCAGTAAGGTTCACCGGGTGGTCACATTGTTGTTTATTTTCTGCCTGACTGCTCGCGGGTGTGTTCACTTGCGGTAGATTTTTCTCGCTGGGCACAATGCCTTATACGTGGATAATTTGTGTTTTGTACTGCCTTGTAGCAAATACGTATTACTGCTAGTCACTCGCTTACTATGTGGACCGTTAAGAAACGTTCAGCTTTGAACATTACTGTGCTGCCGGTGTAGTCACCGTCACACATGCTTCAGCGCATTGATGCAACTATGCGTCTGTTCACTTATTCTTGATATGTTGGTGATAGAGTGTGCGCAAGCTTGCGTGTTAGTTGGGGTGGACGTGTGTTGTTAACGCGGGAGAAACTTACAATGCCAAGAATCGGCGCTGCTCCCTGTGTCACTGTATTACGAGCGGTGCTCACTCGTGAACACGTTCCGGGGTTGAGGTCCTTTCCTTGGAGGTTAGCGCTACAACGCTGGCGGATTAATGAATCTTTTTATCCACGAGCAAGCCGTGCATCGCGAAGAGCCGGCATCGAAGACCGTCCAGCAGCGGTCCGTGAACTTGGACACGCAGGTTCAATCTATTCCTTAATATGCCAGTCACAATTTGTCCAGCCAACTACTGCACACGTCTTCACTTACTCGCTCCATATTTTGCGGCATGAATGGAGCACATTGGGTTAGCGAAAAGCTAGTTGCAGTTCCGACAGCTTATCGCACACAAGCAGGGCAGAAGAGGTAATGATTTCGTATTTGTGCGCTTTCGCTGAGGCAACGTGCGGCGCGCCGCCGAAAGCGCCATCTCGTTTGTCTAGAGCAAATTCCTTCGCGAAAAAGGGTCCATAGCGCTCTATGTACTCTCCTTCTTCTGCATGCAGTTGTATTGCATTTTACGCACGGAAGTCAAAACACTCGGTGCATAAAAAATATTGTCACGCATAATGAGCCGCTCTAACGACTCTAGCGAAGGCTGCAGTACTGTAATAAGTCAGCAAGTGGTACGCACTCTGTGGATTGTGCTGCAATTAAGGACTTTCTTAAACAGGCACACTTGTGTTTTCGAATGAGAAAATGTTCCGTGTAGCAAATACACTGTTGAAAGTCTGAATGTGAGTTATCTGGTCACAATATGAAGGAAACAGCATAACATTCTTCATAATAGAAAACAATACTTTTGTGTAGTTGAGGGCACTTCGTAACACAATGTAGTGCAGTACGAAAAATGGTAAACAAGCGCAAATACAACAGTCGAATAACGCACACAACGGTAAAGTGCGCTTCAGGCACCGTCAAAAATTGCGGTTACACACTGGATGTATTGAGCCGCCATCTAGGTAGCTTCTTACTGCATGAATGCTCAAATTGATTCATTATTGGAGGAGGTAAGAGAAATTTAAACGTTCCATTACCATGGTGCCAGAAGGCGAGCTTCATTGCTGCATACGACTCTCGACTTTGTCTCGACTTTGCAAGCGACATTCTTCAGCGCCCGTCACCCATACCCCAGCCGATGCACCGCGTAACGTGTACGTCACGAGTCCCGCCCCCCACCCATTTCTTCGTTTCTTGCGGCGCGGCGCGATTTCCGTGCCGCTGTTGCGCGTTCTTCATTCAATGATTTACCGACCTCACATGCCTTAATCGGTGAAGTTGCAGGCAGTGAATATGACGTAGAGGCATTTATGCCTGTGGCCTTCATTCTCAGCGAGGAATCGAGGCTCCCTCGCGAGGAAAAGCGTACGGGCTTGCATTTCAAATGTGAGCTGTTTTCGCGCAGCGGTTCGACAGCTTGCGGACGTGCCCGTCAGCGCCGGATTGTGCACCGTTCGTGTCTGTTCCAATCACCCAGGCGCGGTCAGGAGTCCCTTCAGACTACTGTGCATAGAGCGCGACCCGAAGAGAAAGCAACGCTGTGAGCTCTCGCCCGGCACCGCGACTTCTGAATAAGCCGGCCGGATGCGAAAACCAAGTGAAGGGCAATTTTTTTGTAGGCTTTTGCAAGTGGACAACATACACTGACGCGTCGCACAAATCCCCTTGCGGGCGAACGCTACTCGCGTCGAGCGCCAGCAGCAAGGAGGGCGCTCTAAGTTGCGGTAATCTGGCATACGTAACGGCGCCACACATGTCGCAGGTGCCAACCTCGGAGACACATATCGCATCTGAAACTGAAATTAAGTTTACGCAGTTTCGGAATTGAGCCAGGAGTGCACGCATATACATGGGCCTTAACGTCTCCATGTGCCTGCTCCCTTTGCCGTTTTTTAGTGTGTAACGCAAGTCGCTTTCCAGAGATTTCGCGCTAGATCGATGAACATTAGTTGTCAAGGATCGTCCACAGAAAAACCCGCCCCGTGCGGTTTCCTTGCATAAGCATTCCGGTTCGCTGGTTTACCTGTTAGTTGTGAAGTAGGTATTTACCAAATCGCCTATTAAAGCCAAATCCTTCTGAATATTTTCTTAGTAGCCAGCATTTCTTTGGTCAAAGTTACCTGCAGAATTTGTCGGTTACGGCCTTGGAAGCACTTGTTGCAAGTCGTGTGCAGTGCTGCTGCTGAAGAAAATGTCACATGCGTACTAATTCTTCCCAGTCTGATAGCTTGAATATATTTGCAAGCACGAAGTGAATAGCTTGGAGAAATCGTGTCTCCCTTTCTGACACCATTGTCAGTTCGTACTTCTATTCGTTCTCCGTCACTTCCATTCCTTTAGTAACACACTAGATTAACGAGAGATGCACCTCGGAGACTATTTTGATCGTTAACAAAGCTAGCTGGTTAAAATTTATGTATCATACCCGCCGCGGTGGCTTAGAGGCTATGGTGTTGCTCTTCTGAGCACGAGATCGCAGGACCAAATCCGAGCCGCGGCGGCCGCCTTTCGATGGCGCCGAAATACAAGAACGCCCGCTTCCTGTGCATTGGGGGCACATTAAAAAGATCCTCGAGGTCAAATTGTGTTGCGGCGGTAAAGAATGTCATGCTGAATCAAGAACACGTTGAGTGAGGAGTCGAGGGTGCCGGATTGCAGATGGTCAGTATAAGAGAGAAACGATAGATTTCTACGTTGTTCGTCACCCACATGAATGAAGTCTGTGATAGCTAAGACGTAAGTGTCGGGGTCAGTTTCAGTGGGGTTGGATGGTTCAACGGGGTGACGAGATAGGAAGTCGGCGTCAGTGTGTAACTTGCCAGATTTGTACACAACTGAGAACCTGTGCTCCTGTAATCGTAATGCCCAACGGCCGAGCCTCCCAGTGGGGTCTTTAGGTTTTGAGAGCCAGCAGAGCGCATGGTGATCTGTGATGACCACTAACGGCCGTCGGTATAGGCGCGGACGGAATTTAGCGACAGCCCAGACTGTTGTAGAGTGCGGCAACCGACAAGCCGTACTCTAGAAACAACAGTGGCCGTTGCAGAACATGGAATCAGCGTTTATTCTTTTAAGGCACTTTTTATAGGCAGCGGTTGCTTATCCCCTGCTCATATCAGCGCATGTGTTGATGAAGTGGCCCTGCATACAATTGACGTTACGCCATCGCATTCCTACCCCCTAGACCATTGTCTTCATTTACTATGTTCAGTGACGGAAATCGTGAAACCCATATTGGTCTGGTGTTTTCCCGGCACGCTGACTTCTTCGCAGCGCTGGTGGAGGATCGGAAGGCGCTTCGGCTTGCGTCTGAGGATGTTCATTGTGGGCAGCAGGCAGTGGCAATTCCTGCCCGTTTGGTGGTGGCGGGTCCGGCGTTATTGCATCCCCGGGGAGAGGTGCTGCCGTGTCCGCTTCATGATGCGCCTGCTGGGCCGTGGTTGGGGCCTCCCGATGACCCACAATGTCCTCGGTCCCGCGTCTTCTTGGGGCCTCCGTACCAACGTGTGATCCTGCGTGCTGGAAATTGCGTGAGCGCAAATGGTCGACATGAACGTGCCGGACTGTGTTCTGCGTCTTTACTAGATATGCCACAGTGCTAACTGGCCGCACCACACACCCTTCGGTCCGTGACACCTTCTCTTGCCTGACAGTCCTCACATATACGCAGTCTCCTGTCCTGAATGAACGGAAAACCGTCCTTCGTTGGTCATGCTGCCGTTTTACCGCTTCCTGCTTGCTCTGCATGTCGTCTCGAAATGATGGCTTTAGCAAGGACAGTCTCGTGCGCTGCGTTTGTTTCAGAAACAGTTCGACTGGACACTCGCCTGTTACTGTGCTATGTGTCCGATATGCCAGCAAGAAGTCCTCCTGTCTCTCCCACAGCGGTCTACTGTTTACTCCCTTGTAGCCGTGCAACAGCTGCTTGCGGAGGCACCTCTTAACGGTTTGCACTGACCTTTTGGCCGCTACATTGGATTCCGGAGTGTATGGTGGGCTGTACCTGCGCCGCATACAAAAGGCATCGAGAAAGTCCTGGAACTCCTGCGATGAAAACTGTGGTCCATTATCACAAATTATTTGTTCGGGGAATCCGTAAGAAGCAAATAAACTCTGCAACCGCTCGATAGTCTTCGCGGCTGTGGTTGAGCTCATAGGAAACAACTCAATCCGTTTTGAAAACGAGTCAACGCACAAAAGGAATGTCGTCTTTTCAAAGTAAAAAAAAAATCCAAATGCACTGGCGGGAAAGCATCGGGCGGGAAAACGGGCAAATGCATCGGGCGGGAAAGTACCATGGCTCGAGCGGTGTACGAGGAGCACTGTATTGCATCGCTTGGCAGATGTTGCACCTCTTTACCGCTCCTTCTGTGTCTGCATCTAGCCCTGGCCGCCATAGCAGGCTACGTGCGAGCATCTTCACGCGTGACGCCCCAGTGTGCTCGGCGTGCAGCGTCTTGCAACGTTGTTGGCACAATAACACGACTTCCCCACGTAACACATCCTGCTTTCACCGATAGCGCCGTGCGTCTGTTATAGTACGGTATCAGTTCAGCGTCGTTGACTTGTGCTGGCCATCCTTTCAGTATATATCGGTAAACCTTGTTAAGTGTGCTGTCATACTTGGTCGCTTCAGCAACATCCATAGCCGTCAGTGGCGTAGTTTCATAAACAGCGCGGGTATCTGTCGCCTCTATACCGGTTCCACTTAATACAGGCGGTCTGGACAGTGCATCTGCAAGGTCTATTTGAGATCCCCTTCTGTATCTCAAGTCGTAGCGATAAGAAGCCAAGATTAAAGCCCATCATTGCATGCGAGTGGCCGCCGAAGATAGAACCTGCTTCTGTAGCCGCTGCTGTGTTCTAGCTGCCAAGGCCAGCTGACAACACCAGCTGCCACCCATCGCTTTACCGCCTACGATGCCCACAGAACGAAGAACAATGCTTGCAGCGACAAGCGTCTCAAAATGATGATTGTCGGCTGCCTTGCCGCAGAAGAAGGAACGCGGTTCGTCGTCTGCTGGGCGAGCGGCACTGTATGTTTGCACGTCACAAGTATGTTTGGACGTATACCAGTAAAATGGTATACATTCGCGGGCCGGAGTTGGGAACTCGCAACCAATTTTTAAAATTCAATTTCAGGAAAATTAAGTGACATGTAGTAGCATCGTTCTGGCACAGATAATTAGAGTGCCGAAGCAAACATATATTCAAAATTTTATTGAGATCGGTGGACATAAAAAAATCGCCGGAGTTGCCCCGTACCGGAAATGCTCCTGCTTCAGCGGCGCTCTGCGCTCCGGCGGTTGAGCACGCTCCTAAGGCTTCCCCGTCGGCCGGCGTCGTCCCAACGCCACTTCACTACATTACTTCAGTGTCGTTCATGGTGGCGCAATAAAATTATTTATCTCCTGAGAACTATACTTCAAGGTGTCACGTATAGTGTTCACTTTTCCCCGAGGTCGAGCCTGTTTTTCAGTGTACACTTGCCGTCACTTGATGCTTTGTTCTTTCAAACTGGTGTGCGTATCGTTTTTGTGTCCACGTGGTTTTCCTTCCGCATGTACTGCTTAGACTGTTCCGGTCTAATGTGAGATTTTCTCTTCTGAAATCTAACGCGAGGTAGGATCATTATACAAGGAGTTGCTATGTACAAATAATTTTTAATTTGCTTCATGAATATATTTTTCCTGTCTTCAGAGCACGGATTAGTTAATTACCCTCGTGAAAAGGTTTCTGATGGGCCCCAACTACTTGTATAACTTTGTACGTACAAGTATACATTTCATGTAAATATGCTTTCATTTTTTGAGGGGAACTGCACACGCACCTTCTCCAGATTACCTTTTTCTGGTATGCGATCCGATCACCGTGGATCCGATTCTCCTTTGTGATTTGGGCCGACGCGCCAAAGTAATAGGCCTATTTTAAAGCTCCATAAACATTATTATTGTTATTATTATTATTATTATTATTATTATTATCATTATTATTATTCTACAATTGCTTATCGCATTAAGAACTCCAGGTGGCAGGAATTAGCCCTTAGTTAACCCGCTATGGTGTCTACGATAGCCATAAGACAGCAGTGCTGAGCCGAAAAGAATTTGTGCCTGAATAAAGCAATGTATGATAGCCATAAGACAGCAGTGCTGAGCCGAAAAGAATTTGTGCCTGAATAAAGCAATGTATGATAGCCATAAGACAGCAGTGCTGAGCCGAAAAGAATTTGTGCCTGAATAAAGCAATGTATGGTAGCCATAAGACAGCAGTGCTGGGCCGAAAAGAATTTGTGCCTGAATAAAGCAATGTATGATAGCCATAAGACAGCAGTGCTGAGCCGAAAGGAATTTGTGCCTGAATAAAGCAATGTATGATAGCCATAAGACAGCAGTGCTGAGCCAAAAAGAATTTGTGCCTGAATAAAGCAATGTATGATAGCCATAAGACAGCAGTGCTGAGCCGAAAAGAATTTGTGCCTGAATAAAGCAATGTATGATAGCCATAAGACAGCAGTGCTGAGCCGAAAAGAATTTGTGCCTGAATAAAGCAATGTATGATAGCCATAAGACAGCAGTGCTGAGCCAAAAAGAATTTGTGCCTGAATAAAGCAATGTATGATAGCCATAAGACAGCAGTGCTGAGCCAAAAAGAATTTGTGCCTGAATAAAGCAATGTATGATAGCCATAAGACAGCAGTGCTGAGCCGAAAAGAATTTGTGCCTGAATAAAGCAATGTATGATAGCCATAAGACAGCAGTGCTGAGCCAAAAAGAATTTGTGCCTGAATAAAGCAATGTATGATAGCCATAAGACAGCAGTGCTGAGCCGAAACGAATTTGTGCCTGAATAAAGCAATGTATGATAGCCATAAGACAGCAGTGCTGAGCCGAAAAGAATTTGAGCCTGAATAAAGCAATGTATGATAGCCATAAGACAGCAGTGCTGAGCCGAAACGAATTTGTGCCTGAATAAAGCAATGTATGATAGCCATAAGACAGCAGTGCTGAGCCGAAAACAATTTGTGCCTGAATAAAGCATACACATTATTAGAAAGATGTTAGAGACCGGAGAGGGCATTAAGTATCCTAAAGATGCTCCACTGGCCCATACTGTAGGATCCTAAGGAGGCTAATCGCATTAAAAGCTGCTATTGGAGATAGTTTACTGGTCCCACTTCCTTGACTACTCAGCAGTACGTAACTAGACAGCACAAATGTGTGCTCAAACAAATGCCAGCGCTAACCCTGGCATCATACAAGATGTGGACGTGCTCGGCAAGGTGCGCTGCAGTGACCATAGGATGATAAGAATTCGAATTAGCCTAGACCTGAGGAGGGAACGGAAGAAACTGCTACATAAGAAGCCGATCAATGAGTTAGCGGTAAGAGGGAAAATAGAGGAATTCCGGATCAAGCTACAGAACCGGTATTCGGCTTTAACTCAGGAAGAGGACCTTAGTGTTGAAGCAATGAACGACAATCTTGTGGGCATCATTAAGGAGCGTGCAATAGAAGTCGGTGGTAGCTTCGTTAGACAGGATACCAGTAAGCTGTCGCACGAGACGAAAGACCTGAGCAAGATCTGAGCAAGATGAAAGCCTATGACCCTACAGCTAGAATAGAACTGGCAGAACTTTCGAAGTTAATCAAGAAGCGTAGGACAGCTGAAAATAAAATACGGATAGAATTTAACATGCTCTCAGGAATGGAGGAAGCCTAAAAGCAGTGAAGAAACTAGGAATAGGCAAGGATCAGATGTATGCGTTAAGAGACAAAGCCGGCAATATCATTACTGATATGCAGTGGCGTAGCAACAGGGGGGGCCGGGGGGCCGTGGGCCCCGGGTGCAAGGGGCCAGTGGGGGGGGGGGGGGGGTGTCATACGCCTGAAGACGCCACTCTTTCCGCCGGCTTGACTGGGCGCAAATGGCAAAGAATGCTCCGGTATCCAGTAGCCCGAGCTCATGTACCCGATGCGCTGCGCCGCAGAATTGTCCGCTGCAGCTCTGTCAACATCCCACGAAATAATTGCACGAATGTGCGGGCTCAAAAATTTAATTCGCAAAATGTTCGCTAAACTATTCGCCTTAGCGGAACGCTTCATGTGGGGTGCGCTCAGGCCGTGCGTTCATACTAGGAGCAGGAGTCGCTAAACATACAGTGAGGCGTTGTAAGGCGTTAAGGCTCTTGGGTCCCTCTTCCGTTCAGAACGCGCAGCGAAGACGAACAAAGACAGCAGTAAGAGGGCGTTCAACGAGCGCGCCCGGCGCTCGCGTTTACGGCGAAGCGTTCGTTGAGAGCGACGTTGCATAAGTGCGGCCGTCAAAAGTCTCGAATGGGATTCTCTGGTTCGTCTTCAATCTCGGTGCGGCTGAAGAGTTCGGCGGCGTATGACTCGACAGGCTGTATATAGTCGAGGGCGCCGCGATGTTCAGCTCGCTTTTACTTCCCCTCTCCCGCTCGCTCCGAGAAGCCGCTGCGAAACCTGCCGTTATGTTTCACGCTTTCCTTCTTACCCTCGAACGCTTAAGAAAACTGTTGTGGTTGTGTGACTTCATGTCACAAGTACACACACAAGTCTGTGTCAGCTGCACAGAATTTTACAAAAATAACGTGAATTTTGTAAGGATATTTTCTGATATTCTATGAAGTTATGTGTCTGTGATTACTAGGAATTCGGTAGCGTGAAAAATATGGCAGATAAGTAATAACCATATCCTTAATAATCCCTCAATTAGTACTTATAGAGGAAGCACTTCAATTCCAGAATTGAGGACTCAAAGTCGTATTATTAACTCAACAAAAGCTTCCTAAACAAAATCGTTTCGGTTGCTACAACCTACCGTACTTTGGCACTGCGGGCGGCGCCTGTGTATGGCAGTAGCGAAAGAAATATGAAATAGTGGACCAGTGAGGTTGATCCCTCAACCCTCTCCATTGCGACTGCAGACCAACAGGTTTCGCTCGCACGGGCTTCATCGCGGTCTCTCTCTCTCTCTTTTTTTTTATGGTGACGCGAAGAATCGACGCGAAGCGTGCTCTGTCCTGTTCCCAATCTTTCGGTGGTACCGCAGCTCGGATAATCATGTTTGCCCGTATAGCAGCAAATAAAAACAAGGCTTTATTGATCAGAATGAAGAGAACTCATAATTGTCATAACATTGGCGCCCGCGCAGCAGGGAGGCAGGTGGCGTTTCCCGTTTTTCTAATACGTTGGGGAGATCAGCGTCACTCAGACACACTTTAATTTTCGTTTTCGTTCAGGGCTGCCCACAGCCAAAATACTGCGGGCCATAGTACCTACGACGATTTTTGTGAAGTTGTTGTTGGGCAAGATATGAATGTCGGCCTTCAATTTTGCAGATGAAATGTTGCCGCTAAAATTGGTAATTAAAACATGGTTAAAACATCGTATTTTTTTTTTTTACTTGTGACGTGACCCGTATTTTCTACGATGCCGCATTTGTATTGGTTGCCAAGCCTTACAGTGTGACAGAAGTGCAGCACCCTGTGTTATTTGGCGCAGAAAAAACAGCGTGTACTTGCCTCGAGCTGCACCACTGGAATAGCTGGCGCCACCGTCGGCGTGACGTGCTATGAGGGATCACGTGGACATAGCTGCCGCGTCGGCTGCTTCGGGAGCGCCGAAGCGAGCGGAAAACGAGAGTTTAAGTTCCCTCGTACGCTGCGGTCCTCATTTAGTGGCGAGATTTTCCCGCTTCGAGTGTCTCCTTTAAACGACTGAAAGCACTACACTAGGTAGTGGCTGCCTTTGAAGGCGCGCAACATGGTAAGCTACTGCTCGGTGCCGCAGTGCCAGACGTACGCAACGGAGCCCGGTGTGAGCCTTATTCACAAGTAGCCGCAGGACAAGAAGCTGCGTGAAGCTTGGTTCGCGAAACATAAAACCGGCAAACAGTCATCGGCTACAACTAGGGTATGCAGCAAGCACAGTCGCGGGGAAGATTTCTGCTACGGTGCCGGGCCTGCGATGTTCGGAAAACGCGCACTGAGACGCTCGCCCGAGTCCGCTGCCCTACTAATATGTCATGACGGTTTGGTCTATGAACTAGTCGATGCTATAGATACTTGCAAGTTCACTGGAGGGGAAAGGGAGCGGTAAGAAGCACATTAAAAAAGAAGTATGGCATATGGTCATGTTTGTGTTATGAATTAATGCACTGGATTAGAAAAAAAAAATGAAGCAGTGGGAAATCGCACGCTGAGAACACTGATAAACATATAGTGCGACGCAACTCGAGAAATAATATTGAAACGTCCAAGAATTGAGAAAACAAGAAAGATTGAATCGTCGGGGCGGCACATATCACAGTCCCCGTAGGCGTCGAAGTCTCTGCAATGAAATTATTTTTGAACAGCTCTGATAGCGCCCACGCAACAATGGTTGCTTGTATACTGTCAAATACTCATATACTGCGGCCTAAAGCTCATGGCACGGTGCGAAAACGCTCGCGCGCGAAAGCGAAACAGCACGCGGACAAGCATGCAGACGCGCAGTCGGTCGCTGCGAAGCTGTGCGACCACTGCATTGAGGGTTCATTCTATTACGCTCCATTTAGTTATACTAACACTATAAGAACATATTTCACAAAGTTTGCTCTCAGCGTTTGCCTATTTTTCACGCAAGAAGCCGGTTCGGGAGACTCCATCGCGGCGATCGTGCACAGCGGCGTTCACTGTACGTATTCAGTAAAGAGATAGCGTCTCTGAACGATTCCGTGCTTTCAGTTAGCCCAAGATTATTATTTAGACAGTAAAAACCTTCGCTCGTTTCGAAAGTACTTAAAAAATGTCCGGGAGAGCTCCTGCGTGGTGTTTTCAGTGAGCGCTGACAGCAAACCCTATGAGGAGCGCGCCGCGTGATCCCTCATACTACGCCAGCGAGGCGCTTCCGATAGATGGTGACTCCGTAACTCCTCGCCGCCAATACCTGCTGCATTCGCGATCTCTGGGAAAGAAAGCGAAGGAGAGGGGGACCCAGGGGACGGGCGCGGTATCCAAGGCGGCTGCACTGGTGCTGAAACCCGGAAATTGTCGATATCCTCGCCTTCCTCGACTACACCCGGGGGGGGGGGGGGGGGGGGGGGAGGTGACAGAAGACCTATGGGCCCCGGGTGCCAGATGACCTAGCTACGCCACTGCTGATATGTATGAGATAGTTCATGTGGCTGAGGAGTTCTATAGAGATTTATACATTACCTGTGGCACACACGACTACAATGGAAGAGAGAATAGTCTAGAGGAATTTGAAATCCCACAAGTAACGCCGGAAGAAGTAAAGGAAGCCTTGGGAGCTATGCAAGGGGGGAAGGCAGCTGGGGAGGATCAGGTAACAGCAGATTTGTTGAAAGATGGTGGGCACATTGTTCTAGAAAAACTGGCCACCCTGTATACGCGATGCCTCATGACTTCGAGCGTACCGGAATCCTGGAAGAACGTTAACATAAACCTAACCCATAAGAAAGGGGACGCCAAAGACTTGAAAAATTATAGACCGATCAGCTTACTGCCCGTTTCCTACAAAGTATTTACTAAGGCAATCGCAAATAGAATCAGGAACACCTTAGACTTCTGCCAAGCAAAGGCCCAGGCAGGATTCCGTAAAGGCTACTCAACAATAGACCATATTCACACTATCAATCAGGTGACAGAGAAATGTGCGGAATATAACCAACCCTTATATATAGCTTTCATTGATTACGAGAAAGCGTTTGATTCTGTCGAAAGCTCAGCAGTCATGGAGGCATTACGGAATCAGGGTGTAGACGAGCCGTATGTAAAAATACTGAAAGATATATAGCGGCTTCCCAGTCACCGTTGTCCTCCATAAAGAAAGCAACAAAATCCCAATAAAGAAAGGCGTCAGGCAGGGAGATACGATCTCTCCAATGCTATTGACAGCGTGTTTACAGGAGCGTGTATTCAGAGATCTGGATTGGGAAGAATTGGGGATAAGAGTTAATCGAGAATACCTTAGTAACTTGCGATTCGCTGATGATATTGCCTTGCTTAGTAACTCAGAGGACCAATTGCAATGCATGCTCACGGACCTGGAGGGGCAAAGCACAAGGGTGGGTCTAAAAATTAATCCGCAGAAAACTAAAGTAACGTTTAACAGTCTCGGAACAGAACAGCAGTTTACGATAGGTAGCGAGGAATTGGAAGCGGTAAGGGAATACATCTACTTAGGGCAGATAGTGACCGCGGATCCGGATCATGAGACGGAAATAAATAGAAGAATAACAATGGGCTGGGGTGCGTTTGGCAGGCATTCTCAGGTCATGAACAGCAGGTCGCCATTATCCCTCAAGAGAAAATTGTTTAATAGCTGTGTCTTACCAGTGATTACCTACGGGGCAGAAACATGAAGGCTTACGAAAAGAGTTCTACTTAAATTGAGGACGACGCAACGAGCTATGGAAAGAAGAATGATGGGTGTAACGTTAAGGGATAAGAAAAGAGCAGATTGGATGAGGGAACAAACGCGAGTTAATGACATCTTAGTTGAAATCAAGAAGAAGAAATGGGCATGGGCAGGACATGCAATGAGGATAGAAGATAACCGATGGTCATTAAGAGTTACAGACTGGATTCCAAGGGAAAGGAAGCGTAGCAGGGAGCGGCAGAAAGTTAGGTGGGCAGATGAGATTAAGAAGTTTGTAAGGTCGAGATGGCCACAATTAGTACATGACCAGGGTAGTTGGAGAAGTATGGGAGGGGCATTTGCCCTGCAGTGGGCGTAACCAGGCTGATGATGATGATGATGATGATGATGATGATGATGATGAAATGTCAGCAAATTTGTACAACGTAAATACGCATGCAATGTAACGATATGCCAGACATTGCATTGCTGTTTTCAATGCGCAGCTTGTATATATGTCTTTTTTCAGCGTAAATGAGATCGATTGGAAGTTAGGACAGCCCGCTATTTTTCGCTTCCGTAAGTGCTCCGTGTTTTGCTGTCAGCTATCAGTACAACATCAAAATTGAACGATTAGGAAACTACTTCAATGCACTGTTTCGTTTCCAGGTTCACCTTTATCTGTATCAGTTGCTTAATTGAAACTACTAAAATGACACTTCAGGGTGCTCTAAGCTTAGAAACAGGCTACAGAAAGTTCACACCTCGCAGTTAAATGCAGTTACAAGCGACAGGCGTTCTGATCGCTTATTTCCTGTTGGTGTTTCAGTTTATGCTAATGGTCCAATAAAAATATTTTAGGTTGTACATTCTGGGGGGGGGGGGGGGGTCGAGTTTTTTTTCGAAATAACAGCATGCAAGAATGGCCAAATGTGTCTGTATTCGATATTCAACTTTTTTTTCTGTCTAAATGGGTGCACTTATCCTGGGCCAGACAAACAGGCCAAAAGGGACGCCACAGCTTCTGTTGTACTTTCTTGGTAGCATGTGACAAAGGTCGGACTTGAGTGTTTTCTATATTGTGACTAATCAAGCCTGTGCTCTGGGTTACTCTCAAGTAGCCGAATACCTGAAAGTATCATATCGCGTTCTTCAAATCTCTTAAAATTTCTTAAAACAGTTTCTTAAAAATGTCGCATGGAGTATATGGCACAATGCGGCCTGCTGAGGTGAATTACTTGCAGAGGTGGGCGTTACTTGAGCAATAAATCGCAGTATCCAGCAGGTTAACTAGAATATTCACTAATATTCTGTTATGCAATTCAGTAGTAGTGCAAATTCAGCAGTAGTGAAGTCATGTCTACTAAGAATAGACCTTAAGACCAGCGTCACATTCAGGATATGGGCCTTAAGAATGGCTAGTTTGTACGTTTGTCAACTAGAAACCTGCCATATTCGTAAACTGCGTTGGCTGATATGGAGTTATTTTTTGTTCATTATTATTGTATATTCAGCAAGCTCGACTGCATTTCTTTTCTTATTCAGGGCGAGAACGTCAATAGTGTCCTGACGCTGCCTGCTGTAAATGGGGCGGGAACCACGTCAAGCGCGTTCACTTTTTCCCCACCTCTTCCACCTTACTGATTGGCGGAAATAAATTGTGTTGTGTTCTACAAAAGGAGGGTTAAAATTTGCATATTCCGTACAGTTAACATAATACCGAAATGCTTGACGCATATTTTTGGCAGACTGTTAGCTCGAACGCGAATGTGTTTCATAGCACTCTTCAAGGGCAGATATCTCGAAAGTGCTGCTAGACTTTTGATCCCTGCTAAGTGACCACCACTTCACCACTAGTAGTCTTCAAGTGAATGATTGGAAAATTAAATAGTGACTCTTCAGTTAGCTTCCTGGACATAGCGATTTGTGGCCTGAATAGCATGCGTCTCTCCCACAAATGCACCTTAAAATGCAGTACACGCGTTAAAAAAATGTTCGAACTGAGAAAATAATTACGGAGAATATGGTTGATCCCCCTTTCATAGCAGTCGGAAGAACACGAAAGCGAAACGTGTCTTCACAGAAGCTCCTGCATGTTTGCTTCGTGAACTCAC
This sequence comes from Dermacentor andersoni, assembly GCF_023375885.2. NCBI lineage: Eukaryota > Metazoa > Arthropoda > Arachnida > Ixodida > Ixodidae > Dermacentor > Dermacentor andersoni. Next base: position 27,953,746 of record NC_092820.1, on the reverse strand, counting down.
GGCCCGCTGCAGCGAAAGGGGCACGATTTGCAGGTCGGCCACAGCGTTGCAGGTTTACTTCGCGAGCGGCGTCCTGATGCAGAGCCGCTTCGGCGAAGGTACGAGCATTTTGGCCAGGCTTCGTTGTGTCCTGGGCAGCCAGTTGAGTTGCGGCGCGCTAATTCAGCAATGCAAGTAGTAGAGTTGCTAGCGTGCGCCGCGAACGGTGCGAAGGCGTTCTGGTTCACGCTTGCGTGTCTCTCTCCGGAGCAAAGCGAGATTCGTCCTTCGACGTCATTGCCTTTCTGCACCGCTTAACGCAGCAGTTAGCTGGTGTCATCGCAAGCGAAGCAGGAGGTTAGCGTGTAAGCCCTGCTGATGCATGTTGAAGTGTACTGCGCAGGCGAAGAGGCGCCACAGGCTAATTGGGCGCGAAAGACCAACCACGTGCGGAGACTGCTTCGTCACCTCAGCAGAAGGCCAACACCGCCTACATCAAGCTACACCGCGTTGGAGCCATTGCTGCGCTGATACTATCGAAGCGTTCACTTTGGGCTATCGTTGGTGTCATGATGCAGTACTCCGCTTCACCGCTCCTAGATGGCGGCGCCATCGCTGTGAAGAGAGAGCATATTTTACGCGTTCGTGCCGACGTCACATCCGTTACAGGAAGTTGATGGTGAACTCCGGCATAAAACATTTTCTTCCTAATAAGCAGGTCGTGTAACAGTAAAGTATAATGTAGCTTCTGTTTAAAAATATTTCTTTAAGTCTACCGTTTAACTCATCGCAAATGCACGGTGGTTTTGCGTACGCCATGATCAGGCACGGAAAGTTATATAAGAGAGAGTTCTTTGTGCCTGTCTCTGCATGAACTACTATTTCTTGGGGCGCTATAACCTAAAGCTATTCCTGGGTTTTCTATTCCAATTCTGCAACTAGGGGCCCTATAACGTAAAACTATTCCAATATATTTCTGTTCCAATCTCCTGACGTCGAATTTGCGTAACCGCCAACGCAAGCACCGGGCGGTCACCCGCAGGGTTCTCTGAACAGACCAATCACACGCTCTCCTCGTTCATAGGAGGTCACTTTTGTTTGCTTGAAAAACGAATAACATTGCCTACACTGAGCGGCTTGTCGTATCTAATTGGCCGGCAAGAGGCGAGGAGAACGTTCAAGTGGAGAGGGATTCGATGGAGCCGAGCCACTGCACTGAAAGTCGATAACCGGATGAAGAGGGTGGTGCCGGCGTCTACGATTGGTCGGCTTTCCCTTACTTAAACTTGCGGTGGCTAGTCGAAAATCGCGGCGGCATACAACGGAAGCTGAAGAATGGCGCTAAAACGGACCCTCAGCAAAGAAGAGTTGGCAGAATGAGGTGGTAAACGTGCCGAAAGTGCTCGAAAACGTTACACGGCCACGCAAGAAGTTTTATTATACGCAAATACACCCATGCTCTCCGGCAGGTGCGAGTAGCCAGCGTCTCAGCGATCAGCGGCAGCTATCTTTTATTCCTTTCGGAACGGGGCAGCCTGCGGCTATACCGAAGAAAATTCAGTTTTGTTCGGCACATTAATGCATCTTTATCGCGTACACGTCACTTTGACGCGGTGAGTTCTTGCGGTTTTGTGACGTCGCGTGACAGGCAGGTGAAGTGGGGACAGCCCGAAAACGTTTTACCAATAGCCGAGGGCTAATGGCGAAAAAGGGTCGAATCAGAAATTACTGCTTTTCTTTTCTCTGTCAAATCATGCATAATCAGTGTGTACACATCATATCAGATGGGGAGGTATCGCGGTTTTCGTGACGTCGCGTGACAGACAGGTGAATGGGGGGTGGTCGAAAAAAGTTTCTGACCAATCGTGGAGGGCTGATAGCAGAATTGGAATAGAAAAGTTTGGAATAGTTTTACGTTATAGCGCCCTAGCTCTCCTCGATTAGTCATAACTTTTTTGGACCACCGCAACTTCTCCTGTCTGTCATGCGACGTCACGAGAAACCACGATAGCTGCCAATTTGACATGACGTACACACACTGATTATGCATGACTCGACTGAACAAAAGAAAAATAATTATTCCTTATTCAATGCCTTTTTATCAATAACCCTCTGCTATTGGTCAAAAGGTTTCAGGCTGCACCCACTTCACCTGTTTGTCAGTCGACGTCGCAAAACCGCGAGAATTCATCGCGTCAAAGTTGCGTGTACGTGTTAAAGATGCATTAATGTGTGGAACAAAACTGGATTTTTTTTTCTGAATACCAGGAGACCGCGCCGTTCCGAAAGGAATAGAAGATGGCTGCCGCCGATCGCTCAGGCACTGGCTACTCACACCTGCCAGAGAGCAGGGTTTATTTGCGTATCACAAAACTTTGTGCTTGGCCGTTTAACGTTATCGAGTCCTTTCGACACGTATACGACATCGCTCAGCCAATTCTTCTTTGCTGAGGAACAGTTTTAGCGGCATTTTAACTGTCCGTTGCACGCCACCGTGACTTTAGACAAGCCACCGCAAGCTAACTAAAGGAAAGCGGACCACTCGCAGACGTCGGCCCCACCCTTTTCATCCGTTTATCTACTTTCAGCGTGCTGGCTCGGTCCCATCGAAATCATGTCCATTTCAGCGTGCTCTTCGCTCTTGTCAGCCAATTGGATAAGGAAAACAGTTAAATCTAGGCAATGTTATTCCTTTTGAAGGCAAACAAAAATGACCTCCTTTAAAGGAGAACTTTTTTTGGGTTGTTCCGGTTGACGATTAATATGCAGAAGACAAAGATAATGATAAACAGCCGGCCAAGGGAAGAAGAGTTCAGGATCGCCAGTCAACCTCTACAGTCTGTGAAGGAGTATGTTTACCTAGGTCAATTACTCACAGGGGACCCTCATCATGAGGCGGAAATTTACAGCACAATAAAAATGGGCTGGAGCGCATTCGGCAGACATTGTCAGATCTTCAATGGAAGCTTACCATTATCATTAAAAAGGAAGGTGTACAATCAATGCGTTCTACCGGTGCTGATATAAGGGGCATATACTTGGAGAGGGACAAAGAAGCGCGAAAACAAGGACTGCGCAAGGAGCGATGGAACGAAGAATGTTAGGCATAACGTCAAGAGACAGAAAGAGAGCGGTGTGGATCAGAGCAAACAGGGACACCCCATATTCTAATTGACATTAAGAGAAGGAAATGGAGCTGGGCAGGTCATGTAATGCGTAGGTTAGATAACCGGTGGACCATTAGGGTTACAGAATGGATGACAAGAGAACTGTAGAGGACAGCAGAAGACTAGGTGGGGTGATGAAATAAATTCGGAGGTCCTAGGTGGAATCGGTTGGCGCAGGACATGGGTAATAGGAGATCGCAGGGAGAGGTCTGAGTCCTGCAGCGGAAATAAAATAGGCTGCTGCTGCTGATGATGGTGATGGTAACGCTGCGGGTCACCGCCCGATGCTCGCGTCGGTGGTTACGTAAGTTTGACGTCAGGAGAGTGGAATAAATACATATCAGAATAGTTTCCGTTATAGGGCCCTTCATCAGTTCCACTGTGCACGAAAGAAGCGCACCTGTTCTGTGTCTATTAATGGTGTTGTTCTATCTGAGTCACCCGCCGCGGTTGCTCAGTGGCTATGGCGTTAGGCTGCTGAGCACGAGGTCGCGGGATCGAATCCTGGCCACGGCGGCCGCATTTCGATGGGGGCGAAATGCGAAAACACCCGTGTGCTTAGATTTAGGCGCACCTTAAAGAAATTTCCGGAGTCCTCCACTACGGCGTGCCTCATAATCAGAAAGTGGTTTTGGCACGTAAAACCCCAGAATTTAATTTTTTCTATCTGAGTCTGACGCCTTAAGACGTGTATTGGCGATTGTATGATGCTCTCTTGTGGCCATATATTTCGTGCAATCTTCTAATAAAATCATGTGGAAGGCACAGCTCTGTTTGTCCTTTCGTCCAGCTTGGCTGTTTCTTCATTTTCTTGCTGCACTGTGCCAGTTTGAGAATAAAATACCAACTCGGCCAATTCTCGACACTATATCAGAGCATTTCGAAAACTGTTCCCGGCACAGGGGACCACCAAGCCAAGATGATTCTGGCGAAATCTCCGATAAGCCGGAAACAAAGGCGACACCTCAGCCTCCGGGACGGCCGGAAAGTTCCGAGAGTCAGTTGTGAGTACTGCACGATTTTAAGGCGAAGCTTTCTTTGCGAACCCTCCGAAACATTGCTCACCATGTGTGCTGCTGGTACTGCTGTATTGCCGAATAGATCAGGAAGCAGAAATTAAAATAATCAAATATTCGATGGTGGTATAGAACCTCACACTGCTAATATACAGCCAGATTCTCTAATCGTTAGCTGATTATCGCCACACATGCTTATCTAGTCCCAATACCGACTCATCTGTGAAACTATTGGAGCGTGAATAGTGCGGTGGGAGGGGGGGGGGGTAGTGTGTGCGTGTGAAGAACTGCTTTACGAAAGCTTCGATTCAGATAGATCGCAACACGTGCGTTAGGTCTTCATAATTTTTCCATAAAATTTTCTCGTGAAGCACACGGTTATTTGGTGTACTACAATGTGCTCAACCTACATTCGCAATTTGGTATAGGTTTATGATAAATCGATGAAAAGCTACATCTGATTTATGAATGGCTGGTCGCTCTTCGTGCCTGGGTTTACTGACGCAGCAGCTTCTCTTGAGGACGTATGCGGCGGAGCGGCCGTCGATCTCATACGCCGCGGTTATCAGTGTCAATTTCGAGTACCGGGGAGAGATATTACTGTCCTATGGCTATACTCCCGCGACATTCTAGTATAGTCGCCAGCCTATCGTGGAGGACGATCGCGCACGGGGAGCACATATATTTTTGTGTTCTGGGTGCTTTATGTTTTCACAAACGCCATCATAGTCACGTTCTTTTGAAGGCTCTGTTTGGTCGCCGCATCTAGGTACAGGCTTTTGGAGCTGGTCTGTCGGTTTCTTGGAAATATATATAAAGTTCTCATAATAACAGCTAAACGTGATTTTCATTCTTACCAGCACAGTACACATCAGGTAATATGTGTGCTACGTCTCTGTACAGCGCACTAAAGGGGCCTGCGACGAACTCGAGAAAGTTTGTTATGTCGCACCAATAAAATCATTTTGATGCAGCAGTTTCGTGCACTTCGTCGAAAGGACCTGGCGCAGACCTGCGGCATTAGGATCACTCGTTGAAATGTAACTTGCGACTCACGTTGGCATGACATTGCAAGTACTGTGATGAAATTACGAGAGCACGTTTTAGAATATGTTTAATTATTGACTAGTTATCGCAGCGGCAGAGGGGAAGGTCTTGTAATAGTGAAAACTATGCCGTCAACACGCCGAGCACATGGCGCCCAAACTACCACCTGGCGGTAGCTGTTGTCAGCATGAAAACGACGCCACCAGTAAGCTGATATTGCTCACCAACCATGGCGTTCCAAACTTTGCTTACATAACACCAATTCACTGCTGCTGTTGGGCGCCACAATTCTAATTCTTGTGAGAGTAAAAGTGTACGTGCACAAGTACGAACATTTGAGTTGAGAGTAAGGCATTTCACTTGTATGTTGAATGTGCTGCGACGGACATCAAGTTCGTTTGCGTAATTCATCATAATTCATTTTGCTCTTATTTTTCTATTGTACTAAGAATTGGATCTGGAGAAAGGAAAATTGAATGAATAAGTGTTGCCAGGTCCCCTTGCAACTAATACAATTAAAAGAGTACTTCCTCTCACCAAAAGGAAGGGCGGCGCCATCTATTCTCAACCCATTCTGTGGCTCTGCTGAGCACGTTTTGCCCTCCCAGCACCAGTGGTCTGTTCACCCAGGAAATGTACTGTTTTTGTGCGGCATTTCTGCAGAAGACACGTATTCTTAAGAGGAAGCTTGAGCACGGGTGCTCCTATCTAAATACACGTAAAAGGAGAATTCGTTTTTCTCTGCGACCACTGCACCAAATTTGACGAGGTTCGTTACATTTAAAAGAAAACCTTAAGATCTATCGACTGTTGGTTTTGAATTTTCGAGTTAGGTCGTCAATTTTTTATTAAAAATTGGCAAAAATCGCAAATTTTCAGAAAACGAAACTATCAAGTTTACAACTCTGTAACTCAGCAAAAAAAATGATATCGCAATTCTGTGGATTGTACCTAATAGCACATCTAAAGCGGACAAATTTGACATCTTGCACATGAATCTCAAAAAATTTATGAATATGTAATTACAACTTTTGTAGAACCCATGTAAACAATGTAACACATTCACGTAAGATGTAAAATGACACATGAAATTTGTCCGCTTTGAATGATCTAATGGATGCCGTTTACAGAACCGCGATATCTGTTCTTGATGCAGAGCTATTAGTTTGTAAACTTCGTGCTTCTACTTTTTTTCAAACTTGTGAATTTTTGTAAATATTTTTAACAAAATTGAAACCCTAAATCAATATTCCGCTTCCAAGAGTCACTAGAATTTAACTTTTTCTCTCAAATGCAACAAATTTGATTAAAATCGGTCCTGGGGTTATCTCAGAAAAACGTTTTTGCGTTTTTACGTGTATTTGAATAGGCCGCGCCGGAGTGGGGACCGAGCTAAAGCTTCCTCTTGAACGGAAGGGGCATAGGTAACAACTACTCAGAGTAAAATTTGCGGTTTGTCAAGTTGCGGAAAAAAACTGCTGCCACAGGCACGTTGTATTTTAACATTTCTTTGAGTAAAATGCCAAACATTCCTTGCTTGCGTTCTTTATTTCTGCATTCTTCGTTTTCCTGGATAGCTTTCTTTATTATTTCTCTCTTCTTTGTTTTGTAATTGTACTGCTGCGCTTGTTTTTTAGCTACTTCGTTCAAGCTCTACTTGTGTCCGGAAGCTCGTTCATTGGCTGATATTTATTGTTGTATATCAACTGGTTGTTTTCAATTCTTGCTTTGCAATATGCGCCTCCCCTCTGGAAAACAGGTAACCTTCAAAGCACAATGATAGCGGTGAGCCCAGTTGTCGGTCTACGGAACCTGATCTACGGATCAAGTGCGTCGCCTATCTATCGATGACTTTTCGTATATTCTACCGTAATCGTTGGTGGTCACTTACGTTCCAGAATGTGCGCCGCTATTCGCGTTGCGCACGAAGTCTTATTAGACAGGATTCATTGGCTATGACAAATTGGCGAGAACATTCTAGAAAGTTCGGATACACGAAGGCGCATCTTGCACCGAGTCTTGCAACAGTCGTGTTAGCCGGTGAAGAACGGTCACCGGAAAACAGATAACCAGCGCACGCGTATCAGTAAAAGTGCCTCGTTTTTGCCTCGCAGTTGTAGAGCCACGACCACGACACGTCTGCACCATGTGAGTACCGCGATCTCCTCACTGAGTGCGACAGTTTCGCCCGCTGTGGTTGCGCAGTGGCTGTGAGGTCCCGCTGCTCTGCGAGGAAGCCGCGGGTTCGATACCAAACAGACGCTTTGTGTGCCGTCGGGAATGCATAAGCCTACGCGCACGATTCTTTGGGTGCACGTGAAGGTATGTCACTTGTTTATAATTAAACTCTGCGATAAGCAGACCGGACAGATCAAATGAGTAAGGTGCTTTCTTATATGCGAACAAGTAGCCTAGTAAAATGAATTGTTGCCCTCTTTGACTGCTATTGGAATCAAGACCTTACAAGCATTTTTATTTTAGGGTAGTTCTTTTTATTTTAATTAATTACCCCCACGCGAATAGTCACGCATTAGTCCTCGTTCTGCTCAACCAGGCGCATCGGAGGTGCTCTACTGGCGCTGCCGTTCATTGTTGATATACTTTCGCACCGATTTGTTGGAACGGGGAAGTGAAATTTTACGACTTCACAACAAATATATCAAAGTGACCCTAACTGCGCTTTCTACGCCCTTCAGCTTTCTTTAACACTAAGCGCTTGACACTCCGCAACAACTACGAAGAGCCAACATTCTGTGATGAGGCACCCACTAAAACAATTGGCTCAAAAAAAAAAAAAAATGCGCGTTCCAGATATTGGGTGTGCTTGAATTTTAGTCTACAGGTGCTCAAATATCGTCAAAGTTGTTTAACGAAAGTTATAGCAATGTGGGAAGCATTAGCGTTAGAAGGTCTTTATTTATAGCCGCGCAGTTTCTAGCAATGTTCGATAAGATTTCAGAAAGCAGCAAAATAACTTGAAATTACTGCTTTACCACCACATAACTCTGCAGCACAGACAGATAACAAAATCTGCTATGAAAATTTAAAGTGTTAGAAAGCAGCGAAACCAACATCTTAAATTTAGATTTAAATACTTTCAACAACTCCGCCACGCGAGCTTTAAAAGCGACGTTCTAGAAACACGCATGCAGTTTGAGGCCTGTTTGTCATATTTGAAGACTGTGGGCTTTAACTCCTTTCATCACGTACAGTTAAGAAAAAAGCAGGACCAATTTAATCACGAAACTTTTCACAATCAAAGCTTACTGCTTCAGTTTTCTTTAGCTCTATAATTCGTCCCATGCCTAGGACACTATTGGAGCCTCTAGATTTGTATGCGACAATCAGTTACAAGAATTTTACCATTTAACTGCAACAAATGTGGCCCAAATTATCGCAGTGGTTGCCTAGAGTGAGCATGTGTACGGATACCACACGTGTCTAAATGAAATTGCCATCATGCTTCATAGAAAGCGTTATTTTAAATGATACAATAGATAGCTAGGATGAAACTGCAGCGTCGTTTCGCTTACTCGCAGCCGTGGCCCGAACCCGGAGCCGATCCTGCGCAAGTACTGGAGGCACGTCCTGGCTTACGTGTTCTTATGGTACGCCGTAATTGCCGTGACGGCGATCGCCCACAAAACGATCTGCTGGGGTGAGCATATCACTGCACTCTGGGCAACGTCCTCTAATGTCATCCGGAACCTTTGAAACCCTAAATGAAGGAAAGCCAGTGCGATATTTCGTGGCGTTTGCGATGAGTATACATTTCCCACACTCATGCTCGAAAGTGCTGCATTGACAGACGCTTTCGAACACGGGAGAACAACGCGTGCACTCAGAAGGCACCCAGAGTAGTGAAATAAAGGAAGATGAACACATGTGCCTCTGCCGGCCAACGAATAAATATTTAATCTATTTAATTTATTTATTTCAATTTACTGCACACTAGAAAGACCTCCCGCAGGAGTGGGTGTAGAGTAGAAGGCTACAGAAGTGAGTCTAAAAAACTGGGGACACGTTTTACCCACGAATTCAGAAATAAAAAAAGTGAGAAAAGGTTTAAACGTCACATTGCCATCAATTCCGGTGAAAAATTGATTTCTTAAAGGGATACGGATATACCTAGGTAAACCATCTCATTTGTCAATAATACGCGCGGAAAACCAACGAACGGGCAATTTGGTCGGGCTGATTGGTACGAATCCATGGGGGCAGGCAGCGTGAAATTATCGGGGACAGAGGATCTCCGAAGCAAGCACGAAACACAAGCGCTTACTATTGGCACCTGATAGTAAGCGCTTGTGTTTCCTGCTTGCTTCGTGGATCCTCCGTCCCCGATAATTTCGCGATGGCTGCCACAATGAAAAATAAGTTATTTAAACATAATAATACAAGCATAAACTGACTTCAGATTAGCTTTTCGATAACAAAAGTTCGAGGACTGCGTAACGAAAGACAAACAAAACGCGACCAACCTTTAGTGCACCTTTAGGTAAAAACTACCTCGAGTTTTTTCCACAGCTGCGCGCAGGAACCCTTCGTCGGTTGATCCCTGAGTATAGCGTGATATCACGTGCTCTCTTCTTATTGGCCTGCGAGCCTTATTCCGCCACAACAGGGAAATACATTTTAATACATGGCGATTAGAAGGCCAATGCGAATGTTTGAAAGCCTCTAACCCTACAGCTAGAATAGAACTGGCAGAACTTTCGAAGTTAATCAACAAGCGTAAGACCGCTGACATAAGGAAGTATAATATGGATAGAATTGAACATGCTCTCAGGAACGGAGGAAGCCTTAAAGCAGTGAAGAAGAAACTAGGACTTGGCAAGAATCAGATGTATGCGTTAAGAGACAAAGCCGGCAATATCATTACTAATATGGATGAGATAGTTCAAGTGGCTGAGGAGTTCTATAGAAATTTATACAGTACCAGTGGTACCCACGACGATAACGGAAGAGAGAATAGTCTGGAGGAATTCGAAATCCCATAGGTAACGCCGGAAGAAGTAAAGAAAGCCTTGGGAGCTCTGCAAAGGGGGAAGGCAGCTGGGGAGGATCAGGTAACAGCAGATTTGTTGAAGGATGGTGGGCAGATTGTTCTAGAAAGACTAGCCACCCTGTATACGCAATGCCTCATGACTTCGAGTGTAGCGGAATCTTGGAAAAACACTAACATAATCCTAATCCATAAGAAAGGGGACGCCAAAGACTTGAAAAATTATAGACCGATCAGCTTGCTGTCCGTTGCCTACAAAGTATTTACTAAGGTAATTGCAAATAGAATCAGCAACACCTTAGACTTCCGTCAACCAAAGGACCAGGCAGGATTCCGTAAAGGCTACTCAACAATAGACCATATTGTCACGTGGTAGTGACGGCGAAGAAAGAAGCAGTACGGTGGAATACAAAACTAGCCTTTTATTGGGCGAACCTGTGCCCACAAAACAGGCTACACTTATAGCACAACGAAAGCGGCAAACACAGTCGGCGATCGTCGAAAATCTCATCAGCGGGTCAAGCGCGTCGGCTTTTATACAGCAATCATCGAATGTTCCAGATTAAACGTTGGGACCCGCATGCCTTCTAAAATGTTCTACACCATTCGTGTCAAGCGATGAAATCAGATAACACAACGTTCGGCGACAACAGACAGCGGGTAGAAGCATCGATAACTTTCCAGAAACTTCGGATACATAAAGGCGCGTCCCGCGCTGTGCGATAACATTTGTTCGGCGGCAAAACTTGTCGCCCGATAGAGACAAGTCACGTGTCAATACCCCCCTCTTAAAAAGCATCGACCCGATGCTGCAAACAAATCAAAGTAATAAGTAAGCACTCATAGCAAAGAATAAAGCAAAATAAGGAAAGTTCGTTAGCGTCCGTAAAATGGTTTCAGACGCACCACGTGGACCACTTCAGGTCGTGCGCGACGTCGCTGTGAATGCGAAATGCCGTCTGGCACGACCTCATAGTCCAGTGCGCCAATACGTCGGATGACCTTGTAGGGTCCGAAATAGCGTCGCAATAGTTTCTCACTCAGTCCCCGTCGGCGTATCGGGGTCCATACCCAAACACGGTCGCCGGGCTGGTACTCGACGAAGCGTCGTCGGAGATTGTAGTGTCGGCTGTCGGTCCTCTGCTGATTCTTGATTCGCAGGCGGGCGAGCTGTCGGGCTTCTTCGGCGCGCTGGAGATAGGCAGCGACGTCAAGATTCTCTTCGTCCGTTACGTGCGGCAGCATGGCGTCGAGCGTCGTCGTCGGGTCCCTGCCGTAAACCAACTTGAACGGCGTGATCTGTGTTGTTTCTTGCACCGCCGTGTTATAAGCGAATGTTACGTACGGCAGGACGGCATCCCAGGTCTTGTGTTCGACGTCGACGTACATCGCTAGCATGTCGGCGAGGGTCTTATTCAGCCGCTCCGTAAGACCATTCGTCTGCGGGTGGTAAGCCGTTGTCCTCCTGTGCCTTGTCTGACTGTATTTCAGAATGGCTTGGGTGAGCTCCGCTGTAAAGGCCGTTCCTCGGTCGGTGATGAGGACTTCTGGGGCGCCATGTCGCAGCAGGATGTTTTCGACAAAGAATTTCGCCACTTCGGCTGCGCTCCCCGCAGGGGCGTCTGCGTCAGCAGGCGTTTGGTGCGTTGCGACACCACGTACCCGAGCACACGAGGTTTGGCCCCTCCCGCGTGTAGCCGTGCGCGGCTTAGCCGTGTCTGGGGAAAGGGGGATCCTGGGGGTTGAGCCGATGCTGGGTGTCTGGGCCTTTAAGGCCCCCCGGCGGAGGCAACACACCCCTTTGGCCTCTGCTTCACATAGACGGCACCCCCGGACTGACCCACCCGGGGGAAATCGGCAGTCGCCTTTTCCTGTCTCTTCCTCTCGAATCTTCGACTTTATCTCTTACTTTTTGACCTTTCCTGTCCTCTCCTCTCTTCCATTTACTTCATTCTCCTCGGCGGCAAGGGTTAACCTTGTGTGGGATAGCCAACCTTGGTTATAACAGATTTGGTTATAGTAGTGTCGTACAGCTGGCGCGTGCAGGCCGTCTTTTCACGGTCCTGCAGCGTCCCCTTGTTGGGCTCCATGGTGGGTGGCTGGCGGCGCTGCCGAATTTTTACACATATCTATGGCAAGTTCTTTTCCAACCCTTCCTGATCGCCCTCATAAACGAGGGCGCACCGAAGAAGTTTTCAAGTTTTTTGGCCGAAATAATGACAATTTTCCAAGATTTCATGTAGTACATTCAGAGAAAAAAGAAAAGGCAGCGAGAATGATCTCACCTTTTCTTGTTGCGAAGACACTTAGTGAAGCTTTTGGCCCAGGCTATAAAGTCTCTAAGTTGGCAAGTGGCGACCTCCTCTTAGAACTGCGTGATAAGACACAGTACGAGAAACTCTCCAACCTAGTATCCTTTGGGAATCTTCCAGTGACGGTCACACCACACCGCACAATGAACACCACCCGCGGAGTCGTTTCCGATGCCGATCTCATGGAACTGACTGAAGCCGAACTACTGGAGGGCTGGAGCGATCAAAATGTGACCAATGTCAAGAGAATAAAAATCAGGCGCGATGGCAAGGAGATTGAGACAAAGCACTTAATTTTAACTTTTGCATCAAGTATGCTACCTGAGACCATTGAGGCTGGCTACATAAAGATCCGAGTCAGACCGTACATCCCCAATCCTCTCCGATGCTTTAAGTGTCAAAGATTTGGCCACAGTTCACAGAACTGCCGAGGCCGCCAGACTTGCGCAAAATGTAGTGCCCAAGAACACCCATCTGACAATTGCGAGAATGCTCCACACTGCGTGAACTGCGATGGGGAACACGCCGCGTACTCGCGGTCCTGTCCATCATGGAAAAAAGAAAAAGAAATAGTCACAATCAAAGTCAAGGAAAATATAAGCTTCAAGGAGGCACGCAGGCGGGTATCGTACCTGCCCAACAAAACCTTTGCCGATGTGGCGCGTCAGGGGGCAGCGTCACAACGGCCTCCGGCGGCTGTCCGACCCACAGTCAGTGAGTCGGCAGTTACGCCATCTGCCCCCGCGGCGGTTGCAGCTAGCGCTGCTCCGTCGACCCAGAATGAGAGACCACCGACGCCGAAAGTGGCCGCCGCCGAGGCTGTCCCAACCTCCCCGGCCCCTTCCAGCGCTGGCAACAGCCGGCGCAGCCAAATCCCGCAGGGTGCCCCATCGACCTCTGGGCTGGTGGGCGCAGGGGTCTTGCCCTCCAAGGCAGGACTCTCTCTTGTAAGTTCTCGCTCGCAAGAGCACGTGTCCGGCGCCTCACAAGAGGCAATGGACACAACACCTATCCTCAAGGCGCACCAAGCGCCTAAGGAGCGGCGAGGCTCCCTCGAACGCTTCAAAAAGGGCAGAACTCCCGTTACAGGGCCTCGAAAGAGCTCTGTAACCTAAGACATCACCACCGTTTCCGTAAACACAGCACCAATTTTTTCTTTAATATGGATACACAAATCATTCAATGGAATGTCAGAGGTCTTCTTAGGAATCTCGATGATCTACAAGAACTCATCTACCAACACAATCCAAAAGTGCTGTGTTTACAGGAAACACACTTAAAACCAAAACACAAATTTTCTTCGACAACACGTTACTTTTCGCAAAGACCGCGATGATGCTCTCGCATCATCGGGTGGCGTTGCCATTGTAATTCAAAAAAGCATAGCGTGTCAACGTTTGCAGCTACGAACGGCCCTCGAAGCAGTGGCGGTTCGAGTTGTCCTGCTAAACAAACTCATCACTATTTGTTCACTTTACATACCCCCCCATTACAAACTAAACAAACCTGAATTTCAGTCCTTCATAGATGAATTGCCAGAACCTTATGTTGTTCTTGGCGATTTCAATGCGCACAGCTCCCTGTGGGGCGACTCTCGTACAGACGCGCGAGGTCGTCTCGTTGAACAGTTCCTTTTCTCTTCAGGTGCGTGCCTTCTAAATAAAAAAGAACCCACATATTACTCTCTTGCAAACAGAACCTTTTCGTCAATAGATCTTAGTATAGTTTCCGCGTCTATACTGCCCGAACTCGAATGGGAAGTTATGAGCAATCCTTACGGGAGCGATCACTTCCCCGTACTGCTAAGAACATCCAAAGAAAATGAATTCCCTCCACAAGCTCCTAGGTGGAAGATAGATACAGCCGACTGGGAGAAATTTCGAAATCTATCTAGGATCTCATGGGCTGATATGTCTTCTCTAGAAATTGATGCCGCTGTGGAGTATTTTACAGCGTTCATTATAGATGCCGCATCTAAATGCATATCTGAAGGAAGTGGTTTGGCATGCAGACGGCGTGTCCCGTGGTGGAACGACGAATGTAGGATTGCTCGTAAGAAACAGAACAAAGCGTGGGGGTTGCTACGCGCTTCCCCCACTGCAGAGAATCTTATTAACTTTAAGAAAGTAAAATCTCAAGGCAGGAGAACCCGCAGGCAGGCCAGGAGAGAAAGCTGGCAGAAGTATTTATCGAGTATTAACTCGTTTAGAGATGAGGCCAAAGCCTGGAACAGGGTGAATAGGATTAGAGGGCGCCAAACATATTCACTCCCTCTGGTAAACACACAGGGCGATACACTGAAAGACCAGGCAGACTCACTTGGGGAGTATTTTGAGAGCGTGTCAAGTCTAACAAATTATTCGCAATCCTTTCTAAAATACAAACAAATAGAAGAATGTAAGCCACTCATAGGAAAATGTCGAAAGAATGAACCATACAACTGTCCATTTAGTATTGCCGAGTTCAGAGCTGCCTTGAGATCATGCAAGAGCTCCGCACCGGGTTCTGACAGAATTATGTATGAAATGATCAAAAACCTACACAATGACACCGAAGTTACACTACTCACAATTTTCAACACTATTTGGGCTGCGGGATACTTTCCAACTGCATGGAAAGAAGCAATTGTGGTCCCTATTTTGAAGCAGGGGAAAGACCCATCCACGGCGGCAAGCTATCGCCCAATAGCTCTTACAAGCTGCCTGTGTAAGGTTTTTGAAAAAATGATTAATCGCAGACTCATACACTTCCTTGAACTCAATAATATACTTGATCCATATCAGTGTGGCTTCAGAGAAGGCCGGTCGACAACAGATCACCTTGTACGCATTGAAGGATATATTCGGGACGCATTTGTACATAAGCAGTTTTTCATGTCAATATTCCTTGACATGGAGAAGGCATATGACACAACATGGCGCTACGGCATCTTGCGAGACTTGTCGGAAATGGGCATCTGTGGCAATATGCTGAAAATAATTGAAACCTACTTGTTGAATCGAATCTTCCGAGTGAAAATCGGCAACGTATTGTCGCGAACTTTCATACAAGAAACAGGTGTACCACAGGGAGGCGTGCTGAGTTGTACGCTCTTCATCGTGAAGATGAACTCGCTTCGTGCTTCGCTACCACCTGCCATTCTTTATTCTGTCTACGTTGACGACATTCAAATCGGCTTCAAATCCTGTAACCTCTCAGTATGCGAGAGACAGGTGCAACAGGGCTTGAACAAGATTTCCAAGTGGGCAGACAAAAACGGATTTAAAATCAACCCCCACAAAAGTTCTTGCGCTCTTTTTACAAGAAAGAGAGGCCTGTTTCCGGATCCTTCCTTAGAACTGTGTGGACACCAAATACCTGTCAACAAAGAGCACAAATTTCTGGGTATTATACTTGACTACCGACTCACTTTCATTCCACACATTAAATATCTGAAAGAAAAATGTCTAAAAACAATGAACTTAATGAAACTTCTATCCCAGACTACATGGGGTAGTGACAGGAAGTGTTTAATGAACCTATACAAGAGCCTAATTCGGTCTAGATTGGATTATGGTGCCGTAGTATACAACTCTGCCGCCCCGAGCGCGCTAAGGATG
Source organism: Dermacentor andersoni (assembly GCF_023375885.2). Lineage (NCBI taxonomy): Eukaryota > Metazoa > Arthropoda > Arachnida > Ixodida > Ixodidae > Dermacentor > Dermacentor andersoni. The sequence goes on along the minus strand of NC_092820.1, from coordinate 27,937,621 downwards.
CTGGATCCTGTCCACCATTTGGGCATCCGCTTAGCTACTGGCGCTTTCAGAACAAGCCCGATTCAAAGCTTATATGCCGAATCGAATGAATGGTCTCTCCACCTACAGAGATCATACATTAGCTTCACATATTTCCTTAAAGTACGCTCCAATCCTCAACATCCATGTTTTCATACCGTTACCGATACGACGTGCGCTACACTTTTCAGCAATCGCCCCTCCATAAGACAGCCTTTCTCGCTGCGTGTGAAGGAGATTAGCGATGAAATGCGTGTCCCACTCCTCGAGCATCGCTTAATGCACCTAACCAAGCTCTTACCTCCTTGGGAGTGGCAGGTGATACAATGTGACATATCCTTTATAAAAGTTACAAAGCACGCTCCTGAGGCCGAAATTAGAATGCATTTCCTAGAACTGCAGTACAAACACTCCTGCGCAGCATTCTACACAGACGCTTCGAAGTCAAATGCCGGGGTATCCTATGCAGCCGTCGGCCCATCCTTCTCGGAATCCGATGTACTACATCCGGAAACAAGCATCTTTACGGCCGAGGCCTACGCATTACTCTCTGCTGTGAAGCATATAAGAAGATCAAAACTTCTAAAAGCAGCGATCTATACAGACTCTCTAAGCGTCGTGAAGGCCTTAATTTCACTCAGCAAACATAAAAATCCCGTATTTAATGAACTATATTCGGTCTTATGCAAAGCGTACTCATCTAACCAGAACATCATAATATGCTGGGTCCCTGGCCATAGGGGAATCGAAGGTAACGTTCTCGCGGACGAGATGGCGACGTCAATAACATTGCAAGCTGTTAACCCTACCGCTGCGGTGCCTGTCACAGATCTGAGGCCTTTCTTGCGAAGGAGATTGCGAGACCACTGGCAGTGCACGTGGGACACGCAAACAAATAACAAACTGCACGTTATAAAGCCCCAGTTAGGTTTTTGGCCCTCCCCAACAAGATCTCGCCGAACAGATGTCCTATTCTGTCGCCTCAGAATAGGACACACATTTGGCACCCATAGTTACCTGCTTACTGAAAGTGAACCTCCAACCTGTGGCAGATGCGGTGAGAGGCTTACCGTCCTCCACGTACTCCTGGAGTGTCGGGAAGCCGAAACGGAGAGAAAGAAACATTTTCCGCTTGCTTACCATTATAACATCCCTCTACACCCGGCTATGTTTCTCGGCAAGGAACCGCTTTTTGACACCAAGGCAATCCTTAACTATTTAAATGATGTCGTACTACACGTTATATGCCCATTAAATTCGTAGAGCATCCTCGCTCCAGAGGATGCCACTGCGATAACAGTTTTGCATAGCACATGCCTCCAGGCCCTTGTTCTTCAAGGGCTCTAAGGAGGCAGCAGTGCTCTAGCATACCTTATAACCATATATATTTTTACACATCGTATCGTTCTTTTTAAATGCACCTTAAATGTTCATAGTACACGTCATAAGACATCGCCATAATCTTATTGTACAGATTTTGCGCACTTTAGCGCGAACATTTTTAAGGCCCCTCTACAGCCACGTCACACCAACTTCATCGAACTCATGATTTCATTGCAAACTCATTAACACGGACATGGCGCTCTTTGGCCATAACTGGCCCTTGCGCCATTAAAAACCACATATCATCATCATCACTTCGGCTGCGCTACCTTTCGGCAGTGCTTTTGTTTCAGCGAAGCGGGTGAGGTAGTCCGTCGCCACGACGATCCACTTATTTCCGGTTATTGACGTCGGAAAGGGTCCCAGCAAGTCCATCCCGATCTGCTGGAATGGTCGGCAAGGAGGCTCGATTGGCTGTAGTAATCCGGCTGGCCTTGTCGGCGGTGTCTTGCGTCGCTGACAGTCTCGGCATGTTCTGACATAACGGGTGACGTCGGCGGTCAGGCGCGGCCAATAATACTTTTCTTGTATCCTCGATAGTGTCCGGGAAAATCCGAGGTGTCCAGCGGTCGGATCGTCATGTAGGGCATGCAATACTTCTGGACGAAGTCCTGACGGGACAACAAGAAGGTAATTGGCGCGGACTGGGGAGAAGTTCTTCACGAGTAGACTGTCTTGAAGCGTGAAGGAAGATAATCCGCGCTTAAATGCCCTGGGGACAACGTCGGTGTGCCCTTCCAAATAATCGACGAGGCCTTTAAGTTCCGGGTCCGCTCGTTGTTGTTCAGCGAAGTCTTCCGCGCTTATTATTCCAAGGAAGGCGTCGTCATCCTCGTCATCTTGCGGCGGCGGGTCAATGGGGGCGCGTGATAGGCAATCGGCGTCTGAGTGTTTTCGTCCGGACTTGTATGTTACAGTGATGTCGTATTCTTGTAGTCTGAGGCTCCACCGTGCCAGCCGTCCTGAGGGATCCTTTAAATTCGCTAGCCAACACAAGGCGTGATGGTCGCTGACGACTTTGAATGGCCTGCCATATAGGTAAGGGCGAAATTTCGCTGTAGCCCAAACGATGGCGAGGCATTCCTTTTCGGTTGTAGAATAATTGCCTTCCGCTTTTGAGAACGACCGGCTAGCGTAAGCTATCACGTGTTCATGTCCATCTTTTCTCTGGACCAGGACGGCGCCGAGGCCTAGGCTACTGGCGTCAGTGTGGATTTCGGTATCGGCGTGCTCGTCGAAGTGCGCAAGTACGGGCGGCGACTGCATGCGTCGTTTGAGTTCTTGAAATGCCTCGGCCTGCGGCGTTTCCCACTTGAACTCAACATCACATTTAGTTAGACGTGTCAACGGCTCGGCGATGCGTGAAAAGTCCTTGACAAAGCGCCTGTAGTAGGCACACATGCCAAGGAATCTACGCACTGCCTTCTTGTCGGTGGGCTGCGGGAACTTTGCGATGGCAGCTGTTTTCTGGGGGTCGGGCGTACTCCGGATTTACTGATGACGTGGCCTAGGAACAAAAGCTCGTCGTAAGCGAAGCGGCATTTTTCTGGCTTCAGAGTGAGCCCTGATGACTTGATGGCCTCTAGTACTGTGGCAAGCCGCCTAAGGTGATCGTCGAAATTTCCGGCGAATACAACGACGTCATCCAAGTATACGAGACAGGTCTGCCACTTCAATCCTGCGAAAACCGTGTCCATCACGCGCTGGAACGTTGCAGGCGCCGAGCACAGTCCGAATGGCATAACCTTGAACTCGTAGAGGCCGTCTGGGGTGATGAAGGCGGTCTTTTCGCGATCTCTTTCGTCGACTTCTATTTGCCAATAGCCAGACTTTAGGTCCATGGACGAGAAGTATTTAGCGTTGCAGAGCCGATCCAATGCGTCGTCTATCCGTGGGAGAGGGTATACGTCCTTCTTCGTGATCTTGTTCAGACGACGATAATCGACGCAGAAACGAAGGGTTCCGTCCTTTTTCTTCACCAGCACAACAGGAGATGCCCACGGGCTTTTCGACGGCTGGATGATGTCGTCGCGCAGCATTTCGTCGACTTGTTCTCTTATAGCTTCACGTTCTCGCGGCGAAACTCGGTAAGGGCTCTGGCGAAGTGGTCGAGCGTACTCCTCGGTGATTATGCGATGCTTGGCGACTGGTGTTTGTCGAATCCTCGATGACGTCGAAAAGCAGCCTTTGTATCGCCGGAGCAGACTTCTGAGCTGCTGTTGCTTAATCACGGGGAGACTTGGATTAATGTCGTAGTCTGGTTCGGCGACCATGGTCGTCGGGGTAGATGCGGCGGAATCCGAGAGGACAAACGCATTACTTGTTTCCAGAATTTCCTCGATGTACGCGATCGTCGTGCCCTTGTTGATGTGCTTGAACTCCTGGCTGAAGTTTGTCAGCAACACTTCAGTTTTCCCTCCATGCAGTCGAGCGATCCCTCTTGCGACGCAAATTTCATGGTCTAGCAGTAGACGTTGGTCGCCTTCGATGACGCCTTCTACGTCAGCGGGTGTTTCGGTGCTGACCGAAATAACGATGCTGCAGCGAGGCGGGACGCTGACTTGATCTTCGAGCACACTCAAGGCGTGGTGACTACGAGGGTTCTCCGGCGGCATTCCTTTATCTTCCGACAGCGTTACTGACTTCGACTTCAGGTTGATGATTGCGCCGTGTTGGTCCAGGAAGTCCATACCGAGAATGACGTCTCGTGAACACTGTTGGAGGATAACGAAGGTGGCAGGGTAAGTCCGGTCATGAATGGTTATTCTTGCCGTGCAGATCCCAGTCGGCGTGATGAGGTGTCCTCCAGCGATGCGAATCTGAGGGCCTTCCCATGCGGTCTTAACTTTCTTCAACTGGGCGGCGATGTGTCCACTCATTACGGAGTAATCGGCCCCTGTGTCGACTAAGGCAGTGACTGCGTGGCCGTCGAGAAGCACGTCGAGGTCGGTGGTTCTTTGTCTGGCGTTGCAGTTGGGTCTTGGCGTCGGATCACGGCTGCGTCGTGTTGAACTGAAGCGGGAACGTCGCGTCGTCAAGTCGTCTTTCGTCGGTGTAGTCTTGGCTTCCCGACTTCTTCGGGACGGCGGCGTGTCGTCTTTAGGTCGTCGAGATGGTTTCTTCGTCGTCTTCGTCGGCGGCGGAGGATCTTCGTCAGTTCGACGAACAGCAACCGCACCTCCATCGGTTGCTGCTTTTAGTTTTCCGGGTATGGGCTCGCAGAGCGGCCCCGGGCTGGGCCAGTGTATGGACGGCGCTGTGGCGACAGGTAGCGGCCTGGTGACGGCGAACGGGACGGTCGTCGAGAGTTCCACTGAGTGGCGGCTAGGTAATCGGCAATGTCACGTGGGCGCTCCCCAAGCTGTGGACGCGGCGCGTTGACGGCGAACCCTCTCAGTCCCATGTCGCGGTATGGGCATCGGCGGTACACATGGCCGGCTTCTCCGCAGTGATAGCAGAGCGGGCGGTGGTCGGGGGCTCGCCAAATGTCCGTCTTCCTCGCATAGGTGCGCTGGGCGACGGGTGGACGCGCTGGCGGCGGCGGCGGTGGACGACGGAATTGCGGTGTTGCAGGACCTTGGCGCGGTCGCGCAGGGGGGCCTTGACGGCGGGCGACGGCGGCGGCGTAGGTCATTGCTTCCGGCTGCGGTGGTTCTGGTTGCACCTCAGGAACTCCAAGGGATCGGTGCACCTCTTCCTTCACGATGTCGGCGATAGAGGCCACTTGAGGCTGCGACGAAGGCAAGACCTTGCGCAGTTCTTCGCGCACAATGGCCCTGATGGTCTCGCGCAGATCGTCCGTGGCCAGTGATTGAATTCCTGCGTAGTGGGTAGAGCTTGTTCGGCGGTTGAATTGCCGGTTCCGCATTTCGAGTGTCTTCTCAATGCCGGTGGCCTCGCGAAAGAACTCTGCTACGGTCGTCGGTGGGCTTCGTACCATTGCGCCGAAAAGTTCTTCCTTCACACCACGCATGAGTAGGCGTACTTTCTTTTCCTCGGCCATATCCGGGTCGGCGTGGCGGAACAGACGGCTCATTTCTTCCGTAAAGATGGCAACGTTCTCATTTGGTAGCTGCACTCGGGCGTCCAGCATAGCTTCGGCCCTTTCCTTGCGCACGACACTTGTAAAGGTGCGCAGGAAGCCGCTACGGAACAGGTCCCACGTTGTCAAGGTCGACTCCCTGTTCTCAAACCAAGTTCTGGCGGCGTCTTCTAAGGCGAAGTAGACATGCCGCAGCTTGTCGTCGGAGTCCCAGTTGTTGAATGTCGCGATCCGTTCGTAGGTTTCCAGCCATGATTCCGGGTCTTCGAATGTTGAACCGCGGAACGTTGGAGGCTCCCTGGGCTGCTGCAGCACGATGGGGGACGCTGGGGCTGCCATTGGGGTTTCCGTGGCCACAATCTTCTTGGTCTTCTCAAGTAGAAGTCCGTGCTCCGGGGGCAGCTGTTGAATACGGCGGCTTGCTCGATGTTCCGGGACGGCGCTGGTGTTGTCTTTGCGGTCCGGGCTTGTATTACGGCTTGTCGGGGGCGTCCGGTACATGGACGTAAAGCACCTCCACCAGATGTCACGTGGTAGTGACGGCGAAGAAAGAAGCAGTACGGTGGAATACAAAACTAGCCTTTTATTGGGCGAACCTGTGCCCACAAAACAGGCTACACTTATAGCACAACGAAAGCGGCAAACACAGTCGGCGATCGTCGAAAATCTCATCAGCGGGTCAAGCGCGTCGGCTTTTATACAGCAATCATCGAATGTTCCAGATTAAACGTTGGGACCCGCATGCCTTCTAAAATGTTCTACACCATTCGTGTCAAGCGATGAAATCAGATAACACAACGTTCGGCGACAACAGACAGCGGGTAGAAGCATCGATAACTTTCCAGAAACTTCGGATACATAAAGGCGCGTCCCGCGCTGTGCGATAACATTTGTTCGGCGGCAAAACTTGTCGCCCGATAGAGACAAGTACACGTGTCAATATTCACACTATCAATCAGGTGATAGAAAAATGTGCGGAGTAGAACCAACCTTCATATATAGCTTTCATTGATCACGAGAAAGCGGTTGATTCAGTCGAAACCTCAGCAGTCATGGAGGCATTGCGAAATAAGGGTGTAGACGAGCCGTATGTAAAAATACTGAAAGATATCTATAGCGGCTCCACAGCCACCGTAGTCCTCCATAAGGAAAGCAACAAAATCCCAATAAAGAAAGGCGTCAGGCAGGGACATACGATATCTGCAATGCCGTTCACAGCTTGTTAACAGGAGGTATTCAGAGACCTGGATTGGGAAGAATGGGGGATAAGAGTTAATGGAGAATACCTTAGTAACTTGCGATTCGCTGATGATATTGCCTTGCTTAGTAACTCAGGGGATCAACTGCAATGCATGCTCACTGACCTGGAGAGGCAAAGCCGAAGGGTGGGTCTGAAAATTAATCTGCAGAAAACTAAAGTAATGTTTAACAGTCTCGGAAGAGAACAGCAGTTTACGATAGGTAGTGAGGCACTGGAAGTGGCAAGGGAATACATCTACTTAGGACAGGTAGTGACTGCGGATTCGGATCATGAGACTGAAATAATCAGAAGAATAAGAATGGGCTGGGGTACGTTTGGCAGGCATTTTCAGATCATGAACAGCAGGTTACCATTATCCCTCAAGAGAAACGTTTATAACAGCTGTGTCTTACCAGTACTCACGTATGGGGCAGAAACCTGGAGGCTTACGAAAAGGGTTCTACTTAAATTGAGGACGACGCAACGAGCTATGGAAAGAAGAATGATAGGTGTCACGTTAAAGGATAAGAAAAGAGCAGATTCGGTGAGGCAACAAACGCGAGTTAAGGATATCTTAGTTGAAATCAAGAAAAAGAAATGGGCATGGGCAGGACACGTAATGAGGAGGGAAGATAACCGATGGTCATTAAGAGTTACGGAATGGATTCCAAGGGAAGGGAAGCGTAGCAGAGGGCGGCAGAAAGTTAGGTGGGCGGCTGAGATTAAGAAGTTTGCAGGGACAACATGGTCAGAATTAGTACATGGCCGGGGTAGTTGGAGAAGTATGGGAGAGGCCTTTGCCCTGCAGTGGGCGTAACCAGGCTGATGATGATGATGATGATGATGATTAGAAGGGGAGCGCATATTGATTGGCATGGACATACCGACAAGAGGAGCACCCCTACCAACTAGCACTGCCTTACACTACCACTTACCAACTACCACTATAGTATCGCTAGCGACTGGTAGCGGTGCTTGTCGTGTCTGCGTTCCTGTGTGTATGTGTGTCAGCTTGCGTCTGTCTTCTAATCGCCATCTTTCACCTACCGGCCCTGCTAGTATCTCGTTTTAGGATGTTCGTTAAAAACGATGTATTCATTATTTAAGCGACACTTGCGAACGTAGCTGAATAAATCGCCGGGAAGCAAGCGTAATTATGCCCTCTGCTAATCAACGCAACCCGCGTAATCGACCGCGAAGCATGGTGACAGCACAAACCCGAGAAATGAACTAGACTTAAGTTCTCCGGCCCTGTAGAACGAGGTGGTCTTAAATGTTTTCGCTAATATATAGTCCCGTATTATTAAAGAAGGGTAGAATGGGGATGGGATGCGAGTTAGTGCCCTAGTTGGCAAGTTGAGGGCTCTTGTACCAACAAACGTACATTATACATGGTTATTGTGAGTGTTAGAGAATGAGAACACGTATAACAATTTGGCTGAAAAATTTACCGATGACCTGGTCCAACATATGGAGTGGTTACAGACACCTTCTAATAGCTTATTGCACTGGTAATGCTCACGTAACCCGATTTTTAATGAACCATGCAAAGAACCAGTGAAATAAGGCTTACTGCTAAGGTGGCCGCATCATGAACATACTCACACGTGTACTTCTTTATCTTTATCGGGCGACCACTTCTCACCACCTAACAAATGTTATCGCACAGCGCAGGACGCGCCCACATGTAAAAGAAGTTTCTGGAATGTTATCGATGGTTGCGTCCACTGTATTTCACCGCAACTTGTGTAATCTGATTACATGTATGCGCGACGCGAATAGTGTAGAACTTTGTGGAAGACACGCGGGTCCCAGCGGTTACTCTGAAATATTCGACGCCCGATCTATAAAAACCGACGCGCTTGACCCGCTGATCAGATTTTCCACGATCGCCGACCGTGTTCGCTGACCGTGTTCGCTGACCGCTATAAGTGTAGCCTGTTATTGTGGGCACAGGATCGCCCAATAAAAGTTAGTTTTGTATTTCACAGTATTGCTACTGTGTTCTTCAACGTCACCACCACGTCAGAATACGATATACGTGATGTCCTGACGTCAAAACCTATCGCACACTAGTTTGAACGACGTTTTAACGGAAAGATCTGACGGTTGATAATCATTTCACATGGCCATGATCACACGTCCTCACTTGCTAACCCTTCTGCCCTTGCGATAAGTTCAGGTTACCAGGGAAAGATATTTCCCCACTATTATGCGCACAGAAATGCGTGTAACAGCATCCGCGGTACACACATGTACGATAACTTTCCCTGCATTGAATTTTGAGTGAATACGGCTGAAATGAGGGGGCAATACAACTGCGCGATTAGCGGGAAGCTTCAAAATGCGCAGGAGACCTTGTCGCTTACGAAAACGCGCGCATTGCTGGGTTGTCCGAACAACCCAACTTATGGCTGCCTCACATACTATAAAGTTTTATTATGCAGCTCAAGTCTATTTTTCTTATTGCATTTGATTTCAATGAAAGGTCTCCTTTATCGTTGCGTCTCAGCTCAAGACCTTGTGTGACAGAGGTAAGCAGGCTGCCAAAGACAAAAATCAAAAATGGCAGTGCAGTCAATACTTTGACTTAGTAAGGCCCACCCGAGTATAGGGATGAATGCGCAGCCACCACCTGGAAGAAACGGGAATTATACAAGCACCAGCGCTTTTCCTTCAAAATCATAAAAAACAATAACTTTGGCGCTTACCGCTGCTCTCTTCTTACTCAAATTTGGCAGAAAGACGACATTAGCTGGTCCGAATCCCTCCCTATAACAGCTATAGCACTGTTACGTGCCTCGTTTGTCCAGAAAAATTGTGATTTTGCCTACGTCGGCTCCTGAGTGATGAACCTCCCAAACTAATAAAGAAAACAAATCTCCAATGCTAACGTTTACCATACTGCAAAAGGCTACGTGACAAATCCGCCACGTTTTTGACATCGTCCGTTGCGAAAGGCACAGACCAAGGCAAATTCGTTGTTATTTGTTGACAAATCATGCAAGGAAAAATGCCAAGTGCTGTATTGAACAACTTGGACTATAAAATGAGATCATGCAACAAAATGTGAGCAAGAACAATGCAGGAGTACGCGAAAAAGCATTTTCCTGAGATTTTAAGAGAGAAACACAAGATCCTGTATAGATGACCGAAATAATTGCACGAGCGTAAATTAGATCCTTCATCGCGTGTTAGAAAGCAGTAGAATTCCGGTGCGCAGGTGGGGAGCTAAGTGCGCTTTTCTTAAAATATTTGGTGAGCTTTCTTTTGTATGCAAAAGAAAGCTAAGAAATAGCGCGCCACAAATATTTGAAATTGGTGATTTGGAATGAGATCTAAAGCATAGTGTTGTATCATCCGTAACTTTATTAATCAGAACGATAGTTAATAATCAACGCGAAATATTTAATTTGGAGCAACATAACACTGGGCGCTTCCTCGTGCTCATTCTAAGAACATACAGTGTCTTTCATCCACATAGAAGGTATCACTTAAAAAAAAAACAACAGTGTGCTATAGCCGGGGCGCTGTGTATATATGTGCATTGTTTGAGGTTGTTGTAGCGTTATTCATTCGTGATGCATGCAAATATAACGACTATTTTTGTTGTATACAGATGAGAACTACATAAATAATGGGCGATAGCTAGTCCTAATAAAATTATTTAGCTGTCGTACAAACAAATCATAAATTAAATTCTTGACTTTAACGTGCCCAACCACCATTTCATTATGAGGCACGCTGCAGTGAGTGACTCCGGAATATTTTCACCACCTGGGGTTCTTTAACGTGCACCCAATGCACGGTATACGCGGCCGTTTGTGCATTTCACGCCTACCGAAATGCGGGCGTCGCAACCGCGATTCGAGCTCACACTCGGTTTTAGTAGCGCAACACCATAACCACTACGCCACCACAGCGAGTTGACAATTAAGTACTGCGTTGAAAACAAGTGACTGTCAGTGCTTGCATAAGCTTCCCGTTTTGAATTCACTCGAGAATCGTTTAGTCGTTGCAAAAATGAAAAAAAAAAACACACACACACGTAGATTGTTATACTAAGGAGGGTGCCAAAATCAAACATTCTACAGATAGCACATGCAGATAGCACATGTAATATGTGAACCTATTTAGGAACCTGACACAACATTAAAAAAATTCCTGTTTGTATGGGTGGACGATATGTTCACTAAAACCTCGTTACGCCGAAGTTGAAAGGATAGCCGAAATTGCTTTCTTATATCCACGATTGCCCATTACGTCCATATAAGCCCATTGTAATTATATACTTCAAAGGTACGACATAGAGAAACACTCAATCAGTTTACATTGATGAAGTATCCATGAGGAAGCGCACATGACAAAGTATAAGGCAACCAGTAAGTAAGCTCTCCAAAGTAATAAATGACCTCATAAAGAAACGACAAAGCATGAAGATATCGCATTTAAGAGATCAGATAGAATTCACTGCACTGTCAAAGTTCGTAAACAAGAACAAAGTAAAGGATATTCAGAATTATAACGTGGGTAAGACAGAGGAAGCAGTAAAAGATTCATGCAGCATGAAATCAGTGAAAACAAAGCTTGGCGCAAAACAAGGCAAGATGTATGCACTAAAGGATAAGCAGGGTAAAATCATCAGCGATTTGTATTATATTGTAAAAGTAGCGGAAGAATTTTAAACTGACCCGTACAGTACGCAGAGCAGTCGCGCTACCTTCATTCGAAGTAGTGATGCACAGGATGCAGAGGCTCCTTCCATAACTAGCGATGAAGTTAGAATTGCCTTGCAACACATGACCCAGTGAAAAGCGGCGGAAGAAGATGGAATCACAGTTGATTTGATCAAAGAGGGAGAAGACATCATTCTAGAAAAGCTTGCGGCCCTTTATACACAAAGCCTCATGCCTTCAAGTGTACCAGAGAATCGGAATACCAACATTACACTAATCCATAAGAAGGGATTTAATCAAAGAGGGAGAAGACATCATTCTAGAAAAGCTTGCGGCCCTTTATAGACAAAATCTCATGCCTTCAAGTGTACCAGAAAATACCAACATTACACTAATCCATAAGAAGGGAGACGTCAAAGAATTGAAGAATAATAGACCCATTAGCTTGATTTCAGTATTGTATACAATATTCACCAAGATAAGTTCCGCTAGAATCAAGGCAACACTTGAAATCAGTCAACCACGACAACGGGCTGGCTTCAGGAAGGGATATTCTGCGATGGATTACATCCATATCATCAACCAGGTAATCGAAAAATTATGGGGAGTACAATCAACCTCTCTATATGACTTTCATAGATTATGAAATGCCATTTCATTCAGTAGAGATACCAGCAGTCATACTGGCATTGCGTAATTAAGAAGCAAAAGAGGCATACGTGAATGACTTAGCAAATATCGACAAAGATTCCACAGCTACCTTGGTTCTCCACAAGAAAAGTTGAGAGTTGCCTATTATTAGATACGGACCCTTTTCCTGTCATCACTCGAGTTCCCCAACCACATCCAATCGCCGTCGCATTCCAATTAAGGTGCGCAGAAGCGCGTCTAACACGTTCCCGGACCTGTCAGACAAGTTGGCGACCCCCACCCGATCGTCGCACGTCGAGCTATTGTCTCCACCCCCTGCTTGACTCTTCCCGAAAGTGCAACGGGAGCCTGGTATGGTTCCAGATAATCTTGGTGTCGAGCGAAGCTGTTTTGCAGCTCTGAAAGATCACTCGAAAACAACCCGTCTCCTCCAGCTGAGATCTTGCAGACCAGGAGGCAACGCCGTGGCAAGTCACACCTCGGATACTGGAGCCCTTGGAGCGACCCCATGAGCCGAATGTGACGGCACTTGTACGGGCGCCTACCATTGCAGGAAAATGACGACACCTGAGCGGGCTCGACGATTGGCCGAAAATGACGTGATCCCGAGAGACTGAAGAGGTTAAAAGCGGGGGACAGGGAGAAGGGGCAAGAACCATTTCATTCATTCATTTTTTCGTTCTTGTTGCCGTGGGCCGCAGCGTCCGATCTGCTGCAGGCCGTCAAATCTTTATGACTGTTAATTACTTTGTGTTGTTACTGTATATAATGTAAATAAGCCTTCCGTTTCATCTCACTATCCTCCTCAACGTCGGCCAACTCCCGCACTCAACGGCAAGATCCAATACTATCAAGAAGGGGGTCAGGCAAGAAGACACAATCCACCCAATGTAATTCAATGCATTCTTAGAAGTACGATGCACAGGATCTTGCTTCGATCTTATTGCATGCTCAGAAGTATTCGATCGATTATACTGAGAGGGCTCACGAGTCAGGATCAACGGCGAATATCTCAAGAATCTTCGGTTTGCAAATTACATTGTTCTCTTCAGCAACACTGGGGAGGAATTACAACAAAAGATTGAGAACGTTAACTGGGAAGGGGCAAAGGTGGGGTTGAAGACTAATCTGCAGAAGACAGAGATAATGTTCGACAGCCTGGCAAGGGAAGAAGAATTCACGAACGCCAGTCAGCCTCTAAGTCTGTACAGGAGTACGTTTCTCTAAGTCAATTACTCACTGGGGACCCTGATCATGAGAAGGAAATGTACAAAAGAATAAAAATGGGTTGGAGTGCATAAGCAAGTGTCGCAAAATTCTGACTGGGAGCTTACCATTGTCGTTGAAGAGCAAAATGGACGATCATTCCATTCTACGGCTGCTAACATATGGGGAAGAAGCTTGGAGGTTAACAAAGAAGCTCGAGAACAACTTAAGGACCGCACAAAGGGCGATGGAACGAAAAATATTAGGCGTAAGGTTAAGAGACAGAAAAAGAGCGGTGTGGATCAGAGAGCAAATGGGGATAGCCGATATTCTAGTTGAATTAAAAGGAAGAAAATGGAGCTGGGCAGGCCATGTAATGTAGTACGTAGGATGGATAACCGGTGAACCATTAAGAGTTACAGAATGGGTGCCAGGAGAAGGAAAGCGCAGTCGAAGACGGCAGAAAACTAGGCGGAGTGATGAATCCGAAAATTTGCTGGTTTAGATGGGAATCAACTAGTGCAAGACAAGGGTAATTGGAGCTCGCAGGGCGAATATCTCAATAATCTTCGGTTTGCAAATTACATCCTCCTGTTGTGGGCATAAAAATTGGCTGATGAAGATGATAAAGTATGCTTGAAAGACCATTCCTTCGTTGATTTTATAGTAACAGACTGATTGGGATAAGATAACATGACGTTGAAAGTTTCACTTTTAAATTTCTGCTCCGGAACCCTAGGGCCGATACATCGGTCTGACGTTACGGACTGCAACTCATTTTTGCGCATTTCGACCGTTGTGGTTCAGTAAAAGTTATTGTAACTTCCTAACTTCAATCATTGGATGTTTTAGAATATGATGTCTATACTTATGGATAAAAATTTTAGTAAACCAGAGGAGAGAGCATCATAATGTAGGACTTCATGGCAGCTGGTGCGAGAATCTCAAGGTGCCCTCATCACGCGCCCTTTAGCTCTTGCTTCTCTTCTCTCGTACCAAGCGCCTTCTCACGGCAAAAGTCGCCTTTCTGGTAATGTGAAAAGGTAACTTACTAAACAGCTAAAATGATTTTACGGATCAGTGTCCTTATGAACACGCACAGAACCGACATCATGGTCCGCAGAGTCGCTACATGGTGACACATGTGACGAAATAATAACAAAATATGAAAAGAATCTTCCATGTGCGCAAAAAGCCCCTTGTTAGGACCTGATGCGACTACATTTACGATAGCAGCCTTCTGTTTTAAATTGCTTATCTTTCGTATCCGAATTCCAATTCGCTTCTCTACAGTGTTGCGAAATCGGCGAAATGACGCCGCTGTCAAGAAAAACAGCTAGCATGCCGTTACGTAAACAACGTATGTATCTTTTATTTTTCAGACAAATATACTTTGCTATTTCCATTATCAAGATAACTTTACTACATTAAAACGAGGTTTAATGCATGAATATTTAGTGGGATCTACAGAAAAATTTTATGAACTTCGTTATATCCATTAATTCCTTATATACCGTTTAACTCTAACAACCTTCGACAGTTGACGCAACATCTTGTACATTAGTAAAACGTCGCGATTAGACACCAACTAGACGCGTATGTGTAAGATTTATACAATTCAGTCATTTCCATGTTACCGCAAATTGTATAAAACGCAGATTTCTTTGCCTACCTCCCCTTGAGTTGGGCTGTCGTCGTCGTCGGCTCTCTGGCCTAGTAGAAGATGTCGCTATGTAGGATCTGATCACTTTTCCGAGTTCGCCACCAATTTATGCCGGCGCGTCCGGGGACGAGTCAAATAACGAGCTTCCAGCGTTCTGCGAACCTCGCTATCTTCACCCAGTGCATGAACGCTTTCGGCCGTCTAGTTCGCCACAGCTGGTGTGGAGTCAAGCGCAACGTAAACGCGCAAGCTAAAGTCTGCGGTCGAGAATGCTGACGCTGAATACAACTTACCTTTGCTCTGGAAGGCACGCCACCAGGGTTAATAACCTTTTCGGGAGGCGTTGGCGCCGAAATCTCCTACCCGTTAGTTACAGTGTTGCGTCATTTTGTCTTCCCCGCTCAGCGAAGCTTCGCTTATACGGATTCCCAAATGCGTAGGATATGGAGGTGTTTTCATAATGCTTCTTCAATACGCAAGTAGCAAAGTATAGACAACCCCATATTTTGTTGCCCCCGCAGGGGCGCCTGCGTCCACAGGCGTTCTGTTTTAACACCACCTAGGCCTAGTCGTGTGCGGCTTATGTATACAGAAAAAAAGGGATCCTGGGGATTGAGCCAATGCTGGATGTTAAAACCTTTATGGCCCTGCGGCGGAGGCAACACACCTCTTTGGCCTCTGAATCACATAGACCGCTCCCCAGGACTGACCCTCCTGGAGTTTATCGGTAGTTGCGTATGTTAGGAAGAATCAGACAGACGTCGCTACCTGGTGTCTACAAATTCTATTTTAGCAGGGCCCGCTCAATCAGACGGGATCGAGACGAAAAGCGCCACTGGCCTTTGATCTTACAACCGCCGATTCCTGGCTCGCGCAACGTAGCGTGCTGGGCATGTCGTAGTCAGCGAAAACCTTGAATCTTCATGTTTCAAGGCCGCGTTCTGAGGTACAAAAAATAGGAGCGCTCGTGCAACTGCTCGCGCGTTCGTCGTCATCATCTTTCATATCAATGCTGCTAATCATGCCAAAAAAGGCGCAGTTAATTATATAGAGTTAATTAAGGCGCTTGGCCCCAGAACTGTTGGTGGGCGTCGAACCCACGACCCTTGGTGTTATTTAGGGTGAAGTTGATTAAGGCACAGTTACTAAATATGGAGCTAATTAAGGCAATCGAACTCACTACCCTTATTGCTAATTAGTGGGACATTGAGTAAGGCACAGTTTATTAAGGTAGCTTTAATCAAAGCACTCGAACTGGCAACCATTACAGGGAGAAAACAAGTAATAAAAATTAACAACCCATTTGAGTGAAACCATCAAATCATTTATTGGATGGCTATTGAGCGCGCAGACTTTCGCCTTCATTCTCTTTGGTGCATGCAAAAGTGACTGTCAATGTTTTTGGTCGGATGACTGGCAAACAGTAGTGCGCTACACAGCACCCAATCTAACGAGAAAGCCGTGAGACCGGGACGAATGCCGAAGAGCGGATGGTGGTGGTGCGAAAAGCACGCGGCAAGTAGGACTGGCCCGGTCGGGAGGGAATGTGACAGCAGAAATGGCTAGAGCGTCAGAGTCAAGGTAGGTAGGATTGAGACAGTCGACGAAGATCATATTTTACCGGCCGATGACGCACAATATCATGTGCTTAGGTGCACGCTTGAGTACTACGAACAGACCATCACTCGGGGGCCTTAAGGTAGGACGCACATCATTGTGGCACACAAAGACGTGCGTGCCGTCCTCAAGGCCAGGGTTGACGTATTCCCGCCGGGAAGAGCGTCGTTCTTGGGGGGTGAACGACAGTACGCATAGCGCTACGTAGACGGCAGGCTTAGTCGGAAACGTCAGCAGGTACGGTGGGCGAGTCGTCGAAGAATGCGCCAGGGACTCGAAGAGTGGTGCCAAACGTAAGCTCGGCGGCGCTGGAGGAAAAGTCACAGCGAAGAGCAGCGTGTATGTCAAGCATAACGAAAGGAAGGCACTTGATCCATGATGAAGGAAAAGTCGAAACCATTAGTGAAGCATTAAGTTGGCGGGGAAAAAGCTTGATGTTCCCATTGGTTTTCAGATGCTAAAAGGTAGTCTTCATGTGATTGACGCCGAGTAGCCGAGATAGGTGGGCGAACAATCTTGAGTCGAACTGGCCACCTCGGTCAGTCGTAATGGCAGAAGGGACACCGTAGCGGTTAATACAAAGTCTGATGAGCGCTCGAGCTGTCTACTCGACCGTTAGGTCAAGGAGGGGCATCGCTTCAGGCCGTCTAGTGAACCTGTCGATGCACCTTAACAGGCAGCCATGCTTCCCGCCGGGAGGACGGGGGCCAACAATATTGACGTGCATATTACTGAAGCGGGCGTCCGGGGACGGGAATGTGCCAGGACGAGTTGCAGTGTGACGATGCACTTTAGACTGTTGGCAGTTGAGGCACCCGCGTGACCAGCGACGAACGTCTACGTTGATACTGGGCCATACATAACGAGAAGTGACAATTCGCTGTGTTGCGCGAATGTCAGGATAAGCCAAAGAATGGAGTGCATAAAAGACGGTCCGGTGGTATGGGCGATGCACGTAGGGACGAGGACGTGTGGTCGACGTATCACAAACAAGGGGCACGTGGCAGTCAGGGAGCAACGTATCTTCAAACACCATAGAGGTGTCGCTCGAGCTCTCCGTCAATACACTGCGCGGCAGCCATGGCCGGTTGCATGAATGGCGGCACGAGAAAGTGCGTCGGCAACGGCGTTCGCGCTTCCGCTGACGTGACGAATGTCGCTGGTTTATTCTGAAATGCAGGCGAGCTGTCTGATTTCGCGGCAAGTCTAGGGGGTACTGCTGGACACTAGGGCGCACGTAAGTGGTTTATGGTCAGTAAGGACACGGACGGAGTGTCCCTCGAGAAAATGTCGAAAGTGCTTTACAGCCAAATAGATGGCGAGCAGCTCTCGGCCGAAGGTGCTGTAGCGCAGCTGAGGGGTGCAGGCTTCTTGGAAATGAAGGCGATGGGCTGCCAAGCATGAGCAACTAACCACTGCGAGACTGCGCCGACAGCGGTGTCGGTTGTGTCAACCATGGCGGATGTTGTGGACGAGGAGCGTAACGCCAGCAACGGCTTTTTGATGCCTCTAACCACGTGTTCAGCGGTGTCATTGCAGGCCACGGGGGTATTCGGTGTTTTGAGGCCCGAGAGAAAGTCGTGGAGAGGCTGCAGTATATTGGCGCTGTGGGGAATGATGTGGTGGTAGTAGGTGGCGAGGCCAAGGAATTCACGCAGTTGCGTTGTCGTGAACGCCTGTGGAAACTCACGGATGACTGTGACACGGGTCCAGAATGGCCGAATGCCGTGTGCGTTGACGCAATGGCCGAAGAAATCCAACTCCGTAACTATGGTGTTGGCGTGGCCGCCTTGAACAACATGCTGGGCACGTTGGGCACACCGAGATTGCGGCCTGCAAGAAGGACACGGACGCAGGCGATCAGCCACTTAAATAGGGTCTGCAGAACTATAACAGCGCCCCCTGAGGGCGAATCAGCTCGGTTTCGAAACCAAACCCTCGATATCACATTACCTCCTCTTCTTTTTCTTTTAGAAATGAGGGGAAGAGACATCCTTATACATTTCTTACTTATTTCTTAATGCTGCAATTTACGTATGCACTTACATTCAAAGGTTCTCATGTCTGAAATCCCTGAACACATACATTTCATTAATAACACCATAACTAACTCGCAGCTCTCTCCCCACTCTTTCAGTAAAAAGAAAAGTAAAAAAAAATGTGACACGAAGTAGAGCACTCGGTAATTTTTTAAAGTACAAACAGTGGAAATACACATACAACCACACCAAGAATGAAAAAGTATGTAGTAATCACACTGCACAACACACAATAAAAATAACGAAACATGTTCAGAAACATCGTTGAACAACATGAAACATGAAAATTCAATGTAGTAATGATGAATATGAACCCAATCATGAACTGCACAGCAGGCAATAAAAAATTATCCGAACACATGTCCGGACGCACTTAGACATGGAAATGCGATGTATTTCTATGTATATTTATAAATGACATCATTACTGAGATTAAATATCAAACTATACGCGGACGACTGCGTTATTTATGCGACAGTTCAATTGAGGATCAAATCAGGTTAAATGAGAGCCTCTAAAAAATTATATCATGGTGTGAGAAGTGTCAGATGATTATTAATTAAAAAACACCTTTATGCAAATAACTCATAAGAAGAAGCCCCTTCTCTTTCATTGCTGTGCAAATGGTATTACTCTGTCAGAAGTAGAGGAATATAAATATCTGTGCTTACGGATCACGAATATCTATCTTGAACAAAGCACATAGACGTGATTACAAGTAAAGCACTATGGAAATTGTTTTTCTTGAGACGCTCTTTGAAGTTATCCACGCCTGCTGTACGCCTTCTTGCATATCAGCCTATTATATGTCCTATGCTTGAGTATGCAGTATCCATTTGGGACCCGCACGCAAAGACAAACATCAACAAGCTGGAAAGAATACAAAACGGTAGTGCCATAGATTTATAATTATTATGGGCGTTCATCAGTTACTGAACTCATGAAGCGAAGTGGATTACCTTCAGTTATCAACAGAAATCAAATTTGTCGACTAAAGTTCTTCTACCAGCTAGTAAAATATTATAACATAGATGCATCAGATATCACTTATTCCGAAGGCTATGCTACTAGACAAGGACATCATTTTACAGTAACACCTTAGTTCCACTTAATAACTGCTTTAAAGACACTCGTATTCCCAGAACCATTGTAGAATAGAATAGCTTTGCCGATGATGATGTGAGCCAAGATTCATTGACTTTATTTAAGAAATACAATAATTCTTTGAGCAGTCTTACTTATGCTTGCGTGCGCCTTACTTCTTGTGCTGTTTAGGGTTTGTTGCGCGTGCATTGTTGTGTGGTTTTGTTCTACCTTTTTGTTTTTATTTAGGGTTTGCTGTTCTGTCTCTAAATCATGTATGTTATTCATGACTTTCGTGCTTTTGACATTTAGGAAATCCTTATATTCATTCACTGTTATGTACTTACTGTTCTCATTTTATCGTGGTTGTGCAGTTTTATTCATTCAATATTATGTACTTACTGCTCGCATTTTATCGTGGTTGTGCTGTTTTATGTAAATACGTCTTTATGTATAACACCTGCTATGATCTCTCTTCGAGATCGCAGTATCCATAAATAAATGAAATCAATCAATGAGGAATATATAGACATTTATGAACTTGTGTGCATCAAGGAAGAAAATCTTTGAGGTGGTGCGGTTTCTGCCGCCACCTTTTTGACCGCCAAGGCAAATGCGGTACATCAACGTCAAGCTGAGTGCCTTCTGTAGGTGCCAACAATGGCTCCGAAGCTACCTTTCAGCTTTCCTGCTCACTTAAACACCCATCAGGCACAACTATGGGCGCGATAACTAATTTACATTTGAGCTTCCGCGCTCCCTGAAGCGCCCGCCGGACGAATCTGAGTGCGAAGAAGATTCAAAGGAATCTGAAGACTCAGATACGCTCCTCAGGAGCAGCTGGGAGGGGACTTATCTAAAGCTGCATGGGAGCACGAAAGCTCAGACACATGAGCGTTATGCGTATAAGAAAACAAAACATTCGGACTGGGCACACCAGTCATTTGTTGTGAAAGTGCCAGGAAATTACACGCCCATTGGCTCAAAGGCAGGCTTAATTTTGGCTGGGCACCACAGCCGCTCGTAGAACTGGTGCCTCAACAGAATATTCCGATTCCTTGAAGCGCTGAGCAGTCGACGGTGCTAGCGGGGCATTTGAACTGGGCACGTCAGTCGGCATTAGTATTCGTGCCTGATCCGCTTGCCTTACGGCCGAATAGCTACTTTATGAGCTGTATAAGAACACACTCGCGAATGAGGAAAAAGCTGCACTGGAATGCGCAATTCACAGAAAGATTACCTGAAGCAACTGCATCTGAGTGTTTTACAAAAATAATGTATAAAAGGGGTATATGCCTTAGCATGCCTGCGACTATAGAAAAAATCTGGTAGCAATGCGCTCAACGTGCAAATTGAGATGTGACGTACAGTTCTCGTGGGTTTTCCATGGAGCTTGCCGTCGCAACACTTGAACTTGGGTGACGCTATCTGGCGTTGTAGTTCGACGGAACTTAAGACATGGTGCACTTCCAAAGTCTGATGTAGTGTGCAAGTCCACTACGGTTGAATGCTCCAACACTCTAGACTGGTTCACTCTCACTCGTGGTGAAATCGAAGAAGCGTTGGCCTGCGGAGCACTGTCAAAGTCCGCTACATCGTATAAGTTCAGTATACTTGGATGAGATTCCGTCCAGCGGGAACCGATGTCGGAGTCCGGTGATGTAACTGAGGCTTGGATACAAGAAAAAGTCACTCCATCGATTACTCCCCTCAATGCCTTGATAGCATCAAGTCCAAGAAGTGACGAACCGCGTTCAGTCACGTAAAAGTTGACCGATGCCGACTTGTCTTGAAATCTAAGAGTTGTGCAGAAAAATCGTAGATTCTGCATAACTTGCTCCGAGTAATTCTGAATGACCAGGTGAGATAGAAGGACGCGGATGTGCGAGAAGTGTCTCTAATAATCCTGAATATTCATGAGAGACACAACCGCACCGGTGTCAATCATCAGCTGTAGAGTCACGTTATTAATTTGAATGGGAAAGCGCCTAAGCGACAGGGCATTGCCACCATCTTCAACGTTCAGGACAGTCACTGTATTTGTAACAGTACTGTCTTGCGTTGCCAGTTCGTTGGCGGGTCGAGATGGAACTTCAAGTGTACGGCACATTTGGTAAAAATGTAATTTATTCCCCTTGTTGGGCAGAATTTGTAGTGGGCAGGACAACCATGCAAGTTCGCCCAATGATGCGGCGATGCACAGCGGAAGCAGCTGCCAAGTTGAGCTGACGGCGCGAGGGGAGAGGAGGCGCCGATCACCTTCTTGCCTGACGACGAGGCCCACTTCCTCGCTCTCGCCGTCCGCCATCCTGATCCGGTCGGGGGGAAGGCCGGTCCGCTGGCCGCCATATTGAACTCGAGAAGGATTGGGAAGGCGACCGCTATTTTGGATTGAAGTCGGACGGTGAAGCTGACTGCCATCTTGGACTGAAATCTGACGGGGACGGCGCTGTGACACGGCGTCTACTTGTAGAACGTCGAGGTGCTGCTTTACCTTATCTGTGCGCTCCTCTTCTCTAGCAATTCCCACTGCTTTCTTGACGCTACAATTCGTGCATAGTTGAATGCATCGGCGGCGTAGTTGGTGTGACTGTAATCCACAAAGGATTTGATCCTGAACCACCAAGTTAGTCACCGCTCCAATAACACAATTTGGTGAATCGTTGGATATCTTGCAAGAATTCCGTTGTCGATTCCGCAGAACTCTGTATTGTGCGCTTGAAGTGCAAGCCACTGCAAAATTCGTCGTAATCCTAAATCCTAAAGAAAATGTCAGTCAGTACTTTGAGCGCCGCTTCATATCCATCAACTGCCTTGCGGTCGCGCGTTCCCCAGTGAGTGTTGGCCTGAGTCTCTCCCTCAATCTAGTTAAAGTAGGCACGGACGCCTTCCATGCCAAAGCGTTTAAATGTAACACCTCCTTATGTTCTCGCATGGAGTTCTTGGCAGCGGCGTCGACATAGACCTCTACAACACGTCGCCATTTAGCCCAAGGAATTGTCGGTACACTGCGACATGACAAGAATGGCGGTGGTGGAGTCACCGAATTCATGGTAATGAATCAGAAGGCAGAAACCAGGAACTGCAGAGAGGATAGATGATGGCGACGCAATAGCGTAGGAAGAGGCAGGCAGGATATAACGCTGGAATAGCGTCGAAGCAGGCAGGCAAAGAAATGACGCCGCGATAGCGTTGAACAGGCAGAAAGTCAGAAATAATACGTAGGAGGAGTGAAGCAAAAGTAGGGGCTGCTGTCAAGAGGAAGCCAGGCATCCTCACTCACATGTGGGCACGATGCAAAAGGATTCCTCGTCGCCAAAATGTAGTGGGAATGCCGACGGAACGCGCTGCTCAGCAAGACATGGCACATGTGCCAACGCTAGCAGCGTCCAGGCAGAATCCGGCGTCCGCGGCAGCAAAACGATTTCTATGGTATCTTGAAGGCATCATCCTACGTACGGAAGGGTTTATCCTCGTCGCCAAAATGTGCTGACGGCGTGGCCGGGATAAACGCCATGTCGGGCACGCTGAGGATGCCGGGACGGCTGCCTGGAAAAAGGAAACCGATGCAGGCGGGAACCGAGGTGAAGAATCTTTTTAATCGGCGAGCAGCCACTTAAATAAGCTCTGCAGAACTACAACAGCGCCCCCTGAGGACGAATGAGCTTGGTTTCGAAACCGAAACATCGATATCACAGTAACATCGAACTCGTTCGTCGCACCATTAACGACAAGACCAAACTTGCTGAGTCTTGCGAGCATTCGACATAGAGGAGCTTGAGGGCTTCGATGATGGTGCTGAAGGCGAAGATGTCAAGATAGGCAAAGCAGTACATCAAGCCCCGTAATACCTGTTCAATCAAACGCTGAAAGGTATGTGTCGCATTACGAAGACAGAAAGGCATGCGTAGATATTCGAACAGGCCGAACGGTGTTACGATGGTGGTCTTAGGAATATCTGAGGGCTCCGCAGTAATCTAGTGGTGGGCTTTCATCTGGTCGACCTTCGTGAAATCTGTGCAGCCGTGCAGTGCCGAGGTAAAATCTTGGATGTGGGGAATCGGGTACCGATCTTGGACAGTTGCCTTGGTAAGAGCACGGCGGGTGCGAGCGACCGGTCTTAGTGGACACCATATGAAGCGACAAGGCGCAAGTATTGTAGGCAGGACGAATGAAGCCAAGGTCAAGCATGTGTTAAAAACTGCTTTAGGGCAACAGCCGGACGATCCGGTGCGAGGCGATGAGCCCGTACAAACACGGGAGGGCCAGTCATGACGATATGCTGAGTCACGCTGTGAGCGGCCGAGGACTGAAAGCAGGGTTATCGGAAGACATCCGGAAACTCTGCAGGGACCGCTGACCACGCGTCAGGAACGACCGTGTGCGCCTGGAGAAATTGGAGTGTCCGAGCAACACAGGAAACGCCTCGCACAGCTGAGCTCGTCTCGAAATCCAGGATGCGTCTGTGCCACACGTCAACGACGGTTGTAGTGCCAGAGGCAGTTAACTCCAATGATCGGCTGGCGCGCGTCCGCGATGACAAATATTCATCGAAAGGTACGTCTGTGGCCAATGTCAAGAGTCACCTGCTTTTGGCCGTAAATCCGGATGGTCAATCCGTTGACCATTGTGAGAGAAGGCGAGTCGGGAGGATAGCGTCGCTCAGCCAACGTAGGAGGAAGGACGCAGATTTGGGGCGCCAGTGTCGACGAGACAGCGAACTTTGGTGAGGCGGTCGGTGACTTGGAAGAGGCGGCTAAATCTGGTGCCGGGGACAGCGCTCGCCGTCAGTGTTCTGCCCGACCGTTTTCCGCTAAGGAGCAGGGCAGGCGGCACTGGTTTGTACGAGAGCCGTAGCGACGGTGGTAGCAGCAAAGCGTAGGGCGATGTGGAGGACGGTGCCAGAGTGATTGCGGCTGGAGCGGCGAGGTCGTGCCGAAGAAAGCAGCCGGCGTGTTTGAACGGCAGCGACCTCAGCTGTAAGCGGCGCTACTTGCCGGGTGAGCTCTTCGTTAGTTTTGAGGGGACGCCCACAGTTGTCGCCAGCAGCTGCACCGTGGGTGGAGGTTCAGGCGGGGGAAAAGCTGTCGCCGCGGAGAGAAAGCCGACATCCAAAACCTTGTCGGTCAACTGAGCCAGTGATTCCAGTATTGTGTATGAAGGCGCGGTCAAGATGATGGGCGCCTGCGGTGGAAGGCGCTGCAGGAAAATTTCCCGTGGAAGTGCGCTGTCAGTTGAAGGAGTCACGTCTCCAGTGAAGGCTTGCATTCGACGCAATATGTCGGTAGGATTGTTGTCACCCTGATCCTCGAATGTAAGCTGTTGCTGTAATCGACACTGCTCCGTTTCGGTAGTGTGCTGGATGAGCGTCGCCTTAAGGTGATCATAGGCGCCGTTGACAGGCGGGAAGCGTAGAATATTGCGAAAAGCCCTAACGGCATTAGGCGGAAGCGTTCCAACGGCGTGGTCGAGCATGGTCCACTACGAACTGAGGCGGTGACAACGGAAGAAGGATTCAGTGGTGATGAACTAAAATTCCTAGACGGACGACTCGAAGTCTGGGAACTTAGGGTGGACATCTCGGATTCACGGGATCATGGCGCTGATGACGATAATTGATCGGAGGAATCAGAGGCCATGGCTTCCTGGATACCAGGCGGGCTACTAATACAGCGGGGCTCCAGTTCCTGGCCGCAGTAGGTCTAGCGAATCGGCTGAGTCATGTGTAGTGCAGGAGCTGAGAGCGATGGCGCGAAGTCTGGAGTGCCCAATTTGTGGGTTCGGAAAAACAATACATACGTTGGTGCCTGGTGTCCACAAATTATATTCTAACAGGGCCCGCTCAATCAGACGAGTGCGGGAAAAAGTGCCGCTGGCCTTCGATCGTGCATCCGATTCCTTGGTCGCGGACCGCAGTGGGCTTGGCGTGTCGTCGTCGTCATTTTTTGGTTGGATCACTGTGGCACGTACGTAGTGCACACTACAGTCCTCCAAGCTCTCTATTTCTCTCTCCCTTTCAACCTTTCTGTGGTTCTGTGCACTTTCGTATTTCTTCCGTTTTTTTCCAGGCAGCGACGATTTGCCTTATCTCTAAAGCCACCCTGGCTTTAACACATTCGGTTCCAGTAGTAACGCACAGTTGGCGCCTACAAGACCTGCTTTTACAGGTCCAGCAGCAACCCCTTGTTCAGCTCCTTGATGGGTGGCTAGCGTTACTACCGAAATATAAGGTACTTTTTATGGCTAGTTCTTTTCCACCCCTCCCAAATCACCCCCAGCAAAGAGGCCGCATCGAAGAAGTGTTTCAATTTCTTAGCCACCACAGAAAAAACTTTCCGAGGTATTATGCAATTTATTCTGAAAAACCAGAAAATAGCTTAAATGTCATCTCATTTTTCCTCGTTGCTAAATGTATGAGTGATGCTATAGGTGAAGGTTAAAAAGGTACAAAGCTAGCTAGTGGTGAACATCTCTTGGAAGTGCCTGCGTATAAGAAACAGCATGAAAAGCTACAGAACCTTGTGCCATTTGGCGACTTTCCTGTTAGTGCCTAACCGAACCGCGCTACAAACACTATTCGTGGTGCCATCTCAGATGATGACGTAATGGAGCTGGCTAAGGAATGGCTTTTCGAAGAATAAGGAAGAAATGTGGTTAATGTAAAACGAATTAAGGTGAGATGTTATGGAGAAGAGATCAACACCAAACGTTTCATTCGTAACTTTGGCTCAAGTGTGCTACCTGAGGCCATTGGGCCCGGTTATGACAAGATCCATGTCAGACCGCACATGCCAAACCCACTCCAATGTTATAAACCACAAAGATTCGGTCAGAGTTCCCAGAACTAAATAGACCAATTGATTTGTGCTTAGTTTAGTGCCCACAAACACACGTATGAAGCATACTAAAACACTGCACACTAGGTAAACTGTGGCGGGCAGCACGCCGCATATTCGCGGTCCTAGCCATCATGGAAGAAGGAGACAGAAATCGCGACAACCGAAGTCAAGGAGTTCATATCGGTGAAGGAGGCAGGTAGACGGTTTGCGTACCTGCCCAAGAATAACTTTGACGAAGTGGCGCGTCATGAACCAGCGCCACAACGGTTTCCTATGGGTGCCAGGCCCACGCGTAGTGAGCCGGGCCCAACGCTATTCGCCCCCTCGCTTGCTGCACCCAGCGCTGCTTCGCCATCTAAGGAGGTCCATCAATTTTAGAAATTGTGGCTTCCAGGCTTTCATCTCTCGAGGCGAAGCCATTTTTGCGAACAAACCGCTCGCAAGAGCGGGTCTCCAGCGGCCTGCGAGTGGCGATGAACGTAACTCCCCGTCAGACGGCGCAGCAAGCGCCTAAGCAGCGGCGAGAGTCCTTCGATGGCTCCTAAAAGAGAAAAGGCCCTATGACAGGGCCTGGCAAGAGCTCTGTATGCAGTATTTGATTCCATAAACACACAGGAGAGGCCTCTTTTCTCACATGGGGAAGCAATTATTGCAGTGCGACGTCGGGGGATTTTGTCATTACCTTGATTATATTAAAGAGCTCCTTCATAAACTTAGATGGTTCCGTGCATTCAGTAAATGCATCTCACATCCCAATTCAGCGCATGCAATATGTCTGAGCCAATAGGCCATTTTTCGCAAATACCGCAACGAGGCTACTGCGTCGGTGGGTGGCGCAGCTTAAATAGTCGATCAGGTGGTTGCTTGTCCCAGTTAAACTCCCAACGACCCCTGAGACAGTAGCTGTTAGGCGGTCCTCTTCAATAAGCTTATTACCATTATCTCTATATGCACTTCACATGGCTATCAGCGTCATAAAACAAATTTTAGGAACTTGATTGGTAAACCTTATCGACCGTATATTGTTGTAGAATATGTCAACGCGCACAGAACTCTGCGAGGCGATTCTTGCGGTGATTGAAGAGGGCGTTTCTTTGAAAGCTTCCTTTTTTCATCTGATGCATGCTTTCTTAACAAGAGCGAGCCAACATGCTATTGTCGCAAGACGCGACAAACAATACACACGGCGACGGTGCGAAAAATAAAGAAAAGCATTATATTCCGAGGCTCGGGAATAATCGGCCACGCCAACTTTATCCTCTTCGGAGAGAGCCCTGCGTGCAATCGCGTCCCTCAGTGCGTTGTCTCCTGTGGCTGTTAGATTTTTCTAGTGGTGACAGCCTCCCTCCAATGCAAGCATTTTCTCGATGCTTTATTTGACGACGCCAGGATCTGGCCATGCTTATTCTGCCATTAATTAATTCGGACAAATGGGGCTTCATCCGGACCTCGTGCACAATTTCCGGTGTAAGCCATCGACGCCTTGAGAAATGTAGACTATCGGAAACGACTTCACAGTTGGCGTCCGCGACAAGTCGGACAACTACGTACGGGGCAAAGTAGCGCCTCAGCAATTTCTTTAAAAGGTCACCACGGCGAACAGGAGTCCAGACCCAAACTCCCTCTTGTTACGTTTCGCCTACGACGCGCGGTATAGCCGGCGCGGATGCAACGGACGCCGGGGCTTCGTTCAAAGCGGCGGACATTTTGGCCCGTTCGACGCCGCCGCAACGCCTCCCCGCCAAGCGCGTCCAGGCGTGTTTCAATGCCACGTGTCTTCGTGTGTGCGTGTGTGTGTGTGCATGTTGGTGCCCACGCTTGTCAAAGCGCGGCAGCCGGGGAGAGGAGCTCCCCAAGTGTGAAGCGAGGAGGTCTGACCGGCGCCGGCCTGGCGGATGCGTCACTACACTCGTCCCAACGTGTCTCTCAGCCTGTCCGTGCCCCGTCACGTGCGCCTGTGACGAGGCGTTCCTTCTCCCCCTCGACTCCGAGAGTATAAGAGCAGCTGCTCCCGGACGCCGAGAGAGGCTCCGATTTCTTCCGTTGAGTTACGTGCTCTCCCGTCTCTCCACTTCGGTCGACCTGACCGCCCGCTCTTTTGCAATGCTAGAATAAAGAAGTTGTTCTGTTACCAGTCGACTCATGCTTTGCCGGGACCTTCGGATGCTTCCAGTTGTGCCCCAGGCCGCCAGGCCAACGCTACCCTTGGGGCTTGCGACCCAGATGCAACAACGGGTGTCAGCGCTGAGATTCCAACACTCTCCAAGCTCGTAGGAGACTTCTCGGTGGCGAAGGTTATAGCGGCCTGCATCGTTCTCCTGCTGTCGATGAATACGTATGCACGCAAGGTGGTGGGCTTCTTCAGCACACTGAGTGATGTAGTCAGCGTTAGTTTCGACGGTATTGCATCCAAGTTCACGAGGCAACATAGCGTCCAGCATGGTTGTGACATCACGACCGTGGATAAGGTGAAACGGTGTCATCCTCGCTGTCTCTTCCTGAGCGGTATTGTATGCAAAGGTGGCATACGCCAATATCTCGTCCCAGGTTTTATGCTCTACATCAGCGCAATTCAAAGCATAACCGCAAGTGTCTAATACCCCTGTCACACGGGAAGATTTAATGTCATTCGAATCAAATGACATTCGCATGTAATCCCAATAATCGGGATTTACACGGGAAAATGTAATGTCATTCGAATGGAATGACACTTCCCATCGAATGAGTTCGGAGAACTCATTCGCATTCGATTTCGAACCGAATGTATACTCTCCACCCCAGATCGACAACAGCGACATGCAATGCGAAAAAAGTAATGCGTGCATCAGCAAAGCCAGAAGATATTTATTGAGACTTATAAAAACGAATAATTATTTTTACCGCGATGATATTTTCACCACTGGCTCTGCTCAAGCGCTATTACTCTTGGCATCAGGAGCACGGGGATGAGGAGTCTGTCGAGACGGTCGGCCATATTGTATGTTTGTTCAGCAACGGCAGCAGTGCTATGGTGGCTAGCTGTGGTTTTGTGTACTCTCGTGGTGGTGGTGGTGGTGGTTCGTCGGTGTTGGACGTGCGGTACCATGGCTACAGCTGCAGCGGACCCGAAAGAAAAAGCGCACTGGACACCCGAGGAGACATTCGCCCTTATCAAAATATGGGAAGACCATCTCCATGACTTAAGAAGGGCGAAGCGCAACGCAAAAGTGTACCAGTTGATTGCTGAAAAGCTGCTCGATGCTGGCATCAGCAAGACTTTGAAAGAGACGAAGACAAAGATCGAAAATCTAGCAAACAAGTACAGGTGAGTGTATTTTGGCAGGAACTCATTTAAGCAGGACTGCGCGCGTCAGGAAGGCGGGGCTCTATCGCATGCGCGTGTCATTGTTTTGTAAGCGCCGCTGTGGGCAGCTCGAAGCTTTTGCTCCACTGAGCCCAACTTTTGAAACGAATTATAGCTTCTCGTGCATTGTTTGCTGGTTAAAGCGACTGAAGAGAAAAGCACGACCCATGCATCGGCGCAGGCGGATTAGGTTACGCTA
Organism: Dermacentor andersoni; assembly: GCF_023375885.2. Taxonomy (NCBI): domain Eukaryota; kingdom Metazoa; phylum Arthropoda; class Arachnida; order Ixodida; family Ixodidae; genus Dermacentor; species Dermacentor andersoni. Next base: position 27,907,622 of record NC_092820.1, on the reverse strand, counting down.
TATGAACTTTACTCTTTCCTTACCACGGCACTAGGCACCAGTCACAGGCGATTGACGTTATTGAGCGCCAACATAAAAAAAAAAAGAACGCTGCGCTTCTGGACTCGTAGCGCCATCTGGGTGATTGTGTACAAAGCAGTGTTTCCTTTTCTGCACGGTTCACATTTTAACCGCGTGGCGCGGATTTTTAAAGGACGCGCGAGGGCAAATGTCGAGGTGCAGTTCGGCATGACGGCGTCGACATCCGGACCCGCGCGCGCTCGAAAGGAAGCAGTTTCGCGTGATCCCGACGATCGTAGAAGCGATCTTTACTTTTCGAGCAGTGATGACTCGGACATCGATGTCGCGTCGTCGGAGTTCGGCAGATAAGCCGGGAACATCATCTGTTACCCGCCGCCAAGTTTCGTTTTCGCCTCTCGTTTTGTTTATTGATATCTACAGCCGGTTTAATTGCCCTTTCGGTGTCCAAACTTATTTTTTTGTTTTTGTTTACGGTGTGTCCACTTCACTTGGACAAGACGTGCTACCACCAGGTTTCGAACCCAGAGAGATCCGGGCATTGACCACGCAATGACGCCCCGTAGAGGTCCGAAGCGGCTTGCGAGAGCTCTCGTTTTTTTTAGCCTGTCCTGTAGGGCGGAAGTCGTTCATGCCATATGTATGAACACCAACAAATATGCGCGGACGTTTATCCTTGAAAAACCGCCGTAGAGAATTTTTTCCCTGAATATATAAGTCAATCATTCGTAAAGATTGGCATGAATTTAATTAATTGTTTCAGTTTGGAAATTCTTGTTACGTATTTTGTAACTGCTGTTTATTTTCCGAAACATGCCTCATATTTCCTTTCATTCCTTTATTGTTGCAGAGACATCAACAAGAAAAAGGGCACTGGGCAAGGCCGTGTCACTTGGCCCTATTACTGGGAAATTCACAAGTTCCTCAGTGCCTTACCAATGAATAACCAGCGGGAAATGGTGGAAAGCCAGTGCAACACTGTGGAGGAGGTAAGATGTGCACATCTTGGGTGCATGTTGCCGCCGATATTTGGTGCTTCTGAACTGCCTGACGAAGTTCGCTGGTCACTGACCATGGTCAAAAAGAAGTAACATCTCGGCAGCGCTATGGCTCCCTTGTCCACAAATCTGCCTGTTATGTAGATATATGTGTTAATGGTGGCAATTTAACATGTTTGGTGCTGCAAGGTTTGCTTACAATGCTTGGAAAGCGATAGTCCGAATTCATGGAATAAGTGGTACCGAATATTGTCACTGACAAACGTACCACTTAGCAAGGTTGAGCCTTTACTCAGACAAGCCTTGTATAACATCAGCGCACAGCAGAGAGAAAGACTACGTGAGGCCATGAGCCAAGTCATACAGCTCGGCCACATGGTGGCTTTGGCAGAATTATGTTGCATGCACCACCGCACACGTAAGACTAACGCTGGAGCGCGTGGCTTCCATCAACATATTGCCACTAGGTCTGAGATCATATTGGGGTGGCAGCAAGGCACCCGCTTTCGCCAGCCTTCGCAAGTGCACCGTACAGCGTGGCCTTGGACCCAGCAGTCGGCACTCAGCGGCTCTAATGTCAGTGCAAGCCACGTGCTCGAGCATTTGTGTCACGTGTGCGGGTGGCTGTGCATGCAATAGCCATTTCTTAGTGTGTTGTATTTTGACTTTGTGATAACCTGTGCATTCAGATCGAGTTTGTTTGCACTGAGAGTACTTCAAAATGGTTCTGGCATTATTAATTGCTCGTCACTTTCCATTTCAGATCATCCACCAAATGGAGAATGATCACAGAAGCGGAGACGACGGGGACGCAGCCTCCAACATGAATGAGGATATGGCATATCCTACACAGGATGACGCATCTGAAACATCATCAGAAACTTCGTGTCGTGCGCTTTCATCTCCTGTTGACGCTGGACCTTCACAAACTGGGACTCCCCAGCAAAATGCTTGTCGCCAGAGCTTACTGGGGCCTCGCGAAAGGAGAAAGAGGCAGCCATCGAATGCAAATCTGCTTGCGCAGCTCATTGAGGAGCAACGGCAGCTGCGTCTATGTTTAGAAAAAGGCATGCAGAAAGAAGAAAAGTTCAGAGAGAAGCAGATTCAGCTGCAGGAAGAAAGTGCGCAGCGTGAAAATTTATTTTTGGCGTGTTTGCGGGATTTGGGCAAAAAGTAAATGTTCAATGCCTGCATGTCTGTCAATGAGCATGATTGTTTTCATATTCACACGCTCTTCGAAGTACACACACACACACACACACACACTGCTTCTCTGCTGTGGTGCAATGCTGCTGGTCATGTGGCCTGTTGAGCACGTCTCCAGAAGTATTGCGCCAGAGCAGCTCGAACACTGTGTCCTGTTTCACTTGACTGAGTGGTGGAGCGCGATGGCTGTGGAAACAGTTCATCAAATGCAGGCACATCTTGTTCCCACTGAGGATCCACAGGGTCTCTGAATGTCTCACAGATATTGTGAAGAACACATGCAGCCCTAATGGCTTGTTTAGCATTGGGCAACTTGCATTCTAGCCTCTTCATGACAAAACGAAAACGAGCTTTCAGGCGTCCAAATGCGTTTTCAACTATGCGTCTCGTTTTGGAAAGGTTATAATTGCAAGTAGCTTCGGGGGTGCCAGGTGATGCACTTGGGAAGGGCTTAAGCAGTGTTGCAGTCAGTGGAAATGCCTGGTCACACAGAATCAGTGGTGTTATAGCAGCGCCTTCGATCATAATCACAGGCGAATCAAGGTGTCCGCTTTCAATAAGTGTGTGCAGCTTCGATCGCCCGTACACGTTGGCATCATGGCATCGGCCGGGAGCTCCAACATTGATATACCGGAACCGGTACTGGTGATCAACCAGGGCGAGCAGTATTACACTGTACCTGTATAAAAGAAACAAGCGCCAAATGTTGTCTTGCTCATGCATAACAGTGGGCACTACTCTTTGCAGTATTTTAACCTGTCATAAACAGCCATGTTGAGAAAAGCACTTCTCAAACAACTGTGCGAGTTGCGCAACAGGCGCAGGCCACAGCATGACAGCTCCGGCATGCATGCTTGCCGATAATTTTTTTTGTTGCCACAAAGGAAAACTTCATGCGCGCAGGAATTTTCTAGCTATGGCTCTTGCACGACAAGTCATGATACCTTCACACTGTACAGTAAAGGCATTTTAGGCAAAATTAGCACATGCATGCAACACTTTTTAGCAAATGGCTGGAAGTTGTTTATAAGGAAAGCGTTCATTCAGCAAAACATCACGACTAGTTTGGCCTATGTATACATTTTTATGTATAGACAATGCACACACAGTTGACAGAAGCAGTTATGAAATTCTAGTGCGGGAAATTCCAGAAATGCACCATTCTGAACACACTGCAGGTAGAGAAAAGAAAATAAAGGCAACCTGAACTTTGGTGATTGTTATTTGCAGATACTTATGTATTTCATAGCTACTACTGCTAAAGCTTAATCAGTAACGATCGAAAACAATCGTTTATATTTCACAATATATCACGCAATGAAAAGTGAATTAATTTTTTAACTTCGCGCCAGCGTAGAGGTCTCGAAGGTACCTACCAGCCTTTGTAGTTATGGTAATCGATTGCGTTGTCCTTTGGCGGGGATATAGGAAAGTGACAACCATCGAGAGCGCCGATTGCCTGCGGGAAGCCAGTGAAGAAAAAGAACTCCCTCACGTGTTTTTCCAGTTCGTGGCGCCGGACCATTCGAAGCCACTCTGCTTCAAGTTGTTCGGTGACAACCTTACAAAACTCCCGAAATACGACGTTCACCGTTGACCGGCCGATGCCGAACAGATGGGCGATCGTTCGGTCTTCAGCGCTTGAGCACAGCCGATACATCCCGACGGCCACTCTTTTTTCCACAGACAACGGCTTTCTCATGTTCGTCGTTTGGCGCTCCAAGGCGATCCTGCACGACTCCACAAGGTACCGGAATGTCGTCTGCGAGACACGGAAAGCTTGTCTGAAGTGATTCTCCCCGAGATGTGGAAGCGTCTCTTCGAACCAACGTTCATTTCGTTCAAATGCCCACCGCTCACGGTGAACTGTGGCGTCGGTAGCCATCATAGCAGCAATAGCGAATGAATTGGCTACTAATCTCAGTTTCAGGCTTGCGTTGATCTTCGATTGCGCTTCTTTTGCCAGTTCCAGTGCCCTCTCCTTGTTTCTTCGTTGTGCTCGGTAACAAATGTAAGAGGCAACTAGGGCGTTCACTTTTTCAATATCAACTGCGCTAGCTGCGCTTCCTCCACAGAGCGCCATATCGGCCATATTGCTTGTTTACACTTACCGGATTTGGGCTTGGCTTTAGTTAGGGCTTGGCTTGTGAAGATCGAAGTGCTTTTAGTTGTGAATAATTGGCGTCAAAATGTTTTCCTCCGTTTTAAAAGTACTCGCAAAGGTTCTTAAACGCGTTTAATAGGCACAAAATTTCTTTGCATTTCACAAATTTTGTTCCAGATCGTCATTGCTATCATTTGCGAATGCCATTATATTTTACTGTGTAGCACCGCAAGACACCGAATGGCATTCGATGCATCGAATGCCAGTCGATTCGAATGACATTAAATCTTCCCGTGTGACAGGGGCATTATTGATGCGCTCCGTGAGTCAATTCGTTTGCGGATCGCACGCCGTTGCTTGCCGGTGAGATGTGCCACTAAGTCTTAAAACAGTGCCCAATAGCTCAGCTGTGTGTGCAGTTCCTCTGTCAGTTATTATTACTCTTGGGACACCGTGTATCAGTACATTCTCTGTAAAAAATTGAGCTGTTTCACTTTGTTTCCCGCTGTGTAGCTTTGGTTTCGGCGAAGAGAAACAGTCCCGAAACTCATCAATAAGCTTAAGGAGTCTCTCTTCTTGTGTAGGTAGCAAGCTTGAGCCGACGTGAATGGACAGATGCACGGTCGGTAGGCCGGCGGAATCTGTTCTTCCACAGTCATGCAGTCCGTAACCTCATTGAGCTCTTCCGCGTACGCGACTGCCCTATCTCTTGTAAGA